>NC_047665.1:22046120-23292787 GCF_011762505.2 Arvicanthis niloticus | reverse complement strand
ATATGATAGTACCATGCCCTTTTGGTCAGTATAGCTTTGCTTTATATTTTTAAATCAGACAATGTGATGCCTCTGACTTGGTTGATTTTGCTCTAGTGTTTGCCTATTAGGAGGTATCTGAGGATTCATATAGATTTAGTATTTTCTATTTCTGTGAAGACTCCCATTATGTGTAGTAATTACACTGAATCCAAAGATTGCCTTGTCTGTAAAGTTTAGTTATGGTTCACATTGGTATTATTTTCATCTTCTATTTGTTTCGCCATTACTTAATAGTTTAGCCAATGTGTCTTTCATCTCCTTGAGTGAACAAATTCCTATATATTTTCTAGAAATGCCATGGCCAATGAGTTGGCTTTTGTGATTTCTCTCCACGATAGTTCCCATATAAAGTTGCTATCTTTTTCTGAATGTTAATATTTTATCGCACAGTGTTATATATATATATATATATATATATATATATATATATATCATATATAATGATAATTTTTTCTTCATCTTTTGTTATTTCCTTATCTAAAGAAAGTACAATGGATGCACGTTGAAAAAAATGAAACAGGAAAATATGGCATCAAGAAAAAAGACAATGAATAAATATTCTTAGATGATGTGCGACTGGAGTCAGGGAACAGAAGTTATACAGGGGCTGTTGAGATATTTCAGAAGCTAAAGTCACTCGAAGTACAACCCTGGTGACATCAGTTTTGTCTTGAAACTCTCTGAAGGTGGAAGGATAGTGCTGATTCTACAGCATTGTTCTCTGACCTCCTCATATACAGAATAATTAATTAACTAATAATTAATTAATTCATTAAAAATAAAATTTCCAGAATGTTGAACTGAAATTCTATTTTAAAGGTTTTACAATACTTATTATATTTAAATTTAAAAATGTAATCCAAATAAGTGATAAATGTCCCTAATGTGAAGAACAAAGAACATTATCAGAAAATGGATACTACAAAATATATCCAAGCAGAAATCCTATAAATAAAATGTACAGTAACTGAAATGGCAATTTCATTAGGGTGAGAAATAAATTATACATACCAGAAGAAAGAAACAACAGCTCTGAATAAATAAAAATTAATTATCCAATCTGAAGAATAGAAAAATAGAAAAAACAGATGGAGAAGTGGGTTCATGTAAGTTCTCAGTGGGTAGAGGAACTTGGTGCCAAGCTTGACAACTCAAGTTTGATGGAGAGAATGGATTCTCAACTCCAACAGACATGTTGTGTCCATATTCACATACTTCCTGCCTTAAAAATATAAATGTAATTTTAAAAATGAAACAACAAATCTGAAGAACAAGAAAGCCACAAAGTATGATCCAGAATAGAGGCACATCTGGAACATCCCAACACTCACAGAAACACAACTCCAAAAGAAGTGGACAGGATCACAACCACAGACTCATGTTAATAAGCAATGGTAGGAAATCTTTCAATAAGTGGGAGCACTCTTGAACAAAGCCCAAAGAGTCCAGGTAGAGTAAAAGTACAGACATTATTTAGACATGTCCCAGTCTAACTACCCAGAAACCCCACCCCACCCCATAAAAAAACCTGTAAGGCAACCAGGGAATAAAAGACATATTATTTAGAGAAAAGTGGTCTGAATCTTCTCCAGACACAATGCCAAAACCAAGAAACATAGGCTAGGTAACAATGGAACAGATCATCCAGGAGGCTGAGCTGCTCGTGGTGGTTACAACGTACTCATGGCTTCTTTGACTGTACATGGTGTTACAAAAAAGCCTGTAACAAACACATTACATAAGAAATGAGCCAATCACACAATAACTTATGTTTTCAGTTTACTACGCTTCCTTATCTCTGAACACAGTCTTCTTCAGCAAAGTTCTAGGTCTAGACTTGAAAATGATTTCCAAATTTTTATCTTCAATCATGTATATATCCGTGTTCTGGGTTTGTGCATGCATGCAGTGTCTGTGGCGAGCTGTAAAGGGTGTCAGATCTCCTGGAGCTGGAGTTACAGGTGGTTGTCCTCTGGAAGCACAGCAAGTGCCCTTAACCACTGAGCTATCTCTCCAGTTGCCCTGAATAGATTTCTATCATTTGAAGACCAGGCATAAATGAGATATCTAACTCTAGGATTTTTATGAGTTTTCCATTTTATAAATATGCATTAGGGTGTATTTGCACTATAATAGAAACGCATGAAAATATCTCAGATTGGTGACATAACAAACAGCACAGGAGATAGAAGTTTCACTTTATATTCTTGTTGGTCAAAAAGGTGTGGTAAGCCACGCCCCCTTACCTTTGTTTCAGTTTGAAAAAGTAAGATGCCAAAATAAATAAATGCAAATCATCACTCTCCCCGTCTACAGACCCATAAAATTAAGACTCAAGCAATAGACCACGACTAGTAAACGTTGCTCACTTGATGCCTAGAGTAAATAAAACTGTTTTAAAATGTTTCTAAGATATTTACTAGCATGAAACTCACCTGGTATTTGGTTCTTCCACTCTGGACAATGTACACATACTGAAGAAAGTGAATATTCTCTATCTAAAGAAAAGGAGAGGTTGAAGATACGCTCAGCAGTTAAGAGCACTCGCTGCTCTTACAGAGGACCAGGGTTCGGTTCCCAACACTCACATGGTGGCTCACTACCAACCTTGCTCTATTCCAATGGATCCACTGACTTCTTCTGACCTCCATGGGGACCAGGCCTGTTTGTGGTACATGTATGTTCATGCAGGCAAAACACTCAGACACATAAAACAAAAGAAGTAAATACCAGGAAGAAAAAGAAAGAAAGAGAGAGAGAGAGAAAGAGAGAGAGAGAGAGGAAGGAAGGAAGGAAGGCAGGCAGGCAGGCAGGCAGGAAGGAAGGAAGGAAGGAAGGAAGGAAGGAAAAAAGAAAGAAAGAAAGAAAGAAAGAAAGAAAGAAAGAAAGAAAGAAAGAAAGAAAGGAAGGAAGGAAGGAAGGAAGGAGAGAGAGAAAGAGAAGAAAGGAAGGAGAAAGAGAGAGAGAGAGAGAGAATCCCCCACCTCTATGAACTGTTTATACTGGGCAGTAGAGGATGGTGCTCATTCTCTTGATTAGTTGACATGACACTATTTAGATAAGAACAAAAAGCACCAGTCTCCCTCTCCCTCCATGCCCACTTCTCTGTCTCTCTGTGTCTCTGTGTCTCTGTGTCTCTGTCTCTGTCTGTCTGTCTCTCTCCCTTTCTCTCTCTCTCTCTCTCTCTCTCTCTCTCTCTCTCTCTCTCTCTCTCTCTCACACACACACACAGCTTATTGTCCAGTTTTGAGATGTCAATTCCATTTTGTTCTTAAATCTACAAATATCAAAATGTGTCTCCTTCCTTGACAAGAATAAAGGCAGAAAGGAGATAAAGCTTGTGTTCAATGGCACAAATATAATTTTGAGACCGAACCAAAGGTTTACAAATTAAGTGGAAACTTTAACATGCAGTAATAGCCTTTGATTGATTGATGAGCAAATTAGAGCCTTGAAAGACATGATTCCATTATTAAAAATTGATTTCCAAACTAATGAGTTAAAAATAATGAAATCATTGTCTTTATAGCTAAAAGGTATTGTCATTAATTCAACTTTAGCTAAATTAGCTCAGCAGAAGAGTAGTTATATGTATATTAAATGTAAATGTTGAAAACCTCCAGTTCAGTTGGCCAATGTTCTTGATAACAGTATCTTGACCAGTGCTAGCTGGAACTATGGCAGGAACTTACTTGTTGGAGAAAATGGGCATTATAGATGAGGTAATGTGGAGACTGCCTGGAGACCTGCAAACTTGGGGAGACAAATAGCTGGGCAACCAATTTACTTCCTGGAGACTCCTTAAGAGAACAGCTGCAAAGTCTGCACAAAACACAGGAGATGAAGCAGCCTGCAGCGGTCTCAAAATTTTGGTCACTTTGATGGCTGTAATTTTATTTTTTCATTCTTTGTCTTCTAAGTATCTTTTAGTTCCAGAGTCAACCAGTTTCAGTGGACAAATACATGACTATCTGTGTACAGGAAACGATAGAAAATTGGGGTTACAAAGTACTATTATAGTCAAGTTTACCTAAGGTGACCTATCAGGCTGCTACAAGAATTCATAAGGACTGTATGTTCCTACATATGGTTTTTCTTCCCCATGAAGAACCACCAACCTTTGGTGATAATTAGATTATATGTGAGAGGATCCAAAAGGATTTCTTGAAGAAGTCTTAAGAGCTTAGTATAAGAAATATAATTTAACATAATTATTGTATTATCTAGTAACCAAGAAAGCAAGATATTAACCAAGAGATAACCATAAAAATAAAACAAAAAAATGAATTACTCTAAAGAAAATTAACTGGGTATCTAAAAAGGTTGAAATTCTAAATAGGACAAAATTATCTACCTCCACACATGAAATATGTAATGAGGAAAGTCTCCCAGGAGGAAACTAAGAATTACATAGTAACGTGTGGTCATTGAGAATAGGTAATGGCCAGCTGAACAATGGACGCATGCCCGGAAAGGAAGGAAAGAAGCAAGGCAGGTCTGAGAGCTGGCTCAAAGTTTGGGGACTAGTTGAACATCCACAGGGACTTCTCAAAGGCTAAAAAAAAAAAAAAAAAAAAAAAAAAAAAAAAAAAAAACCCAGAAAGTTGCAGACAGCACACGAGCCAGAGAATGAATGAACATTTAGAGCGAGAGGAGATGGAAGGAGCACAGGGAAGCCTGTCATAAAAACACACGTTGCATAATAGATGATGAATCAGTTCTATTATTTAACTTTCCCAAAGATGGAACAATATGGAGATATGCTAACCATCATAGTCAGCGTTAATTTACAGTGGGAGAAATAATTAGAATCTCACTTTTTCTGAAGAATGGAGTGAAAATGTAAACAGCGCTTCCCTCCAGGCAAGTACTTTATCAAGTTGACAGGTGCATTTGAATTACCATGGGTGGGGGATCTAATAGGTTATTTATGTGCCATTTTAATAGAAAGACCCAACCGTCAAGATGGACAGCAGACTTTATCAGTACTGCTGTTTGCAACTAATCCTCCAATTTAGCACCCCATGAAAATACCTGCAACAAAATCTAGCCATTTTTCTTTTACACTCCATTATGGAAAAATCAATATGGGCGCTATTCATCGCAAATCTCCAGCTTGGCGGGTGCCTGAGCTACAGAATCTAAAAAAAAAAAACAAAAACAAAAAAAAAAAAATCACCAACCTGACAGTTCAGCACTCTGTGTTTCAGAGCCCACTGCTTAGTGTTTCAGTCCACCTTGTTCTTCCACCCAGAATGGCCCAGCTGGCCTCATATATATTCCAGGATCTAATATATATATTTCCCAGTGACCCGAAATCTGATTACTTGAAGGTCAATTCATTTGGAGTTCATTTAGAGTCAAGAATAGGAGTTGCTTGACTTCTGCTCTTGATAGACTTAATTTTTATCTGCCTTTTAACATTCAAACAAGGAATGGCAGTGAGTTAGCCTGTAAATACTAATTCGGTCAAACCACACATAAGCTATCCAAGGACTAGACATGTCACTGTTCAAAGGGTTGTCTGAGACATGCCCTGACACCCTGTTTCCCAGGGAAATACTCTGTCTCCCTTCTGAAATATCTCCTCTTGTCTTCACACCCCAAATTATATATGTTCAATGGGAAGGAATTTTTCTGTGTACCAAAGTAAGGGCTCATGGTAGTTGATTGGCCTGCATTTGTATCAACCTACCACAGAGCCACCGAGGCTAATAGACAAAGGGTTCAAAATTCACTCCCTCTTTATACAGCTACCTTAAAACAAGAAATATGCCAGAGTCCTCTGTTTCTCTCCAAATCACCAATGTTACCTGTTTAGTAATCGCTATCTTGATGAATGTTTAACAGAGCAAAAATTCATACATTTCCTTTTGCTACTGGATATGTTAAAAACAAAAAGCTTAAAAGTTGAAAATGATTAAGAATTGTAACAGCTTTCTAGACATCATGCTTTTTACTAAAATTAAGTTTACTCAATTGGGTATATTTGCTGGAGCTCCAGGGTAGAGGGTAGATTCCCGCAGATTGGTACGCTCAGCACAAGCTCCACACAGTTGCCACAGGCCTGCCAGAAAGGTAGGTAGATGAAGCCTGAGGCTATACTTTCAAGCCAACTTTCAAGCATGAGACCAGTTGCAGGCTCCTTTCTTCTTTAACTCATTGTTGATTTCTCTCCTGCACAGCCTATACCCCTAACCAGTAAGAGATGTAAGTACATCTCTAGGGGAGTTAGCAATTAAATGATGAGCTGATATAGCCCTGTATGCCATTTTGATTTAAAGTTTGGGATTCAACACCTTTAAACTCATGATGTTAATATTGCTTCATGGCCAATTTTCTTTATTGTAACGTCTTTATAAAGACCAAATTTCCATGTTTGATAATAACTACTTTTGTAGTTTTGTTAAGATCACCATTCATTTGGACAACAGTTGAAAATGTACATTTTTGTAGACCTGGTGGCACAGCCTACCATGCCTGCTAATTCAGAGTCTGAGTCAGAAACTTCTAGAGTTGA
The DNA here is from genome assembly GCF_011762505.2 of Arvicanthis niloticus. Lineage (NCBI taxonomy): Eukaryota > Metazoa > Chordata > Mammalia > Rodentia > Muridae > Arvicanthis > Arvicanthis niloticus. Next base: position 23,286,225 of record NC_047665.1, on the reverse strand, counting down.
ACTTGTCTTGACTACAGAGTGAACTCAAGGTCAGCTTCAGTAAGACAGTGTCTAAAAAACAAAATTCTGAGATTTTACTTCAGTAGTAGAACGTTGGAGTTGGTTCCCAGACAGACAGATGGACAAACAGGGAGGGAAGAAGGTGGGGAATAGAGACAGAAGGTAGGATGGAGGAAAACAGAGAAGAGTATGTGTTCAGAGATCACCATGATGTCTAGATGTCTGATGCTGTGGAAAGCAGGTATCCATCCCCTCGTGGCCAGGGTGTGCATGTTTCAGTGCAGAGGAAAACAATATGGAGCACAGTCTTATGAGACTCATTGATCCCATAATGATACCCGCAGCCATGGTGCCAACGGGCCAGAAGAATTTATCAGTGCACTCTTTATTGGGCTCAATTCTAAGGACCGTTTGCTTCCAGAAGTTCCTTGGGTGACAATAAAACTGATTCATTTGGAAGTAAATACATCCTCTGATATAGAGAAAGTCTTGAGAAGTGAGGTTACCCCCTGCACTTTGTGATAAATAGAAATGTCCCATTCCATATGGGCATGCATATTTTCTTGACTGTTATATCTTTACTTCGGAACCATAGGAAATCATCACAGTTAATTATAATGGTTATTCTTTGCTCTGTGATTGTTTTATGCATTTAATTTTTGTCTGACACTCCAATAGTAAGCTCCTTTACTGCATACTTTATATTTCTCTCTATCCTCTGAGGTATTTACTGCACAGGCAGACAGAACACTGTTTCCATTAGCTAGATTCGCTCTCAAGGATATTTCGTACTTCCAATGATTTTTCAAGAGTCAAGCAGGTTCATAGTTCTGTGATGTCTTATTAGTGGTACTGTAGCTTCATTGGCCCCTTTCCATGACCTACAGAAACATCTTCATTAATGAGCCAAAATTGCACATTCAAAACACAGCTCCCAGCAAGATCAACTGTGGGATCAATGTAACCTTGAAGAAGTCACAGTTGCTGCAGTGATATCAGGAAAGGGCATGTGGAGAAAGACAGGAGTGGAAACTTTATTGGTTGCTAAAGATCACATCTGGATTTCTATCCACTTATTGATGAACATTGCTGAGATACAGCTGTTCCTTGAGATAACTGAGCCTGGATTTCCCCAGAAATCCTCCTCTCAGCTTTCTCTGTGGGACAATGATCGTTGCCTAGACCTGGAAGAGATGATTACTTGTGTTTCGATTTAATGGCTACTGCAAATTGTGTAATCCCACCCCCCCCAAAAAAAACAAATCATTTTTATCTATTTTTTTTGCATAACATTTTCTTTGTCTAATGGAACTTAACAATAAAACCTGATTCCAGATGCCTGGGTCATGATTTGAGTGGTAGGGCTAGAGAGATAGCTCCTCAGTTAAGAGGTTATGTTGCTTGGAACTCAGAGGAACTGAGTTCCATTTCCAGAAGCCACATAGAGAGTGTCACAGCAACCTGTAAGTCCAGCCCAGGAGATCCCATGCCTTCTCTTTTTGACATTCCCTTGCACTCATATGCACATACATGAACTCAGATGAGTAATACACATAGTTGAAACTAAAAATGTATCTTAGAAAAGTATGTTTTAACGTTAAGCTATTATTTATTTTCTCTCTATTTTTTGGTTTTTATGATTATGCTGACTTCTTAATAATGACAACTTTGTGTGTTTGACACATTTGGGTCACTCTCTTTTTGCCCGCTTTAACCTCTCTTTCTCTCCTAATATCCCCTACCCCTCCCATTTGTATCTTTCCCTGGGTTTCATTTTGTCACCCATGATGTAACTGGAGTCACCTGTGTGACTGCTAGATTCCTTCAAGTAGGGACACAACAGAAGGCAGTGATCATTGCCCCTTTCTCTGAATTTGTTTGTAGGTAATAGTCCAGCAGTGAAGGGAAAGTCTCTCTAAGTCTCTCCTCCATCCTGGCCCAGCTGTAGATGGACCATTTCTGTGCAGCCCTGGTGCAAGCATTCATAGTTCTTGAGAACTCGGAATTATAAAAATTACTCAAAGGCTAGTGACAACTAGAAATATGCTTGTAATAAAATTATAGGAAAATAAATATAATATTGCTGTAGTAACATACTCTAAAGAAAAGCAGTCACTTACATTAGAAAAATTATCCATTGATGAAAATGAATAATTGGGAAGAAATGAAAATAGGTACTATATATGTGGTATGAACTCAAATCCATCATCAATTTAAAAAAATCACAGATAATGACGACCCAGCTAAAATTAACAAATCTGGAAATGAGAGGGTCCTCAGTACAGGATATGATGAGGCTGAATGTGAACTCCTTACTCCACGGGGACAAGGTGAACTCCAGCATGTCCACAGTGTGTTCTAGTGGGTCTTTACAGATACTTTGGGTTAGCTAGATGTGATGGCTGATGCTTGTCCTTCTAGGATTTGAGATTCCCAAGCAAGGAGACTGCTGTGAGTTGAAGGCCAACCCAGTCTACATAACAAGAAAAACTATATCTCAAAAATAAATAAATAGATAGGTAATAAATAAATATTATCTTTCAGCTTGATAACTAAATTTCTAGAAAATAAATATAAGAAAACTATCCCTTATTTACCAGATCACACACAGACCAAGATTTATGTGAAAAAAAAATGCACATTGAAGGGTGTGGAATGTTACTTGATGGTAGAGAGCTCACAGCATGTATGAAATCTAAGTTTGAACACAGACAAAAAAAAAAAAAACCCACCCACCCAAACAAACAACCCTAAAAACAAAACCAAAAAAATAAACCAAGAAAAAAGAAAGAAAGAAAGAAAGAAAGAAAGAAAGGAGAGCTAATTGTGTAAAGTATTTAAATACCAACAATAGTCTGTAAATTAGTACTTCCATGTAATAGACTTAAACATAAATGTTAACACAGTGTCATAGACATTCAAACAAATTCTATAAAATATTCTAATCACATCGAACCATAGACAATGTATTTATTATTTATATTATTTTTCTATACATTTATATTCATATCTATATATCTGACTTTTAGTGAGCTTTGGACTGTTTTTTCCTTTCTCCTTTTTGTGAGCATCTCCAGATTTTCTCAGAGTAGCATGTAGTACAGCTAGAAATTTGTTCTGCCCTTCAAAATGTATATCTCAAGACAAAAGGTCTGTCTCTTTTGAGGCCGTAGTGAGTATATCGGTCTAACTTAGGAAAGGGATCCTGTTTCTTTAAATTCAAGTTCTGTGTCAGAGCCACCACTGGGAGGGGGTGCTGAGTCCCCTTGGCCTCCCGTTAAGCAGCTTCCTGAAGGGACACCACCTGATCAAGCACCATTCCTTCAGATTTTTAATTTCAAAACATTTCACTTGGCAGAGGCCAACCAGGGAGCCCTGTTGGTGACTGCTGGTACTTGGCAAGAGCAGTGGAAGCACAGGAAGGCACAGAAGTACCCGAGCAAGCCAGAGCACTTTAATCATCTCCGAGCAACAGCAGAGCTAAGATTTACAGGGGCCTCCCACCCCTAGGTGCAGGCAGAGGGACATACTCCAGTGTGGCTGTGAGCTTTTATGGTTGTGTTATCATTCGGAGAACAGACATAAAGGCAGAGGGGTGGGCGAGAAAGCACATAATGCTTCTACACACTAAGCTTAATTTCAATATTGTTTCAGGCTCCTGGGGTCCCCTTATGAATGACTGTAAAATTCCATCATTTTCAAAATTAGTGGATCACAAGGAAAATCGTGTCTTAGAGGACTCTGCTGCTGTCGACAGGAATATTGGGAGTGTGCCCGCACATCGCAGCATGCTAAATAGGCCTCCGGTTCAGGGAAAGGAGCTATAGAAAATGATACGGGTTGAGGTCAACATTATCATTATTTCTTGCATCTGGCAGAAATCGACATTAAAAAAAGAAAAGAGAGAAAACATACAATTCTGAGAATATTTCTATAGTTGAAAGGTGACTGCAGGGTTATCTAACCTATAGGATGGGTTTGAGCTCTGTGGGGTAGGGTGATCCACACACAAACAGCTTCTGAATATAATATTTCTACAATCCCTTCCATTTCTAGATAAGATCCTGTTCTATTACAGAGCATAACTGCAGCTGTGCTATATTCAGTGGCTATAAAACCATCCATCTGTATAATCTGGAGGAAAAAAAAAAAGCCCTACAAAGACAAGCAGTGGGTCTGGGCAAATGATCTATCTTCATTTATGCTGTTAACATCCTTCTCGCTGATCTGGCCTAGTGTGGTAGATATCTTCTCATGAAAACCACAGAGAGCCAGCTGTCTCTCCAAGTCCAACAAAAATCATACAGACAATTACATTTAGCATCTATCATCTCACACAGAACTACACGGCTTTGTCTTCCCTACTTTTTCTCATTTTAAGTCTCTAAAACTTATTGGTACATGGACTACAAAACCACAGGAGGCCTGCTTTCACAGGGCATGGGGATTCCAGCGATCAGAGTGGGAGCTTTGGTCCAGGGCTCCAGCTCTGATGGAAATGAACAGTTTGCCTGAGCCTGTGTCTCTGACTTACTCCCTCTGTTCTTTTTTTCCTGGGTTTTTTTTTTTTTTTTTTTTTTTTTTTTTTGTGCTTTTATTTTGACTTCTGTATTCTTCTCTTTCTATAATTTCCTTTTAAAAATGCATTTTTATCAACTCTTTGAGAATTTAAAACATGTATGCAAGGTAGTTTGATTAGATTTCGCTCACCTCCCTAATTCTTCCTGGATCCACTCTTAACCATATTCTTTCCCAGTCTCATGACCTCTATCAGTTTTGATTTGTTTTTAATCACCCACTGAATGAAGATTGTGTTGCCCCCATAATCGTAAATGTGGTGCCATCTTCTGAAGCACTGCCAAGCTACTAAGGGCCACATTATTTATTCCATCTTAAATGCCAGAAATCCTGCCTAAGTCACCCATTTTTCTCAATCCCATGGATGTTCATCTGAATAGAATCTGTGTACTTTCACCTGATGGTGATAAATAAATGTCTTAAATATCTTAAGTTTTTCACAGGTAGTCTCTTAATAGCAGCAAGAGATCCCTTTGTCCTTTTCCTTTAGATGACTTCTTAGCATTTTCCACAGGACTAACTCAACTCTCAACCTTCCCTTGATAGTCTCTTCTTGAATTTAAACACAGCTCTGTTGAAATGACTACAGTTTAAGCCATTTTCCTAGAACTTCTCCCCCTACCTACAGACTCTATATTTAACTCTCTCCTGGACATCTTTAAAAGAGATGCATCTTAGCTGTTTCACATTTAAGTTGGCTGTGATAGAACTTGGCTTCCACCATTGAAGAGGAAGTTCCTTGGTTCTTTTTGATCACAGTCAATGGCTCCAGCCCTCCATGAGTCCATGAGTGCTGAAACCTTCAACCTGGTTACTACTTCTTATGCCTTTCTTCATGTTTTCTTTCCTCTAGCCTTTCAAAGTTAAATCACAGAAACCTTTGGGGGTGGGGAAGTCTCTGCTTTATGTGTCTTATTCCTTTTTTTTCACAGTCTTTTCATCCAGTGTATCAAAGCTAGTTTGCAGAAACCTTCCTTGCAGTGGTAGGGGTTGGGATTCTCAATTGTAGAATTCTTTGGTTTTTTTTTGGGGGGGGGTGTGTTGTTGTTGTTGTTGTTTTTTAATATATTCTCGGCTTCTTTCTGCTTGATTCAGGAATAATACTTCACAGGATGCTACAAAACAGTATAGTGTTGGTGACACCACTGAGGGTATAACCAATCACTCTTTGTGGCTATTGAAATCTCTTTATCATTAACTAGGTCAATCTCCTTTACTTCCTGGTCACTGCTTGTCCTGTTGAGCTAGGTTTCTATTTGGACAAGGTCCAGGATTGAGCCAAGATGGCTCAGTCACTCAGTCAACCATCAGCTTTCACACAGGCTGTGTTAATATTCTGGGTTCTTGCCATGACCTTCATCCGGCCTCTGGACTCTCAGATGAAGCTGCTTTTAAAGCATCTGCTGTTCCTTCTGTCATTTCAGGCCTATTAAGTAACTCAAAAACCTTGTATTTTCTTTCTTCCTAATTTCTAGAATTTACATTTAGATCTTCCCTGTGCCTGTTTCTCTGTTAAAAATATCTCTTTCCATTGATTTCAAAGGATCTCCCTTTACTTCATTAAGAATGTAATCAACATCCGGTGTTGTAGTCTCTTCAACTTCCAGGTTATCTCAAGGACAGCGTCTATTTGATCATTTTTTTCCTCCTGAAAACTGTGTCATCTTTGCTCAGTTCTGTCTATAGAGTCACCTCAGCTCGTGCCCTTAACATTCTAGACACTTCTATCATATAAGAAACTATTATCCCTTTGATTTCTGTTTGTAGGTAGTCAACACAAGGAGATTTACTCTTTCTCCTATAGGTGGTTCCTGCAAAAGTTCAATCTGAAGAAGACATTGCAAGGTGTCTCAATCTTATGTGCTCAAGCCACTCAGAAGTGGGTCAAAGATTTTTGTTTTTACTATAGTTTATTTACCAACATTATTGATGGCTACTTTGCATCTGTTCTGTACATGCACAGCTTCGCAGGCTGAATCTTGCTAATTCACACACAACATCTCCCCTGCTATACATGCATACCTACACATACACACACAGACACACACACACACACAAACACACACACATACATACAGCACATGCACATACACATATACATACACTCAAATGCACACAAACACATACACATAGGCATGCACACACACAACACATATATAAATACATACACATTCATACTCTCATGCACATACATGTTCTTGATCAGCTAGGCTCTTATATCCAGAGCTACAGCTGCTTCCCTCAGGGTTTTAGGAACATCTTTCAGACATTGTATATACACATAATGGCTCGACATTGCCAAATTAATTTTTTTATTACTGTGTAACAAGGTGCTAGGAACTTAATGATGAAAAAATGATCTCTTTGACTTCATAGTTTCTGTGCGAAACAAGTCCAGGTTAATGGGAATCTCTGTACTCTGCCTTAGCAAACTTCAGTTATGGGGTCAACCATGCTGGGCTCTTACTAGCAGCTGGATTAAGGAACTTCCAGAGTCATTCAGAGTTTCAGCAGATTGTTCTCTGGGCTGTAGAATTGACTCATCTGCCTTCTTAGTGGCTGCTGTTTAGAAACCTGCTGAGCCCCTCAGATCCTCAGATCTGTGGCAGAGAACTTCTTCCATAGGAATTCATAATGTATCTCTTTAAAGACAATATAAAGGAATCTCTCATGTTCACTCTGGCTTTTCAAGTGAAAGATCTGGATTCCCTTTACAATCTTTAACTGATTAAGCTCAGTCCATCCACAATAATCCCAAGGTTTTAACCTAATGGTTAACATAATTACATGTACAGAATCATCTTATCCTTTGCATGCAGTCTAACCTAACGACAGGAAGGACCATCCTCAGTACTTACCAGTCTTCTAAACACAAGGGTAGAAGTGAGCCAGGGTATCCACACCAGGACATATAATCTGAAGGAGTCTCTCAGAATTTATTTTGTCCTGGTAACATAGCACATTTGACTTCTTTCACTTAGCAGATCTTTGAGGTTATTCTGCATTGTATTTTATATCATAACTTATTTATTTTTATTGATGAATAATATCCCATTGTATGAATTATTTGACTACTCCCCAGGTAACGATTATTTGAATTCTTTGTAGATGTTATCTATAGCAATGTAGAGATCTACATATATATTTTTGTTTTCCTATTAAGATATCCAGGGGCTGACCATCTTGGTTGCAGGATAAATCCAAGACACAAACTTTAAGTATATTCCTAGTTTCATATATCCTGAGTTCATTTCCAATTCCATGCCTACACACTGTGTCATCTTAAGCAAATTTTCAAACTGTTTTGTGCTTTAAAATCCTTATTTGCAATGGTCCTGACCTCACACAGTTAAAGAGAAATAAATAACAATCCCTATGAGGTACAATAGTATGGCATGACATGAAATAAACACTCATTTAGATGGTACTAATACTGTTTTCTGAAAACCTGGAAGGAATTCAGCAAATACCCACTGATTGTGAACGGGTTGAAGTCTTTTTTTTTTCTCTCCCAAATAATCTACAGTATATATTAGATTTTTGTTATAAAATTTATACATTAAAAATAGGATCGGCACTCAGCTTTAACTACTATGTCCGTAAAAGGTGCCACTCTTTAGAGATGTTACAAAGTTTGGGAGGATAGATGTGACTGAAAGAAACATGTCAATAAGGGATGGATCATGGAGCATGTATTACTCAGGCTATGTACTGTTATTATCGGTGGTTCTTGGCCTGCCAAAACATGAATGGATTACCTCCACCATGATTCTCAACTCTGATGAACTTAACCTCCTGAAATTGTGAGGTGAACTATATTCTTCCCCGTTTAAATTGTCAGTAACATGTAATTTAGTCACAGAGACAGAAGAGGATTTGATGTGAATTCCCTTCCATGGTCATTTATATTTCTTTTTCCAAAGCCTTGCTTGTGTTTCTTTTTCTTTCTTTCTTATTTTTCTTTTTTTCTTAGCTATTTTATTTATTTACATTTCAGATGCCACCCCCTTTCTCCATTTCCCCTCCCTAGAAAACCCCTATCCCATCCCCCCTCCTCCTTTTTGCTTTTATATCATTTTAATTACATGTAAGTATTAAGGTCAGTTCTAGGTTGAGGAACTAGCAATACAATAGATGCAAATAGTCAAGGAACAAGCAAGACAATAAACACAATTCCATGAACACTCCCATGATCACTGTTTCTAAGGGCTTATCAGAATGACCAAAATATCTGAGCCTACTTCCCTGTCCTAGTCCAAAGTCATTCTCATGTCTGAAGCTTACTTCCTTGTTTTAGCCTAAAATTTAGATTCCTGACTGAAATTACTTCTTTGTTCTAGCCTAAGATTTAGATTCCTGCCTGAACTAATCATTGGATCTTTCAGAGGGGTTTTGTTAAAAAACCCTACACTGTCATTGGTTTCTTTTCAAATGCCAGCTCATGTCTTCAGAGCTTTCTAAAGCATGAAGCCAAAAAATGAGAAGGCACGGACTTGCCTTTCTGTGATTAGGTTCATAAATGCAAGTTGACGCCCTTATAATCTTATTTCTACCTGACTTTTTTTTTTTTTTTTTTTTTTTTTTTTTTTTTTTTTTTTTTTTTTTTTAATATTCTGACCTGTAACATCAAATAAACCCTGAGGTTCTTGGTTGGGAAGAGGAGTTTACAACTACAGGCTGGTGGTCTGTCTGGCATCCATTTTATGTTGGGGAAAAATAAAACTTTATTTGCTGCCTGCAGAAGAAATTCTTTTACAGAAGCAAGTTTATTGAAGTTGTAAGCAACATGGGAACTCTTGGTACGGGGGTTGACTTGGGCATAAGCCTTCCCACACTCTTCTCTTTCCTCTTCGAATCCTTCAAGTTAAGAAGTTTGGTGATTAAAGGTATGTATGCATGTTTCTTATCCTTGAAAAAATACCATTGGATTTTAGGAAGTCTAACAGGCTCAAGATGCCATATTAAGTTATCAAATATTTTATCATTTTAGGATGCATTAAATAATCATTATGTTTATCAAATTATTTCCACACTATGATATAAAAATATGCTAACTCCATCAGTTTCTGTTTCCCAGGAAGACAAATATGTAATTCTTATGATGCAAATATCAGATTTGCTTATGCTTCCCTGTTCCTAACACTGAGTTTGTTATGGGATAATTATGCTTTCAGAAAGAAAAGCCCCCTATTCCCTCTTGAAGTCAGAGATGCATCCCATCAGTTGCCATAGTTTTGTGAACCACCTGGGGGAAAATGTGTCTCTCAGACCAGAAAATGAACTCCATAAAGATCCTCATTTGCCACCATCAAGTACCCTAGGAGATCATTTTCAATCCCATGGGTTGTAAAGAGTTTCCTTTGCTTAGAAGCAAACTGGGAGTTAAAAAGCAAGGAAGTAGGAAGTCCCTAAAAATTTATACGGGCTGAGAAGAGGAGGTGTGGCGGTCATGTCTACAAAGTGCTGTTTAATAGGGCAGGGATTTGCAACTGAGTCAATTAGCCGTGGTGGGACCATAAACATCTTTGTGAGCTCAAAAGTCTTCATGTTTTCAATGTTTCCTAGTTCTAAATATTTAACAAATTCTTTTGTAAGTTCGGGCTCTGTTAAAATATCCAAGAACCAAGAACTCTCTCTTTAGCTCTAAGAATATCCATTTAAGCATGGAATGCAAGTGTGTTTAAACCAGCAGTAGCAGTGTCTGTTTTATGTGAAAGGCCATAAAAAGAGAAGGAGACATAGAGGGCTCTTCACAGGTCCCAGGTCAGTTCAGTCCTTCTGTGTCTGGAGATGACCATGTCAAAGCTCAAGTCTAACTCGGGTTTTGTGTGCTTTCAAATTTCTTTCCTATGAGCTCCTAAATATACAAGTCCTGCAGGGTACACTGCCACAGAAACGGTTTTCTCAGGTTATTTCCTGGTTTATAATGTTTACATTAGTCTCTTCTGATAGGATTGCATGGTCTTTGCTAGGTGTGTGACATGTTTTATCAAAGGGATTATGACATAATGAGGTCTCTCCCTCTAGTACACAAACATTTTTTAACATTTTTAGGTTGATTATAATCTAGATTTCTAAATTATATTTATCTATTTACTCTCTCCCTCTTCCTCTTCCCCCTCCCACATCTTCCCCCTCCCACATTTTAACATTTTTAGGTTGATTATAATCTAGATTCTAAATTATATTTATCTATTCTCTCTCTCTCTCTCTCTCTCTCTCTCTCTCTCTCTCTCTCTCTCTCTCTCTCTCTCTGTGTGTGTGTGTGTGTGTGTGTGTGTGTGTGTGTGTGTGTGTGTGTACACAAGACAACTTGTGATAGAAGGTTCTTTTTTCCACCATGTAGGTCCTGGGGACTGACATCAGCCCATTTGGCTTTGGATACAAGGGTACAGGCATCTTGACCCACTGAGTCATCTTGTCATCCCTATAATCTTGACTTAAAAAGGTAAAACTTTTCTTTTTAAAGAAACCTAATAGATTTTTTTAGTTCATCCTATCATTCAATTTTTTTTTGCATCTTGTCCTTAATTCTTATGTGAACCACACCTAATCATAATGCTTGATTAATACCTAATCAAGTATTAATCAATTCTAATAGCTATGGGAAAATATGGAACATGAGTGCTAAATTTAGGAGAACTAAGCTTTTGTCTGGGTTGGGCCTCCTAGCACCTTTGTGCTATCTTAGTGCCTCTTCTAAGACCCTTTAATTATTAAATGGGACAATGGAGTCTTTATTGTAACACTGGGGTGATTCATTGAAACCATGGATGGGCAATGGCTTTATTGAATTATTTACAAGTAGTCAAAGGAAGAAAACCAAACCTCATGTTGCTAATTACATACAGCTCTAGAAAAGCACTTTTGAAAATTGAGCTAGAAACACTTTTTTTTTTTTTTTTTATAAAAACAGGACACTATGAAAGCCTTCCAAGTTAAACACTGCAGTTTCTAGAACTAAAAATTTACTCAGTCATATGTGTGTCTTAAGAAGTTCACTATAATATTCATATAACCATTTGCATCATATAGACCAAGGAAAATACCCATGTGATGGTGGCTAGGTTTGGTCTGAAGTAGAACAGGAGAGACAGGAGAAGATTAAATGGCCAATAACATCAGTCTAAAGTCAAGTAATTTCATTATTTATCTCAGAGAGCAATGCCATTTATTAAAGGAAAGCACACAAACAATTTGATGAGGCTAATAAACAAGGCATCTAAGTATTGAGGTTAAAAGCAAAACAAAGCCATAAAGGAAAGCTAGCTTTGTGCTTTCTCCTTCCATAGGGTCATCCTACATGACAGACAGTGACAGGGTCCTAGCCTGTTGTTCAAGACTCAGAAAGCATGGGCCCTGAAATACATGTCCAGCATCACTTCCCTGATGTAAGCTATGGTTCTATGTGGAAAGCAGGTAGACATAGTCAACTTGACTGCTTTCCTTACAAAGTCATAAGTGTTTTTCAACGTCATTGGGCCAAACAGAAACACAAGTAGGACCTTCCGTGCTCTTTTGCTTAACCCATGGCTTTCAGCACTGCTGCTTATCAAAGCTGTAACGGAAATAACAAGTCTATAAACCTGTGCTTACTAGCAACATATTAAACTCCCAGGTCTTCAAACCTGGAGCATATGCAGTGATTTATACAGAGTGGAGCCAAGAAAATGAAAAAAAAAAAAAAAAAAGAAGAGATAAAGAGGAACTAATACCCATTCCCAGTCTTTGTCCCTTGCCACCCCTGGTGCATGTACATATGTATTTTCATTACATAGTTATATATCATGAAAAAAAGAGTGGAAAACAGCAGATGAACTGAGAAAACTGGATGCAATACGGGCCTATAACCCCAGAATTTTGGATGCTGAGAAAGGATTAAAAGTATGAAGCTAACCTGGGATACATAGTGATACCCTGCCTCAAAGAAATATAGTACAAATAAAAGGAGAGAGACGGATCAAAATGAGGACAAAGAAGAAAAGAATATGCTGAGCAAAGCTCAAACCACTCAGAATAGACATCTGCTGGACTTTGGGGATCCCTTGTCCCTGTATGTCACCTGTGGTATATGCAAATGCATTGATCTTCCTGTCATGTGGGGCAACAGGCAAGTACAGCAGTAGCAACTCCGGCTTTTTAATATGTACAGGAGGGAAGTTAGTAGTGACTGGACAGGCTATGATGGAGGAGGTGGGCTAAGGTACTTGTTTTAATTCTGCAGGCATTTATTTTCTACACTGTGTTTATTACAGGTGTCTAGAGATGAGGATTCTCAGAGAGGGCCCCAAACTTTTCAGCATCCTTTTTTTTTTAATGATGTTTAATTAAAGGTGCTTCTAGATTTAAAGGTGAAAAAGCTGCAAACAAGTGGGCTAGAGACCAGTTGTTTGTCCTCAAGCCTTGAAACCAGTAAACCATCATTAGCTTGTCACACACGGCATTTCTGTCCATCAACACCAAGGAACAAACAGTATTGAGAATAAAGGAAAAGGGAGAAAGTGTGCCTCTACTGCCCAGAGTCACACGTCCTTCAGGTGAGATGTCTTCATTTTCATTACAGATTGGCTCTGTCTGAATTACAAGGGAGGAATGAAAGAGTTGCATTGATGGCTTTTTTTTTTTTTTTTTTTTTTTGAGGGTTAGCCACATTCTCTTAGTGCCAAATCTCAGTCTTGTTGGCCCTCTGTGAACAAAGCAATATGCTCTTCTGTCTCCATACTTCTTGTGTTGGGAGGATAACTTTAGAATCTGCCTACCCACATGTACTAACACATAAGGCTTTGAAACTTCCTGCATCACAGTTATGAGATTAGGGACACTATGCCACTCTGACTCCTTATGTGGTCTTCTATGGTCTGAAAATGGCAATCTGTTTGCAGACCCATCAAGGTTTTCCGAACATTTTGACAATAGATCTTACCAGATGGTCAAACATTACTCATGCATGACATTTCACTGGAACAATATTGCATTTCTAAACTGATGTAGAATTTTAAAAATATAAAATGCTTAGTCACTTGGCTAATGTTGTCTGACCAAATAAGAGGAGACTTCTAGTTCAATATCTGATGTGGGGCATTATTATTTTAAATGTTCAGGTTTGAGTATGTTTGTGTATGTGTATGTATGGCCCACACATGTGTGGATACATGTATCAATGAACACATGTGAAGACTGTCAGAGGATTTTAGGTGCCCTGCTCTATTATTTTTCGAGACAAGGTTTCTTACTGGAGAGACCCAGCAATCCTCCTGTCTCCACCATCCACAGTTGTGAGTTACAGGCTCATTAAACCATGTCCAGCCTATTACCTGGGTACAGAAGATCAAAGCTCTAGTTCTTATGGCTGCATGTGAAGCACTGCTACCCACTGGGACCTCTTTCTAACCAGTGGGCCATCAGTATCACTGTTCATTTCTTTAGATTTCATGGTGAAGACAACATGCAATGTAAACTATTTATATATTATTCACTAAAATCTATAAAATAAAGGACAGGGCTCACACTGCATGTGGTACATGCATTTGGTATACATACATCCATATATGAGTCAAATACTCATAAACATGTAATTACAAGAAAAGCTCATCAAAAGTTCTACATGCAATTCTGCTGTTTCTGATATAAGCTGTCCCATTCAATGTGAATGTGTAACTTGGGAGATTTTTCACTTCTTTCTTAGGCATTATGGCAGTCAGGACTGAAACTGTCCAAGAGTTGAGACATTTATAAAGAAGGGTGAACAGCTTTCTAAAGACTAACTTTCTAATTGTGACATGCATGACCCCATACCATAAGGTTTAAGTCAGGGGTATTGAGGGGACAAAACAAAACAATATAACGTAGCAATGTACTGTTGCACAGACTCCACTGTGTGACACTGATGACACATACTGCTAAGCATGTCACTGTTTTATGTGCAAATGTACAAACTGACTATGCTTCCATATTCTATGAAAGGCATCAAATGATGGAAAGGCAGTCATTTTTAATTAAGCTAGGAGGAGAGACAGGGCAGGAAGGGACTTCTACAAAATGTTCCCTGTCATCATCTTCAGCACCCATGTCTTCTGTGGTCTCTCCTTGGTGTGGATAGACTACTGCCACACCACAAGCTGATTCTTCCCCAGAATTCTACATGTGTTTAAAAGTTATCAACCACTACTGCATAACTTTTTGAATGTCATAATCCTTTGGGAAGCAATACACATTCACTTAGAGGGGGGTCATCTTTCTTCAGAAACAGCAGAATTATATAAAGAATTTTGATGAGCTTTTTTTATAATTTTGTGTAATGGCTATTTGCCTCATGCATATATGGCAAAACTATGTGGGTGGTTTTAACATCAGAAACATATATTTGTGCTGGCTAGTTTTATTTCAACTTGACACAAGCAATAGTCATCAGAGAAGCCGGAACCTCAGTTGAAAAAAAATATTTGCATAGGATTGGATTCCAAGACTGTAGAACATTTTCTTAACTAGTGTCTGATTTAGAAGGACCCAGTTCATTGTAGGTGGCACTACCTCTGGATTCGTTGTCCGGAAATAAGAAAGCAGACTGAGCAAGCCATGGGGATCAAGCCAGTAAGCAGCAACATGGCTTCTGCATCAGCTTCTACCTCCAGGTTCCTGCCCTGTTTGAGTTCTCACCCCAACTTCCTTCAGTGCTGAACAGAGATGTGGAAGCATAAACCAGATGAACATTTTTCTTGCCAAGATGCTTTTGGTCATGTTTCATCACAGCAAACGTAACCCTTCTGAAACAATATTATTAATACCCCCTTTGATGTGTCTATGAACAAAAATAGCTTGTCTATTTGCAGTCAGCTGACCGTAAACTCATTGATCTAAAAAATCATTAATGCATCAGTCTGAGAGGAAACAGAGTTAGACAGACAAATCTACCACCATTGCAGTACACTTTCAGAAATGTCAATGCTAGCTAGATTTAGATATTAAAACACACAATCTTTTGTTGTTTTTGAGGCAAGATCCAAGTGGCATAGGCTGGCCTAAAATTCACAATCAAGGTTTGCCTTAAACTCACTAATCTGGGACTCTACCTTCTATGTGCTGGAATACAGGTGTACCCAGTCGTGCTCAACTAGAACACAGCTCTCAAAAAGTGCTTCAAATCAGTTACTTTTATCACCATGCTACAAATTTGGTATATTTCTCTCAAAAATACACTAATAAGGACAGGAAGGGTGACTCAGTATTTGCCACCAAGTCTGAGGAGATCATAGTTTAGGACCTAGGACCTATATACATTAAAAAAGAACCAATTTGTACATGGAACCTCTACATATAAACTATTGCATTCATAAGTGTGCACACATGCACGTGCACATATGTGCATGCACACACACAATAAATAAATGATAAATGAAAGTTAAAAAAATTCAGTAGTAGCAACTCTTCTGGAAGCTGAGAATGAGAAATAGTGGAAAGAGACAATCATTTCAAAGCATGAGTAGACATCACTAGAGTAGACATGATCAGTGAAGTAGCTAATAAAGTCCTGGGACATAAGAATTATGAATTATATATTTGATTTTTCTCCAGCGTAAGGAATTGCTACTCAGAGAAAGAAAGAAAGGCAAAAAAGGAAGAAAGGATGGGATATAAGAACAGAGGCAGATTAAGAAGAAGGTATGGCTTATCCCTATCTAAACCGCAAAGTTGATTTTTATAAAGCTATAAATTTAGCTAAGTCTGAAGGCACATGCCTTTAATCTCAGCACTTGGGGTCAGAGTCAAGTACATCTGGGTTAGAGGCCAGTATTATCTACAGAGCAAGTTCCAGGAGAGCCAGGGAGACATAGAGAAACCCTATCTCAAAGGGGGAAAAGAAGAATAAAAAGATACAGAGATGAAGTTGTAATACAGAAGTTGAAATATTTCTCTAATACTATTCATTCAAAGAGTAGGTGGTTGTATTTTCCATAAGTTCAACCTACTAACTAAACATGACATTAGATATGAATCAGTCTACCAACTAGCAGTACACCTATGAACTCATCATCCTGGAGCTGAGAAGGACAGAAGGCACACAAGTGTACTGTGTGCTGAGCACTGTCGTAAATTATATGGTGGGCGATCACACATGGTTAATTTTGTGACAATTAGGTGTGATGATATGAGAGTTTAGTTAAAGTGTCCTGCTCTTTCTGGAATGTGTCAACTCAGGAGGAACCATTGATCTGCGGAAAAGTTGAATAAAATAACATCTTCCTTCCAGGGTGACAATTATAATTCAATATACCCCAAAATGCTCTCACAATGTGTTGTTATTTTAAGTAAAACCTAGAGTTTCTATTATTTACTATGAATCTGGATTTATGAAAGACAAAACAATGCCTCAGAAAGATAACTTACCAGAAGGAAATCTGCTGCTTTGCAATTTGTAAAGCCTGATAGGAAAGTATAGTACAGTCTACATTGCGGTAAATAAGTCCTTAGGCATGGGGGAGGGGCAGATGACACTATGGTGGTCAGGGAGAGGGTATGGATTGGCACTATCTTTGGGTAATGAGAAGTGGTTTACATTATTAAACTATTTAGAATGAGGCCAGGTCTGTCCTGAGCCCCTGTAGTGTCTGAAACATTGATTCTTAAACTGGATTTTAAAAATGCTTTCTCAGCAAGCTCATGTTCTATGACTTTCTATAAAAATTTCTATTTCTTTGTAATTCTTGGGATGATGAAAATGTCCTCAAATGAGATTATGGTGATGTTTGCTGAACTCTGTAAACATGATAAAAAAATTCATTGAACTGGGTGATTTAAATAGATTTGTAGCAGAAATATTATATCTTGACTATTGAAGTTTATTTTACTCATTTTAAAAAAGGAATATATATTTGAAAAAATAAAATAACTTTTATTACTTAATGTGTGTCTTTTGATGATCTGATTATGAGCTTCTTAGCTATAGTCTAAGTAATTCCTGTTTTAAGAGATATTTAGCTTGTTCTTAAAACAGGCAGGCATATGGAAGAGGTTAAGAAATGAAAAGATAAATATCAAAAGTAGAATACAGACATTGAAACTCGTGGGCTTTTAATTTGTCCTATGGTAACCAGAAAATTTTAATTCAACATTCCTTTATTTATTGCAATACATGATATCAAAAATGTTATAATTCAAACTCAGAATATAGATGGCAGACATCAGCTTCTTCGTTCTTGTTATTTTAGGGAGGTTAAGACAATGTGTACAGGTGTTCGCTTAGGTCAAACTCTAGTGTCTTCCACAGACACTTCTTTATTTTATTTGTTTCTTACTTGTTCAAAAAAGTGTCCCTATTCTAAATGGTTATTATTATTTATGTGTCTGTGTGTATATAGGACACAGGTCCAGGTGACCAGTGGAGGGTGCCAGATCCCACCAAACTAGGTCCTGGGAGCTAAACTTGGACCTTCTGAAAAAGGATGTTGAACCATAGATCCTAGATAAGGTCACTTACTAAACCTGAAGCTCATCAATTAGCTAAGCTGACCAATGAGCTTATGGGATGCCTGTGCCCTCCCCCTTCCCAGCACCAGAGTTACAGCTGCTAGTCTTGTGCAGCTGTTATGTAGGTGCTGGAGACTTCAGGTCCTCATGCTTGTGTGGCAGGCACTTGATCCACTGAGCTATCCTTTCTCCAGCTATACCATCTCCATTCTTGATTAATTGTTTTTGTTTTTTTTCCCTGTGTAACACTGTGCAGAATTTGAAATCTACAACTGGATCAACATTACTCAATTACTGGTACTTAAATGTTCTTGAATTATTTCTTGGGTTTGGCAGTACCTAAATTCATCATATAAATATTAAAGATGTTTAAAAGTTTGGAATGCTGCTATTTTTGGTTGAACAACAGTAACTTATCAACATGGCCTTTTTATCATTATGACAAACCATAAAATTGTAACTCATAGTTTTTAAATTTTGTGTGTGAATGAGACAATTAGAAGAGATTTGGGAAAGAAATATCAGGGGAAAGAATAAAATCAAATATGTGAAGGTCATTCCTTCTAATAAATGAGAATATATTTTTATAAATCATGAAGCATATACCCACAGGCCTCATAAAACATATTTTTTAATATTAAAAAAAAAGCAAAAACCCTTGAGCAGGTATTTAAACCCATGGGACAGGTGAGTAATGGGTGTGACCTGGTAATAGCAGGCCATAGTGTGAAAGTTAGAACTTTTGCAACAGCCTGAGAATGGTCCAAGGAACTAGCAGGCAGGTGGGAAGTAGAAGTGGAGTTATTTGTCCCTAGGAACCCAGCATGGTGATTTTGCTGCCAAGTATACAGCAGAGAGTGTCACAACAGTTTAGCTGTGCTTCAGGACCTAATTGTGGCATGAACCACAGCAGGTGCTGTTGCAGTGGACAATGGGAATCTGCATCGGCAGGGGACAATGGGAAGGAAGAAAACAAGGACAGCAAGAAAGCAACCAAGCACATCTCACTCTGATACAATCTGACTGGGTTCTAGTACCAACTTAAGCAAGACTTGTATGTCATCAAACCTTATACGATAACCATCAGTACGGATAAGACCCGCTACAAACATGTTGGCCAACCATTCTTACAACACAGGAGTTTTGTGTGATTTTCTGCCATCCCTGCTGAAGACAGATATGACAAGCCAGTCTGTAACAGATTCTCATGGCTCACATACCTACTTGTAAAAATAGCATTTCAAAGAAGATCCAGAAATGAACCCACACACCTATGATCACTTGATGTTTGACAAAGGAGCTAAAACCATCCAGTGGAAAAAGGACAGTATTTTTAGCAAATGGTACTGGTTCAACTGGAGGTCAGCATGTAGAATGATGCAAATTAATCCATTCTTATCCTCTTGTACAAAGCTCAAATCCAAGTGGATAAAGGACCTTCACATAAAACCAGATACACCGAAACTAAAAGAAGAGAAGGTGGGGAAGATCCTCAAATACTTGGGCACAGGGGAAAAGTTCCTGAATAGAACTCCAATGGCTTATGCTCTAAGATCAAGAATTGACAAATGGGACCTCATAAAATTGCAAAGCTTCTGCAAGGCAAAGGACATTGTCAATAAAACAAAACGGCAACCATCAGATTGGGAAAAGATCTTTACCAATCCTACATCCAATAGAGGGCTAATATCCAATATATATAAAGAACTCAAGAAATTAGACTCCAGACAACCAAATAACCCTATTAAAAAATGGGGTACAGAGTTAAACAAAGAATTCTCAACTGAGGAAACTCGAATGGCCGAGAAGCACCACAAGAAATATTCAACATCCTTAGTCATCAGGGAAATACAAATCAAAACAACCCTGAGATACCACCTCACACCAGTCAGAATGGCTAAGATCAAAAAATTAGGTGATAGTAGATACTGGCGAGGATGTGGAGAAAGAGGAACACTCCTCCATTGTTGGTGAGATTGCAAGCTGGTACAACCACTCTGGAAATCAGTCTGGCGGTCCCTCAGAAAATTGGACATAGCATTACCTGAGGATCCAGCTATACCACTCCTGGGCATGTACCCAGAAGATGCTCCAACATATAACAAGGACATATGCTCCACTATGTTTATAGCAGCCTTATTTATAATAGCCAGAAGCTGGAAAGAACCAAGATGTCCTTCAACAGAGGAATGGATACAAAGAATGTGGTACATTTACACAATGGAGTACTACTCAGCTATTAAAAATAATGAATTCGAGAAATTCTTAGGTAAATGTATGGAACTAGAAATTATCATCCTGAGTGAGTTAACCCAATCACAAAAGAACACACATGGTATTTACTCACTGATAAGTGGATGTTAGCCCAAAAGCTTGGAATAGCCAAGACTCAACTCACAGACCACATGAAGCTCATGAAGAAGGAAGACCAAGTGTGGATGCTTCAGTACTACTTAGAAGGAGTAACAAAAATACACAAGGGAGCAAATATGGAAACAAAGTGTGGGACAGAAACTGAAGGAGGAGCCACCTGGAGACCATTCCACCTGGGTATCCATTCTAGGTACAGTCACCAAATGTAGACACTGATGTGGATGGCAGGAAGTGCATGCTGACTGGAGCCTGATATAACTGTCTCCTTAGAGGTCTGCCAAAGGCTGACACATTCAGAGGCTGATGCTCACAGCTAACCACTGATCTGATCAAGGGTTTCCCAATGGAGAAGTTAGAGAGAAGACTGAAGGAACAGAAAGGGTTTGTGGCCCCATGAGGAGAGCATCAATACCAACCAACCAGAGCTCCCCAAGGTCTAAACCACCAGCCTGGGAGCACATAGGGAAGGACCCATGACTCCGCCTGTACATGAAAGGGAGGATGGCCTTGTTGGGCATAGGTAGGAGAGGAGATTCTTGGTCCCATGAAGGATAAACACAGAGTGGGGAAAATTCGAGGGTGGGGAGGTAGGAGTGGGGTGGCACATCCTCATAGAAGCATGAGGAGGGGGAATGGGATAGGAGGTCCCTGGGTGGTTGGGGGAAGGGAGTTAGAAGATAAAATCTGAAATGTGAATATAATATCCAATAAAAATTAATTATAAAAAAAGAAGAAAAAAGAAAACTTAATTTTCTTTTGCCAGTGAGTTATCATTTGGAACAGAAGACTTCCTCAATTTTTAAACTTTTTTACATGTAGTTATTGGGCTGAATCTAGAGTTATTTTTTTTCTCAAAAACTCTGTAATACCGTTCCACCTTTTTCAAGCTTGTAGGCCACAATAAGAAGTTCAGAAGTCAACCTGAATTTCTACCTCTCTACTACTTACCTACTGAATACATTTAGGTATTAAAATCTCTTAAAAGTAAACATTTAACACTAACAAAACACTTGTGAACCTAATATTTAATGATACTCATAAATTGTAATCTTTGATGCTGTAGTATTATCTGAAAATGACTCTTTGGAGAATTTGAAAATAATGTAGAAATGTTACAGATTAAAGGTTATATGTAAAATCAGTATAGCAATTGAATTCACAATGTCTTCTAATTCTATATTGGGTCACTGCGTTGTAATTATGCAACCTAACAATCATGTAAACATGTTTGTTGTTGACATTTTCCACTAATTATTTGATACTTAATGACTAATTTTAGCCTATGCTAATAATTTCTCATCTTCACCTTTTTTACAAATTCTATGATTAATTTCCCATCATTAACTTATTACCTCCCCCGCCCCTCTTCATTTTACAGTGTGTCATGGGACATGTGTGTACTGTTTCACCTCTTGTACTGGGAACTTGTTTGAGAATAGACACAGAAAATAAGATGCTCACAAGGTGGTTAGAATGAATAGTCCTGGACATTTGTCAAGTCTGTTCTGCAATCCCATGGAACTGCAGACAGATCTTGAGAACTTATGGGCACACAAGTGTCCTTGTGGTGAAGGGAAAGGTAGCAGCTAAAACCTTAACTTTCCAAACTTTGCTCAGTTATACTTTTTTGAAGGTCAAAGATGAATGGGCATAGTGGATTTTGTTTCTGTATATTGTAGAAATTATGTTAAAGCTGAATGATCATTCACTCACTTAGTCCCTCTAGTGTCAAATGCTGGTTTATCATTCATTCCTTCACTCATTCATTTCTTACAAGTCACCCTTTGTGTATCTTATTTTTAAAAATATTTCAGAGAAATGATGGATGCCAGTATTGTCATTATATCATGGTCTGAAGTCCTGTGCTCATTTTTCAAAAATATAAAACAGGAACACTAAATATTTTACAAGCAAAGTTATAAGAAAATAAATGTGAAGACAAAACCATTTATTTCTCCAGTTAATTACAAGATCTTGTCATTGAATGGGGAACTGGTGACACAAAGGAAGTTGTTTAGGATATGAGTGGTAGACAAGGGACTGGTTTTGACTGTAAAGACATGAGCTGAGGTTGACCAAAGATCTTTGCGTAGTAGCAAATTATACTAACCCTGTGGGTAACCAAATGTACTGACCCCTGTGGCAGACCAGTAAACTATGTCATGTGGTCCAACTAGGTGCATACACTTTGCTCATAGGCATTTCTGACCTTCCTACCAGACTTAGGCCTATAGTGACTATAGCAGTTAAGTTTCAATCATAAATATTTTCTGTTTTCAGAAATACCGTATTTCATTTCTTTGCTTCAAATCCCTTCCTTTTGGTACCATTTTTTTTCCTGAGACTATGTAGGTCTTATACATTGTTCCTAAACATCTTATGTTGACCCCTTAAGAAGAGTTAACACTGTCTTTGTTCATGTTGTCAACAGACCACTAAGCTCCTGGTGAACTGTTGTGACTTTATCGTCTACTTGATATCCCCATTAGAACATGAGGTTGTCTTGTCTGACTTGCCTTCATATAGAACAAAATTGCTTAGGTTATTAAAAAATGGTCAATAAACACATGTTGGATAAATGAATGCAGAGTTGAAAAGAAAAACATTAATGTCTGTGGGTCTCAGGATTTTATCTGTAAAGTGACACACATGTATTTGCTTTAATAATTAAATGAATCAACATATAAACGGACTACAAAGTGCTTCCGTAGTTCTTGCACAGTGGTTGTAGAGATGTATTATTAACTTTCCTTTGGCCCTTGACCTAAATTTCAAAGAGAAAACATCACTTAAAACAATTTCTCTTAGCAGGTACAGATATTCTGATGGTGTTTTCCAGTACTGAATTTTCCAAGTTTTGTCACTGCTAAAAAAAAAAAAAAAAAAAAAAAAAAAAAAAAAAAAAAAAAAAAAATTGCTCAGAGCACCTAACCATGAGAATTAGATAAGACAATGTGAACTAAGGTCATAGGAGTGACAAACTGATAACATTGTATTTCAGCCTTTAAAATCTATATGCTTTTAAGCCATGTGAAGGGCCTGTGTTTCTCTGGTGTCAGTAAGACATGAAAAAGTGCTTTTGATCCTTTCTGTTAAAGAACACTGTCTCTCAAAGAAAATAAAAGACAGGATTATATCTTGGTGCTAAATAGCAAATTTCATTTGCCACCACATAATTATTAAAAGATAAGTAGCCCCTGTATTATTGATGAGAATAAATAAAGAAATGACAATTAAATAACCATTATTAATGACTTGTTCATTAATATGCTAGTAGTTGGCTGTTTGATCGTGAAGAATTAATGTAGGAGAAAAATTCAGTAAATAATAAAATATAAAGCTGAATCTTATGTCTCAGCTAATTAGCAATATATCTCATTCTAGGGCACTGTAAGAAAAAATTTGCATAGTGAATCAGAGAAGTAGTTCAAAGCTAATAGGTGCTGTCTACACACAGAGGCCCCACAACCCTGTGTCTCTCTGAGTTCAAGTTTGTTTACTCTTAGAAAAACTTGATTTCCTGTGTCTGAGGAGCATAAGCTTATAAAAAAAAAGATGAAAAGACTGGTATACATGACTCCAGTAAAGGGATGCTAGCAAACTAAGTGTTAATGAATCAAAAACATATGGATTGGACTTCACTTCAAATAGAAATCATTTTAGAATTAAGGGAGAAAGTACTTAGCGGAATGCAATAGATCTTTGTCAATTTTAAAACCCAAACATTTGAGGTGTCTTCAGAAAGTTCTACTTATTCCTTTCTTTGGTTGTTATTTATCATTTCCATTTTATAGAAGAGATCAATCTCTCTATGGCTAAATAGCCTTTCAAAAGCTTAACAATGTATTGGTTAGCTTATAAACAAACATCCTGGACTTTTAGAGATAAAAAGAAAGGTGTTTCAATTATCCAAGACCACCCAACCGAGAGGATATTCTCCTCTGCTGTTTCTTTGCTATGACTTTGAAAATATACAAGTAAAATTGCTGTTGCCACACATCTTCTTAAAAACAATTTTCCTGTTTATTCTAAAAAATGTTGCTAAAAACTTGGATTTTCCAATTAGTTGGGTTACTGACAACCCCTTTAACTGTAGAAAAATGTAAATTTTTGCATTTGAATCATAGTCTGCATTCATATAAAATATTTGATAGACACAATGATGGTGATATAAAATTAGAAAGAATGGACAACTCAACATATAGACAGGATTCAGAATGCATATTGAATTCCTCAACAGAAATGATTGTGGCTGAGATCTTTTGGGAATATTCTTAAGCTGTGCCCAAGACAACGTGTTCTCTATTGGAATAATTCAGTGACTGGTGGAGCAACAGCCTTTTGACAAGCTGAAGGACATACTTGCATGAAAGTCCTAAAGAGTCGCATTGGAACTCCCATTAGAGGGCCACCATTATAATGTCTAGGTTTAAATCTATGATTGTAAACAACTCATGTGTTGTTTGGCCACCTTAACCTTTATAATGTTTAATTCTAAAAGAGGTACATTCCTGAAACCCACTTTGTATAGACCCAACAACCTATTTATGCATCAATCAGGAAGAGTCAGGGGTCTCTTTATTATTTATTTGTATGTCATTTTTATTTTTACTATATACTCATTTTTTAATTATGGGTTTAGAAGTGAGGAGTTATATGCTCATGTGAGTGGTGACTTCCTCAGATTTCAGAAGAAAACATCATTCAGGTCTCTAAATCTGAAGTCACAGGTAGTTGCTCAAGAGTTATAAGAACCAAAGTCAGGTCTTTTGGAAAATCAGGAAGTGCTTGTAGCTACCAACCATCTCCCTAGTCATTCTGGGTTGTTACTATAGAAATTTGAGTGGAACTACCATATGAAATTACCATAAGAGGTAGCTACATCCCTCCTTAGTATATCCCCAAAGAATTCTAAATACTACGATAGAAGAAAGTTGTATTGTTATGTTTGCTGATAATAGGCAAGTTATGGGATAAGAGTAGATGCTCACCATCAGGAAAGTAGACAATGACAATGTGATACATATGAACTCATGCACAAGCACATACATGAGTTTTCAGCCACAGGAAGAACAATATTATATCACTGAAAATGAATACAACTGGAGATCAGAATACTAAAGTTAAATATTCCAAGAAAGACACACATTGCATGTTTTTCTATTTATGATCCTAAGTGTGTGTGTGTGTGCGCGTGTGCGTGTGCATGTGCGTCTGCATCTGCGTCTGTGTGTCTGTGTGACCATATACACATATGGGGCATAAAAGTACAAACGAGATTGTCCTGGGGTCTGATGCTGAATTACAAGTTGAAGGAAGAAAAAAGAGAGTCAGAGATAAATGTGGCCCAAGTATGTGGGACACTTGTACAAACATTCTTTGTGAAACCGTCCTTTCATATAATGAATATGCTCCAATAAGATGTTTATATTAAAAAGTCAATCTTCTGTATTTTGTAGGCATTATTCTTCCTGCTTCTCTTTTGAATTCAGTCTGATACTAGGCTTCCATTTCCAGCTTCTCCCTGATTCAAATTTCCTGCTTTCATTTTTGACTTTTTACTTCTCCTCATTCATTTTCAAGTCCCTGTCAAGCTACTGAAATGCTCAAAGGTGAATCTATCTGCTTCAGGTCTCCACAAGGGCCACTCAACGGCATGTAAAACAACTCAAACTATAATTGTGTGATCTGGTGAACTGGGTATTTAGAAAGTATGAGTAATTTAGATATCCTAGTGGTGAAACACTGAACAAACAACATTAAACTAATTTATTTCAGTGATGTAAAAATAATATGTCCTTTAGTTAAGCAATTTAAAGAAGTCAGTGAAAACATATCCCAGAGCCCTATATATGTGACTTAGGTCTTTGCATTAGCACTCTCAATGAATTAATTCATTGAGCCTGTGGGAAAAATACAGACCCCACAATTAGGCAGTTTTATGATCTTAGTCTGGTATTTTACACCCTTCTTTCCATTGTTGTAGCGTTTGGAGAAAAAAAAAAAAAAACCTTCCAGTGTTCAAATTTGCCTTCCTGTTACTATTCCATCATTTTATTTGTTCTCTTTTATAAAGAAAAGCTTTAGCATCCCCACTCCTGGTACTCATCCCTACTTCTGGTACTCATCCCCACTCCTGGTACTCATCCACAACTCCCCTACCATGAGTGCTATCTTGTCTTTAACATTGCCAGGCAGAGCATCACAGACCAAAGTGTTCTGCTCATCTTGACTTCAGATTCTAGCTAGAGATGCGTGCTGCCTCTATACATGTGCCCTAAGTCTGCTTACATGTATGTGCAGTTTATTTATAATCACTGTTGATTGGCTCTTCTATGCACTTCATTACTAAATAAGCATGTGGTTTACTTCTTATTTCATTTTATTAAAACATTTTTTATATTTAACTTTCTGAAAGAATAAACTAAAGGTATTAACCAATTGTTTTTATTGCTCTGGTGCATAGAAGTAGTAGGCCAGTAACAGCTACTGAACGAGTGAGTGAATGGGTTTGTTGCATTCATGTTTCCCTGTACACATTCATCTGAGCAATCTGAGCAGAAAGTGAGATTCCTTCTTAGAAGACCTTTTATGCTTCCACACAATCATCTTCAAACAAGGACACTAACATTAAGCAACCAAAATAATCATCTTCATCAACTGCCTGTGGCTGTGTGTGACTAATACAGACACTGAGAAATGGACATTTTAGATTGTATGTTTTCCAATTGGTCTTGATGAGATCTTTAAATTTTGCACATCATTGTCCCATAAAGTACAGCTCCCTCTCACCTTCCTTTCCACCTAATATCTTACTTCTTATTTTAATGTGCTCCAGTAGCCTATGTTAAAGTGGTAGTTTCTTTATGAAAATAATTACAATATAAATGAGTCCTCCGCAAATAGTAAGGCACATTTGGAATTGAATGCCTAGGTATTGGCGCTTTCCTTCCTGAAACATTTAAGATCATTACATAAGTTTAACCATAGCTATTCAATCTACAGACCTAGAAATATCATTCTTTCTGCTGCTAATGAAGGTCCTACGGCACAAATTTATTAAACGTATACGTTTGCATAGGATAATAATTGGGTCGATAATATTAAATTCATAGGCTCATTATTTAATTGCAAGGGCAGATTATGAATACAGCTTCTAAAATGTATTTTAATGAAAAACACTACATCCTGACCTAATCATATCAACCTTATGCTATCTAATTAAGGATGCAAAAAAGTCATTAGAGTTGCAAAATATTAGTTCCAGCTCCATCAGGCTGCAAGCTGCCCCTTCATGAATATATATACTTTTGACTCCATGATAAATAGTTAATGAGGTAAAAATGACAAAATTTGCATGTAGGCAAATTAGTTTAATAGAATGATGTCTTTTCTGACTACTGAAAGTGACCTTTCCTTATAAAAAAATAACGATGGCTAAAATACTTTGAAATTATCTTCTTGGCTGTCAATGCACAAATGAAAAATTATATGAATGAAAATGTGAAAATTATAAAAGTCAACAATGTTAGGCTCATAGCATAGTGTCACACTTTGTGATTTTGCACTTATCAATTTAATAAAAGAAAATTAAGCATATTATAAACTGTCCATTTATGGTGCAATTTTTCCAGCACATAAAAAAGGAGACTTGTATTCTTAATGGAATTATGACAAAATTCTCAATCAAATATGAGAGTGCAAGAATTCTAGGCCACAGTGAAATGGATCCATGGGTAAAGGCACTTGCTACCAAGCCTCAAGCCATGAATTTAACCTCCACAGGGCCCACATGATGAACTTAAAGAATCAACTCTTGTAAGTTATACTCTGACTTGTACATGTAAACTGTGATTTAGATATGTATGCACACAATTAGTGAATACATGAATGAATAAATGAATGAATGTCAAAAAGAATTCTTGTTTACACATTTGAAATGTTTTTATATTAAAACCCATCTTTCATTCTTAATTTGGTATTTCAGGTTATAAATACTTGTTCTCAGTTAAACTGGTATTGTATCTTGAGATTAGCATGTCAATTGTTCCTTGCTGAAAGAGACTAACCAAGCACACATGAGACAACATAAGAAGGGTCACATGAAAAGTGAATTGTAAGGCATCAAAACACAAATATTCAGGACCCAAGAGACCTAACAAACAAGTCAAAGATAAGTCTATGAATTTATTTTAAAATGTTTAAATGTGTATTTTTTGTTATTCTCAGTTATGTGTGTGTGCGTGCCTCTGTGAGGTTACGTAACATGAGTGAAGGTGACTTCAGCAGTAGAGGTGTCAGATCCCACCCAGAGCTAGAGTTGTAGGAGGTTGTGAGCCAACAGATTTGGGTGCAAGGAATCAAACTGGAATCCCTAGGAAGAACACTACAACCCACTGATCCTTTTCAGGCCTTTTTTTTTTTTTAATTAAAAAATTACATTTTATTCATGTGTGCATTTATATGTACATACATTTGTATGCATGGGTTTTTTTGTGTGTGTGTTCCATAGCATGTATGTGCATATCAGAGAACAACTTGTGGGAGTTGGTTCTCTGCTTTTATAGCATGGGTACCAGGGAACAAACCCAGGCTGTCAGCCTTACGAGCAAGAAATTTTATTCTCTGAGGCATCTCTTGAAAGTGTCTCTGTGTTATTAATAAACATAATGCTCTCAGTATAGAGTAACAGGTATTCTGTGGTATTTCAAGCTATTTGTGAAGCATACTCATATTTCTTACCCTAATGGAAGCTGAGTCAATATGCATTGTCAAGAGAATAATAGATATTTATATAGCCATATGGCCCAACTGCATCTAAATCAAAACCTATTCTACCATCATTTTGATTAAATTGCTTACTTTAATTACATTTAGTCTACTTGGTTTTTCCCTGCTCCATTTGAATGTGAATGCAAAAAGTTACTGCCCCTCAAAGTTTAAAGTCTCCTCCCAAGTTCTACTTTTCCTCCAATATTAATCAGCTAAGTAATTTTGTAAGAGACAACATAAACATTAGTGATTTTGTGACTTTCTTCAATATTCCTTCTAGCATTAAAGTATCAGTTTTATCACACCTTTGCTAAACAGAGCCAATATCTATCACAATAATTATGTTTACTTCTGTCTTCTTGGTTTTTTTTTTAATTACTGCTGCTCATATCAGATCATTCTGGTACTCAACTTTGGATAGCTTCCAAGTTTCTAAACTTCCATGTTGTGAAACTTAATAATGAAATAAAATGCTCTTTATAGAGACCCTAGGCACTGTGAAATTATCACAGAGAGGAAGTAGTCTTGAATAATTAATTTCAATTGTTTTGGACCTTTACACATGTTTTGTAAGTCATCGAGAACCTAGGATGAATACACAGTAGACTTAAATCTGTTTCGCTTCAGGACAAGGACAGTGATCTGAGAAAAGTCAGTTCCCCTGTTAGGTTAACTATAAAGCAGAAGTAAAGACACATACACCTTAGTGAAGGAAAACATCCTGCAGTTTCCTAAGGTAATGTTTAAATCTCTATTAAGTAGCTAAAAGGATAAGGTTCATTATCTATGTCCATTCCATGGGCAACGTAAGTATGTTCATCTATGGTGAATTAAATAAAAAGTGCTCCCATAGGTTCATGCATTCGAACACTTGGTCTCCAGTTGGGGTTCTGTTTGTGGGTGGTTATGGAATCTATAGGAAATGGAGCCTCACTGAAAAAAAAAATGTGTCACTAGACATGATCTTTGAGGGGATACAGTCATTGCCATTCCCACTTTACTTTCAACCAACCTTCTGTGTGTGGTTGAGATGTGCTTCTCAAATTATTGTTCCTAGTCCAATGCCATCTTTACCATCATGGGCATTTAGCCTTCTGGAATCATAAGTCCAAAGGAACACTTGAGTTGTCTTCGGTCATGGTATTTTATCACAATAAACAACTAATATGCCAATAGTTCACGAACATATTAAAACATATTTAATACGTATGTACTAAAAGACACAGATGATATAAAGAGGAAGAAATCATTCTAAATCTACAAGGAGAGGGACCCATGAGCATTCTCGGGTTGTCAGAAACACTGGACAGTCAGGTAGGGACAAGAAGTCGTAACCGAAAGAAAACAGTCATATCTGGATTAAATCTACAGAGAAGGCCCTTGGATTTAAGACTTGGAACGTGGCACTCGTCTTACCATGCATACAAGCTAGTGAATCTCCCTTAAAAGGGAGTGCATGTGACCTTGAACACATATGTTTATGAAACTGTTCATACCTTTATGAATTATTTGCATTGTTTAAAAGATGCACGCTGATTGGAAAGAGGTGAGAGGGGTAAAGATGCAGGAGATGTGACTCAAACAAGTCGGCAAGAAACAGTGAACGGGAAGAAAAGCAGAGTTGCATTTACATGTTAGAAAAATCGTGATAACCAGAGCAGAGAAGGAATCCACAGTGCGAAAATGGGGCAGCAGCAGGGTGAAATTACAAATAGACATTGCTGTTCTCCAGGTCCTGCAGCTCTGTCTCAGTGGGCACCAAGGGCCTGCATCTATGTTGTAAAGGAAAACAGATTAGAGAAGAAAATCTCAGTAAATTCATTGGGATTTGCTCAAATAAAAGTCAACAGGATGAGGGCAGATTTGGAGAAAAAAAAAAAACAACAACTCTGCATTCTGGTCCTTTGCACTTTAGAATAGATGAAAATTCTATGTTCAACCACCATCTGAGTATAATTCCTTTGGTGTCCTGATCCAAGTGGAGGGCATGTTTTAAGGAAAAAACAAGTCTGGGATTGATTTGGGTTGAACTGCAGTAGTTTATCTTTGAGCTATGCATCTGAAAATATCAAAATAAGCTAGTGGCATATATTTTGGGACTCAAGAGGGAGGTGTGGCCACATATGTATATGTGACAGCCTTTAACAGGGTGGACAATACTTTGAAAGGAGTTGATCAAAGCAGTGTGTAGAGTAAAAACAAGCAAGGAAAACAGGTACACAGACTCTGATGACAGAGACAAAGCCACAGAAGAAAATGTCCAGTGCTACTGAAAAGATTAAAATCACTTATTTAATGGCTGTTCTGAAAACCTACGTGAGAAAAAGACTCTAAGGACTCACTAAGAAAGGCAATAAGAGACTACAGGGGGAAATTTATTTCCTTCCTTCTGCCTATTCAAAACTCCATTGAATTCTATCCCTGTGTGTGTGTGTGTGTGTGTGTGTGTGTGTGTGTGTGTGTGTGGTGTGTGTGTATGTGTGTGTGCATGCATGTGTGTGAAAATAATAAAGTCTACACTAAGAACCACCTCGTTTTGACTAATAAACTGAAACAAGTATAGTATCAAATCCCCAAATTCATAATGTGGTACCAAGCAAGATCCTGAACCATTTCCAGAACAGCATGAGAGAAGGCACAGCTTTCTGATGTGGGGGAGAGGGGGAAGGGAGGGATGGAGTCAGAAGGTGGGGTTGTTGGGGGTGGAGGGTAGGGGGTTGGGGGCAGGGGAGTTCTTTTGCACAGTCAGGACAGCTTCACTCCCACTTACCTTCCTTCTCTCACCATGGATTCCTCTCCACTGCTCAGACCTTTTCACAATGTGACTCAGCTCCTGATTGGAGATTTCCAAATCATGTGGGATGAAGAACTTGCCTTCTTCACTGTGGATTCTCTGAAATGCATCTAATATCCAAGAGTCATTGCACAACCTAAGAAAAGAGGATTTCTTAGCTGGGTTCATTTTTCCAAATGCTCTTTTTTTTTTTTTCTTCTCAAGTATTGAACAAGTTGAAATTTTCTCTTGTCAACATCTATTCATTCAGCTCATCCATCTCATTCTTTTTCTTCAGAAATTATTTGATGATTAAGTTTCCAGAAATGGCTTAAAGCTTTTTCTCAGCTGCATATTCTAATCCAACAAATGTAATCTGGGTGTTATACTATTATTTCCTACTAACTAGTTTGTGATGCCCAACAGACTGCAGAAAATTGAGGAATATCTGGCCACAAATTTTAATTGGACATCCAAATTAGGTAAATATTTGTAATTTTTCTGAAGAAAATTAAATTTTGATTCATTCTTCTTCCATTAAGTTGATTTTAGAATACCTCCCCCCTCTCCATTCTGTACCCACCTTCCTCATGCCCTGTAAATTCCTTGACACTGGTAAGTAACATCTGTAGGTATATTTTAGACATTAAGTAAGTCAGTGTTTAAGAACATCTTCCATTAAGATCTCATGTAGATGCTATCCATAATACACGTGTGTTTATTTTAATTTACTTGTTAAATCCCAAAGTAACAGTGAAACTATGAAAGAAAGAGCCTGTTTATCCTTCTCCTTTTTGTAATTTTGGCTCTCCTTACATACCCAGACCTAGTTTCAATAGAGGTGGTAAACTCAGGGCTAGACCAAGGACCCTCATAGATCAGTGTCAATATGCTACCCAGAAGTTTCAAAATTAACTATGGTATGTATTGAACTCTAAAGACTTTTAGACAGTTGTCCTCTGCATTTGAGCCACTTATTTATTTCTGAGACAGTAGATGGTCTCCATCTGCTACAAAAATAAAATAAAAAAAATAAAGAGCTTCTGACTGTAGAATACACAAGACTTTTATCTACAACTGCATGCCTAAGGATCAGGGAACATTATAGGGGGGGGGGGGGGGCAAAAGGATTGTAAGAGCCAGAGAACCAAGGTGTCTGCTACAAGATAGTGTCTTCTATATATGTCGGGGTGGCCACACCCATGGTATCTCAGTATGGTTGCCTAGACAAGATCAACACAATGACAACCACAGTTGATACACCAGTGTGAGTGGGAGATAGCTCACAGGGCTCTACTCCTAAATAAAAAGCTACAGGCAATTAATGACTGCTGGGAGAGACAGGATTGATCTTCTTCAGGGATAAGCCCCTTTGAGTTTATTCTACCCCAAGTGATCAACACTAAACTTATGTACATATGAATGACACTAAATGGAGTTAGAGGTTTCTCTCTCTCTCGCTCTCTCTGTCTGTGTGTGTGTGTGTGTAAATCCATATACAAGTGTGTATGTAATAGTTATAATTAATGAAGAGGCTATCATGTGAGGGAATATGCAAGAGGAGTTGCGGGGTATGTGAATACAATACTCATATATAACATTCTCAAGAAAAATATACTTAGCCATGGTACAGAAATTATCTTTTGAACATACCAGTTAGAAAACTGGAAGCATTTTACTTCTCTGATCAGAATAATGATATTTTCTTCTAATTAATTCAGACAATTCATAATAGAGTTTATTGACTGTTCATTATAATGGTAGTCACTTTCACTATATTGTGCTATCCAAAACTTAATTTAATCCTAACATTATATGTTAATAGTCTACAATTTTTAAAAAATTAGGCTTATTCTTAAAAACATAACAAAAATAGAATGGAAAAGAATTAGGTCCAAAGTTTCTTTTACTTTTTCTTGTTGACTCAAGTTTTATCACATATTTCCAGGTGTGATAATACACACACTTTTCATTCCAGCAATCAGGAGGCAGAAGCTGGTGGATTGCTTGTGAGTTCAAGGCCAGCCTGCTTTACAAAGCAAGTTCCAGGCCAGCCAGGTTATACAATGAAACCCTGTCTCAAACAAAGAAACACATATAACTAACAGCTTCATTTAACTACCTCTAGCTGGATTCTTCTAAAATAGTACCCGTGCCTTTAAAAATATATATATATTGCATTTCTGAATAAAATCTATGCATCTGTATTCCTTTTCAATGACTTTGAATTCATCACAGGAGTAGCTATGTAACCTGATAGCTAATGGGATTATCTATCTACATCTGATGGGAATCAAACCCAAGATTTCGCATATGCGGCACAAACACAAATGCTTATCCTGCATCCCATACCTGCATCCCCAGCCAGCTTGACACCATCTTGGAATGCTTCCACTGTTGTGCTCTGCTTTGAGATTCTGGCTCAGCCATCTGAATACCTTGCTAGTTGGCTTATTAAGCAAGAACTACTCTTGACCATTCTCTTCTGTTTGTTCAATATAAGGTACATCTTTCTGTTGCCATGGTGATTTAGCGCAGTTAAATTGCTGTCAACTTGGTGTTGTAAACAGTTTCTATATGAAGATTTAAGGATTATCAACAATGCAATTAACTTTGAATTAATTAGGACTCGCAGTCCTGTTTCTGCTGGCTTCTGTTCCTTTTGCCCAGAAAATGTCTGTCTTCTTTTTATTTCTCTTTTATTCCATGTGAAAAAATAATTATGTAAACATCAAAGCTTGGAACTGCAGGACAGTTAACAAATGTTTTGACAGAGAACAAAATGGCACATTGGAATATGGAAAGCTGTGCAAAGATTAATTGCATTTTAGTCATATTTAATTTTTTGTTGCCATTTTGGGTGGCATTTTCCAATGTAAAGCTCCATGGTGTGTTGTTAATGAGTCAATTTACAAACCTTTATTAGTTTTCTGCATATTTTACAGCTCTATAAAGCGAGTTTACACAAACAAGGAAAAGATACTTTGTGGTTGTATATGTAGATAAAAATAAATAAAGAGAAAATTCCTGGTTATACAGATTTATTATATAATTTCTTATGCAATACAACACATATCCAAACATGATTTTATTCTTTTTGATATGAGGCCTTCTATTCTTTGATGTTGGTTTTTTTTTTTTTTTTGAATGTTTATTTTTCATGTTGTCCTGAAAAAGCTGATGTTAGGTGCATTTCAAAAAGAAAAAAAGAAAGTTCTAGTTTTGTTCTAAAATTGTGTATTGGTGACATTGATTAGCAAGATAAAAGAGTATTTTGTATGCTCCATTTTAAATGTGTATATGTGTCAGATAAAATGATATCAATGAAAGACACTGGCTCCCAACTGAGCAAGAGACAGGGAGAGCAAAAGCAACCATACAAATACCAACTAGTGAACCTAAGAGAGGTATACATAATTTTTATAGTAGTTTTGCAGATTTGAGGTGTTTAAGAGGAAGCTAATATTTTCTGACATCAATTAAATAAAATAAAATTACAGCATTATTGGTGATCATTGCAAACCTGGATTTCCTTTAACAACAGGACTTTTCAAAATGCATGATTTTTTTTTTTTTGTATTTTAAGTTATTTCTTCAAAATGTAATTAAAAAGGGAACTGCAGTCCACCTGTCTGCGATGCCTTGGGCATTGTTGTTTGTGGAAATAGGTCACATACTCTGCCACAGGTGCTGATGACGGCCAATGAAACCAAGCAATTTGCCAAGCCCTCTGCCCTCTGCCCTACATATGCAGCAATTCATGCTTGCTGAGTGGCAGAAGATGCTATGTTTGTTCATATTGGAATGTGGGTCATTTCCAGAAACCCAATATGTGACATTTCTTTCAAAGCTAAAAAGGACAAGTGTGAGCAGGTACTGGATTATTTTAAGGGTTTTGAGGAAAAAAAAATGGAATCTGCAACTTTTAACTGTTTTAAATGCAAATGTGTATAAACACAGGCTTTACATCAAAAAGGTGTCATTTGTCAGTTTCTCTGGTGTGAGTACTTCCTGGTACCAGTACATTAGAGAAGGTTCTGAATAGACAGAATATAGTCAGTTGGCTAAAATCCATTCTTATTGTTACTACATGTTGAAATACACATGGTCCTCAGTGTGATTGTCAAAAACCTTAAATGAGGCACACCCACACCACAGCCAAATATTGTTATACACGAAGATTGGTTCATGCTTCTAGAAACCACTGAGTAGGCACCACTATGTTTAATAGTAAATGGAATGCCTCTGAGTCTGATTTTTAGTCATAAATGGAAGAAAACAAAAAAAAAATCTCAGAAAGAACACAGAAGAAATAAGAGGGGAAACAGAATTTCAGAAAAAGAAACAAATTAACAAAACTAAAAGGTCTCCACAGTGGGATACACAGTCGTTATGTTCTCCTGACTCTGTTTCCAGAGAGAGCCGTCAGAGGGACCTATATATCGGGGTGAACACTTTTAACACCTGTGTCATCTCACAGTATACGGGAACAATCACCCTCTCTTTACACTCCTTAATTATTTCACTCAGTTAACACTTATGGCTTACATGCTCCATGCTGGGAGTACATAGATTGACAGATGTACAGTCAACAAAGGTAGGACACGTTTAGGATTCCAGGCTAGGGGAAGGTACAGGACTGGAGAGCCCAGAAATCACACCAGCCTGAATATAGGCAAGGCAGAGGCTGACTGAGGTTGTACTGTATGATGGAGAGAAATACTATTTGAGGGTACACATAGTTCACATTACCCGACTATTCATCTACTGGTGGACATTTAGGTTTCTTCTGTCTGGCTAATTGTGAATAAGGCAGCACAGAAGTGGAGCATTCATCTCTTAGCTATCCAGCTTTAATTCTCTGGGTTATGCATGCAGAAATAGGATGGTAGGTTAAACGGAAATTATAGATTTAGTTATTTAAGGACCTGCCACCCACACTGTTTGGTATAAAAGCAGGATTGGTTTGTATTTTTCCCAGCAGTGTACAAGAGTTCTAACCCCTTCAGACCTTTTTCAACACTCTTGCTAGTAATAGACTTTCTGTGTGTAGTGTCATTACTCATGGTGGTTTTGATCTTCATTTTTCAATTAATTAGTAATCAGCTCATGCTTACTGGCCATTTTGATATATCTTTAACAAAGGTCTCCTCCAGTCTTTGAGTAATGTTACTTACCTTTTCATTATGGCATTTCAGGTATTTCTTGTTCAACCAGGATATTCGATAAAAAGCCTTTTGTTATTTTCTTATATTTTGTATTCTTATAATTTATTGTTCCGTAGGATAAGTACAAACCTGCAATTTTTATGGAATATAATTTGCTGTCTTTGGATTTCATTACCTGTGCCTCTCTTGTCATACTTAGGGGCTCACTGCCAAGAGCAATGCCATGCAGTGTGAGAGGTAGCCATGTCATTGTCATAAGCCAACCCAAATGGAATGTGATTTTTAAAAAAATTCTGTACTTGGGAATTCTGAGTATATTTTGAGAGCTGGCCATATCATGGTTAGGCTTCAGATTCTGCTCTTTCTAAGGGCCAGACATGAAGAATCAGCTCTGTTAGTGTGAGCTCACAGTGACTGACATTTCTCTGAGGACACTGAGGCTTCGCATTATGCAGATAGACCTGATTTAAGATCTGTTCCAGAGAAACTCACTCTGCAAAGGCAACCAAAACAGTGGCAGCACTTTCTGCAATTAAACTCACTTTCGTAAATTTAGCCACCAGGAGAGCACACTGCTGATCACAGTGCTGGTGTTATGACCAATGCCAATGACCAAGAAGACTGTCAGCGTGTCAGAGTATCAGAGTGTCAGACCCACCCCCAAGACTGAGACACTGTCTGCCACCATGAAGCACAGTTCCCTAGCAAGTGTGACCAACATCAGCATCACGAGGAACCCATCTGAAGTGTTTAGCATGTGAGCATGGCTCATATTAACCCACTTAACAGATCATTAGTGGGAAAACATCACTTGGGCAGGGAGGCAGAGCAGAGGGCTCGGATTGTTGAATTGAGACTTAGAAATACCATGTTAGAGTAGAGAGCTGTCAGGGGGAGAGTTAGTGAATGTAGGGCCTCTGTGAGTTAGTTATCATTTGCCTTGCCTGTTTGCATTTTTATACTTTTTTACATTTTTGCATTACCCCCATTGCAAACATATTATGCTGTATTTTTTAAGGGTATAAGGCAGAAAATTCAAACTTCAATCCGATTCTTCTGACATTGCTAAGGTGACTGAACTCACAAGAGAGCTGTGACGTGTGTTGAACACATCATCATATGCTGGGAGGAGGATCAAGAGCTTTACAAACATAAAACCCTCCACTGGAATAAGTAATTTGACAGTTATATTTCATATGAAAGGAAAGATGTATCTTCACCCTATAAATAAACGTGGTTATTTATTTATGAAATTTCAAATTCAACAATGTTTTTATATTCTAGGCACTTCTTTTTCAGCACAAAAAGAATAGTCAAACACCTTGCAACTCAGTACAAAAATGTTCTGTTACTTGGTCTGTAACATATGACCTTGAGTAATCATGTGACATTAAAATAAATGGTAGAGTGACCCGAACATACTGTTTAGTTTTGTTTTAATG
Organism: Arvicanthis niloticus; assembly: GCF_011762505.2. Taxonomy (NCBI): domain Eukaryota; kingdom Metazoa; phylum Chordata; class Mammalia; order Rodentia; family Muridae; genus Arvicanthis; species Arvicanthis niloticus. The sequence goes on along the minus strand of NC_047665.1, from coordinate 23,247,655 downwards.
CACAAAGAACTATCCTTAGTTCTTAGTTGAAAATGAAGATGCTTGTGTTTGTTTAGCCCTTCAACTGCTTAATGATATGGTTACTGAATGTTTTTTAGGAAAAGTCTTTACAGAAAAAGTATTTGAAGACAGGGAGACTGACATTGTCCCTTGATAATGATGCTATCAGAGGCAAATGCTTCTGTGAAAGTACTTATGGAAGCTCCTCATGCCAAGTGACCCCAAAACAGCTCAAGTCAGAGACTGGCCTATATCAGGCAGTCTTTGCCAGTTTCAATCCTACTCGACACACCTTTCTGACAGCCACCAGCCAAACTCACATGTCCTGGGTCTTCTATGCATGGTATGAAAGGACAAACCCTAGCCTATTGCTTTAGTTTCTTCTATCCCAGAGGCATTAGAAGAAGACTGATTTACCAGAAGTCACTTCACCAAGAGGCAGATTTACCAATTAGTCATTTCCTCTTAACCGACTAACTTGTAGGCTTCAGTTGTTTTAGTGATAAGGTTTATAAAAGTTATATTTTCTTGATATTTTCTACTTTGTTTTTGAAATAAGCTCTCAATATAAAGCACTGGGATGGATTTGAATATGTAGCCTAGACTGTTCCAAGCTTGCGGTGAGGTCCCTCCTTTAACCTCCTAAATTCTGAGGTTATAAGTGGACACATATCATATCACCCAGTTCTTACTACATCTTTTCTAAAAGAAAGAAAAAAAAGAAAACGCCCCTTGGAGGGATATTCAGTTTATACTGCCCTAGCTCATCCTATCCATCTGGGAGGATGAAATCTGCTGAGGCAAGACAGGAGGACAATAAGTACTTTGTTCATACCAAAAACTATAGGGCTCTAACAAATAGAGGCAGAAAGGATTTAAGTGTATGTTCCCACAGCACTGAGCAATTCTGATGACATTCATACTAATTAAAGCAGGGGTTCCCAACCTGTGGGTGGCAGGGTTCAAAGGACCCTTTCATAGGAGTCACTTAAAACCATCAGAAAACACAGATATTTACATTATGATTCCTAGCTGTAGCAAAATTAGAGTTGTGAAGTTTCAGTGAAAATCAAAAATCCTTTTATGCTTGGGGGGGTCACCACAACATGAGAAAATGTATTAAAGGTCCACCACATCAGGAAGGCTGAGAACCACTGACTTAGAAGAACAGTGTAGGACCCAAATACCAGAGCTATGTTTATTCCCATGCAGTCTCTGTAAATCCAGGTAGAGAACAATTATGAACCAGGCAACACTGCTGGGGTTAGGTTATCTGCAAAAACTTTATAATTTTTTTTATCAAGATGTTAAATAAAATTTTTTACACACACACACACACAAAATCACTGTAAGCAAAAAATGATTTATAAGAGAGAAAAATCTTTGATTATTTCACATGCATCTCCCAGACAGTAATATGCTCATGATATTTTCATTGAAACTGGACCTTAAATTATTTTTTATCTAAATTAAGTTTCCAAAGCAGCAGCTAAAACTTATAATGCTATTTGGAACTGTTGACTCAACAATGAAGAAGATACAACCTCACCCCCAAATTAATTAACTTAATTACCAGTGTTTTACATTTGTGTACAGCTTCCAGGAATCTAAACTCTTAAATGAATCTTACATTTAAATCGTGGTCTCTAATTCTCTGTATAATATTAACAAACATATAAGTGGCCTGCAGATCTTTGATATTATTCGGATAAAGGTTTTACAATTAAACTATGCAAACAATGTCTGCAGAGACTTCATTTGCTTGCTGCAAGGCTAAATACTGAGATAGGGACTGACTATAAAAGTTTAATAAAAAGATAAATTTTATAAAAGAGGCTACAGAAAAGGGAAGCTCATTCTGTAGCACAATGAAATCACAAAATGAGGGATTTAAATCACTTTACAAATCCAAGAAGACTGAATGACAAAATAACTCATATTTTCGTATTATATCAATTAACAGGCCAGGATGATAAAAAGATAAAAAGACATTCTGCTTAGCTATTGATTATCCACACAAAATGAGGTGTGTGTGGCCTACAATAGAAATTTAATTTTAAAATATCAAACTGTATAAGAGGGAAGAAAACAGTTGTAAATTTTTTCATGAAGAATTATTTTTAAAATTTGAGCTACCTGAGTATGTTATAACACTTGTGGGGAAAAAATGCTTTTCTGGTGGTGAATTTTAAACACCTTACCATTTTGTTTTACCTTACTCTTTTTAGACAGGGTCTGGCTTTTTACTTTAGGCTGCCCAGATACTATGTAGATTAAGCTGGCCTTGAACTAATGGCAATTAACTCCTGCCTCAACCTCTCTAGTGATGGACTTACAGGTAGGAGTGACTACACTCTGCTAAATATCTTCATTTTAAGTCAAATGCAAATTGTAAGGCAATTAGGAAGTGAAGAAACTGTTGAAACTCTAAGGAGTTAACACTGTTATTATACATGGGAGTCATAACTGAGTGAAAAAAAGTACTGGAATGATCTCTAGAGGAAAGACAAAGGGAAGGTTTAAAGAGCAATTCACAAAAAAGAGATGAATGAGACAGATCAGTAATAAGCACATCAAGATTATGTAGTAAATAACAAAATGTGCACTTAGAAAAACAACGGGGTTCTGGTCCTTCCGTTAGCATTGTGTGACACATTATGATCAACCTCTCCTACCTCTTTTCATTTGCTATGGAAACACACGCCTATGAAAAGTCCCTAGATCACCATCCCATTATAATAATCTTCTACCTCCTACATTTTTCCACAAATGTTATCACCTACTCAAGTAGTTCAAAATCTAAAAATAATTCTTCATGAAAAAATGTACAACTGTTTTCTTCTCAACCCCTGTGTGTGCATTTCCAGGATCCTATTCAAAGAATAATTTAAATGTGAGTAAGGTTCTGTGATTTCAGTGATCTATCAGAATTATTTATAAGATGCAGAAAAATGTGAAGATATCTGTTGGCCGACAATAAATACATTTATATACTTTATACTTCACATACAGCATGCTATGTAAAATGTATGGACATTAAATGTTTAAAAACTGAGTAAAGAAAGTAAAATTTTTTATCATACTTTAAGGGGAAACGATACCTAATCTGTTCTTATGGTGTACATACAACTTTGTAAAATTAAATACACAGGATATCAGAGAAGGAAGTAACTATTTCAAAGTTTACCAGTACTTTCTTTGTCTAGATGATTAAACTATTATGGTCTTTATTTACTTTTTAATTCTTTTTAACATTTTCTACATAGCAGTGATTCTTTCAATAATAAGGAAAGAAACATAAAAAACTACAAATGCCTTTTTAAAAAAAATTGTAAAACTGAGCCCAAATAAGTATACTTATTCTTAAGAGTCTGTGCAGAGTCAAAATCTTTGTTCAGTGAACTCTCTCATCAGAACCATGGGGAACAGAAATTCTCTTAGCACTGAAATCCTTCAGTAACAAATTAGCCAGACTCCTGGAGCAATGAGAGCTACTCAGCCAATCTCAGCAGGGTCCAGTTCCCATAACGATGAGTTTCCAATGCCCAGAGCTAAACCAAATTCTCTGCTAACAGCCAGCATCACCGCCTCTGTCTCCTTTGTATTCTTGCAGGTCCATTCATTCTTGCATTGTGTTGATTATCCTGTACAAAGATCATTGCCTGTATGTATTGACTAGATGTCAACCCCCATCAGATAGCATGCAGAAATCTTCATTGGCGTTTTTCACTAAGATAAGCTCTTATGAGTTCTGCATCTATTTACTAAATCCATGCAAGAAAACAAAGCAAAACAAACAACAACAACAACAAAACCCTCTCCACTTTATTCACTGTATGTATCTGCTGTAGGCAGTGCTTCCTTCAGAGAACTGGTCTACCCAGCACCATGCCATCTCAGAGAAAGATATTTTGAAATGGTTCAAAGAGAGATTGTTTAGGTGATGCATTGAGTTGACTTTTTTGTTCTAAAACATTAGCTTCTAAAATATAAGTAGAGCCCTGATTGGGATTTCTGAGCATGCCTAGTTCTAGCAGGCTAGGTCAGGCATAGAGGCCAATAAAAACTAAGCCTAAGGAAATACACTAGTTCATGAAGCTGATTTTTTTGGGTTAATTATCTATGATGTGCATATAACCCATCCATCTTACCCTCCCTCTTGATCCATTTCTACCTGTTACTGAGCTTTCCTTTGCTCTGATGTTTACTTCTCTACAGGGCTTTGGATGCCTTTTGTCCTTTGATATCAAAACAAATTCTACTTATGGTGGATAAATTCTCTGCTCACTTTTTCATACTTCACAAATAATCTATATTATTACATTGTAGATATCAAGTGAAGAATATAGCTCTAAACATTTTAGCTGAGAAGAGAGTCATTGATGCTGGAAGAAATGATATATAATAGTCTCTTGTAATTTTTCAAATCACAGATGTATCAATTTCATGACCTACGCTCTTATTTCTTTAACCTTTTTGGAAACTACTCATTTTAAAGAATCCAGTGACTGTTCATGTGTGTCATCTTACAAAATCGATGCTTGTGTGTTATATTTCACCATGTTATACAAGAAAAACTCTGATCATCTAGTATGTGAACAGCTTTGCTTGGGGCCACACTACAAGTGGGTGTTCAAATGTAAACTGAATTATCAGGAAAGGCTTCTTCCTTTGCCAAGGAAAGTAAGTCCCCTAAAAAATGACAAATACCCCTTATGACATGTCAAAATGCAAACCAGCCCCGGGTCAAAACAATACAATTCTTTCTAAATGATTGGGACTTCTATTCAAGCTATGTTAGCGATGTAACAGCCACTGAATGTGATGTTCTGTCCACTGAAAGGAAACTCAAGCAGGGACTCCACTCCTCCAGCCATGACTATCATATGAGAATCCCCTCTGTTCCCTGTTCCAAGCATCTGCAATTCACCAGGGCTCCACTCTTCTGCACAACATGAGCCAACATCTGTCTACAACATGCAAAGTTGTCTGCACCTGTGCTATAGCTGTGTCTTCAGAGACTTTAGTCATCTGCTTTGCTTGGGTGTTCTCAAAAGTGATCTTCCTTGTGGAAATTTGATTTCTACATAGAAATAGATTCAAATTTTATCCACACATAAAGGGCTTCTTTTTCTAACTACATTTCACTTGTGTGCAGTTTTGTAAGAAAACGAAAAGTAAGCAAATATTGGCCATGTAATACCATTCTGTGTTCAGTGCATCTCCTGCAGTATAATGTACTTCCTGCCATGTATTAAAACTCAAGGCTTCAATAAGGCAAATTATTAGTCAAAGATGCTTTCTTTGCCCTTTATCTGCATAAGTTCTTATAGGATACATTCCCTTAGAAACATCAAAATATCTCAAGGTGGAGGTTGGAGAGATCATTTAATGGTTAAGAACAATTGCTGCTCATGCAGAAAGTTCATTTCCCAGCACCAACCTTAGCCACCTCACAATGGCCTATAACTCCTGATCAAGGGGATCAGACATACTCTTCTGGCCTTTAGAAGTACCTACAACACATTAACACACAAACACACACACACACACACACACACACACACACACACACAGAGAGAGAGAGAGAGAGAGAGAGAGAAGGAGGGAGAGAGAAAGAAATTCCTTCAAAAACATTTAATCAGAATGAAAATTCAACTCATATTTTAACTCCCCTAATGATTTATTTCTTATTTATTAATAATCTCTGCCTGTGGACTGCTATAGCCAACCCCCATCTGCTCAAATCTAAAGGCTGAATTTACGTGAAATAACATCCTCTCCATCACTCTCTACCCTCAACTTAGCTCCCCCACCCCAATTCTGTTCTGATCCTTAGCATCTCATAAGTGCACCTCCACCTTCCATTCCATTGCCATTCACTTTGGTTAAGGTTTGGTTATACTTTGTTCACATAATTACAGTGGCTTTCTGCTGAGCTTTTCCTGTTTTCCATCCACCACCCACTAAATCCAACCCCATTTCTACTACTGGAATGATCTCCCTAAAATAAAAATTGTTTAAAGTCCCTCATACTCCCTTCATTTTTACACAGAAGAATACAAACTCTGTAGCATGGATCAAAAAAAAAATCCTCTAGACATATGGTCTATGAGCACATTATCAACCTAATCTCATCTGTGTTCTCTTGCCATGTTGCAATATTTTGACTCCACAAAGAATGTTTCATACTTCATCAAAACTGTGTGACTTTTTTACTTCTTCTTTTGCCTGATGCCATGCATGCCTTTGTTTTTTTTCTGGCCAAAATCACATTAAAATATCAATGATCACCTCCGACGACTCCCATTGAAGTTTTCAGCTCTTACACTAGCCTTCTTTGGACTTACACTGGTTTCTTATCTTCCCTCTACTTCCCAAAAATATTGTCTTGATTTCTTACTGCATTTTTAAATTAAATCTTAGTAAGAATACTTAATGTGAGATCTACCCTCCAATGTGCACAGCACCTTATCATAAATTATACACACATTGTTGTGCAACATATTTCTACCACTTAAGCATTTGACATTATAGAACTGTCAAATGGCAATCATCTGCTTTCCTTTCCATAAATCCCTGAAAACCACCATTCTACTCTGATTCTCTGGCTTGGATGGTTTTAGACATCTCACCATAGTAAATAATGAGGTATTTGTTTCTGGTTTTGTTTTGTTCTGTTTTATCATGATTGGCTTTTTTTACTTCTCACACAATGTTCTCAATTCTCATCCATATTATTGTACATCACAATGTTCTGTTCACTTTTTGTGGCAAATCATTGTACATATTTATGCTTCATCATCTATTTCTCTCCTGAGAGACTTCTAGGTGCTTTTCACATCTTAGTATGAACAATGCTCTAATAATTTCAGTTCTTTTGGATTTATACCCAAAAGTGAGTTTGGACTATATGACAAAGCTATAGTAACATCTAGAGCATCAGTATAAACGCAAGCCCTGACCACTACAGGAGACAGGAGGATTCAGTGATAACTACACAGTGTTTAGCTTTCCAACATTGGATACAATGTATCAGGGAAAGATAGGCTTCTTTATTATAGAATGGTGGATTGGCTGGATACTCAATAGCAAAGCAGGTAAATAGACCTACATTTTTATACCATGCACAAATATCCATGAAAAATGGATATTTTTTATAACTAAATCTGTAAAAATAGAAAAAAGCCAAAGGGGTAACTTCATGAGGTTCATCAGAGCAATAACTTCATAGATTTGAATTGATTCCAGAAGTCAAATAAACATGTCATATGGCCTTGAAAGGAGCTTTAGAGCAAGTTGTTCAGCTGAAGAGCATCTTCACAGCATGGGAAACAGCTGTCAGATTCATTTTCCTAGCATTTTTTTCTTCTTTGTATGTATTGGTTTTATGGTGTTTTCACACATGTATGTGTACACACGCACACACACACACTTTGCTTGCTTAATTGTCAAACTAGCACAACTAGATCATCTGAATACTCATGACGAAAGCTAGATGATTATTCTACTCACAGTGATTTGTGAGCAGATGAGAAGTAGGAAAAGAAAGAAAAATGGAAGGGGAAAAAGAATCATCAGTGACTTTCCTAGAATATCTTTGTATGTCAAGGAATTACTCTTTGTTTCTGTTACTCTGGAAAAATGAGAACAATAATCCTCAGCAAAATTAGACCTTTTCTCCCAAAGTCAAGTCAGTTTATTTTTTATTTTATTTTATTTTATTTTTTGCTTTTTTATTATGTAAAGAATTGTACGTAACTAGGGGAAATTCTGCTCGAAGAGTTAGATGCTTCTAATCTCTTCTCTTTCCCTCCCTCCCTCCCTCCCTCCTGCCTCCCTTCCATTACAGCTCAACTTCAAGACTAGATGCTGAAGAACATAGCAATAGAAGCACCTTACCTGAGGCAATACAAGTATAAAATCAAGGAAGAGATGACAAACAGCAAAGTGTAAGCTACCACTGTGATCAGAGCACCTAGGATGGCTGGTTGATTGGTTCTCAGGAACATCCAGTAGAGTTTAGCTGCATCTGCAATAGGAGTCTCCCCATTATGTGCAAGGCGCTGAGAAAGGGAAGCATAGATTAAAATAAGGATGGAGACATCATCATGTCAGATTAATTTAAGGACATGAAACTTAAAGGTACTATAATTTGTTTCTAAATTAAATCTTGTAAGTACTGAAAATTGCACAAAGGAAGAGAAAATAGGGTGGGTTTTGCGTGCTTGGTTTAGCAGATTTTTCTCATTTTCCATTGCAAGGCTTGGAAGTGCATGCACTTGACGTGCAAATCATGAAGCAAAAGGCATGTTTTATTTATGTGCTATTAACTCGTGAATTTAATGAGCACAAGATATAAAGAAATTAAATGTGATGGTGGAAAGATTCCTTTATTTCTGAAGCAGATTTGATAGGAATTTAATTTGTGCTATGCATAAAAGGGATGGCTTATTTTAGAAACTTATAACAGAAAGTTCCCAGGCTATTTCATGTGAGCTTGAAAACTAAAGTCTACATTAGGATAATTTAAAAACATGCTCTGATTTGAGAGGAGGAAATACATATTCCATACTGGATTATAAATAAATGCAAATTAATGGAGTTTTTAAAGACAATTATGTATTGTAAAGTATAAACAGTGTCATCATATGACACCATTGACCTCAGAATTGTATGGATCATGAATGTCCCTTAGATGTGATTCTCCTGATATCAGGTAGAAGTGATGAGTACTCTAAAGTAGAAATCTCTTCTTCAAGCTGAGAGAGAGAACCATTTCTTTAGTGCTTAAACTGGCAATTATGCAAATATAGTTCGAAGAGGCACTTTTAAAAGAAGTTAATCCAAATCACATATGTGAGAAGGAAACTGAAGACTAGGCAGGTTAATTTGTATTTTCCCTGCACCAAAATATCTTTTGGTAATTGGGCAATGACTAGAATTCAGAAGTCCCACCTATCAACTATCTGTTTCTTCACCCCATCAGAGCTTCTATTTTATACTCTGTGTTTGTTAATCATTCTATTTGGCAAAGAATGGACCAGTGCTAGCACTCTGAGTAGCAGGTGGGTCACAGCTGCCGAGCGTAACTCCTCTCCTGGTTCTCTGTCCGGTTTCTTAATAATCAAGAAATAGGGCCGGGTGGTGGTGGCGCACGCCTTTAATCCCAGCACCTGGGAGGCAGAGGCAGGCGGATTTTTGAGTTTGAGGCCAGCCTGGTCTACAGAGTGAGTTCCAGGACAGCCAAGGGCTACAGAGAGAAACCCTGTCTCGAAAATCTAAAAAAAAAAAAAAAAAAAGAAAGAAAGAAAAAAGAAAGAAGGAAAAAGAAAAAAAGAAATAGATAAAAGGCTGAGTCAGGGAAACAACAAGTAAGCACAGTATATGCTTGAATTCAATAAAATAATCGGAATAGCAGATGCCAATCATTAATTTGATTCTCACCCATTGAGTGCCTGTTCATTGCTCTTCTGCCCAAATAAAAGAAAGTAAAGTTATGTAAGACACTAGGCTCTTGTGTTTCTCTTTTAAGTCAATGGGCCTGGTAGTAAGCATGTATATTATACTGGATAATCCAGACAAGCTTGTGTTGCAGGTCTACATCCCAGGTACTCAGGAGAGGCATGGCAAGTTCAGAGTCTGATCACATTACAAAGTGAGCACAGTGTCAATCTGGACCACTTCATAAGCCCTTCATCTCAAAAAGGGAAAGGCACAAGAAGGTAGGATGTAGCTCAGCCATGGAGCACTTGCTCTGGCTCGCTCAAGACCTTGTCAGTCCTCCGCACTGCAGGGCAAAAAAGAAAATTCCAGGGAAGTTTAAATAGCATATGGTGAAGAAACATTACAAGAAATTCAAAAGAAAACAAAACAAAACCAAGCAGCAGAGGTACCATCGCCTACTGGCGCTGTTACAAAAAACAAACATACCAAGTGCCATACACTTGGAAAGGAAGAAGTATTATTCTGGCACATAATTTCAGGGCTTCTGCCCACAGTCAGCAGGCTGTGAGGCCTGAGATGAGGGAGCATGTCATGACAGGAAGCACATGCTGGACCAAACTTGCTGAATTCATGGAGACCAGGAGAAAGTTAGAGAGAAGGAATCAGGGCCCCCGCTTACCCTTTCCAAAAGCATGTCTTCAAATGTTCTAACTCTCTTCCACTTCCCAAAGGTTCCATCCCCTCCTGCTAGCACACAGACTGGAAAGCCATGCTTTCAAAATGTGAGCCAACGAGGAACACTCAGAATCTGAACTGTAGTGGGAGGGTCAAGTGTGTTTTCAATATCTCTGTCAAAGGTGCCACTTCTTTAACAAAGATCTAAGTGATTAAAAAAGAAAGCCATGGATATAAAATGGCATCCTTTACCACTCAACATGCATGCAGTGTCTGTGGGCTTTTGATTCCCTATATAGAGCATGAGTTCTTGTCTGAACCAACAGAACAATGTTCTTGCGTTGTGTGTTTTGCTCCTAGCAGAGACTCATCACCTCACTATGCCCTTTGCGTCATTATTCATTTGGGAAATGTGTGAATTCACCAAGTTTTATTCCCACTTAGAATCTCACTTGTTTCATCCAGCAATAGTGGCAGATAAATGCAGTGATTTTGTTGTTATGCATTCTCACTTATACATGGAGCTCATGTGTAAATTGAAAGTGTTATATACATCACAAATAGCAGTCTGGAGACCAGAGAACAGCTCCCCATGCCTTCAACTCTGTGATTTTTTTTTCCTCCACCACTCCATACATTTCTATGGAAGCATTATAATTTGACTGGTCCCCCAAAAATTATGAGTTGGAAATACACTCCCCAAGGAAACACTGTTGGGACATGGGGTCTATTGGGAGGTATTTACATCCTGAGGAAAAGTAACAGAAGTAGATGAAAAGTTATGAAAGCTGAAAGACACTAGCTGGAGAATTGATTTGTAGAAATGGGATAAACATAACTTTTTTCTTTGCTACTGGAAAAATACACTAGATTCATCCTGTAGCATTACTGTCAGCTTCTTCAGGGTAAGGCCATTCTGAGATGGTCACACTGGAGGCTGCCTTCCTATAGATTTCATCGGAGACATCAGAGTCAATTAGGTATGCTCTCTTCATCGGCTGCCTTGCATACAGTGGTCTGGTTGGCTTTTCTTCTGCCTAAGGGAGCTGACTGGAATAAGGAAGGCCATTCCCTATGGGCCACAGACATTCATTCTGAGAAGGTCTCAGAAGACAATCAAGGACAGCTGCTTATCCTCCTCAGTTGACTTCCCCTGTGGCATTGAAGTAAGCTCAGCATGGGGACTATGCCTGCTGGATATGCCAATCAGGCCCTTGGGAGAAATTGTGAGATACCTCAGAATATGGTTTTCCCATAATGCAGATGGCATCTTTACATTTCCTGTTCAACCAGGCTTAACAGTACCGTCTTTTCCTTGCCTGTCTGGAGACCCCTATGTAAGACTGTGAACAGATTCCAGCTGTATCTATCTCTGTCCACTCAAAATCACAAGTTCCGCTTAGACTCACAATGAGGGCGCCTGCCATGCTGAAAGCAACTAGAGACGAAGTACACTACTGGTTCAAATAGTCCCCTCTTGTACCATGTCAGCAAGGTGGATAATGGCATTGAGCATTCAGAAAGCTGTCACATCTGGCACACACAAACAGAAGAATTTATGTGTATGTATTGCATGTTAAATACATGCAAAATACATGTTAAATACACATGCTTCCGTAGCAGCAAGATGACCTGAACACACTCATGGGCTAATACATGTGCACTTTGAAGTTCATTTTAATAATGTTAAATGACTGCCACGGTGTGATTCTATAATTGCATACCACCACTTCTAAGCTTGCCTAGCAGAGGTCATTTAAGTACTCAAAATTCTCATAATATACCAGTGGATTCAGAGCCTCGAGGACCCTAGTCCTGGCAATCCACAGGGAGCAAAGGTTCAGCATAGAAAACAGCAGTGGTAGAGAAGGTATTTAGTAGCATCTGACCTAGGAAGTGGTCCAGAGAACTAGCATCACCGACATCACATAAGCCCATACAGAATTATGGGCCTTTCCTGAGAAGCCACAATGACAATCCTGAGGCTCATAGACATTCAAGTGTAAGAGGCAGAGGAGTAGCATATGGTAGCCTGGGAGAAATAGAAGTGGAATAACAGGCTCTTCTGTCCTGAGCTGCCTGCTCTGACACCTGAGGTGCACAGTGTTCCTAGGAGTGCATAGTAGACTGCACTTTCCCTTTAGTTTTAATTTTATGTGATTGAGAGCAGTCATCTTGGACATAATTAACAGTATAGTACCCCCAAAACACTAACATCTTCTTAGTTTAGTGATATAGACTAAACTCGTTCTATCCTTTCCATGTACACATCGTATGTAGAACATCAGTGCTTGACTTCAGACTATCTTATGAGTAAGTATCACATTAAATTAATTTAGAACCGCCACCTGCCCTTGCTTGGAGCTTTATGTTATCACCAGGTATAGATACAAAATGTTTAATTTAAAATTTCATTTTTTAAAAAAAATTTTAAATGGCTTAAAATGTTATTGCCTCCTGGTTAAAGTGTGTTTTGGGTTGAATTATCACATTTTTTGGCCACTGTCTTCAATTGTGTGTTGATAATCAAATATAAAACTTTGGGCAACTTAAAAGAAACTCAGGTAAAGATGCTGGACTTTATCTTTGGTTAGAGTCCTAGATAATGGATAGAAAAGTGAAGAATATGCCATTGAGCAATCTGTATGCTGGCCTTTTGTCTTCCAAATTGTGTGTGTGTGTGTGTGTGTGTGTGTGTGTGTGTGTGTTCCTGGGTCCTTCCAGTATGCCCCTCAAGGTGTCCTGTGCACCTAAAACCCCAGTTTCTTAAACAGTGGTCCATGACTAACATGGTTCACATCATCTCGGAATTTGGTAGAAGCAAAACTCTGTTCCCCACTCCGTAGCCATCTAAGAGAGAAACTGTGACACAGGGTCCAGAAAGCTTTGTTTTCACTAAGGTCTGGAATAGGTTCCAATAAAAAAAAAAAAAAAAAAAAAAGATTAGGAACTACCTACTTCAGACACCGTTGATATAATTCAGTAGGTGAGTGATTGTCTACCCTGTGTACAGCCTTGGGTTTGACCCCCAGTATGGGAAAAATGATCAGTAGTATAAGCCAAGAAACTGCATACTTTACAAACTCAAAGTTTTCAGATGAGATTTTGATGCAATGGAAGAAATAGCCTCAGAATTCAGAAATCTGGGTCCTAGTTGTAACACAGCATGAGTGACATGTGGCACCTCAGATCAGCGATCAAATCCTATGTAACTATCTTTTTCAACTGTAACATAGAGGACTACTTACCTCACTGACTCAGTGTCACACATATGTAACGAAGAAATTGTACAACGAGTAAAGGAGCAAACTCTTTTCCTATCCCTAGAACTCGGTCCTATGCCTTCCTCAGGCACCTTTGCACATCCCTGGGAATCGTTCAGAGAGCTAAGGCTGTATTTTAAGGTGAAATGTGCTTGTCACTTCATAGCCATCACAAAAGTTGGAACAAACGCCTGAGGGGTGACTTTTGAAAAGTTATGACTTCAAAATGTTACGGCAGCTCTCATCTCTCGCCTTTATATTTGTTACATAAGGCTGTCCCCTCAGAACGCAGATAGGCAGCCAGTTGCACTGAAAGAACTATGGGAGAAGTACTATTCTGGGAAGTCTTTCTGTAAAAAAAAAAATCATTAGGTTTTTTTAAGCTACCAAAAGTTTTTATTTTTATGTAAAAAAAACAAAGGACTTCAGGGATAATTTTGAAAATGTGAGAGCTAGTTTACATTTTATCTTCTCGGTAATTTCCCTACTTATTTTAAAAATATTTATTTGTAATGGTTAAAATAAAATTTGAATCAAATATATGAGACATCCATGATTTTTTTTTTCTTATGTGGCCCAGCTTAATAACTTCAATTCTGGATGAATACTGAACGACATCATCATCGAAACATTCCGCGTCAACCAAGTTATGCACTAAGCTGAATGGCATGCCAGGGATTCATATCTTGGTTATTTTATTTGACTTACCCCCAGGAAAGCATCCACTAGAAACACTGCCAATGGGTCTAGAACTGTCCATAGTCCCATTGCGATGATTAACTTTGACAAGGCATCCGGGCAGGAGGAAAACAGTAGCTGACAGCCCCATCTGATCAGAAGCAAGGGGAACGTGATTGTGTTTAGAGCTAAGGGCCCCAATACAATCACAGCCAGCTCTTCTCCGACATGAACTGAAGAAGTCGGGTAGCAGAGCTCAACAGTGTAGGAATGAAACTGGAATCTGTAGGGGCAAAGCAGAGGCATCCAATAAGAATTACATGCAGGCCAAGTATCCCAAATGATCGACAGGTGCATGTGCTTTGCTTTCTTGATTAACAAGACAGGGGTTGGGGGGAGAGAATAAAAAGAAAAAATATTTGACCCAAAATGGCACCTGAAATTGAGTGTTAGAAATCTTCTATTGTTCTTAAACACTACTAGGATATTTCACAACGACAGAAATGCAAGTTACCCCATTCATTGTTCTATAAATAAATAAATAAATAAATAAGATATTGAGCATGTTTGAGCCACTCAGTAGAGATCTCAGTAGAGCTATCTGAAAAACAGGAACTTCTCTGTAGTACACAAGACATATTTAGTGGTCAATTTTAAATGCAAAATACACTAGTGAATTTTCTAATGAGTCAAAGCCTTGTAAAACCTGAGAGATAGGCATAGATCTCATGAGCCTTCAGAATTTGGCTGAAGCTTATTGATTTTGCTTCTGGCTTTTCTGGAGTGACTTCCAACTTCCAACATCAAAAACACAGTCATCACTAACAACTGAAATTTCATAGCTAGGGGCTAACATCATAAGTCTCAGCCCTGTGGGTTAAATACAGCTCAAGCCAGGAACTTAGGCCGCCTCCAGTGTGGCGTTGACATCATCAGTCCCTGCCATGTAAGAATTGTGCTAGTGCGAAGATCTCTCTCCAATTTGGCCTGTGTAAAACTGCGTGGGACTCAGTTCACCCTTATTGTGAACTGAACTCCACTGGAGAGAGGTTTAATCCACTCCTTGACTACTTCTTCAAAGAAAGGTTGAGGCTTTGTTCTTGTGTTGTCATGGATATGAAGTAGAACAATATCGATTTCTTAGCATAGGACCTGACAGAGTGAAGGCAAAGTCAGAGCTCATTATTGGTGTTGTTATTGCTATAGCCCATGGCTGAGATGTCCTGTGTGAGGCAGGACTGGATCTACGCAACAGGCCCCCAAATGGTGTGTTAGTTCAACTCCCTTGCTTAAGAAACTGACTAAAATGAACGGTCACAATATTCTGTGCCATCTTATGGAGTTAAAAACAAACAGAACCTAGACTTTCTTTACTAATGAAGGGTAAAAGTGTGAGTAATTAGCTCAGGCTAGCACACTGATATTTTCTACGTTGGAAACTAAGGATATGTGTGTGTGTGTGTGTGTGTGTATAACACACACATATATACATACATATATATGTATACATGTATATATATCTATATGTATGAATACTCATATATATATACATTACAGATATATATATATCATTTATATGAGACAGATACAGAGAGATAAATATAAATAGACCAATAGATAGATAGATAATAGATGTATAGGTAGCTGGTTAGATATAGAAATAGACAGACAGAGAAAAATACTCACACAAGACTTCCTTCATGCAAATGCAGTTATTTGACACATGTAAATTTCACACTGACAATATATCCCAATCTCAGTTATTCCATTTCATAAGAGAATCAAACACTCTGTGTGCATACATACACATAGGTATTTCTTTACACAAAGTCTTACATTTTGTTCATGATCATCTTAATGTAAAATATACACATGTCTATGCTTCTATATGTACCATTTACATTAAAAAAAATGAATTTTACTTGAATTGTTATCTATGTCTATCTTGCATGTCTATGGAATCCTGTTTATGGAGAGACAACATTTAAAATATCATTTCCCCCAGGAAGATAATGGCCCAGAAAGGTGTTGGGGTTGAGTTTGGTAAGTGTTTGAATTCAATCATTTTGTAGAAGAGGCAGGCAATCTTTGCTTTTCTGAGTATGATAAATCAGACAGACTCACATTACTTCTGAAATAGCTTCAGCCCGTGTCACTCTTATAAAATCAAAATAGAACAAACACATATTTGCCAAGTTTCTTCTTGGGTCTTGCTCAGGTATGAGGACATATTTGAATGTGCTGAATTTTAAATAAATACTGATGCATGAGTTAAGTATTTGTATATGAAGAGCCACCCACAGCCTGAAACTGCAAATATGGTAAAAAGCCCCTGTTCTCAGCTAAATAATTTTTCTATCCCTTCAAATCAGGCCTACATTTTAGGTCTTCCAATAAGTTAACAGGGAAAGGTATCATGTAATTTTCTTTGCCCTAGCAAGATGAAATACATCCCCACGTCTTACAGGGGAAAGCACTTACTTTGTAACTGGAGTTGAAAGGGCCCAGAGGAAAAGCCACTGGCCCAGGTAATGCAAGTAGAGTCTCAGGAACCAGAGAGAAGCCATCATCAGAAGGATGTACCAGAAGCTCTGGCTTTGCCATTGAGCTAATTCAAGTTCTGAAAATAAAGACATCAATGCGAAGTGGAAGTGCTTGGACAACCTTTCAGATCCACAGCCATCTACTCCTGAAGGGCAGCTGCAAGCAAAGAATCATGGGTAAATTCAGGACCTATAATATACTCCCCAAAAGAACAGATTTAAATGAAATGATTTCTAAACATTTGGAAGTCAAACACATTTGTGTTCTTTTTGGTTACAGTGGATGACTGAAGTCAACATGGGTAAATGCGAGGTAGGGTGCTGTAAATGTAGCCATGAAATATGAATCCATTCTCTTCCCAAGGCCTACTAAAACAACAAGACCGACAAGACAGCAAAAACAAAAAAAATCTCAGGCATTAAAATTAGAATTCTTGAGCCCTGACTGGAACATAAAAACTGTAAACTACTATGGAAAACAGTATGGTGTATGTAATACCAAAAAATTAAAAACTGTAATTACCATCTGGCTCACCAATCCCCATTATGAATTCTACCCAGAGGGATTGAGAGCAGAGCAGAGATGTGAGATCCACATCCCTGCATGCTAGCAGCATCTTCAGCAGCCAAGACACGAAAGGAAAACACATGCCCACTGCTGAAGGAATAACTGAAACAGATCTGATAATACAAAATAAAAGATTGTCCAACATTAAGTAAATAAGGGACCTCTGACACATGCTACAATGTGAATAAGCCTTGGGAACAATTAACATGAAATAATCGAGTTACAAAAGAACAGAAACTACAGGATTCTGCTACATGACCTTTCTATTGCAATTAAAGTCAGGAGAACCAAATTTTGAAGGGTGTCCAAAAAACACAATCCTTTTCTGCTGTAGAATGGGTCAGTTTAGGCTTTGCAAACTGAAACATTCCTGAGATCAGATGACCAGCAACGTGAATACAGGCATCACTAAGCTACACACTTATGTAGTGAAGTAGAGGAAGAAATTTTTATACTCAGTAAATTTAATTTTTCTGGAACAAGTTGAAAATTTAAAGCATATTCTGGCTTATCTCTCCTGCCCACGGTATTATATATTCTTTTTGTTGTTGTTTTGTTTTGTTTTCTGAGACAGGGTTTCTCTGTGTAGTCCTGGCTGTCCTAGAACTCACTCTGTAGACCAGGCTGGCCTCTAAATCCGCCTGTCTCTGCCTCCCAAGTGCTGAAATTAAAGGTGTGTGCCACCATCGCCCGGCACACACCTTTAATTTAATTAAAAATTTAATTTAATTTAATTTAATATTCTTAAGAGCAGGTTTTTTATTGGTACCAGTGAGATAGCTTGGTGGGTAAGGGAGTTTGATAGCAAACTTAACAACTTGAGTTTTGTCCCTGAAACAAACCCACATGGTAGAACAAAAGAGTTGACTCTCAAACTGTGTTTTGACCACCACCACACACACACACACACACACACACACACACATATATATATATATATATGCACACACATCAAACCTTATAAAAATTATGTTTATCTGTTATTTAAAATGAACTACTTCATTTATATAACATTAAAATATCATTAATTTCATATATCACTAGTATACACAAATAAGAATTCAAAATAAAGAATTTATTATTTAACAGAACAGTGTAGAATTCATGGACACATTCGAAAGATTTTATGTAACAAAGCTCACCGCTGTCTGAAGACTGTCAGATTCAATGACAAGCATGCCATGGGCAAAGAAGATAAGTCATGGAAACACAAGTTTGACAACAGAATATCAACAAATAGGGATGCGGCGGTGACCTCTTGGTCTTCAGAGAGTAACAAGGCATCAACAATGACACTGACAGTTCCCGGTGTGTTTTGCATGGAGAAGTGGACTGCCACCCACTTTTGTACTGAGCAAGTCTTTCAATCACACAAATGAAAAACAGTAAAGTAAGAAACAGACACACACACACACACACACACACACACACACATGCGCATGCACGCATGCACACGCCCTTCATGGGGCCTTGGTTACACAGAGAGATACTGTCAGGGTTAAAGTCTCTTATGAGAGAACCCCAGAATACCTTACTCCTTTTCCATCATGGGAAATGAAACACAGACCTTGCTACACCACTCAAGCAAAAATATCCTGTTCATGATCTCTTCCACTAATTTCTCCATCACTGTTTTGCTCCTTCAAAGAAAGAAGAAATCAGATGCAGGCTTCCTGTTGTGTTGTTTGCAGAAAGCTGAAAAACCCCAAATGGTGCAAAACAAAAAGGATGCAAACTTAATGTGATGAGTGAAAATTCCCATTGTTCTTTTCACATCCATTGATGTTAATGACTAAGCAGTTTGAGTCCTTGTACACAGAAACTGCCCCAAAGCCAGACTCGCAGTTAGTTTCATAAATTAACTACTCCCACCTCCACTTAGAAACAAATCTTTGCATGTCATCCATCTGATTTAGAAAAAAAGACAACCCAGTTTACCATAACTACATTCATATGTCACTCAAAATAAATGTTTGTTCTGAATTAATGCAAATCAATATTAGTCTCCATTTGTTTAATGGTGGTAAACCCACATGTGGGTTCAAAGAATTTAGGAAAAGTTAATAATTTGATGTTTAACATTATTTTATATGCCTAGAAATTTGATATTAATGAGAGAGCTGATGGTGCTAGGTGATTTTAAATAAAATAGGAATTAAAATTTATTAGAGAAGTTAGTGAGGCATAGTCATATAACGGATGCCCTATTACAGTATACAGCAGCTCATGCCTTATAATCATGTAGAGTTTGCACCAGAGTCTCAATGTAGAGTTAGATAGAATTACATCTACCATTGTCTCTCCATAGACCAATTCGCAATTGCCTTGCCAGAGAGAGACTCTTTGTTGGGCCTCTGAACATGTAATGCACGTTACAGGATGCCCTATACTTGTAGACTATTCCCATCCACATGTCCATGATTCTTCTCAGTTATGTACAAAAAGTCTGACCATCCAGAGGATAATGAGTGGCATCACTGGGGTATGTAATATGTAGAGTGGGAATTGATTTATTGGTGATGAAGGAAGCCAAGGTGCACACAGATCCCTGGAACATCACACTGAGGCCAGCAGCCCCTCCTTGCTCCATGCAGATTGTGCTTCCATGGCTCAGGGGTGAGCTGCCAGAGGAAGAGAGGAATAAGGAGGCCAACCAGGTTTCAGCTCTTAAATGAAACCCATGTCTCTGAATTTTGCCACATTTCTTTTGACTCCCATATGTCCCCCTAATTTGTATGCCTAATCTTTATAGAGGCCTAAAATGAAGCATGATTTCTACAATTCATCATCATCATCATCATCATCATCATCATCATCATCATCATCATCATAATAATAACATAAAAAAGACCAATTTGCTTGGAGGGGAAAATCATGAAATGTGTTCTTAAACTCTCTTCTGTAGTGAGCATAAACCCTAAGGAGTTTGTGTCCTCTGAAGATTCATCAGCTAGCCATGATAGTCTTTATTTTAAAACCAGTACCAATAGATGGCACTAAAATTTCCACAGTCCTATCTGAAATAACCAAATAAAATCCACACATGACATTTAAAAAAATTTAATGATTACAGATAAAATATTTATTTCGCTGGATCATTTTAAATGTTTTCACTATTGATCAGGTGATTGCCTTTCTATTTGTGCGTATGTGTCTCTATGTGTTTGTGTTTGAATGTGGGGTATATGGGGGTCACGGGCTACTCCTGAGTGTCAGTTCTCACCTTCCACCTTGTTTAAGACAGGACATCTTAATGTTCAACCCTGTGTACACCACTCTAACTGTGAGCTTCCAGGTTCCACTGTGTCTATCTCCTATCTCATCCTGGGTATGCTGAGATTACAGATGCATGAGACTGAACCCGGCTTTATATGACTTCTGAGGATCCAAACGAAGGTTCGTACACTGAGGAGGCAAGTTCTTTGTCAACTGAGTGATTCCTCTAGTCCAGTTATCATTTTTTTTAAAAAAAATCAGATATGCTCAATAATTCTGAGTCTTTCTGAGACTTATTATTCAGTATTTCAAGAGCCATCAAAAGGAAGGTATTTTAAAATGACAAATTAAAATAAATAAAATGAAGACAGAAAAAACATGCAGAAGACACATCTAAGTGTCTCCAGTGATTCAGAAACAGAACTAAAGCCCAAGTCAGTAACATGATTTGCTCAAGGTAACATGGCCCGTAACCAAGAATCTTCTTTGTATGTTCCCGTCTTTCCATCAGGACTTTTCCCCATCACCTACTGAATGAGTTTACAGGAAAACGTCAAGATCAAGATATACCAGTAGACCGACAGCAGCTTGTCCTGTAACCTGAAAAGAGGGTTGCTTCCTTTGTAGAATTCTCGTTACCCCTAGATCATCACTGAATGCGTATGATATGCTATGCCCTGTGATAGTGGTATTAGAAATATAGAAACCCAGAAAATATCACCTGCCTTAACCCCCAGAATCTGTGATTATTTAAAATTACATGGCAGTGGTGAATTAAACAGCAGAAGAAATTTTAATTGCAGCTTAAAATAAAACTAGTATAAATTATTTGAAATGAGCCCACTGTAATTACAAGGGTCTTCAAAGATTAGAAGATGACAGCCAAGAAGAGAGAGAGAGAGAGAGAGAGAGAGAGAGAGAGAGAGAGAGAGAACCAGAGGAACAGCCAGGAAGAGGGTAGCATGCAAAACCTTGATCTAAATTTGTAGCCTATGAAAACATAGATGAACAAGCAACTAATATAATTAACACTAATTATAGAGTGGGGAAAAAACACAGAAGCAGTGCCCCTTGGCACCTCTAGAAAAACTCTTCATTTCTACCAGAAGCATATTTCAGACTTCTGACCTACAGAAGTGCAAACTTAGAACTCTTGTTGCTCTAAGTCATAGGCATACATGATTCGTACCAGCAGCAATGGAATATAAAGGTAGTTTCAAGGTGCACATGGGTGACAGGCCTTGTCATCTACTCATTGAACTTTTGATCTGTTAACAGCCACAGACAAGTGCAAAGCACCAACACATGGGCTGAGCCACTGTATCTGTGCTTTGATGGTACATCCGGTGTTATGAGGAAACAGGGCAAATTCCCATCTCAATATGGGTCAGAGAGAACTTCTCCGAGTTCTCAAAAATGAAGAAAAATTATGAAAGTAGTAGTGGATGCAGAATAAGAACAAGGCACAGCACACCTCACCCCATCTACAGTTCTCAGAAGATTAAAGTCTATTCTTTTTAACTGACAATACATTCAGTTTACCTTATTTCGTGTGAACAGGCTATTTGTGTGTGTGTGTGTGTGTGTGTGTGTGCGCGCGCGCACACACATGCGCTCACATGCACGTGTGTACACAAGCACACATGTGTATGCATGTGTGTATGACAGCTTATTATAACATGTGTGTGTAAAAGCTTATTATTACATGTGTATATATGTGTGTGCGTATCTGTATCTGTGTGTGTGTGTGCATGCATGTGTGCACACGTATGTCACAACATGTATATAGGGCTCATATAACAACTTTATAAAACTTACTTTCTCCTTCCATCTTTACATGACTGG
Organism: Arvicanthis niloticus; assembly: GCF_011762505.2. NCBI lineage: Eukaryota > Metazoa > Chordata > Mammalia > Rodentia > Muridae > Arvicanthis > Arvicanthis niloticus. Next base: position 23,225,420 of record NC_047665.1, on the reverse strand, counting down.
GAATTTGACTCAGGCCACCAGCCTTTTATGGATGGTGCCTTTACCCACTAAGCTATCTCACTGACCCATCGTCTTATTTTTGGATAGGAGAGCCTCTCACAGAACCCGGAACACATCTTTTTGTCTAGGCTGAATTGAATGGCCATTGAGCCTGGGAAATCCAACTGTCCTGGCATCCCTCAATCTGGAGTTATAGGGACCCTTCACTTCTGTTTTTATGTGGGTGGTTGAGACTCAGAGCCTCGTGCTAGCATAATAAACACCTTACACATTAAGTCGTCTCCTTAGTACCAAGTGAAAAAAAATTCTAATATTGCATCTGATAATGGGTGAGAGATTCAGTCATCTGTGACTTATAAAGATAAGTAGTACACAGTGAGGAATAATATTTACATAGGAACCTCGCAGTAGTGGGATCTTCTCTAGGGTCTATGGCCCATGACTGGAGAGTTATGGGTAGTCAGCTACATTTACAGTACCAGGTATGGCTATGGAGCAGGCCAAAAGTCTAATTAGACAGCTGTTGGCTACCCCCAAGATAAAAGTACCACTGCCTCTCCATTGGGGATATCTTGCAACATCTGTCATTGTTGTGTTTCTTGGGCTTTACCAATGAGTGGGACTATCACTTGCTCCCCTTTCTTGGCAGCTTTTATAGCACCTTCCTATACTATGAGAGTTAGACCTCAGACATGAGGCTTCATGATGAGTTCCAGTTTGACTCTTCCAAGAGCTATGTCCAAAGTGTATGGTGTCATTAGGAATAGGCTATTACTATCAAGTTCTGAGAGGCAAGCAAAGGCAACGGCATTAGCTGTTGGGAGAGTATGAGAGCACCAGCTAAGATATATTATCTTCTAGACATGACAAGGAAATTAAACCCTTGAATCACAATGATATGGCTGCATAAAAAAGAGCTGCATAATGACACCACCAGCTTACATGCCAATATGAATAGTAAACTTCACAAGCCTAGATAAGAGCTATCCATAGTTAATGGTTGCTGAAAGAGAAAAATCTGTTTTCCCCAAGGATAAGGCTCCAGTATATATATATATGCAATGTAAAATGGACTCAGAAGGTTAAAATACATGCATGCATGAATGCATGCATGCATACATACATACATATGCATCATATGCATATATATATATATATATATATATATATATATATATATAACCAATAATTACATCACATTGAGTGATAATGCTCTCTCCAAGACTCACAGACTATCTAACAGAAACCCCAGTACCGGGTATGGGAAACATCCAGTTTAGTCAGCAGAGATCAAGAAAATTCCCAAGCAAGATAAGCTAATGTTGTTGGTTTTTATTGTCTTCCAGAACTTGAAGTCAAGGCCCTAGTATTGAGGACACCACACATTTTGAACACAGAACTTGGAGGAGTCAAACTGGAACTGTCCTGGAAGCCTCCTCATTATGGACAAGCTTTCACAGTGTTGGAAGGTACTATACCTGCTCCAAGATAGAAGGATACTGGGCATAGATAAGAGGACATGTATTAATTGGTAAAATTAAAGAAGAGGCTATGAATTGGAGAGGGAGTTGAAGAGGTGACCCAGAAGGAGTTGGAAGAGAGAGAAATAAGGCTGGAAATCATGGAAATACAGTTCTCATATATGAATGTCCCCCTCCCCAGTCAAACCTTCTTAAACCTCCTATTTGTCTTGAGCCTGTGAAACCCTTTTCCTGGTCACTCATTCCTAGGATGTAATCATGCCAAAGGCTGTTAGGACGTCGGTAGGTTCTACACACTCAGCAAGATGGACTCTCTTAGGGACCTGAGCACTTGAGGGCTTTACTGTCTGTGGGAAGTTGGGACCCAAGCCACCTAGAATGTCCAAAATCTTTATTCTTTCACAGTTTTGAAATTTTAAAAGCCCGACATGAAAGTACCATCAGGGCCATATGCCCTCAGAAGATTCTGGGCTACCCCTTCCCCAAATCACCTGAGCACCTTTTTAAAATCAAATGGTTTTCCAGCCCACATAAAGCTCCATTAGCTGGCATATTCTTTAATATACCCTTTTCAATATTCAAATAGCCCATCCCCTCTCCTCATCTTTTCCTGGTGCCTAAGACATTTGAAAACTACCCTGAGAATTTTCTAAAGGTCAGTTAAGGAAAACCTAGTGAACCCACAGCCGAGTGTCATTAACCATTTTGACCTGTTGGCATTCTCTGGGTGAGTTCATGGTGATCACATGTTCAAGAGAATGTGGGAAAATATGTGAGGATTAGAAGGTTTGTCTTTGGAAAGAGGAGGCATTCATCAAAAATTAATTCCTTACAATTATGTACGTGACATTGTATTAGTGTTAATATATTAATTAGCTATGGCATTGGCTTTATTTTTAACCTATTAAAATGGTGTGTCTTCTCTGCTTTATCTTTCATGTTTTAAGCATTTGTATGAAATGTGTATATTTTATACAAAGTTGTCTGTCTGTACATACATATTTACCTGGGCTAAAACCCTAAAGTACTTTTTCAAGTTTCAGAAGGCCGACGGAGGAACAATTTCCTGTTTATTGTAATGTGACCATTTTTAAACTGGAACATTCTCCTTAAAATTATGCCTCCTTGGCCAATTTGGATATTATGCATTTAATGTAACACACTGCACTTTTAACAGGTTTAATTCAATTTACAACAAATGCTTCTAATTAAGTTAAAAGATCTTTGAAAATTGCTAAATCTTAGGGGTAATATTACCACCACTGACATTGAAATAATTGATCTTTCCCACTGAGGCACAAAAGTATGAATGTTCTAATGAGAAAACAGGAATTGAAGTCTATCGAAAGAGTCCAAGGAGACCTCCAAACTCTTTAGGCTGTTATTTCCAATGACAGTCTCTGAATGTGAGTAGGAAGCTTTGGAGACAGGGACAGAGGCATGAAAAGAAAATTGAGATCCAACTCTAAAACAAAGTCAGAGTTAGAGCCAAGGTGACCAAAACCTGTTTTGCATCTCTGCAAATAATCAACTTTTGTTCAATACACTGGGATTCTGATTTAGAATGTTAATTTTTGCATCCACAGCTAATATTTTCTTCAGCACTTTGCAATAATCAATACAGTTGCAATATCAGGAGTCATCTATTTCTCCATGAAGAATTTTCCCAGAGGCAAAGATGGGTAGATCCAGTGCTTCAAGACAACTAAAATGTCTGGGAACCGTGGACAGTGGTTATTCCTGCCTAGACTGTGACCCCCAAGGTGGAAACAAAAGCTATGGGCTTTGCAGTTACTACCATAACTTTACCTCTCGGTGCTAGAAAGTCACTTAGTGTTGTTGCCGCCTGTGAGTAGAAAAGGAGCATTTACCTTCCTGCTCTTTTCCTGGCCTAATTAGATACAGTGTTTACAAAGTACTTCATAAGAGAAGCTGGCTAAATGCTTCATGCATAATAGAAGTTTTATTAATAATTTGAGCGATGATATAAAAGCTGTTAGCTCCTAAAACAATTCTGCTGGTAGGCAGCACGATGATGCACTGGCAAAGCAGTACAGGGAAAACAAAAGAGAGCAGAGCTCCCATGCAGAGCACAGAGGGGTCTTCCCAGGACGTGCAAGACTCAGAAGCTAAGGATGGAGGAGACAGAGTCCCTTTATGGCTGAAAGGCGGGGACCCAATCTAAACCTGGATCTTCCCATGATAGTTCAAAAGTTTTGAACTGTTTTGTGATCTATTTAGTCTGTGAATCCCAGATGCTTCCTTCCCAAAATCCAAAATAGGCAATTACATGGCTCATCTCATAAAGTTATGAGGACCAAGGAAGAGAATGCGTTAGAGTCGTAGGAAGGGATGTACCATTTTGAAAGAAGGATCATTCCTGATATAATCATAGGTAGCACTGACTAGATAGGGGATATACTTCCAAGCTCCAAGGTCAGATTTGAGTTCTCTGGCTAGGCATCACAGATGTAGCAGAAATACTCAGACATTCGCACTGAAAAGGAAACAGCAGAAAGTTGTATTTTCTTCTGAATCTTTCCTAGAAACAAAGGTCGAGTCACGTGTATTGGATGATCAAGTATTGCACTCTTAAGAATCCAAACATGTAAAAGTGGCCTAAATCACAGGAATCACCAGATATTTTGAAAGTGGGAGAGGAGACAGGGCCAAATAGACTCTCACTGTGCATAATGAGTTCAAATAAAAATCTGCAAACTATTTTCATATGGATGTTTGATCAACCTGTGTGCACATCAACATGGATGTGGAGGTCAGAGGACAACCTATGGGAGTCAGATCTCCTCTCCCACCATGTGGGGAGAGGGGATCAAGCTTAAAGCCTCAGGCTTGGACACAGATGTCTACTGATCCATGTCACCAGGCTTCAAGCATGCAGAGTGTACCATAACAGTCAAATTTGAAGGATCTGGTTTAATTAGCTCCCAAAATGTAGGTACACGTCAAATATACTGGATCTCATGCGCCTCCAGATCAACAAAGATGTCTAGCACAGATATAGCTCATGTTAGACTCGATGTTAAGAAGTCTGGGATATGACCTTTTTATCCTATTAATGTCAGAATCAAGGGGGTCACTGAGAGATCTGCTCAGTAAAGCAAGTTCCAATCAATGAATTCAGATGATGTGAATTAAAAATGCATCAGGGACGAGCCTTACTTACTTATACAAAGAATACATGCAGATTTGTTTGATATCTAAACCCAGCACCATATGGAAAATCTCTACCATAATTTTAAAGGTGAATTTTAAGACAGATGGAGTTGTTTTGAGCTTCAAGTCCATCATAGACAAGTTCTGTACACCTGAGTAACATCTTCAATATCTGGAAAATAAGCCTGTAAGACGGTATTATTTCAGTAGACACTGGATGGAGAAACTAAAAATCAGATACATATAAAGCTATTAATAATGAATATCTCATATTAACTGTTCAAACAATATTAGCCAATAGAATTATTTTATCAGCTTTTTTTGTAAATAATAACCATGGTATTTCCTCATCAAATAGTAGAACAAATAACTCAAATTGCGCTCTTGTCTCTGCGTACAGAGAAGTGCCTTTCTACAGAAATATCTAAATCTTTCCTAATATGTCAAGAGAAGTTTTTAACAGCTATTAATTTGACTCTCTCTTTTAAATTCTCAAATAAGGACCTAAACTGGAGGAAAAATACCCTTCCTAATTCAGTTTAACAAACACAGAAAATAAAATATTAACTCTTTTTCTTTCTGATGTAATCCTGAGTTGTTTTATTTAGTTGCCTATTATAAAAAGTAATTTGTGTTGATGGGTCTGAGGAAATCTAGAAATTAAAGAGCTAATTAAATTTGTTCTGAGTGATTTTTGAGTCTCTGTGTCAATAACTACATACAGAGGCATGCAATCAGACAGCCTTGTTTTGCTGGACATGTCATGACTTCCTAGGACTTGGATCAACCCGTTAGCCTGAAACAACAAACCCAATTGTTAAGCCACCGAGGAACCACAGACTGTGCATCCCCCAGACCTGTGAGAGAATGTCAGAAGTGAGGATAAAGATGGTAAAGCTATGTGATCAGAAATCCCTTTCCTGAAAATCTTCCCTGGGAGGATTTTGGGAAGTTTTACTTTCATCAGTCAAAACATACATCCCTATAAAATATTAAATTTACATCAAAGTACTGCACTTTTACAAAAGACTTTGCTGCATATTTTTATGAAATAAAATTTCATAAAAGTTGATACAGCTAAAGATGTAGCTCAGTGGCGAAGCATATGCCAAGTAGACTCTGACTTCAGTCTCCAGCACTGCAAAAAGAAATTTTAAAATCACAACTGTGGAAGTATTGTAAAAATAAGTGTTGGCCCAGAAGCCTGATGTGATCCAAAGTGACTGTGTCTTAAAGTTTGATGCCCCGAGTCTGGGGTTCTTAGAGGGAGATTGTTTCTCTTCTGGAAACAAGGGCCCCAGGAATTATACAGATTTGGGATTGTGTAATTACATATCTAGTTATTGCATGAGGAGTCCTAAATAGGTCACTAGGAGACTGTGTACTGGTATAGCCGTTTTTCCTCTTCCTGTGGTTGAATATTTAGGTGTTCCTCATCACTCTGGGGTCACACATCAAGCTGGTCCTCTCAGTTGCCTTTCTAAGAGCTTGTCCTGTCAGTGTCTTGGGTAGAAGCTTCTTGATGTAGGAAATATGTCAGGACTGGTGGATTTGCTATCCACAGCTGTATTTTCTTTCTGATACAATGAGAGCTCTCTACTTTGAGTCCCTGTTGCACAGCTCGTGAGTCAATGGATCAAACACTGTAAATGTTCCTAGAATGCCCCTGACCATGGTTGTGTTGATATTAAATACAAAGCTGTACCTGGAATATGTTGAGCCTAGTCAAACTGAACTGTTGCTTTTTTCCTAGGGGAATGGGGGGATGTGCAGGTCTAGTGTAGTGAAGCAGGGCTCTGGCAAGTCTTGAGGTATGCTAGTCTGGGACAGAAGTTCTGTCATTGGGTGATGGGTGAGACATTTGGCAGTGGTATTTAATACAGATGTTAATGAATGGTAGTCTGTAGAGTTAAGCTTGAGCAAGATCCCCACCTATGACCATGGAGCTATTTGATCTTTGGGGGCCACATAGCTAGCTCTAGTGACAGGGAGTGGTTTCTGTTAAATAATTACTTTGTCAACTTGGTTTTTTAGTGCCTCTCTCCAGGCTGCCTCTGGACACTGTTTCCTTTTCTTTTCTCTTCTCTTCTCTTCTCTTCTCTTCTCTTCTCTTCTCTTCTCTTCTCTTCTCTTCTCTTCTCTTCTTTTTTTTTTCAGGCAACATAGCAGTTCCCTTTTATCTACAATCTTCCATGACAGTTTCACTTATCCACAGTCTATCTATCATGTTTAAAATTATTACGTGGAAAACTTCAGAAACCAACCACTCATAAGTTCTAAATTGTGTGTCACAATGAGTAACGTGAAGAACTCCTTCACGTTGCTGCTCCCAAAGGGTGAATATCATGCCTGCATCCAGTGTATCCATACTACATAAGCTACCTTTTGTTACTCATTCAGGAACTGTCTCAATTACCAGACCCTTACGCTCACTGTGCTTGTGTTCACGTGTCCTTGATTTATCAAATAATGGCCCCAAAGTACAACAGTAGTGCTGTTGGTGGCTTTATTGCAGTATATGGTTCTTATTCTTCTATTTTATCAATATTGCAATGTCTGGGGTTTCAAGGATCCACTAAGTGTCTCAAGATATTTCTTTGGTAGATAAAGAAGCTGTTTTTACAAACCTGTTTACACTTTGAATTCCCCCCAAAGTAAATCTACGTTCCAAATTCCTTATGCTGCATCTTTTGCTTTTCTGGCCCCAAACTGAGTCTGCCAGGCTGTTTGTATGTACCATGAGTCCCTATGACATGGTTCCTGGCCACCTATCCTCAACTGAAACACAATGCCTAGTTGTACCCATGGAAAGGACAGCGTCCTGCTGGGCTCCAATCATCTGGGCTTCTGCACTTTTTCTCTTCCACAAGCTGCTCAGAAAGGCCCTTCTCCCCTGTGCTGACATAAGTATAAGCCCAGAGAAAGATGCAGGACCACCCGTGCTAAATGGCAGGGGCTCTTACTTATGTGTTCATGCAACCTACTTTAAGAAAATGAAGACCATCTTCCAAAAGAAAGAAAGAAAGAAAGAAAGAAAGAAAGAAAGAAAGAAAGGAAGGAAGAAAGAAAGAAAGAAAACAAATAAGATATGGTTTCCTAGTACTTTATCATGGGAACATGCAGGTGTCCAGCCCATCAGATTATATTCACTAAGTGCAGATGGTTTGGGTGTCATTTTGTGTTAGTAAAACATAATGTGAAATAAGATGATGTCAGGAAACTAAGTGTTATAAAAATGTTTGAGGTATTAACAAGCGATTGAGGTAGCTATGGGCTGCCGTGTGCGTCTGGGAGGCGCTTCTCAGACAAGGCAGTATCTGATGCGATCTGGATAAGATAGACGAGCTACATTTCCATGTGAGATGAAGAGAGCAGAGAAAGGTCAGACATGGTGTTTAACGTGTCTCCACAGATGCATTCAGCATGCTCCAGTAAAGAGTAGCAAACCCAGGGCCATACAGACAGCTCAGGGCAAACTCATTTGATCAAAAAAAAAAAAAAATGTGAAAGGGCATAGATCTGGGATCACTTGTGGAGGTGAGCAACTAGGGTGGAAGGGAGGTAAGAGAAGTGGGAGTGACATTAAAGAGATTGCACTACACTATACTACACATACACACACGCACACTCACACGAAATTTTCTAAAGAACACAAAGAGATAGAGTGTGCCAAAAGCATCTTTCAGCAGGGCATGGCAGAGATGCCTGTAATCTCATTAGAATTCAGAGGTGAAAGAATATTGAAACACTGGCTGATTTAAATATTGGGGTTGGTGCTATGTGACCTATAGGAGACAAGATAATTATTAAGTAGATGGTATGCGTATCATAAATAGTACATGTTGCTTAGAGAGGTAACTGGGAAATTTCCCACCAAAATCATCATCTCAAAAAAGCTGAAGTAGGTTTGCATAGGGACTCATGATGCTTGTGTGAACATGTGTATGCATGTCTGTATGTGCTTGTAAGCAAGTCATAGCACAACACAGCCACACATGACAGGGGAGAGTGTAATTATGGACAATACACATGCACACGCACGTAGAATCATAGTATATATCTGTCATTATGAGAAATGTTCATTTCTTGTTCTGCTTCTTAAAACATTAATGACAAAATCCAACACAATGAAAACAATACAAAATGTGATAACGTGCACAGATCTCTCAGTGTGCAACTTAGGAGCATAGCATATTAAGGGAAAATAAGGGTATAAAATATGAAAAACTAGATACCTTACAAATGAGCTCTGAAGGAAGACATATGGTGCTAAATTGGAAAATGAAAAATGTTTTGAATGAAGATTTTTCAAAATGATGGGGCACTTTGTATAATCCTCATGCAAAGTAAACCACAATCAAATTGAAACTTAGGGTTAAATCTCACCCTGGACACTGGAACACAAGTCTTACAAAACCAAGAGATCAACACCATCTTTCACCATAAGTGAGAGATATGATAAGAATAGAACCTGAGATATCTAAAAACCCATCTTTTAGTATCTTAGAGTACATCTGAAATCAATACTTATTTAACTCTTATTTATATAGTAATTTATTACATTTGAGAGATTTACTGTATTTTTAATTGTGTGTGTGTGTGTGTGTGTGTGTGAGAGAGAGAGAGAGAGAGAGAGAGAGAGAGAGAGAGAGAGAGAGAGCGCACATGCACATGCAGTTTTTGTACATGAAAGTACAGGTGCTTACAGAGTCAAGAAGATGTTGGAGCCCCTGGAACTAAAGATGTTATGAATCAACCAATATGGGTTTTGGGAACTTAACTCTGGTCCACTAGAAGAGTAGTATGTATTGTATACTGTTTAACCCTCTCTCCAATCCTTATCTCGTTGTTTTTAAAATAGTTCATAACCAAGGTGAGTGCAGTGCCATAGACCTGCAACCCCAGCACTTGCAAATTGGAGGCAAGGAGGTCAAAATTCCAAAGTCATTCTTAGCTACATAGAGGGTTCAAGACCAGGCTGGGCTGCATGGTATTCTGTGGGTCTGCAGCTCGTGCGTGTGTGTGGGTCCTGTTGGGCTGATTTGTGGTTCCCATGAGTCTGCCACCCCAGGCAGCTGAACCATGGCTCAGAGGGCAGGAACGCAGGAATTTGACTGAGTACACTCCACATGGGGGTGAGAGGGACGCTGGGCTATGAGAAGCCGTGAGGCTCCGCCTGGGCATGGAAAGGTCTCAGCCTGAAGTCCCCACATGAGCAGAGCTCCTGGGCTGGGTGTCTCTGGGCCGAATTGGCTAGATGGTGACCAGCTGGTCTCTGTCCTTGGGCTCTCAGATGCTGTGGGTAGAGACTCTTGGGCTTGGCTGGGTCTTGGCTGGTTCTGATAGCTTGCTTGAGTTGGCAGGCCTCTGTGGTGGGAACGCAGAGAAGTCCTCCAGGCAGTGGCTTGGTAGTCGAAAGCCCCTGACAGGCCCCAAAGATGAGAGGAAGTCCATGATTTTAAAAGGTTTATTGTCATAACGAAAAGTAGATGTAGCTGTATCCCGAGTCCTTAGGGCCTGAGGTTAAATACGGTTTGGAAAGAGGAGGGTCTGAGAAGGAATGCTTAATTGGCCTTTAGGTATCTCATTAATATGGAGATCTCTTGAGGCTCTGTGGCCTGTAGTCATGCCCTCTACCTGTGAAGGGGCTGGTAGGGGCGTTGCTCTATGTGACTGAAAGGCAGGGATCAATGGAGGTCTTTGGCCTCCTGTCAGGAGCCTGGAGTCTGGGAGCATGGTGAAATGCATGCCGTCCCTTGCAGTGATACCTGTTGGATCTCCAGTCATCTCTAGCCAGTGCTTAACCAGAAACCAAGCTATCCTTTCATGGTCTCACAGTATTCTATCTCAAAAAGGGAGGTGCTGAAGAGGTGACTATTTAGATAAAGTGCTACCATGCAAAACTAATGACTTGAACTCAGATCCAATGAACCCATGTAAAAGTTAGACACAGTAGCATGCATGTGTGTAATTCCAGAGCTGCTAAGGGAAGACAGGAGGTAGAGAAAGGAGAATCTCCAGAAACTCATGGACTAGTCAGTATTTGCAGTCGTGAACAAGAGACCCTGTCTCAACCAAGATAGAAGGTAAGAACATGAACAAAGTTGTCCTCTGACCTCTACAAATACACTATGGCCTGCCATGTATACCCACAAATGCACACATGTGAAATAAATAACTTAACAATGGATTTCAATAATTGTAACAGTAATAGAGCAATAATCCAAACGTTTCATATTCTAGAATCCTATTTTAGGCACTAACAAAGCCTATAATATTCATCTTTTTTTTTTCTTCAGAATTGTTGCCACCAAGTTTTCATTTATTTTCCAGAAAGAATCAGAGAACAAGAGAGGGCAGATTGCCAAGCCTGAGACTAGCAGTGTCCTTGAAGACAGCCTAAACCAAAATAAACACAAAAACAAACATGTCTACAATTAAAAGACAGTAACACTGCATTATAATTACCCTTCTCAGGAAGTGAAGATGTTTTCAGTTAACTGAATGGGTGACAATTACTTGGATTATTGTCATACTTAAAATGTCAGTGTTAAATGATTGCTTTAAGCACATAATAATAAATTCTGCATTCTTAAGTGGCAAATACAAGAAAGCCAAATATAGATGGGTTTTTTTTCCTGGAAGCAAAATTAAACATTAACAAAAACCTGCAACACACATTTTTGAATCACAGGAACAAAAGGGGATTGGCTGCAGTTAAGCAAACATGGATCTGGTGTGTACTACTTTGATTAGAACAAGGAATAGGTCAGGATTGAGAGGGAAAAAATGTGTTCATGAGTATGCCCACCTTTTCAGAAGTAAATACATAAGGAAAGATGACTACAGAGAATTCTCTAGAACCTTAAAGACCTCTTACTGGAAATCTGGGTTAATTATAGCGTTTATGAAAATAGCATTGGTTAATTTCACACCTGCGGTTAAATCCGACATGATTTCCTGGGATATGTTATGATCACACTGGAGTTCTGCAAACTGCCTTTCCCCCTTCATTAGTGTTAATTGTACAGGATTAACAGACAACAAGTATTGTTTGATTACGCTGCCGCTGGCAGCCGGTAGCATTTCTCCTTGTAGGTTCTTTCTTTAGAATTCCTAAGTCCCCAAGCAGGAGCTTCATCTCCCATGACTCAACTGTGGCAGCTCTTCCATCCTAGAAGCCATGGCATTTGGAGCTTAGTACTTCTGTGGATGATGCTATGTCTACCTGCCAAATGGTGAGAAGGGACCCTTCTTCTCTTTTCAAGTCAGAAATCAATTGGATATATAGAGTATTCTTTTGTTCATCATGTATAACTCAACCAAAACCCTGGTAGGCATAGAAAGCAATGGGGCAGAGGTGAACAGCCAGATCTCCAGTGTCTGTGGATTTGATCCCTTGTGGGTGGAAAATGCTTATCATGAAGTTTCTGATGTTTACACTGAGCATGTGCAAGCTCTTCCGCCTTTATTTTCAAACAGCACTGTAACTGGTTCACAGGATCAAGTCCTACCATGTAATAATATAAGCCACCTAGAGATTACGACAAAGATCTTAGCAGAGGGCCCCCAGACACATACAAATGCTATTTTATATACTTTAAATAAACAGGGATTTTGACATCTACAAGGGTTCTAGAGATACATCTTTGACTATCATCTACAAATTATTCTGGTATTTCTTTCTCGGAATTTATACAGTGTGAAAGCTAATGGTTGAGTGATTCCAAACTTACAGTCTTGAAGAAAAATTCATCTTCTTTTCAAGTTGAAATGACAATAAATGAATAAATAAATAAATAATGGTTCTTTCTGCTGTGACATAGTATCTCCTGGAAATGACAGGGAAGCTACATCCAAAATACCCTAACAATATGGCTGCTTAAACAAGACCTGAACAATAACAACATCCACTGATATACTAACTTAGAGAGGAACATCTCCCGAGGTCCCACCTCTAAGCAAAGAAGTTTAGGGTAGTGAAGACTGCTGAGAGAGGCGGAATTGGACTTTCTCAAGAATGATAACCTTAACTGTGAATCTAACACCAAGTGGTCAGCCTTGAAATGAGATCTGTACATGCACAAAGTAGACTTAGCAGGTTTATTTATATGCTGATGCACATACATATGTGTTACAATAGTAATAAAAGGGTACTAATTTGAGAGGGAGTGAGGCAGGGATATGAGAGGGGCCAGAAGGGAAAGACGGGAATGGGAAAGTGGGATATTTCAATTTTGATTAAAAATTTATTAATGGTCAAAGAAGATATTTCTCAATGGTAGGATTTTGGCTGGCAAAAGAGTAACTCACGATTTGACTATTACGACAGTAGAAAAAGAAACGCAAAAGAAGGAAGTGGTTTTAACTATGTCCATCCTGCAGCAGGCGCACGACCCATGACAGTGATGACTGTGGCCCAGCAAATGCGTTGATGACAATATCAAGTGTTTTTGTCAAAAAGTCGGGCAGTCCAGGTAACATAACCAAACATCCCAGATGTCTTCCTTTTTTTTTTTTAATGTTATTTTGCTTTGTTTTTTTTTTTTTTTTTTCTCATAGAAGAAATGATATCTCCTCCAAAGAGACTTTAAACATTAGGTTAATTTTTCAAAGACCTATAAGGGCCGGATTGTTAATATCTTGAATTACATACTTCTGAAAGGAGAGGGAGTTAGACTGTCTAATCTTAAAAAATCATATTGTTCCTTATCTCCACAACTCTTCCTGCCCCACAGAGCTCTGCTCCTTCTCCTTCCATCTTAAGCTCTTATCTATAAATCTAGAATATATATCTCTATACAACTAAAAAGAATCTTATTTATTTTATATTGGATCAAATTATTCCTGTATTTCTTTCCCGGAATGTTAGCGAGAAAGCTAACAGTTGAGGGATTCCAAACTTACAGTCTTGAAGGGAAATCTATCTTCTTTTCAAGTTGAAATATTTTCTGGAAAGGTTTGATTTAATAATAAACAAATAAAAATAATCAAAAAAAAAAATCCCAGCAGGCACGCTAAACAATGAATCCAGAAAGTATTATGTACATTTAATCATAATCCGGGCCACACACAAATGAGCAAACGGTGCCATGTGGCGCCGTCGTACACAGCATTTGGCTAACCTGAAATAATGACTCGCACATTGTGGCGAAGCGTAAATATGTAACGTGCCACCCGCTGCGTGGGTGCCATTTAATGTGACCACAACTTGTTTGTGCTATGTTTTAAAATAGGGAGAAAATGGAAACCATAAATCAGATGGCCTTTGCAAAGGCTTCTCTGCCTGAGCTGTGGAAAGACTGTGGATTTTAGCTTCAATCAGATCTATACAGAGTAGCTGAGTATTGCGGAGCAGCTGAGTATTGTGGAGCAGCTGTGTACTGGGGAGCAGCAGTGTACTGGGGAGCAACTGTGTGCTGGGGAGCAGCTGTGTGCTGAGGAGCAGCTGTGTGCTGAGGAGCAGCTGTGTGCTGAGGAGCAGCCATGTACTGGGGAGCAGCTGTGTGCTGAGGGAGCAGCCATTTGCTATGGAGCAACTGTGTGATAGGGAGCAGCTGTGTCCTGGGGAGCAGCTGTGTGCTGGGGAGCAGCTGTGTGCTGAGGGAGCAGCCATTTGCTATGGAGCAACTGTGTGATAGGGAGCAGCTGTGTGCTGGGGAGCAGCTGTGTGCTGGGGAGCAGCTGTGTGATAGGGAGCAGCTGTGTGCTGGGGAGCAGCTGTGTGTTGGGGAGCAGCTGTGTGCTGAGGGAGCAGCCATTTGCTATGGAGCAACTGTGTGATAGGGAGCAGCTGTGTGCTGGGGAGCAGCTGTGTGCTGGGGAGCAGCTGTGTGATAGGGAGCAGCTGTGTGCTGGGGAGCAGCTGTGTGTTGGGGGAACAGCCATGTGCTAGGGAGCAGCTGTTTGCTGGGGAGCAGCTGTGTGCTGCAGAGCAGCCAAGTTCTGGGGAGGAGCCATGTGCTAAGGATAAACTGTTCTATCTAGACTGCAATCTTACCTACTTCTAAAAGAGGAAGTCAGACATGACAGCGTTTCCGGAAAGGGGAAATCTGGGAGGAAAGGAGCTAAGCTGGCTCAAAGAGGTGTCCTTAGAGAAGTGAAAATGGAATCACCACTTGCCCACTCCATAAACTGGACTGACTGTCTACAGCAGTGGTTCTCAACCTGTGGGTCACAAACCCTCTGAAGGTCCCACAACCTTTTCACAGGGGTCGCCTAAGACCATAAAGACAAAACAAGACACAGAGATTTACATTATGCTTCATAACAGTAGCAAAATTACAGTTATGAAGTAGCAATGAGATAATTTTATGGCTGCGGGGGTCACTACAACCTGAGGAACTGTGTTAAAGGGTTACAGCATTGAGAGGATTGAGAACCACTGGTCTACAGGAGACGAGGAATCAGGGAACGAGAGGTACTGACTTATAGATGCCTTCTCAGTGAAGAAGACAATGGATGTGAGATACATGGGAAGTGAAGAGGTGGTGGGTGCTCCAGATCGCGCCTGCTCACTGGCCATTGGCAGTTGCTCAACTAATGTCTAATCTAGGACAATTTGATAAGTAATCTGCCAAATGAGGGGGAGGATACATCAAATGTTGGCAAAACCATCTCAAAATTTCATCAAGTGTCACCTCTAGAAACATCTACAAATAAGTCTGCCATTTTTACTTCTTTAGTAGGAAACTAGAGAAAACTTAACCCAAACCAAAATGGTTTCCCTATGGCTGCAGAGTTTAATAATTTTGGAAGACAGAATTATTAATGCTTTTATTTATAAATGAGGCTTGGATTCCTTTAAGTGTTTTTGGATAACAAAATTTAGGGTAATTACTGGGGCAACTGAGATAATCCTGAGATACTATTTCTATTCAATTTAAGCTAGCATTTTTGAATGTATATAAAGATTCATTTAATTACCACTGTTCTGGGCACCTTCTTGGTCAATAAAATATATACAGATATATTCCTCAAAGCGGTGTATTTCGAAGAATTGCTTTGAAAGTGTCTTGAGACTCTTTGAGCATTTCAAGAAAATACATGTTTGTTAATCTTTCTAAAAATTTCACAACTTTGAAGAAGTCTTAAGTGTTTACTGAAAGGCTCAAGAGTATCACATGAAACTCATAAATAGCAAAGGAGTATTAGTCCATGCAAAGGGGATGTCCAGGGTCTATTTGAATCTTCTATTTAAAAAAGGAATTAGGAACTATTTTGATTATTTTCATCAATAAGTCCCAGAATCATTCTCGTCTCTAGTCCTCTCCCATTTGTGAAGAGCAGGAAGCCAAGTGCCACCAGGCACAAATGCTGCTGTGACCATATCCAGGTCACCAGGCTACTAAAGAGACTGCTTCAAGGCTGGACCTGGCATCCAGGATGCCTCACTGTAGCAACACTATAGAGCCATACAAAGTGGCTGGTTGACAAATCAGCTGGAATGAAGTACAAGGGTCTAATTTCCAATACACTCCTTCTAGCAAGAATTGAAATCAAACAACAATACACACAATAATAATATAACAAATAATAGTTCAGAAGCATAGACTTGTTGGGAATTCACTGAAGCAAAGGTTAGGAATAAAAGCTGCCGTAATGATACATATGTTTCTGAGGGCAGGGTGGTTCACCTGGTGACAAGCAGCAGACTTGTCAGATCCAAAATGAGGTACAAAGGTTTGAGATTTGAGAGAAAAAGACAAATGCTCCTGTCTCAGGGACACTAACTAGTAATGTCAAATTGCAATTTCAATGAAAGGTTCTTATGACAATGTTTAGGTTTTGGGGGGCCGGAAGTTACACCTTACAGAGGAACTGGATGGAAATCCATTTCAGTAAGGAAATAGCTCAAATGTCTACCTGTGTCTAAGCCCCTGTATCTGTGGAAGAATCAAGAACGCTGTCTACATTCATTGTACACTGCTGTCAGGGCTCAAAAGGCCAGGACTCACCTCTTTGAGAATGCCTGTGATATATGCCGTGCCCCATGTCGTCATGAGTAAGGAATGCTGTCCATCTGACAATCTGTTCCCTGTTGAGTTCTGAAATAGAATCACCCAGGAACAGGGCTGATTTTTCTATTGAAAGGTTGGTGCCAATGATTTAATTTGCAGGGTTTAGGACAAAGAGGATGTGGGGCATTTTGCTCAAGTCATAAGGAAAAATATCCCTTAAAAACTCTTAACTGTAAAATTTGGTTTTGTTTTTTGTTTTAGGGGGGTTGGCGGGGGGGGGGGAGCTTGCAGCTATTCTCTTTTGACCTGTTGCATTTTTTTTAATATTTATTGTTTAATGTCTAACTTCTCTGGACAGAAGGACTAACGTGGAGACTTATATAGGTTCCTAGAGATACCACTCCATAATTCAGCCTACCTGCCTCTTGCCAGATTCTCCTTCCTAACAGCTGCTGAACCAATACACTGTGCTCCACCTAGAACCAGCAAATATATTGATAGTCCATTTATCATTACTATAACAAAATAACCAAGTAGGCTACTTTAGAAAAAAAAAAAACAAAAACAAAAAAGATGTCCCTTTATGTCATGGTTCTAGAGATTCAAAAGTATGGTATAGTGTGGCATAACAATTGCAGTCCATTTCTAGAAAAATGTATAAGAAAAGCTGCTCATGTTTCTAGGGAACTTGTTAGTGAACTGTCCTTGAATATTCCTGCTGTCCTCCAGTTTTTACACATGTGTGCACATATGCATAGCATACTCTGTGGCTCTGCATCCCTGGGTAAACCCTAGATTTTACAAAATTTCTTCACTACTTCCCCAAGTTATCTAGACTTGATCAATGTGACTCGAATGGAAACCTACTTACTCATTAGGTGGTGTGATTAAAAATGGGAAGCAGTCTATATATTATTGCTACTTCCTAAAGGGGATAAATTCGGGACAGGATTTATGTCTCCTAAAGTGAATTGTTGGAGGTTTGGTCTCTAGTGTCACAATTTTGAGTGGTTAAGCAGGGGTGGGTAGGTAGGTGGGGGAGCACCATCATAGAGGCAGGGGGAGGAGGGATAGGATAGAGGGTTTCCAGAAGGGAGACCTGAAAAGGAAAGAATATTTGAAATGTAATAAAGAAAATATCCAATTAAAAAAAAAAACAGAATCAGAACCTAATAGGGGAAGTTGGGTTATTGGTAGAGATGTCCTCAGTAGGAATGGAGAGAGTCCTTGCAGGGCCCTTGAAGTCTCACTATTGAAACAAGCTGTTTTATAAGAGTAGACCCAACCTGCAATCTACTCTCCAGCTCTTACAATACCATCTTCTGCTTCCTTGCGTGCTACTGCACACCGCCACAGCAGAAGTCAAACAAAAGACAACGCCAGACATTGGACATTTGCCTTTAAAGCTATGAGTTAATATGACTCTTTAAAACAGTTGCTCTCAGGTATCTCATTACAGTAGTGAAAAAATTGACCAGAGGCCCAGTACCAACTCTGGAATCAAAGTGGAAGAGAAGGTAACAATTAGTATGACGTCATGACACAGATTAAAGAAACAAGGCTCACTTGTTCTCAGGGACACCCCCATAATCATTATGAACTCCATGAATTTAACCCTTCTGTAATATCAATTAATAATCATTTATAAAAACACTGAAAAAAGTTTTCTGGATACGAAGAGGATTCTAAGAATATAAAAAGTTGGCAATTAGGTTCCACATTTGAAAACTGTACTAAAATTATAAACTCACTTGTCTTCCGAGAATGAAAAGAATACCCTGAATGCAAATCTATTTTTGAATATTTTATATATTTAGACTTTACTTCTATATAGCATGTAGTAAATATGGATTGAAAATAGCAGATTAAGTAAACGAATAACACATTTGGCCGTTGTCCCATTTGCAGTGTAAGGTCAAAGTGCCTCCTATTATTTAAAGAACACTTCAAAGATATGGGTAATGTAGGGACCAACTAGTAAACAATGCATAACAAATTACATCAGTAACTAGTTAAAAGCCCTGTAAAAATAACTTACCCTCTACCCTTACATAATGGGATTAATTAAGAACATCCGAGACACTGAAATGTTGATTCACAAAAGACCTTCTTGAAAAAAAAAAAAAAAGAACTAAATCATTTTCTCTGCACCCCATTCCCAGATTAACTTCCTGTTTAGATTGGATGTTGAAAACATGATGTGATGCTCTTAATGAGTTCAAATGCAGGTCATAACCTCTGAACTACAATATCTCTTGACATTGGAGTGGGGCATTTCTTTCTAGTTTTATCTCCCTAAATTCAGGAAAAAGAATCATCTATAGGGTATCAAGTCCTTGGACTTTTGTAGAAAATAGTAAGTCAAATGGTTGTGTAAATTCTGCCTTTATTTACTTTGTTTGAATAAGTAGCTTCTTACTGAGAAGGAATGAGAATATTTTGAATGGAGATTAAATTTAGCAATTTATACATTATTTTAACAGTTGTGAATAAACTGCTTTCCATCTAAAAATAGTTATGCTTAAATCATTGACTTTATTTTTTTCTCTCTTCTATTTGGATGGTTGGACAGAAGGGAAAAGTAGCTAGTTAATAAAAATCCTTTTTTAAAAAATGCAATTTTTATCAAGTCATTGGACCTATAGCATATAACCCAAAATGTGTAAATATCTGAGACTGGGGGTGAGAAGAAAAAAGGGGTGAAGGACAAGAGTCAATCTGTAGTGGAATTATCTAGGAACTTTTCCATTTACTAATTCTCAGATTAGTAAGCAAACATTGTTAATTTATTTTACTTAAAGATTTGAAAGTATATGAAGAAGGAAGATGGATTTTTTTTCCTAATGTAACTTAATTCAGCTACTATTAACTGAGACTTTATTGACATTCCACTGTTGTTTGGAGTGCTGTAATAGTAATACTTACATCACAATTGAGATGTAAGTATTTGCTAAGTGTATTAACTAGCAGGAGAAATAACTCCTGTATTTTCTAATATGCAGAAACTCTACAAAGAATAAAAACCAGGGAGTGACATTATCTTGGATCATGAGAAAAAGTTTACAAAGACTGGGGAGACCTTTTAAAAAGTTCTAAAGTGAAGAGACACATATCATATCACAAATGAAAGCACTAGGGAGAATGGACCTTTCTAGAAACTGAAGAAGTAATATCCAATATTATCTATAGTGCTTGGACACATGTTCCTCTATTCTCGGGGAATGCATTAGTTACTGGAGCTGTATAGTCTATTGTACCATCTTGAGCTCAACTGGAAGTGCAAATAACCTGAGAAACTGGAATTGTGTCCACTAAAACCAAAATCGATAGCAAGTTGTGCATCTAAGTCATCATAAGTAATGAACCAATGTGAATAACTGAAGCTCTTAAGGAAGCACTATGCTTATTTTGAGATATGCTGCATGTGGTACTAAGACGCTACCCTCACCTCTCAGAATGAAAAAAAACAGTTATAGCAAGCACAGCTGATCTGTGAGTTTCTTGCTCTCTCTACTGTATGGACCAAGCAACTCATGCAGCTCAACACTAATCAGGACACCCAAAGACCTTCTCACATTACTCCAACCAAAAAGAGGTCCACACACTCCGAAATCAAGCCTATCCCATGGACCACCCTCTACTCCCTAATATGAAACGTATTAGGTTGATTAGTAACACATAGGTAGAACTTGGAAGTCTTTCCTCTTGCTCATAATTATAAACTTGCTTGAGAAGAGTAATCATTAGGACAGAATTGATCCCAGGAGATATCTGCCTCTAAGCTCCCATGGGTACTTATTCCTGGTTGGTTAAATTCTAGGATTAGTTTAGAAATATATGGAACATAATTCTACCATGGACGTGGAGCTACTTAAACTTGAGAATAAAGATGAGAAAACTAGGTACTGAGCGGTGTTACTAATCTCAGCTTGGGTATGAGCAGGAAGAGTTCCCTGGCCAGACATTTAAAAATCACTCTAAAGTAATATAATCCATAAGTTCATAACTGCCACATTAGGAAAACAGCACGTTTTGAAAGAGCTGGGTTTTGACTTTTTAATTTTTATTGGTACTTATCAGAACTAGAGAAAATATGATAAATAAATTGAGTTAACCTATAGAAATTAGACTTTACTTTGTGCCAGATACCTCTCCACATGCAGTGTTAACAGAAACTCATTTAATTATTACCATACCTCCAAGACAGAGATACCGTCACTATACCTCAGGAAACAGAGACAAAGAGAGGTCAAACACATTCAAGTACACTATTAAATGATAAAGCCAAGATGTGAACCCAACTCATAAATCACATAGGTTGTATTCCTCACCACTAAAGCCAAATTTTATTTCTGGATTAAAGCATCTCTAAGCAAGATCCCAGAAAAGTATGGAAGAATAAAACCACCTCAAACCAATGGCAATTGTGAGTTAAACCTTATGTTTTTCGTTAATTATAGTTGGTCTACGTGAAGTATAATGTGTTTTGTTCACCGTGTGGTTTCAAATGTTTGGCTTAAGTATCATTTTCAACTCTGAGGTTTGATGATGGTTTTAGTTCTTGAAAGGAAATAGTGTGTATTGATGTGATAACTGTATTTATTCTACTAAATCTGAATCCAAATACTTTGAGGAAGTCATTCAAAAATATACTTTTTCAAAACATACTAGATGAAGGATTAAAAGCATATAGTTTCTTCAATGCTTTTTAAGCCTAGCTTTCTAAACTTAAAAGCTAAACATTCTTACAAGTTCCTCAACAGGGTCTTTGACCAACCCTACTACAGATTCTGTTCCAGGAGTCAGGGATTGCAACAGCACAAAGCAACAAACAAAGATAAGCCCAAGCTGGGTATAAAGAGTGTTGTTGAGCTTTTTTCCTCTCCTCTACCTTCTAGAAGAATTTCTTTTTTAATGTTTTATTAGCATCTATTAACTATACATAATAATGAGATCTATTCTGACATTTTCATACATGTACATTGTGTGTTTCCTTTTTAATACAATTTTATTTATTCTTTGAGAATTTCATACATGTATACCACTCACCCCTCCAAATCCTCCAGGATCTACCCCATACCTCCTCCCATAACGTTGGATCTACTCCATACCTCCTCCCATAACATTACATCATATATATATATATATATATATATATATATATATATATATGTGTGTGTGTGTGTGTGTGTGTGTGTGTGTGTATACATATATATTTGTGTGTATATGTGTATATGTATACATATATATGTATACATATATGTATATACATTAATATTTATGTATTCCTCTTATGTATTCCTCTTATTTATGTATATAGATGTGTGTGTGTGTGTGTGTGTGTGTGTACACAAACCCATTGAATCTAATTAGTGATGAGCATATACACAAGGATGTGGGGCCACCCATTTGGAGCATGGTCAAGCTACCATGCCCCTACAGAAAACTGACTATTTTTTAGCAATCCTTAACTATCAGGAGTTTCTTAGCTGGAGTGACTATTTTTCCTGCATCCATGATAGAATGTCAACTTGTCTGATCTTGTGTATATCTCATGAAGGCAATCACAGATATTATGAGTTCATTAGTGTAATGGTCTTGTCATGTTCTACAAGATAAATGGAGATAAATATATCTATAATACGTTCCCTTCCTCAAAGACTTAGAACTGTTCCTTTTTTTTTTCTTCAAAATTTAGATGTATTTATTTTATTCAGGTATATAAGCATTTTGCCTGCATGCATGTATGCACACCACATATGTATCTGGTGCCTACAGAGGTTAGAAAAGGGTGTTGGATTCCCTGGAACTGGAGTTACAGATACTTGGGAGCCACCATGTAGATGCTGGCAACTGAATCTGGCTCTACTACAAGAGCAACAAGGGCTCTTCACTGCAGAACCACCTCTCCTGCTCCTTAGGGCTATGTCTTACTAAGCAAAATTCTCCTATGTGTCCTCATGGAATCAGTGTACCTTCATAGCTCAATACCTAGTGAGTGAAAGTAATCACACATTCCTCTAAATTTTTTATGGTTCAGTCTCTTGGTCCTACAACCTAGTGCTAAGATCATGTGATAGAATTAGAAGGCCCAGAACTAACTCCTAAAGTTGATCGTTATTAGATGTGTAAACATCCCTGACTTTTAGTTATTACAACTACAACCTTGTTGCACCTGTAAATAATGAACTTAGTGGCTTGGAGTAACCTGCCAGAGGCTGCCTTGGATGCATTTTGTATTCTCAGCATCTAGTCTATATCATTCTCCTCGTGTAAGTGTATGACAAATCCACACGTAAAAGAATGACCTTCCCTTTGAAACACCAACGAGTTCCAGACTTCCTTACTCAGACAAAACTTGTTAGTCCCCTATTCCTCTTTCTGCTCTGACATCTAAGGCTGAACATTTCTGGAAGCCTTTGGAACTCTATTCCATCATTATACAAAGTCATATGGACTTGATCTGATGCTTTTGTTTGTTTGATTCTTTTTCCATGCTCTGCTCGCAACTAGTAACTCAATCAAAGCTCAGGGCATCATCATAAAACTTCAACTCTGCTCTCATGCACAGCTTTGTTTTTTTTCCCCCATTAGATAGTCAAGCATCACTGAAAGCTCAAGGCAGTCTTTCTGACAAATGCTGACGGTTGGCTGAAGTACATGAGCAAACTGACTCAGAGATGCGTTGATGGTTTCCCTCCTGGAGCCACATTGTATTATGAGCTGGCACAAAGTTAGGTCGGACATGGCCAACACCTGGAAAACTTACAGAGGCATCCAAATACTGTCATCCGTGGCAGACAACCAACATTAGGAGTTTGAATTTCCTCCATACTACTCATTCCAACAACGCACATTTGGATAAGGAGACAGCAGTTCTCATTAACTTTGTGAGCACATCATCAGGAAGCTTGTTGCTCAGGACAGGACAAGGATGCAGCTTCAAGACAGACATGAAAATTCACGTCTCCAGAGCTGTTATGTCCACACAATTACCTTAATGTGTCCCAGATTCAAACCCTACATAGCTGTTCCTGTTAGTTACTGGACCTAATCCATGAGAGCTGCTGAAGCACCCCCTCTCCAAGTGGAATGATGCTGTCCAATCTGTAACCATGAGCCCTGGACCATACCCAACCCTCAGATGCTAAGGCCAATCTAATCAAATGGCAGTACACTGGGAAAGGAGACTGTCGGCAAAATGGATGAAAAGGCAATTCCAGAACTTTCCAGAAGTCTCGATGGTGATCTACAGAGGGCAAAAGGACACAGAGTGAGAGAGCCATCTCCTGAAACTCCAGCACACACTCAGTGAACTACTGTATCTGTTGTCATTGTCCTGGTGTACAAAACCATGACAAGCGCATGACCTCAGCTTGCAAGGAAATTGGGATTCAAATGAGGACATCTATATGAGAAAGGAAAGAACACTCAGGAATTCCAAGGTGAGGAAACCTCTCTGTCAGGCACAGCTCTCTTACTTGCTATTGTTTTAGGGCAAATAATTTACACTTCTCCAATTTCCTCATCTTCATTATAGATAAAAGGCATTCTCCAAGAGACAGAAAGGGGGAAATTGGTTTGCTATGTGGGTTATCCACAAAGTAAGGTTAAGAGAACTCTAATTAGATACATATATAGTAAAGACATCATAAATTTTAAACCGGAAGGAAGAAAATGTAAGAGAATACTAATATGATTGAAGGTGCAGGAAAGTTTTTTTTTTAACATAACTCAAAAAAAAAAAAAAGCACAAACCATACTTGATACAAGGGATTAGGTAACATTATAATTAAAGGTTTCAATTTAACACAGTAACACAGGAAAAAAATAGCAGAGAGATGGTTGAGCAAAGGTATTAAATGGACAGATGATATATCAGAAAAACACACCAAAATCTCACACAAGGTAAAAAAATACTGAAAGTGTATAAGACATTTCTGCACATTAACAAACTAGTGCCAAAAATTCCACATAAAATGACAAAGTTAAGGAAGCAAGCTCCTTAGAGAAGTTCAAACACCAGCAGGTTCACAATAGCAAGAACACTCCAACTTGTCATCAATGCAAATTAAAGTGATAATGAAAGGGCTGGGCAGAATGGCATACGCCTTTAATCCCAGAACTCTGAAGTCAGAGACAGGCAGCTCTCGGTGAGTTCGCAGACAGCCTGGTCTACAGAGTGCAGTCCTGGACAGCCAGGACTGCATAGAGAGACCCTGTCTTGAAAACACGAAAGAAAGAAAGAAAGAAAGAAAGAAAGAAAGAAAGAAAGAAAGAAAGAAAGAAAGCAAGCAACAGTGGGATGCCACTTGAGATGGATCACATTGGAAGACCAGATGGTAGAGCATGGCGAGTCTGTTGAGAGCAGGGCCTTCCTGCACAGTTGACAAGCAGAAGGCGCAAGCAGCTCTTCCAAAACTCCTCAATGAAGTAACAGTTGTGCAGTCAGGCATGGGGTGAGTCCCCAGTGGGGGAGTAGAAGCTGTAGGATCAAGAGGTTTAGGTCATCCTTGGTGACATGGCAAATTTAAGGTCACCCTGAGTCATGTGAGACCTCATGTCAATAAGCGGGCAAAGCACGGCTGACCACTAGTGTCTAGCAATTACATGGATAAATATGTATTTCAGAGACCTTCTTACAAAACACCATGAAGATATAAATTCCCTTTAATGTTGTTTTTGACAGTCCAGGTGGAAGGAGTCTACTTCCCATCAGAAAAAAAAAAAATGGATACTATAAAACAGTGCCAGTTATCAGGTCTAAAATATATACTTCATTTTGGCTCTTTTAATAGTATATGCATTATGCAGATATTAGAATGCCACATACATTGTGCTAGCTATTGGCATACAGCATGCATCATGTTAGCTATTAATTAGAAACTCTCATGCATCAACAAGATAGAGGTAAAGCCACGGGGCTGAGTACAAGGCACAAGTAATAGAATGATGTCTATAACTTCACATCCTTTACGAAACCCCATATGAAGTAAAAACCATGTTACCTATAGTGACATAGATTTTTAAGACACACATCAAATGCACTGCAAAGGTGAAATAACTGTTTTATACATCTTTCTATCTCTGGAACCTAACAGAGATCTAGATGACTAATAAATGCATCTTGAATAAATCAATAATAAAATACAGAAAATAAATACAGAGAGTATGCAAAAAATTATCCCAAGCCTTGAATGGATGCTATAACAGTGTGTGTGTGTGTGTGTGTGTGTGTGTGTGTGTGTATAAAGAAGCCATGGTTATCAGATCAGGGGAAAGCCTTGAGTACTGAGGGAGGTTGGGAACTTTAGGGTCTGTATCTTTTGATTTCTAAGTCCTGAATAATGAACTGGAAGTTACCTAAACCTGGGACTTAGGAGATGTTTAAATTTGAATGTCAGCTGCTAGATGAGATTGTAAGGGGAAGGAAGAGAAATTTAAAAAAACAGAAAGACAATGGAACCCATGTGTCGTGATTACATGATAACACCAACATATTAAAAATTTTACAAGATGGGGCGGGGGAAATGTCATGTGCCTGAAAGAAATAAGCAGATAAAGAACAATTATTGATTGACATCCAGGGAGGGAGGGGTGAGGAGAGATGGAGGCAATGGAGGTAGGGGTGCAGTAGCAAAAGGGATAGATAGCAAGCCAAATCTCAAGGAAGGATGCCAGAATAAGCCAGACTCCTTGTTTCAAATTCCTTTGGCCTGATATTTTCTTAGAGGTAAAATTAAAGTTGACAGATTCGGTGGGGGAGGGGGAAAGGAGAGAGGTGGAAAAAAAATCAAATTTAACATAAGAATAAAAACCTCTGTCCCCAAATCCATAAACTGAATTGTCTAGAGGAGGCTGCTGAAGCCTGATAAATCCCTGAACGACTTTAATTTAAGATATCCTGAGTTTCGCGGTTCTTCAGCTACTCCCCTAGCTCCAATCTGCTATCAGCCCGAATCAGAAAGGGACCCAAGATAAGAATAAATGTAAGATTTACTCTTATTGAGTCCAATTCTCCTGTGTTGGGTCCATGGGGAACAACAAATGATCCTCCCAAGTAGCAAAGGAAAAGAGAAAAGGGAAAGTTGCACCTGTGCTCCAGCGACAGCGGCGTCCCATTTCTGAGGTCTTCCTATAATTCATAGCTTTGCTTGTACACTGGTTTGTACTCCATGGTTCGCTGGTCACTGGTCCTGTTAACAAACTATGCCCCACCCTTACCCTGAGCACCTCCCCCGCCCCGCGAGTGCCAGATGCTTTAAATTAATGCCTATTAAGTCGTTTAGACGTTTTTCCGGATTTGAAAATCGTAACGGGGTCATCACAATAATGTGGCAACCAGAAGAGAGGAGGAAAGATGTCTGGTAAAGGTGTTACAAGGACATGTCTTAGAACACTGAGGATCCTATGGCTATCTCAAAAGTAAAACAGTATAAAGGCGAACGTTGACTGATGTGTTGCAGCCACACGGAAGGGCAGAAGAACGTTTCTTGCGATTTCTGAAGTGGGTTGCTAACAGAGTGGACCCTTACTGCAGTCAGATAGACAGGAGGTTAACACTGCACCCGCATTCAAGTGCACTGAATGCTAGTAAGATGAATGCATTGTGGGAAACGAAGAAGCATTAGAATCAGTTTTTATTAACATGAGCAACCAATGTAGAGTAGCACATTTTTGTGCTTGTATTTTTACTGCACTTTATTAAGCTTTCATAAATGTATATACTGTATATTGGGCATATTTTCTTCATATCATCTTACCCGATCTTTTCTCCCTCTGCCATCTCCCACTAATCTGTGTCTAACCAGTTTTACATCTATTTTATATGATATTTGTGTTTGTGTGTGTGTGTGTGTGTGTGTGATTTTTTTAAGATCTGTGTAAAGCGTAGGAACCAGAAATGAGAAAAGAATGCAACATCTGCCCTTCTAAGATTGGCTAAGTCACTTAGTATCACCTCCTCCAGTTCCATCCGTCTTCCTGCAAACAGTAAGGCTCCATTCTTCCACTAAAAATGCCACTGTGTGTACATGGTACAGTCTCTGTATCTATTCTTCCTTTGCTGACCTCTGTGTTTGGCCTTGGAGCTGAGTTTGTAGTGAAGTAATAAGGTAGTCCTATCAAGGGTTCAGAAGATGACATCCTCCAGCACCAATTTCAGCCAAATCTGAACCAAGGTGTGAAAAAGATGTCCTGCCTAAGAACGTTTCTGAGTATCGTGTAGTGATGAGGGGGCTGTAACATCACATCTGGGGTTTGATACTTATAAAATGGACATTAGTGGGCAACTGGGGCTCTGAATGGACTATCCTTCTCAAGCATGGAGAGATTCAGGACTTAGGACAAGGGAGAAGAGTCACATGTGGGATTGTCACACCCAGGATGGCAAATTGTGAATATGTCTGTGCTGAATAGTTTTATGTCAACTTGGCACAGGCTAGAGCTATCTGAGAAAAGAAAATCTTGATTGAGAAGATGCCTTCATAACATGGGGCTGTAGAGAAGTCAATAGGATATTTCCTTAGTAATTAGTGATTAGTTATAGTGATTGATGGTGGGAGCCCCATTCTGGATGGTGCCATTTTTTGCCTGGTGGTCCTGGATTCCATATGAAAGCAGGCTGAGCAAGCCATGAGGAGCGAGCCAGTAAGCAGCACTTTCCCATGTCCTCAGCATCAGTTCCTGCCCTGTTTGCATTCCTGTCTTGACTTCCTTCAGTGATATGGACATGTAAGCCAAATAAATAATGTGTAAGCCAAATACTTCCCCCAAGTAGTTTTGGTCATGATGTTTCACCACACGAATCATAACCCTACACTACAATCATGCCCAACACTTCAGACTCCCTTCATTCATTTTAACAAATTATGGTCAAAGACAGATCACAAAGCCTCAAAATCCAATCATTTAATTAGGCAATCGTTGTTTCAATGTTGTGAATCAATGCATTCTTGTTTACATTTCTAATAAAGAGTCATTTAGCACTACTGTTAAATTTCTAGTCACTAAAAGATGACTCAGGAAGATGAAATTGGAATTTCAATGAAATAATCAAGTGACTAATTGGTGTTTACAATGTTACATCCCAAGATGGGTAGACACATAGATAAAATATGCACACACAGAATTAATGACAGAGAAATGGTTTGGTTTATTTTTTTCCCTGAGGTTTTAGTGAGCAAAACTGACATTAAACTAAAATCATAAATTTTCATGTTAAGAACTTCCAACCATAAAAAAAAAAAATTCTCAGGATGAACTGGAGGGTTCTAAAACATAATAAGCGAGACAAGCCCAAGGGTGTTCACAGTGACACAGACTCTGTGACAACTGAGCAGAGGCCTTCAATGGGTCTCAAGCTTTAGTCTCCTTGTACTATAGTAAAAAGAACAGAAAGAGGCCAAGTAAAATATTACACATACTTATGGTACCTCCCTGATATTTTCCTGTAAACGTCATGCAAAAATATTTAGAATAAAAAGCTTCTAAAACTGAAATAACCTGGGCTTTATTTTGTGTCCCATAATATATAAGATTCAGTTGGTGAACCATAGATGAATTTAAGGTAGCTGTACACTTGTCCCCATAAAGAGAACATGAAGCTAATGAGATTTCTATGCACTTTCTACTCTTCACCGTGACTCAGTAGGTAAACGTACCACTGGTGTATATTTTTGCTGTGTTTGTGTATTATTGTTGCACTAAAAAATCCTTAAGTTTGTGCTTGTTTTAGGGAGATGAAGGAATAACTTCTTTGTCCCGAAAACACCCATTGAATTAATGATTCCGAAATCATATAAGCTACCGCCATATTACAATTTGAGTAAGACAAAATCCAAAGCTGTTTAGGTAACATAAAATACTGAATAATCATGAAAATTAGTGGATTGTGAAATGAATGACCAC
This sequence comes from Arvicanthis niloticus, assembly GCF_011762505.2. Lineage (NCBI taxonomy): Eukaryota > Metazoa > Chordata > Mammalia > Rodentia > Muridae > Arvicanthis > Arvicanthis niloticus. The sequence continues at coordinate 23,195,896 of NC_047665.1, read as the reverse complement.
CTACCGTCACCGATGAAGCTGGCCCAAGACTCTCCAGTTTATTAAAGAAGGCATAAAGTATATGAGAGTGAAAGAATTTACAATGCCTGAAGCTCCAAATACACCCACTCAATTGTTTTCTTGATGCTGTTTGCAAACTATTACAACAGTGCATTATCTGTTTTACTGGTCATTTGAGTTTTTGCATCAAATAAATCCCTACATTGCTTTGTGCCCAGCTTTGCCCTTTCTTCATTTAAATCATGCAGCTTGAGTTCAGAGGGACCCGCAAGCTGAAGTTCCTGGACATTTACGTCTTATCACTGATGTCATGTTAGGTTTCCAGACAGTTGACTAAATTAATTCTGTTCACCTCATTCTCCATCTTCCCGACTGAATCGGTGTGGTGTCTATGGAGAAGAGTCTCCTCCACACACTGTGTTCATGTTCCAAGACATATTAAACTAAAAGATCACTACTGACACATTGTGTTTTAGCGAGTTCTGGACAAAACTAAAGTCATTGCTGTATTATGTATCCAGAAGATGAGCTACACCTCAAACCTGCTGAATGCTGAATGAAAGAGTGAGCATCCATACATAAGGACACACAGCGCGCGTGCACGCGCGCGCGCACACACACACACACACACACACACACACATTTATAGAGGCTCATTGACTCAACAACAACATGCTTTCCAGCTTCTAGCAAGTAAATGCTCATCTGAGATTTCTGAACAACCGTTCTTTTCATTATCTTATGTCTCAGAACTTTTAGGCAAGAGCTGTGGAGAAGCACAAGCCTAGGATGACAGGGTGCTGGGTTGGACTCTCTCCCATTTTTTTCCTCTCTGGTTACAAGACACCCTTAGCAACTCCCAGTATCATAACCTATCACAGCGACCTGATTGTGAAGAAATGAGAAGGGGATAAAAGGAGCTTCCTTCTTTCTTCCAAGAGGAAACATACACGGGTCCTCCCTCATATCTCAGTGGCAGAACCAAACACCTGACTATTCATACTGGATGATAGATTCCTGTCCACCACTTTCACTGGAAACAGCATCGCTGATAAGAAATATGAAAGAGAAGTCGATGGGATGGCCTACTCAGCCCAAAGACCTGATTTCAAACCCAAACCCACATGATGGAAAGAGAACTGACCCCTACAGGTTCTTCTCTCCCGTTCGTACATGTGCCATGACATCGGTACCCATACATGTGCCATGACATCGGTACCCATATAAATGCATACACATAAATTTGAAAATACTGAAAACAAACTGTGATGGTTTGTATATGCTTAGCCCAGGTAGTGACACTATTTGGAGGTATGTCCTTGTTGGAGTAGGTGTGTCACTGTTGGCTTGGGCTTTAATACCCAATTTAATTCTTTTAATGCCTGGAAGTCAATATTCTGCTAGCAGCCTTCAGATAAAGATGTAGAACTCTCAGCTCCTCCTGCACCATGCCTGCCTGGATGTTGCCATGTTCCTGACTTGACGATTCTGGACTGAATCTCTGAATCTGTAAGCCAGCCCCAATTAAATGTTGTCCTTTATAGGACTTGCCTTGGTCATGGTGTATGTGCACAGGAGTAAAACCTTAACTAAGACACAAACAAAATAAATGAATATGGAAATAAGGTACATGGTGAGGACCGACATATAGTATAAATCTCTTGCTTTTAAGCATGAAGAAGGTCAGAGAGACCAAAGCTTTGGGTCCTAGAGGATGCCAGTTTCCTGTTATTATACTACTTCTAAGGAAGCAGATTAGGTCAAAAGTTCTGTGATTTTTCTTATCAATCTAGCAGTCTAGTAGACTAGGTCTAAGAGGTGAGACTACTTATCAGAGCCATTTTGGCTTTATGCATATCAAAGCATACTGATCACGGAGAGGTCATGTTAGGCAATATCTTTTCCATGAGTTTCGTAAAATTCAATAGCATGGCATAAAATAGGCATGTAACTTAGCTCCAAAAGAGGAACGAAGTGATATTCATAAAAGTGGAATCAAAATCCCAAAAGAGAAAAAGAGGGAGCAGATGTAGGTAGATGCGACTATGGTCATACAGTCATGTCACTGAGAAAGAAGAGGAAGCTGAAGAGCATTCTCAGAGGAAGTCGAGAGTGCGTGGATCATGTACGTGAATCATCAGAGACCAACAGGGGTATTTCAGCTTCAAGTCTGGACACAGAACGAAACAACAGACAGGACTCCAGTCTTCCATGTGGACCGGTCAATTCTAGAACAGGTAGAGAAACAGTCACTGAAACTGTAAAAGCAGTAGCCTGTCCCCACTGAGTTCCTAGGAGGGATGGGTCCCGTAAGATACCAAGAGAAGATCCCGTGACTCTTGCCTCATAGGATTCTCTCCCTGAAATGAGAGTGGGATCTATTACAGACTTCTGGTCACTGGAAAGTGGTAAAGGGAAGGCACCTTGTAGAAATAATTAGTTTCTAATTGATCCTATGTCCTTTATGACTTGATACTGCACCTGGGCACCACCATTGTCCTTTTACTCCGTCCACTGTATTCTTTATAAGAGATAAATCATTTTGGTTCTTGGTGTCTATGGGTTTTGTTGTTGATCTTGTTGTTGTTGCTGCTGCTGCTACTGTTGTTTGGTGGTTTGTTTGTTGTTTCTTTGCTTGTTTTGAGAAGGAACACAGGAAATCGCTCTCCTGACTTAGCATTTGAGAAAATGGACCCACCTGAGATGAGCCACCCCTGCATAGCCCATTGAATAATTGATTGCACAGAAGATATTTGCATCACATGGAAGAGCAGTTGGCCTGCCAGGAGCTGTGGGCAGTCAGAGCCAGCAAAACACTGGGGCTCCCTGCCACACAGCTGCAGATAATAAAATTCAGCTCATAGTCTGACTGAGGGTGAAGGGGGATTCCTCCTCACACAACCCTCCAACTGAGCACAGAGCTAAAACCTCCAGCACACCTCTCAGAGACCCTGGCTAGACACCAGCTGAGCTATGTCTAGTAACTGCACCCATAGAAGCGAGGGGCTTAAGGCAATGTGTCTGTCATGCTGCTGAATGAACCACTAGAAAAAGATTGTATTGTGATTATCCTTCTAGCTTTCATTATCAACATTCTATGTGCCAATGGAAGATCTTCTGGTTACTAGCAAACTATTTTGCTTAATAGTTGAAAAAAAAACCCTATTTCAATAGCTCAGATATAGGCAAGAAAGCATCCTGAAACATAGTGAGAAAGAAGGAAGTCTAATTACTAAAAATAGCTAGCGCTCAGTGCACTTATTGAGCACTTACTGCATACCATCACCATCTACTTCAGCATCTTTTAGATGCGGAAGATGGAACTCAGGTTCGTATATATGCCAAGCATTTTTCTGGGCTACTGAGCTGTACCTCCAGCCCCACTATTCTCTATTTAATATTCATTTTTGAGTTTACTTTAAAAAATAAATGTGTGCTACTATTGTCATTTTACTAATAAATTGGAATAAAACAAATTGGAGAACCTTCATGGTTCTGCACACTCTTGACTTGCCTACTTGAACCCATAGAGTAAATTAGTTTGAGCTAACAGATTATGCTCCTAGAGTCTGTAGAGTTAACCACTAAGATCAATACCTCTAGATAAATATACAGTCACACTTCACACACATCTTATAAGATGAAGATATCAAACAATACATACCTACCTGCATGTGGCTCATGGGTCAATTACTTCCAGGAATATGCCCCCATAGTAGTATTTGGTTTTTCCACAATGTGGCTGGGGACTCAAGTGTAGGCCCTCCTTGTATGCAAGCCACATGCTCCACAATTGATCTTGCTCTTTAGGGTTTTATTTTGTGCCTTTTCCATTGAGATAGGGTTTCACTGAGTTATCCAGACTGATTGTTAATGAACTCTATAACTTGAGCTTCAGATTTATCTGCCTTGGTATCCCAAGTAGTACCAAGAACAGGCCTATGCTGCCAAGACTAGCTCTCCATGGATATTTTGTTCTGCTGAACCATTCTAAATCTGGCATAGGTAAACAACTGTTCTTTGTGGCTTCTCTTTATTCCATCAATGCAATCTGGAGTGTGTGAATAGAGGGTATTTCACAAATATAAAGAACCTGAGGGCTGTTGGTGTCTCTGAGGCTAGGAAAGGGATGACGAACTAAAGTGTATAAATTATTACAGGGGCACAACAGCATCCAGTAAGTTTTGATAGGCATATCACCTAATCACTTAGGAGGTATTCTATACTCTGATACATAGCAATAATATGTGATCCTGGCTACCTGAGAATCTGGGGCAAGAGATAGCAAGTTCAAGTCCAGCCTGAGCAACTTTGTTAAGCCTGATCTCAAAATAGAAAACAAAAAAGTGGGCTGGAGTTGTGATTCTGTGTTAAAACATTTTCCTATTTTTGTATCAGCCCCTAAGTTCAAATTCCAAGCTAAAACCAATCACACAAAAGTTATGAGCATCAAATGGGGGAGGTGAATGAGAAAGATTTACAATGTGTAAAACTCCGCGTGAGTGGTTGTGATTAGTCTATTGCCACAGGTGTGAAAATACAGTGTTCCTTTCAGTGAACCATAGAGCAAATTTTTTAAAAGAAAAAGAAAGTCCTTGAGAAAGCTACTTAGCACAAGAATTGTATATTTAAGTTGTCCTTGAAAAATAAGGAAAGAATATTATTCTCTACCCACTTTAGACTGAATTAGTCTAGTTACAGTACGGGTATGTGTTGAACCATCTGAGGTTGGTACTTTGGGTACAACACTGCCAGTTTTTACCTGATAGTTCTCAGGATATGTTTAACAGCAGAAAGTAAAAAAAATTATTTTGAGGTGATCATAAGTACCTAGACAATTCTGTCTAGCGAGATTACAGGTGTGGCTCTATTTAACCCCTAGAAAGGATCATGGGCATATCAAGAAAGATTTTTCCAAAAGGCAACATTAATTTTCAAGTGTTTAGATTGCTCAGACAAGGATTTCCCTCCAACGTACAATTCATCAACCTCTGTGCTCACTGTAAAATCAATCTGCTCTGCCTGTGTGACATAAACAAGCCATTCCTCAGCAATGAGACAGACCATATGTGAAGGTGTTTTACGGAAGCACAATGGGGAATACGCCAATCAAAGAAGCATCTGCATTCTATTTCAGTGTCAATTCACATGTGTGTTATAAAAAAGAAAGTGTATCCCATGTATTAACAATAGCTTTCCCTCGGAGTTCACTCACACTTTCCCTAAGCAACATGCAGGGTAACTACATGAGCTCCTAAAGAGTACAAGTAAAGATCTCAGTGTGCAGGGCCAGCAATGTGTGCCTTTTGCAAACATCTGCCCCTCCTTTCCCTGACAGAAGAAAACTTGCCTTAATTCATTAAATGACTTTCTTGAAAATCAGCACGGTCTTATCAATGCATTGATGAATATCAAAGCCTTATGCAATGAAGAGAAAACAGGAAACTCTGAAAAAGAGCAGTATTGTTCTCAAGAGAACTTATGGCGTACAATTGAGATGGATTGACATAGAAAAAGGAAGTGGGATCCAGCTCACTTCCAATACTAGCCAGCTCTATGACCTCAGGCAAGTCACTGTACTCTGGCAGGTCCCTGACAGGGCTGAACTAAGTCATCCCGCAGATCTCTTCCTGCTCTGAATGTGTGCGAGCCTCCTGTTGCTTAACCGCCTGGTTGCATTTGAATAGTAATGGGATCCTTTTAAGGTTGGCTCCTGGCTGGAACCTTCTCCCCAGTTGGAAGTTAGGTACCTTGGAAAACTATGTTAACTTCTTTAAACCACTAGAGTGGTATCTGCTGCTTTCTCACACCTATTAGAGCAGCTTCCAGAGGTACTTAACACAGACCCTGGCTTCCTTGTTCAGGCAAATCACTGCACAAAGATTAAGGTGCTGCATTAGAAAGCCCAGAACCCAATTTGCTCCTCAGGCAATGGAATTCCATGACTGTGTTTAAACAGCCAAATGAGTGGTTATTTATGTAATTAACTAAATGGACATTATAAGCTATCTCCCCAAAGTCCCTGGTTTCACAGGAAAAAAAAAATTAAATTAAAGCTTTCCAGTGGACAATGTCTTTTTTGACCTAAAATAAAACGAGACTTCTCCTTTTCTGTAGGGGATATTTTTAAGACAGCCCACCAGCAGCAGCAGTTGTCTGAAAGCCATGGGTGGAACCAAACTTTTTATATTATGTTTTTCCTGGGTATACTTACTCATGATCAAGTTAAATGCATATAGTAAGAACAGCAAGATATTAAAAACTGTCTAATAGCAAAGGAGACCAATTATAGAAAGATACTATAGTAAAGATACGCGGCAATGGCCTTCCTCTCTAATATCTTATAAAACTGTAAGCCCATTTTTCTGGTGGTAATGTCAGACAGTACAATGCCCATGTGACAAGATGAACAGAGGTGACAGGCACTGCATGTACTCTTAGGCTACCCTGTGATCCCGTGACAGTCAGTCTGATGACTGAGCTTGCAAAGTAACTAAGAAAGGGTGGTACTGTTAACATGGATATGACAGTCCAAGTAATGATTCATAGCTGGGGCTGGACACACAGAGATGGTGCAAGATTACATCATGCTACTCTGAATTGCATACAATTAAGAACATATGCATTTTCTATTTATAGAAACTTGCATTTAATATTTTTGACCATCACTTCCTGCGTGGAACTGCAAACATCAAGGGCAACAAGAAAGATTGGGAATGGGGCTGTATGGTTTTCTGTGATTTGTATCATTTCATGCTGTGAGCCCATAGCTATCATGTACCTTCTACCACCCACTCTGTCGTTAGCCTTTTTTTATCCTTATATTAAGTATGTCACCTAGACTGAAGATGCATAACAATTGATGAAAGACATATGCCCTTTAGTTTCAAGCTATTTATAATGATAACTATGAACAAAAAGGAGAGGGTGGCCACTGAAGGGGTTGCCAGCTCAATACCTTGAGAAGGAGGAGGGGTGTCTAAGTAACAAAACAAATCCTTGGGCCATAGTGTGGAAGACTTCTTCAGACGGTCTGCCAATCACTCAACTGATAATGTGGTCACAGGAACATTGTACATGTCAACCAAGCCTTGGTTATGTAGGTATGAGGATGGAGAGGTCTGTTATCAGAAGATGGGGACAATCCTTAGAGGGAAAGATGGCCAGTAGGAACAAATAGTCCCTGACAATTCTCAGCCTTTTGATAAACAACTAGGAAAGAGACTTTCAAGTGTATACAATTTTCCTCTGGAAACACCAGCATTTTTTTGATTATTGTTCATATGTCAGTTCTAGAAGTATTTATTGAATACTTGCAGTTTACAAAGGTATCAGTAATCTTTTGGCAGTCTTATAGTATCTAAAGTACAAGCACAAGATGGCCAAGCTATCACAGGAGTATGTACATGAAGGAGAACACTGCAAACGTAATGTAACACAGGTTCTGTGCACTGGAAGACAGTGAGGTACAGTACTTCTGGGAGTGTCCCCAAGGATTTGCGCTTGCCTTTCCAGGACTCTTCTGACCATCTGAGGGGACAAACAGTCACAGTATTGTCTTCTACATTCACAAGCACATTAGTTGAATATCTTGTTGGCTGGGAGAGAAAAGCCCTGACAGTCTTAAAATTGCATGGGAATGACTGGCTGCTAAGAATGGAATTTGCATTTGACTACCTAAAGTGTCCATGTGTTGGAGAAAAATAAAGAGGATTTTTAAAAAGAAATTTTTTTTGAAAAAAAAAAATGAGGATTTCAGAAATCTACTAATCTACCAATTTTCCAAAATTGGTAGCTACAAAGGAGACACCACCATGAGTCAGAGCCTAAGACAGAGCACCAAGACACACAAGGGGAAAGCATCATCTCAACTTGCTGGAGTGAGCATACACTATTCACTTAGTATCATATTCAGCTTTGAAGCCTGGTAGCTCAGTGTTCTATACTAAGTACATCGTATGAGGATTTGGAGAGGATTTAGGCAGGGGCTGCAACTAGCCCATGACTTACTGTCTCTAATAAAAAAATAAATTACAGAAACTGTTCAAATGGTAACTCAGACAGTGGAAACAGAAGTTTGTAGAGGTGCAGCAACCCCCAAATCCCTGGTTAAAAACAAAATGTGCAAATCCTTCCATATCTCCTTCATAAAAATGGCAGAAGTATCAAGAGAAGAAATCAATTTATTGACCTAACAGCCAATAGGGTAAGAAGGTGAGAGAGAAAAAAAAGTTCACTCATTAGATTTCTCTCTCTCTCTCTCTCTCTCTCTCTCTCTCTCTCTCTCTCTCACACACACACACACACACACACACACACACACGAACTTATGAGATCAAGTTCTAGAGCAAGTAATGTTGGTGTTGGGCCTGAAGATTCAGCTGTAAGCAGCTCAGAGGTGCTTCTATCTGCAGCCTTGCTGTAGGTGAGAGAGCAGAAATGAGCAGCTACACTGAACATATTGTTTTATAGTAAATATGTAAAGGGATAATAAGGAAAATAACCAGAGCAGAAGGAGACTCTGCTTTTTTGACTCATTGTCAGGCATAGCCTGTCCTAGAAAATGAAACCACTGATGGTGAGTTCTGCCATACGTCCTAACTAACCATAGCTCTAGGAAGTAGGTGAACATTCCAGATAAAGAAGACATGGAGCACAAAAGCCTTCATGTCATCCACTGCTTAGTGTGCCTGGGAAACAAAAAAAAAAAAAAAAGATATCTGTGGACAGGGACAAGTTGTGTTGAATAACCTCCACCACCCTTGTGTTAGGCAGCGTTTGGTCACTGTGACAAATTGCCTGAGTTACGTATTTTCAAAGAGCAAAAAGGTTGCTTGGGCTTGTGGCTTCAAAGCTTACAGTTCACAGTTGTGTGGGCCTGTTCGGGGCCTGCATCTGTGCAGTATATCATGACAGAACAGATCATCGGGTAAAAGCTGCTGACATCATGATGGCTGGAATCCACAGACAGGGACAAGAATGAGCCTTAATCCCAACCTTCCCTTTAATGGTATGCATCTAGTGACCTAACTCTCTTCCACTGGGCTCATCTCCTGAGACTCTACTATCCCATCTTTAGAGTCCCACTAGCGAGTGACCAAGCTTTTGGCATTAACAGTCCTCAATTTTAACTTTCAGGTAGAGCCTTTCTGGAAAATACTCCTGACAATAGCTTCCTTCATTAAAACTCTGAATGCACCAGTCGCCAGTCTTCATGTATATTATCGTTCTACCCTCAAAGTCACTAAAAGAGTGGGGATGGGATGAGTTATCAGATGTGCTTGAGAAAAGAGAAAATAGCAACAAACGGGCTGTGAATCCACAGGGGTGAAGCCCAGGTTTCACTTTTGCAGCACAGGTACTAAAATGGGAATCAGCATCTTCATAGAGAAAACAGTGTACTCGTGAGCCTGGAAACCATAGTCCTGCTGCTTTTAGAAAGCACAGGTAAATGTGTTTAGGGCTCGAAAGTCAAGTGAATGCGAGCAGGCATTACAGAACATGTGATTCAATGATGCAATTAGAGTCAATGTCACAACCTCAAGTCAGTAGCTCTGGCTGGAAGAGTGAGTGTAAATGTTGAAAAATAAACCACAGGCAGATAAATTGCCCAACAGGAAGCCATTCAAGGAAAAGACCTTGGGGGTGGGCAGAGAAGCGGTGATAGAAACACGTGACCTGAGCTGGCTCTGCTGTCTCTTTCTTCTCCTTAGCATGCTTACTGCCTCTGTCTCGGACAGAGGTTCTTAGATGAAGACGTTACTAGAATGTGATGTGTTTCCTCCTTCGGAGAGCCTCCACTCCTAACACTCTCTCCACCTTGTTTCGTGTGTTTGTACAACTACAACCTCATGAGGAGAGTAATAGACAGTTAAGGTCTTTCTGGATGATATCTGAACGCAAGCTTTCAGCGTGCGCAACCAGTAACATCCAGTTGAGTCTTCAGTTTTTGCCTCCGCCGTTCCATTTCTGTCTCCACCGCACTGCCCCACTCTTTTGGTATCACAGGCCCCTCTTTGAGACGTAGATCCTCTGAGGGGGATTGAAACCCCATAGGAAGAATAATGTCGGCTGGCCTGACCACCCAGGGCTCCCAGGGACTAGCCCACTAACCAAGGGGTTTAGTGTACAAGGAGGGATCCATGGCTCCAGTTACATATGTAGCAGAGGATGGTATATCTGACATCAGTGGGAGGGGAGGCCCTTGGTCCTTTGGAGGTTTGATGCTCCAGCGTAGGGGGATGCTAGAGCAGTGAGGGGGGGAGTGTGTGAGTGGGTGGAGGAGCACCCTTATAGAGGCAGAGGGGAGGAAGATGTGGTGGTTGTGGAAGAGTAACCTGGAAGCAGGATATCATTTGAGATGTACACAAATGGAATGATTAGTTAAAAAAAAAAAAAAAAAAAAAAAAAAAAGACTTGGCTCCAACTTTCTCAAGGACCTTGTCTTTGTTCTTTAGTCAATTTGATCATTATCTTTTCTATTTGGTGGTTTGTGAAAATATTTTTTTTTAACTATCCATAACACACTATACACATCCACATCTATCATGAACTGTGAACATCTCCAGGACAAGGTAGGTGTACTATAGTGCACAATTAGTATGTAATTATTTTTTGTGGACTAAATAAATAAAAAGAGAATATGGCAAAGATTTGTTGGAGTCAAGGAGTTTAAATTAGAAAATTAAAATGCAGAACACAGTCACTCACCAAACTGAAAAACGATGTTTTTCCAGTTCCTCTAGGTAAGACATATTCCCTGAATAATCTTCAGGATCTCCAGGCCTCCACATAGTAGATCTTTCCTTCACAGAGTGAGCAGCCAAACTATCACCCTTGTTAGGAGAATTAATCAATGAAAAACATGAAGTATTTTATTAATAGCAAATGAAATGTTCACCTACATTCAAGTGTGTTTTCTCCCGGATGACCTATGAAATCACCGATCACAAAATAAGTTGGTGATATTTCTTGAATTGCTTCCTACTTGGTATTCTCTCAAACTCTTCACCGCACAAGGACAAGAGCATGGGGGTATTCATGGTGTTAAAGCACACTAACTGGTGTCTGTAACTGTTCTTGCAACTAAACAGCAAATGTAACCATGATTATGCTATGTCACTCAATTAGGATTTGGGCTCCCAGTTAAAAAAAGGATTGCACCTTACATCAGTTCTTTGCAAAAGACATTTGAAAGGAGGCTTTAACAGCCAGTCTATAGAGAAGAAGGAGGTAGTTGAGTTCCAAAATCAGGACATAAGGATTTGATGAGTTCTTAAGACTTTGTCCACTTCTGCTTCATGCTATAAAAGGCCATTGCATACTAGCTTTGTCACCAATAACCTCTGAGTCCCTAACCTAGGACTTTCTTCAGCATAACCTTAAGCTCGGTACTTGTACAGTGTCTGTGAAGCTAATTTATTAGCATTTGAAAGAATCACGCAACGTGATGCTGTCCATAGAGACCTGTCATCCAACCTAGGAGATTTAGGAGTCCTGCTGTGGTAGAGAGTGAGGGAGAAAAAGCTGTTAACCCAGCAGAGTCCTCTCTTCCGTTTCCACCATAACAATTCAAGTTTTACCTGTTTCATGTATGGGCATCTCCCAGAAGATTTTAGTACAGAGGCTAGTTAGAAAAAGAAGTTTGAAGGCCATGAGCCCAGAACAGTAGAACACTGGGTGTTGAATTTATAACAGCTGCCTTAAAACCCTTTCTCTTCTTCATGCTTTCCGTTGTCATTTGTTAGGGGCCAGTTGTTTGAAATCCCTTGATCTGTGCTGATCCAAGTTTCAGCGCAATTCAGAGTTTATTTTGCAACTGCAAATTTCAGCTTTGAGTTGGCAGGTTGCAGTAACCAGGAAGACCATAGAAACCCAGGTGGAGCCAATATGTCATCAAATCCCCAGTGAACCCCAGGAGGCTTATTTCTTTTATATGGAATTGATTGGTTTGATTACTTTAAGAACAAAATCCGGTTATGACAGCCATGAATTTGAAATACTTTTTATTGTGGTCTTTTTTATCTTTCTTAGACTGTAGAGCCTTTCAAACAATAAAAATCATTCTGATCAGATTATTCACACTGGTGTTCTTAATTACCTCATTGCTACGGGAGTTGAAGAGTGTCAACATTCTTGGGGAGAAGATGAGATCTTTGAATCGCCCCATATGTCTTTGTAGCCATTTAAATTATGAGTTGATTCCACTTCTTTGTGGGCTTCTTGATTTAGTCTATCTTCTTTGATAGAAAGCTGAGACAGTACCTGGAGAGAAAACTCAGTGGCTAAGAGCACTAGCTGCTCTTCCAGAAGACCTGGGTTTGATTCCCAGCAGTCCCTTGGCAGCTGACAAGCATTAGTGTGTGACCCTAGTCCTAAGGGAGCCTGAGGGTACCAGGCATGCACATAGTGCAAAGACATACATACATGCAAGAAACGCTCATATACATAAATTTAATACATAAAAATAAACAAAAACTGAAATGGATGCCAATACCTAGTGTATTGATTAGGTTTACACACTGACCACCTTGACCCATGAAAATGCAGGTGGTTTATTCTTTCTATTTCTATTTGGTTAGTCTATGGGTATCTATCCTGTTTTTCAACAAAACCTGACAAAGGTAGGATTCAGTTTATCTCATTGGGTCTTTCACATCACCTAGCATGATAATAAGTAAGACCATGCTAGATGCTCAAGAAGTTATTATTAGGTCATTTCACCCACATTACAATTAGCAATAAGGAATGTCACCTCCAACTGCTAACTCATAAAGAAAAATACGGGCAAATTCCGAAACGTAAGAAAGTCTCCTAATCCTTTATATTTTTCTTTAAAGAATAAATATTTGAGTCTATATACTAAATATATTTCAAAAATGTGTCTTGAGAGGTTTTGGAAACTTAAAGGCATAGTGCCCATGCTATAGTGAGAAGCTAAACAGACTACCAACAGAAGATGGACATGCATGTCCGTCCCACACTTACTGAGTACAGGTGGACATGGCCCGTGGACCAAAGGCTTAGTCTTAGAAATAAAGACACTTGTTGTCTTATACAGATCAGATCTTGGTTTAATAAAAGTCAACTCAGACTTACATATACTTATAATTATATTTTTTATGAACAGAAATTATAGACATGTATATATAAAAATGATAAATATATTATAAATATTATTTATAATACTATATATTTACATTTTAAAAACAATATTGTATCATATATTTATTATATATAATATTATAATATATTTATAATATAATTTTATATTTATATAGTTATTCTTAGGAGTGATGAACTGGCCCTTAAATGTTTTAGTTTTTAATTCATTCTATTTTAATTCTATCTAAGTGTGTCTCTGAATATGAGTATGTGCACATTTGAATGCAGGTGTACATGAGGGAGGGAGTTCTTGGATTCCCTGGAGCTTGAGTTACCGACAGTTGTAAACCATCTGATCCGGGAATGGAACTTAGATCTTTTGCAAGCATACATGCTCTTAACCCTTGAGCTATCTCTCAAGCCCTCGAATGTTTTAAAATATTAATAGCTAAGTAAATTTGCACAGGATGGTGTGGCCTAAGTGATCAAGTGGGTGTGTAACGCCCTGTCTGGTGCATCTATGGCAGTAACGCCCTCTCTGGTGCATCTATGGCAGTAACACCCTCTCTGGTGCATCTATGGCAGTAACACCCTCTCTGGTGCATCTATGGCAGTAACGCCCTCTCTGGTGCATCTATGGCAGCCATTTAGGAAGCTGTGTAGAAAAGACAAAGGTCATCTGAGCTCACAACCTTTAGCTCTATTTGCATCTCCATTAAAAAACAAAGTCCAGAATTCCTGGAATCTTGTTCAGATGTTTTTGCCCTCTCACCATAGTTTCCTAAACCCCTGGGCTCAAGGCCAGGGGTGAGGACATGGGGATCCAATGGAGAGATAGCTGCCATTTCAGAGGCCAGGGACACAGCTCTGTAGAGAAGCCTTACTGTGTTGGCACAGCGAGGCCCCAGTCAGTAGCAGTCCTACATCCCAGACACCTTGCAGGGCTTTGAGCATGATCTGTAAGGGAAGATGCTCACCTGCCCATCTGGCCAGATGATGAGCAAGGGATTGTTCTCATCAAAGGAGGAGGCCCCGGGAGAGAGGAAACAGTGTCTGAAGACTGAATCCTGAGGATTACAAATGCTTTTGAACTGGCCTGGGAAAATCAGAGGAGAGCTAGGGAAACAAGAGTGCCACAGTGCCAGTGAGAGCAACACTCAGCTCAGCGGTGTGGTGTTTTTTTTTTTTTGACAACAAGCAGGATAAGATTTGAGGCTGAGGCCTGTGTTAATAAGATCACAGAATTGCAAGCTGTGAACAACAAAAAATGCCAGGTGCACACAGGAATCAAAGCAAATTAACATGACATGTCCTTGCTTCTGTTAACACCATTCGTGTGTGTGTGTGTGTGTGTGTGTGTGTTTGTGTGTGTAATGCAGCTTCAAATTGTTGCTGCATATATATGTGTGTGTGTGTGTGTTTGTGTGTGTAATGCAGCTTCAAATTGTTGCTGCATATATATATGTGTGTGTGTGTGTGTGTGTGTGTGTGTGTTTTGCAGCTTCAAATTGCCAGCCTAAATTTAAAACAATACAACATGAACACTGCTTCTCCTTTTGAAATCCACACCAATCAATATGTTGACCAAAGACTGATACAGGAGAGATAAAGGATATCTGGCTTCATAGTTCAGGTTAAACTTGTCAAACTCCATCCAGTAACCAACCCCATTGGGCTTCTCTTTCTGCCTAGCATAGGATAGCCAGCACTCCCACCCTTTCAGAACCACAAATTCAAATGGTTCTTTGACTTTTGATGTTTGAAGAACCAATGCTTCTCTTCCAAAGTTCAGAATAAGCTGCATTCCTCCATAGCTACTCAATAAATATCAGTTGTGGTTTCAGATGTCCTGTGAAAATGCAGGCCTGGTATGTCCAAATGACACTTCATTGTGAAGAGGGTTGAAGCAGGAGGACTGCAAATTTGAAGCCTATCTGGGTAACTTAGTGAGACCTTGTCTCAAAACGAAGTGTGAAAAAGGATTGTTCGTAGAGATGAACAGCAGTGAGCTGAATGGCACAGTGCATGCCTGCTGGGAGCAAGGCTTTCATTTCTTACCATGAAAAGACAGAAGGAACAAGGAGGAAGGGAGAGAGGAGAGAGAGAGAAGAGGAAAGGGAAGGAAGGAATTAAAAAGAAAGGAAAGAAGAAAGAAAGGGAAGGAGAGAGGGAAAAAAGAAAGAAGAAAAGAAGGAAGGAAAGTGCTTAATCAAATGTGCAAACTCATAAAACAGATATTTTTCATTTTTATAATGATTTTATTCATGTCCATCTTTCCTACTTTCTTTTAGTTGCAAAGTTTATTGTTAACAGTAAGTATTAGAACCTCGAGGAAGACTTTAAAAGGCTGATGTCCTATCAGCTCCATAGATATTTTTCTCCTTGACAGTTGCCCTTTGTTAAGATCACTCAAAGCTGGAGAAGGAGAAAATATGTATCTGCATCATTTTTCCTAAGCATAATTGAAAAACCCATATAAACTGGTTCTAGACTGGCTTAAATATTGTCTATTGTTCTAGAAACACAGCACGATTAACACATTTTTCTAATTGTCCTCTTAAGATGGAAAGTTAGCCAGACAGATTAATTTAAACTAAACTTCCCAATAGCATACAGAAGTCTAAATGGAATGTAATAAAACTTTATTGGCTCTGAAGATTTGTCAGACATTAGCCGCTTTAGCATATCCCGCACTTCAAAACCTGCTTCGAAGAACAAATTACCCTCAGCCTGGAAATACCCTTTAAGAAATCAGAGCTAATAAGCAGTGATGACTGTTTTCATGGTCTTCCTAGGACCAGCCTTCCTCTTACCTTAGCATCTAAGTCATGGGCTCCTTTGAAGAGGCACAGCTCACATCCCTTAGGGCAGGGGTCAGTTGTATTACAAATATTACCTAGATTGAAAAACAAAAGGGTGACAAAAATAGATTATGGAGATTTTCACTTTACCATCGATGTAATCTCATAACATTGACAGATAAGAGCGTATACAAGGCCTGGCAAGTGAGGGCTAAAAGACTCTGTTCAAAGAAGGAGGTTCCATTCTGACCCGTGTCCCCCTGCTTCAAGTCAGTCACTGTATGAGTTTCACGTGGAACTGGTCCATATGCCACACAATGTGGAGTTACTTTACTTGTACAGCTTTCTCCGGGCTGCTCCCCCGCCCTCTTCAAGGAAGGATGCTCCACCATTAGGTACCTCCCCGGATCTCACTTCTAAATCAACCCCTCTGTACCTCTTATATTAAAAGTCTATCATGAAATCTTGAGCTGGCCATTGTCTTCCTGCACCCAGGGCATCCTCCCTGACCCGGTTTTCTCACATCTGGAATGACACACTCATTGTGAAAGTCTCTGAGCCTCAATACTATGGATATGAGGGAGACTGCATAAGGCTTTACTGTGGTCTGTCTTTAAACTTTGTTAGTAGCATCTTTAGCTTCTGCCCGCTGAACTCCAGAAGTGTTCTCTACATTTCTAGCCCATCCCTTTTAGATGCAACAACCAAAGATACCCAAGACATTGCCAAATGTCCCTCCTAAAGGACAAAGCATGTCCAGTCAAGAGCACTGTTCTACGCCACAAAACCCTTAGAGACACTGTGTTTAGTTCATCTTTGTTTTTAGGATAGTGCCTAGCAGTATTTTAAGAGAAAAAGAAGGAATTATAAAGAAATAATAAAACTATTCTCAAAGCAATTTATACCACCCACACCATCAACTGGATACCTCACTTCAGTGAACACATGTGCCAATACCTGACTTCAGGATCTCATAAAAAACAAATACTATTCTACAAACATCTAGAGCTTCAGGTACCTTGGAAAAGCAGTGGCCTTTTGAGGAGTGTGGTTTACAGCTGCATTCACAGAGACAGGTACAAAGACCTGAGTCTTAATTTTCACCCTACTCCCCTACTCTTTCTGTCCAGGAGTTAAATTCTGCCATCACTTGCTGTTTGAGGTTTCCCTGGCCAGTGTTTTAAAAATAGAATCAATAGTATCAAATTTTTAGGCTATGGCTACATGCTTTAGGAACCAAGAGCGATCCAGCCTGTCCCTTGCTCCTCCCTTGCCTTGATTGTGGCTCATCATAGGGGAGCACAGTGTTTTACGACATTTTAGACCCTATCTTGAATCAGACTATGCCCAGGGACAGACAGACACCAAGAAAGTTGAAATCCACTAGTGACTTGTTCCTTGGATACTGGACACTTCAGTCTATGGAAATGAGATCATCTAAACCCTTGGACAAGCTTCTTTAGTGGTAGCCCAAAACCAAGTTTCTTAGCAGTGAAGTTGATATGGTCAAAATCAAACCAGAAAGGGAAGAGAGGAGAGAGATGTCAGAAGCCATGTGTTTATTTAGCTTTAATTATGACTTTTCTTAATATTCATGATTCGTATTCTCATTGTATAGTTGCATGAGAAACAAACTTAATAGAAGACATTTTTATTTTTTAGTATTTCCTAAGAACCCCACTTGTCTTGTGTTGGTAACTATTGCTCTCTCTCTCTCTCTCTCTCTCTCTCTCTCTCTCTCTCTCTCTCTCTCCAAACACACAAACACACACACACCAAACCTTTAAACTATTACCATTACAGCATTCTACAGATTCACGAATTGAGATTTAGATCAAAGAATTTCCTTTGAGTCAAAATGCAAACCAGTCAAAAATCTAAAATTTCATCCCCAATTCCATTTTACCTCAAAACCCATATATTTAATCCTTCTGTTGTATCTTACCTGAGAAACTGCTCTGTATTTTCTACTTACATATAACATTTTAAAACATCAGACACATTATTTGCTGATGGAAACAATGACCAAACATTTGTGACTTAAAATGGCATGTATATATTATATCAGAGTGTGTGCATTCTCATATGCATACTAAGGAGTGTGACTTGAATGTCTGGGCATAGCTTGGCTCTGTTGATTTCCTTGCTGCAAGCTTCACAAGTCTAATATGAATTCAATAGACAGGGCTGTGATTCTATAGGGACCCATGTAGGCTTGCTGGTGTGGGTAGATAAAGATATATCGTGTGTGTGTGTGTGTGTGTGTGTGTGTGTGTGTATCTGTACATGCACATGTGTGCACACACACACATACATATGTGAATGAATGCAGTCACCAACAGAGGCCAGAAAAGAGCATCTGATTCTGCAGAGGTGAAGTTACAGGTGGTCATGAGGATCTACTTGGGGGTACTTGGAAACAAACTTCTGTCCAGGTGGTCTTAACCCCAATCCATCATTGCAGACTCAAGTTATGTCTTTTCTTGCTTTGAATTACCAATGCTTTGCCTATCAAGAGTCTAAGATAGCTTCCTAGTTCTTTTTAGGTTGTATTCACCCAGATAATCTCTATTTTAACACATAACAGTTGTAAAGAACAGATATGGGGCGTCTTTTGGCCAAAGTCTTAGAAGCTCTGCCTACCTAGAATGATTTCTGGGTTTCTTAAATTAAAATGTAATATTGGGGCTGGAGGTTACTGGTTAAAGTCCTTCGCTCTTTCAGAGAACTGCAGCTTTGCTTCCAACACATATCAGGAAGCCCACAATCACCATGGGATTTATTACCCTCTTCTGGCCTCCATGGGCACTTGGATATACATGTGTACATATACACACATACTCACAGACCATAAATAATAAAATTAGTATTTTAGAAAATATAAAAAGTGTGCATACTAAGGACGTAAAGTACTTATCAAAGAGTTAGAATCCTCAAATTCTAACATTTTCTTGGCTCTCACACAGAAATTATCTTTCCTATAATGCAAAGTAGGTAGACAGACAATAGGTAGATAGATGGATGAATGGATAGATAGATAGATAGATAGATAGATAGATAGATAGATAGATAGATAGAAATGGATGGATAAGCCGGGCGGTGGTGGCGCACGCCTTTAATCCCAGCACTTGGGAGGCAGAGGCAGGCGGATTTCTGAGTTCGAGGCCAGCCTGGTCTACAGAGTGAGCTCCAGGACAGCCAGAGTTACACAGAGAAACCCTGTCTCGAAAAACCAAAAAGAAATAGATGGATAGATAGATAGGCAGATAGATGATAGATAATAGATAGAAAAGATATAATAGACAGACAGACAGACAGACAGACAGATAGATGGTAATAGGTACTTTAGCTTAAATACAATCACAGCATATACTTTTACACAAACTTCTATTTTTAATTTAATGAAAAATTAGTCATCTTTCTAAGATATGGAAGTTCCCTTAAGCTGAATTGTTTCCCCTTGGTCTCTGTCACATCGTAGCCAAGTTTTCTATCATAGCCAAGGTTTTCCTATCTCCACTTGCTCATGTAAGCCATGGTATGCTTGTCATCTTGCATTTCATACTCCAGGCACACATATATATGAAGGCATTCACATAGGTATTAATAAAAGATACAAAAGATTATGACTCTTCCTATAGTCTTTCTCACTCAACAGTATCTGACTGAATTCCTTTTAAAACAGGAATTGAAGTCCCACTGTATTTTCATGTAGTATAGCATCATAGCACCATGGAAAAGTAACTCAATGTACAATTCTCTTCCAGTGAACACTCACTTATTTATTCCTTGTTTATTTTTATTTATTTCTACCCAGGAGATCAAGACAATAAAATCATCTCAGTGGTGTGCTTCTTTTGTAGGACTGCTGGTACAAAGATAGTGTCTGTTTTAAATATTAATAAATGATGGCAGGTATCTTTTCTTGTCAGTTTTAACAGCCTCACTATGTAGTTTAGGATGACTTCTTGTTCATTATCATCCTGCCTAAGAGGGTTTCAAATGTTGGAATAACAGGTAGAAACTATAGTAACCATCAGGAGGTTGATTTTTCAGAGTATATATTGGGCCCCAGGAGGTGGACAAACCACTTGCTGTGCTAGTGAGAACACTGCATTTCAGATGTCCAGAACTGTACAAATGGTAGGTGGGCTTGTTTGTCTACTGTCATCACAACAGAGACAAAGGACTATTGGGAGTAAGCTCACTATGTAGACTAGTTGCATCAGAGAGTTTTTGGCCCAATTGAGAGATTCCAACTAAAAGAATAAGATGAGGGAACCATCAAGAAATTGTCCCCACATTACCTCTATAACATGCATCCATCGATCTATATCACACACACACACACACACACACACACACACACACACACACATATTAATGTTATATATATGTATGTATGTATGCAAGCTCTATATAATAAAATCCATTTTCCCAAATCCTTGCCAAAAAAGATCATTACTGAATTACTAATTAGTGTTATAGATAGAGACATTTAATACTGAACTTTTATAGACTCCTCTTGTCCTCTTGCATATAGAATCCTTGTCAGAATTTTTTTTTTGTATTTTTTTTGTATTGCAGAATTTTTCTGCAAGTAGGTCATAATGTTATTTCATATTTGCAATAAAGTATACATTTCATTATTGAAATGCACTTCTTAAAAGAATTAGACCTTTTAAAATCTTCAATGTTAGGTTTCTAGCACTGGCACTGTCTCTTCAGATTTACTTTTAGTCTGCTTTCCTGTTATTTCTTGATTAATCCACAGGTGTGCAACTTTTTTTTTTAAATCATTCTCTTGAACATGTACTGTATACTCTGTGTAATCAGAATTTTCTTACTAATTCTTTGATAATGCAGTTTATACTGGAAAGATTTTCCAATGTTATAAATCACTATTTTCTTTATTTATTTAGTTTGCTTTTCTACTGCATTTATTCCAATTCTCTGTATCGCTGGTTGGACTGAATTGAGATCTGTTTTTCTCTTTTGAACTCTCTTCTTAAGGTCTGTGTTCTGTTATGTGTCTCAATTCAACATTGGTATTTTCTTTTACCATGTAAAAATCATATACAAGGGGACCAAACTTAGATGTGGACTGGTGGGCTCCTGGCTCTGTGGAGAGAGTGTTGAGAGAGGTCAAAGCCCTGGGAAGTTAGAGGATATGGAAGCCAATGTCTAAAAGAGTTTACAATTGTTCCCACTGGAGAGGAGTCAGCTTGAGAAAGCCCAGCATCTTCAGTGACCACACTAACACAAGACACAGCGGGGTTCTCCTTCTCATCCTTGCATACTCCAGCCCATGATGGCATCAGTGATGACTGTTAAGATACAGAAAAGACACAAGAAGAGTCAGAAATAAAGTCCACTGTGGTCCATCCACACCTTTTAGGACCAGTTTAAAGAAAAGTGTGAGCAGAACAAGGGCCCTAGCTCTGTTGAAAATGTCTCTCATCATTGTCAGTGTGGATCAAACATAAATGGATAGCTTAAGACCCAAGGTGGGTGCTATGATTCATCACAAACTCCTCAATGTATGTGTACAACTCTGCACTCCATCCCTATGCTATGTTTAGGGTGAAAGGCAAAGATGAGGTTACCTCTTTCCTTGTAGCTTCAATAATTTGGATGAGAGGCACAGGCAACTTAGTGTCTGAATTATGCCCGGCTAACTTGAGAATAGTTCAATCTAATTAGTACTTTGAAGTTCAAATTATGAACTTACAATTTAAAGACTATAAACTGCATATATATATTTTATGTTTAGCTCAGGGTTTTAAAAAATGTAAATTCCTATGGATCCACCCCACAAGTGAAACATAAAGCATTTCTTTATCATGTACACACACAAAGATGCACACAGAAAATTTCTAAGACAAGATACAACCATGTCTTCTTATGGACAAATATATATATATATATATATATATATATATATATATATATATATACATACACACACACACACACACATATATATATATATGTGTGTGTGTGTATATATATATAATTTGGGGGAAATATAAAAAAGAGTAACATTGTTTTTATTATTTGATAAATGTTCACTTAATTAAGAAACCCTTCAAGCCTGGCAAAATATTTATCACTTGTTATAGTCCTAACAGTGATTTATGAACATTTTTCCCACATGAGTCTTCAATTTCTGCCATCTTTTGCATGTTGGGGTTTTTTTTTTTGTATGTTTGTTTTGTCTTTAGCTTAAAGTCTACATATAGATTCCTAATAGTAGGTATTAATGTAGCTATACTACTTTTTTATTTCCTATCTCCACTTGCTCATGTAAGCCATGGTATGCTTGTCATCTTGCATTTCATACTCTAGGCACACATATACATGAAGGCATTCACATAGGTATTAATAAAAGACACAAAAGATTATGACTCTTCCTATAGTCTTTGTCACTCAACAGTATCTGACTGAATTCCTTTTAAAACAGGAATTGAAGTCTCACTGTATTTTCATGTAGTATAGCATCATAGCACCATTTTTTTCAGACAATATATTCTGATCAGTTTCACATTCTTCAACTCTTCCCAAATCCTCTCCACCTCGCCACCCACCTAAATCTACAACTTCTTTCTCTTTCTTAAAATAAAAAACAAATAGATAAGCAGAAAGAGACAACAAACCAGAAGAGAAAGGGAGAGAGAGGAAGAGAGAGAGAGAGAGAGAGAGAGAGAGAGAGAGAGAGAGAGAGAGCAGAGAGGGAGAGAGAGAGAGAGAAGAGTGGGAGGGAGAGAGAGGGAGGGAGAGAGAGAGAGAGAGGAAGGGAGAGGGAGCACAAGAAACCCTCTCTGGATCTCTGGCTCTTTCTATCTCTGTCTCTGTCTCTGTCTCTGTCTCTCTGTCTCTCTGTCTCTCTGTCTCTCTGTCTCTGTCTCTCTCTCTCTCTCTCTCTCTCTCTCTCACACACCAATAAAACCATAAAATCAGAAACATAATATATAAGCAAAAGACTGGTAAGATGACCCCCCCCCTTCAAAGCCCAAACAAAGTGATATGAACAAAAGTCTGCAGAATACCACTGAGTTCATTTGGTGCTGACCATCTTCTGCTGGGTACAGGCTCTGCCTTCAAATGTACCTCCAGTGAGACTCCATTGGGGAAAACAAATTTTTCCTTGGCAAGTTATTTGCAATCTATTGAAGATGGGGGTCTGGGTTAGGGATGGGGGTCTGTATCCATTTTCCCCACTCAGCACAGAGACTGCATCTGGTGTGAACCTGTGCAAGCCTTGTGCATGCTTCCATGGTCTCTATGAGTTCATAATGTGTCAGTCCTGTAAATGTCTGGAAAGCACTGTTTCCTGTCATCCTCAGTCCCCTCTGGCTCTTACAATCTTCCTACCTCCTCTTAGCCCTGGGTTCTCCGAACCCAGAGGGGAGGTTTTAATGAAGAGATCCCATTTAGGATTGACTCCATCTTCACCCCATTCTCTACCCACCCAAATTTGTATCTTTTATGAATTAAACCTTCAACTTGCATTGTCCAAATATTCTTGGGTATGTAGTCTTTCACTGGAGTGTAGTTAGGAGGGTCTCCCTACTGTTTGGGAAAACCATCTCTCCATGTTCCAGAAGCTAACAACTGCCAATAATCCTATGGCTATTGCTGAGATACTGTGCTGTCCCAACCCCTGTGAGTTTATGTCCGCCATTTGGTGGTCAAGAGCATTGTTTGTATTGTAGAATATGTTGAGTCTCCCTCTTCTTTCTGTCAGGATTTTCACTCTCACCCTAGTGATTCAGCAGGGCAGCCACGAGGTTTCGAAACCATGGCTCTACTTTGTGTGTTTGGTGTTCAGCTTAACTGAGGATGTTCAATCCTGTGAGTTGACTTTTTTTTTTCAATTTTGAGAAAATTTTCAATAATTGCTTTTTAAAATGTTAATGATCAAATCTTTGATAATTTCATACCATGTGTTTTTATTAGATTAACTTCCCATTCCTTCCTTCAATTCCTCTCAGATCCAAACCCTTCCCCCCACCCTCTTCTTTAATCTAATATCATAGAGTCTAATCTGAGGCTCCTTTGAAGTACATTGTTTTTCCTTTTTACTGTTCTTTTCCTCCTAAGTCTTTTTCCATTCAGGCAGCTGACTGGGGACTTTGCCTGAAGTACTCAGTTTCCCCCAATCTCTCCTACATCTTAGATTGGTTGGTTTCTATCATTCTGTATCCAAGTCCACAGTCTCTTCCTTTTGCCATTCTAACCTACTATTAAACTTTATTATTGTAGCCTTGAAATCTCAGTTTTGTGTTTAATGACTTGCTTTGTTTTGTTTTGTTTTGTTTTTGATGACTTCCTGTCTATGGAAAAAAAACTAATTTCTTTTTGCTTTTTCTTTAAATTTGTGAATATATCTAGATTGTCTTCTTAAATAATTTTCTCTAATAAATTTAGTAAGAGTCATATTGGAGTTGTCTTTATTCACAGTTCATTTTCTTATAAGTATAGTTTATATTTTTCCATTTCTTTACATGTCTGTTAACTACAATTTCTATTATAGATAGAGCAAATGATGCTGGGTTCTGTTATCTTCCTCTGAAAAGTTTTAGGTTTTTTTATTTTTATTTTTTTTTTAAGTAAGCAGTTCATTTACTTACCTCTATGTTTAAACTTGTAGTCTTCAATTTATATCTTATTATAGTTGTCTCTGAAAAACTCATGAGCTTACACAGCCTTGCCTAACAGTCCCAAAGAGCAACATGTCTGTGTCTGCCAATGGTCCACAGGCAGTCTAGGTAATGGTAAGGTGATCTAGGGACAACCTGGAGTAAGCTCTCCAGGATGTGGCCCTTTATTCACACATGAAGACTTTGGGTACCTTGATTTGAAATTGCTATCAAATTCATAATGAGTAATTAGCATAACTTCTCCCACTGGGCTTGACTGCCCGCTGTCTAGAATAGCTATGGTTCCACTTTCGGTCTACAATAGCCATAGAACGCAGCCCCTCAGCAATGCCTACATTAGCCTAAGTCTGACTGTGTCCTATTCACCTCTCAATCCAGTGGCACCTCCTTGCTGCCAGCTCTGCTCTGAGACTTCAGTGTTGTGATCTTCACCGAAAGATGACCTCTGTCTCTTCAACTCACCAGAACGCCTCTGCTGTGATGGCATGTCAGCATTTGACAGCTGGAATGTGTGTCTGGGTAGGGGGACTCAAATCACCTGTGAGGACTCACAAACAAATATATCTGCTCTCAAATGACATGATCATGTTTCTTGATACCAGAATCCTTGGCAGTAGCTTCAGTTTTTCTCTCTAGTTTTGCTAGTGAATTATATTAGAGAATCTAGTATAGTACCAGCTATCCTATAATAATTAAAACCAGAAATGGAAAAATTGTTTAATATCTTAATTAAAAAATGGAAATGAATACATGTCCTTATCTGGGCTATCTATGGTCCATTTTATGTGTTAATAATACAAATGTAGGTTAATTATTTTGAAAGTCCCTGTTATTTTATGGAAAGACATTCTATTTAATGATCATGTCCTCTTACATTGAGAAAAAGATAAAATGTTTACAAGTCACACTAACCCGCAGATGCCTTTGGAGTCTGTCAGCTGGTATCACCCAGACAAAATAAATGAAACAGTCATATTTTTAATAATACATGAGAAACACAAGGAAAACACTTGTCAAAATTGTATAATATTATGGTACTCTCTCTGTATATAAATGCATATGTTTATGAAAGTGTATTTTCTCCCTGTATGCTAATCTTTTTACTTGGCATGTTTTTTAATGGTTTTTCCAAATGACCTTTGCAAAATTAATCAAGGATCTGACACTGTCCTTTGGAGAAATACAAAGAAAAAATGCCTCTCATAATAACTTTTGCATGAAAAACAGCCAGAGAATGACAAAACAGAGGAAACATTAATACTGGAGAAAAAAAAAAATTAAACCTTGAAAGGGAAGCCCACTGAAAAACACTTGCTTTTTGTCAGAAACATTTTTATGGGTCTCTGACATTCCATTTTCTCTTTATTTTCTATCCTATTGTTTTTATTGCTTGAAATCTGACAGATTTTTTAAAACAATTCACTAAGTAAAACGCACCATGTTTTTCCCGAGCACTCTGACGCCGAGAAGTGTCTCAAATCAAAGATTAATAAAACGTACAGAAAATGTGTATAAAAATATAAATACAAAGAAGCAAGAGAAAAAAAATGCCTGCGATTAGACAAGATGGAAATCTAAGCAGAAATTAAACTCAGTTGTATTCCATTTCCTATTCTTTTCTTAGAGAAAATTACGGCTGAAGCGAGGCAGTTTTCCCCCTGTAATTTAAATGTTAAGCTGCCAGATGTGTGTCCCATGCTTCAAGAAGGAAGCTTTGCATTATTTAGCATATTAAGAATCACAGAATTTTAAAAAGGGCTCCTTTATTGCCTGGAGGTTCCAATTAAGTAAACCTTAGCTGGGTACATTTAAAACTTGCAATACATGAGATCTGCCTCCTTTTCTGGCCACAGTCAAGCCTCATCTATATAATAAATAAGGAAAATCCTTACGATGACATAATTTTTCTTTTGCTTGAGGAATTAAACCTATCTATTATTTTAAGAAGTTTTTAATAGAGGCCAGCAATCTAGGAGACAAGCGAAGGTTCGAAATGCTTTCGTTTTTCAATCATAGCAAGTTAAGTCTCCTATGTATGCCAAGCGATGCATGTTTCATGAGGGCACAGCCAACCCGTCGATCCTCCTCCTCCTTCACTCTCTCTGTTGCTTCCTCTGTGTTCCCCCAGTTCTACTTTTGTGACACAAGACAGTTGTACCGAGCAATGAGGTCGTTGTCTTTGAATCAATACTATGGTTTTGTTTTTATATGAATGTCTGTCCACGCGTCATGAACTATCTGATGACGCAGCACTAATTAAGTGCCCTTTCAGCAGTGTGCAGAAGGAGTTACAGAAGCTAAGCTAAAGTCCAGAATGTGATGGGGGTTCTGGAGGCACACAACATTCATAAATCACAGCCTTAAACACAGCCGTTTTTGCCATTTTAGAAAATGTCAAAGGTGTCAACTCTGTCCAAATATACCGCTTAACAGTGACTATTTTAGTAAATTGACTTGAAATGCATTCAGCTAACTGACAGTCAGAAGCACATAATCTAGTTCACAGGACAAATGAACAGTTTAAAGGCCAAAAATAAGCAACAAACTACAAATTCTTAGCAGTGTGCTGCAATGACCATGGCTGTAGCCATAGGCCCAAATCCTAGTACTAATGTGTTTGTTGGCTTCAAAAGTACTGACTCCAAATTCTGAACATGTGCTGGTTAATACAACAAACCTGGTTAACCCAACTCAAAACTACAGTCAAACATTTAACTAATTTTGCACACCAAACAAATTAGCATCTACCTAAACACAAATAAAAGTTGACAGCATTCTGTGCTATTAGTACAATTCGATCCAGTAAGATTGGGACCTGCCAAGATGCTTCAAATATTAATATGTCAGCATGTGCCATGATGTTAGGAAACAAACAAACAAACAAACAAACAAACTTTTCTTGTTTTTTTTTTTTCAGGTGGAAATTAGGATTAACAGTTGGAGCTGGACAAGTGATTCAGGAGTTAAGAGGAATTCCTGCTCTTGCAGAGAACCCAGGTTCAGTTGTCAGCACCCACTGTCATGAGGCTCACAACCACCTATAACTCCATCTCCAGGTGATCTAATGCCTTCTTCTGGTCTCTGCTAATATCTACACTCTTCTGTGGGCACACCCTCCAATACACACACACACACACACACACACACACACACAAAATCTTTAAAGTAAAACTAAATTTAAATGTTACAGTTGACAAAAATATTGAATGTTTAACTGCATTATTCTCCCTAACACCCAAAGTGTTTAGTGAATAATATAATGTAGCTAATATTTTATTAATTGTTTTCCTAGAAATACGGAAAGGCTCAATAATTTAATATTTAAGAATTTTTTAATGTAACTGGAAGCAAGAATACAATGAAATCATCCTTAAGTTCAACCTGTCTGAACCAGCAAACCCACATCAGACTCATGTGGATGGGCACACCAACGGATACTTGAGTGACTCATGAACATCTACAGTCAGTCAGTTAAGAAGAACACACACCTACACAATACATTTTCATTTGTGAAGACACGTGCACATGTTATTTACTTACCTCAAGTTGTTTATGAACCCCGTAGCCAGCAGAGAATGTCTACCAATACATTACTGATATTTGAATCATTTTCATCCATAAGACTATACAATATTTATGCTTGCTTGCCTTTCCTGATAAAATATTAGCATACTATAAGAAATGGGTATACCTTGCTTTTCTCTTTAAAAATAGCCTTTAAACGTTTCTAAATTCTGTCATATATAAGATTCTATCCTTTTATGAAAATCGGTTTCTTTTTTTCTCCTTAGCTTTAAAAATATTAAACTCCTCATTTTACAGACGATGAGAGAATCCACAAATTTCAGTGTTCTGTTTGTGAGCTTTTCCTGGTTATCATCAATTAATGCATCCACTGAGCTCAGAGCAGTCAAAGCTACCTGAAATAATGATTGTTTTTTTAACCTACGTAAGTTAACATTCATACTAGAAAATCTGAGAGATGAATTGATGATGTCTTAGACTGATACCCCAGTTCAGCAAGGTCTTCATATAATGAAGTATGTATCGGGTATTATAGAAATCTGCTAAGTAACAAGAGGTAACTTTATAACCACCTGTTAACAGGCAACCTCATGTGTCCAACAGATGAACTTGTATAATCACAACAAATTTGAATTAGCAATCAAAATGGAAAGACAGAAGGAAAGTTGTTAGGCCATCATCAATTAAACACTCTTAGAAATAATCTGTAAATCGAAGAGAAAGTTTTCAAGAATACTTATCTACTTCCTCATTCAAAAGTTGCCCTGAGTTCTTGGAAGGATTACCCAGGATCCAGTCTGATACTCTCCTTTCCTGCTATTTGAGACATTTCTCTCAGAGAACAACCACAAAGGATCCCACTACACGTGTCTAACGCAAGTAACTCTTAGCATGAGTCCAGATAACACCTCCCCTGTCATATACACCAGGTGAGCTCATCTGTAGAAGTTCTTCATCCTCTTAAGAATTCACAAAAGTTACTCAATGGGAAGCCAAGAAGCAAACTGAGTCATGCACACTGAAATAATTCAGTATCATTCAAGTTCTAACTACAAAATGTTCCCAGTCACAAATTTTATGTGAAAATTATCTGTAGGACTATGAAAGAACAGCATAGTTTCTGGTCGAGCACCAGCTGGAAATCACTGGAGACCCTGCAGGTTGGAGACCTCACAGGCTTCCCTGCAAGGGAAGGCATGCATTTCACCATGCTCCCAGACTCCAGGCTCCTGAAACAAGGTTGAAGACCTCCATCAATCCATGCCTGAAAGGCACATAGGACAACGCCCTTACTATCCCCTCCACAGGTAGAGGGCATGACTACAGGCCACAGAGCCTCAAGATAGATCTCCATATTAATGAGATACCTATAGGCCAGAGGACGTAGCCAATTAAACATTCCTTCCCAGACCCTCCTCCTTGCAAATGCTACTTAACCTCAAGCCTACCCTGAGAATACCGGGGTATAGTTTCATCCATTTTCCACTATGACAATAAATATCTTAAGATCATAGCCTATTTCTCTTCTTTGAGACCTGCTGTGGGGAAGCATGGAGAAGGTATTCAACTACCGAGCCGCTGTCTAATCTCCCGCTGATGACATCTCTACATTTCCAGCCATGGAGGCCCAGAAACCCTAGCAAACTAGCGAGCCAGCTGTGATCCAGCCTAGCGAGTCATTGCGAACAGAACTCTCATTCCTGTAGGACATAACCAGAGCTCATCCTTCTCCCTCTCCTCTTTGGCTGTGGGCTTATCTAGCCCGTATGCCCCCATTTCAGTCGGCCCTTTTGAGGCCTCCCAGCAGCACCTGAGAGCCCAAGGGCCTGAGAACCATCCAGTTCTTGGCTGCCTTTTGGCCGGGGTATCCCCAATCCAAGAACTCTGGCCCCATGCAGGACCTTAGACTGTGTTCTTCCACCTTGAGCGGAGTTCTTCGACTTCACATAGCCCGACATCCACCTGGCGCCAGCATGGAGTGAACACAGTCAAAGTCCCACGCCTCTGTCCCTCTGAGCCTCAGCCCTAGCCCCCTGGGGTGGGGGGTCGGGTAGACACAGGACCCACAATTCAACCCAACAACTGATCCACGTACGCTAAAACCCAACAATTATCATTAAAGAATGAAGGAGAAAATCCATGCTCAGATGAAGGAAAACTGAAAGACAAATATCACTAGAACATCTTCCCTCAGAGAATGATTAAAGCAAGGTGATGGAACCATGAGGTAACTGGAAAGGGGAAAAGAAGGAGGAGGAGGAGGAGGAGGAGGAAGGGGATTAAGGCATTAGCATATGCACAATGCACTACTTCCTCTTATGAGCTTCAGAAATCATATTTATTGATCAATACAGTCTTTATAAGTTACATGTTTTCAAGAAAATGATATTTTCAAGAGAGGAAGAGTATGAGACCTGGAGTGGAAGAAAGGCATACACAACTGATTCAAAATGGTAAAACACAGACAGGCAAAAGTGATATCACATGTGCACATCATCATGTGAATGCTGATGACAGAAAATGGCTTGTACAAGTATTATACAAGCATCATGGAATATGGTTGCAGGAACTAAGAGCAGATACAGTCATATGGGACCACTGCCAAATAATCAGCTCGTTACACAGCACATGACTGAATCTTTACCCCCAGTGCAACCAAAAGGAAGACCAAACAAAGAAACACACCCAAAAACTATAAGCACACCAGGATGGAATCCTAGTGAGTGTTCAATAGTCTATATACAAAGAAACCAGTGGAAGAGAACACATCAGAAGCAGTAATAAGAAACCAAAATTTAAAATGCCAGACTTAGTCTCTATTATACTAATAATTATCTTAAATGTAGGGTCTGACTACTTCAATTAAAAGATAGAAAATGAGCTTTTGAAAAATGTCCTGATTATGTAATAGTTACTATAACATAATAGTGATTATTTATTGGAATAAATCAAAGTAAAAAAATTGAAAAAGAATGAATCATTTAGTCACTAATATTAAAAAAGTCAGGATTGACTATATTAATATAAGATAAAAAAGAGTTCAGAGGAAAAAAGACCATTGCATGTGAAGAACATTATATAATAACCCATTTGTCAGTGTACCAATAAGATGTTACAGTCTCAAGAGTTTATGGACAAACAGTAGAAATTCAACAATCACTATGCAAACATCGGGCTGAAGAGAGAATGAATTATCAAATATAGTTAAGGAATTTAACACTCCCTTACCCCAGATGATAGAATTACAGAATAATCAAACTACAAGAAAGATATAGTTAATCTGACAAACACAGCCAAAAAACCAGAATCTATGCAAAGACACACATATGTAAATCAGTCCCTACCAAATGCCCATGGATATACACCTTGGACCATGAAGTAAGCTTTATCACATTTAGAAGAACTGGAATCATACAGAACATGTTCCATGGTTAGAGTGAAGCTGAACTAGTGATCAAAAATAGAAAGATAAGAAGAAAAAATGAGAGCAGCTAGCAGCTGAACAGCACAATTCTAAATAACCTATAGTTTATAGAGAAAGTCTTAATAAAAATTCAAGAAAAAAATTCACATTAATCTGATCATGAGACGAAGCCATGCTGAGAAGAAGAAATTTTATCGAATTAAATACTTACATTGGAAAAGAAGAAAAATCAGTTATCTAAGGTCCCACGTGATGAACAGCAACAAAAAATCCAAAGCAATGGATGGAAGAATATGATTGTAATATAAGTATAAATCAATGTATATAAAATCAAGGGAAATTCATAAACAATAGAACAAAAGCTGGTTATTTAAAAACAATAAAGTTGACAAACTAGGAAGACTAACAAGGAAGATGAGACAAGATACAGGCCCCCAATACCAGGAAGGAAAGGATACCACTGAAAAGAAATTAAAGAGACCTTTCTAACAGTGTCTTGCCTTCAATGATTAAGGAAATATGGACCAATTCCCATGTATTACACATGGTGGCATTTGGTCATGACAGTTATTTGCTTGGTTGTTTTTTTTGAGGTTAGGTATCTCTATGTAGTTTTGACTGTCCTGGGACTTGCTATGTAAATCAAGCAGGCCTAGAATAAACAGGTATTTTGAACAGACCTGTAGCCATTTTAAAAAGGTTAAATTCATGATACAGAACTTCAGGCTCATCTGATTCCCTGGAAATTCTAAATATCCTGAATCTCACAAAAGTCAGTCAATTTTAGTGGCTGTGACAAAGCTGGCCTAAACAACTTAGACATAGAGGGTTCACCTTTGCTCACGGTTTCCGAGGTTTTGGCGCTTAGTCATTTGGCACCACGGACTCTGGAAGAATCATGGCAGACAGACTGTTTATCAGAGGAGCAGCTTCACCTCCGTGCTCACATGGAAGCAGAGATAAAACCAGAGCAGGAATCACCTTAAAGGTACAAGGCATGCCTGCTTCCAATTGCCACCCCCATCTATGGCCGAGTTTCTAAGTTCCACTGCCTCCCCATAGAGTCACCAACTGAAGGCTAAAGAGTCAGCATGTGAGCCAGTGAGAGACACTTAATATTTAAACTACATAATCTGTTTTGGAAAGTTGAGGGAAACACATTTACTAATTCGTTTTATGTAGCTACTATAATCTCAACATCAAAAGCAGACAAAGATAAGACATACTAAAAGACAGCGGATCAGTATCTTTAAGTAAGACTAGCAGGAAGAAGCCCTCTGAAGACTGAATCTGAGAAAATTTAAATCAACATCGTGTAAAAAAGATATGAATGAGGAAACTGGAGTTTATTTTACATATGCAATGTGCATTCAGATGTTTAAATCCTCCATCCTAGTGGTCTCACTTACACAAATCATATTATTGTATTTAGTAAACAATTTCAAATTCTATAGAATTGAAAACCTATTTGTGGTACCAGAAAATGCTTCCTCTTGATTAAAAACTACAATATTTTTTTTTATCAGAAACTAACAGATATTTTCTGCATAACCAGGAAAAAACTGAATGCTTCCCTTGCTTAAAAAGGGAAGAAAAAAAACAGCAAAGAGGATTGGAGAGGAGGTCTTATGGGTAAACTTTTTCTGTGAAAGTTTGAGAGCCTGGGGACCATTCATCCCTAGCACCTGTGTGAAAATCTGGGCGTGGTGGCTTATGTCTGTCACCCCTGGCCTGGGGGAGACAGACAGGGAATGAGGGAGGATCTCAGAAAGCCAGTAGAGCTGAAATGGTGAGCTCTCATTCCAATGAGAGATCCAGTCTCAGAAAACAGGGTGGGGAGCAATAGATCCAGACAAGAAGGTACCCAACTTTGACCACTGGCCTTCTTATGCAATATGCACAGGTAAACACATGTGTGTGCAAGTACATGCATATGTACTGCATGCACATATAGGTACACAGACACAACAAAGACATATTTTCTCACTGCTGCTGTTAATGAAATGCTGGGACCTCTGGCAATAATGAGTACTTTACAGTGACATGAGGGTATAGGCATATAGTGTGTACTAGAAAAAAGTGAAAGTTACTATATTACAAGAAAACATGGTATTTAACATAAAATTTCAAGTTATCAGGCTGGAGAGATGTCTTAGTAGGTAAGGAATCGTGATTCCCTTGTGGAGGAGTATAATTCCCAGCACCTATACTGTGCAACTTACAACCAGCCACCCATTCACCTAGATTCACTCTAGATCCAGGGGACTAGACACCTTTTTCCGGCTCTTGAGGGCACCTGTATTTATGTACAGTAATAGTTACATATAAACATAATGGGGAAAAAAGTTTTCAGTGAACATCCATAAAATTGTATGAAAAAATAACACAAATGGAGTCACATTTCTGTGTGTTAGCAATGCACCTGTTAAAACCAAAATTCAAAAGAAGAACCATTTTCAGTTATGACACAGAAAATAAAGTACTTAGATATGAGCTTCACAAAACATGCACAGAATTTTTGGCCTCAAAATTACAAAATGTTAATTCCTTTATTTAAACACATCATACCGAACTTAAAGAAAGCATAGAGCTTGACAAAATCTCAAGAAAGAAAAATAAATGGGAGAAATCACTGTCCCCAGGATCCAGCTCTATGACTCAGCTGTGGCAATCAAGACTGAGGAGTTAGCAGAGTGAGAGGCAGGTCATGAGGTCAGTGAGTAAAAGAGAAGTAAGTGTGCAGAAATGTGCCCAATTGCTAATATTTAAAACAGGTACAGACCAATTTGATGGAAAGAAAGGTGATTTTGAACTAATGACATTGGGGTAATCTGATATTTTTGTGGTGAAAGAACTGAGCTAAGTATCACTCCATATATATAAAGCCCTTAAAATATACTTGCACTTAAAAGATAGAAAGTTCTCAAGATCTAGGGCTAGCCAAATCATATTCGACTTGACACCCAAAATAGGATCCATAAAAGGAGAAACTGATAAATTGTTAATTTTTA
Organism: Arvicanthis niloticus; assembly: GCF_011762505.2. Lineage (NCBI taxonomy): Eukaryota > Metazoa > Chordata > Mammalia > Rodentia > Muridae > Arvicanthis > Arvicanthis niloticus. The sequence goes on along the minus strand of NC_047665.1, from coordinate 23,161,368 downwards.
AATCCTATGATGAATGGAAGATGGTAACAGGGGAATAACCGAAGCTGTGGGGCTTGCTAGCCTGTCATTGACAGCAGGAAGCAAGAGACTCTCTCTGAAATAAGGCAGAAAGCAAGGACAATACCTGAGGTTGTTCTCTGGCCTCCATAAGCCAACATTCATACACAGAGACATAAGACAGATTTAAGTAAATAAATAAAAAAATTAATGATCTCCTTGCTCATATGAAGTCTCCTAGTCTCATTTATATTTTGGGGAAAAATAGAACTGGCCAAAGGAGATGCCACCTTCTGGGGCTTGCAGCATGGGCCTGAAATTAAAGCCCGTGACCCAAAGTGTAGCAGCTGGGATTCACGTTAGACTGCCAGCCACTCTGTCATGACTCAAAGGCAGATCCTCCTCAGCCAGTCCTGGTTTCGTTCATCATGACTCATATGTTAGTAAAAGTAGGCAGAAAGTATTTTTTATCCCTACATTTCCATCTTTCAACTTTCATCTGGTTCGGCTATCAGTTCTCCTGAGATCCTCAGATTAAATAGTGAGGACAAAGACAAGTGGGTCCCATCAAAGTGTCACGGTAACACTGCCTAAACTACGGTTCCCAAGGCTATTTCAGAGTGCTCTCATTTTCTTATCCTGATAGGTCAATCAAAGTGGCTCATAGTTAGCCAAGAACCACTGCCATATAATTCCTTGTCAATACCCACTTGTGTGTTTACCATTTTAGACATTTATCTAATTCTGAAGCACGGACTAAATGAGAGAAACTGACCAATGACAAATAATATTATTTTCAGGAGAGTATATATTTATGAATAATGATTGAGTATATGTTTACATATAATATATTACGCATTTATTATATGCATACCTTCCTTGCTCAGTGAGCAGTCCAGCTGAAAAGATTAAGGAACATATATACCACACACATACCCATAAAACAGAATCAGAGAGCAGACTTAGAAGTATTGTCCCTTTTTAAAAGAATGTTCTTAGAAAAATATACATCTTGCAAAATGTTTCCAAGTATTTAAAAATGTGCCACATGAGAAGCCTTCAGTAGGCGGCAGGCACAGTAAGTGACGCTAGCTCTCCCCTCTACCCATGTGTGTTGGAGGTTCCACCACCTTGGCTCCTGTGAATATGCTCCGCCATTTTAACAGTGACAGAATTGCCTCTCAAGTTATCTCGTAGACCATAACCCTGTTGTTAAATGACGCACAGCTGTGCTTTTAAAACTGAATCCCTTCCTCACTCCTGAAATACTGACAATCTTGTGTGTTTTGGAGTGGTCTACGGCCATGCACAAGAAAAGAATATCATAGCAGTGTGGTTGACCACCTTGCCCTCAGCCCTTGTGTTACTTTACTGGACTGTTTGATAAACATGGAGGATTCATCAGGCCACACAAAACACTGAGCGTAAGCATGGGTCTGAAATCTCAAGCTCTAGTGTAGCAAGGCTCTAACCCACAAACTGTAACTGCAAACATACCACACACTCTTGTCCTGAAGTAGGCTAGCAAACATCGATTTGAGTCTTTTACTTCAAACTTATTTTTGACAATTTGCTTGTGACACATCTGTTTTTATTTCCACCTCTACTTTTAAAAATCACTGAAATGCATACATACAGAGAAAGAAAGAGAGGAGGGAGAGAGAGGGAGAGAGGAAGAAAGAGAGAGGGAGGGAGGGATGGAAGGAGGGAGAGGGAGGGGGCAGACGATGGGGAGCAGTTTCTTAGGTAGCTTCCTACAATGCTTTGGCTCCTTGAACAGCAACAGATCAGTGGGCATTGCTCTCCAAAGGAAAGAGTACAGCAGAGTCTAAGCTGCTGGAAGCATTTTAAGCCCATCTCTCTGTCACCCACATCATTTTGACACTCCTCATTCCTTCTTTCTTGGCATTAACTGCTTCTCCACTTCCTTTACATCAGTGGGAACACTTCCCTTATGGGTGTCAGGATCTCAAGAGGGGTCAGAGGCTGCCCTGCAGAGGAAATGACAAACTGTGAAAAGGAAAAGAGCAATTCCTTCCACATGTTCCCTCCTCCCAGGAGCAGCGAGGGGCTGTCAGCTAGCATCACTGTGGGCCCAGGCGGGACTCTGCATCACAGTCCTGTCAAAACCAATCTACAGACCTGCATGGCTGTTTAAAGCTTTCTCAGTTCTTGCGGGTTTCAGACATGACTTTGAGATAGAAGTGGATCAAACAAAAATGAAATGTTGTAATTGATTCTTAGGGATGGTGTAGCACCCCAGAAAATAAGCCCAAGATGAAAACAAATTACTGTGCTTTCCTATCTGACAAAATCTACTAATAGTCAGAGAGTTAACTGGCATCCATTAACAGTGAGAAAAATTTTCTCAGCTAAGCCTGTTTAGGAATTTTAGTGCTACAGGTACCAGGAGGCTTATTCTGCTTGTAAATAAAGCTAAAAGATGACAACCTCAGGGCTTAAAGGAAAGTAAGATGAAGGGAAAGAAACAGGAGCTAGAAGATGTAGGGAAGATAGGAGGAAAAAATTTCAAATTCTTTTTTTTTTTTTTTTTACAAAGGTATCAATTAAATAATGTTGAAGCTTTTCTGTGACTTATAATATTTTATGAATTTCCATATCTTTGGTAAAGGCATTTAAAATGCAAGTAATTAGCTCTTTATGCAGATTAATCATTTTGAAACATTCTGTGGTTCCCTGCAGCTTAGCTTTATGCTCAGATGAAGGATTCGGATCTATCTGGAAAAAAAAAAAAAAAAAATCCTAGAGACCAAATGGCACAGAGTCTAACACTTGCCTCAGAGTTTCAACAAATGGTGATTCTTAAGTAGTCATTCAAAATTCTTCAAATTATGCCTGTAATTTGTGGAAGTGCTCATTCTTTGAAAGTGGTTATGGACAAAACTGGTTAATTCTTTGTCTAGCAAACAGGGAGCTTTAAATTCAGTCAGGGCCACCATTTAAATACAGACTCCTTGTACTCAGAAGGTGAAATAGGAGAATCCGAAGTTGAAGGTCATCTTCAACTACATAGTGAGTTCAAGAGCCACCTACAATACTCTGTTTCCAAACAAATAAACAAGCAAACAAAGACTGGAAAGAGGTATCTCTGAACAAGTACACAGGGAGATGATTAAGGGTGTTAGCATTCAAGAAATCAAAAAAATTAGAAATCACAAGATGATATGTTACACAAGTTAGAATGAATTCTAGAAAACTTGTGAAAAATTGGTGGTCCCATAGAGCTGGTAGACATGCAGAACAGACAGTATGGTCATTCTGGAAGAAAGGGGTTTTCTTACAGAGTTAAATAGTCTTGCTATTTAACAATGATTCTACTGTAATCAGTAGCAAACTGAGACTTTCAACACATTTTTTGATTCTGACTCCATATTGCCTTGTCTACTTCCAGAGTGTAATTGTAATGAAAATTAGTATTACATACTTCAGAATGGATTAATTCATTTATTAATTTAGCAGGTCTTTAATTGGGCAAATGCTTTGTGCCAGCCACAGATTAGACTCCATAGACATAGTCAATAGTCATGAGTCTGGTCGTCCAAGCATGCAAATGAACACATACCCACAATGAAGAGAACGAACACTAGGGCCAATCAGCGTTGAGTAGGGGTTCTTTAAGAAGGAAATTTTATGCTAGTTAGTGAAGACATTTTATGAAACAATAAAATTAAAAAATATCCAGAGGGAAAAAAAAAAAAAAAAAAAAAAAAAAAAAAAAAAAAAACAAAACATCATACCTGTTTCAAGGAACTAAAGAAACTCAGAAGTACCAATAGTATCACTTCAGGCATCTGGTTAGTTTGTGGCTTGGAGCTGATGCAGAGGCCATGGAGGAGGAGGACACTGCTTAGTATCTTCCTTTGCATAGCCTGCTCAGCCTGCTTTCTTAAAGAACCCAGGACCATAAGCCTAGAGATAGCATCACCCAGCATGGGCTGGGCCCTCCCCCATTTATCACTAAATACTTTACAGCTGAATGTCATGGAAGCGTTTCCTCAACTAAGGCTTCTTCCTTTCTGATGACTCTAGCTTGTGTTAACACACAAAACCAGCCAGTACAGTTTGGTTTTGGTTTTCTTTTTGAGATGGGTTTCATGTAACTCAGGCTGGCCTCAACATTACTATGTAACCAAGGCTGGCTTTGAGTTCCTGATCCTCTTGTCTCTTTCTCTTACAGTATCTGGGATTATAAGTATGTGCTACCATGCCCAGAAACCTTCCTTCTTTCTCAACTTGGAACCCATGAGCATTATTTTAACACTAACAATGTCAAGGACCTGACCCCAGAGAATGGTAGTGACTGAACCTGAGCAGAGTCCAGGTGTTAATATGCATTAACAGCTCCACAAAAGATTAATATGTAAACACAATTAACTGTTTCATTAAGTTTATTAAACTGTACTTGAAGGCAAATGCCTACTTGGCATAAAATAAGTTTTTACATGATTTAATGTCGTTGGGGCTGCTTTTGACTGTGACAACCCTCCTATCCCATCCAGGTTGAGTGGTCTGTCTTGATACTGAAAGCCTACATCCTATCAGTTGCCCATCATGCACAATGTGTGGTACACAGTGGAATACACATCTTTCAGGACTGATGATGGGGTTATGAACTGAGAAATCCAGCCAAAGTGAAAAATATCCTCTAACAAGTGAATTTTAAGGACCTAGAGTGCTGGTGTGTCGCCTCATGACCACATGACTGACCAACTACTGCCCTGGTACCCACTATCATGAAAGAGAACTATGCTGTCTACCATGAGCCTGGGAAAATATTCTAATCCAGTGCTGGACAGATAATTTCTACTGAATGCATATGGTTTCTCTACCATTGTAAGCTGTAAAAATCCTAATTCTGTTCTTTAGAGGTCAAAGACTTTATTGTTATAATCAATTGTTCTTTGTTTTCTCTTCCAGTGGGTATCATTTATAAGACAGGGAAGCAGAGGGAGGAAGAGAGGAGAGAGAGCAAGAGAAAGAGAGAGAGAGAGAGAGAGAGAGAGAGAGAGAGAGAGAGAGAGACCTCATCTAGTATCTATACCCCTAAAACTAGTTTTCTTGCACAATGTACTCAAGGGCTGGAGCCAACTGAGACATAGTACAAATATAACTCGTTGACAACATGCATTTCTCACACTTGTTCCCTCAACTTCCAACTAAATAGCTATTTAGTTGGTTGCTCTTGCTTCTTCCCAAGTCTGGATCCCCCTGACCCCCAAATAGTTTTCTGACCTTGCTGGAAAGGCTACTCAAAAAACCCACCCATCCTACTGGGCACATATACATGTGTGTGATCATAATGAAGCAGACAGACTCAAGTAAACCTCTGGAGGTACTTTTGGCTTACAACCCCACAGCATTTAGCAGTGTGGTCGTTTGCTGTGAGCACACAATAAAATTCTCTTGAATTCGGGATCATCAAGCAGCCATAAAGTTTTCCAAGAACTATTGTTCTTGCAAGATATCCATATACAAAACAAAATTTTCAAGTGCAATCACCGCTTCCCTAGTGGTTACCCTAAAATGAAAAAAAAAAAAAAAAAAAAAAAAAAACCTTGAAAGATGAAATCACAAGTTACACCATAGATTTTTTTCCTTCCAGCCTTTTATAAATATTTTCTGTTCCCAGGCATAACTCGTAGTAACAATGTTGATCATCAACATCAACCATGGACTAAGTCCAAATCCCCCTTAGGAGAGAGTGTGTACGAAGGCACACTTACAATGGAACATGAAAGCCGTGTGTGTGTGTGTGTGTGTGTGTGTGTGTGTGTGTGTGTGTGATTTGGGGACAGTATAGTAAATCTGACAGATTACATATGGAGCCTACTGATGTAGAACAGCTTGTGGAAGATCATAAATACAGTTTTCAGAGAGAAACTTTGCAGCCATGAACACACCACATGGTCCCTGCCTCGTGTTTCCTTCCTTTACATGTAAATAGCCAAAAAAAAAAAAAAAATCATCAAGCCGGAGTTTAATAAACTTTTAATTTGAAATGAATTACTACATGTTGAGTATGTTTACCCATTATTCAATTTCTTAGCAACACATTAGTGGCAGAAACTGCACACTGTATCACAGCCCTGATAAATGAGAAAAGAGGCCCATGGGAAATATTAATTACTAATAATAAGCTTAGGAGCATCCAAGAAAAATAAAAGTAAGCAATAGAGAAGGCATGTACTGGAAGAAAGTTTTGTTTTCTGGTTTTGTATCAATCTGTTCACAACAGGAGAAAACAGCCCCTCTGCTGTCTTTGGATGTGACGCTTACATTAGTCTCTGGGCTTATAGCAAAGCAAAAATAATAATCAGGTTACTTTAAAGCTCAAGAAAGTCTCCCTCTTGGTGCATACTGTATGTGCACACTGAATGTGATGGCATTCCTCTTCTCCAGAGTGCTACCTGTCCTCTTTGTGGAGATCCTGGGGCAACAGCATCACTCTAAAAGCCAGGTTTATAGCATAGTGTGGTTCATCTAGGGCATGTAGCCAAATTGCCCCAGAAAAGCTAAAAAAGCAAAAGGGATATGGTGAAACTAGTCCAAGAATAATTGCTTCTCATCTTCCACTCAGTATGCTAAAACTAGATAAAAAGTATCAGTGGCATTAAATATCATTAGTTAAGTCAGAACCCATTCTGTTAAAAGTCAAGAATTCTAAAATAAGACTGTGTTATACTGAAACATTTTTTAAAAGAAATACCCTTTGCAAGCACACATATTTAACACTGTTCAGTGACTTCAGAGTTGACCTTTGAACTTGATATTTAAGCAAAATCAATGGCATGCTTTCTCTTCTTTTCATCCCATGAAGTGACAATTATTCCCTTTTTGCTTCTCGCTTTATTTTTCTTAGGATGATCTTGGATCATCAGAAGAGGCTTTGACACTGTCTGTCTTTTCTACATCTCAGATTTCCAGTGTCTTAGTGCATTTCCTGTGGCTCCATTAAAATTGCCAGGGCTGGGTCATCTGTGAAGGGAAGGCTTTGTTTCTTCCAGCTCTGGGGGTAGGTGATTCAAAAGGCTATGTCTAGTGAGGGTCTTCAGGTTGTTTGGGACTCTGCAGAGACTCTAGCAGTCTTAGGATTAAATCCTGGAAGATTAGAGTTGTTTTATCTTGACAAATGTACTTTCTCAGTAACTGATCTCTATTAATGCATTCTTAAGGGCAGAACCACCAAGATCCAATCACCCCCTTTAAAAGCAAAGCAAAGCAAAGCAAAGCAAACAAACAAACAAACAAACAAACAGAAGACAAAACAAAATTCATCTTTCAGTGCTGCTTCACTTGGGAACCAAGTTTCCAAAATATAAGCTCTTAAAGGACATAATAAACCTGCAGTACCCAGGCTACACATATATGCAATGTTAATGTTACTCTTCTTCCCCTTAGAGCAGAGATAACTCAGATGTTCAAGCTGAAATGTCTAGTCAATTAGATCCAACAAAGACCCAATATAAAAGCAATTATCTTGATGAGAAAACCGACCTGACTACAGCACCATTTCTTTGGAGTTTCCCCACAAAGACATTTGGAATGAGGTCACTTGTGGCATTGCTGGCCTCTGGTTTAGAGCCCCTTTATAGCATCAACTGTTCTTTTTCAACCATCAAGGTCTTTCTCTTATTTATAAACCCCATCTTCTACTTTTTCTTATTTACACTACAAATGTATTGTTAAACACCCCAGGTGTTTGCATTTAAAGTAAAAAAAAAATTAGAGATTTAAATCCTTTACATCCCAACACAAAGTTCCTGCACTCAGCTTACAAGTGCATTTTGAGGATAACCAAGTCTCCTTCTTTCCCCAAAGCAGAGCAGGATGCAGTCACCTGCTCTCTCCTGCTACAAGTAAAAGAAGTGCAAGTTCAGAAGGATGTGAACCATAATACTCTTAGTTTAAAATAGTTTATAACTATAGAATGCTTTACTCGGCTTCAACATATATCTGGGTCCTAATTTATCTTCAACAAGATTTATTTAAGGCCAGTCTCATATAATTTGACATTTATGTATTCTGTGTGTAAAATCTTAACACAACATTTTCAGGTATACATGATTCCAGAGAGCGTGGTACCTTCATAGTCCTTAGCTGAAGTCTTTGGCTGAGTCACAAGTGACCACACAGGTCAGACAGGAATAAGAAAGCCCAAGGTTCGTGCTAGACCAATCTTTTAGAAAAGCGAACATTCATGACTTGAACCTAGCAACTGAGGTTCTGCTTAGCCCAATATGGTATCACTCTGAAGGAACTAAAAAGTACCAAACATGATTTAACAAGTGTTTAGCACTTAGTCAGAAGTTTGTGGTTGACAGTTAATCAATGGACAGAAAGGAAAAAAAAAAGAAACCAACAAAAATCAAAACAACAACAACAAAAAGGCAGAGGTGATCCAGAAAGTAGAATTATGTGGCCAGTCTGACCAAAATGGAGTGCCAGTATCCTGTTCCAGAATCATAGATGTTTCCCAGATACAGAACCTCAGCCCTGCTTTGTTTTGTCTCTACACACCCTTCTTAGTTGAATCTAATCATTTAACAATTTGATCTGGAATCTGTTTTTCCTCCTCATATCTTATCTCTCTTATGGACTTCCTATCTTTTTTAGTAATGGAAAACTAGTTGCCATAGAATCATGAGGATCTTAATTTGATCCCCCAGGATCTGCATTGGAAAATAAAGACAGATGTGGTGGCAGGTATCTATCATCTCAGTGCTGAGGGAGGCTGAGTGAGTGAGAGATATCTCTGGAGCTCACTGATAACCAGCCAGTGGAATCAAGGAGAGATCCTGACTCAAAAAATAAGGTGGAGAGACATCAGTGAGGATACCCTCACTGTTGATCTCTGGCCTCTATGGCATACACACATATACATGCATACCCCTCTCTTGCACATGTATGCATACAGACATATACACACATGCATACCCCCACACATGTACATGCATGCATAAACAGAGACATATATACCTGCATACATACCCATGTATACACTTACATACACACACACATACAACACACACACACACACACACACACACACACACACACAAAGGAACAAGGAGGAGGTAGGAGAAGAGGAAGGTGAAATAAAAAGAAATGATGTAAAGAAAATATAGCAAAATAGAATTGCCAAAGTAGAGGATGGAGTATCGGTACATGTTATTTTCCATACCATATAATTTAATTGTTTGGTAATTTCAAAGAAAATGCTTACTACAGGGTTTGCCATTGGTAATTAGTATAAGTGCCACTCCTTGTCATGAGACTGTGACTACTAGTCCAGCAATAGCTGACAATCCATCCCATCCTGTTAGGCAGGCTAATATTATTTACTGTTTGAGAATCTATCAATTCTCAGAAACCCATGACTAAAACCTTTGGTAAAGGTAATAAGCTTTTACTACAAAAGATAATTTCAGATGTGGCTTTTCTGAAAAATTGAATTTTTGAAAAACTTGATTTGTCTCGTGTTTGATAAAACCGATCTTCAAAAATAAAGCCCTACAGCATAAACTCTACTACCTGAGAACTTTGTGCTGAGAATAGTTTATATACTTATACTTTTAGCTACTACTCTCAAAAAACATACAAGAAAATTGAAAATTTAAACAGAAGACCCCAAAAAGAAGTCATATAACCCTACACCACCCAAAAGTAGTGAAAACATTAGTCTACAAACGGTGGGGTCAGTCATGGAGAAAAATATGCATTACAAGGGAGTAATTTTATACTTATTTCCATGATAGACAATGTGATGTAAAAACTAATATTCTTGTTAATAGTTTTATTCTATCTCCATGCCACAGTTTGGAAAACGCATTCTTAGAAAATAAGTACTTCTTAATTAGCTTCATTCAATATGACACAGTCCTCAACACTGTGTTGGAATGCCGAAGAAAATGGGTAAACCAACCCTGAGAAGAGTAGATGGGCAACCAACCTTGAGAAGAGTGGATGGCGCCACCCATTACAGCATGAATGTTTCCTGGCGGTTCTTTCTTTGAAGGGCCTGCTGCATTATCCAGATTAAATTCTGTGTTCTCTGCTTCCACCATTAAACACACAGGACGTTCGGGAGAAAGCTGCATGTGGCTCACATGGCTTTTTTGATCATCCAAATGAAAAGAAGTTTTAATTACCTATTAAGAGATAAATCAGTTAACAGAAACTGTTTCGAATATTACCTATGTAGTTAAATTTTCTCTAGAACAGTGGGGGGATTTTGAGATCTCTAAAAAGACAACAAGTTTCCAAATTCTGAAGGAGTTTGTCTGGTTAAGTTATAATAGTGATCTCCATAATCACTTTAAATATTGTCCTGCACTTTGCATGTTTGACTTATTATTTTTAATGTCTTATAAGAAAACACCGTAATTACTGAACTATTTGTGTGAAACTAGCAAATATTTATTTGTAGGGTTTTTTTTTTTTTCTCCAAGGAACAAAAACCAAAACTAAATAACAAGATGTTAGAACACAGTGGTAAGTGAACTGGTGGCTGTTCAGTGCACACTTTTCCACACATGTTTAAAGTAGCTAAGTGTTTGAGGAGAACAGCGAAATACCGAGAAAGATGGGGATCTGAAAGGAGAACTTCCTCAGCAAGGACTGTCAGTCTTCCCTGCTGGCAGCATCTTCCCTCTTCACTCCTTACCCACAAACCCTGGGGCTGAATTAGTGCTGTATTCCACCCTCCTCCCCAGAGCTTCTGTCACTGCCCCTAATGGCATGGGACAATAGAGGTCAGTGGGAAGCAATGAACTCTCACTCTGTGGGTCCACTTCATAGTGTTCCCCCTCCCAACCACTGATCCTGCAAGGAAAAGGAAGTGAGAGCTCCCCTGGATTCTTTAATCTCTAAGCTTTAACTGCAAAACCATTTTTTTTTTCTGTTCCACCATCTGTTTTGCCCTTTTCTTTCATTTGATATTTTCTTATTTTATTTCTTTTGTATTTCCAACAGGTACTTGATCAGAAAGTTCCATATGGTTGATGTATGTGTGTGTGTGTGTGTGTGTGTGTGTGTGTGTGTGTTCCTGCTTATGGAAGTCAGAGATTGACTTTGTGCGTTTTCCTCAATCACTCTCTACTTAAGTTTTTAAGCAGGGTCTCTATGAACCTGGGGTTCACAGGCCAGTGAGCTGAAGGGATTCCCTGTCTTTGACCCCACCTCCCCCGTGTTGGAGTTAAACACATATGCTACCCTGTGCAGTCATTTTTGGAGGGTGGGTTGGGGAGGGAGTTGTTTTATTGATACAGTTTGGTTTTCTGCAAGAAATCCAAACTCAGGTCCTTATGTTTGTGGGGCAAGCACCACCTGAACCATATCCCCAACCCTAATCATAACATTTTGCTGTTGAGAAAACTGATTGGGAAAATTCATATATTATAGAAATTTACATAAAAACAGAGTTTTGTGTAAGAATTTTTTGTTTTCATCTTTATGAAGAAGTATATTTATCCTCACTTGTTTTTCCTCTCCATCAGTGCAGATGGCAACAGTTCCTATTATTGTCTAATAAATAACAGAACTGGAGATTAATTATATCTATGTTTGATACATAGTAGCCAGACATGCTGTATGGGCAAATCAAAGCATTAGTTTTTATTCTCATTATGTTTTACTTAACTAAAAAAGTGAAAGATTTTGTCTTTAAGTCCAAGAAGATTGCAATCCAGCCAAATTATTTTAATATTGTTTAATAATCAACTTTTTAATCTTGTATTTTTAAGTCTTGACTTAACCTCAATGTATATAAACTTCATAATTAATACCAGAACTACTTAAATTGTCCTTTATGAATTTAGTACCAACTTTCCAAGCCATTATTTACAGAATCCTGAGCTATATGTACCAGTTAGTGTGAGCATTAAAGGCTGGGGCTACACCTAAGTAGTAGTCGGGCTGCCTAGCAGATGTGAGACCTTGTGTTCCACCTCAAGCATGGACAGTGAGATGCAAAAGAGAGAAAAAAGAAGAAGAAAATAAAGAAAAGGGTTAAAAGTCACACATGCCATGGGTGAGGAGATGGATCAGTGAGTGACATGCTTGCCCAGTGAGTGACATGCTTGCTGTGGTGTATAAGGACCTGGGTTCAGATCTGCAGATCCCACAAAGAAAGCCAAGTAGAGCAGCCATGCCTGTATACCTAGCAATGGGTCATATGGAGAAGGAGACAGAAACCAGTGGCTCCTAAGGGCTCACTGACCAGCCAGTCTAGCTAAAACTAGTAAGCTCTGGATTTTACACCATGTAAAATAAGAGAGTAATCTAGGAAATACCCAAACTCAAATGTACACGCATGTGCCTTGGGACATATACACAGAGACACACACTGACAGACACACACACACATACACACACTTACTGATGCCTTTTATATTAACTATAATAAAATGAACTTTCTTTTGTAACTATATTTTAATTTTCAGTTTATTTTGATTCATGGAATAACATTTAGCCTACAGTTTTAAAACTGTTTTGTTATGGGGGCTGTTAGAGTTATTTACCTTCCTGTATCATTCTTTCATTCAAGCTTGTTTATATCAACATTTCTGAGTCTTAAGAGCTATAAATGGCTCTTATACTTGAAGCAGCACCACAAAAGAATTGGTACAAATTTTCAGAGCATAGAGCCTGTGAACAGCACCTGTGAGCTTGTCTCTCTTGGTGAGTCTAAAGGGCAGTAAGAGTTAGCTCAGGATAGCATTGTTTCCACAGTTACTAGGAAGGCACAGTTCCAGGTAAGAACTATTTTCTTAATGGTTCTCTAGATAACCCCAACAAGGAATTTCAGCATAACACTATGATGGAAACACTAAAAATAAAATACCAGATAATTTTACCCCAAATTAAAAGGTATCAGAAAAACAATCCTACAAGATTGATAGGAAACTCTAAAACAATTATACATTTTCTGGAAATATTCTTTGTCAGTTCCATCAATTAGGTAGATAAGTAGGCAAATAGATAGATAGATAATAGGTAAATAATAAATAAATGGATAGATAGATAGATAGATAGATAGATAGAGCACATAATCAATTGTGTAGGCAAAGAATAAAACTTCATGGCACTTTATGATATAGTCAATCTGGGAAAATACTATAATTAAGAATAACAAATTTAGAAACAAAGATCAAAATAGACTACAAACAGGTGGGACACTTTATTCTTATATGCAACCATTTTCTTCTCTGGACCTCATTATGTCTTCCTACAGTGAATTTTTGTACTGTCATGTTTGCTACAAGGCTGGGTTCAGCAGTACACAGAAAGATAAACATAAACAAATATGTATGTCCAAGTTTATTTGCTTTACATATTTAAGTTTGACAAAAAGTGTGCTCAGAATGGAGTGACTGAGGGAGACATTTCTCATGGCCACTCTCCTTCTGTGGAATGACCCTCTTGTGATGTCTGCCTTGTCAGAGATGAGCGTTCAGAAGGCAGAAGTCTGACCTCATCTCTTCTATATATCGTCACAGGCAACTCTCAACACACAAGGGAAGCTTGGTCAATACTTTTGGAAAGGAAATAATGCATTAATTCTTGGGATAATGGGATGACCTTACCGATTGCAAACCACAGAGAACTGGGGGCGGGGCTTGGGTAGCAATTCTAATGCATTCAATATACAAGAGTGTATTTAATTTACTTTGATTTTTTCCCATGAACTTACAATATAATATTAATCTAAATATTATTCCATGTGGGTTTTCAAAAATCAGTTATCTGATATAATTACTTTTACTTTTTAAAAGAAAGTTTAGTAAATTTTATAACTACAAGAAAAAAAAGTTAATAACTAGAAAGAAGATGCTTTGGAAAATACTTAAAATTATATTCCAGTTACAAACTCACATTTCAAACCTGTAATCCTAGCTAGGTAGCAGTCCAAAGTCTCAGACAGGAGGATCAAGAGTTTGAGGATAACCTGTGCTACAGGGCCAAGTCCAGCCTCAGGAACTTAATAAATAAAACCATCATATTACAAACCTTAAAATATAGATTGCACAGCCATTGGTCCAAGTCTTGGCAAATCAAATTTTCTATTTTTCTGAAGCTGTCCAGTTTTTGGTCATAAGGTCCTCGGAGAAGGGGACACTTGAATTTTCCCTCTACGATATGGAAGTTGTTATCACACACAGGAAAGACTGACCAGCCCATGATCAGGCCGTTGTAAGCATATGTTCCATGGAGAAGGAAGAGTTCAAACAAGAAAGACAAGCCAGGCTTCACAGCTTCCTTTTGAGGAAGTACCTAGTAAAAATATTAAGACAGGAGAACAACAAGAGGCTGCTATTAGTTACTCAGAGATACCCACAGACAGTTTAAAGGTAAGTACAAACAACTTTTCTGTTCTTCCCGTTGCCTTCAAATACTTACTCTTGGATGAATTTACAAATAAGCCTTTTAGCTTTAGGTAATTTACTAGTCGTACAACCCTGAAAAAGTGACATTTTTCAGAGACTCTATGTTCATAAGCTTCAGGAATCAAGTTTGCAGCATTGCAATTAACATGCTACTCCACATTTCTTGTTCCTGTTGACTTGAGCTGGTTTGTCTGCTGCTGTTATGGTTTGCATGTGTCCATTACAGTTCCTGGGCTGTAAACCTCATCAATTAATTCATATGTTGACGGTGTTTAGAGATGCAGTTTGTGGAGATAGTATTAGATGTGGTCCTGAAATTGGGGCCTTCAAAATGACATCAGGGGCTTTGTAAGAAAGGAATAATGGGTCTTAGGCTTAAATTAGTTGCTTGCTCCTTTTCACAGCACCCTCCATCATGACGTGACACAGTAAGAAGGCCCACACCAGATATCACCAGCCTACAGAATTTTCCAGCCTACACAACCACAAACCCACTAAACTATTTTTTTTAAATTATCATGTCTGAAAGTATTCATAGCACAGAAACAGACTGATCGCATGACTATTTCTATCTACCATCACAACTATGATGTCACGTCCCTGGTTTGTGTCTTCTGGATCATTCATATACCTGGCTCAAGAACTTTACATAGAAGAAATACCGTCTATAAAAATAGTTGAATAAATCATCACACTCCAGAAAAACTAACCCTATTCATGATGATAATTACAATTATGATTATCAGAAAGAAAAAGACCTTGTAGGGTTGTGACTACTGTTTATCTGAAGTGACACTACAATTCACATCACTAACAGAGCTAAACAAATATCAGTAGGCAATGATAAATCAATTGGTCACATTGACCAAATCATTGTCTTAGGTGTAGAGATGAAGCCCATTTCTCAGCTTAAAGCAACTAGAAAACTGTAAGACAAATTTTTTTATTAAAAAATATTATATATCCAATTTTCTTTGCAAAATTCTATGTGAATAAATTTAAGTGGACAGAAAAGTATCTTGTTATAGACTATCTTGCAAAACATTTATCCAAACATACAGTTATATTTCTATGATTCATACAGACAGCTCAAGACTTAAGTTTAGGAACAAAATGTAACAGAGACATCTGTTGAAAACACCATAACCCTGTGGCAGCTGCTATTAAGCCATTAACAGGATCAGTTTTCATTTAAACCAGATTTACCATTTTCTACAACAGCCCATGGGAAAGCTAACGACATTAGGCACAAATTACTGACAGAAGAGATCCTTAATCAAGCTGTACTTTTCATTTGGCTAGCTGTCCATGAGTACGGTTTCTAGCAAAAGAACAAGAGCTAAATGGAGGAAGAGAGGCGGAGTCAGAACCCTGGTTAGACCCATGATTTAACCTAAAGCTGGGCCCACGCTGTCAGACAGTGCTTTTGTACTATCATTGGATTTAGCAACGAAAGCTACAACCCAACTTGTACTAACCAGTGTTTTTCAAAAGTGCATTTGAAGGAGCTGGGATAAAGAATCTGACAAGAGTGACATACCCGTGATGTGATGACATTTGTGGTGAGTTTATGTAAGTTGCTTCTCCTTTTACACGTAAGTTTACGCATACTTGAGTTTTCTAAAAAATCGTAGAAAGGACTGTGCATGTAGCTAAGTGAATAAGTACTTACCTGGGCCCTGGGTCTAACCTCAAAGGGCACCAATCAAAAATCTAAAATTAAAATAAACCCCCAAACCACAGTGATGTATTACATTCTTCCTAGAGGTGGCATATTTATACCAAGTTAACAATGCCCAGGAACATATGAATTATGCATTAGTCTTACATTCCCATTTATGACTTATCCCAACCACTTCCTGGATGACATGTAACAAAAAGAAGATATTTGATATCAGAATGTGTCAGTAACCTTGCCAAATGCTAGCATTCTTTTATTAAATGACGTATCCATCGGAGTTACCAGGCATGGTGTGTGAACAACAAGCAGTACTGTATCCCCTGCTGCAGTACAGATAGGAACTTAGTGTAAATCTATTCTGTAACAGAGAGTGGCCATGTGCAGTTACGCTGGCAGTTCCTGAAATTAAAAAGTAGAGGAACAGGGCAAAACCTTTCCATTGATTCTGAGTAAAACACTAGATGAGAGCTACAGATTCTTTCATAATTAATTAATTATTTTTTTGCTTAAGGTGTATGACTGTTTTGCTTGCATGTACGTGTACCAAACACATGCCCAGTGCCCAAAGATGTCAGATTCCCTAAAGCTGGAATTACAAATGGCTGTGGGTCAGCATGTGGGTGCTAGAAATTGAACCTAGGTCCTCTGAAAGTGCTCTTAACCACTGAGTCATCTCTCTAGCCCCAAAGTTGTTCTAGATCATGAAAGAAAGCAATCTACTCTCTCTGACAACAGTTGCCTTTTCAGAATGCATGCCTTGAGTTTCTTTTCATTACTGCTTGTTGTACAAAAGCTTCTCAACCTTGTAATGTGTACCTTGAGACCTCCTGCTTACGCTTTGGCAAGAAACATTACTAAGTTTTCTTGTTTCCCTGTCTCTGGGGGCCTTTGCCAGGAGTATGACTACTTCCATAGCTAGCTTATGAAATGACACCTTTGTGGGCATGTTTCATTGGCTTTGGGTTTTAGAAATCTACATGAAAATAAAGAGGTGCTCAGTTTTGCTGATGCCGGTACCATGTCATCCTCAGAATGCTGGTTAGCTGGAGGTCAGGATGTCCTGGGAGGAGCTTCATTATTTTCTGACCCCCATGAATAATTCCACGAAGTGGAGAGATCTTATAGAGACAAACTTCACTACATATTGCAGTGGTGAAGTTCTTGGTCTTCCACATAGAAGAAGGATGATACACATGGAAGGAAAGGAAGGATGTGGCACCTAAGAAGCAAATGAGGGTTTGGAGGTAAACGTTGAGTGGAGGAATGGCAATGAGAAATGTTATGTCCATTGGAAACCAGGTACATAGGAAATGGTTAGCCTGAAGTGAATGATGCCCCAATATGCCTGCCATAGTTAGCTTTATCTGTCAATTTGACACAAACCTAGGGTCACCTGCAAAGAGAACACTTCAATTGAACTACTGCCCAGAGGTTGGCCCATGACCATTTCTGTGCATCAATCTTAACTGATTGTTGCAGGTGGACACACTCTACTGTGGGTTATACTAGTTCTAAGCAGGTTGGGTTTCAATGCATAAAAAAGGTAGCTGAGCAAGTCAACGAAAGCAAGCTAGAAAGAGACTTTCCCCCATATATACTGCCTCTGCTTCTGCTTGAATCCCTGCCCTGACTTCCCTCAGTGATGAATATGTTACCTGAAGGAAGATGCTTTTTTTTAAATCATGGTTTTATCACAGCAACAAGAAAGAAAATAAGAACAATGATGAAAAGCTATGTCATAGGATGCTTCCTGCTTCTGCACTTTCTGAAATGTTTATAAGTGTGATCGTCTGGGTCACATTTATTTTTTAGTATTAATATTACTTTTTTATGCTTATTGATGTTTTGCCTGCATATATGTCTGTGTACCACACACACAACCAATGCCTCAAAGGCAAGAAGAGGGTGTCAGTTCTCTTGGAACTGGAGTTGCTTTGAGCTACCATGTGGGTGCTGGGTGCTGAATCCAGGTCCTCTGGAAGAGTAGCTATCACCCTTACGCACTGAGTCATCTCTCCAGCATCATACAACAGTTTTCATGATAAGAGAAACAGTAATAAAACAGTTTAAAAAGCACCCTGCCTCCAAATCTTGTTCTTTTGATATAACAGAGATAGTTACAAAACCCAATACTTACATTATGATAAGGAAAAGGGCTGAGGAGAGAGCTCAGAAGAGTTCTAGTGTATTCTCTCTGGCTTCATCAACAATAACAAAGGGAGAGGAGGAGAGAAAACAGAATTAAGGGGGAAAAAGACACGTTATAAAATTATATGAATGCACAACTGTCTGAGAGCTGGAGAGACAAATTTTAAGTAAACTAAATCCTTGGATCAGATGAAAGTGCAGACAGATCTGATGTCATGCATTGCAGGAAAAAGGAGAAAGGAGTTATTTAACACATGAACCCAGACATAGACCAAGTCATTCCTGTGGAACAATTTCTAGCCCTAGGATCTTCAAACGTACTCAGTAGCATGTGGGCAGTTGGGTCTAGGTATAAAGGGAGAGATTCTTGGTGTTTCAGAAATCCTGTGACAGTACTGGGGAGAAGAACATAATCACAAAGTTGAATGGCAATTGGATACCCAGCCCAAATGGAAGTCAGAGCCTTTTATAACTTAAATCTATGGAACTCAGTGGGGCATTCCAACTACCTAACGTTGGAATTCAGCTCCAGTTAAACTCAGTTCCTGGTGTGAGCATAGATGTCAGATCTTGATGAGGGAATCGATATTTTCTATTTCGTTCTTTACCGTTTGTTTACACACAATGTCCACCACATGGCAGGCAACTATGAGATGTCTGTAGCAGGAAGAAGATGTGAAGTAGGGGCCACTGAAAACTAGTCAATGAATACAGACTGATGCATGATCTGCATGATCAGAATCTGGAAATAACAAAGGTTTTATATTTATTAGCATCACAATCAGAAGAAAGAACGTCATATATCAGGAGAGAATGTAAAAGTGTTTTAGAGCAGAAAGAATGTATTTTCCATGGCACAATTATGACATGTGATTAAAAGTATAAATGGACATAAGAGAAAATGCATAATGAATGTGGTGATCAGACTGACAGTGAACTCATCCCAACTAAAGCAAAAAGAGAAAAATAATGAAAGGATAAAAAACATACACGTAGATAACAAGAACAAGATAATAACATGAAAACTTTCTAGAATATTCCAGCACATGTGAACCTGAGGTCCTTAGAGGACAAAAAGAGAAAATGGCACTGAAATCATTTGAAGAGATAAATGGATAAAATCAATGGAACATATTAGTCCACAAAAATCAGTTCAGAAAATTCCACACAGAAAGTATAGAAACAATATCTATAAGTCTTGAATTCACCAGCGGAAATCAAGACAGAGATAGAATCTTTAAAATGAAAAATTGCTGCTAATATCTAACTGAAAAGTCCACTTGGAACAGCCTAAGGGCTATTCTCGAACATTATCAATATTTTCTAATCTCAGAATTTCTTATTTAACATAAAATATTACATACCATGAGGAAAATTTAAGATGCATTTTCTTGTTCCTCTGATTTGTACTCCGGTCATGTGACATTCCTCTGCCTACAGAACTAAAAGAATCACTGGCTTATTCTAAATCTGCCTTTAGTTACTTCATAGGCTATTTCTTGCCTAACTGAATTTGTATAACATCCTGTGTTTACTACATACATTGGAATGCCTTAGCACTGTGTTTAAGATATAAACCTAGCCACCACATAATATCACTTTATAGCTGTATGTCCTAGTAAATCAAATACATATTAATGAATGTAATACTCTCACAGTTTTCTCCTCTGTTGCTATGATAGAACATTGACCAAAAGGGAAGAATTTATTTATGCTTATAGGTTATAGTCCAACATAAAGGGATGCCAAGGCAGGAACTCAAAACAGGTACTTACAACAAAAACCATGGGAAAATGCTGCTTACTGACTTGTTTACCATGGCTTGCTCACTTGCCTTAGGTACACAGTCCAAACCCATCTACCCAGAGATGGCATCACCCACAGTGACATGAGTCCTCCTACATCAATCGGCAATGAAGAAAATGCCCACAGACATGCTCATAGGCCAGGCTGATAAACACAATTTCTCAAGGCAATTCAACTAAGGTTCCTTCTTCCCATGTATGTCAAGTTGAAAACCAAAATTAGACATCCCAGATACATACACACAGCAAACGGGGTCAAAATGATTGTGGTTGAACTTATTCTCTGAAATGCCTATGTGTATGCACACACAGAGACCCAGTTTACTATTTTGTCATGCCACTGTCCCCATTAGGAAAACATTTTCCACTCACAGCTTTTCAAGCAGATACATTGGTACAGGTACTAGTGGGATCTGAGCATAAAGTAGGGGTCATGCAAGTCCTTAAAATTTATATTCAATAACAACAATGTCAATAGTCATACATTTGATGCAATTGGAAAAATGACATTTTAAAATGTTTTAGAAATTAGCTACTAAAGATCCTTATGCTACATATACCGCCAAGTTTTAGAAACTGTTAGATTCAGGTTCTGGCTCCTTAGAAACTTTTCATAATGTATTATTGTTCTTCACTTGCTACGTGTAACTTGGTTAGAAGACTAGACAATGCAAAATGTAAAGCAGTTCACATGTGAACAGTTCCAGGTGTTGGGAAGTGACTATCCCAGCTGAGTAGCCACTGTGCCATGAATTCTACTTAGCAATTAGTTCTTCTTCCTAATACTCCAAGCCCGAGGTAGGATTGTACTTCATGTTCGCTCTCTGGTTAGTTATACACAAACATCTATGGGTGAACCAAGTCACTTCCATCGATTTCAAGTAGAAAATTCATGGTTGCCTATAAATCCACCAGAGTTGTCTTTATTTCACTACCCTGGAAGACAAGGAACATTCCAGAAGATGTTTCTTCAAGCTGTCTATGGCTTAGGGTGAGAGCAGTGAGGAAAGCCTCCTTCTGTCCTGGACTACATGTGTAAGAAGTGGGGTACAAGAATTGAAAATTGGGCTTCTGCTCTGAGACACCATGAGATGCTGGCTTCTGTGTAAACACAGGATAACTAAGCTTATGATGCATGGCTTTCTGATCTTCAACTTTCTGCTAATGTGCCAAGATATAAGACACTAAGTCACTGGATTTGAGGAACTAGTGGTTCTTGGTCAACATGAAGCTAAGAGTGAATAAACATGTAGATATTCTTGTAATCTGTACTTCAGCTGGTAGACTGAAGACTGGGAAATTCGCAAGTTGCTGATGGGACATCAGGCCATGGCTATGACTCTTCCAAATATACCATAAATGATTCAGCAGACTTTACATACACTATATAGGATACTTGAATCCAAATAGTTTATTCTGCTCTGTGTAATTATTTCTCTCATTTAAAGGGGGTGCTGTAGATCCTGGCAGTTGGAAGCATTTTCATTGGCATCAGATAAAGATGCGAATAGATTCCACCTTATCCCAGAATAAATAACCTACATAGCAGTTTCAGATCTTGATGTCACTATCTATAAAGATCGAGGAAAGAAGCAATGATGACAAATAAACAGAATGGAAAAAAACTAAATGGTGTCCTCCCGAGCTAAACTCTGCTGAGAATACCACAGGGAGGCAAGGAAGTAAATCAGTGCTTAATTTGCATTAGAGATAACAAAACGTTCCTTTAGAAGCAGACAGCTCAGAAAAGTGCTTGGGAATTGATATGGAGCCCAGGGTCATCTAGATTATCAGACAGAGTTTTATAGTGCTATTCTCTTTTTCCTCCAGTTTTCACAGTCATGAATTTAAAATATAGACAAATTAGCTCTAATCCCCGTCTATCTGTTATATGGTTTAAAAAAGTGATTGTTCTTGGAAATTTATTCTGACCTAGGTAAAAAGGACAGAAGCCCATAGAAATACAACTACACAGCTTCTGAATAGAAAAGAGGTTCTCACTCTCTGCACCCCTGAATACAAGAGTTCAAAGTCTATGAGTTAGAATATTATTTCAAGCCCCTAATCCCAAATGTTGTTATAATATCAACAGCCAATAATTATTTGCTAAACCCAAGGAATTTCTTTCAAAACCACTCCATCATCATCAGCTTAATAGTCACAATAATCCAAGAAAATATATTCTATTATGGACCCAATTTTATAAACTCCTGGACTAGGTGTAGAGAAGCTGGATTCACTGATATCCCCCAAAAAGGTATGAGGTAGAGCTGAGAACCTGAGTTTAGGTCTTGGAGCTATTTCAGCTATGCTTCCTGCAAACAGGAGGAAGCAATGCAAAATGCCACCCTTGGGTCCATGACGAGTCCTCAAGGTCATTCTGCTCTGTTCCACCAGCTTCTCTTCATCACTTCTGCAAAGTGAGCCTTGTGGCCTCTTCTTCCACATGCTTGTCATTTTGGGTTCAGGCATCTACATTGTATCTAGAATGTACTGAGTAAAAACATCTTTGTTCCAATAAAATTGAGTGTCCTTAAGAAAAACAAAAAACAAAAAACAAACAAACAAAAAAAAAAAAACAAAAAAAAACCTTCTGAAAGACTGAATTTACCTTCTACTTTATAGGCTACTAATTCTAAATAGAAATCTTCCCCAAATAAAGGGTCTTGTGATCTCAAACCTAAAGCCCCTGCATCTAATTGTACAATTTTACCATGATTAATTTAACCATTCAAAAGTCTCTAACAATCTAAAAATGTCTGAAGGCTTTAGAGCAACATTTGCCCCCATATTTGTTTTACATAGGGTATTTATTTTAAATGTTGGTTACTATTTGATTTGTTCTTACCTTTTAACCAGCATGAGGGGTAGAAGTGAATTGGGGAACCATACTTTGTTTGTTTGTTTGTTTGTTTGTTTGTTTGTTTTATTAATCATTTTGTTTGTTTACATTTCAAATGATATCCACCTTCTCAGTTACGACTCCACAAATCTCCCCATCCCATCTCCCCTTTCCTCCCTCCCCTTTGCCTCTATACTCATCTACCACTCATCTACTCCCACTTCATGGCTGTAGCATCCCCCTACGCTGGGGCATCAAGCCTCCTCTGGACTATGAGCCTCCCCTCCCATTGATGTCCATAAGGCCATCTTCTGCTACATATGTATCTGGAGCCACGGATCCCTCCATGTGTACTCTTTGGTTGGTGGTTTAGTTTCTAGGAGGTCTAGGTGGTCTGGTCAGCCAACACTGTTTTTTCTATTGGGTTGCAATACCCATCAGATCCTTCAGTCCTTCCCCTAGCTCTTCTGTTGGGGTCCCTGGGCTCAGTTGGGTGTGAGTATCTGCATCTGTATTGGTCAGGTGCTGGAAGAACCTCTCAGGAAACAGCCATACCAAGCTCCTGTCAGTAAACACTTCTTGGCATCAGCAATAATGTTGGGGTTTGGTGTCTGCAGATGGCATCACACTTTGAATAATGAATCAGCTGGCCTTAGGTTCTTCAGCTGACATTTTTGACTCATTACCCCATGCTGATGCAAAGACAAGCAAGACAGATCTGTGTATCTTTGAAGAACTCTAGTCAATCCCCCTGATTAATTAGGACAATGCTATTTCCATCTAAAATTGGACTGAGTCCTATTTAAATAATTATGGGGTTTATCACATGACCTTCCCACAAGGCTCCATGAGACATGTCGGAGATAGAGAGGAAATTCGTGAAATATCATCTCATTACACAATGCTATGCGATGCCTTTACCTGAGCTCAACCTCAGCCTGTTGTAACTCATCTCTTCACATGCTACTCAAATGTGTGACTAAGAACGTTTCACTCTGGAGATATGGAAGAACTTTAATTGAATATTTTAATTTGGAAAATTCAGTTCTGGGATTAACTGTCTTTTCTCTGTTTCCTCATCTGTTTCCTTTCTCATTCTTTTTTTTTTTTTTTTTTAAATTGAGAAATAAAAGGTTGTGTTGGCTTTTTTTCCCCCATTTTTCTCCTTGTTAGGCAAAAGACAGATCTTTCCCTTCCTTATCCCTGAGAGTTGAACACATTGGGGGAAAATTGGGCACAGCCCATTACTTTTCCAAACCCCAGTGAGTGAGCCTTAGTGCACAAAAAGATGATGCTTCTGAACATCTGCAGTCTGATTAGACCAAAGACCAACAAATTAGCCGCAAATGGCTTTACAAGAGCAGGCAGATATATCATTCAGAAAGTAGAAAACTTTGGGCAATAACTACTAATCAACGTTTTCCCTTTGGGCAGCCCGCATCACACCAACAACATGTAATGATGAAGACGCGTCAGTGAGACGCTCTGTATTTCCCAAAGCTCTTGCATGCATACTATAGCATTTGGTGTGTACCTCAGGCCTCCCATGGGCTTGCCATCGGCCCACTTCACAGGCCAATAAAAAGATAGGATTTCCTCAGCTACAAAACTATTAATTTAACTCCTATCAACAATTGTATCTGATGTTTTTGATTCCTTCGCATAATTTATTCACTTACATTCATTAAATGTCAATTATTGTATCTGAAGCCCAACATTGGCACGTGGGTAATAAACTTCCATTAGCTCTAAACTGGTGGAAAGGCGATAGAAAATTCACTAATATGATTTTATCAATAGTAATAAAGGCTTGGCCTACCTCAATGGATACTGAAATCATAAATTATAAGGTACCAAAATATGATAGGTGTGTGTTCTGTTCAGAAACTTTTGCTTAAGGCAGAAACCGTTAGCACTGAGACCTTCTGCTATGTCAGAGTTTAAGAAGACATGATTCAGCAGGGTCTTCTGTGTATCTTTGTGTCTTTGACTTTAGCTTATGGAAAGTTGACATACAACTACTCAGCACAGATGTGACGTGATTTGTTTTGCTTTTTTATTGATCTTTATTGGTTCTTGAGTTTGGTAATGTTTGGGGGGGGGCGTTGAATGAAAAATCACTGAGTTTAGTGGTCTTGTGGGAAGGAAGAGTTTGATACAGTCAGAAAAGAAAATGGCGACGGGAATGAACACAGAAGCAGGCAACCAACATGGGATAAAATCAGAAAGTGAAATAAAGAACAAAACATGTCCTACAGGCCCAAGTAAATGATCTGGATTTATTCTAAGTGCAGTGAAGATCCTAAGGCAGGGATATTGTCGTAGTTAAGATTACTATTGCTGCCGGGCGGTGGTGGCGCACGCCTTTAATCCCAGCACTTGGGAGGCAGAGGCAGGTGGATTTCTGAGTTCAAGGCCAGCCTGGTCTACAGAGTGAATTCCAGGACAGCCAGGACTACACAGAGAAACCCTGTCTCAAAAAACAAAACAAAACAAAAAACAAAAAACAAAAAACAAAACAAAACAAAAAAAAAGATTACTATTGCTGTGATAAAACACCATGACCAAGGAACTTGTGAAGAAAGGGTTTATTCAGCTTATACTTCCAGATCGATGATCATCAATGAAGAAAGTCAAGACAGGAACTCAAACAGGGCAGGATCTGACACAGGAGCTGATAGGCCCTAGGCCCTGGAATGTGGTGCTTACTGGCTTTCTCCCACGGACTTGCTAATCCTGCTTTCCCTCAGAATCCAGGACCACCAGCCCAGAGATGATACCACCCACAATGGGCTGGGCCATCTTCCATCAATCACTAATTAAGAAAATACCTTACAGGCTTGCCTACAACACGATCTTATGGAGGCATTTTCTTAATTGAGGTCTCCTCCTCTCAGATGACTTTGGCTTGTATCAAGTTGGGTAAAACCAGCCAGCACAGATATGACAGGTTTTGATTTGCTTTATTCATTGATCTTTATTGGCCCTTGAGTTTGGTAATGTTTCGGGGTGGTGGTGGTGAATGTGAATCCTGTTCCTGCCCCCTCCCTAAACTTTAGAAATTTCATCAACTCAAAGTCATTCACTTCTGGTTAGTATATGTGGGAATCAGGTGGGGATTTGGAAAGATAGCCAAGCTGGTCCTTTGCAATTAACAGGCTAGGTAACCTTGGAGAAATTCTTTGCCCTTCTCAGTCCTTTGTGACTTCACATGGTGTTCATATGAAAATTAATACCTTAAAAGGAATTGTAAAGCATTTTGTATGGATGTTGAAATATTGAAACATATTCCCTGGGAATGTGAGTGAGTTCAAACAGAAACAAGATCCTCCTCTGTAGAGAATTCAAAATGATTTGATTGTTGAATTGCACAGGAAGTGAACAAGAATTGCTATTTTGTAACGAGGATGTTCTGAACTCTACATACAGTGCACCTGACCAGACACAAAGGACAAAAATAAAAATGCAAAATTCTCAGTAAAATTAAGTGGGCACATTTACATGAAACACCATTTTTTTTTTAAAGAAGATAATTCAGGTTGTCTTGAAACCATAGCCTATTGGTGCGGCAGGTGCTTAGCTGTCTCAAGCTCTTGGATTCAATCTCTAGCAAAAAAAAAAAAAAAAAAAAAAAAAAAAAAAAAGCAAAAGAAAGCAAAAGGAGCTTACTAGTCTCTTTGAAGGTGTTGATGGGGCTCTGAAATTCTCAAATCTGTTGTCTAACTTTGGTAATCCACATGGAGCTGGCTATATTTCTAGATGTCAGCAATTCAGCAGGAAACAAAGAGGGCTTATGGGGATAATTCTTGCTTGTCAGGCTGACTCATATTTGGGTGTGTCTGTGAGGGTGCTTCCAGAGATGATTGGCATGTAGGGATGTAGGAAGCAGAGGAAGTGAGAAGTCATGGGTGAGTATGTGATGCGTATGACCATTGTGAGACTGTCCTTTCTCTGACCAGAGGAATCAATCACATAAATCTCTTCTTATAGCTCCACTTACATTCTACTGGTTCTGTTCTGCTAGAGAATGTGCATGGAGATGTGAAGTCTCCACTTTCAGAAACCTTATGCCTGAGGTTAAACATCTACCTTTTGGCAAGGGGCAGTAGAGCATCCGTGTTCAAAGGGCAGCTTTACTAAATGATACAGAGCTTGCTTCTTCAGAGACAGACAGGAAAAGGATGAAAAGAGATAAATTTGATTTTAGAAATAGAATCCAGTCTCTAAAAAATAAATCAAAGAAAAATTATAGGAACAGGAGAATGATTATCCAATATAGAAAAAAAGAAAATAAAAGATAAAGAAAAGAAAATTTTCAATTCTTCTGCTTCTTTCAGAGCAGGCTGAGCACCTAGTGGAACGATCCACACTAGTTTTGAAGCTCATTTTAATCATCTTGGAAAGTCCTACCCCCATGTATCTCATCTGTAAAATGGGCTTAACAAGGAATTCGGTTCTCACGTTCCTCTTAATGATGTCTCTTGGGTGTATAGTGATGTAACTGAAAAAGAGTGGGCAATGATGGATTATTACTCAACTCATCACATCCGAGGAGTAAAAATTCATATTGACTTGAAATTTCTCCTGAAGTCTTTCATGTTAATGACTTATTCTCTAGTTTGGCTCTGTCAGGAGATGGAGCCTTTAAGAAGTTGGATCTAGAGAAAGACACAACTGGGACGCTGGAAACACATGCTGAAGGGGCTATATAACCACAGTCTCTTCCTCTGTCTTTCACCTGCTGTGAATCAAGAAGTTTAGCACCAGCACATGCTCCTGCCATGTGTGCTGTGCCACCACAGGACCCAAACAGCAAGAAATAATGATGGTCTCAAGGATTTGCTAGAATGATTGGAGATGGATGGATGTATTGCGGTGGCACTGTGTACTGATGGACTTACAAACTTTTCATGCCACCTAGAAGCAAGAAATGGAGACACAATAGCAACAAAAGAGCATGAAGTGAGTATTTTTATAAGAGGGAAAAGATTAACCATACTTCTTGAAGGAAAATTTCCAAGGGCCAGGAAAATATAAACTATAGAGGAAAGTCAGAAACACTCCAGACAAAGAATTACCAATACGTGATAAAAAAAAATGAAAGAAAGAAAAAAAATTACCATTCCTTACTTGAAACTATGGTAATCTGTTTGCACAACGCATTTGAGGCTTATGATATTGCTTTGAATTACATGTTCAATTACCATTTCCTAAAAGCAAGGACTGGGCCAAAGAAGTTTATAATTGCCATGATAGTGAATGCTAGCAAACCCAGGACTCCATTAAGTCTCATCCTGGAGATGCACTTGTGACAAGCATCCTTTGTATCTAAAATTTATTTGGGTAGGAGTCAGGGATTGGGGGTTACAGAACTAGATTCCCTTCATCTAATTTGAGAGAATTATATGTAGTCAGGAAAAATCACTGATGACATTGAACACCTAGAGCTCACTGGTGTGGCCACCAAAGTTTCCGTAAGTCCTGGTTCTTTCAACAAGATAACATTGTCCTTTTCAGAGCTGAGAAAAAGGCCTTCTGTCAACTGACATAAGGAGAAACTCTCTACAGTCACAAAATATAATATATGAGAGGGCTCTGTACTGTTAATGGTAATAACTAATAATCAATAAAAGCAATCATGCTCAGGGTCTGGATTCCCTAGGACCACTCCTTCCTGTGAGTTATTAAAAATCATTTCAACTCTTACATATTAAATATCACACAGAAAATAACCTCTTGCAAAGTGTTGGGTTCATCATATTTTACGAATTAATACTTCAGGTCATTTTAATCAGTTTCTGATATATATGCCATTTACAGAAAGCACTTGAGGGAAGAACACTGTGGCCATGATGAATAATGACAAGAATATGAACTATATTCTTTGTATACATATTGGAATTTGAGCACTACTGGCATGCTTTAACATCTTAAGTACTTAGGAAGCTTTAAATAAAAAATAAATTTGCCTATTTCATTGAAATAGAGCATCCCTCTTTTTCTAGCATAAAACTTCAAACTTATTAATTTTGTGGATATATTTTAAAAATGAGAGCCAGCACCAGCTAGATAATGACATGATGAGTGTCTTAAAATTTCTAGACACTAAGACTTTAGAAAGGGCACTAAATTTTTCACAGTATTTGTGTTTCATTTTCAATGTAATAAAAATACGCCATTCTTTTAATAATGAATAATAGATCCCCAGTTTGATTTACATGCATGGATTAGAAGTCATGTGTGAAAAGTTACTGTTTTATTCAGATTGGACTTCCCTCCAGTAAAACAAAAATGGTGCCCATCTACCACTATAAAAACGATACCTTGTCACACTGATAAATAAATATTAACTGGCTGTTACAGTTTTTTTTTTTTTTCAAATTCTATGCCCCCTCAAAGTAGTCTGCTTGCTCAGTGAGTTCAGAGAAAGTTTTCTCTACAGCATCTATAGTTCCTATATTTACCCTACCAGAGGGCAAAACCTCCTGCCAAAATCATGGTCTCCCTAAAGGAACACTGTTATCACAAAATAAGCTTAGTTTAATAACGGAAGATACATGTAACAATTGTGTAATCTTTTCTTGTTCTTTCCCCACCAGGAAAAAAATAATTTATTGTCTCTAGTTTTCTGTTTTGTTTGTTCCCTTTAACAACTGAAGAGGAAACTTCTGGTTTCTTTAGAAGCTCATATGATGTCACATTGGAAATGAGATCCTCAGGGTCATTTGGAAATGTCATATGGTGTTTTACTCAGGCACACAGGTGAAAGGACATTTTGCTAAAGCAGATATGTGACAAATTATTGAAGGAGACACAGGTGAGAAGAGGTTTTCCTGAATCAGACTCATGAGAGGACATGTGATACTTTGAAAGAATATAAATATGACCCCACAGCCAATGGGAGAAGGCCCTGGCATTGGCTCTCCTTGCTCTGCCTCGCTAGTCTTCAAAAACAATGCTCTTATATTGGTTCACCTTGTATCACATTGCTAATCCTTGCTTGTTGTAAACTCACCAAAGAATTTATGACATTTTGGGGGCTTCCTGCCACTTCATGGTTTCTTCTTGATCAAACTACAATTGCAGATTTATGAGTGGTGATGGCTGAATGGATTGGGGTGCTGATTGGTGTTTTGCTAGAGGACTGGACTGCTGACAATGAACTTTGGAACAGCCCCCAAAGAACTATTTCTAAGCAGGTCCTCAAACTTCATTTCCTATTAACCTTTCTTTTCCACTACCTCTGATGGGTGGTAGGCTACAAGGGAGGTTGAAGTGTTTAAAAACCCTTATAAAGTAGGTTGTAAAAAATCTAAGCCTACAAACAACAAATGTTTATTCTTCTTGGTTTTGTGGGTAATAAATCCAGGTGTTGACTATGAATTCCCGACTTCAGGTCCTTTGTAGGTTTGTAGTCAAGAGAGTCCAAGGCAACTTAGGTGGTCTTGTCAGCGTTAATTCTTAAAGCAGGGTGTTGGACTCAGGGCCTCAGTTTCCTGGGAACTGTCTCATTGGAGAGAGTGAAACAAAACCTGTCAACCTTTCTTTGATAGAAGTGCAGAGATGAGCTGGGCAGTGGTGGTACATGCCTTTAATTCCAGAGCTTGGGAGGCTGAGGCAGGAGGATTTCTGAGTTCGAGGCCAGCCTTGTCTACAGAGTGAGTTCCAGGACAGCCAGGGCTACACAGAGAAACCCTGTCTCGAAAAACAAAAACAAAAACAAAAACAAAAACAAAACCAAAAAAAAAAAAAAAAGCAGAGATAATATCCCATCATTTCTACCTATTGTATAGACACATTGTATAGACACCCCGCAGTCTAATCACACTCAAATAGGAGGAGAATATGTACAAGGATGTCACAGTCAGGAGCCCAGCATGAGTTTCCAGGCTGTCAACTTGTTTGACAAGGTCTTTCACTGTGTAGCCCTGACTGGCCTGAAACTCATATTCATCCACCTTCCTCTACCTCCAGGCACTGAGATTAAAGGTGTGTGCCACCATATCAGGCTACAGGCTTTTGCCCTCACCCTGTTATTTTATGTGTTTGGATGTTTTATCTACATCCATGTTTGTACATCATGTATGTACAGAGCCCACAGAGGCAGGATAATGATGTGGGACCTCCCAGACCTAGACTTAAAGATGACTGTGGCTATGTGGGTGCTGGAAATGGAACTTGGAACTTCTAGAAGAGCATCCTGTACTCATAACCACTGGGCATTCCCTCCAACCTCTGCCTGGCTAATCTTAAAAGGCTACCTGTCACTGGATCTTGCGTGTGTCAGGATTAAAAGCTCTGGCTGGACTACTCTTCTAGATCCACCACACACATGGAGGGTTAAAGATCAAGCTTCACTCCTGCAGTTCATTCAAACACACCATTGGCCTTACATGTACCCCAAAATGTTCTCTCTGGCTTGCCCACCTCTGCAGGTATTGCCACTCATGCTAAGCACATGATTTTGGCTTTCCTAATTCCCCATGATTTTCCATGATGTCATAGGACCCTGGGAACTAGGGCCCAGAAAGTGGCTTTACAGAATGTGGGAGTATGAGCCCATGCTAGACAGCCTCCTCCCCCATGGTTCCCAACACGGACTGTGATGCCACTAGCTGGTCACAATGCTCAATGTTTGAGTTGTCTGCAGACTGCCCATAGTCTGTGTCTGTCCAAGGGAGCACTTGGTCATGTTCTCACACAATGCACAGCCCTGCTATCTGAGCAGTCTCAAGGAGTGAAGCCCTCCCAAAGATGTGATGTACCTGGAAGGTCCCTGGTGCTGCTGTGGCTCTTGCTGGATTGTGTGCCTGGTTCTTTACAATCCCTGTGTTAAGCACTTAGACAAGCATACCAAAGTATGTGGCTGGGACACTTAAACAATTACGTCTATTCCTCAATCTGGAACTTAGATTTCCATGGAGTGATGTTATTCATGCTAGCTCGTTTGGAGGACCTTCTCCTTGGCTTCTAGGTACCCAGCTTCTCTTTTGCATGGCTTTTCCCCTTCTCTCCCTCTCTCCTTTCACTTTCTCCTCTCATTTCTCCCCTCTCTCCTCTCTTTCACCCATTTTCCTTCCTTCTCTCTCACCCACCTTGGTGTTCTACCCCATTTTGACTTAATTATCCCAGTAAAGATCCTATGGTTATGCCCCAAGGTTAGGCACCAATATTTTAATGTATAAGTTTTGGGGGGATACATAGTTCAGATTATAAAATCCCCTATTTCTATCTTCTACATTTGTTTTCCTATATTCAGATAGTATAGCTGAAGGCTAAGCCATTTCAGTGGAGAGGCAGATGCCTTTTTAGAAAATTTAAAACTAAAT
This sequence comes from Arvicanthis niloticus, assembly GCF_011762505.2. Taxonomy (NCBI): domain Eukaryota; kingdom Metazoa; phylum Chordata; class Mammalia; order Rodentia; family Muridae; genus Arvicanthis; species Arvicanthis niloticus. The sequence continues at coordinate 23,129,161 of NC_047665.1, read as the reverse complement.
AGAGAAATAAGGTCCTTTTAAATTTTCTGTTAAAGCATACAAAGTTATGTCAACAGAAGCTACTGGGGCCATGACCACTTTAAGGGAAAGGCCATGACTATTTCTCTAAAACACAATATAGCACTTAGGATAGAAGGAATGAAAAGTAATAACTATTACTTAATTACGATTATTGCTATTATTATTTATTATTATTTATTATTGCTATTATTATTACTATTATTAATTACTATTATTGCTAATAACTATTTAAAAACATGGTAGCTTAAAAATGTGGTATGTGTTTAGTATAACTAATTTCCCTGTTATGTGTGTGAATAATTCAGTGGAATGGCTTACCTACTCTACATGACATGAATTATACCACTTTCAGCTGCTCGTGAGTTCCTTGCTAGGCTGAAATGAAAACATCCAAGATCATCCACACCCTGCTCCTGGTCAAGGACAACAAGAAGTTTAGGGTAGAGTTTCCCTTCCCTCTCCTGTAGGCATAGCCTCGCTTTCAGTCTCTCAAGCAGTAAACATGGTACTTTTATAAGATGAGGTAGAAATGCAAGAGGGATTTCGAATACAACAGGAAAAGGAAGTTGTCAGTCAGTTAAGACATAAGATTGAACCCAAAACTCTACAATATTACTTCCATAACATTCTTCTAGCTAATAGTCAGTGAGCCCTCTTAGGCTAAAGAGAGAAAATACAGACCTTACCCTTCAGTGGAGAAATAGCCAAGATTTTATAATTGTCTTTATCTAACTCAATACATTATTGCCAACAAACTAATGAATAAAATACAAAATAAAGTAAGACAAATAAAATTAATCTATTTGGCTGTGTACAGTATAATAACCTTGGACTAGTTCAGAACCTCCCATTTGAATTAGGGTCAGACATCAAAGATTTCCAATAATTCAAAAAAAAAAAAAAAAAAAACCCTCTCATAATTAAAGAATGCTAGCTGCCAAGTTTCCACATTTCGTTTTGTTAAATTATCTTTTATTATTTTTAATTATGGCTAAGTGTGTGCACACATGAATGCAGGTGCCCGCAGAGGCTCTGGCCTGGAGCTAGAGTCACAAGCAGTTGTGAGCCACCTGACATGGCTGCTGGAGTTTAACTCTGGTCCTCTGAAAGTCAAGCACATGCTCTTAACAACTGAGTCATCTCTCCGCCAAACCCCTGCATATCTCTTTGACTTTCTTGCTGTATTGGTTGCTCTTAACATAGGGATGCTTGCCTACGTAATACCTTCACTACACATGTGCACATAGGAGTGACCAAAATGCTTACAAACCATATGTTTCAGACTCAGCCCACACACACAACGGAAATTACAAGTGGGCCCTCTGTATGGTACTCAGGTTTAGATGAAGGAATGGGAATGTCAGGATAAAATTAGTGGGTTTATAAGAGGAAGGCCAACAGCTCCCATTTGTCTTCTGCCCTGGATAGGCACTAATAAAAAACTATCTGGGCCAGAAGAAAGGTGGTCACCAAAGAAACAGATATGCTAGAATGCTAATAATCTCTGTCTAGACTCTTATACTGAGGGTAATGAATGCTTATTGTTTAAGTATGGTATTTTATCATAATATTTTGAACTGAATAAGATACATAGTGAGTGACTAATTTATTCTGTCTAGGCTTAATGGTCATGACCAAGAAAAGGAAGGGCAGTTTGTGTACAGCTAATGAAGTTTCAGAATAGGAATACAGGCTATCAGGGAAATACTTTTCATGATTAGACTCATTTTCTCAATGACAATTTATACTTTTTCCCTATAACGTGGCAAAAACGGTGATCATATCTTAAAAATAGCAAACATGATTTAGAGAAGGTTCTGTTTGCTTTTTATAAACACCAAAGTTGCAGATAACAGGGGAGGGACTTGTATGTATCTACACATATTGAAAATTCTCAAATGACAGTGGAAAGCTTTCATCTTTTACAGCTGCTCTTGGGCTCATGGAAGGACTGAAATGGTGGAAGGGGTGTCTCAGATCATTTATACCCTGATCTTTGTCGGGGACAAATTAAAATTTTAGATTTGGACATTCTTTCTCCTATAGGCACAGCCTCACTTTCTGGTCTCTCCAGCAGTGGAATTGGTATTTTACAAGATGACTTTAAGAGGCAAGAGGAAGATTTCCAACCCAACAGAAAACAGAAGTTATGAGTCCTTTAGGCTCAAGCTTGAAGCCTAATTTTTTTTTTTTCCATTTGAGAACGAACTGAGTTGAATTTGCCCATACCTCAAGGAACTGGGTATATGGGTTCATTTCACTTTTTTAAAACTTTTACTCAAAATATTACTTTCTTAAAAAGGAAAGAAGTGACCAAGTCACTCTGAAGCAGTAAAACCAAGTGGTTCTATTATTTTCTTATGTATTACTAATTTATAAATACTAAAATAGCATCTCTGAATTGATTTGTTTCTTCTCTATATATTGTATCCTATTTTTAAAATTACTGATAATGTCTTTTGACATTACCTTAACATTTCCTCTGCTTTCTGATCTTAAGAAATAATCCATATTTTTATAATCTAAATTTCTATTAAATTTGTTTAGTCTCTCTAAATAGTTTCGTATTATGTTTTGCTCTCATTTTAGAAACAGTTTATTATTATTATTATTATCTGCTACTTGTAAGGGGTCTGTGCCCTGAAGTACAAAGCCATGTTTGCGTGCCTGTGTGTGCGTGTGCGTGTGCGTGTGTGTGTGCGTGTGTTCAAACCCTTGGAGTCTTATTGGGGCTCATTAAACAAACAGAGGCAAAATGAATGAGTTGAAATCTGAAAGGCAAGTGGGAGTTGCACATTTGACCAATTCCAGGTGGGAAATTGGATACTGGAAAAATATATTGAATTGCATACAGTTATACCTAAGTGTAGTTGAATGCACAGTGGTGGGTGCCTCTGTCTAATGTGGAGAAATACCAGAGAAGAGAGGAGGAAGCCATCTGACTAGGGTCTATTAATGTACAGAAAGATTGACTTGTCCTAACAGACATCAGAAGTCAACCAATGGTTTTAACCAAAATGTGAGATGATGTCTCAGAAAGATTGTTTTGCTTCAGACTGTCTCTAGGTATTCTTCAATAATTAGATATTAGGTAATTATATGTTAGATAATTAGAATATCTTACTAAAGTTAGAGAGCCATAGTTGAGTGCCCATAATTATGGAGTAAAATTCCCATTTTTAACATTGCCCTAAGAATTTATGTGTCATCGAGTAACATGACAAACTTCCCCAAAATTAAGATTCTCATGTGTGAATTGCAAATGTTAATACTGGCCCCCAATATTTTCTTCAACTCTAAGTCTCCTGATATCAGTGGAAGTAACTCTTCACTGTGGTTTAGAAACACACAAAAGATTTAAGAAATTCAAATATAAGTGATGCTCACAGATACTCATGTATTCTTTCAAATGACAGAAGAATTGTGGACTCAGGAAGGAAGGAAGGAAGGAAGGAAGGAAGGAAGGAAGGAAGGAAGGAAGGAAGGAGATAAACTGCAGTGACTCAGAACTTAGGTTTATTCTGGGGTTGGGTTTCCTTATTAAAGCTGAGGCTTGTTTTTTGTTTTTTGTTTTTTTTTAAAAAAAAAAAAAAAAAAAAAAAAAAAAAAAAAAAAAAAAAAAAAAAAACATGTTCTTTGGCTCCACTGTAGCATTTACTCCAGATCACTGCTCTGTTAGTAACACGGCTTCAAGAAGACAGGGTTTCTGATGATGACTCTCACGGTAGACAACACAGTGATGAAGGGAGATCATGACTGTGGCAAGTCCTATCACTGAAAGCCAGAATGTGGGCTTTAGAGCGCATATCCTAGCACACGATTCCAAGCCTTGCCTCTTGTAATTATTTTTTGCTTTAAAGTATAAATTAAGAAATGTCTTACGAGAGCATCTCCAAATGATGTATTTAGCAACTGGAGTGCATTTCTACAGCAAGCCCTGTCTGATCACAGCAAAAAGCAGACCTTCGTAATAAATGACTACCAAACGCCTGCTCTCTGACTCCCCATCTGGAAACCTTTGTCCCCATTTTGTTCTCTGAGACCCTGGTCCTATAGACCCTTTGCCTTGGCCTGGGCATTAAAATACCACTCACACAATGTCAGCCACCTATTTCTACTTTAAAGGATCCTCAAGATTTCCATAAGTTAATAATTTTTAAACCAAAATAATTTTTTTTGACTTTAAACAATCTTGCACACTGACATGTGATCCACAAAACAGATGTGCTTATCAAATATAAAATGGGGTTAAGTACCATCAAAATCAAGTGACTTTTTTTTTCTCCTTTCCTTTGGCTGACACAAACCCTCCATCCTAGACACACTTCTCTGTGTTTTGTTTGGGGGAATGCAAAAAATGGAATATGTTACCCTAAATTGAAGGAAACCATGGTCTTAATGGAATCATTAGAGAAATTGTTCCAGAATGCTGCATCCTTCCAGAAATAATAACCCTGTAATGTCAGCAAATTCCAAGTCAGCACGGGTTACCTGCTGCACACAGAGGGGCTTGGTCATGTTCATTAGATCTGCCCGAGGCTCAGCCAAACTTCAGCACATGACCTTTAAGAATTTTTAAAAATTCATTAATCAATGTTCTTTGCCTGAGTTTTGCTGTTTTTGCTTCTTTAACCTATTATTTGTATCCTTTCTTTTTTTATAAGTTGGCTGATCCCCATACCCAACGATACTAAGAATTGCAAGCATAACAGTTCTAGCTAATAATTAACAGAAGTTTCTTCAGTTACCATTGCCAAAGGTCAATAATGATATTTTAAAATGTCACCCACAAGAATTATCAGGCAACCTAATGTGACAAGAAAATAATGGTCAAAAATCTTAATTTATATTTGACTTTATGTTCTTAAAAGTAATTTTGATATTCTTTTTCTTTGGGTCTTCTATAAAGCCCAAAGAATGCTCTATTTACTTCTCAACATTAATGTCTTAGAAACCAAGCAGAGAAACAACTGAGGATATCCTTCACTAAACTTCTGAAAGATCACTACAATTTTCCTACATTGTCTTGGTCTCATCTATGTCTTCTGTAACCATGGCTACCGTCTTCCTACATCTTCTTGGTGCTCTCATCAATGCCTACTGTAACTTTGGATCATGACAGCAGTAAGCATGGTGCACTTATTTATTTTTGTGCATTTGTGAATGGCAAAAGAGAGTGGCTCCTGGGCTGTCCTGTCTGTCTTAGGAAAACCATAGAGATGCAGGCATCCTCACTGGGATCTTAACTTTAAATTTTTATTGGCTAATTAATTAAAAAATTATAATCCTATACTTATTTACATTGTGTGATCCTTTATTTTTCTTTCACAATTCAAATGCTTTAAATCATCCAATATTTTATTAAATTCTAATAGAAAAGTCACACTCTCTAACATTCCTTTGTGAAAGTTGGACAACATTTTGAAAATATTTCTAAGAAAAAACTGAAAATATCACGTGTTCTTGCATTCTTCCTTGATCTTGAATGTTATTTTCTTAATTCTTTGACCAAACTTCTAACAAGAACGTATTCATTGTAGAGTGAATTGAGTCTCCCCTAAGGAAATATGTTGAACATTCTAACATTTCTAACATACTGTATCTCAGAAAACAGCCATATTTGGAAATGGGATCTTTTTATTTAGCCAAATAATAATGGTGTCTTTAATGTGGCTATGACTCAACATGGCAATGTCTTTATGAGGAAGAGTTACTTGCATGGAAACAGACAGACTTACATACAGCAAAGACATGGTGAGGACCATAGTGGACATCTACAAACTGAAGAACCATTAAGTCTGCCATAATTCATGAGAAACATGCCAAACTCTGCCTGCTTTAAACTTGACTTTTGTCTGAAAATTTGTGAACTTTTTGATGGCAGCCTTAGGAAAGAAATCCAATATTTTCTAGGAAGGAAAGGTTTCATGCATTTGTGGTACCACTGGCCCAATGCCTGAGTGAGATAAACCATATTGTCTCAGTCTCTTTTCCTGATCTTTTGATAAAATACTGACAAAAGCAACTAAAGTTGCTTCTGTTATTTTAACTTGAGTTATTCTGACTCAAAGTTCAGGGGTGCAGTTCATGGTAAGAAACAGAGCCCAAAGCAGCTAGCACCTCTCATCCAACATCAGGAAGCTGAGAAGGATAAACACACGCTGGCCCTGAGCTCTGGTTCTCCATCTATATAGTTCAGAATTCCAGCCTGGGAATGATGCCACACACTGTGGATGGTTCTTTCCACCTCATTTAAGGTAATTAAGATAGCCCCCCACAGACATATCTAGAGATCCATCTCCCAGGTGATCCTGGATCCCATCAAGTAGACAATATGAACTGTCATGCATGTCATTTGTCTCAGAATTGTAATCATGCTGCTTAGCTGACCTGACTCTTCTACTTCTGTCACTAGAATGTGCTCATGTGGATTGATTTTATTTCATCCTATCTGCTCAGAGTTTGTGAGTGGCTTGCAATGAGTCGGGGAAATTAATACCATCCATTCCTTTGTGTGACATTCACTTCTTTCCTTCTGGAAATTGTCAAAAAGTAAGTAAGTATGTGTAGATATTTTCACATTTTCCATATGTGTGTGTGTGTGTGTGTGTGTGTATACGTATATGTATATGTATATGTATTACCTATAGATGCAGTAGCCTAGAGAACTGCTTCTCACCTGGATTTTTGATCATTTTGCTCTTGCTTTAAGAGTTCTAATCTTCAATGTACCTTTTGAACTTTTCATTTTAGTCATTTTTTTATTATAGAATCATATTATAGGAGATTGTAGCATCAGGAGAAACATAACTTTAAACAAGTGTAAGGAATAACTCCTGTTATTTATAATGATATAAATGACATATTAGTTTCTTAGATAATTTCTACTTGATGGATTTTTTTCAGTTAATTTTTAATAATTAATTTAATTAATTTCATTTAATTTTTGGTTCTGTCTCTCCTTTTTGGTTACTATTTATAGAAACATCTAAAATTTTTGAAATTCTATATCAAATAATCACAAACCCTTGTCCCATGAATGGGTGTTACAATTCAAATCTTTAGATAGCTAAATCTGACCATTCATTCTTCTCTTCCTCATATCACCACTGTCTAATCTGCCACTGTTCACTGTTCTCTTTGATTTTTGTTTTGCTTTTTTTGCTTTTTGTTTGTTTGTTTGTTTTTCATGCACAAGGCTATCCATTTTGTTCTTGAGTGGTTTATACATTCCTAAGCCTTTTACTCACATGTATGTAAACTCAAAATGTTTATAGAATGAAAATCTGAAAATGAATATGCCTTTTAACCCCTGATTCTAGCAGAATTATAGACTAAGATAACCTAAATATTTAACCTAGTCCACCATCTTGCCAGAACTAGAAGTCAAAAGTCATGTACATCATGTAGCACATTTCCTCCCAAAGATCTACATCTGCAGGCTGTTAATGAATACTATAAACAAAGATGGCAATCTCTCTGTTTGAAATGTTTCCAGGATAAGTGTCAGCAGAAGACAAGCAGATTCCCGATTTTTCTACCAAGGACTTACTAAAAAATCTTCAGGCAAGCACTCAGATTGTCAGGCCTAAGCTTGGAATCCACAAATGAATTTGGTCTAATATGCTGATGTAAAGTATTTGGTAATGTTTGTGTGATCTGAGAGGCCTGAGACTCATATTTTTTCCCTTAACTCATTTTCTTTGACCACCTCTATCTTATGATATAGCAAGAGCCATGTTAATATGCAGGGCAAAAACAACAACAAAACACTAGATATGGAACTGGTACCAAGGATATCTGGAGCAATCATCACCAGCACATCTGTTGCTTCCCTTCAAAACCCTCTCCAACACCTATAAAGCAGCTGATGTTGCACTTCAAGTGTTGGCCTCCTAGCTCAGCCTGATGCCAAAGATATACCACCTGTGACTCTGTAACATTGTTTTCCCCTTGCTAAAGGTCAATCAGTAAGATAACCTTATAGACATGTGACGTAAGTACATCCTCAGACTCAGTGTGTCTCCTATAATTAGGCCTTATTCTTTCATTTAGACGATGCCTTCTTTGATCTTTGATTTTCCACAGATACATGGTCATCTCTCTCTAGTTAGCACATGTATGGTACCCTGTGCCCTCCAGCTGCATTAGGGAAGCTAATGGCTTCCATTCATGGAGTAAGCAAAGAAATGGACCTCTCTGACTTATTTCTTAAATGGAATAAAGTAGATGTCTCAAGTGTCTCAATATTTATTATAAACCTAAGGCACGATCTTATGTTTTTTTCTGAATGCATTTTTACTATTAGGAAACTATGATGCAATGACTGAGGGTATAGCTCAGTTGATAGGAATGAATCTTTGCCTTCACACCCTAGTACCACAAAGACCAGGTGTTGTGGAACATGCCTGTGATCTCAGTCCTCTGGAGATGGAGACAGGAGACTCAAAAGTTCAAAGTTATCATCCACTGCTATGTAATGAGTGGAGACTAGCATGAGACACATGAGTCTCTGTTTTATAAATAAATAAATAAATAAATAAATAAAATTTAAGTAAATAAATGAAATAACATTACAGTTTGTTGCTTGAAAACACATTGTTTTAACTGTCAGTCTCCTACAAATGATAGCAGTGAGACCAGCAGGCAGAGTTACATGCTTAATGAGAAAACTTGATGTTACTGGAGTGACTCTGACAAAGCAAATGGGACTTCCTCCAGAAGCAGCCTTTCACATTCTGGAAGTAGAAACGCTTTGGTGACTCTTTCCTGACAAATTATGGCTGTCTCGGGCTCTCCTCCTGTTTTTATTTTTTGTTGTGAGTGTTGTGCTATTCATATATATACTGAGTGTGAAGTAGCCTAATGAGGTTTTATTTGTTTGTTTGGTGGGGGGGGGGGGTAAGATTCCCAGATTCTGCTAAGCATGAATATTAAGAGACAGATAGAATTCATTGTTATTTTGTCAGCCTGCTAAAGAGTACATTTTCCTGTCTATGGCAGGAGGTAATTATGTTTTGATTTTTTTTCTGACACATGCAGAAATTTTAGGACTATTCTTTTAACCATTCCAAGATGCTTCCCTCTCTGATTGCAGGAGCAGGGCATGCTTTTCTCATCCCAGGAATCACCATCCTGTCCTACAGACTCAGTGCAGTTTTGACACTCTAGGTAATCTTTGCAACCTCACTCTTTTAACTTGCAGTGAGCATCCTTCCTGACCTGCGTGGTACAACTCCTCCTATTGGCACCTTGCCCAGAGCCTACCCTGTGTACAAGTCAGCACATCAGCACTGTAAAGAAATACCAAAGACAATTAGCTTACATAGTGCCTTTGGCTCAGAATTTGGGAAGTTCTGGTCCAACTTCAGTGATACCCACTGCTTTCAGCCTCTGACAAGGCAGCATATCACCGTGCCAGAGTGGAACATGACTAGAATAACTTACCTCATGAAACAGAAAACAAAAATAGAAGAAGAGAGTGGGGTTCACAGTCTCCTTCAAAGATGGAACCTCAATGGATGAAGGAACTCCCACTGTATTCTACCTCTAAAGGGCCCACCATCTAAAAAGTTTAATAGTTCAACTCTGTGGATCAAGGTTCTTAAACTCCAAAGGACACAGCTCCACACATGGGACCGTTACAATGATTCAACAGCTCATATAAAATATCTTCTACAAAGCCAACAAGAATAGATGAGGCTCCTGCATCCAGAGTTCATATTTTTACCCAGGGACTTGAGAGAGAATGGACAGTTAAACAAAAGCCAGTAATAAAGACAAACTATATCACTCTGCAATATAAAACATTTAAAAACAGGACAGTTTGAAATGGACCAAAAGAGTATAATTGTAGAGTATAGGGAACATGAAGTGAAGGAAAAATAAAAAGTATGTTAACCTACATTGTTCTTAACCAAAGGTTAACTTGAAAGTTATCTGAACTATAAGCACCTATTATGTTAATTAAAAGGAAAGTCCAATGGTAAAATTTTATAATTTTTATAGTTTTATAATATTTACAATATTTCAATAAAGGGGATTATTGGACTTCTGCTATGCACTTGCAAGGCACCTTTCTGCACATACCTATGGTAGAACAGCATCAATATGCCTATATCTTCCAAGTAGGCCCATCATAGAGGGTCGGCTATTCCCTCCATTTGATCTTGCTAGTCAAGGTCCCTTTTCTACTAAACATTTCCATACAATGAATTCTTAACATTCCTGTTTCAAAGCAGCTTTTGATGTCATGGCTATTACCTCAGTGAGTAACATGTTTAAAGTTGGTCATACATGCACACAGGTATTACTATTATTTAGTGCACACCTTCCATCGATGGGTCATGCTTGTCTTTGGTTTTTGTAACCCCTACCTATCTCCTTCTGCATGATACAGAGTGATCACATTGTCTAATGGTTTTGATCGATGCTATTGGGTTTCCATAGTCACAATTTGCTATGGAGTTGTTTCTTAGTTACAGAGAAAAAGGAGGGAGTGGTTATATTAATACATCTGTTAGTAACAAGCACAATGTGAAACTCTGTTTCCAGGTAGGGAAAAAATTTTTTCTCCTTGAACCTTATCCTTCAGAACCTGTGTCAATTCTGATGATTTTTATAATTCAAATTAATAAGATAAAAGGCAGTTCTGCTGTGAACAGTCAATGCCATGCCCCCAGTACAGCAGTGCAACCTGGGCTTCTAGGACTAATCAATTTTCCTTTCTCTTTGTCCTTTACCTACCCAGAAAGACACCGTCTGTCCAGCGCAGATGCTCCAGGAGAAGTTGAACCTAGCTTCACTGCTCCTATTGGACAGCTTCTCTCTGAACTTGATGTCCTCCTTTTCTCCAAGATCACTTCTAACCCCATCCACTGTGTTTTCTCCCAGCAGCCTCCTTTCCAGAATGCATTTGAACAGTCAGTATGACCTATTGCTTACTATACATACAATTCCTTCAATTCCTGGCTGCCTACACACATATGCATGTGTCACGCACAGTACATGTGTTAGCACTATTTACTAAAAAAAAGCTAAAGACAGAAAGATCAATAATCCATACTACACTCTTAACAACTAAAGAACACAGAACTAAATATCTTTTTACCTACAATAAGGTTTGTACCAATAGATGACAGATAGATAGATAGATAGATAGATAGATAGATAGATAGATAGATACTAGATAAATAATATAAAGGGATGATAGATAATAATATAATAAACAGAAAAGAGCTAGATGATAGATAGATAACAGAAGATAGATAGAGAGATGATGATGTTAGATACATAGATGATGATAGAAAGAAAGAAGGAAAGAAAGAAAATAGACAGACAGACAAACAGACAGAGATAGAGAAAGAGAGAAAGGCAAAGACAGAGACAAACAGACCAATAGGTGTTTATTGAACACTTATCAAGTAAGTAAATTTGGTTATAGAAGATTATATAAATACAATCCTTTGTATTGAGGACAGTAGGTTGATTCTGGACAAAGAGGGATGGTGAGCAGATAGTGATAGCAGAGTCTAATTAAACTCAAAGTGATATGTGTGCACAGAAGGTCAGCTTACCACAGAGAGGCTTTCGTGGAAATACAGCCCCACGTCATAAAAGTTGCCACCATGCTGAACTGGGCATGTTCTTGTCTTCAGCTGCTCAGTTTGACACCACTGGGAGACGCAGCTACCCAGCCGATTGAGCAGAGACACTCTGAGGAGGTAGGAGCCTTGGGGAGCCTTGTCCTTCAGGCCCCTGATACATCTGATCTGTATTTGTAGACGAGGCAACTGAGGCTGCTCACCCTACATAAAAGGAGAAGTTCTTGAATTACACAGGAACTGAGTAAAATCAAGCAATTAGCAACAATGGGCTTTTCAGAGGGTAAGAAAGGTAGACAATTATTTTTACTCAACCTATAATTGTTAGGTATTAGCAATGATAACAGACAAGGACCCACAATGTATAATTAAGAGGTCAAAAAGCAAACTCCCCGGTGATGGGAGGGAAAGTTTAACTGGTGTTTAAGCATGGTATGTTAATAAGCTATGCCATCAGAAACCATTAATCTATTATAGTAAGATGGAATTAGCTGGAATCCAACACGTCTGAAAACCACACAGCAGGCCTGCTAAGATATTGGGGAATGGGAAACCCCAGCAGTGAGCCTCACACATGGCATGAGAAAGGCGGAGATCATAAACAATACTAATCACAGATAATAACGCCACATTGGTAAGTGACCTGCAAAACATGTAAAACTTACACCTAGCCTGATCCAACATGCTCTCAGCATGTCAGCTTGCCCCACAGGCTTCCAATGAGAGCCTGTCCCACAACAAGAGAGGGAAATATCAAGGTCTGAGTCTCGGTCCATGGCATGTAACTGAGACAGGACTGAACGTTTTATGGAACACTCAGGTTTCCTTGCTCGTTCACAGTTGACTGGGGCAGGCCATTTCCATGTTCAGTTACTGCCAAGAAGTTAATACAAATTAATGATTTCAGTGAGCTATTGTTTCAGATTAAGTAAACACTAAAGCAAGATTGTTGAGAATTCAGAAATCATTAAATTTTATGTCTGGACTCACTCACAAGTCCCTGAGTAATTCAACCCTGAAAAATTCACTGGTCCTTTATCCTTCAATCACAAATAATGTCATGTTTAAGGACACATTACTCTTCCACCCAGGATATGGATACCACCAGGTTAATCTACAGTTGACAGGAGAGAGACTTCTTAATCCTGCCAAGAATTTATTGAGCTAATGCATATTTCCATATAGATAATGCTTCTAGAATTAAATAAACAAAGAAAGTTGTTCAATTTCTTTTGTTTCCCATTCAAATCATCCTTAAAAAGTAATCAGAATAACAATTATTTTTGGTTTAATTAGAAACTCTTAATTAACAACAAAGATTTAACCTTAATATTTTGGTTTCCAAAAATATTTTTTGAAAATTAACACCATCTGAATAAATAAGACAATCTTTTTAGACCTCAAGGCAGGATTACTGAAGCAGGCAGACTGAGTTATTAAACACATTCTAAATTAAACGCCTCTATGAATTTTATACTGAAATACATTGTGATAGTTTTGCATGCCAAATGTGACATTTTCTGTTTTAGATTCATCTTCTATAGTAATTTTTTTTTTTTTTTTTTGGAAATGTCATACAAACAAAGACTTTGTCATTTACCAATAGAATTACTATGCATGGTCGCCTAGCCATCTCTGTGCAGGCTCTTGTGGTTGTTTCAAGTCAGCAAGCCATAAAGAATCTTTATCTCTCTGAAACACAGCAATTTGGAAGATAATCGAATGGTGACTAGGGGGCAGATGTGCCAGTCTGAGGAATTATACCACAATCTCTCTTGCATTTACAACCTCTGTCGTGCACATGCAGGCAACGTGGGAGAAGAGGAACGAAGATTCATCAAATCTCATGCCTGTGTCATTTGCATGTTGGCAAGCCTACCTCCATGGATGGCAGAGACTGAGCCTGGTCATCCTGGCACCCTGTGCTGAGGAATGCCACTGACATTCCATGAACAGCATCTGGCCTGTGTATGGTATTAGCATCAAACGCGTTTAGTAAGCCCTGCTTTATCTCAAGAAACCCTCAGGAGGAAAAGAACAGGTAATGGCAGCCACACAATGGACGTATTCATCTGACATTTTGCAGTGGGAGAAGCCAGTTGAAAGTGCTCACCTTCCAGCAACTTCCTTCTGCTCTTCTGGATTCTTTAGTCACTTCTGGAAAAGAACACTGCTCAGTGCCACTACGTCTTGTTGAAGGATTGTCATCTGCAGTGCACGGCTGACTTAGAGCTCTGCAGCAGGTATAAAAAGGAAGTTAAAAAAGAAAGATATTGAAAATGAAGCATGAAGAAAAAGCCTTGCTTTCAGATCCTCAATACAGTCTGATGTCTTTTTTTTTTTTTTGATTACCTAGGCATTAAATAAACAGCACATTGTAGGTGATGCATATGATTAAAGCTTGTTTTTTGAAGTACAGCCCCAGAAAATATATGACATGCTATATAAGGTACTGAGCTCCCAACAATTAAAATGTCAATTGTTTCAGAAATAACCAGGAAATCAAATACAGTTGTCATCCTTTATCTGAAAAGAATGGGCTCAGGGACCCTTCATGAATACCAGAATCCACAAAGGCTTCTGTCCCTTATTGTAACACATCATCGTATATACATAAATTCTATGCACATATACTTTATTTTTTCAATACTTTATTTTAATGTTGTTGTGTGCAAATATGCCTGTGCAAATATAGGCCTGTGACTACTGAGGTCAGAAGAGAGCATCAAATCCCCTGGAGCCAGAGTTACAGGTAACTGTGAGTCACCCCACATGGGTGCTGGGAAGCAAACTCTGGTTATCTCCAAGACATGCGAGTCTTCTAAACCCCTGGGCCATCTTTCCAGCCCCATTTTTTTTACCATATATTTTAAATAATCTCTAGAACAGTGGTTCTCATCCTCCCTAATGCTGTGAACCTTTAATGTAGTTTCTCATGTTTTGTTGACCCTCCAACCATAAAATTCTTTGTTATTTCATACCTGTAAGTTTGCTATTGTTATGAATCGTGATATAAACATCTGTGTTTTCTGATACTCTTAGGCAAGTCCTATGACAAGGTCATTTGATCTCCAAAGAGGTGGAGACCCACAGGTTGAGAATTACTCCTCTGGCTGGTTTATTAGTATGCTTAATAAATGTAAAAATTATATAAATAGCTGCTATGCCACATACCAACAGAGGAAACATGCTCACTGTGGCTAAAACCATCATAGATCGAACTATATTTTTCATCCACCAGTGGTTGAACGCATAGATGCAGAAGCCACAGATATAGAGGGCCATCTATATTTGATAAGATTTCTTGTTGTTTCATTTTTTTTTCTACCCACTCTTCTTCGAGCCTACAAATTGTTCATGAAACCTTGAGAAAAGGCATTTATTTAAAATAGCCGCTTGGCTGAAATGATGTAATCATTTTCTATCTTTAATGCAAGAGCCAGAGATAAAGCACCATTTCTCTCCTTAAAATGCTCCTGGGCTCCTGTCCTCTTATGAATATGCACTACCTTTATTCAAGACTCTTCTTCATTGTTGATTTTTTTTTCTTTGTTTGCTTCTCAAACCCTGACATCATCTGTCTGCTTTCCCAAGCGCATTTGAATTACGAAGAATTGTGTCTCCCACTTCTCCTGACTTAAGCTTAATTCCATCAGCAGGGCCATCTGTGACAATGACTGTACCCCCACCAGAGGAATAGCCTTTTGGGGTCTCACTGCTGATTCAGTTTCTATGATACAAATTATCTCCCTTAATGTGGTTGGAGCTGCATTGACACAGGGGTTCATTAGGACACCCATTTGCTGGCAATTCAATTTCAAATTAAATACACTTTGTTGTAAATTTTATTACTTTTAAACTACTGTATCTATTGTCTTTAATGGCCCTATTATACAGTTATGAAGGTAAACAGATTTCATTAGTAAACATCAAACATCTTATGTTAACCACAGTAAGATGGTTCCTCTCAGTTTTTATCTTTGTTCTCTTGGTAAAAATTACAAGGTGCTCAGAAATGTCCTAAAATTTTAATCTGAGTACTAAGATGTTGCATTCTTTATTATGAAAAAGAAAGAAAGAAAGAAAGAAAGAAAGAAAGAAAGAAAGAAAGAAAGAAAGAAAGAAAACAAAGAGCGAGCTAAAAGAAAATATGGCCCCTGGTAACAAGCCCGCTCTTTTTTTAAAACTTACTTTCTGCAAATCAAAAAAGTAAGGGACCACCACCCATCTCAAAATTTTTAACCCAGCATTGTTCCTGTCTAAAGGATATGCAGGGACAAAAAAATGGAACAGAGACGGAAGGAAAGGCCATCCAGAGACCACCTTATTTTGGATTCATCCCATCTGCAGACACCAAACCCTGACACTATTGCTGATGCCAAGAAGTACTTACAGACAGGAGCCTGGTATGGCTGTCCTCTGAGATGCTCTGCCAGCACCTAACTAAGACAGTTGCAGGTACTCACAGTCAATGATCGGACTGAGCCTGGGGACTTCAATGGAAGAGTTAAGGGAAGGACTGAAGGAGCTGAAGGGGATTGCGATCCTTTAGGAAGAACAACTATATCAACTAACCTGATCCTCCAGAACTCCTATCGACTAAACCACCAACCAAAGAGTACACATGGAGGGACCCATGGCTCCAGCTGCACAAGTAGTAGAGGATAGCCTTATCTGGCATCAATGAGAGGGGAGGCCCTTGGTCCTGTGGAAGCTTGTTGACCCAGCGTAGGGGGAGGCTAGAGGGGTGAGGTGGGAGTGGGTGGGAGAGCACCCTCTTAGAGGCAAAGGGGATGGGGGATAGAATGGGGGTTGTGGAGGGAATACTGGGAAGGGGGACAACATTTGAAATGTTAATAAATAAAATACCCAATTAATTTTTTAATAAATTAAAAAAGAGTGAATACAAGAAAACAGGTACCCAGAGACATTGTTGACTTGAACTCCTGTAAAGCAGTTGTTGTCGCGGTCAGAGGCCAGGAGCAGGCATGAGATCCTGTCTGCATTGAAAATGGCCTCCATAGACTCATAGGAAGTGGCACTGTTGGGAGGTGTGGCCTTGTTGGAGGAAGTGTGTCACTAAAGGTGGGCTTTAGGGTTTCTGAAGCCCAAATCGGGCCCAGTGGCATTCCTTCCTGTTGCCTCTGAATCTGGATGTAAAACCTTCAGCTCCTCCACTAGTACCAGGTCTATCTGCATTGTGCCATGCTTCCCACCAGGGGACTCATGGACTAAACCTCTGAAACTGTAAGCCAGCCCCAATTAAATGGTTTCCTTTAAAGGAGTTGCTATGGTTAGGGTGTGTCTTCACAGCAATAAGAACCTATGACCGGTCAGAAAGTAGATCATCATTTCTGTCTCACTTGCAGATCAAGCAATAACTTTATGTTGATGGAGGTACAGCTATCTTCCATAAACACTGGAAGGTATGTTCTAAGACACCCATCCCCCACTCCCAGAGGCTGAAACGCAGCGATGCTCAAGAACGTTATCTATAATGGTGTGGTATTGCATGGCGCTTATACATGCAAGCTTCCTTATAGGTGAAGTCATTTCTACCAACCTGATTTACAACACTGAATAAAGTGCAAATTCTATGCAAATAGCTTCTGTGCTGGGTTGTTTAGAAGAGTAAGTAACAAGGGGTGGGAGGAAGACGGTCTGTCTTTAGTGTATATGTTGTGTCTGTTTATTTTTTAACAAATACTTTTTGGTTAAGATTTATTTCATTTTTAAATTATGAGTACATATGTGTGTATGTGTGAGTATGTACATGTGAAGACATACTTGAACTGTATCCCAAGAGGTCCAAAGAGGATATCCGATCACCTAAAGCAGTAGTTCTCAACCCATGGGTTCCGATTCTGTGGGGGAACCTTGGATATCAGGTATTTACCTTATGATTCATAACAGTAGCAAAATTATAGTTATGAAATACCAATAAAGATAAGTTTATAGTTGGGGGTCACCATAACATGAAGAACTACATTAAAGGGTTGCAGCATTGAGAAGGTTGAGAACCACTGACATAAAGCTTGAGCTACAGATGATTTTGAGCCACCCAATATGGTTGACGGGGACTAAAGCTAAGCTTTCTCTGAAGGAGTCATATTTGCTCTTTAACTGAGCTATCATTCCAGCTCGTATAAATACTTTCTGTCTAAGGCTGCCTGAGACTGTGACAAGGTGAACACCATGGTTACAAAAGTCCGGTTGTACATGTGCTCCATTGTGCATCATCAAAACCCCTCCCACAGCCTACAGACTAGATAGAACCTCTGCAAAGTACTGGCTTCTCCATGACTTGATAGCTAAATTCTCCATCTTTAATACAAAGTGAAACTGATGCTATAAATATTTTTCTAACTTCTATTTTCTACTTTGTTCCTCATAGGCATATTTTTTTTTATTCACCATGTTTAAATTTTTAGGTACCTCTAGTGTTTAATTCTATCTACTGCAACTTATTTAAATGGTCCCTTATTGTTGGCTATTTAGGTTAGTTCCTGTTTTGGCTGTTGCAAGTTAGCCTGGAATTAGCTCTCTCACGTGTAAAGTCTTACAGGCTTCCCTGACAATTTCCATAATACAAAGTCCTATCATTAGAAACATTGGGCATGGAAGGGATGCTATTCTATGTTCTACTGGTCTCTAGTTGAACATAGAAATGACACCTTAATGATATATAATCCTAAGTGCACAGCTAGCGTCTCAGACACTACGTGGTCTTCACAGGGAGACAGGCTGCACTCTAATGTTTACCCCATTTGCAGTTGGAACACAAGCTAAGGGAAGTGGCAACAAAGAGAAAGCACCTATGCATAGCAGTCTTCTCAGCTTCAGCACCATTGACCTTTTTAACCAGGTAACGCTTCATTGTGGAGGCTGCTCAGTGCCCTGCAAGACAATTTAATGAATCCTGCCCTCTGCTCATCGAGTACTCTCAGACGACTTATCTAACGCCAGCTTCCATAATCAAAATGTCACTAGATGTTACCAAATGTTCCCTGGGGATGACGCTAATCCTTGCTGAGAACTGCCGATGTTCTTAGCATGATGTAGCATTGAGTTTTAAGCAATCTTAGAGAAACTCTTTCGGACATACTTTACTTCTTACCTCGTCCAACCCCCAGGATATCCAACAGGTGTTATCAGTCCTGCCTCACTGACAGGCAGCTGCTGCTGAAATATGCTCACAGCCTTGTTCAAGGACAGACAGGATGGGTAAATGCTAATGCTCCAGATGAGACTATCCCAGCTGAAAACTGACTCCACACACACGCCAGCTCTGGGCATGCAAGTGTGAAGTGACTGCTTTGCCCAAGCCTTGGAAGTTTCTGTACTGGTCCAACAAACTGAATGTTCTCATAGAGGTCAGTCAAACACAGCTCCCAGTTATACCAGCAAGGCTAGCAGACCCATCAGCAACATCTCAGAGATGAAGAACACTATCTATCCCAGGATAATATAGGGCCACAGTTCCCTAAAGTCTGGCCTCCTAATTAAATCTACCTAGGAGTGCCCATTACCTGAAATCCATTCATTCTTAATTCATAGGAAGACCACACACACACACACACACACACACACACACACACGAACACACACATGCACAAACAAACACACAAATACACTACAATGCACATTCTTAACATTAAGGAACATACTTCTTGAATGCTTTTTCCTTCTTTAAACATGACATGGGAATGTCCTGGCTGAGTCCTTTTCCTTCAAATTTCAAATCCTGCATGGAAGAAGAGAAAGATGAAAGCAAAATGTATAAAATTTATTCAGCACACACGACGTTCATCTTTGGAGCAATTGGATGCTCTAAAACCAGAACATGCCAAGCCCCCAAAGTTATGATTCCCCAAGACAAAGAAGAACAATGGAATTCTACCTAGTGTGGCTGCAGTTTCATGAAACCTGACTTTCCTTACTCACATAACTACTGCCCAGGAAGATACAGACACCAAGAATGACATCGCCAAAGAAGACAAACAGTGGATGATGATAACACAGATTCCTGTGTCTATTTCTAGTTCTTACTAACCAAGCCCCATCCCAATCTCAATCCAATCATACTCCATGTATATATTCCCTTCCCTCCTCTCTCTTCCATTTTCCTCTCTCTCTCTCTCTCTCTCTCTCTCTCTCTCTCTCTCTCTCTCTCTCTCTCTCTGTCTCTCTCTCTGTCTTTCTTCCACACCTTGCACTCTCCCCTAACATAATATTATGTGGTTTTCCAGCATGTATATGAACATATGACTAAATGTATAGAGCACAAGAGATACTATAGTATTTCAGTCATGTACCCATTTCCAAAGTAAAAGGAGAAATAATTACACTGAGCAATAAATCTATTAATATTTGTATAGATATAATAATAGTAATTCACATGGGCTTACTCTATAGAGGAGGGAGTGCTAGACACAGGGGTGAGCTGTTGGCTGGGATTACAAGTTCATGTGGCTGTGAAATCCAGACCAGCAGGTCTTGCATGCTCTTTGATGAAGACTGAAGACTGAAAATGGGTCCCAATGGCTCTGTGCATCTGCCCAGTAAACATATTAATTGCTTGTGTTAATGAGCTTCCATTTGATATTATTTCGATTTGGTTATTTTGTCATTGTTGTTGGTTTGGACATCTCATGTCTCTGCCATTTGGTCCCTCATCCTGCTTCCTGCTAGTGAATCTAAGAAGTTTGAGATATATCCTCATCTGATGGTTTCTTTGGTCCTTTTAGTTGAAGCAGAGGTTTCTTGGCTTTGTGAGGTTCCTGTGGGTTTTATTGACAATTGCTTTCTTTGGCAAAAGTGAGACATTGAGTGTCTCAGACTTCCATGACAGGAAGTGTGAGAATGCTCAACTCTCCAGGAATTGTTTGATTGAGAAGAGCTGGGCACCCTTTCATCGCTTCAGAGTGTCTTTCCCTCTCCACAAACAGTACTCTGGGGCTTTGCTTCTGCTACTTCCGTAGTCCTAACAAAAGCTTCAGTGGTGACTCTCTTGACTTCCTGAGCCACAGTCTTCATCCAGGAGCCATTTTGGTGTTGCTTGCTGTATGAGAGGCTAAGAGTGTCACAGCCTTTAAGACTTGATCGTTTGACTCCTGCTTCTAGTTTATCTCTCTCTTTCAGCACATTTTTCTACCAGAAGCAACAGCAATCTACCAGGCATCATGAACAGGCCTCAAGCTTGGAATTTTCTTATCTCTACTGTCCGTTTGCTAGCTACAGTCTCTATTTTCCTGAGAATCGCAGCAGGCAGCTGGCTGCTAATCTCTCTGGAAAACCCTCAGAAGGATTTTATTTTCCCCATTCTGCAATGAGATTTTGTTCTGCTTCTCACAGAGAAAGGCTTCACCCCATGTCTGAAAGACCATGAGGATTCTTGTCACATTTTTCTTGAGATGATTCAAACCTTCATTCAGGTTCTCCTTAAAGTTTACTGTGCATCTTCAAGGTCCCATAAGATTTGGGGTTTGTGATAAACCATGTTCCAGTGTTAGAACCAACACCTGATTAGAGTCATTGTCTGAAATCCAAACATGATGTTGTCTAAGACACCCCCCCCACCAAGGCTGCCTAAGACTAGACACTGAAGGGAATCTTATACACAGATTTTCACCCATACAAACTGCATGGGAGATGAAACTGTGGATGATACACATCCAAAGATGTCTGTAGAAAGGTCATGATAGAACCCATTATTTCATATAAGTACTTCAAATGTTAACAAAACTCAGAAGGGTACACACACATCCATTTAAAAAAGGATAAGAAATTCAGAAGTTTATAAATTGTTAAAAGAAACTTCTTCTATCATATATATATGTATGTATATATATACATATATATGTATATATGTATATATATGTATAGATATGTGTGTATATATGTGTGTATACATATATATATTGTATATATACACATGTGTGTCCATATGTATCCATATAAATTCAAAGTCTTTAAAACAAATGTCTCATTAAAATTCCATATATCAAATTTGTAAATTCTCAGTAACAAAATTAAATTATTAAATATTATTCTTGCACATGCCAAGTCTATATGTGTATGTGTGATATAATTAATAACTGTACTCTTATCATTGAAATAAATGGCACTGAATTAAAGTACAGTTAAAGTTTTAAATAATGAAAAATAATAAAAATATCACTCTCTAAATTTTGTTTTGAGATTATAATATAATTACATCATTTTCCCCTTCTCTTCCCTCCTTCTAGACTTTCTCACATACCTTCCTGACTTGCTTTCTAATTCCTGGCCTCCTTTTTAATTAACTATTGTTACATATATGTATATTCTTAAATATATACATATATATTTTTTCTTAAATATATGAGTACAACCTGCTCAGTATATACAATGCAACCTCTATTATGTTTACATGGCTAATACTTGGTATTAGATAAGCAATTTGTGTGGTCTCCTGGATAAGACTATTTCTCCTGCTCTCAGCATTTCTTAGTTCCTTGTACTTCTTTATGTAGGACTGAAGCCTCCTGGACTTTCTCATCCACAATAGTATGTTTATTGGTATTATCCCCATTCCACTATATTTAGGCATGCATGCTGGTAAGACTTCATGAGTGCAGCTTTCGACATTCTGAGGAGACATGATCTCATGGTAAAGTATCTGTTCCTCTGGCTCTCACAATTTTTCTGCCTCCTCTTCAACAATAATCCCTGAGCCTTAGAAACAGAAGTTGTATTGTAGATGGATCCATTGAGACTGAGCTCCACAACTCTACATTTTGTTCGGTTTTAGCTTTCTAGATTATATTTGAAGGCTATAACCTTACTAAGAAAAAAATAAGAGTCTATCTTACACTTGTCAGAATGTCTAAGATCAACAACACAAGTGACATCTCATGGTAGTGAGGATGTGGAATAAAGAAACACTCATCTATTGCTGGTAGAGTGCAAACTTGTATAGCCACTATGATAATCATTGTAGCAATTCTTCAGAAAGATGACAATCTAACTACCTCAAGATCCAGCTATACCAGTCTTGGGCATATACCCAAATGATTCTGTATCCTACAAGTTCACTTCTTCAACCATGTTATTGCTGCTCTAATAATACTAGCCAGAATTTAGAAATAACCTAGAGTTTCCCAATGGAAGAATGGATTAGAAAAATGTGTTATATGTAGTGGCATATTACTTGGTTGTTTAAAAAAATGACATCATGAACTTGTCGGGTAGATGGATGGAAGAAGAAAACATCATCCTGAGTGAGGTAATCCAAACCCACAAAGATAAATATGGTATGTATTGACTTTTATGTGGATATTAGGCAATATGTAAATGATAACCAAACTACAATTCAGAGGCACAGAAAGACTGGGTACAGAGGAAGGGTCTAGAGTAGACACGTGGATCTTCCTGGGAGTGGAAAATAGAATACATTTTATAGTTGGTCTTGGGGCAAGGAGACAGAACAGAAAAATCAAGTGAGGAGGAGAAGGGGAGATAGAGTTGATAGAAGAAATGCAGAGAGAGACAGACAAAATTGAGGGCATCTAACAGGTGTTACAGCAACCTAGTGAAGTGGAAATTTCCTAAAATATATGAAGATGATCCTAATGAAGTCTCCAAATAATGGGAGAGAAGTCCCAAATGGGCATCTCTTGACACCAAATGAAATTTCTATTACTGGGACTAGGTTACATCCCATTGAGTTGTTGGCCAAAGAGCATCTATGGAAATCCCCAAACATTCCAGGCAATTGCCAAAACAATAGGCTGTTCTTCACAAACTGACATCAAGGCCTTGTTGCTGAATACAATAACCACACAACTCATTAAGCATGGAGATATTGAGCTGGTGTCTACATAGAGCTTTTATACCAGTATGAGAGTGTCTTCATTACAGGAACATACTCTGCATACTATCAGAAGAGAAAGGTAAACACTAAGTCAGCCACAAACATTTATCCACCACTGGGTACTAACTACAAAATATGCTAGGGTTATGGTGGCACAAATCTTGTGGGAGTAACCAATCAATAACTGATTTGTCTTGAGGCTCATTCCATGAGATGGAATCCTTACCCAATGCCGCATGGGTGACCAAGAGCCAGACACTAGATAGCCCATAAACCTACAGTAAAACCAAATACTATTGGTCCTAAAAAAAAATATATAGTGATAAAATGACTCCTAATGTTATTCTGCTACACTCATAGATCAGTAGCTTCTTTAGCCATCATCAGAGAAGCTTCCTTCTGAACCAGATGAGAACAAAGACAGAGACACACAGTTACACATTACTCAGAAAGATGAAAACATCTTGTAACACTCAGCTCTAAATGCATCATCTACATCAAATCCTTGCCCTCAGAGTCCAAAGAACTCTGGAGAAGAGGAGGCAGAAAGAGTGTATGAGCCAGAGAGGATAGAGAACACCAGAACAAGCCCCTGTAAATCAACTGAGAAAAATTCGTATGAACTCACAGAGATTGAAGCAACAAGCAAAGGGCAGGCAGGGATCATCAGTACCAGGTCCTCTGCAAATATATTACGGCTTTCAGTTTAGTATTTTCATGGGACTCCTAAGTGTAAACAAGTGGGTCTCTGATTCATGTGTCTTCTCTTGGGCTCTTTTTCCTTCTGTTGGGTTGCTTTACCCCACTTTGATGTGATGTTTGTGGCTGTATTTTTTTATATTTTATTTTGTTATATTTGTTGTCTCTTGGAAGCCCATTCTTTTGTGATGATAGAAAAGGAATGGATCTGGATAGGAGGGGAAGTGGGTGGGGGAGACTAGGAGAAGTCAAGGGAGGGGAGACTGTAATCAGCATATATTGTATGAGGTAATCTATTTCCAATAAAAGGGAAAATAAAGTAAAATGATAAAAAAAAAAAAAAACCTTAAATGTGTTAGATTTTTTTTCCATCACTGTGAAATAACGTTTTGTAAAGTAATGAGTGAAGACAGGCAGTTTTATTTTGCCTCACTCTTCAAGAGGTTCCAGTACATAGTGACAGAGTGGGGCAAAGCAGAGCAGTTGCCATCCTGGAAGCCAGAAAACAGACAGAGCAGGGATGCTCTGCTTGTGCTGACTGCTTTCTCATTGTTTATTCGATCCAAGATCGATCAACAGCATCCTGGAAAGTGTCAAGACACGAACAAAATACAAATAAGTTATTTGCTATAATTTAATACAAGTGATCTTTGTTACAGTTCCCAGACAATCCCCCGTCTCCATCTGAGACCCGTAGACCACAGTTTTAGCATCCAGTCATATTAGCATTCTAGTCTTCTGAGCTCCCACCATAATTATTCATTAAGCCTTTAAACTGTAGCCATCTCCAGCTTTCCTATCCTGCATCCCCAAACTTTCCAGATTTCTTGCACAAACTACTTATAAGTCTTTTTGAATTGTTTTCAGGAATACTCAGAACAATAACGACACTTTTGGTACTAATTTTCTTGGCTAATTAAACTTTCTGTCACTGTGACAACATAGCATATGCATATTATGGAGAAACACTTATTTTGACTTTGTGTTTATGGCTGGGATACTGTGTCAGCCCAGAGCAGCTCACTTTATAGCATCCAGGAAGCAGAGAGGGGGAGTGCATTTGTTTGAATTAACTGGCATTTTCCTCTTTTCTCTTGGATCCCAACCAGACTTCCAGTCTATAGGATGGTGCCACTCCCATTCAAGACGTGTCTTGTTCTCTTAGTCTTCTCTAGAAATGTCCTCACAGCTATGCCCAGAGATGTGCTTTACTTATCATCTTCTGGGCATTTCTCGATCCAACTATTTTGACAGGAAAGACTAATTATTGCATATATGTTTTGTGCCATACAATTAACAGCACATAGAAAATAATTTAGATTGAAGAATTAACCTTATAGGATCAAATATCATTTTTAAAAATATGTGATAGTATGGATGAACAAACAAATAAATCATAAACACAAGCCCTCCATGAGGGACTTATATTATGACAGGCATTGCCAATGCTATTTCCTAGTATTATAATTCTATTTCCTAGTATTGATTTTGATTATCCTTAAAAAACCAGAAACTCATATAATTCCAAATTAATTAACTATAATGTATAAAGAAATATTATTTGCAAGTTCATACCATGCAAGTTATCTTTAATTCACTTTTTTCATACCATACTTCATTCTCCTTGTAACTAATGAAGGTCCTATCCTCTAATCAAGAAATGCTCTTTTTATTGCTGGTTTGTGCTGCTGTTACAAAATGTGTTATGCTTATAAAGAAAGATTTAGTTTCACTCACACTTTTGTAATTTTGAAGTCTGAAATCTCTTTAGCCTCTGGCAAGGCTTCTATTAGCTCTATTGCATGGCAGAAAAGTGGGAAAGAGTGGTGTCCACATGCAGAAATATCCATGATAGTAGGGCAGGTTGGCTTTCTAAAAACTCACTCTTTCAGTTCCACCCTAGTCCCAGGAGAACTACAACCCCAGTGGACAACGTTAACCCATCTTTGGGTGGTACCCATGTTCCAGTTGCCTCCTAAACAGTTTCCTATCTCAGTGATTTTGATATCACTCAGACCCTGAGGACCCAGCACTCTGCACATAAATGTTTGGGATCTCAGTCAAATAACATTCTAATCACAACAATGATCTATCAGTACATGCGGGAATATGCAATACGACATAGATCAGGAAAATACATAATTTGTAATACAATTCTCAGAAATGTAAAATCAGATGCAAAAATAATAACTTGAGGTGGCACAGAGAGGTGTGAAACCTAAGGATTGATGAGCACATTACATTATAAGTTCATGAAAAACTGGATTCCTGGCAGATTGCCCAGATTTATTAAATCTTTAAGCTATTTAAAAAAAAAAAAAAAAAAAAAACAACTGCTTTATGGGACATACCTTAGGGCCCAAAGGGAGAAAATATGTTTCTAATGTTAAACATAAAGTCACGCTTTCTGCCTTTCAACTAAATAATGTAACTACCAATGACCTAATGTCATCTGAACTGTTTCTCCACATATCCTGTCTTTTTTATAGACACGGTATCAGGGAAAACAAAACGAAATATTCAATGATGAATAATTGCTTCCAGGAGGAAGCAGTAGACAAGTGTGTCTATAGGATGTCTGTGGCACAGCTAATCCAATCGGTATGTCAGGCTCGCTACAGCTGCACTACCTGCTTCTGATTGGGCCCTACGAGACAAACCTGTGCTAAAGCATATTTAAGGGACAATTGGTGAAGTCTGAGCATAAACGGAATATTACATAAAATGACTATGAATTTTACTAAACATGTGTTGTTACTTGGATTAGGTTCTTCTACATAACAAAGTATAAGCTTTTGGATGTATTCTGCATGTGTTTTTATAAAACTAACAGGCAGTCATTAACTCCTCCTCCTCTTCCTCCTCCTCCTCCTCCTCCTCCTCCTCCTTCTCCTCCTCCTCGTCCTTCTCCTCCTTATCCTTTGAAAAAAATCCAGAAGTTTCTTATTAAGCAGCTACAGGGACCTTCTTCACAGGCCAGCAATAGACCCAGTTAGAGGAAATGGAAACCAGGCAGAAGAATATAGTTATTTCTAACAACTTTTTGGAATATATTTTTAGAAATAAGGTAGAGTATTTCGGCGTGTCACATTCAGTCAGGATGTCACATAGCTTTATCATCTTGATCCTCACCCTGCAGTTCCACTCATATTGCTCTCCTGTGTGTATTTCTTCAACGAGGCTGTACTACATCGATTCTCTCACTTGCCCCTGCCCACCTACCACACCCCACCCCTCCACCAAAGGAACACCCTATAGCTCAGAACCCATTTGTGCATTTGGAATACTGTATATGTTTCTTTCTGTTTCATTTTGGTTTGAGAAAGGCTGCCTCATTGTATTCTGTGATAACTTCTGCTTTATTTCCACATTGTCAGGATTATAAGCATACATTGCCATGGTTTTCTTGAATATATACTTTTAAACACAGATTTCATAAAATATTTCAAGTTTTGATTATGAAATGAACTGATGGAAGATGTAATTGAGAAATCAAATAAGTAATGGATTGAAGTTAAGAGAAACCCGAATGAAGAAGCATGGATAATATTCATAAGTAACTTAAATCTAATGTGTGTTACCTGTGAGAGATGCCTTGTTAACATTTGCATAGTGAACATTGGCTATATTCAGAACCTATTTTTATATTTAATATTTATATATCAATAAAGAAAAATACTTAACCACAGCTACAGCTTCCAAAAACTCTAGGACATTATTAAGAAATGATGAGGAAGAGAAAGATGAGGAGGAAGAAGAGGAAGAAGGAGAAGGAGGAGAGGGAGATGAAGGAGAAGGAGGAGGAGGAGAAGAAGAAGAAGAAAAAGAAGAAGAAGAGGAGGAGGAGGAGGAGAAGAAGAAGAGGAGGAGGAGGAGGAGGAGAAGAAGAAGAGGAGGAGGAGAGGAGGAGGAAGAGGAGGAGGAGGAGGAGGAGGAGGAGGAGGAGGAGGAGGAGGAGGAGGAGGACTGAATGAATGGGATAGGAGTTCAAATAAAAAGATGAAGATATAGAAAAATCCTATTTAATAAAAATGTAGGGGGAAATGACAAATTGGGGTGGCAAGTGAGGGATGGACATGTGAGCACAAAGAATGTAAAACTCCAAATAGCAAGACCAAACAGGAACTTCTCCACATCACACTGTAGGAGAAAGTGACCAAATTACAATCTATTAAAAGCTCCCTGGAAACAGCAGTCAAAGTGGCCCAGTAGGCTAAGTAGGTAAAACACTGGCCACAAAGCCTGACAGTCTAGTTCCATTCAAGAACCTTCATGGCAAAACGTGAAAAGTGACTCCCACAAGTTGTCCTCTACATACACACAGGTGCCTTGGAACATGTACATCCCACACGCACGTACACACTAGCTGTATAGGAAATGCAGCTTGTTTGCAAAGACAAACATATCCAAGGGACATCAGTCTACTGAAAGAAACCCTAAAATCCAGGAAAAAGTAAAATTATCTATTTCAAGCCATAGGCAGAAAAGACTGCCAATCAAAAGTTATATCCAATAAATAGACCTTTTACATAAAGCAATGGAAACATAAGACACTTTATAACAAGTACAATCCAAAATGATTCAGGACCACAAGTCATTATTACAAAAGAAAATAAAGAAAAGATTAAAAAAAAAATCCTATACACACAGGAGGTAAAGAGTCTCAATAACAAGGCCACAGGAAAGAAGAAAAGTTATGAGAGTACCAGCCTGGCAGGGTACACCTACTGGCACAACCATAACACTAATGCAAAGAGAATAGCAAACACATTATGAATGGGTTTGGAGCCTACTTTTCATAGCAGAACTCATGGCATGCCACTAGAGTCACCAACCTGTGACTAGATGGGTCATAGGCTCTAGGGCAGAACCTACTATCCTTAATCTATTAAATAGGCATAGGATTAAGCTGACTCTTGGTGACATATTATTTTACTCTTAGGTTAGTGCATCTCTCAGTCTTCATTAAAATAACTTCTTTTAACCCTTAGATGGAAGTTGACACAGAAACCCACGACTGGGGTGCATGAAGAGAGTAAGAGACTGCTGAGAATTAGCCCTGAATGTGTTGTGTACATCACAAGCCTTCAGGGATCCCTGAGCAGAGGCAGCAGAAAGATTGGAAAAG
The DNA here is from genome assembly GCF_011762505.2 of Arvicanthis niloticus. Classification (NCBI taxonomy): domain Eukaryota; kingdom Metazoa; phylum Chordata; class Mammalia; order Rodentia; family Muridae; genus Arvicanthis; species Arvicanthis niloticus. The sequence continues at coordinate 23,099,856 of NC_047665.1, read as the reverse complement.
TCAGAAGGGTGAAGGACTACAATTAAAGAGTGTTTTCTGGACAGGGCAATTGCACTCATGAACTCAGAGGTTATAACAGCATTCACAAGATTAATCTGAACAAATTCCTAGAACAGAGCTGGAAAATGGGCACACGGTCCCACCCTAAATGAGGAGTTATTGGCAGTGGATAGCCACTGGGAGAGAGTTGTTTGTCTTTAAGAACATGGCCCCTGAGTGGCTATCCATGCTCCAGTAGACCCTCACTTATGCGTATACTAGTGATGCGGAGAAACGATGATACTACTCACTTATGATACTAGTGATGCGGAGCCCCAGTGGGTTTAAACAAAACAACACATGAAGTTGGGAGGAAATGGTAGGGGGATGATGAGAGAGGGATTGAAGGAGAAGAAATGGGAGATAGATTTGATTTTATTTTAAGAAAGGAAGAAAAAACAGACAAAAAAGAAAGGAAGGAAAGAAGGGAGAAAGGGGAGGAAGGAGGAGGGGAGGGAGAGAGGGAGGGAAGAAGGAAGGCAGGAAAGAAGAATGAAAGGAAGGATGAAAGGAAGGACAGAAGGAAGGAAGGAAGGAAGGAAGGAAGGAAGGAAGGAAGGAAGGAAGGAAGGAAGGAGGGAGCAAATGAAGGCCCCAAACAAGTTACACATATATCTGACAAAACAGACTTCAAGCTAGAATTAGCCAGAAGTGATTTTTTAAAAAAAGACTACTATACACAACTAGAGGAAACAATCTATCCAGAAAGTATAAAAATTATGACTATTGTGCACTGAATATTAGGGCTCCCAATTTCACAAAACAAGTACTTACTGGACCTAAAGGAAAAGAAGGGGCCACATAAATAAGCGGTGGCTTCACCCCCACTCTCTCATTAAGAGAGGAATCATACAGATAAAAATTCAACAAAGAAACGTCACACAGCAATAGCAGCACAGCTCAAGAGGACATCTTAAACACCTACACTCTGCTGAGTGTTCTATTCAACAGCCGTGAGCAAGCATCCTTCTCAGCAGCCCAAGAAATGCTCCCCAAAAGACAACAACTTTACAACCAGAAGGCAAGTCTTAGCATCTACAAAAGAATCAGAATAACTCTCATGTTACCGTGGAATAAAATGAGAAATCAATAGCAAGGAAAATATCAAACCACATAAAGGCCTGGGAGCTGAATAAACCCTTCATGAACATTGGGTCATTGAAGAAAACAGAGAGGAAACACCAAAAAAAAAAAAAAAAAAAAAAAAAATACCTAGAATAAAAAGAAAAGGAAATCACAGGTGATCGGAGCATTGGAATGGTACACAGCAAAGATGCCTATAAGATGAAAGTTTCAAGCTATCAGTGCAAACATATAAACAACAGAAAATCTCAGATGATTAATCAAAAATCAAAAACCCTTGAGATAGTTAATCTCAGCTAATTATGTACCTAATGGTCTTAGAAAAATAAGAAAAAGCAAAAGTCAAAGTCAGTAGATGAGAAGTGGACAAGGAGGAGTGGAGCGGAAATCAGTGAAGTGGGGAATAGAAGAGCAATGTGAAGAATCAGGGAACAAGGGGAGACTCCCTCTAAAACAAAAAGAGATAAACCCTTTACTACATTAACCAATGAGAAAAGACACAAAACAATGAAACTAAATACGAGAATGGATACAAATGAAATCTAGAGGATCATTAGGAAGTATTCTAAAAACCCATGATCCACTGAACTGGAAAATCTCAAAGATAAAGATAAACTCTGAGACATGTATAAGCTACAAAGTTAATTCAGTAGGATGCAAATAATTTTTAGAAGATGCATAGCACACCCCAAGGTTGAAGCAGTGACAGTCTCACAAGAAAGCAAAGGTCAAGCTGGGACAGAAAGCCTGCTGGATTCCATGACACTTTCAAAGAATGCACACAAATGCTCTCAGGTTATTCTACAACAGAGAGGGAGAGAATAGTAGGAAGTCGAGTCTGTAATGCCAGTACTATCCTGATGCCAAAACCAAAGACACAACAAAAAACCTCTAGTCTGCTTTCTATGGTGAGCATAGGGGACCTGTAAAGAGAATTGAACAACACATTTAGACGATCACGCGCAATCACCAGGAACACAAAGGTCATTTCACAGATGACAACTGAGAAATTTAACACAACACTTAACCTCAGCGTTAGAAATCACAGAGTGATTGTAAATGGATGGAGAAGGTTTTAGAGAAGCTTCTTTTTTTTTTTTCTCATGATACTGAAGATCCTAAGAATACAAGAAGAACATCTCAGTGTAACATGTTTGTACGTATTACATGCATCACAGTTGTACATGATACAATCTGAGCCAGTATTACACTCAATGGGGAAAATGAGATCTTCCCCCCCTCAAAACCAAGAATGAGGTCTGGTACCTACAAGTGGCAATTCTTAAAACATTACAGCCTCTGAAACCTATAGGTGATGGGGGCAAGAGCAAGTAAGAAAAGGGGTAAAAGTGGGAAGAGTCAACATATCCCCTTCTATAATATGGGTTTTTTTTTTATTGAAATGTTCTACAAATGTGGGGCTGGAGAGGTGATTTGCTGTTTTTACGGAGTTTAAATCCCAGCACCCATATCAGTCAGCTCACACTGTAACTCCAACTCCAGGGATCCCATAACCTCATCTGGTCTCCACAGATACAGAACATACATTAAGTAAAAATCAAGTGATTTTAATAATTAAGTAAATAACAAACCCTCTGAAGTCTACCAGAAAACTATTAAATATAACAAATACTATCAGCAGCATGACAGAATACGCATTCGAAGCAAAAAGAAAATCAGTAGCTTTTCCACATCTAAATGCAAAGATGTGGAGAAGAAATCAGGAAAACAAGCTCATTCACAATAAACTAAACCAAAAAAGAAAACCAAACCAAAACAAACAATAAAGTTTAGGAATAAACATAACCAAGAAGATGCACAACCTATGTAATCAAAGATTTACGAGCTGTAGAAAGGGAGAGATTAAAGACCTAGAACATGGAGAGACTTTTCAAGTTCAGAGACTTAACAAACCTGATACTGTAAACTCGGCCATATTTCTGAAAGCCATCTATGAATTCACCACATTCCCCATAAAAACTCCACTGACATTCTTCACAGATCTAGAAAAAAAAAAGCCTTTAAAATTCACATGGAAGAGTCCAAAAGACTTGGAGTAGCCAAGAAATCCTAGGCAGAAAGAGCAACACTGCAGACGCTTCACCTCAAATCATACTATGGATGTAACAGTTTAAGCATCACAGTCCTGACAATCAAAACACAGCAACCTCAACTCACAGCAGAGAACCAGAAATGCTGTCTGAGCAAAGTGGTAGTGGCCCAAGTTGAGCAACTGTCATGGGAAGTCAGAATAGTGAGGCGTGCTAAAAGGAAAACTAAAGTGACATTGTCAAAGACAAAGGAAGAAAAGGCAAGAAATGTGCACACTCAAAATTATGTGTGTGGGGATATTAGCTTTGATACTTCATATCTAAACACATTTTTTTTAGGAGACCATCCCTCCCCCACTAATCTTTGTGCCTAAAGGCCTGAGTTGCCCCACCCCCAACAGCTGGGAATGAGAAAACCAGAACGTTCTCAAGTTGTTTCCCAGATTGGAATTCGGTCTAGAACACCTAAGCCATGATATTAACCAGGTAGAAGCACAAGCAGTTAAAAGGGAATCCAAAAATATCACATGTGGGTTTTAATAATCTAAAAATATTTGTTACCCACTCATTTAGGAATCTAGTATCTATCTGTTTGGCGGGGCACTGGGTGTTGAGAAATTTGAAATATAAACTCAAAATAAAGAGATGAGAGGTGGCCCCAAGGAAGTGTGTCATGGTTCCATTTTGGATCTCTCCTGGCTTTGTGGGAATGGAGTAATCAGTGGTAGCAGGGACATGTGTTCATAAGGGAATAACCTGATGTCTATGAGGCAGCCATTTCTCAACTCTGAAGCTTTAGCCTTCTGTATCTCTCCTGCCCTGGGGCGGCTCACCTGCACCCATGCATCCAGAGTGAGTTTCAATGTGCTGCCCAATCAGCATGCTGGCCTCGCTCTCCCAAGTGCTGCAGCCTTCAAGGGAACTGGCCAGCTCTTCCATGATCTTGTCCTTCTGACTGCTGCCCAGGCAAGGTGCAGAGACCAGTCTCTTGGCTGCTGCTGCTGCTGAGGTGTAGGGCCAGCTCACCTACTCGTGTAACAGGGTGGGTTCTTTTTATGAGTAGTAAGACAGACAGACAGATATATCTCTATCTCTAGCTCTATTTTTATCTCTATCTCTATCTCTCTATATATTTCTATCTAATCTGTATCTAATCTATATCATCTATATCTATATTTTGATTCCCAGAATGACCTTCACCATGTACTTATAATGATATAAGACTCCTTGGAGCCTTTACTTTTGAGTTATTTCTCTGATTATTTTGTTTTAATTTGAACATCTCACCAACCCTAGTTACAGATTTAAGAGAAATTAGCTTCTCCCTCATCACACAACAGAGCAACTGGAGTCCAAGTTCTCTCAGTCCCCAGAGTCAGTGTACTCTCCTGTATGTGACACTTCAAACATCCTAATAGCTCCCACAGGGGACAAGTGAGTACAACCCAAAGTGAGGGTTTAATTATGGAAATATCAAAAATAACTTACTTTTATATAACTCTTCAAATTACTTAAAACCCTTGATGGCTCACCAAACTCGTATTCCTGGCCACTGTGAGCAAATGCAGGTTCTGCTTCCTCTTCTATACAAACATGGAGCCAGAGAGAAGTTAATCTTAACCAGGGATACACAATTGAAACTTGATGTACTAAGATTCCCATGAAAGAGCACTAGTTTATAACTTGGTAAATATAATTGTTCTATTTTTATTGTGTGGCAGAGAGCTCTTCTGTCTTGCATGTATTTCTTAAAACAATAAAGTGAACTGACTTTAGTAGTTTAACCTAAGGATAAAACACAAACTGACTCCCATAAGCTTTTCTGGGGTTTTGTTTTGTTTTGTTTTGTTTTCTGGCTAAACATTTTTAATAGGGGTACAAATTTGAGAGTCATTTCCTAAATATAAGTCCTTCCCCTTCAAAAATCAAGCCTAGTCATGCCTGCTTTGCCACATTATGGTACACAGAGGATGGAGAAAAATGGAGTGTTCACACTCATCCAGGAAAATGAAGCACACAGAAACTAACATTGATTCATGTGATTATATACTTCATTAAAAAAAAAAACACAAAACCAAAGTCAAAACAAAACAAACAAACAAATGACAAAACAAAACAAAAACTGCTGAATGATCCCTGAGCCTTGGAAGCGGGAATGTGATATCCCATTTAGGACAGAGCATTCTGAAGTAAAAGGCATAAGTGCCACCCCTGGCAGTGGACAAAGAATCACCTTGTTGGTGGTGTTGCTCTCACATCAGTCAGAGGCAGAGCAGATGGCAGTCCTCTCTTCATCCTAGCTTGATGCCTGGCTTGGTGGCCAAAACTGTTTTATGGCTGAGACTCATCAAATCAACTCCAGGCAGTGTAGCACGGGAGGAGGAAGACAGATTGCCATGCATGGACCAAAGATGTCACCATGGGCCTGCCAGCTGTGTGGCCAGCTTTCAGTGAGAGCCACTTCAATGCGTGAGTATGTGGTGGGTCAGGTGGGGGAGAAAGAGGAGGCGCTTGAGCATGATGAAGAGAGATGGAACTGGAGACTGGAGAGGAGTAATGTGTTCTGAGTGGCCAGCCCTGTAACCTGGGCCATGGTAAGGTCCCAGCTTGAGCTGCCATTGAGGGCCATGTCTGAGTCTGTGGCTATGCAGCAGCAGGGGTGAATGTTGATGTCAGTGGCTCATATTTACATTAGAGAACATGGGGACATCCCTGGTAGGATAGCTGTTGAGGGACCACATGGATGTTCAGGGGCTGTACAGAACTGTCCCCCACCGCACCACCCGCCTCCAATGGTTGTGGGGCTTCGGAGACCTAGCCCCACCTCTTCCTGGTGGCAGAATTGCAGAGAGCAGGCCCTGTGCCTCACACAGGCAGCACAGTGGAGCTGACCTCTGATGGAAAGGGTGTGGGTGAGCCGTTCCTAACAGTGTGAGTGTGGGAGAACTGACCCTGCCACTCATCTGCCATGGGGTGGCACCTGTGCAGAGGTGATGTCTCCTCCAGTTTCCCATCCCCCCACCCTCCCACTTCCGCCATCTCAGGCACTTGGGAAAGCTGTCTACAGGGTCATGAGCACAGGAGAGCTAGCCCTGCCCCTCACCAGCTGCAGCACTTGGGGAAAACAGACCATTGTACCTCGACTAATCAGCACAGCAGAGCTGACCCTGGTGGTGGGGATTTGTTCAGGTAAGCCAGTGCCAAGGGCAAGAGCGAGGGCAAGGAAGAGCTGGCCCTGACACTCATCTTCCTTGAGGTGGCATGGGGGCAGAGTAATGCCTTCCCCTCTCACCCCTCACTATCTGCAGTGCTTAGGAGAGCTGATCCCAGGGTCATGCAAGCAGGACAAGAGTCACTGGCCCTCTCCAGTTGCAGCACAGTAGAGCTGGCTCTGTTGGCAGAGACATCAGTGTGCTAGCCCTCCCCCTCCCCCTTGCCACCTGCAGTAGTCAGAAAAGCTAGCCCCAAGAGCATGAGGCTAGGAGAACTAGCCCTGCCCCTCACTGGCTGTAGCACTTGGAAGAGCAAAGCTGGCTCTGCACCTCACCTGGGCAGCCCAGTGGAGCTGGCCCTGATGTCCCAAGTGAGCCAGCCCTGAGAGTGTGAGAGCCTGAAAGCTGGCCCAGTCTCTCACAGGCCACAGCCCTTGGAGAGTGGGCCCCATGCCTTGCCTTGACTGGGCAGCACAGTTGAGCAGGCTCTGGAGGCATGAATATGGGTGAGCTGCCCCAGGGCATGAGAGCAGGGAAGCTGAACCTACCTCCTGCCAATGGTGAAATTGAGTTGTCTAGCTGGACCAGTGCTGGAGAATTTGCCCTGGTGGTACAGATAATGGAGAGCCACTGGGCTGAATAGCTCAGCTACTACCCAGGCTTATAGATCCTGGGTTCTGAGTTGGCACACCCTAAAACCTGTAACATCTTCAAATGTCTGGGACACATGCAAGGGCCAGTCCTGCTGATCCAAAGCTGATGGATTTCCATGACACAGGGCAACAACAGGATACTGGAGGAGTCTTGATAAGGACCTAATGTTGATGGTATCACATAAGCCAAAGATCTCAAAGCAAACCAATGACCCACTGCAATGAATAATTGCAAGTGAAGATATGTGGACAGAGGAGTATACTATAGGACACACTGTGACACACTGCAGCTTCCACCATGAGATGTTGTCTATGCTTTGGTTTTTGTCTGTCTGTTTGCTTGTGTAATTTTATTGGGGGGGGGTTACAAAAGGGAATGGTGGATATGAGGGGATGGGGAGATGAGCAGGGCTGGGGTGCACGATGTACAAGGATCTATGTTGTATCTGTTTACCATCACTGTGACTGAATACCTCAGACTGAATGATTTATGAAGATCAAAGGTGAATCTGGTTTGTGATTCTGCAGTTTTGGAAATTCAAGGTTAGGTAGCTGCATCTGATGAGCTGGTTCTTTGTGGTGGGGATGCAGAGTCCCTGTAGCACAGGACATTATTCGGTGAGACAAAATATCTCCTATACTACACCTCTGCTCTTCCTACAAACCCACAGTCTTGTCGATGCTTCAAGTGCTTGCTATATAAGCATCAGGACCTAATTTCAGATCCCAACACCCACGTTAAAAACAAAAACAAACAAACAAACAAACAAAAAAACAGGCATGGCAGCTCACGTCTATAATCTCAATACTGGCAGGTAGAGACTAGCGGAGACAGGAGTCCCAAATCTTGCTAGATAGATAGTCTAGACAAAGTATTGCACTCCAGATTTAATGAGAGACTTTGTCTCAAGCACTAAAGTGAAGTTTTGTATAGTAAGACACCTGATGTCATTGCTTGCCTCCACATACTAAGCTTTGGTGTGAGCACCCACATGTGCATGATCCCTTTGAATCAAGGCCTCACCCTTTTGGCCTCCTTAAACCTGAATTCCTTCCCTAAGGTCCCACTCATAGACACCATAGTCAGATTAAGTGTCCCAATATTTAATATCTGACAGAGCGGATTAAACTTCAAACAGGTGGTTGGTGTAGGCTTTTACAACCCAGTAGTCTGCTTTCTGGTGACTCTGAAAGACAGAAAATTGAAGCTCCTTCTCAACAGGAATTAAACAGTTCCTCAAAGACCCAGTTGGAGACAGTTTGCATCCAAATGATCTTAGAAGGACGGGCTTATTTGAAGTGTAAATTCCTGCTCTCATTTCAAACCAATCGAAGCCTACACACCCTGCCCAGCCACGGTGTAGTGTTTCAGGTATTACAATGCTTTAAACCTTCAGTAGTACCTTCCAAAAAGTATACTTAACTCAAGAAGAAAATTTTCACCAATTCCACTGGCTGTGTCATAAACTGGAGGGTTCCATGCTAGTTATTTATTTATTTATTTATTTATTTATTTATTTATTTACTTTTGCCATTGGTGTTCTGTTCAGGAACTTTCCCCCTGTGCCCAAGTGTTCAAGGTTCTTCTCCACCTTTTCTTCTATTAGTTTCAGTGTATCTGGTTTTATGTGAAGGTCCTTTATCCACTTGGACTTGAACTTTGTACAAGGAGATAAGAATGGATGGATTTGCTTTCTTGTACATGTTGACCTCCAGTTGAACCAGCACCATTTGTTGAAAATGCTGTCCTTTTTCCACTGGATGGTTTTAGCTCCTTTGTCAAAGATCAAGTGACCATAGGTGTGTGGGTTCATTTCTGGGTCTTCAGTTCTATTCCATTGATCTTTCTGCCTGTCTCTGTATCAATACCATTCAGTTTTTATCACTATTGCCCTGTAGTACAGCTTGAGGTCAGAGATGGTGACTCCTCCAGAAGTTCTTTTATTGTTCAGAATAGTTTTTGCTATTCTGGGTTTTTTGTTATTCCAAATGAATTTTCAAATTTCTCTTTCTATCTCTGTGAAGAACTGAGTTGGGATTTTAATGTGGATTGCATTGAATCTGTAGATTGCTTTCGGCAAGATGGCCATTTTTATTATATTAATCCTGCTGATCCATGAGCATGGAAGATCTTTCCATCTTCTGAGATCTTCGATTTCTTTCTTCAGAGACATGAAGTTCTTATCATATAGATCTTTCACTTGCTTGGTTATATTCACACCAAGGTATTTTATATTATTTGTGACTATTGTGTGATGGGCTTTGAAATTTCAAAAGTCCACACCATCTCAAGATAGCACTCTCTGCCTCTCTCTTACTCGTGGATAAGAATTGAAAGCTCTCAGCTACTGCCCCAGAACCATGACTGCCTGCCTGCCTACTGCCATGATCTTCACCATGATCACCATAAAGTCACCTTCAGAAACTATAAACCCCAATTAAACCTTTCTTCTGGAAGTTGCCTTGGTCATGGTGTCTTATCATATCAATAAAGTATAACCAAGACCACATCTATTTTCCAAAATACCTTACTGTGTATTTACTCCAAACAGGGACCAAATTTTCAGCACAACCTTCAAAACTGGGGAATTTACCGGGGTCTAGTCTCATCTCCTTAGACTTTTATGCAGGCTTAAAAAAATATATATTCTTTTAAATTGGGTATTTTATTTACATTTCAAATGTAATTTCCTTTCCCCATTCCCACCCACCCACCCAGGAATCCCCTATCCCATACCCCCTCCTCTTGCTTCTATGAAGATATGTCCCCACTCACCCTCCAACTCCCACCTCTCTACCATGATTTCCCCTACACTGTGGCATCCAACCTTCACTGGACCAAGGACTTCCTCATCTCCCTATACCTGACACTGTCATCCTCCCCTACATATACAGTTGGGGCCATGGGTCCCTCCCTATGTGCTCCCAGGCTGGTGGTTTAGACCCTGGGAGCTCTGGTTGGTTGGTATTGTTGCTCTCCTCATGAGGCCACAAACCCTTTCAGCTCCTTCAGTCTTCTCTCTCACTCCTCCATTGGGAACCCCATGATCAGCTCAATGGCTAGCTGTGAGCATCCACCTCTGTATATTTCAGACTCTGGCAGGCCTCTAAGGAGACAGCTATACCAGGCTCCTATCAGCATGCACTTCCTGACATCCACATCAGCGTCTACCTTTGGCGACTGCACAAGAGATGGATACCCAGGTGGAGTAGTCTCTGGACAGCCCTTCCTTCAGTTTCTGTCCCACCCTTTGTCTCCATATTTGCTCCCATGAGTATTTTGTTACCCCTTCTAAGAAGAGCCAAAGCACCCACACCTTGGTCTTCCTTGTTCATGAGCTTCATGTGGTCTGTGAGTTGTATCTTAAATATTGTGAGCTTTTGGGCTAATATCCAATTATCAGTGAGTGCATACCATGTGTGTTCTTTTGTGATTGGGTTACTTCACTCAGGATGATATTTTCTAGTTCCATCCATTTACCTAAGAATTTCTCGAATTCATTGTTTTTAATAGCTGAGTAAGTACCCCATTGTGTAAATGTACCACATTTTTTGTATCCATTCCTCTGTTGAGGGACATCTGTATTCTTTCCAGCTTCTGGCTAGTATAAATAAGGTTGCTATCTTTTAAAACTGTATTTTAGTAAAAAGGGCCATTAGACTTCCTAATGGAACAGAGCCTTGTGTGGCCAGCCAACCCAGCTTTCTGTGAGAATGTTCTTACCGAGGTCCAGTTTGCTTGCTTGCAAGTGTTCTCCCTTTAATCTGGAGCTGCTCCACCTTTCAGACCCTAAATTCAGCTTTCTTACCCTTTGCACACAGGGTTTTCAGTCTATAGATCACCATCCTTCCTGTCCCAAATATGAAGATCTCTACCCATTACAGTTGGGATATTTGTTTGTGATCTTATCCTGCTTAAAAAAAAAAAAATTAGAATTCAAAGAAACCAGAACTGAATTCACTACAGAACTTCAAAGTACAATCTCTGTCTATAGCATGTAGTTAGGTATGGAGTGGCTGCGCACTGCTGATGCTGATTTGGTTCCACAGAAGTAGGATTCCTGCTGCTTTTCTCTCCTTTCTTAGCTCCTCCTATAAGGCATTAGGTTAGGCATTAGCTTACCAAGGCTTTGCTTAATAGGGTACAAACAAGGCTTTAACTCCTGATCTGCCACAACTTCATTTTCCTGTATAGTCTTCCCACCAAAAAAAAAAAAAAAAAAAAAGTGTTCTAGGAGATTGCTATTAGAGTCATTTGCTCTGCCTGGGGGCTAATTACTCTATTTGGTTCATTTTTGAAAATATTATGTTACAACCAAAGGCAAGAAATTGATGGTGGCTTGTTCCAGGTTTGCTTATGTAATTTCTGAGAGATTAAATTAGTTAATCAGAAATTATGCGGGCTAAAATAGATCTGTCGGTTTCTAAATCTACAGTAGAAAATTGCTTTTTTAAAAAATAATTTGAATGGTGTGTTGTTTAAATATATTTTTTTAGTCTGTTCGCTCAATTATGAGACTTGAGTTTTAATAGTGCTATTGGAAAGCAATGAGCAAGGAACGAAGCCACGGAGAATAGAAGGCAAGCACCCATGTGTGACCTCCTAGAGATGAGCCGATAGCATGCATGTACGTCAAGGAGTGGGCACAGGGGCCCCTCAGGAGGTGAGGTGGAAGGGATACCTAGGGATTCTTGGTGAGGAGAAAATAAAAGAACATCTTAACTTCCATTCCTTCATCTGAATTATAGTCACCTCATGCCTACCTTGTGTGTGTTTATAAAAGTGAGAGGAAACTTGAAAAATTCTAACCTGATGCTAGACACAGGCTTCATGCTCAATACACTGGAACTCTAGTATACTTGATCTCTGGTCTAGCTAGCTAGCAAGCAGTTATACCAGCCTGGTAGGGGGTAGTAGGGAGTGACTAGGAGTCTCTGGCCTTGGGAAGACAGCACCTCTATGGATCGACTTTCTCTATATTTAGAAAATGGCTAATAGTTATATTTCTGTATTTATAGGCAACAATAAAATTCATTCATTAAATCATCTCTGTGCACACGAGGGTGAGGGCGGTAGGAGGGGGACTACAGATGCCATAGTATGTGTAGGGAAGACAATTTGAAGGGATGGGTTCTCTCCTTCTGCTATGTGGGTTCTGGAAATCAGATTCAAGTTATCTGGCTCAGAGGCAAGCCCCTTTACACTGAGCCATCTCCTAGTGTGTGTGTGTGTGTGTGTGTGTGTGTGTGTGTGTGTGTGTATGTGTGTGTATTGATGCTTCTTTTAAAAATATGGGTGCCCAAACCCACTTCCCCTCCCCTCCCCTGGACTGTTTCATTTCACACCAGATTGTTCTGCCCTGTGAGAAGCCCTGGTGTGAGTGGTCTAAACTGACAGACCATGATGGTGCAGGGCTGGGGTCTCAGCATCAGGGAGCCTGAGGTAAGATGAAATGGCAAGAGTCTCCTCAGCTCAGAAACACAAACAAAAAGAATTAATATGTGAAAATATATGAAAGAAAATGATTGTAAAATTAAATTACTATATAGCTACTGTCTAACTTTATTAATGGCTAGCTATTACTATATAAATATTCATATACATTTATATTTGTAATTTACACACTTATACATGTATAAATGCAAGGCTGAGAAGCTTAACCCACAGACATTTGACATTTCACTCTTAATTAGTTCAGTGTTTATCTCTCAAAAAGACATTTTCTTCATGATTCAAAAATCATTATCACTCTACAAAAATTGGTATTGACTTTTTTATAGTTATTTTTTATTGAATGTTTTATTTACATTTCAAATGTTATTCCCCTTCCCAGTTTCCCCTCTGCAAACCCCCTATCCCATCCCTCCCCACCCCCCCTTCTATGAGGTTGTTTCCCCACCTACCCATCTCCTCCCACCTCACCCACCACCCTGACATTCCCCTACATTGGAACATCAATCCTTCATAGGACCAAGGGCCTCTCCTCCCAATGATGGCAGATACAGCCATTCTCTGCTACATATGCAGCTGGAGCCATGGGTCCCTCCATATGTACTCTTTGGTTGGTGGTTTAGTCTCTGGGAGCTCTGGGGGTCTGGTTAGTTGATATTTTTGTTCTTCCTATGGGGTTGCAAACCCCTTCAGCTCCTTCAGTTCTTTCCCTAACTCGTCCATTGGGGTCCATGTGCTCAGTTGGATGGTTGGCTGTTAGCATCCTTCTCTGTTTTTGCCAGGTACTGGCACAGTCTCTCAGGGGACAACTCTACCAGGAACCAGTCAGCAAGCACTTCTTGGCATCAGCAATAGTGTCTTGGTTTGGTGACTGTATATGGGATGGATCCGCAGGTGGGGCAGTCTCTGGATGGCCTTTCCTTCAGTCTCTGCTCCACACTTTGACTTTTTTTTTTTAAACAAACTTACTGTTTGGGGTTTTGGTTTTGTTTGTTTGCTTTTCACTTTCAGAGGGGCTTTTTTTTTTCCAGATGAGTTCTCATGTACTTCAGGCTGGCCTTGAACTCACTATGAAGCCAAAAATATCATTGAACTGTTGACTTCTTTCTCTGCCTCCCAGGAGTTGAGATTAGTCACCACACCCAGCTACATGGTGACTGTTTTTATAGCAATTTCAGGTTGACAGAAACTGAGCAGAAAATAAAGGTTCATAAAAAACATTCCCACATAGTCCACGCTGGCCCTGTCCCAGGGGCCACACACCCAGCTTCCTCTGCTGTCAACACCTGCAAGCAGTGTCACACATTAGTAAGAAGTGATGACCTCACACAGACATGGAGGCATGATGCCAAGGCCACTGCTTACATGAAGTTTACTCTGGATGTTGTAGAGTCTGCAGGATTGAACCAATGCATCTGACAATAGAATGCCATACGGCGTACTTTCGTAGCCTTAAACAGTCCTCTCTGCTCCCTTATTCCCTGCTCCCTGACCTCAAACACTGACGGTCATTGATCTTTCCACCAGCCCCATAGATACTGTTTTCTAGAAGGCCAAACAGTTAGAATTACAATGTTGTACTTTTCCTGATTGATATGTATTTCTCACTTAATAAGAAGCATGCTGGGGTCTTCATGGGATCAGGTGGTTTTGAAAACCTCATTTCTTTTTAGTGCTAAAAAATGTTCCATTGTCTGAATGTACCAGGGTGTATCATGCACCTCTTGAGGAACATCTTAATTGCTTCTGAGGTTTGGAATTAGGAATACAGCTAGCTGCTTCTGGATTAGGAAATGGTCAATTGTGACATACATACATCCATACGCACACATACACACACACACACAAATATGTGTGTGTGTGTGTATATATATATACATACATATATATATACATATACACATATATACACACACATATATATATATATGGATATATACACATATATGTATATATCCATATATATATCCATGGGGAGATTTTTGCACGAACAACATGAACATAACCTTTTTATGCCATAACACGTCAAAGGTTTCTGTGAACACTGGAGAAGTTATTATGCATGAAGTACTTAATATCCGGGGCTCAGTAAGGGCGACAGAATGTAAGCTATGATTACGAGACAGGAAAAGGTCTTGAGTTTAATGTGTACATAAATTTCCTAGAGGGTTTGCATTAAATTATACACTTTAAGGTTCTCATCGCAGTGATTATGAGATGTTGTCTGTATTTGTACTCAGGAGTATACACTTTAATTAGCACCTCAGGTGTCCCAAGAGAGGGTGACGAGCCATATTTGAAAAGAGCAGCAATGTTGGATTTCATCTGAGGAGTCCCAGAGATAATGATATGAGAAGCATGATGTACTAGAAAACAAAATAGACATTATGAAGGAGGTAAACAGCCAGTCAGAGAACAAGGGAGTCAGTCTTGAAGGGCGGCTACGAAGAAAACGGTTACACATTAAGAACTGGGAAGTGGAGACACAGATACAAAATGTCAATTTCCTTGTTTGTGTGTCTGTAGGTGTGTGGGGTGAATGTGTGTGTGTGATGTATG
The DNA here is from genome assembly GCF_011762505.2 of Arvicanthis niloticus. NCBI lineage: Eukaryota > Metazoa > Chordata > Mammalia > Rodentia > Muridae > Arvicanthis > Arvicanthis niloticus. The sequence goes on along the minus strand of NC_047665.1, from coordinate 23,084,807 downwards.
TGGGTGGTGTGTGAGTGGGGTGTATGTGTGTATTCTGTGGGGGTGCATGTGTGTGGGGTATGTAGCTCCGTGTATGTGTAGATGTATGAATGTGTGTGTATGATATATGCATGTATATGAGGGCTGTGTGTCTGAGATTTGTGTGTGTGTGTGTGTGTGTGTGCACCCTTGCCTGTGTTCACACAAAGTAGGTAATCCCTGTTCTCGTTCCCCTCCACAGGAGCCCCCAAGGCTTAAGCCTTTGAAATTTTAAGTGCCCATAACACAGAGAAGTCATGTAGAGTAATGATGTGAAGAAAAAAACGTTGTGCCAGTAATTCATGAGTTGCTTCTTTGCAGACTCATTTGGCAGACAGATGTGATCTGCTGTCTCCTTCAAAGTTTTGAGCCAATGCATTGCTGGTGGAGCATGGTGCTCTGGATCTGCAGTTGCTTGCATTGAGTGATGCTCACCTCGAGTCCGTAAGATTTCTATCACCCCAAACATTCATCATGTCTTTGCATGAGAGCATGCTAAGTCTTCCTACTTAACTACTTAGAAACAATAACCCATGATTTATTGTGTCCTATGTATCACTTCATTGGAAATAAGTTGGACTTTGAAAAAAAATTAAGAGTTTATGTTCCTAACCTCCAGTCATATAAAAACTGGAGTCAAGTGTATCATATCCTTTAAAATCAGTGGATAGTGGAGTGCTTACACCTAGAAGACTAAACAAATTATACACACACACACACATTATTTATATATATTACATATCATATATTTATGTATTATATAATGATACATTGTTATATATTATTATATTATATATTTATATGTAATATATTATATATTTTGTATATTATAAATATGTAGTTATATATAATTATATAACATATAATATACACAATTCTTAATTATTTATATTATTTATTGCATCTTTTTTAAAATTTTGGGGTGTATTTGTGTGTGTGTGTGTGTGTGTGTGTGATATATACATGTGTCCCTGTGAGGATGTGTGCATATATACATGCAGGTGGACACCCTGGGTCCATTTCAATGTCTTCTTCCTCTGTTGCTTTCCACTGTAGTTTTTGAGACAAGATCTCTCACTGAGCATGGTGACCACTGACGTGGGTAGACTGCCTGAGCAGTAATCAGCAGAGGTCTGCCTGACTCTGCCTCCCCGGAACTGAGGTTACACCCGCACACTGCTGGGCCCATCCTTCTGTTTATTTGTTTGTTTGTTTGTTTGTTTTTGTCTGTTTTGTAGTGCATCCTGAGAATCCATACTCAGTTCCCCATGTTTTATAGGACAAGCACTTTAGAGATTGAATCACCTTGCCCATTTTTAAACAGTCTTCATGGGGAGTTGAATATAGCTCTCCAACATGAAATAGGGCAAATAATTCAGCATAAGAGCTAAATGAAGATCATTTATTTCCAAGTGATGCTGCTCACAGCTCCTCGCCAGCATCTCAGAAGCTGTTGGTTTCTGCTGAGCACAGCTTATCTTTACTCTAATTATCTGGTTAATGTGTCATAACCCTGATTCTGCCTAACCCTGAGTGACCTTGGCATAGTTTCTTGAAAATACCTCAGTTTCTCTGTTCGTCAAATGAGAGTAGTCATTCTTGACACCTTTATATTTTGCCGAGGTCTTTCAAAACTTTATGAGCCGTGAAAGCTCTGAGCTCTACTGATCAAAATCATGATGGGACTACAAAGAGATATTTTTATTTACTAACGGCACACTTTTATTGTGCCACTAATGAGCACCGTGCTCTGCAATAACTCACTCAAGAGGAAAGGCAAAACCACAACAAACCAGGAGGGAGATGGGAAGAAAGCTGTCTTCCTCTGTATTCAGAAATAATTCTTGTTAATATTAATTAATGTTATACAGACTTTGTGGAAACCAGGCTTTCTGGAATAAGAGTACTGCGTGGAGGAGACCCCTTTGCACATAATTTCAATGTCCTGTGTCTAAAGGTTCCTGTATACTGAGAATTTTCCTTGAGGTCATATACTGTAAATGAAATTCATATGGCAGCACTCTCAGCGAATTGGTCACACAGCCAAAATGTGGACATTTAAGATAATGTTTGCCAAACCTTCTTTTCTTTTTTTTTTTTTTTTTTTTTTTGGTTTGGTAGTTCACGTGGAGGAGTTTCACTACCTGCTCTTGCATATAGGTATGCATGTAAATTTCATCTCACTGGGCTCTGGGACTGAGGGAATCGAAATTTTTTCTCTAAAGAAGCTGAAAGACAGATCATCCATGTTGCTGGAGCTTTACAACATTGAATCTGAGTTTATTCTTGATCTCATTTCAAACTCCTGTCTTTTGCTCCATTGGAGAATGTCTGACACATTACAGACTCAAAGTGCGCCATCTAAATACCCACAAAGGTTCACATTCAGTAAGTGTTTGGAAAGACACCACTTCTTCCAAATTGATCAATGGCACAGGATAAGCAGGGAACAAACGACAGGAGAGGGGTTTATAAATATTTAGCAATAAAATGAGGAGTTTTATTTTACTTTGTTTCTCCTCAAAAGTGCGTGTCAAAATCTCCCAGGAAGACAGAGAAGCACTTTGTTGCCTCTGAGAGCAAAAAGGACAAGCTCTCAGGGCCTAGCCACGCCCCCACTTCTCAGCAGCTCCTCAGCCCCAGGCCTCTGTCCTGTCCAAAGCTTTAGCCTAAAATAAACGAAGCACTCAGCCACGAGAAGCACTTGAGCTAAAACACTTGTAAAATAAGTACACTTCCCAGTACTCAAGGTAAATGAATTTTTCATGACCTAAGATCTATGTAGAAAAGTTGCATGAAAATGTAGTATTTTCAACAAAGGATGTTACGGACTGACCTGGGCACTCGCATAATTCATTTGTTGAAGATGGCGCTTTTGCCAGATTATTAGGTTTGGATGAAGCCATGAGGCTGAATCCTTTGGATAGAATTAATGGCTTTATGGGAAGAGGAACCAGAGGACCGGGTCTCTGTTTCTCTGCCCATCATAGGAGAGCACAGAGTGGAAGGAGCTGTCTACTCACCAGGAAGAGACCCTTACAGAAACCGCCCACATTGGCACCCTGATCTCAAACTTGCAACCTCCAGAACTGTATTTGGAGCCCTCTGAGCTATGGAATTTTTGTTACTATGGCCCATGTTGATACTTAAGAAAAGCAATTCTGACAACAACTATAACGACAAAAGAAAGACCAGTGGGAGACTCTATTTAAACTTGACAAAGAAAAGTCTAACTGGATTCATGACCTTGTAGCTTATTGGGTTTTTTTTTTTTGTTTTTTTTTCAGTATGGTGTGTGCCAAGCACTTACTCAATACATATCCAAGAATTAGTTATTGAATTCTAGGTTGTTGTTGGAGAAAACTAGACACACTCGCAGAAACAAATTAAAGTTTTAATGTCAAGGAAAACACAGCATGAAAAGGAGGTTTGACAGAGAAACTTAGACAAGATTTCAGAAAAGAATCATCTGAGATTGAATTTCCAGCAGAAAAGGACTTAAGGACTCGGGCGCTGAGAAGAGGGAATGTGGGGTTTGTTTTGTATTATTTTAATGTGGTATCTATTTTGAGAATAGTAGGTTTTTTTTTTTCTAGAATGGGAGAACGCGTGTAAGCTAAGTAAAGGGGGGCTACTTAAGTTTGTTAAATGAATGTTTTCCTTAATTAATAAAGGGATTGTATGAGTGTGATGGAGGAATGAAAGTTTTCCAGCTGTATGCCTCGCCTCCACCTCACACATATCCAGCTAGCAGTGATTCATAGGCAAAAGCAACAATATGAATACTCCTAAAATCGGTGGCGAGATTGAGTCACCCACATAGCACGAAGTATGAGAACATATATGATTGGACAGATAGAGGGCTGTGCTCTTGATGCTGTCCTCCCCAGTTTGGCAGAGAATTGCCTCAGAGTCACGGTTTCTACAGTGGGAAAACAAAGGTTGGAGACAATTTTTAAGGTTCCCCATCTTCCCAGGGCCTCTACAAAGGGCCTCATTCCTGTCGTCCCACAGAAAATGTTGGGTCTGGCAAGACTATGATATAACTCTGCCCACTACTCAAACTCCTTCAAAAATTCTGAAAAAGGAGGGGAAAATTTCAATTTCACTTTAGGAGGTGCTCTCTGGTAACAAAGCCAAAGAAATTATAAGGAAAGAAAATTATAAAATAATATCAATACAAATTTCCTCAATACAATATCACAAATGCAACTGAAGAACATATGAAAAGAGTCTTTTACCGTGATCAATTAAGACTGATTCCTGTGATGCAAGCATGTGTCAACATAGACAAAGCAATGTTTACTATTCTGTTTGTAAAAAAATATAGAATACAATTTTATAACCATCTCAATAGATACTCCCAAAAGTCATCCTTAAGAAGCCTAAACTGTTTCACGACAAAAAGCTCTCCACATTTTAAATACCATAAAGGTCATATATGACAACCTCCTAGTTAACATTAAGGACAAGATAATAAGTAATAAGTTCTTGTGACTCTTAGAATTCTTGTGACTCTACTTAGAATTTCAACTGGCAATCCTAGCCAGATACAGAGAAATATGGACTAGTGGAAAGAGTATTTCTATTTGATGAAGACTTTCTCCTACATAGAAAATAATAAAAGCTGGCCAAAACTTGTAGAAATTATAGCTTATTTTAATGAAATTTCCCAATACAGAAGCAATATATGAAAACCAGTGGTATTTCTACATGCTAACAAAAGACAGCCTAATAAACAAATTAGGAAAAAATAGCATCATTTATAATGGCATAGAAATAGTTGAGGGTAAACTTTTTTTTTAAAAAGTTCTGCATTCTAAACACTCTAAAGTGCTAAGAATTAAAAAAAAAATAATCAAAGTTAGACCATGCCAATGCACTGGAATAACTATCATTGTGAAATCATCAATACTTCTCAAAGAAGTCCATAGATTCATGTGATCTCAAACAAAATTCCATTGCTGTTTTCCACAGAAATGGAAAATTCTAACGCTTGTGTATAAATGACCAAACTAACTTTGAGCACAAAGAACCAATTTAGTCACCATGGTTTCTGGTTTCAAGTCCCAGGATAGAAGGATCATACTCCTGACACAATCTAATAAAACTAATGCATTGGCCAGGGGAATGAGCTATGAATCCAAGAAGTAACCATGCATTTGTAACCCATAGTATGGCAAAAGTACCAGGCAACGCAGAGGGTGAGGATATCTCTTAAGTCAGTGGTCTTGGGAAATGGGATAACCATATTCAAAAGCACGAAATTCTATCATTACCTGATACCATATCTGAAAATCAATCCCAAATGAATCAATACTTAATGAAAGAAATGAAAGTAAAAATTCCAGGAGATTCAAGTGACCCCTGGGTCCCTCTTGTTACTTAGCTTCTTTGGGTGTATGGATTGTAGCATGGTTATCCTGTGCTTTATGGCTAATATCTACTTATAGGTGAGTATATACCATTGTCTTTCTGGGTCTTTGTTACCTCACTAAGGATGATCTGTTCTAGTTCCAACCATTTGCCTGCACATTTCATGATGTCTTTGTTTTAATAGCTGAGTAGTCCATGCTGTAAATATACCACATTTTAAAAATCCATTCTTTGGTTGAGGGACATCTAAGTTGTTTCAAGTTTCTGGCTATTACAAATAAAGCTGCTATAAATGTGTCTTTGTGCTATGGTGGAGCATCTTTTGGTAGCCAGGAGTGGTGTGGCTGGGTCTTGAGGTAGATATACTACCAACTTTTTGAGAAACCACTAAATTGATATACAAAGTAGCTCTTCCTCCAGCAGTAGAGAAGTGTCCCCTTGCTCCACATATTCGCCAGCATGAGCTGTCACTTGTGTTGTTGATCTTAACCTCAATAGGAGATGAACCTAGTCTTACTGCAACTCAACATGCCAAGGCTGGTTGATGTTCCTGGGAGGCCTTCTTTTCTGAGAAGAAAGAGAGGAGAGCTGGATGGGGCAGGAGGTGAAAGAGAAGGACTGGGAAGAGAGGAGGGAGGAGAAGCTGATGTAAAGTAAATCAATAAACTAATTAATAAAAAATTAATTCCAGAAGAAAGCATCTTAAGGAAAATCTGTTTTACTAGTCTCAGCACTGATTTTCCTCCATGTGACTTTAAAAGTATAAACACCAAAGGCAAAGTTGATGAAGATTTCATGCAGCTTAAAATCCTCTGCATAAAAAAAAAAAAAAAAAGAAACAATGAATGGAAGACGCAACTTACAGAATTAAAGAAATCATTTGTAAACCACACACTTGACAAAGGGTTAATATTCAAAATGTCCAAATTCACTTAATACCTTAAGACTGTAAAAGCAAGTGATCCAGTCTAAAAATAAGTAAGGGAATCTCAAAAGACATTTATCAAAGAAAGACTCTCTCTGTGTGTGTGTGTGTGTGTGTGTGTGTGTGTGTGTGTGTGTGTACAGGAAACACTCAGTATCACTAAATCAACAAGCTGTTGCCCTTCTGGGAGGCTTCCATTTATAAGGATGAAAGGCAACAAATGTTGAAAAACTGCAGCTACACCATAGATGAGGATGTACTAGGAGAGGGAGGGAGGGAGGGAGGAGAGATGGGGAAAGGAGGGAGGGGCAGGGAAGGAGCTGAAATAATGAAACTTCTATATGACCCAATGTCCTGTAGCCCCATTCCCAATAACTAAAACATGAAAATAGTCAACATGTCCATGAGTAGTCAAATGGATGAAGAGAGTGTGCCACAATATACACAAGTAAACAGCCACCCAATCTAAGAATGGGAAGATCTGCTTGTGACAACATGAAGAAGGTTAGAGTAAGTGAAGGAAACCAGACCAAGGGGCAGAGGATGGAAAGACGCTCCCCACTATTACAGTAAATAAGTTTGCTTCCACTTCTCACCTGGCTCCCAGAGTCTGTGCTGTGGATCTTATGCCTTCTTACCTTCTACTCTCAAGGACGGTCCTGAGAGGCCGGGGGCTAGAGTAACACAATATACTGTGCAGCAAAGCAACTATAATTAATAATAGGTCGTTGGCTATCCTAAGAATAAATTCCAAACGCATCATCATAAAGAAGATGTAAGTAAGCAGGAGAAAATCAAGATAATTAATTTGATTTAATCATACATACAGTACACACATATGGAAAAACATCACATTCCTCTCAAAAATGTACACAACTGTGGTCAATTCAAAATAATATGATTTTTTAAAGTTTCAAAAATAATAATTTTTTTTCTTGACCATTTCTTTTATAGCTTAGCTGCTAGAAATGCCACTGGATCTTTGACCTTTTATAGGCATGTCTTAAGTTTTGTTTTCCTTGGTCTGCAGTAATAAGTTTTACTTGGCGGGGTAACTGGGTTATGGGATGCCCAAGGAAGGAGGAAGAATTGTCTAGAAAGATCTGTGATGGTATTTGCAGAAAAGCTTCACATCGAAATTGGAGCCAAGCAGGAAGTCTCTGAGCTCATGAGGGTAGGCTGATACCGTCTAATCTACTGAGGGCGAAAGCACAACATAAGGAAAGAGAGACCAATTTCACTCTCTATTAAAGCTAAGACATTCATAGTGCTATCAGCCATGAGAACTCCTGTTTGCACTTTGAACATCAATGTATACCACTGCCCCTCCCCATCACCCCTGGCTTTCAAGCCTTTGAATGAGATTTGGGATTGACAACATCAGCCGATGCAATGCAACCTGCAGATACCTCTGTGTCCATGACTTTGTGAGCCAGTTCTCACTGTAGGTCTTCATGTGTGTTTATGTTTCTTGTGTGTAGGCATATATGTGCACGTGCCTGTATGACCTGTTCTATTTCTCTGGAGAACCCAGGTATGTATCATCAAATATAATCTAAACTGCTGTGATCATTTGTCTCATAGACTGTCTTCGTCTATATTCCACTGCAGAACAATTTAAAGGGTGGCAATAACACTCCTTTAGCCTTGCATATCACTTCCTTTGAAATATAAAGTGCTAGATGAAAGAAAGAAGAGGTTTTCTATGAAGTTGTGATTAAAATGCTATATGCTATTATTAGCTTATAGAATATAATATTAGCAATGTATTGGGGTGGGTAAAATTATCTAGGTTTACATCTTAGCTCAACAACGTATTAGCTCTAAAACCATTCTCAAGTTACTCAACCTGTCTCTGTCTTTGATTGCTGGTCTGCAAGATGGAGACTAGAAGACTCCCCATTCAGATGGCCCTGTGGCTGAATTACACACATTGCTTAGAATTGTGTCAGTGGATTAATGTACACCATTGCTTTATTAAAAGGTTTAATTTTATGCTAGTTTAAATAATACACACGAAGTATCAGACCACATCATAACCCTCTACATAATGACACCTCAACTCGATTGGAGAAAATTAATACAAAAATATTAAACATCTATTTCTCTGTGAAAACCTGTGAGGTGCTAAGAATACCCAACTTGGAAAGCCACCCCACTAATCCTCTCCCAGTCTGGATTATCTGGAGCATAGCCGGGAGAGAAGCCCATAGGGGCCCCAAGAAGTACCAGTTTGGAATATTTCCTCACCAATCCCTTGCTAGTGAGATCCGCCAGAGACATAACCAGCCGGGTCAGGTCTCCTAACCTTCATTTTCTGACCCACAACTCACCCTCCATTCCCAAGAATTCCTTCTGTCAGCAGGATCATTCAGATAACACCAGGGAAAGTCAGATGCCTAAAAGGCAGTTTAAGAACAAAATCAACAAGAGCCAGGGAAATATGGCACCACAAGAGCCCAACTATCCTGCTACAGGAAGCCCTGGATATCTGAAGCACAAGAAGATGATCTTAAATCCAATCCTATAAAGATGATAGAGACCTTTAAAAAGGAAATGAGTAAATCCCTTAAAGAAATATAAGAAAATACATTCAAACAGGTAGAAGCATTAAAAGAAGAAACAAATACATATAAAGAAATACAGGAAAATACAATCAAGCAGGTGAAGGATATCAATAAAACTGTCCAAAGCCTCAAAATATAAGTAGAAACAAAAAAGAAAACACAAGCTGAGGCAATCATGGAGATAGAAAACCAAGGAAAGAGAACAGGAACCACAAACATAAACATCACCAACAGAATATAAGAGATGGAAGACAGTATCTCAGGCATAGAAGATACGATAGAAGAAATTAGTACAGCAGTCAAAGAAAATGCAAAGTCTGAAAAGTTTAAGACACAAGATGTCTAGGAAATTTCAGACACTATGAAATGGCTAAATCTAAGAGTAATAGGAATAGACAAAGGAGAAGACTTGCAGCTAAAAGTCCCAGAAAACATCTTCAACAAAATCATTGAAGAAAATTTCTCTAACATCGATGAGATGCTTACAAATGTAAGAAGCTTATAGAACACCAAGCTGATTGGACCAGAAAAGAAAATCATCTTGTCACATAATAATCAAAACACTAAGTGTACAGGACAAAGAAAGAATATTAAAAGCTGCAAGGAAAAAAGGCCAAGCAACATATAAAGGCAGACCTATCAGAACTATACCTGGCTTCTTAACAGAGACACTGAAAGCTAGAAGAGCCTAGGCAGATGTCTTGCAGACCCTAAGAGACCACAGATGTCAGCCCAGACTACTATATTCAGCAAAACTTTCAATCATCATAGATGGAGTAACCAACATATTCATGACAAACCCAAATTTAAACAATATCTTTCCAATAATGTAGTCCTACAGAGGATACTAGAAGGAAAACTTGAATCCAATGAGTCTAGCTACACTTAAGAAAACACAAGAAATAAATAATTTCAATCAATTAAAATCTATAGATTTAAATACACATGCATACAAACACAAAGAAACACACACTACCTCCACCAATGTCAAAATAACAGGAATTAATTATCTTTGCTTATTACTATATCTCAGTATCACCACTGGACTCAATTCTCAAGTCCCCAGAAAAAAGACATAGGCTAATAGAATGGATGTGTAAACAGAATTCATCATTCTGCTGTATACAAGAAACACATGTCAGCAACAAAGATAGACATTACCTCAGAGTACAGGGCTACAGAATATATACAAAACACACATATACCACACACACCACACACATACACCACATACCTACATACCACATATACTACACACATTCATACACCACATATATACCACACATACATATATACCCCATACTCATACACAAAAGACATATACATATACGACACACACATGCATACATACAAGCACGCACACACATGTATACACACACACACAGGATGATTCTTCAAAGTGAGAAGGAAAACTCTTCCCCCTCTACACTCTACTCTGACTGGAAATGTTTTAGGGATTCTACAGAGCAGTGCTTGATTAGATAAATGTTTTTCAGGATATGCAATGCATCTTTCAACTTGCTTCTCCATGATGCTCAATGGCCTGGTTCTATAGCTCTAATGGGCTTTGAAGTAGGAATTTTTGTATCAGACAATACCCAGCCTCTCCATCCCTAGTCACCTTAGTAAAGAATCCCATCCCTTTTTTTTTCATAGTCGCTTCACACCTCCCACTACAGCCTTCTGTGATGAGAAATAAGAATAAATCACACTAGCCATAATAGGAGTCAGCAGTTACAGGTAGAGATGCAAGAGAAGGAGCCCACACAGTCCCCACCTCAGCTGGGACTCATTCTACTCCCGAGCTCCATCAAATGCCTAAAAAGGTACGACTACTTCCTGCCTTCAACAAAGGTGTAAAATGGCAGATGTCAATTCCAGACACTTGAACATCTAACACCCCTACCCACAATGACCACATGGACCATTAGAACTAAAGATGTAACCCAATTGCAGATTTCTTCCTTTATGTAATACATCCTTCCACATCCACAGGGCTCTTGATGCAATGAACCTGAGAACAGTGCATAAATTGGGCTCAGAGCAGGCCCCAGAAACGATTCTCTGTACTGTCCCCTGCCATTTAATCAGAACCTGCTTTGTGAGATTCTTTAAAATTGACATTCCTCATATATAAACTATCAAGTCCTCAAGTTCCAGATGAAATTACTGAGACCAGCAAAATCAAGTGACTCACCCACAAGCCAACACCCTATAAGTGGCCTGGCTATGTCTCTACAAGAGTTCTGACTGCAAAGTCGGCATCTTTTGCCAACACGACTCCGGCTAAGATTTTATAACAACGTTATTTCCTCCACAGTTATTTAATCAATCACCTTAGACCAACTTACACGGAAATTATGTTGTTTTTGAGATAGGCATCTCCTGTGGCCAAGGGTAGCCTCAGACACACTATACAACCTGTGACCCTCTTTCCCTCTACTTTCCAAGTGCTGGGATTTCAGTATGTGCCAACACACCTAACTCTTTCATGCAAACCTTAAGGCCCATAGATTAGGAAAGGATCATAGGATATATTAGTAGAGGGTTCAGGAAAGAGCCATATTTATGACACATTCTGTTCCTCATGAATGTGTTTATGTCTTCTCACTATAGACAGGTGGAAACCACTCAAGCTTCAGTTTTGTTCCTACAAGCCCTGCCATATGTTGGCACTTAGTATAAAAGTCTTGCAACAAGCTTGCACATGGGCACTGTGATCCTCAGTTTACCTCTCCCAGTTTATACACATAAATGACATCTTAAAGGACCAAGCTTGCCATCTTGAGAGCCAGAAGTACTTTGACTCACATGAATTGGTACTACATGCTACAAAAATAAAGCTGAAATGTGAGCTTTTGACCTAACACAATGTGCATCTCCAAAAACACCATGTTAAACAAGTGTCATACACAATGGAAATTTTTATGTCCCCTTTCACCTCACTGCTCCTTTACCAGTGGTTCTCAACTTTCCTAATGCTGAAACCCCTTAATACAGTTTCTCATGTTGTGGTGATCCCCAACCATAAAATTATTTTGTTTCTATTTCATGACTGTTAACTTTGCTCCTGTTATGAATCTCCTCTCTCTCTCTCTCTCTCTCTCTCTCTCTATATATATATATATATATATATATATATATATATAGATAGATAGATAGATAGAGAGCAGATGTGACCACTATGAAAAAGTCATTTAACCCCTAAAGGAATTGTATACCCACAGGTTGAGAACAACTACTTTATATCCTAATTTATAAAGACATGTGCCACTGTTATAAATCACTGAAGAGGCAGTTTCCTTCATGGAATCTGTCAGCTTAGAACATGGGCTATCTTATTGCTTCTTTTCAAGACTTTCTTGGCTGAGTCAGTAATGTGTCTGCCACGCAATCTCAGAGACCTGTGTCCAAATCTCTAGAATCTATGTAAAAATCTACATGAGGTTATGCATGTCTGTAACAGACAAATCCCTTGAATTTCGTTGGCTAGACAAATTGATGAACTTTGGGTTCAGTGAGCGACCTTGTTTCAAAAATTAAAAGTAAAGAGTAATTGAAGAAAGACATAAAGGATAGACTTCAAGCCTCCAAGTTTATAGGTGCACACACCACGCACACATAACAAGATGGGCACACCTGTGTACTCACAAATCATCACAAACTCTTTGGTTTTAAATGACAGGAATTTATTGTCTCACAGTTAAGGCAGCAAGAGATTTAAAATCGAGGGATTGTAATAGCTTCCTTCTTAAGACTACTGGAGAAAAATTTCCCCACATCTTGTAACTTCTGGTAATTGATGGCCATTCATAGCTTTCTGTCTTAGTTTGATTTCTATTACAGAGGAAAAATACCATGACCATGGCAACCTCATAAAGAAAAACATTTAATTGGGACCAGCTTAGAGATTCAGAGACTTAGTCCATTACCATCACAGGCAGACATGGTTACTGGAGAAGGAACGGAGAGTTCTACATCTGGATCTACAGGTAGCAGTTCTTCTTGTAAACGTGAGCCACTGAGTCTGCGCTTGAGCTTCTGAGACCTCAAAGCCCACCTACTAGTGATGTACTTCGTCCAACAAGGCCACACTCTCTAATAATACCACTCTTTTTGGATGAGGCATTCAAACACCAGTCTTTGGGGGTTATTCCTATTCAAACCACCACACCTTCCTTTGCTGATAAGCATATCACTCCAGAGCTTCCCCTGTGTGTGTGTTTATGTCTCAAATCCTTTCTCTTTCCCTTAGTCATTGGGTTAAGAACCTACCTTAAATCCTGTATGTCTGCTTTGCATTAGATCACACGTGCAGGTACTGGAGGGCAGGATTTGAATATACTCTTAGAGGACACAATTCAACCCACTACTAGACTCTTAGGAGGCTCTGGATGTACTTGTTAATTCAGGTCACTGACATGAGAAGGCTCAAAATAGACATATCCTTAATGGACCCAGCATGTTCAGCTCTAAGTGGCACAAAGGAATAAATTAGACACCATTATGGAATTGCCACACTCCTGATTAGAGAATGCCACCTGCCCACTCCAACTAAGATATGCCTTTGACTTTTAAAGTCAATGATATTTCAACTCATTCACTATTATTATAAAAAGACATTATTGAGAAAAATCTGTCTCACCTGATGAAATGTTTGAATCATTATATGTTTTACACACACACGCGTGCATGCGACACATATGGGACTCTTGTGCCTTTGTTTGAGATTGATAAAGAGACTAAATAGAAGCAACATTCTCTTCTCCTTCATGGACAAAAGCCTGCCATGAAATACCATTATTCATCTATAAAAGGATAGACATGGAAAGCAGAGCAGGTGTCTCTGAAGTTACAGAAATTAGAATGTTCAACTTAAATCCCAGCATGGCAACCTCACAGATCCTAGGACATTCAAGTCTTAATGCTGTGTTGTACAAACTTTTCCAAGTAGTTTTTTGTTGTTGTTGTTGTTGTTGCTGCATCCAAATAAGTTTACCCCAGGTAAGCTTCTGTTACAGTTATTTCCAGCTCTGCTAGAAGCGACCACTTCAAGACAAACTCAAACCAGATGAAGTATAACTAAATTTGGCAAAGGCCAGGGCAGCACTGGTGACTGTTGTAACTTCTGCCTGGTCAAATATGTGTGGAAAGATAGGGACCAAGTCTCAGAGACTCACATTCTGGTAAAGTGTGCTGGGAAGCAAGGCCAGTGGACATTATGTAGGGCTGAGAGTTGACCTTGCCATTTTAATAGCAGATCATCAAATGCTTTAGAAACGGTTTCATTGCTCACCTGTCCTGATGGAGAACCTGCAAGCAGAATGGTGCCTCTCTGAGCTTGCCTCTCAGACTCCTCAGCGTACACAGGATCAGCTTCCTCACTGTCTTTGCCAGTATCCAGGTTCTCACTGGAACACCTGAGTGATTCCTGATCCAGTGTCTCCTCTTTTGACTTTCCACCTGTTGACCACAAAAATATGTGGAACTTCATTTACCTTCATTGTTTGGCATTGATTAGGTATAGGAAACTAAGACTTCATTTCCTTCTTATATGGACTAAGAGGGTTTTATTATCCACAATCCAATAACTTATTTTTTACATAATATACTGTGAAAACAGAAGTCTTACAGTTTAAACATTAAACCACCATTGTTCTTCCTATGATCCTTGAAAGTGACAAAGCATTGTTTGCTGTCTTCCCTCTTACCTAAGCATAACCTGAGACAGTCATATGGGTTTTGTCCATGTGTTAAATGTTGTAGGCTGTCTTGAGCATCTTGCTTTGCACTGGATCTGGTGCTAATCCAGCTTGGGATGTGACTGCAGGTAGGAGAGGCAAAGGGACCTTGGTTCACTTTCACCATTTCAGGTCTCTGAGACAAAACCTGATCTCTGCACTCACAGAGGCACTTTATTGCACCCACCTTGCTTGCACAGAAATGTCCCCATTGGTGTAAATAGTACTCACACTTTAGGTCTAGGCCATCTGAAAACAGGATTCTCTACAGCATACTTAATCCAGCTAGCTTGATACACACTAAAACAGAAAATACACTTCCATCTTCAAATCTTAGAAAAAAACTAGAAAGTATAAAAAGTGTAAGATATATATATATATATATATATATATATATATATGCCATTGCTTATATATATATATGTATATATATGTATACATGTATATACATATATATTCATGTATACATACATACATATAGATATAGTCACATTTAAGTTTGGACTAAGGTAACCACAGTGTGGCCAAAGTGACTATAATGTACTGCATACCTATAAGCATTACAAAGGAAAACCCATAGGTAGTGCGTGCTAGTTAAATGTTCAGATAGATTTGGGACATTAAAAATCTTAAAGAGAGATTAAAATGTCACCTAGATTGACGTCATTCTTCTTGTTACAAAACTAGAAAGTCACACACATAGTCAGTGTGTCAATCACAGCGTTCTTCTTCTAAGGACGAACTATGTGGAAATTTTATTGTGATGTTTTTAATTTGACCCTTCTGATTCGATTACTTATCAATCCCCTGTCCATGAGTGGGGCAATTCTGAAATGACTTATTCTAGAAGACTCTTCTGGATTCTCACTCTCCATGCTATTTCTAGACATTCCCTTTCTGTCTATACCTGTGACTCTGCAGACCAGGGCTAGAAAAGCATCCAGTGTAAACTATGACAGGGGACTTGGGATTCTGAGATAGCCAGAGTTGCTGAAATGTTTGAGAGAATGACATAGAAAAACCTATGGAGTTAGCAGCTCCTGCCCCTTACACACTCCAGATGGCTTGATCAAGTATCAGATGACCTACAAATTTTCTTTCTTTGCCATGAGCTAGCACAGACCACAGCTGAGGGAGACAGTCTACTTTGTAGATTGCATGTTAGGGAAGCATGCCTTCAGACAAGTATTGCCTGATGCTTTATAACTCTTAGTGGGACAGTAACAAAATGTATAAAGCTTATATATAGCTCATAAAAAATCTTATGTGAAAGTTAACAGTGAGCTCTATTCGACACAGAGATGAGGAATTCCATGCCAATGTACTTAGTACCCCATTGAGATTACTATAGGTTCTTTATCTTCAGAAGGCACACAGCATGGCACAGGCTTGGTAAGAGGAATTTCTATATCTAAACCCCAGCACTGCCTCTTTGTAGCTCTGCACATTTGGGGAGCAGCTTCTTACACAAAATTCAACAACTCAATACCCTTACCCATGAAGAAGGAATTTTGTGAGAGTAACATGGTAACCAAGTATCCTGCTAGCTTTGCAGGACACACTCAGCAGAGGATTCTTTCTTTTTAGTTGTTTGACTTGTTCTGTGCTTAGTAACTCTCTGACATGCAGTGGGTGTGCTGAGGGGACAGAGTATGTGAGCTTTCATTAATCTTTACTTTCATAAAGATATATTTCATGTCACTAAATAGACATTGAGCATCACCTGTGAATCAAGTATGATGCCAGATCCTAAGGTCACCTAAGGGCTAGTGGAAAAGAAAGCCACGAAACAAATAATTATGGCAACCAATGTGCATCTAATAACTTAGATAATGACCAAAAACCAAGGAAATGAAAATAGGTGCCAAGGTCTGACATTAAGTATGTCAAATGTACAGATTTCAGCACCTTATGAGGTGTCATTGCAATGGGATGATTGCATGCAACCTGTGACGGTTCATTTTAAGTGTCAGCTTGACTCTGGTATGCAGTTCCTTAGCCAGACTGGTTTCTGTGAAGCTATTTTTAACTTGGATACTTAACAGTTCACTTTGATGAGAGGCTAACGTTTAAACTCTAAGAAAATGAAATGGCTCATCAAAATATGGTGGACCAATTAGGTGAAAACCTTCATGGAACAGGCTGAGCTTTCTCCAGGGAATGTTCTCTGTAACACCAACACAGAAATCAATCCTTCAGATTCCAGCCTGCTGCTCTGCAAAGGCAGATTTTGACCGTGACATCATCTCCTACCTGAACTTAGGAGAAATGCTCATCCGTGTTTACAACCTGTCAGCCCACACTACAAATAATTGCAAGCTTCTACAATTGAGTACATTGCCCTCCACAGTTTCCTCTCTCCACTGTTTCACACACACACACACACACACACACACACACACACTATCATATGCATACAAATGCAGTCAGTTCATGTTTACATATTGCTCATTGACTCTTACAGCAAATACAGATCACATAACTTTTAGGTTGAGACAAAGATGGTAAAGATGCACCAACCACACAAGACACTGAGACTTTGCCCTGGAGACAGAGCCTCCAGGAATATTTCCCTAATTGATGTCATATGAGCTACAAAATTTAGGATTAGGACTGTGATGTTCATGGTATATGAACAATTGCCCATGGTCAATCACATTGAACAAAGTTAAGTGACTAAGAAGTGAGATAATGTGACCCATGAGTTCAAAATGGGGACGGAACAGTAGAGCAAGGTGACCCTGTAATCATTACCTTTGAGCTACTGTGGTCTAAAATGACCTAGGAGACAAACTTCTGGGTATGGTTGATAACAGGTTTTTCTTGATTGGTCTGATTTTGGCAGGAAGTCCCACCCAAACTGTGGAAGGCACCTTTCCATTGGCTTAAGGGTCCAGACTTAATATAAGGAGGAAAAAAGCTAGGCAGTGAAGGACATTTATCTTTTGGTGCATCCTGACAGTAGGAGCAGTAGCGGCAGCACTCAGGCAATGCTGCAACTTCCTCGTCATCATTGACTGGACCCTCAAACTGTGAGCATAACAAAGCCTTCCTTAGTTGCTTCTATCACAGCAATGAGCAAAGCAATTCATATGGTAGATACAGAATGGCCTGTCTGCTCTAAGATACAGACTCCAGAACAGCCAAAAAGGCTAATACAATATTAGCCATAAAGAGAAGGGTGTGATTCAGGTTGAACATCCCTAACCTGAACAAGTGAATCCCCAAATGTACTAAAAATTAGGACTGTCAATTGTTGACACAATAATACAAGTACAGAAGTCCTGGGCATGAAGCCCATGCACGAAATCATTATAGAAGTTACCTCCCAGATATTAGGAGATGTATACAGAAAAAATGATGGCTTAAACTTGGGTTTCATTCCCAGAATATTCTATAACACATATGCAAATATTCCATAATCTGAAAAATGATCAAAAATATGAAACCCTTCTGGAGCTAAGCACTCTCATAAGGGATGCTTGGCTAACATCTTGCTTTTCAGAACTTACCTGTCTACAGTCTGTTCATCTACCATAGCATATGGAGACATAGTTCCTAACCAAAGGATCCTAACACTCGCAAGGTTTATATTATGCTCTCTAAGGGATGAAAGACAAGCTTAAACTAATGACTCAGTTCACTTGTCTCCCTAGTGGTCACTGGGGTGTACCCTAATCTCTCAGGTGTATTTAGGAAATTAACAGGTTGAGATTTTATAGTTTAGCCTGATGGTGTTTTATTCTTTTTTTTTTTTTTTTGTACGTGCTTTCATTGTGACATTTTCAATGAGATGAACTGTTGTACATTCTTCTAGCTCACCCCACTGACTCTTGAACAACAGGTGAAAAGCTGTCTCTGATTCCCAATTCTCAGCCCTCGTCTTGACATTGTGCATTTTGATGGCATCAGTGATGTCTTTGCATCATGAAAGACAAATCCACTTCACTGAGAACTATTTTGTCAAATAATCTTTGCTTTGAATTTGAACCTTGTGATCTGTAAGAATTTAGCCCAGACTTCCACTAAGACATACACACTTGATATCCAGTACACAGTTGTAGCTTATGCCCTCTGGATTGAGCCGGACTCTAAGGAATAGAAGTGACTGTCATTATCCCCATATGACCCCTCATAAACCCTGAGTGTTTTGTAAACCATCTTCCTGGCAGTAAGGACCTAGGGAACAATTTTACATTTATATTATTTTTATTTTATATAACCACAACCAGATTCAAACTTACAAAAATGTATGGAATTAAAGATTATTGTGATAAGCAAAATAAGCCAGCCTCTAAAAGACATATATCACACTCTACCTCTCTTCCACTGAATCTATACGTTTGTGTCTGGCTGGTGAAGGTGATGATTTGCTTTCTGCTGCTGTGATAAATCATTGACCAAAGTCAACTTGAGAGGGAAAGGGTTACCTGGCTTACATTTCCACATCACCATCCATCTTTGCGAAAAATCAAAACCAGAACCTGGAGCACAAACTGAAGCAGAGGCCATGGAAGAACCCTGCTTACTGGCCTGTTCCCATGGTTTATCCAGCTTGTGTTCCAAAAAGTCCTCCCTGTCCAAGGGTGACACTGCCCACTGTGGACTGGATCCTCTTCCATCAATTATTAATCCAAAAATGTCTCCATAGAAATGCCTACAGGCCAATTTGATAGAGGCAAATTCTCAGCTGATATTCCTTCTCCAGGTGACTAGATTGTGTCAAGCTGACAAAAAACTATCAGCACAATGAAAGCACTCATACACACATACCTACACACATATGCCTACACACATATACACACACACATATACACACACATATACAGAAAAACACATAGACATATACATACATATACATATAGACACACACATATACACACATATACACACATGCACACATATACACACAAACACACACATGCACACACACATATACACATATACAGACAGACACACAAAGACACACACATGCACACACATACATACACACATGTATACACACACTCATACACACATACATACACACAGAGACACACATAGACACACACACACACATATACACACACATACTCATACAGACACATGAACACACACAGAGGGGGCAGACAAAAGGCAGAAGGAGACTATGATGAAAGCCAAGCAATTCTAAAGGGGAGAACAAAATAAGATAGCAAAGAAAAAGACAAAATATCACATATTTCACACTATTTGGGAATGGGAAAGGATGAACACAAGTTGAGGAGGGATGCTGAAATAAAATGAATATAAAATAAAACTCCGTTATTTGTTACATTAAGAAATTAATCTTGAAAAACTCCACAGCATAAGGAGTTGTTGCCATGTCTCTGTGCTTTCATGGTTGCCAGCTCAGTGATCATTTCCTGCACTGGCTAAGGAACCTGAAGAGGACAGACAATGTGCTACTGGCTGGCCATGCTTGACTGCAGACCGCTCCTTTTAAATTCCAAGAGCAGAGAAGTATTTGCAAAGTGCCGCTGTCCCTGGGACACATCGCAACAGTCTCAGCACCAATAGCACCAAGCCAGGCACAAAGCAGCAGAGGAAATCCGATCCTGCATCTTTCATCCCACAGGCTAGCTGTCCTTGAGAGCTCACCTCCTCATCTTCCGCCCATCATACTGCATGCGCAACTGAAACCTACCATTTAAATTGTAAGCTGTGAAACGAAACTGGAACCGCACGCGTGATCTTTGCCACCTCATTTTCATGAATGGAAGAGAATATTCTGACACAAAAATTACATACTTAATTCTAGCTCACCCCGTCTGCTGACCTCCATCCGGTACTGCCTTGAGTTTATTTCCTCCTCCTCCAGTGGGTCAAAGTAATTTCTGCTGTATTCATTTCCTGTGGAAAGTCCACAAGGTAAGGGTCAGTGATTATTTTAGAAGCACATGAACCAAATGTTAATTTTGAAATCAACACCAGCATGAAGGGATTGCTTTAGCTACTTTACAAGCTTAAAATTTTAACAAGTTTTCTAGGCCCTTCTCTCTCTCTTTTTTGTAATTATCATTTTGTAGAAGGTCAGAAAAAGTAATTCAAGAAATAAGTTCCTGCTGACTTTCTGTTGCTAAAAAGTTAATGAGAAAATTATCAAATGGAAGCTTAGACAGCAATAATTTAAAAGAGTGGGAAAAATCAAGCTAACCCAGGTTACATATGTACCCAAGAAAAGGGCATAACTGGAGAGGAATGATTTTGTTTATGGGCTTGTGTCTTATTAAACATATGATGTTTTGTACAGATGTTTAAGACACACTTAGCCTTGTTTTAATTATGAGAACTAGTCCAAGTTCCATGTAGAAAGAGAAAGGTAGAAATTAAAAGAAGGAAGAAGAGAAAGAGAAAGGAAGGGAAGAAGAAGAAACAAAAGAAAAAGTGGGTTCTGGGGAGGTGGCCTGGTCAACGAAGCAGCTGCTCCACAAACATGAGGAGCAGAGTGTGGATCCCAACAGCCACATGCAAGCTGTACTTCTCAGCATGGGAAGTGGAAATGGGAGGAGCCTTCCGGCTTGCTGGCAAATCAGTGTTGAGCTTCAGGGTCAGTGAGAAACTGTCTTAGGAAAACTAAAGTAGTGAACTGAACAACTTAAGAAGACACACCCAAAATCAGTCCGTGACCTCTGTGTTCGTATGTGTACACGTACATGCATACCAACCAGTGCAAGCCCATACATGCACATGGGTATACATACATCACAGAGGAGGAAAGGAATGAAGATGGAAGGAAGGAAAGGAGGAAGAAAGGAGAGATAAAGGAAGGGAGGGAGGGATGGTGGAAGGGAGGAAATAGAGGCTTGCATGCATATATTTTATGTCAATTCGAGTGATGTGAAAGGGGGTAAAAATAATTTATCCAGAAATTTTATTCGGCAAACATCAATAAGTTTAGCACCATGCCTCCAAATTTCTCAGTCTGCTCTCCACTTACTCAGTCCCCAATATTCACTGTAGCATCAGCCTTGACTGTAATACAGAGAAGGACGGATTGCCACGTTTCCAGATCTAGTCTCATACTTGCTACACACATGTCTGCTGCTAGTAGTTGGCACTCAGTAGCCCTGAGGAGAATTCAAGATGCCTGCAACACAGCAAAAGTCATAGGCATCGTAGGATGGAAACCCCAGCACTGACAGTATGACTTAGAGAGAAAGAATATACACCAGGCATGCTGGAACACACCATGGTGCATTTGCTCCTATTCCCAAGGGTAAAGGAAGTTCTGATGTGGACCCCAATTGCATCTCTGTTTCTAAAGTAGCACTTTGCTTGCTTGCTTGCTTGCTTGCTTGCTTGCCTGCCTGCCTGCCTGCCTGCCTGCCTGCCTGCCTGCCTGCCTGCTTGCTTGCTTGCTTGCTTGCTTGCTTGCTTGGTTTTTAACCATCAGTCTCTGCTCTTTTCATTTTTATAAGTAAAAGAACAGAAAACTTTGCTTTACTATGTGGTCTCAATAAAGATGGATAATTAATGTACTCCAATTTTGTTAATTTATCCATCAACAACTACTAGCTAGGATAAAGCTTGGAGATTTGTTCCTGGGCCTCTCTCTTGTCATTCTTCATTTGGTATGGCAGATTTGTTGGTTATTTTGTTCATTCACTTGTTTTTCTCAACCCAGAGAGCACTGGGAAACTTCTTCAAAATGCCATCAAAACAACTCAGCTCTCCTGAAGCAAAGTTAGTGGCATGTTCTATTCTATATTGTCACCCCAGCAGAGCCATCTACTGAGACCCATTGCATAAATTCTTCCCCTACTTCACAGAACTGAAGCTCTTAGCCTATGAACACAAGCAGTGAGTGAGTTTACAATCGCAAGTTATTCAAGGCCTTTGTAAATCAAACAAAATTGTATCATTTTCAACCAATGGTCTGTAAGAGTGTCCAGACAGTGTCTGTGTCTGTGGCTTATACAACTGCATATTCAATGAAAATATTAAAGGAAAGAAAGAAGGACAGAAGGAAGGAAGGAAGGAAGGAAGGAAGGAAGGAAGGAAGGAAGGAAGGAAAGAAGGAAGGAAAGAAGGAAGGAAGAAAAGAGGGAGGGAGAGAGGGAGAGAGGGAGAGAGGAAGGGAGGAAGGGAGAGAGGGAGAGATAAAGGGAGGGAGGGAGAGAGGGAGGGAGGGAAGGAGGGAAATGAGGAAGGAAGGAATCTGAAAAATAAGTGCATCCACACTCAACACACCCAGGCCTTCTTTTTTCCCCTTTTTCTTTTTCTTCCTACCGAATAATAAACTATAGCAATCATTTATGGAAGTGTCTAAATTATATAAGATATAATAACTACTCTAGAGAAGATTTGAATGCCTACAGAAGGATGGTAAAGGTTCACATGGAAGCATGATGGTGTTTTGGATCCAAGGCTTGAGCATCTTTGGATGTAATCTGGGAAGTTCCGACAAACTCCCTCAGCAGTCATGAAACGGGTGCATGGGCACTGAGGCTTCCAGCCCTCCAGCCACCTCCACCTTCCTCCTGTGTGTGATGATGGCTCTGTCCAGCTGTGCATGAGGGAAGCCTGTACTTACGGGGTGTCAAGATGCTTCCTTCCCACTTGAGGATCGCTTACATGATTGGGAGAGAATCACCTTTCTGTCTACATGGATCGCCCCTGCTGTGTCCCAGGAGGGTGGGTAAACACGTGAATTATGATCAGTAATTCCCTTAGTAGTTCCCATTGTGGAATATCACATGTAACCTCGTGGAAGTAAAGACATATGAACTGTCTTGCCCATACTAAGAGGTCTTTCTTACAAGCTTAGAATTGGTCCCCTTCGTATGCTTTTGTATGATATTGAGATATTGTCTTTAAGATAAAAACCCTATGGGTCTTGTCTGCAGAACACAGCCCACTGGTAGAGCTGGGCTTACTGGAGAACAGCCACCTGAAGGAAGTTTATGATTAGGAACAGCCATGTCAAGACCATGAGGAAAGGGAAGCCTGGTCAAAAACAAACAGTACAAAAGCATACATGTACGGTAAGCACATTTTCTTAGTAACCTCGGTATTCCTGAGGTACCTAGAATTTTAATTTAGCAGAGTAATCCATGGAAGCCAAACTTCGTCATGCTGTGTGACATCTATCTGTTTTCATATGTGATGTCTAGCCAATTCCTCACACCTCCAATGCCTATTGAATACTTACCAGCTCTTTTCTGTGATTTAAGCCAATCTCCAAATCAAATAAGAATGAACTGTCCAGTATTTAAATGGTCACTCTCTGCCATTGACTACCCTTTGTTTACCTAGCAAGTCAAAAATTTTAATGTGGTATAGGGAGTGAAAGATGTGGCTCATGGTATCTTAAAGTTTTGTCTCAGCTCTAGCACCCATTGCTAGTGTTTCACTGGACAACATCAGAATTTAATCAAGTGGGGGGCAGTTTTAGGATCAGGTCGCTATTTCCAGGAGCTAGGTCACTAATAAGATGAATTATTCCTCGACACGTCCTCATCATTCACAATATGCTTTTGGATATAACTAAATCATCTCACAGGGAAATTAAGAGACCCACTGAGAAATTCAAAGTAGGCCACTTAGCAATACAAATACAATAGGTTTTTATGTGGCTGGTAGTTAACTCTCTGTGATACCCAGACGAAGGAGATAACAAGCACCCCGTATGTGTTGGCACACTCATATATATTGAGGCAACTGGATATGACATGTAAAATTACACATTGGTAAAGTGGTTGTGTAGCACTCTGCATCCCAGCATCTCTTCCAGTTTCATAATGGTAGCTGTTTGGGATTGAGAAGCAGCATCAGCTCGATGTTGTTGTTTTTCTGAACTAGGGGAGGAAAGCGTTCACGCTTGCCTTCTTCCCTTCCTCTCGTATTGAGTTTTCCTATTATTTAGCTCAGAGTATCACAGAGCAAAATCAGAGCTCTCAAACTACACCACACGTGAACTTTGCTCAGGAAGCCATTCTGTGTGCACCCAAGCAGTTCCTCAGGAGCTGGAAGAACGAGAGTGAAATTACCCAGAAGAGGATGGTTTGTGCCTTGATGCAGTGATGCAGTCAGTTCCTCTCTCATCAGCTGCATGAGTTGCAAAGAAAGGAAACTCAGAAGCAAGTCTCTGCTACTACTGTGTGTGTGCACGTGTCTGCGTCTGTGTGTGCATGTGAGTGTCAGCGGGGGTTAGTTATTGGCTTTACTCTGATGCTTTGCCCATAAATCCACCTGCTTCAACTCGATTCTTACCACCAACCACTCTATTTTCTACAATACAACATAAACTCAATATAAACAAGGTCGTTTGTGACTATGTAACTAAAGACTTTATGTTCTGTGATTATAGCCACATAGCAACATTTTACAAATTAGAGCACTCTCTTAAATGTTAAAGGAATGAGGCCTAGAAAACCAAAGTTTAATTTGCCTCCTCTGGGCTTTCTAAAAATATTTGAGATCATATTTTTGCGTCGTCATTCCTCATTTTTGAAAATCTCATATAAAGATCTTAGCTCTAAATTTTTGATGGGGCTGGACAGGCTAACTATATCTATGAAATACAACTGAAAGTTAGGAGACAACAGAACAATATAGGCTCACGGGAGGTCTGTCAAATTCTATTATGATAAACCCACTCATGGTCTTCATAAGGCCAGTGTGCAAAGCTTTTTAAATGAAAGGTAACTCATGTTAAGAGGCTCTTTATCTTCTGTTCCTCCTTTGATCATCTCTCTCTCCTTCCTTTCTGCCTTCCTTCCTTTTTTCTTTTTAACACAGGGAATGAACCGCAGGGCCTCACACACCTTAGTTCAGTACTCTGCCTTGACCCACCTCACCACTCAAAAGACTATGACTCAGTCAACTGAAAATAGAGCTTTTCAAGTCAAGTCTTGACCACACTACATGTCAAACAAAACGACAACAACTCCAGGAAACAGATACAAAGGTAATAACAAACATGAGCCACTAAGGTGGCTACCCAACACCCTTACCTTCGTGAAAGTAGTTAAGGTGAATATAAGGGCATCTTAGGGTTACTATTACTAGGACAAAACACCATGACCAGAGCACTTTGGAGGGGAGAGGGTTTATTTGGCTTATACTTTCATGTCATTGTCCATTATTGAAAGAATTCGGCGCAGGAACTGAAACTGGGCAGGAACCTGAAGACAGGAGCTGGTGCAGAGGCCATGGGTGCTGCTTACTGGCTTGCTCATCATGGCTTGCTCGGTCTGCTTTCTTAAAGATACCAGGGTAGATGGCACCACCTACCATAGTCTGCCACCCCCTCCCATCAGTCACTAATTAAGAAAATGTCCTACAAGTTTTCTCAGTTGAGGCTCCCTCCTCCTGGATGACTTTTGCTTGCATCAAGTTGACATAAAACTAACCAAGCACAAAGGAATATCTGAGATAAAGTTACTGAGAAGTTTATGTTGTATATTTATAATTTGAATACAGTATGATTCTGTTCCATGAGAACATTGTAGAATTCAAAAATGCCGTTAGAACAAGAAAATATTACTTGAATAATGTATCGATGCCTAGATAATTAACAAGAGCCATTCACTGTTACAGATACCAACTCTACAGTGTTCAGGACTGTGACGAACAGCCAGGGAAGCAGCATCTGCAATCATAGTTCCACATAGCCTTCATAATTGATTCATAAATATCAGTGTTTTATATCAATTCTTCTACAGACATCATGATTATTAACCTTCTTCAGAGACTACAAAAGTAAGACGAGTTTTCCTCTTTCTTCCTTCTGAACAAGCTAAAATTATGAAAATGTTCATTCTGTACATTGTTTCTATATTAAATTACATGTCCATTGATGAAAAAAATTTACCCTAATGAAGCCTTAAATGTAATTCATGCAGCATTCATTGCAAGAGCTTTGGGTAAGAGAAAACTATTCAATTAATGAGGTGATAACCAGAGGGTGAGGTCTGTGGTTAAAGCCTAATGACAGCTAGCATTTCAGAGTCTGAGAATGCACACAAGAGCTAGTGTCCTGTTAGACAAATCATCTTACTTGACTGTTCAGTCTTACTTCCTTTCCAAACCTTGTGGGTATTTCATCTATCAGTGATTTGAAAAGCTAAATAGGGTAATAGTTGGAGTTTGCTAACAGGTTCTAATTAATTGAGCCATATTCTTCCTTCCCCCGGAGGCCCTCTCTAACGGGTAAACCACTAGAGTGCCATGAAGTGCATAATTGCTGCGGGGGCTCTCTTCTTAGTCCCCCAAGGCAGGAAAGAATCCTGTGCTTGCTGGACCTGCAGTCCTCCATAGAACTGAAGCGTGTCCCTAAGTTCCTAATGCCAAAACAGGACGGAGCTTCCTGTGTGTAAGTAACTGTGGTGATTCAAAGGTTAAGTTTAAGTATACCTTATTCCCACACATATAAAAGACCTTCGGAAGTCATACCAGAGAAAATATTCTTTCTACAAAGTTTGAGGCTTAGTAACATTCTCCTATGGCATATTGCTCCTCAGATTCTAAAATCCTCTAGTCCCTCCCCCTTCTGGTTACATGTTCATTAATTTTACTTTCTGTCCATCCCAGAGCTCTAGGAATACTTATGTTTATGGAATACACTTAAGTCTTCATTGGGATTCTTTTTTTTTTTAATCAATGGAAGCTTACTTCAATATAAAAACAATTTATGTAATGAATTACTAAATTTAGTTTAGTCAAAATTAATAATTTGGTGCTGGAGAAATGGCTCAGCAGCTAAGAGAACTGGCTGCTCCTCCAGAGGTCCTGAGTTCAATTCCCAGCAACCACATGGTGGCTCACAACCATCTGTAATGGGATCCGTGTCATCTTCTGGTGTGTCTGAAGACATCAACAGTATACACATATACATAAAATAAATAAATAAATTTTAAAAAGAAATCTTTTAAAAATAAAAAAAATTCATTGCTAACAAATCTGGAAACTCATGGGTAAGCATACTTCTGATGAAGTAAAATGATTGGGACTTTCTACCTTTTATAGGACTTCTGATCAATCATCACATGAAGCCTAAGAAATGTTTTTTTCTGTTAAATTCCTTTTAACATGTAATAAAACATAGCCCAAAGTAATTCTCAATGAAATTGTTTGAAGACTAATTCATAATTTCTGGTGAAACTAAGGTTATAGAACCTGTTTGTATTAAACGTATTCCTAAGATGGAAGTATAGCTATTGAATTTAAGTTAAAGCTCAGACCTAATAAAGATACATACAGAACTGCGTTGGCATAAAATAATTTGTATCTGGTTGAACAAACAAACATTTTAAATTTTACATCAAATATTTCAGGGAATGTAGCTAATGTACTTGGCAACCTGTCCCACTCCTAAGAGGTTTGCTATTACATCACTAGTATGTTAGAAAAAAAATGACATTTTTCTGGTTCTGTTTATGCCACACAGCTGATCTTGTCTTAGACAAATCCCTGGATCTCCGTGAACAGCTCTATGGTCTATATTCCGGAATCTCTGTGTTTGTGAAAATTCCTAAGCATCTTTTTCACCATCCTGTGGACTGATTCTTAGGTTCACATTTTTGTAGTAAGGAGACATAAATTTCACTGGCACATAAGTCAGTAAATTCATCTGTCACCACTGAACTGAGTAGTATAGTACGTACCTGACCAGGAACTAAGTCTTACAATATCCTATCTTTAGCCAACAGTATCTGACAGATTTTATACAATAGTTTCAACCTTACATCTTGGTGTTTCCCTAACATGAACTTGAAGAGAAGGTATAGAGGTGACCCTTGCTTGACAGGTGGGCTTCAAGTGTCACACCTAAAGAAGTTGAAAAAGAGGGGCTGGAAAGATGGCTCAGCAGTTAAGAACACTGGCTGCTCTCCCAGAGGGCCTGAATTCAACTCTTAGCAACCACATGGTGGCTCACAACTGTTGTAATGGGATATGATTCCCTCTCCTGGCCTACATTAAAAGAGAGCACTCAAATATATGAATAAATCTGAAAAAAAGAAATAGAAAAAGAGCAGGAAAGGGGGCTGAGTGAGGAAACCGCTTGCTGTTAAAATGGAAGTGCTTGAGTTCAGCTCTTTGACACTAACATGTGTCTGTGAACCCCTTCAATGGGAGGACAGAGACAAGCAGATCCTGGGGGCCCTCGGGTTAGTGACTGACTTTTTCCTAGAAGCTAAAGAGGAGTGAGATTGATGAAGAGAGCAAACCTCTCCTTCTGACCCTCACAATTGTATACAGAGGCAAGTGCAGCTGTACACAGACATACAAGGCTCTCAATACACACACACAAAATAACAATGGACCCTTTGTTTGTTTCTTGGGCAACTCTGTGTGAGTCTGTATAGATAAGCAGTGTCTTTTGAGAAGAAAATAAATTAAAGTTTTGCTATTTTATTGACATTCTCAAACTTCCAATACTTGACTAAAATAGTCTTTCCAATTGAAAACTTTTCAAGAATTCTGTGATTCACTTTTTGAAAACCACCCAAAATAGGAAAAGGACACTTAAATTGTTTATATAAACTAATCAGATATTTATGTAAATATTATCTCTGTAAAAACTTGATTTGTCTAAAGCATTAGAATATGTCATCCTGCCCGTCAAATATCTATGTAAAATGTTTCTATGTTTCAGTGAGAAGGGTACTTTCCTGAGTGTTTATTTTTAGTTCTCTAAATCAATGAAAAAGATTAAAATCACTTAGGAACCAAATTGTGTCTAAAGACACAAATTCAGGTCAGTTCAATAAACCTAAAGCAAATGATTTTCCTATCATATTTCCTTTTTCTTAATAAGAGTTGAAATGTCCTGAAGCAAAAAAAAAAATTATATATTTTTACACGTTTTATAAATTTTATACAATATCTGTTCTCCATCTATAGGGAAAAACAGCTCTAAATGAGAACAATGTAAACTGTTTTATACAAAATCACTTCTGAAATCACACAGGTTATGTGCACTACAGGGGAAATGGTTCTTGTGTGTGCTCTCCATTCAAGCTGGTTACTGAACACAGGTATCTGCATGCTATTTGAATCACAGACATTCATATTCATGTGTAATGAAGGCAAATTGAGGATGACAATCCTAAAACTAACCCATGATTCTGTACCTAACAGTCACCATTGCATATCCCCTGTCCTTCATTCAAGAGACCCCCTTACTTTTCCTGGAAAAATCTTCAGCAACAGATACCCAGTATACACTGTGTTCACTTTCTGTGTAACGCCTATCATTTTCTGTCCTTACCATGTGGCCTCTGCCTTTCTGCCTACTGTTGAGATCCTACACACATAATAAACCTCTCCAAATCAAATGATCACACATCCATCATGAAATCACATCATGAAACATCTTTATAAAGCCACATAAAAGAGGGGCTGGAGCGATGGCTCAGTGGTTGGGAATACTTGCTTGTCTTCCAGAGGACCCAGGTTCAATTCCAGGCACCCACATGGCAGCTCACAACTGTCTTTTACTCTTGTTTCATGAGATCTTAGACCATTATACCAACTTACATTCAGATAAAACACCTATGCACATGAAATATAAATGAACAAACACATGGAAAGAAACACTTCCTGCTATTTCTCTAGCCATGCTAGCTCTCAGGACATCTGTGACTTCCAATACTGATGCCAGCTGATACACTTTCTGGGTCAAGCCATGTTCTGTCTAGTATTTCCTTTGGTTTGGTCAAGTCTTGAACTCCTGCCTTTCCCATGCATGTTCCATAATAGTGTCAAAGGAAGAGATGTGACTCTCTTCTAGGTCAGTGAGGGCTGACAAGGATGCTGCCTACTGTGGGGTAGCGTGGCTGAAACACAGGGTTTCCCTCCAGGCAGGAAGTTAGGCATGGAGGCTGTGGCTATAGAGGCTCATTAAAGGCCTTCTCCATGGTTCATAATGGCCCCAATGACATGAGAAAGACCTTGTGTTTCTAAAACCTTTATTGGCTTTTATTGGCATGATGGATGGTGGTTGAGTCTGGATGTGCCCCCCCACCCCCACCCCAAAACTCAGGGCAAACCTGAGTTAAATATCTGGCCTTCAGGCATCTCATTAGTATGTAAATCTCTCTAGGGCATGAGGCCTGTAGTCATGCCCTCTACCTGTGCTCTTTGGGTGGAGCTGCATTGCCCTGAACATGACTGAACAATGCAGGTCAATAGAGTTCCTCTACACGTGTTAGGAGCCTGGATTCTGAGAGTGTGGTAGATGCCCGTCCCTTACAGGCAATGGACACCTGTTGGGTCTCTGGGCTTTCCAGCCAGCTCTTCAGCCAAAAGCAAGACCCCTTTCACGGCCCTACAGCCTACAATCTGGTCAAGGATCTTTCCCTAAACCTCAGGAAGGAATGCCTGAGATGAGACTATAATGCCTGAGCAGTAGACAGCATTATAAATGAATGGAAATCACAGAACTATAATCCTAAAACCCTCTTGTCTCTGGCCCTGAGACACTAACACAAGATCATGTCATATGCCTGACCCTTCTCTTAGCACTCTTTCCCTGGGAACATAATGTTGTTCCCTAAAAGAAAAGGCCGAATTCAATGTAGAATTCCATCATGACTGGCAACTTTTTACTCCAGTGGCCAAGAAATATTTCCTAGGAATTCACCCAATATCTGTTTCTCTTTAAAAAAAAAAAAAAAAAAAAAAAAAAAAAAAAAAAAAGCAATTCTTTTCTAATTGCTAAGATGCCAAATCATGTCATTGATTTATGAAAACCTATTTTTCTAGCTCTTTTATTCTTCCATTTGAAGTCTCTGTCCATAGTAGGTCACTCTAGCCAACAGATATTCAGACATACTCAGTCTTAACTCATGGTTTAACTTAATCAACTCGCCTGAGATCAGTTGTACCAACTGTGTCACTTTAATCCACAAAGTGCTTGGGTTGGGGCCCAACTCAGTGGTACAGCAATCGCTCAGCATATGATCGATTGATTGTAGGTTCAGTCCCCAAAACATAAAATAAACATGTTTTAGTTTTCAGATTTTCTCATATTTTAGACTATGTACATATATTTTATAAAATATATTGAGAATGCGGCCCTAATCTAAACATGAGGTTATTTTATGTTCTTTATTGTATAGCTCCATTAAAATTTTATTTTGCATCTTATTTGAATATTTTGATTGAGAAGGTCAGTTCTCTCCTTTCACCATATGGATCTCAGGAATAGATCTTAGATTACCACATGTGCCAACAAGCAGCTTTGCTCAATGATGTGTCTCTCCATCCCTTGATTATAATTTCATGTAATACTTTTATAAAGTATATATTTTTGACAACAACACATCATATTCAGATTAGGTGTTCTCAATATTATACTTTATGATGAACACACACACATACACATGCACACATACAGGCACACACACATGCATGTGCACACACACACACATTTTCTTGTTTGTCTCATACTTCTAGAGTGCCCAATTCAAGTACCATTATTCATAAAATACTTATAAAACCTTATGTAAGAAAACACAGCCTTTGCTTTTGGAAAGTGTTCAATTAGCTGGAATTAGCCAGTTCTAAACTACACCATTCCCACAGTCTGATCTTGCTGCTGGAGTATGTCTGGGGATCATGGAGGTCCTATAAGTCTACTTCCTCACATCTGTTCCTACACATGGAATAATGCCTGGAGACTAGAAAATATTCAATAAATTTTCTCTTCAATGAATGAGATCAAAATAAAGAAATACATAAGGAAAATTAGTAAGAGATAAATAAGGAAATATCCATAATTTTAAACAAAGCAGTACAGAAGTAATGTCCAAATAATTAGGCCTATACCATGTCAATAGTAAGATGTGTTCAACAAATAATTCTGGCCTATGAACTACAGTAGATACTAAGTAAATTCTTGATTAATTCATTTATTTTTTCTTTGTCTTGCTTTGGCTTCCTGTCACCAATTACATTATAATTTCTTGTTCCCATTGTACATAGTTTTGGTTTTCCTTTCATATGTATGGGTGTTTTGCATGCATACACTACCTGCATGCTGTGCCTATGGAAGCTATAAGAGGCCATTAAATCCTCTGGAACTGTAGTTACAAAAATATGTAAGTCACCATGTGGTGTTTCACCATGTGAAGCCACCTTCTCCAGAAAAACAGGTGCTGTTCTTGACTTCTTCTGAGGCATCTTTCCAGGCCCCTGTCTTGTGTAGGCATGATGGGTCAATAACTCCAGAGGCCTGTATACCATTGCAGAAGCTAGGAGGGCTTAAAAGAACCTACCCCCACCCTCTGTCATAAATCCAGGATGCAGGAATATAGCCTAGGCAAGACCAATGGAGTGCTCTCCCCTAGAGTGTGGAGAGAACAAACATGATCACTCATCACAGTGGGGAAGGCTCTATCGGAACATGACTGTGCCACCATGACAGTCTCTGTACTTCAGACTTCCTAACCCTGCAGGCAGGTTGGTTTCTGTCCAATGACACTGTCAGTTCTCTGAGCTCATGAAATCCCTCCGTCTAAATCAGTCGGGAATCACTGGTGTTGTTCATCATCTTGGTATAACATGCTTACTTGAGTACTCTGACAGCTAAACTGCTTCTGAGGGAGATGCCATCCTGAGATGTACAGCAGAGGATCATGGGAACACTGTCATCCTGGATGTCTGGGAGAGAGAACAGAATGGGAAGGGTGTTCTAGGCATCCTAGTAGCTGCACTTTAACAAATAGAATAGTTTAATCTGTCTGTTTATACACCAAAGTAATTTTAGTTGTTTCTTTTCCTCTCTTCCTCTTTCAAGAGTCTAGGTGAAAGCAAAGTATTAAAAGAAATGGGAAAAATAAATAAAACTTCCCATTTACAATTCACATTGACTGAACTGCCTGCCATCTACTCTCTCACTTCTTATTCTTCCCCTTTCCATGACTCTTTCTTGTACCTGCCCAGATTTCATTTTCCTGCCATTTAGAATGGTCATTAATTGCTCTTTTGGTGTCCCCATTTTATATATTCATAATGATAAAGATGTCCTTTCTATCTACCCAGCCTCGGGTTTCACTGGCTTAGGAACCTGTGCCAATACCTTGCACTCTTTAAAATTATAAGCAGCTGTGGCTTCTCTACCTCTCTCCTTTTTCAACATCTGGAATTTCTCAACCTCTCTTCCTCAGCCTCTAGTTGTCACCAGGCTGGCACATCACCAGCAGTGAACAAAGAAGATGATGGACAAGGATGCTGGGACCTGAACAGCAGTGTACACAGGCAATGCTGAAGACAGGCAATCCCAAAGGACACGTGTGTATTTCTCTGGAAACCTAATGGTAGACTAATACATTTACTAACTGCCTATAAAGGAAAGTCCACTAGTCACTGAAAGAATATGCAATCAGCTTTCACAGAAAGTCAATATGCAAAGACAGAGCAGCTCCAGGGGCAGCAAGAGCAGGCAGGAGGGTCTGAGTGGCACTTTCTCCCCTGATTACTTACCATTCACACCACAACAAAATGCCTAATACAAACCTAGGACATATTTCACAACACACAGTAGCTTTCCTTGAGAAGATCTCAGTAGGAAGCTTATGAGGATGTCTTCACAATGGGACGCACAAATACAAAAGGCAGACATCAAAACTCTTTTTAAAATCCTAGTGGACTATCCAGGAGCTGTCCATTCCATCTGTTTCTAAAAGCAGATACCTTAGCGACTTTGCTATAGCTATGACAAAACACCATGACCAAGACAACTTATAAAAGAAAGCATTTAATTTGGGAGTTATGGTTCCAGAGAGTTAGAGTCCATGACCATCATAGTGGGAGCATGGAAGCAGGCAGGCATGGCACTGGAGCAGGAGCTGAGAGCTTACATCATGAGACTAGACCATGAAGCAGAGTGAGCTAACTGGGAATGGGATGGGCTTTTGAAACCCCAAAGCCCAACCACAGTGACATAACTTCTCCAAGAAGGCCACACCTCCTAATCCCTTTCAAACAGTTCCATCAATCAGGCATCAAGTATTTTAACATATGAACCTCTGGGGGACATTCTCATTCAAACTACTGCAGCAAGTGTGTACTTACTCATGGCTTTTTTTACTCTGCTTCTGGGTTCAAGCCATAATAAATTTAAGATCTTTTAATATAAAGCTTATTTTTAGAAAAACCCTCTTCTAGACTTTCTCTCTCAGACACTATTTTTAATCTAATAATTTTATTTACTCTTGAGAAAGCCCATGTAAATAAGTAGCATTGGAATTCTGCTGTCATTTACAATGATTTCCTTTAAAATGCATCTTTAAGGGGTAAGTGTGCTGATATGATGATAATTTGTGCTAATTACTACCGTATCATGGTGGGAATGTAGGCTCTTCTCCCTGTCTAAGTAATCGTATTGGCAGACGGTCTAAATGTTCTTAAAGTTGTTTAAAAAGAAACATTGTGTTCTATGCTATCTGGCAATTTCTAAATTCACATATTTAAAATATTCCTCCTTGTTCACAGACCATAAAATCGCACATCTCATTTGCAATTGGATTTTTAGAGGCTCTCCCCCAAGTGGGGGAGAGATGCATCAAATGTACTTTTTCTAAGTTGGCTGTGTTCCAGGACAGACATGGTAAACCCCTCTCTATTTCACTGTCTGACTAGATTGGTGCAGATGCTAAACATTTCCTGGATTTCCCTATAAAACTCTTTTCATCTTTGGTTGCTTCCACCTGGCTTTACTTTGGGTTATAGCTTTTCTCTGTTTTCCAGAATCAGGCCAACTATCACTCATGAAACTTACTACTTCCCATGCCCATTCTATCTCACTGAGAGAGATACTCAGTCCATGGACAATTCCCAGAGAATTGAAATGGGGACTTGCTAGTTTTGAGATCTAAAATTATATACATACTTTTTACCAAAGGGGGGGACACAAAATACTGGACATTTTACATTGATTGTGGGTTGATAGTATACTATTTTGGTGATATTTTTAAAGTTAAATAATTTTATAAAGATAGCTCTTAGAAATTTAAAAGTACTATAGTGACTCATGTTATATGGTCTATATATTTTTTTCTTTTGGCTAATGCTTGCTGGTAATATGTACTTTTACCTGAAGTACATATTTACCTATTTCTGAATTGGGGAGCAATTTCTTCTAAATTAAAATATTCCCTCCTGGAGGGAGAAAGGAGGCCAATGAGACTTGGGAAATAAGCATCTCTCAAGTCTCAGGAAGTTCCTGAAACTGACAGTAATCACAATGTCCCAGCCTAAGGCTACAAGAACAATAAATAATTACTGGAGAGAAGAGGCACCCTACTGAGCAGAGCTCCCTGGAGGAGGATCTCCATCCTGTGAAGCTGCCTGCACATACTACCAGGAGCTCCAGAGATGGAATTTTCACGACTTGTCATCCATGTTGGTCTGGGCTTTTCAGAGAGGCAGATAGCTTTGAGTTATCTATGCTCCTGTAACTCCTCACTCATATGCCTGTATATAACCTCAAGAAATATGCTTTACCAAGTAGGATTTTAGTGTTGGCATTGCTTTGGTAAGTTGTGGGTACCTTATCTGTGGTGATCAAACATTTTTTCTATCTATCTATCTCATCTCATCTCATCTCTCTCTTCCTCTTCCTCCTTCTCCTCCTATTCCTTCATTCCCTTTATTTGCTTCTCTGACACACTGAGTCTGTGCCACATTCTCTCACAATGATGTACTATGCTGGCCCAGGCTCAAGGCAACAAAGTCATAACCATGGATATAAATCTTTGTTATCATAAGCCAAAATGTACCTTCCTCTCTTATTTATGAAATAAAGATAATAGCCAGATGGACCTAGGAGAAGATCTGCCAGTTGACTCCAGTATGCAATACCTCCTTTAGCAGCAGAGTTCCAATTTCAGTATGACACTTGACTCCTTGCTAATGACAACATCTCCTAGACACTCTTATATCTACCTGTGGCCAGTGAACTAATTTCCACAAAAAAAGACCTAAGAACAGAAATATCCTGTCTAACTACCTGTCCTCAGCCTCTTCTTTTAATGCTTGCAACATAGAGATGCTATTGAATGACTTTGAGATGTTAAGTAAAAACAACAGCTTAGGACTTAAAGGGTCTTGATCACTGTTAGGGTTGCCTCAGTTGCACTGTTGAATTTCTTGTCTGTTACACAACTCCTGAGTTTTGTGACACTAAAGAATGTGCTGTGCACAAAGTGGCCAATGTATAACTAATATATCATAGATACTCATGGATGTGCACTGTTGCTAGCCACCCATCCTCTCACTGGGCTATGGACTTCCAAGAAAAACACTTGTATACACTGTGCAACGCAAGGAAGAGCTGAACTAAATCTGTCTGATGTGAACTTAGATGATATGATGTGATTGCAGAGGGTAGCAACTGCTAAGCTGGCAGAATTTCCCCTGAATCTCGGGAGTTAAAAATCACAAGCTAACCTACTGGGATATGGAGGGCCTGCTCTGTACAGGTGGGAATCATGATGAGCCTGCTAAGTGGGACCAGCAGAGAGCACATCTGCGCCAGCTCATGCTTCATTACTTCAGAGTTTCCCTTCAAAAAGCTATTTGGTCATTAAATTCTGATGTCTTCCGGCTTGTTTGGGGTGAAGATGAGAGCAGCGACAGCAAGTTTTAATGACTTCTTCCTCTGTAGGTAGAGACTCATCGGAGCTTAGAAGAAATGTAGCTCCCAGGACAGGAAGAATAGCCATAGGTATTGCCAGAGAGATTATAATGAGAGAAGAGTTTCTTTCATAGGCAGTGATGGGATCGATGATCAGTGAGACCCCCTCAACCAAAGAGTAAAGAGCTTTTCTTTGCAAGTAAATTACTACAAGCGGACTCTAAATATTAAAATATCATTTCTTCATTTATTCGTAAATTCTTTCGTGGGTTTCTAGAACCTATACAGAAAATATGATTCTAATCTAAAGGGTAGAACAGCTACGGTCTGAAGCCCAAAATAACATATCAATCTATTTCTCGACCATATTAGCCTGGTGACATTCTATAAGCAACAATGTCAACCTTCAAGCCCCCGTCTGCAACATAGCCAAGGGTCTTTGCATTCTGGCATCACAGGGCTTGTTCATCTCAACCGCCCAAAGAAGAGTAAATTCATTCCTTTATATCCTTGACCTACAAAGCTGTGTATCACCTGGACCCAGTGGCTGCACAGATCCTGTATCACTGCCTCCCCCTTTCCCCAAGTAAATCTTCCTAAGAAACTGTACAGGCATGCTTCAATAGAATGTCAGGTTCCTGTTCAGGATGCCCAGGTCAGATGAGAAGAGTAACAAGTGTCACCAAGTGTGAGCGTAATCAGGACTGAAGTCACACCTTTGGGTCCTGCTGAGGCTGGCTGCCTGGATTTTTGTTGATGAGCTGCAAGGGTGTGATCCAGCATGTCATGTTTAATAACTTTCTCTTTTGGAGCCCGATGTGCTGAGAGTCCTGGGCTGCTCATGTTAAAACCTGGATTCCCAGCACCTTCTGTGGCATCTGTGTGTTCTTTAACTAGAGCAAACCAAGGAGGTCAGAAGATCACACAATAGGCTGATGGATTCCAGGGCTAAGCAGAAAATTACTCTCAGTAATTCTTGTGCAGAAAGACTCAAGTGTATCGTCCTCAAATGTCACCAAAACAGAATTAGGTTAAAATTAACTCTTAAAAAAAAGAATAAATGATTAAAATAATTACAAATTGCACCCTGACAAGCTAGAGCAAAATTTCGCCCTCAGCCATTTGTCTGTAATTAGTTAATTAATCCTTACACAAATTATGAGCAATAACTCATCAAGTAAGGCTCACCCATCAGAAATTCAGCCGACGTGGATTTCTTCTGCTTAGTTTGCTTCACAGCCTTCTGCTGAAACTTCTGGAGGGAAATTGTTAAATGAATAAATTAGCTAAAGAATGAAGATCATCATTTATGATCCACAACTAACACAGTATTTTAAATATGGGATGGCGGATGGCATTGAAATGTCATTTAATTTACATCTCTCCTAAAGGGGTCAAACACTAATTGAACATCAGAAGTGGAAGAATTAAATAAAATAGGATAAGAAAAGTTAATACAAATGCCAAATGAAGGTCACATTAAAATACTTTGTTTTCATCATTTTTAATTAATACAAAGAGCCCTCAACAAATTAAGAACACTGGGAAACTTGCACAGTTCAATTTGCATTTGTTCAAACTGGGCTTAGATACAATCTCATTTTGGTAGAATGAAATTATCTTGTAGAAAATCTGCAAGTAGGCTGGGAAGATTGCTCAGTGGTTAGAGTGCTTGCCCAGCACACATGAGGACCTGCATTTGGATCCTTAGAATATCACAAAAGAACACACATGGAAACACAGAGATAAAGAGTAGAGCAGAGACTGAAGAAAGTGCCATCCAGAGACTGACTCACCTGGGGACCCATCCCACATGCAAACACTAAACCCAAACACTATTGTGGATGCCATGAAGTGCTTGCTGACAGGTGCCTAATACAGCTGTCTCCTAGGAGGCTCTGACAGATCCTCACCAATACAGATTGAGGATGCTCGTGGACAACCATCAGACTGAGTACACAGACCCCAAAGAAGGAGTTAGGGAAGGACTGAAGGAGTTGAAGGGGCCTTTTCTGGCATCAATGGGAGGGGAGGCCCTTGGTCCTGTGAAGGCTTGATGCCCCAGTGTAGAGGAATGCTAGGGCAGAGAGGCAGGAGTGGGTGGGGGGGAGCACCCTCATAGAAGCAGGGTAAGGGGGGATGGGATAGGAGGTTTGCTGAGGAAAAACTGAGAAAGGGGATAACATTTGAAATGTAAAATAAAATATCCAATTTTTAAAAAGAACATATATAATGTACTACATGTCTTTGATATATGTGTATAATATACTACAGTAACATGGGAGACAGAGAAAGGAGAATCCCCAAAGGGCCTGGGCTAGCTACCTTGGCATATGCAGTAACAAGCAACAAAAGACCCAATATCCCAAGGTGGGAAGAGAGTCTACATTTCTGATATCCACACACATGCCATGGTACACATATACCCACACAGATACACATGAATAGTTACACATCTCTCTCTCCCTCTTTCTCTCTCTCTCTCTCCCCCCCCTCTCTCTCATACACACACACACAAATAAACACACACACACACATGACAGCTTGCACGTGTTGCCTGTTTGTTCTTGGTTGCATCCACATTTGTTTTAAACTGCTGGAGTCCAATATGTAAAGTAATTATTGATTTAGATACTATCATGAAGGTGTACAATCCAACCTTGGTAAATATCAGTAGCAGGCCAGATGCTGCAAAATACCAAGAAAGTCATATTCTATAGGAGACACAAAGATTTCATAAGGGGCCACACCAGAGAAAACTAAAATTCATTATATGTCTGAAAAGCCCATTAATATTCGTATGCATAATGAGTGGTCAAAAATGAAAATGTGTAGCCAGAAATGTGATTAGAACTTCTATACGTATATGAGTTCCAGATGAATCCTGGGTAACTGTCAAAGTCAATTTTAAACAATCTGTGATAGAAATACCCAAATTCAGACAAATGATAAAACTCGAATTAATAGGAAGTAAAACAGCACAAAAGATGAAGTCTGCAGGAACAGCAAATGCTGGAAACGATGCTCCTTCTCAGACAGTCCATCGTGATGGAACGGATGCTCTGGAAAGGATGCTCCACCTCAGACAGTCCACCGTGATGGAACGGATGCTCCTTCTCAGACATCTTCTCACCAAGCAAAAGATACTACAGCTTAGACAGCCCGTGACCATGTGTCTGAGGAAGATATTCAAAATGACAAACAAAACCTTGTCTACTCTGGGGCCCTGGTGAAGTAGGACAGAGTCTAGCATTCCAATTTTTGTTAAAATGTTTACAGTAAGTCTGACTCCTTTCAAAAATACTTCTACCAGTCTTACAGCATTGCAGAGCAATTAAATTATCATATAACATGCCACAAACAAACAAACAAACAAAAAACAACAAAAAAGGTTTTGGTTTTTTTTTTTTTAGTTTTTTGTTTTTGTTTTTTGTTTTTGTTTTTGGGGGATTGTTTGTTTGGTTGGTTGGTTTTTGTTTTTTGAGACAGGGTTTCTCTGTGTAGCCCTGGTTGTCCCGGGAACTCACTCTGTAGACCAGGCTGGCCTCAAACTCAGAAATCCACCTGCCTCTGCCTCCCAAGTGCTGGGATTAAAGGCGTGCGCCACCACTGCCTGGCCTAAAAAGTTTTTAAATTGGTATGTCTTAAGTCAACTAAAAGGAAAGGCCTTGTTTTCTAAGAGTCTTCTTTTAAAAACCATGTTTACTATGCAACATGTTACTGTTATTTCATGTACTAGAAATTAAACTGAAGATGAAGATAAGTCTACTCAAAAGATATTTAGAAGCTGGGCATGTTAACACAGTCTTAAAATCCCAGCACTTGAGGGAAAGGGGCTGAGGCAGGAGAATGGTCTACAAGTTCAAAGAAAGTAAAACCTAGTATAAAGGAAGAGTTAAAAGCTATTGTGGTGTACATCAGTAATCCCAGTACTCAGAAGGTTAAGACAGGGGGATGTCAAGTTTGAGACCAAACTGAAGCTACCTAGTGGGTTCCAGATAAGCTTGGAACACTTATCAAGACTCTGTCAAACATCTTCAAGACAGCTATGTCAATTTATTCCTTAAAAAGAAATCAGGGCATATATTGTGTAATGTTCAGTAATTTTTAAGGTTTTCTTTTTCTCCCAGTTTAAAAATTCTGAATTTCCCAGGGCTAGAAACATGACTCTGCGTTTAAGAAAACGGTTTGTTCTTCCAAAGGATCCAAGTCCAGCTCCTAACACTATGTCAGATGGCTAAACCTCCTGAAACTTCCATTCCAGAGGATTCAATGCTCTAGACTCCTTGGGCACCTAACACACACACACACACACACACACACACACACACACACACACACATGATTTAAAATGAAGGGAAACCTTTCTTAAAAGAATTCTGAATTCCTAATATTTCTTCTCTACGTCCATAGAGTATGTGGAGCATCTGGGCATCGTTGCTCTGTTTAGAAGATGTGACCAGCATCAAAGCGTTGTCATGGAATCTGTACAGATCCTTCAAATTGTTTAGATGAATGGAACTGGTTGGGTATCAATTAACACAGGCTTGGACTGTTGAGATGGCTCAGCAGGTAAAGACACAGGCCATGCTAGCCTGGTGACCCGAATGTGATCCCAAGAATATGCATAAAGGGGGAAGGAGAGAAATAACTTCGCAAAGTCCCCTTCTGACTTTCACACATGTACCCTGGTAAACACACATACACACACACACTAATAATAACAACAACAATAATAATAAACAATAAAGGTAACATTCTAGAGATTACAATGTGATGTAAGTTACACAATTGACACCATTTCTGTTTTAATTATAAAGCAGTAGATCATACTCACTTAAAACTAGGTAAACTCCTAGAAACATGTAGTTCGCAACATGTTCTGACATTTTGCTAAGAACAAGGTTGAAGTGTGATTTCTTTTTCACAGCCTCCTTCCGAGATAGCAGCAGGTACTAGTTTTCTTGACATGGTTCAGTAAATTTGGCACTTCAGTCTTTTCCAATTGAGTTAAACGCGCTTTTAAATAGAAGGAAGTGGCCCTGTGGATAGACCTCGTTTCCTTCTGAAGAACTTCACATGAAATCACAGGCTTGCTCTCGAA
Organism: Arvicanthis niloticus; assembly: GCF_011762505.2. Classification (NCBI taxonomy): domain Eukaryota; kingdom Metazoa; phylum Chordata; class Mammalia; order Rodentia; family Muridae; genus Arvicanthis; species Arvicanthis niloticus. The sequence continues at coordinate 23,042,470 of NC_047665.1, read as the reverse complement.
CGTTAGAAAGGTCTCAAAGAGCTTCTGTCAAGTTCACGTGTTGTAAAAAGATTCAATGTCTGGTTGCACCCCACCCGTATCCCCCAGACGGGTCCCCTGGGAGGGTTACCAAGTGACATTTTGTATTCCGTGACCTCTTAGCTGCTAACACATGTTTAAAAGGAAATGAAGAGTGATTTCTGACTTCTCTCCACCAACTTCCTGACTTTTCTCTCCTTTACACATGGGCACCTCTACGTGGTGTGAACTGCATTTGTCTACACCCTTTCTCAATTCAGACCTCCATCCTGGTGAGATCTCCATCTCTGTACCTCCAAGAACACCAGCCTTCTCTCGTCATCCTCCCATCCATTACCATTTCAGGAAATGGTATCATTTTAAATAGATTCTCTTAAACCATCTAAATAATCTGTAGCGTATTTCAGAACTCAAATAAATTAAAGGAACAAGATACAGTTACCATCATCTTCCTGCTTCTCTCTGATAACAATTAAGTTTTGAAGATAAACAAAATCCTCTAGAAATCTAAATCTGCAGTGACTATAGCCCAGGCTGGCCTACCTACGTTCTGTTCAATTGGTGCTGAAATGCAAAGTGGATTTCAATGTCAAATCAGGATGAACAGTTTTCCATCTTTTATTTTAAACCTTTTTAATTGAGGTGTGAAAAGAGAGCACGAGACTAGTCTTCTTAAATGTTTAAATAGCGTGGTGCTATGTACATACTGTGCTGTTACATACTGTGGTGTAGCATACAGACTGTGATGGTGTTATATCCTGTGGTGTTACATACATCCTGTGGTGTTACATACATCCTGTGGTATTACATACATCCTGTGCTGTTACATACATCCTGTGCTGTTACATACATACTGTGGTGTAACATACAGACTATGATGGTATTACATCCTATGGTGTCACATACATACTGTAATGGTGTTACATACATGCTGTGTTGTTACATACATACTGTGGTGTAACATACAGGCTATGATGGTATTACATCCTGTGCTGTTACATACATCCTGTGCTGTTACATACATCCTGTGGTGTTACATACATCCTGTGGTGTTACATACATCCTGTGCTGTTACATACATCCTGTGCTGTTACATACATACTGTGGTGTAATTTACAGACTATGATGGTATTACATCCTATGGTGTCACATACATACTGTAATGGTGTTACATACATCCTGTGTTGTTACATACATACTGTGGTGTGGCATACATACGGTGATGTTACATTCATACTGTGATAGTGTTATATCCTGTGCTGTTACACACATCCTGTGTTGTTGCATACATACTATGGTGTTACATACATCCTGTGGTGTAACATACAAATTGCAGTGTTGCATACAAACTGTGGTGTTACACACATGATGTGTGTGGTGTTACATACTGTAGGGTAAACCATAAGCACAATGTCTTATAGATCTCCAAAACATTCATCTTCTAACATATTTCTGTCATGTATATTCTTTTAAAAATTTGATTTTTCTTTCATTTTAGAAATAGGGTACACACTGTGGAAGAAAACAATGATCTTTGATCTGTACAAAGAAAAAAAAAAAAGGAACACCATCTGAAAATTTAAAAAAGTGACGTTTCCCATGATATCTTCTTTCTTTTCACTAAAAAGCACCAAATACGTTTTGATGCCTGCACTCTCAACTGGAAAGGAAATCTCTCATCGAGTAAGCCAACTTGAGCAACAACAAACTCATTTATAACCAGTGACAACCCAAATCCATAAGTTTGTAAAAGAATGTGATCGTTGTCGGAAGGAATCCGTCCCGGGGTGAATCCATCCCGGGGTGCTGCTGCTCAGCTCTGGTTGCACTGAGCCGAGGCTGTAGAGTGCGAGGAGGACTTTTCAAGGCTGGTGGGCACAGACCAGCCAGAGAGAGAATTCTGCATACTGTACGGATCATCGCTCAGTTCAGGGCAGTCACATTGCATCTGGGATCAGCCAGCGTGCTCTATGAAACCGTCAGCCCTCATTTGTGTCTGGCTGTTTTCTGTCCAGCTGTAAACAAGTTGTCTCGCTGCCCTTATCCACATGGGCAGATCCCACAGTCAGAGGAAGTCAGAGGCCTCAGAGCTCCAACGGCTTCCTGCATGCAACAGTTCTAGGGCACAGAGGGTAGTCACAAAGAGTAGCCACTTCGGGATGACAGGGTCCCCAGTCCCTTTTCAAAATGTGTGCTTTTGATTCCTACAGAGGCTGGCGTGGTGTGTCTCTTCTATGAAATGAACTTGAGTATTCCTAGTAGAACGAGTGTTGTTTTTCGACTGACAAGCTCAGCAGATTCATCTGGTTGGGAGCTGGGGAGCTGGGGGTGGGGATGAGGCTAAGCACTCTGTTGTTTCACTGCTTGGGGTTTCATGTGAATCAGACACACACACACACACACACACACACACACACACAAAAGACCTGGATAGAAGGAAGGATAGAAGCATTATCAATCTGGTCCAGCTCCTGGAAGCTAACCATGCTGACGACAAAGATCAAAGGTATATTGGATTCTGGTCTCATCCACCTTGGCTTTTACAAGATATCAGAGCCAGAGCCAGGTTCAGCAGGACCTCCCCCCTCCTCCCCCCCCCCCCCCCAGTAAGGAAAAAAGGCAGAGGGGAAGGACACTGGAGGTCCCTTCCCTGGCAAGTGGTTGGAGGTGCGATTTAGCAGGTCACTCTATTGAACCCCCCCTAGCCAGCTGGCCTGTCCCAGTTTAGACTTCCCTCCTTGAACCTGTTTTGTTCCCCGGGCTCTATTACTTTGTCAATTTAAAGAAAAACAGCCACAGTGAAAAGCTTGCAATTTGCACCTGTCTGCTCTGAGCATTCTGTGTCAGATCAGGTGGGGAACAACAGAAGTGTGAGCTAATGAGACTATCATTTGGGGGGTGGGGGAGTTTCCCGGGCTATGAGGGAGAGGAGCTTATGGTTTTAATTCTGTTGTGACTGATCTGATAACGGCCTCTCCATTTTCTTGTGTCAGAGTCCTTAGATTAAGTTAATACACGTTTTAAAAAGTGACATTGTGCAGTCTTTAAGGAAACATTTCCATCTCATATAACTTAGAACTGAGGCTTAGCTGAACGATTTCCAAGTTATCAGACCTAGTAACGAGTTATGAAGATGTTGTTGCTTATAAAATTAGCAATGAAAGAAAGTAACTTTAAATTTTTTTTAAACTTGTTCCAGAGGCAGAACTAATTTTGGAAATAACGACAAATGTCTTAATGGGAACCCTGGGCACTCTGGTTTACTGAGAAAAATAAAATACAAGTGTTTGACTACGGAATTTCACCTAGGTACAGGTCAATGGACTTATCCAACTCACTGTAAAATTTGAGGAATGTGAATTCTCTGCCACTGCAAAATGGACAGCAGGTAGCATTTCTCTCAAAGTCCCGTCCCCCTTTAGCCGTGATTATTTCAAGGGCTGTGTCTGAATTACCACCTGTTTTGAAAGAGTTTCAATTAAGTTCACTAAGGAAAAAAATTCGCAAGCATAGCTTATTAACATTTTTCAAAACCTTATTGGTTCAACGACACAGTCATATTGACATTTGAATACTTTGGCACATCCCCAAAGACGATCTGAAGTTTAGTAAGCTAAAAGCCAAGCGCAGGGGACCTGCCGATCCACCAAGGCCCCTCATTGGCACTTCCTGGTGCAATAATAACGGATATGACAGAGGGTTAAATGAAGCTGAGGTGGTAGCAAAATGTGTGTCACCAGGAAGGGACGTAATTGAATAGAGTCCTTGGCTGGCATCTCGCCTGACAAATGACGCTCCAGCTCACTAGGCGATGACCCTTCCGTGCAACTTTAGGAGCTGCGCCAGCCATGGCTGAGCCTGCTTAGGTCAAAGGGCTGAGCCATGTGTAATTCAGAGCAGAAGAGGTCCCACGTTCGTTCCACAGAAACAATTACACTACTTATTTCACTTCAGCCCTGGCCCAAAACTCTCCAGCCTCCCAGCTTCAGCGCAGTCAATCTAATTCTGCCCCGGGGCGATAAGCCACATGAAAATATGTGGCGCTGTGTTTATAAATCTAATCAAAAATAGAAACAGTGGACAGGCGCAGTGAGGTCCTCTTATGGATCATGGGAATCCTGAAATTCTGAAGGCACTTTTGTTTAACGTCTATAGACTCTTTGCCACCGTGCTCTTTGCCCAACTCGTTAATCACTCTCTTTACTCATGAGCGCTACAAAGGATGCTGGAGTTCTGCTCCGTCCTGTACTTTCCGGGCATGGATATTATGAAAAATCAAGCTAAAAGGGCTGCTTTAAAGGGGAAATATCAAAAAGGAGACTACTGTTAACACGAATCTCACCTCTCTATCCATGTTGTCTGCTCTCTGCCCCTGGTGATACACAGATTTAAATCAAGTTCCTGAGGGGAGAAAAAGCCGGAATAAATTGACCTGATCAAAAGATACATGGAGAAATTTTGGAGTCATGATGTCACCTAATAGTTTCAAGAATTCTAATTATAACGTCATCGGGATCTAATCTGGTATCTTCTTGTGGAAATTTCCTCTTTCAGTCAGACTCCTAAAACCTTGAAGCAGTATACACTCATAAAACATTTAACAAAAATAAGCTCTAGGAAAAAAATTTCAGACTCGATTCAGAGAACCAAAATTCCTATCTCCGGCCTAAAGGCGAAAATTTCACTCTTCATTCAAGACCCAGTGTAAACTTGTCTCACCTTAGGATGCTGGAGTGTTTATCTTTTTTTTTTTTTAATCTAGTTTTTGCAACTACCATAAATACAAAAAAATCTGATAAAGTCAATAATAAACATGTGTTTTGAGCCAAACAGATATCTCTGCAAATATCCAGCAAAGATACAGATTATTAAAATTTTAATGAGGGGAAATAGGATTTTAACACTCTTAAACCTCCTTGGGGTCATGCAATAAATGACTAATAATAAGTCGCTAATAAGTTAGCAACTCCAACCTCCTCTACTTGAGTTATTTCAGTTGACAAAAATATTGCCCTCAAATAGTCCTGGAGCCCAAATGATTATAATAAATGTAAAATCTTAACAAATGAACAATGACCTCAGCATTTATTAAATTGTTAGAAAATTTAGCAAAGACACCTTTTAGCCTTAGAATTGGCCCTTCTGAAATGGCTGTCACTACCTAGCACTGAACACAGACCAAGTGATATATGATTGAACAGTGCGTATTTCGCAGAACCATTGTGGAATGTGTACAAAAAAAAAAAAAAAAAAAAATTGTGTTTCTTGAATTTTTGTCTTAATGTTTATCTTTTGAAATATTTTTGACATGCAAAGTTGTTGATTTCATTGTCTTCATAAACATGCTTTGCAGATACATAAATGGAAGTGGATTCTCCCAAAGAACATAGTCATGTCACCTCTGTTAATATCCATAGAATGGTCACAAAACATTGACTCAAGGTGATCTCAACTTGCTTTTGCCTTTTTTCTTTCTTTTTTTTTTTTTTTTTTTTTTGAAGGTTACTTTAGTCACCTGCCTACACACATATCCAGATAGAACCTCAGCACAGTATGTGTATAACTTTGAAATAGCATCACTCATTACTTCATAGAATATATATACACATGATTCATATATACATGAATTTGAAATGCGACATCAAGCATTATGTCATTTAAAAGCAGCAATCATGAAAGGAGATTGAATGAGTGGCAAGTTGACAAGATGGTGGGCAGGACTTGCCAGTCAGTAATAAAGTCAGTGACTCAGAGGTGAATACACAGCCACCACGCTTTCCACAAACCCTGGCCACTGAATGCTCACCTAGATAAGCAGCCATTCAGAAAATGTTGCATTTGCTAATCCATCTAGAAAATTGACTCTATCCAAACTATCTTTGCTTTGTGAAATGAAAACAGATACAATGTAACAAACTATAATTTATAGGACAACCCCCTGCCTCAGTATGGACATTATGGGGAACTCTTACCTCAATAACTAATAAGCCCATTCTATGACACACACAGATTTGGAGTCCATCGTGGTTCCTATGTTGAAAATCTCTTTTTTTTTTCTTTCAAAGCCAGTTTCGAATGTGACTATCAGATTCATAGCAGTGGCTCTGACTGAGAAGTCGCCTGCTCACTGTACCCTATGAAGTCTAGGTTGAATAATCACAGCTAATTTGTATGGTCACTTTTTTGTTTGTTTTAAGGATGGTTCTCCAAGTAGAATTGTTAACTCGTGCTGCAAATCAAGCCTTGGCAGAGCCAAATCTCTGCCGACTGGCTCGTTGCTTTCAGAGAGGGATGAGCATAGGGACTGCTGTCACTCCACTACATTTCTCTTCTCAAGCAGACCAGCAAGGACAAAGATGGAGTTAGACAGAGGTCACACACCAGAGCCTGCCTACAAACGTGTTTTGTTTAACGATGCACAATGGTTTTTAAAATATCGAGAACTTGTTCGAAACTGAGAAGATTGCAATTAAAATTCCAGTGTTTTGATCCTCTGGCAATACACAAAGCTTCCTGACGAAGGGTGAACAGTTGGCAGTTGAGGGGCTGGGGGTAGGCAAACTGAACCAGCAATACACTCCAGGCTGATAGTCCCTTCCCCTCCCTATCACTGCCCACACACGGAAGTAGAGAACCTTAAGAACAAACAGGGTTTGTTGTATTCACTGCTGTATCCTCAGAGCCTAGGGCAGGGCCAGAAAAGTACTGGGAGCTTGATACATAGTTAATATAAATAAAATGTTCTAAGAGTAAATAGGTCCCTTTAAAGAGTAACTTTAAGACAATAGAATATGTGCAAAACTATCATAAGACACATACCATTTATATTCAGACAGGCCAAATAAATTCTCTAGATCCTTAGGCAGAGAGAGTGCTCACAAATTATTTATCTCTGTACCTGGCACTAAAAGTAGACACAAGTCAGGTAAAATACAAGCAAATAGACTGAGCTGGTTCTGCTCATTCATCTTCTTTTCAGAACCCCACAGGCACGAAATTTGAAACTCTTAAGGAGCGATGAGCCTAGGCTCATAGCACAATGATGGACCTCTCACGTTCCTTCCACCCAACTGTTTTCTACCATCTAAGTCTATATTGAGGAGTAAGTAAAAAGAATCCTATAAAACAGACCTTGGAAGGGCGTGAAGACAAGAAGAACTCAGGACACAAAGTGACCAGTTAACACAAAATCTAGAGATAATTCAATTTCCTATAAGAAGTAACACCAACCGCCTTTATCAGGCTCATGCACAAACCCTTCATAAGCCAGGAAGAAGAGATCAACTGAAACTCTATTAACGGGTTTTCAAAATCTGAATTTGACAGCCATGATTTTCTGTCCCCTTCTCTCTTGCCCTTCCATCCTTCTCTCCTCCCTGCCTTTCAGCTGCCACAAATATCACATTCTCTCCAATGATATACCACGTCACCACACACCTAGTCAACCACACTATGGACCACAGGCTGAGGCCTCTGATAATGTGAACCAGAGTAAATTTTTCCTTCTTTTAACTTTGCTCTCTCAGGCGTTCCGTTACAGTGTGCACTGATTAGCACAATGGCCTAATGTGAGAATAAGAGCCAACGGGATCTTCAAACCCAAGTGGGATTCACTCTCACACCCTGGCTTTCCTACACTGGCTCCACGGATCCTTGGAAGAATGATGAGGTGAGATGAGTCAAAGAAGTAGCTCTAAACAAGGAGCAGTTTGCTACCAAAGTTGGCAACGTCCAGACGTATTTATACTGCCACAGCTCAGGTGATCCTATTTTATGTGGTCATTAGAGATCAGAAAGTCATTAAACACCCTGAGATATATAGATTCTCCTTTTGCAAAGTACCATGACAGAGAAAAAAAAGAGATCTTAAAGGCGGGGAGAAATAATAACGGAATACATGTGACACAAGATCACAGGGGACTATTGAAGAGGGAAAAAGGGATCAGAAAGCACGTGGAAGGGAGAGTAAACCAGAGCCATGCAGAAGAGATGAGCATCAAAGTATAATTACATAAATGTCAGAGAATGACAAAATGGGACAGATTTTTTTGAGTACCAATCCTTAAAAAACTAACAAAAATAAAGAACCAAGTCAGTAAGTAAATAACCAAATGAATGTATGAACAGAATCCATTGTTACACAGATACTAGAACTAGTGGATAATTTAATATAAGGTATGAAATGCTCTCTATATTAAAAAGTGGGAAATATACATGAATAAATGAGGACCTTTGGGAAAAATATATTAGGTATATGTACTGACTGGTTTTTGTGTATCAACTTGACACAAGCTGGAGTTATCACAGAGAAAGGAGCCTCCCTTGAGGAAATGCCTCCATGAGATCCAGCTGTAAGGCATTTTCTCATTAGTGATCAAGGGTGAGAGGGCCCATTTTGGGTGGTGCCATCCCTGGGCTAGTAGTCCTGGGTTCTACAAGAAAGCAAGCTGAGCAAACCAGGGGAAGCAAACCACTAAGTAACATCCATGGCTTCTGCATCAGCTCCTGCTTCCTGACCTGCTTAAGTTCCAGTTCTGACTTCCTTTGGTGTGGAACAGCAACATGGAAGTGTAAACTGAATAAACTCTTTCCTTCCCAACTTGATTCTTGGTCATAATTTTTTTTTTTTTTTTTTTTTTTTTTTTTTTTTTTTTTTGTGCAGGAATAGAAGCCCTGACTAAGACAGTATAAAAATTAAATAACAATAGGAGGAATGGCTTCACAGCATCCAAGATGCCATCCAAAACCTCAACATGACAGACTATAAAGCCACTGGCTATCAAACAGTCTTACATACCTATCAACTGAGTACAGGAAGAAAAGAGAGGAAAAGAAGACCTGCCACTCAGAGCAGAAAGTACTTGACCCTCTTGAGCTCAGTGAGAGGCCTTGGGCCAGCCAGAAATCTGGCAGGGAGAACCTGGGAGTGAGCCAAAGGAGACTGAGCTGAATACACCAATGGATCCTGTATGATAACACTGCAGGGAAGGCTCAGAGGGCCTGAGCTCCTACACCACCACCCACCACCACCACCACCATCACCACCACCTCCACCACCACCACCTTTACCACCTCCACCACCACCACCACCACCATCATCAACACCTCCACCACCACCACCTTTACCACCTCCACCACCACCACCACCACCACCACCTCCACTACCACCACCACCACCACACCACCATCACCACCACCTCCACCACCACCACCACCACCACCACCTCCCTCCACCACCCGTCGACTCAGATGCTGTGCAAATATGCAAAGCACACCAAACAGGATAGGAGAGCCTGGAAGAAAGTCAGCTGTGAACGTCTGAAACTTGAGTTTTGAAAGTGTTCCAAATCCCTCACACAGACCTGATAGCAGAGGAAGCATCATACCTGCTAACGTTTGAGGATGAACACCGGGTGAGCACCAAGCTATACAAGCTGTGTAGACATGGAAGAGCTGTATAAATGCTAATTGTCACGCACTGAAAACAGTGCTAGGGCTGGCCATAAAGCTCAGCAGTACAGCAGTATAATACTTGCATACAAGAGGTCCTGGGTTCAATTCTCAGCATCACCAAAGAAAGAAAGAAAGGAACAGAGCCAGAAGAACGGGAGGGAGGGATGGAGGGAAGGAGGAGGAAGGGAAGGGGAGGGAAAGGAAGGAAAGAAAGAATGAATGAAGGAACTTCTGCAGAATCCATTGATGGCTCAGGTGGTAAACGCTCTTACCACACAGTCTGATGATCTACGTTTGAAGACTAGAACCCATGATAAATGGAAAAAACCAACCTTCAAATGTTATTCTCCGACTCCACATGCACACTGTGGCATATGATGCCTACACACACACATACACACACACACACACAGAGAGAGAGAGAGAGAGAGAGAGAGAGAGAGAGAGAGAGAGAGAGAGAATTAGTAATAGCAACAACTACAACTTAATTATTTATTTTTGACAAAAATGAATTGAAATTTTAACATCAGTAGCCACACATCACAGGGAAGACAGACTTAACAGGTGCAACACTTTATTAAAATTAAAACAAGCCAGACAATAACACAAACAAAAGAGAATAAACAAGCCTTCAAGGAAAACATCCAGAATCCTATTTGTTACGGTGTGTTGGCTAAGATGTCCCATTTTCAGCAAACATTTACAAGACAAAGACAGAAAAATAAGTGTGACCTATATTCTGGTGAGGAAGCTGTCAATAGGAATTAACCCTGAGCCAAGCCGGTAAGGTTTTGTTCACCAAAGTCACCATCTTGCTGATGAACAAATGGAAGAAACACAGCTTGAAAAGTTAAAAGAAAATAGAAGAAGAAAATTTAAAGTATAGAAAGAAAAAAGGATATTTTTAAAACTAAGAGTCCCACCCCACTCCAAAAAAAAAAAAAAAAAAAAAAAAGTATCCTCTTTTAAGACTGTACTGAAGAAATAACCATTAGAGGTGAAACTATTTGAATTTTAGGAGAAACATTTTTATAGCCTTACTAGTCTTTCATAGTTTAGATACAACACCAAAATAACCATCAACGGAAAATGAGAAAATAATATATTGACTTTTCAAATTTAGAAAGCTTCATCTTTAAAATATTTTTAAATCTTTTAAAAGATTTTTTTAAAATCACACTAATTTTCTATTGCTGCAAAACACATGATAAGAAAACTAAGACCCTAAAATACCTACAGCTCCATATTTCAAATGTGATGTGCCATGACTGACTTAGCTCAGAGTGAAATCAGGTTGGCTACACTGTCCCCAGAAGCACAGAATGCTTTCCCATGCTCTTCTGGTAGCATTTGCAAGAGTCAACATGATAAAACCTGTCTGGCCTGGAGAATCTGCCTCTTTAGACCAGGTGATGAGGGTTTCCAATTTGCCCAAATCTCCTTCCCAGTAGTGCCTAGATTTATAAGAATATCTAGGGACTAGAAACTTATGGGACTTAGAACTTGAGGGACATTAAAAGTTCTGCTCAGTGAAACAGATGAAAATGGAAACAGACAAACAAACAAAACTACAGGTTAGGAGATGTTTTTAAGTTTTATATCTAATAACTGTTATCCAGAATTTAAAAACAGTATATGTAATTGAAAAGTAAATTGGCACTGGATATAGTATACATGCCTTTAATCCTAGCACTTGGGAAGCAGAGGAAGGTAGATCTTTGTTGAGTTTGAAGATAGCCTGGTACACATGGTGGGTTGCAGGATAGCCAGAGCTCCGAATTAAGTCCTTATCCTGAAAAACAGGAACAAAACAAATTAAGTACAAACAAGAAACTAACTTGGCAAGCAACCCAGGAGTAAACAACATGGATGGACAGACATCCATGTTATTCAGCTTCTTCACTGTCCTTTAATATCTGACATAAACAAAATAAAGGAAGAAAGGTTTATTTTTTTCTGTAATTATCAGAGATTTCAGTCCTAGGCTGTGTTGACTCAATGCCAGTTGAGCATCTTGATGATAGGATCCTGCAGCTAAGTATATACCTCTCATTAGATAGGAAGCAGAGAGCCAGGGACCAGATAGCAGCTAAACCTTTAAGAGTATACTATACCATAGTAACCTACATCCTTTAATGGGTCCTCCCCTCCCAAAGTCTTCACCACTTTCAAAAATTACATCACCAACTAAGGACCAAATATTCTATACATGAATGGGGGACATTTCCTATTCAAATATAAAAACAAATTACAAAAGACAATATATAAATAGTTAACAAATGCATAAGATGTTCACTTCAGGGACCAATGCCCCTTCCATGAATCTCTTAAAACAAGACTTATACTTTTGTGTACACAAAAATTCATATGTTAATGTTTACAGTGGATTTTCATTGCTAGAAAGCATAAAAGTCCAAATGACCCCCAACCAACACATGGTTTAATACACAGCTAAGGTACATCCATAAAAAGGGCTAAATAAATCTAAAACGTGATTGCTAAGAAAAGAATATAGACTCAAATCCCGAACAGTACATTATTCTTAAAGATAAAACTATAGATAGGAGTTGCTATGTCTAAGATGGAGAGAGGAGTTGGCTGCAAAGGAATGCAGAAGATGTGGTGGAGGGGTTGATGAGGTTTCCATGTCTTGGTTGTGGTTACATAAGTGTAGTACATTTATCAAAATCATGTTAATTATATTGCATATTAATTATACCTTAATAAGACAAGCCTACAAAAGAGATTAACAGAATATACATGTCCTGAAAGCAGAACAGAGGGAGTATTTGGGGGAAGAAACAAACCAGCAGGAGAGGAAGGAAGGACATGGAAATGGAAAAGTGTGAACAAAATATAAATAAATGATAGGTAGGTAGGTAGGTAGATAAATAGACAGACTGATGACAGATAGATGACAGAAATATGACCCAGTGAAATTTGCTTCTCTGTATGCAAGCCAAAAATACTAATTAAATGGAAACAGAAAAATTAATATATAATACATACAAATTGATTGTTCATTATGGTAGTTTGAATAAGAATGGCCCACCTCATATATCTGAATGCTGGATCAGAAAGTGAAACTACTTGAGAAGGATTAGGAGGTTTAGCCTTGCTGGGGTGGGTGTAGCCTTGTTGGAGGAAGTGTGTTACTTGAGGGTGGGTTGCGTTTCAAAAGCCCAAACCAAGCCCGGTGGCTCTCTCTCTCCTATTGCCCACATATCCAGATGTAGAACTCTCAGCTACTTCTCCAGCACCATTCTGCCTGTGTGCCACCATGCTCCCTGCTTTGCTCCCCACCATGATAATAATAGACTAAAACCTCTAAAATGTGTAAGCAAGATCTAATTAAATGCTTTCTCTTATACGTATTTCCTCAGTTATGGTGTCTCTTCACTGCAGTCAAACACAGACTAGGACTCTCATAAAAGAGTAGACTCTAATTTTACCAGTTTCTATCAAATGAATTAATGTATCAACCAATAAAATACAACAAAAGAGTTCATTCATGTCTGTTCTCCAAGATTTATCTATCCCAATCTGTGACTGATAAAGGAGAAAGAGTTTAATCTATTTCAGTTTTTGTGTCATATGTTAGTTAGGTTCATTACTGTAATTAATGTAATTATATATATCTTATCATTGATGGCATATTCATATATTATATTGAAATAATAAAAAGGAATGAAATTAAATTGTAATTTCTTATGTTTTAAAATATCTCTTATGATGTTTTCTTTGCTTCGTGACTTCGTGTGTGTACGTGCATTTGTGTGTATGTATGTGTGTGTGTGTGTGTGTGCCTGTGAGCACGCACATGCAAGCATGCACATGCCTCAGCATGCAACTGGAGGTCAGAGGCCAATCCTGGGTGATGTTTCTTACCTTACCTTGCATGAGACTGTGTTTCTTTGTTGTTGGTAATTGCATAAGCCAGTTTAACCAGTCTACAAACTTGCAGGTACCTGCTATCCTGCTGGATTTATGTGGGTTCCTGACACCTGAACTCAAGTCGTCTAGTTTGTGTGACAAATACTTTACTTTAGCCATTCCCCCAGCTTTTCTTTTGTCTTTAATGATTGTGCAATGTGTTTTAAGTTGAAAGAGTTCCCTGAAAGTGGACATATAAAGCCCAGTACCTACAAAGAAGACCTTAGAAAATCTTCACATCTACTGAAAGCAAGATGAGATCACAAAGATGGAGGTCTAATTGAATTTTTTTTCAGTTCAAGTAGAACTTTGAGCACAGCTAGAGACATGTATATGGTACATGTATATGGTAAAAACACAAGTGTACAAGAAGGAGGAAGCTGAAGGCATGCTCTTATAAGCCAAAGATTGGCTTTGGAAGCTAGGGAGAGAAACAGTACCCACTGCCCTTCACAACACTTATAAGGAAGCAACCAAGCTAGCATCTCAATTTAAATCTTCTAGGCTCCTATAGCCTTCTAGGCTACTGAATAAAATAAGTTATTATCAATCTTATCAGGATCCTCAACAAGAAAGCTTCTTCTTGGAGTAGATGGCAATCAACACAGAGATTCCTAACAGAACAATGTGCAGAGAACGAGAGACTTTGGTGTACTCAGCCCTAAATGGGATGTCTTTACCTGTTCCTTCCCCTCAAGATCTATGTGGCAGAGGAGGAGGAGGTGGGAAGACTGTAAAGACCTGGAGGAAGAAGACAGTTTCAAGAGAACAGCATCTTTCCGAGATGTCGGGGATGACAAGCATATGGAGACCGTGAACAGACAAGCATCTAGAGAACGCACAAGACTGCATAAGTCTGAAACAGACAAATTCCAGCACCAAGAACAGGGAGTGAATATAAATTCCCACCCCTAACCAAGAAGCCATTTGAAACTGATAACTCCTGAGAAATGTAAAGTCAGTTTTCTTCAGCGGAGTGACATTGAATACATCAGTCACATTCCAGGGTAGGCCCTATGTTCAGGAGTACTTAGCTAACACAAAATGGACTCTGTGCATACATGCTTGCGTGTGTGTATGCACAGGGTTTGTTGTTGTTTGTTTTTTGGTTTGGTTTGGTTTGGTTTATTTTGCAGGGGGAAAGAACATAAAATTAAGTAGGTAGAAAAAACTTGGGAAGAGTTGGAGGAGGAAGAAAAGATATACTATTAAAGCACCTTACATGGTAAACATTTTTTAAAAACTTTAAAGTGGACTTCTAGGCTACTGTTGTAAAACCAACAGTAATGATTTTGCATATTTGGGGATAGCAGGCAGATATGTCAATTTCAAGAGTTACCACCAAACAGAAGGAAGAAGAAAACCAGTCACTGCATTCTAAAATAGATCCGTTTCAGAAAGAAAAGACCTGATCAAACACACAAATTCCAAAATTCATTGCTTTAAAGCTAATGGCTTGAAGAACTTTGTATCATTTTATATAGAAAACTAAACCCTGTATATGTGTGCAGAAAAATATTGGTGTTTATTGTCTGTGTGTGTGTGTAGGAAAATATTGGTGAGATATATATCCTAGACGTTGTGTGTGTGTGTGTGTGTGTGTGTGTGTGTGTATGTGTGTGTGTGTGTGTGTATCCTAGACTTGTTTGGAACTTATGATCCTCCTGCCTCAGCCTTTTGAGGGCTGGAATAACAGGCATGTCTACCATAGTAAACTTACCTTCAGCTTTCAACTAAACACTGGAGCCTTCGTTTACAGCTGAGCTCTGCTCAGCTTGTGAACTCTGCCATCCCGCTGAGGATGCCCCACCCACTCCACCCCCACCTCCCTAAGGCTATCATTCTTATTCTCCTTCATCACCCAATGCTTATTCAACTGTGTTTCATTTTCCATAAATTTATCATGCTCTCTCATCCACACTTCCTCCCCTCCCGTTACACACACTTTGTAAACTCTGAATGAAAATTCAAGAGAGAGGGGAAAGAAAGAAAGAAAAAGAAAGAAAGAAAGAAAGAAAGAAAGAAAGAAAGAAAGAAAGAAAGAAAGATGATCTTAAAACCAAAAATTCAAAGGAAGATCTTATGGTCATTTCTGTGAAGTAATCTAAATGTATCGCTCACCGTCACTCCAAGCAGCAAAACAAAGAATCTCCCTGAGTGAGCTCAGCAGCGCCCAGCTTTTCCTTCCCGTTTCTGATTCAGATGTTTAATTCACAGTGTTCTAAGAGGCAGCGTGTCCTAAGTGGTAGACTTATAGTCTCTGCATTGGAAACCCATACCTGCTTTCTTTAAGCAAGCATTTCACTTTTTGTTCCCTAGCACCAGAAAAAAGAAAGGAAAAGAAAAGAAAGGAAAAGAGAAGAAAAGGAGAGAGAAAACGCCAACCAGCATTTATAAGTTGGCTCCAATAGGGGGAAAGAGATCGCCCTTGGCAAGCACATGGCTTTCGAAAACACACCTGTTCCTTCCTTACTGATGGTGTGATTCATCGATCCCTGGAATCTGATTGAAAACATTGGGACATAAATCATGCCATATGAGTGGTCCCGGAAGCATCCCTGCAAGTAATTCAAAGCATATTTCAACTGCCCCTGGCATGCATGTCTGGATTAGTGTCACATACCGGTTCATGAGAAGCAACAGGGGCTATTTGTTTATATGGTCACATTTCTTCCCTTCATTTTTCCTTCATATGCAACTTGACACCAGCTATACATAGCAGGACACACAACAGGGTAGGTTCCCAGCCTTTTGTCAGGTAACTAAAGAATAAGACATTGGCTGGATCAAATTGAAGGGAGAATAATCTTCCAGAGTGATTTTTTTTTTTAAAGAACACCATTACCTCACCAATGCACCCAAGACCTGGATTTTTGTCTAAGTGAAAACATTCTTCATCATCAAACCAGTGGCTGGGGTAACCTTGTCTTTTCTCTCCAAGACCCACGCTTATTTAACTATCCTTAGCACAATGAAGGAAAATGTTCTCTGTCCCATTTTCCAGGACTAGGAGAAAAGCTAGCACTTGTGGGAGCAATGAGAAAGCTTCCAAGATGAGATCAAAGCAATCACAGAAAGACTGGTTAACCACTGACCAAAGCCTAAAGTCCTCAGAAGCAGGAAAAAGAAAAGGCACCGTATTCCTTGAAATCATACGTTAAGTAAAGGCACCATATTCCTGGAAAGCTTACGTATTAACGTAGGCCGACTGCTGAGCAGTATTGCTTTCCTCCGAGAGTTTGTTTGCGGCCCACCCTCACTGCAGCACGCTGGGTAAGCTGTGTCATCTCCGCTTTTCACATAAGGACATTAAAGCAGTGGAGAAGGACCTGAAACATGCAGTCAATGAGACTTTGCGATCAGGACCTGATCGAACATGTATGTCCTGACGAACATGCGTGATACTTCAAGACTGGGCTCGTAGCTCAGCTGCCCTGTCACTTCCGGGAAAGCAAACAGAAGTTTCCGGATGACCGGAAATGCTGCTCATTCTACATGAGGCAGCTGAAGGTCTCTTACATGGATTCCAGAAGTGAATCTTGACTAAGATGAACCTAAGTCCCCAAGTAAAAGCTGTCAGTTAATCTCAAAGTAAACAAGTATAGAAACTGTAAACAGGCACTGAAAATAGTTGCTGAAAATTCTATGACGTGAAGTATTGAAAGAATTTTCTCACCCTCATTTCCCACTCACATTTATTTGTGTTCAGATGAAACTATTTCTTTGGCTACTACCTTTGTCATGATTGAGATCTAATTTTCCTCAGATATGGAGGGACCATTTGTATTACATCTTGGCCACATATTCCCACAGAGAAACTTTTATATCTTTTCCAAAAGGATGCCATGACTCTGTGGACCACAGTTTACTATTTAGGGGACTGCACCGGTTGCTTTTTCAGAGGCTAATGTTGGAATCTCTATCACATTGAACTACCAAGCACTCGAAGAAAACCTTTCCCAGTAAAATAAAGGAAAGTACAAATGCAGTTATCGTTCATTTTGAGGAGTTTGCACTTCCTGCTGCATGGAAATAAAAAGGGGGGAAAATCCTCTACTTTAACGGAGTAAGACAGTACAGTCCTTATTAGAAACTTCATAAATAGTTACAAATATTCCATGTCCAAATATTCTAACTGCTCACAAAGAAAATGGCTTAAACAAAACTTACAAAACAGGAATGCCTTTTGAGTTTGGAAAAGAGAAATTCTCTACAACTTTTTTTTTTTTTTTTTTTTTTTTTTTTCGGGCCTGGTAATGAATCAGCTTCCTGGGAAAGCAAGCTACATAGATAGCGTCAATTATGTGCCGCACCACTGCGGTGCCACTTTAGACTCGTGAAGAATGAGAACCAAATGAAAATGTTTTAAAAAGCAGAACTAATTTTCAAAGTTATGCCGAGCTTTTAAAAACGTAGATGGATATAGATGTTCAGATTTAAATAAATAAACATACATGAAGCATCTGAATAATTCTACCAAACTAATGGCACTCCCTGTATAATAAAACAGCTTTGGTGGGCAGGAGCTCAGTATCTAAGTGTTTACCCCGGAAGCATGGAGGCTGGAGTTGGGATTCCTGGACCCACATAAAATCAGATGCGGTAGCCATACTTTTCTCTACATGCAGTGAGTCCATGGTCTACTGAGTGGAGGGAAGCTAAGAAGGGTGAGATACAGTTTAACATAGGAGATGCTGAGAGAGTTATAGATTGGAGATGTTTGTATCAGGAGTTTAATCTAAGGATTGGAGTGATAGACAGTTTCCAAGAAGAGGCAGAGAATTTCTTTTCATGTTGCCCCATTGGCTGAATTGTTCAACCTAGTAATGCCCGTTTTTATTTATACTCTTGGCTGTGTGTCATTTCCCCACATCTATCCTCTCCTCCACCTCCTCCCTGCACGCACTCCTGGCCTCTTCTGCTTCTGAGTCCCGTAAGTCAAAGTAAGACAAATCAGGAAAGGGACCTCACTATAGTACTTCTGTGAAATTGAAGATCAGTGATTATCAAATGTAACTGCTCTCAGAAAGATCCACCAAAGACCTCACACAGACACTACATTTTACTTCTGGAGGGCCTCATTTGCTTGGGGATACTGGTTGTAGTATGAAATGAAGATCAAAGTCTACAGATGTGATCCTGTAACTTTAGGAAGCAAGCTGATGTGTGAGGATTCTGGTTCATGGTAGGGCCTTGAGTTTTACTCTCTCTCTCTCTCTCTCTCTCTCTCTCTCTCTCTCTCTCTCTCTCTCTGTGTGTGTGTGTGTGTGTGTGTGTGTGTGTGCATGTGCACACACATGCATGCATGCATTATGAATGTATGGAGGTGAGTGTGAGAATGCAGATGCCCTTGTACATGACTGCAGAGACCAGAGCAGAGTGTCAAATGTCTCTCCTATCACTCTCAATCTTGTTGGCTTGAAACAGGGTCTCATTGAACCTGAGCATTCCTGTTCCATCTGTGCTGACTACTTTATAAGCACTCAAGATCCACTAGTACCTGCCCCCCACCCCCCAGTGCTGTAGTTGCAGGTGTGCAGAGCCAAGCCTGGCTTTTACCTAGAAGCTGAGTTCAGACTCAAGACCTCATACTTCCATAAAGTATAAACTCTTGCCACCAAGTCACCTCCTCAGCTCTGATGTTCTTCATTCTTCACAAGTAGCAGATGTACAAGTCAGTGCAATGCTGATCCGAGGACCCCAGAGATCCAATGGTCTCTTCTTCTTGCCCTTTTTTACTATTCACTCACTACTACCGGCTTGTTATAAAGGATTTGAACAAAGATCTCAACAAAGAAGTATAGACTGCAAAGCTCAGAATAGTCCCAAGTATAGATGGCTCGGTTTCCATGGAGATGGGATATACCACCATCCTGCTGATACCCACACTTTGCTCCATAAACCCGCTGCCTCAGTTTCCCTGTGTTCTATATAAATTAGAGTAGAAAAAATGGATTTACTTAGAGAGTTTGTCCAAATTACGAGGAGAAAGAAGTCTAATTTTCCCTTCACCATTGCATGTAACCACCCTAAATTTTATTGGCAAACAATAAGACAAAGGGTAAAGCAGGGCAACTTCAGTCATGAGACAGGTTAACTGTTTTTTTTTTTTTGTTGTTGTTGGATTGATTGATTGATTGGTTGATTGATCGATTGATTTTGGTTTTGTTTTCTGGAGAGGAGGATCTGAGATGTACATTGCCTCCACTCTCTCTGTGTTATTGTTTGGTTTTCTGTTGTTACAGAGGTGGTTTTTACTCAAGCCCTGGACTAAGAAAAATGGGATATTAAGATCCCCCACTTTGAGCACCTTGGCGGTTTTGTGAGATGTGGGATCCCATGCCACTCTTCACCGATAGAATTCTTTTCTCCAGGTGCTTGCTTTCCCTGGGATTGGCTAACTGTGTAGCACTCCTGTGTCACCTCATTGATTTAGCAAGCTTCAAGCATGCTAATTTTGCAAGTGACAGTCCGATAGGCAAAGGAAAGGATAATGTACCTATCTATTGCTTCCTCTCCCTGGAGCTTTTACATGAGATCACAGTTACACTGTAACAGGGTGAGTTCTCTAACCAAACATCTCTCCAAGCCTTGCATGCAGCTTCCATAGATTCCTGGATGGGCTCACTGCAAATAACCTCAGCACCACTATTGCTTCATCTGGGATCTAGGAGAACCTTGTGCTAGGAACTGAAGACTACCGTGGTGGCAAAAATCCTCACTCCTTCAGGGTTTCCTGGCCAAGTGACACCTAAAATTCCTGGAACTACCTGGTCAGTGTCTACTACCCAGAAGCCAGAGAAAAATGCAAGTCTTGGGACCACACCCTATATCTGATTAATCAGAAACTCATTTCATGGGATATAAGCAAACTGTTTAAACAGCCAGGCTGTTGCCGACAGCAGCAACAGTGTTGAACCGAGTTCACCTGTAAGACAGGCTGAGAATAGGGAAACAGGCAGGAAGAGATGGAGCCAAGACAAAGTTCTCTGATCAAGGCTTGAAGTTTAATAATTTGCTTTCACATATAAAGGGGAAGCCCCACCCCACAGAGTCTCTTCTCGGTTCAGCCCAGGGGCTGGGCAAGGAGATAGCAGTCCAGAAGTAGTCAAGGCTAGCTCAGCAGGCAGTCCTTTCTTCTTAGCTCAGGTAGAAGGCTCCAATGCGCCAAGGCTGGTAATGCAATGCATCTCCTAGGTCCTACTGTTGCTTGGTCTATTGTGGTAAATGACTTTGGAGGCCTGCTCAGGCCTGGGAGAAGGGCACACCAGGCGATGCTGTTCTATGCTCAAATTTGAAAATCAGGTACCTCGGTCACATATTGTGGAACCTTCCTTGTTCTCTTTTCATGATTCTGACAAATCTAAATCAGTGACCTAGTCTACCTGATTTCACATTAAAATCACAGGGGAAATTGTTATAACAAATCTAGGTGTCTTCCCAGAATCTATAGGTAGGTATGGGCCATGTTCTCATTCCAAAGGTTTCCTGTTGATGTTAGTATACTACTACAGCTGAGATCATTGATGTGAATATTCCCCAGGTGATCTCTTAATTCAGACTCATTTTCTGGAATCCAAATATCTAGGGACACCTTTTCTAAATTATTTGATATCTTTCTCGTGCTATATTTCATTGTATATTGTTGACTATCAGACATCTTATTGTCCTGGCAAGCAGTGATTTTGGTAACTATTACAGGGTCTCAACTCAGGTCCATAGAAATTCTATCTGCCTTTCTTTCCTAGCCCATAATTTCCTTGTAAGTGGAGATTTCATACAAACTCTGGGCTTACTTCCAGGAGGCTGCACCCCACCTGATTTCCTCTTCTGATGGAGCCTGCCCTGCCCCCTACCTTATTCACATCTTTCCTTAAACCACTGAGGCACCATCTTACATTTGTATCTGTTTAAATATGTATCACTGTATCTGTTTAAATATTTTCACTTTAGTCTAAACATATTCCATCCTCTTTGCTATGGTCTCAGTGTGTCCCAGACTTCATGTGTTTGAAATTTGGTCTCCAGTGTAGCAGTGTTGAAAGGTAGAACCTTTGGGAGGGCTGGGGTTCATGGTGCCAGCAGATCACTGCCCTTTGAATGGATCAATTCATCTGTGAATTTATGTATTGAAGTATTATTATGGAGGTGGCTTTTATAAACATTAATGTCCTTCTGGTTAGTTTGCTCTGTTTCATCATCTGATGTCCTCCATCTTGTGGAAAAAAAGTTCTCACCAGATGGCACTATGATCGTGAACCTTCCAGTCTCAAGAATCATAAGCTCAATGAAATATTGTTCCTTATTGTGATGGCTTATATATGCTTTACCCAAAGAATGGCACTATTAGGAGGTGTGGCCTTGCTGGAGTAGGTGTGTCACTGTGGGCATGGGCTTTAGTACTCTTGTCCTAGCTACCTTCAGAAGAAGTGGAACTTCAGTTCTTCCAGCCCCATATCTGCCTGGACACTGCCATGCTCCCAACTTGATGATAATGCACTGAACCTCTGAACCTGTAAGCCAGCCTCAGTTAAATGCTGTGCTTTATAAGAGTTGCCTTGGTCATGTGTCTGTTTACAGCAGTAAAACCCTAGGACATTTATAAATAACCTCGTCCCAGGTGTTTTGTCATAGCATCAGAAAATTGATCACAGACATTTTTCTGCTTAATCTTACACCAGGTACACAAAGATGAGCACTCCATAAAAATTTGTGAATAGAGGATCATGTGTCTGTGCTGCCTTTCCACACATTACCAACTCGCTAGCTGCTAGACTCTAATATCTTGATTTCTTTATATTCTTGCGATGGCTATAACAAGGATATTTTCCCAGCCAGTTCTCTGGCTCAGAGTGTCAGCTCAGTTGTATTCTCATCTCAGTTTTAAAGCATCCCCTATAGCTTAAAAATGCTCCCACCATTTCTACACCATGGTTGAGTTAGAATGGGAAATTATTGAATGAGATATGTCCAGACAACAGACAGGAAGCAACTTCTATATAATAGTGGGACTTTGAAAAATTATATGGGAAATTGTTATAACAAATCTAGGTGTCTTCTCAGAATCTATAGGTAGGTATGGGCCATGCTCTCATTCCAAAGGTTTCCTGTTGATGCTAGTATACTACTATAGCTGAGATCGTTGATACAAATATTCTCCAGAAAACAACTCTGGTGACAACATAGACAACTGCATCCACTGCTTGAATCATATGGCTGGATGATCTTCAAAGTGTAAGTACCAGAACAATATACTATATGGCTAAGTTACAACTAAGCTTCTTGAGTTCCTTCCAATATGACACATTGTTATCCAAGAGACTTTTATGCAAACCCAGACATATACAGATAGGAAGGTAGGTAGGTACATAGGTGATGAACCAATAGATAGATAGATGGTGATAGATAGATAGATGATAGATGAATACAAATCCAACATCATCAAAAATCAATCATAACAAGATTTATAAAATGTTCTCTGCTATATATATAATTCATTTGTTAAAGATGAAAACAACTTTGCATAGCAATTAATGAAATAAATGTATTTATTAATTTTTATACTAAAAATTAACTCTTGGATATCCAGGCAAGATGGCTGATTAGAAGTTTCTTCTATGTGACACAGCGAAAGAGCAGAGACAAGACATTAGGCAAAGGAGTGTTCTTATGAGAGAACAAGCTAAAGAAAATCGAAATCACCCTAGGTAAAATCTCCTCCACAGAGAAGCAGCCAGCAGTGGCCGCCAGCTGGCACCCAGCTACATTGCTATGATTCTTGAGCTGAGCCAGATTCAGCTGTAGCTTTCAAAAAGATCCTTCTCCTCCTGATACTGGCATCACAAAATCAGTGAGCTGCAGAGACTAGCCGGGTTGTGGAGACACAAGCAGGGTCTAGGTCCACCCTAGGGAGAGATGGATGAGAGCAAGGCAGGCTGGGAAGATGGAGTCAGAAGTCCTACAAAGGGAGGCTAACCAAGTCCCAACCATTGCACCAGAGAAGAGTATTCTGAAAAGAAAACACCCGGGTCACTGTCTGGGCATGCAGGAGCATGGAAGGTAAGCAATGTGCTTAAAGTCTTGCTAATCAGCAGAAGAAAATCAGTAGCCAGAAAGAAAACGCCCAGCAACTGCAGTAAACACAGATGGCAAGACCTTTTACACACACACACACACACACACACACACACACACACACACACACACAGAACCTCAGGCCCAGAAATCCCTGCTTGGAAACAGTGATTCTCAGAACCAGAGAAGTTGTGGTTGGCAGACACCACGGGATTCTCAAACTGGGGCATTCTGGAAGAGACAGTGGTCCCACACAGAGATTGCTTTCAGTAGAGAGGACATATTGATTTAATTTCTTTGAATTAGTGAAATGAGCAGCCCTCCGCAACCTGCAGAGATTGCTACAGAAGACAGACCAGGGACAAGGGGAAACAACAGTTGTCCCCACCAGAAAGAAACACTGACTGATGTTATAATTTATTCTACTTCATTTTATTTTTATTTTATACATTTGTACTTTATTGTTTGTTTACTCATTATGCTTTAACTGGACCCTTACCTGGAAGACTTTTATGAATGTTCTTTTTTTCTCTGTGCCCACTCTTCAGTAGCTTCTCTCTTGGTTCTCATGCTTCTAAGACATAGACTTTACTTTCCGTTTTGTTCATCCTTAATCCTCATTTTCCACTTTGCCATATCATGCACATTTTACTACTTAACTATCAGTAGCCTTAGTAAAAATAGTCTTAAAAATTTAGAAACTATATTATTATGATTCATATCCTGGTGCCACTATGGATATTACTGGAGACACAAGTGTATTCTACAGCAAGATGACAGGAACACCACAGAAACATCATTTTACTGCAGTTAGCTTCTCTCACTAAATAACAGAAGACATAAATCCAAGTGAAGACAACTCTTCATGAAGGCTTTTATAAGATAAACCAAAGGCAGGAACAGGGGAAAATCAAAATGAAAAGACACACCTATCCCAACAGATGCTCAAAACACAAAAAAGAAGCACAAAAAATAGGAGAAAATATCCACTCTGACACATCCAAAAGCTCACAACTCAGTTCCAGAACCCAAAATAGAGATTGCTGGTATGCCAGAGAAAGAGGTAAGAGATGAAGGAGGTAAGGGCCTAGACAGGAAAGTTAGGAAGATGTCTGAAATAGTCTCTGGTATAGAGGAAACTTTAAAGATGTGGGGTATCAACAAGGAAACTGGCATTAGCAACAAATCAAATAGAAGAGGAATAAAAGAGCCAATTGATGATGATGGTGGTTTTAATGATGATGACGATGATGATGATGATGACAATGATGATGGAATCATTAAATATGGTAGAAGTGTCACAAACAGACAGTACCAAGCAAAAGAATGGCTTTTAAGATGGAGAGGGCTAAGACAATAATAAATTCATATATATATATGTGTATGTGTGTATGTGTGTGTGTGTGTGTGTGTGTGTGTATGTGTATACACTAGTTATAAATATATAAACATATAATTTAAATATATATATTTAGTCATATTCATATATATATGAATGAATATGACTATATATATATATATATATATATATATGAATGAATATGACTAAAATTTCCAAGAACTCTGGGTTACATTTGAGAGACCAAATCTAAGAATATATGTAGTAGAAGGATCTGAGTTCCAGTCAAAAGACATAGACTTTTTCCTATGAAATTAAAGCAGAAATTTTTCTAAAACAGATTAAAGCACTTGCCGTGCATGCCTAAGACGCTGACTTTAATTCCTAGAACTAACGGTGGAAGAAAAGAATCAACCCCTCGAAGTGATTCTCTGACATTCACAGGTACACTCCTGTCCATACTCACACACATATGTCACACAGACACAATAATAAGTACAGTAAAATTTATTAGGGAACGCAAATAATTTAAGACGTATTTAGAAACCCAAGCAGATGTGATCAAAAGGTCAGAAGTATAGAAGAAAAATTTTAAAAAATTAAAAGTTACAAAAGAAAAGGGTCAACTCATTTACAGGATCAAACAAATTAGAATACCATATCTCTATTATTCTCATGTCTCCCAACAGCAACCATAAAATCCACAAGAGCCTAGACTAATGACTGTCTAGCCCTGAAAGCACATAAGTGCCTGCTGGAATTTCTATATACAGAAAACTCACTTTGTGTGTGTGTGTGTGTGTGTGTGTGTGTAATAAAGAAAAGAACAAACTAAGGTTGCTCTCTAAACTCCACTATATTCAAGAAAATAAACCAACAAACTCCTAATGCTTACAGTGGAGAAAGAAAATGACAAATAATGACTTAAACAATCAGAACACCAGCAACCAACCTCAAAGAAAATAGCAACAAAGACCTTAAAGTGAACAGCCTCAGTTCCCTATTTAAAAGGCTCAGACATGCTGATTGCATTAGAAAACAAAAACTATCTGTTGCCTCCAAGAAACTCACACCATTGGCAGAGCCATGAACAGCGTCGGTAAGTTTAAATCAACTCAGAAGCCAAATTGCTATACTGATATCAAATAGAATAGACTTTAAAACCAAACTACTTACAAAACACTAAGAGCACCACTGAGTCAATGAAGAGAACAATTCATTGAGAAGATAAAACAAATACAAATACTTAGTCATCAATGGTTGAAGTTCCTGATTACATTAAAAATATATATATTTGAAAGTTCAAGTAGGACCTAATAAAACAATAATGTGCGGGAAACGTAAGCCTTCACTTTGAGCGAAGAGTGGACCTTTGAAGAAATGGGAAAAGAAATATTTTAAATTTCTAGATTGATTTTAAAAGATAGCACAGCCTGCTAAAACCCCGGGGGGCACAACTAAGACATTTCTAAGAGGAACACTTATAGATAAATGCACTTACATTTTAAAAAATTTAGAACAATTTCAAACAAATAACCTAATTATATGCCTCAGAGTATAGAAAGAAAAAAAAATCAAACTCAAATACAGTAGACAGCAAGAAATAGTAGAGACTAGGACAGAAATTAATGAAATTGAGATTAGAAAGACTATATATAGAATAAATTAAAGAGGTAGTTCTTTGAAGAGATAAACAATACTGACAGACACTTAGCCAAACTAATCAAGAGAAATGCAGAGAAGACTCAAATTAACACATGTACAGATGAAGATGAAGGTGCTACTACAGACTCTGGTGAGATCCAGGAATTATTAGGAGATATTTTCAAAATTCATAATCTAAAGACCTGGAAAAATCTCAAAGAAATGATTTAAGAGAAAACTATAAACCAATTTCTCTAATGAGCAGAGATGCAAAATTTCTCAACAAAATACTTGTAGAAGAAATTCAAGAACATTAGTTTGTATGTCAAAATCAGGCAAGTTTTATCCTAGCACAGTAAGGATGGTTCAAGATAAATTTTAAAGTGCAACACAACATAATGACATATTTAGAAATGAAAATCCCCTGGTCCTCTCAACAGAAGAGACATTTAACAAATTTAGGATCTCTTCATGATACAAGTCCTGAAAAAATTGGAGTAGAAAAAAAATCATATCTCAATATAGTAGACGCTGTATGACAAACCTATCGCCAACACTGTGTTAAATGGGGGGGGGGGGTGCGGGGGACTGAGAACATTTCCTTTAGAATCTATGAGACAAGGAGATTGCTTTCTTCCATTCAATATAGTACTGAATTAAAAGTTTCAGATAAAGCAGTAAGACAAGAGAAAGTAATAAATGGGAAATAAATACAAAAGCAAAAAGTCAGATTACCTCCATTTTCAGATGAAATAATGCAATACATGAAATATCCTAAAGCCACCAAAGAAAACTCTTGAATCTAATGAAATGCTTTAAGTAAGTATGTTGGCTAGTTTCATGTCAGCTTGATACAAATTTAAAGAGTCATTTGGGATGAGGGAACCTCAATTTAGAAAAGCCCCACCACCGCAACACGCACCAGACTTGACTGTATGCAAGCCTGTGAGGCATTTTCTTGATTGGTGATTTATATGGAAGGACTCAGCTCACTGTGGGCAATACCACCACTTGGCTGGTAGTCCTGGATGCTTTAGAAAGAATGTTGAAAAAAGAAGACATGAAGAAAAATCCAGTAAGCACCACTCCCCTGGTGCCTCTTTATCAGTTCCTACTTTGAGTTCCAGACTTTCCTGGATGATGAACTTCAAGATGTAAAATGAAATAAACCCATTTCTTCCCACATTGCTTTTGGTCATAGGACATTATTACAGCAAGAGAAACAACGACTAATATGGTCAAGTGGTAGGATGTGAAATGAACCTTTAAAAACAGTAATTTTTATATAACAATAAGCAACTTGTCAAAAAAGAAATAAGAGGAACAATACCATCCATTATAGCTTCAAAAAAAAAAAAAAAGCAAAAAAAGTACCTAGGAATAAAATGATCTGAGGAGGCGACAGGCTTTACAAGGAAAATGTTAAGTCACTAAATTAAACAAATGTAAGAACTAGAAAAAAAGGAAAAACTTTCAGTGTTTATAGAATGATAAAAAACCAATGTCTTATTCAAAGGACTTTTAAACACAATACAATATCCATTAAATCCCAATGATTTTCTTTACAAAAAATTTAGAAAATAACCTTAATAATAGTTAAAATCAATCTTAAGTAGAAAGAACGATGCTATAGATGTCAAATGTCTGACCTCAAATTATCTTACAGAACTATAGTAACAAAAACCATGTTTTAATGGCACCAAACAAGACATAGAGGTGTAGTCTAGTCACAGATACGGACGTTCGAAAAAGGATTCTGACACCATAGGATATGTGGCAAGAACTGACAAATGGTATTGCACAATTACACTATTACACCATAAATAGCGTTACACTCTACTACACCACAAAGAAAACAATTTCCGTAGTGAAGACATGGCTTACAAAAATGAAAATTGTTGCCAACCATAAATCACACATGGGATCAATATCTACAATACAAAACCAGCTGTGAAAACTAAATAACAACAACAACAAAAAACATTTAATAGACAAAATTGGTTAATGAACTGAATAGACAAGTCTCAGAAGAAGTACAAATGAATGGTTTTTAGAGTCTAATACACTTCATTCAGCCATTGTGGAAATCAGTGTGCAGGTTTCTCCAACTTAGACTTGGAGTACCATGTGATCCAACTATGTCACTCCTGGGTGCATGACCAAAGGACTCTGAGTCCTTTTGTGGAGATCACCACATCCGTTTATGGATGCAGGCTTTTGTCACCATACTAACCAATAGGAATTTAGAGCAATCTTCTGTTCATTTTTGTACAAAGTTCTATTTAATCTGATCTAAAGAATTTGATCAGTTATTTCAAACAGTCATTGATGCCCATTTCATTTAACTAATCACTTGCTTTCAAGATAGTATTTTTTTACAAGTATGCCATCAGTCGGTGTGGTGGTTAACTTTGATTGAAATAAGAAATGCTTAGGTAGGATCAAAACAAACAAACATGGGAAAGCCAGAGTAAAAGCACAAGAAACATATATGGATGCTGAGACGCACACACATTCAGACACACAGAGAACCCATTAAAAACAAGGTCAGAAACCATAATACATAAGCAAAAGATCTACAAGGGGGAAAATGCCTCAACAAAGCATTGTGAGAAAAATCCTCAAAATCACCACTTAGTTTGTTCTGTGTTGGCCGTCTACTGTTGGGCGTGGAAGTCTGCTGTTAAGTGTAGTTTGTCTACCCAGTGAGAGTCAGAAGGAGAAATCTAATTTTTCCTTTACCTGCAGTTATCAATTGGAGATACCTTCAGGCTTATGGATGGATGCCTGTTTGTTTTCTAATGAGGGAAATAAAAGGTGTTGGTTAAGAGTAAGGTGAGAAGTGGGAAGGACTTGGGAGGAGTTACAAGAGGGGAACCTGTAATCAGACAATAGTGTATGCAAAAGTATATTTTTAACAATTAATAAATACTATAAAAGAAAGAACTAGTTATTAAAAAATAGTAAAATTCACTTGGGGTGTGCCTATGATATATATATGTAATATATTACACACACACACACACACCATTTGAAGACTTAAGAGTATGGTGGCATTATTGAAAGGTGGTTAAAAAAAAAAACAGGAGCCAGGGACTTATAGGAACAAGTAGATCACTAAAGTCATGCTCTTAGGAGTGTATCTTGCCTTGGCCCCTTCCTACGCAACTCTCATGCTGACCCCACCCCTATATGTCTTTCTGTTTCTCTACCTCTTATTCTTTCTTCCTCCCTCTCCCTCTCCTTCCCCTCCCCTTCCCCCTCTTCCCTCCCCCTCTGTGTGTGTGTGTGTGTGTGTGTGTGTGTGTGTGTTGTCCACAGTGAAGGAGCTCCTTAGCCATAAGCTGCCATACATATATCTGAACTAAACATATTATACCCCAACCATTGGCCAAACCCTCTGAAACTATGAGACATAAGAAATCCTTTCTCTTGTACATTGTCCTCTCAGAAATTTCCATGATGATGATGATGATGAAGAAGAAGAAGAGGAGGAGGAGGAGGAAGAGAAAGCGGTAGAGAGGGAGGGGGAGGGGGAGGGGAAGGGGGAGGGGAAAGGGAGGGGAAGGGGAAGGGGAGGGAGGGGGAGAGGGAGGGGGAGGGGGAGGGGGAGAAGAAGAAACAACTAGCTAATACAACCACACTGAGGGTCTTTATTTTAGTTTTGGAAATAAAGCTAGAGTCGATTTTATTTTTATGTAAGTAACTTGGTTTTTTTTACAGCCTAGTGACCCATGAATGACACACCAACGTCTTGCAGCTATATTCTGGCCAGATTCCCAGTGGTGTCAGCAGGTTTGTGATGATGTAGTTCTAACTTTGACTACCTGTGGAAACATCATGTCTCCAGTCTAAGTCTCTGAAATAACTAGATGGGGTTTTTCTAACACAAACTGAGAAGAGTCTGGCATTTGGGAAACACACACACACACACCAGAAATTTTTTTAAATTAAAAGAATTTTAAAAACAACCACAGCCTTTTGAAATTAGTGAGAAGCCAATCCAGTCATTTCAGTCCAAGCAACACATCACCTAAAACTCTGAGCGCTGTGCTACACATGTTACGTCAACTCACTTTGTAGCTAAAACATTGGCTTTAATCACTTTATTGGGAAAGTCTGGTATTGAAAGGAAGTCTATAAACTAGTATTTGTTTGTAGAGGAAGCATGCCCCAGAATGATGTTGTCTTGGATGTTCCTCACCAAATTAAACATTTCTTGTCCTTCATTGTGTTGAGACTGGAGACAAGACACACATAATTAACGTGTGCTCACATAGAAGTCAGAGGAAACAAATAGAGAAGCCTCAAGCAGGAGGCATGCATGGGTGAAGAAGAAACAATCTGTAGATGCCAGAATCTTAGAAAGAGGGGACTGTACTCATGTTATTTTTAAACTAAGTTCTGTGGGGTTTATCTTTTTTCTCCCCAAACCAAATGGAGTTTAAATTTTTCTCTCCCCAATAATATAAGCAAGGAGTCTGGGCAGATGTAAGCATAATGCTTGCTGTCTGCCCGTTATGACAGAGGCAAAGATAAGTGAAGGAGAAGGTTGATGGAGAACTGATTATTGTTACATGAATAATATTTGAATAATCTTTGTTTCCTGAAGACTGAATTGGGAGGTGAGAAGCCATTACTTTTCATATTAAATGGCAGTTCCAATTGGTGGTTGGTGAGGGAGTCAGATCACTGTTTACATTGACGAACCTGGGACCAAGCCTCCCCCACCCCACCCCTCACATGCTGGGAATATGCCATTTCACATAACAGTCAACACAGCATTTTCTATCAGCAATCTGATCTTATCACACATGCATTGGTTTCAAAAGATTGCGGGTTGGTGAGCCGGACCTTTTAAAGCAAGTAGAGCTCAGGCAGTCCTATTTCCAAAAGCTACAGTATGCCAAATTGGGGTGCGGGGGGTGGGGGGAGGAGTCACACTATAGAATCTCTTGCCTAAAGCTTATTTTTCTAGAAATTATGAAAGTAGTTGCTTTGTAATGTTCAATTGAGGAAC
This sequence comes from Arvicanthis niloticus, assembly GCF_011762505.2. Lineage (NCBI taxonomy): Eukaryota > Metazoa > Chordata > Mammalia > Rodentia > Muridae > Arvicanthis > Arvicanthis niloticus. The sequence goes on along the minus strand of NC_047665.1, from coordinate 23,010,989 downwards.
TAAGATAAGAGGAAAAATGAAAATCTGCCCCGCGGTTGTCTACATCAAGAAAACAAGGTTGGATAGGCTGTCACCTCTGCTAATGTTTCTGATGATGTAAGAATTGTGTTTGGATATCTCTGATGGGACACAGTAAGTTCTCTCCCTGTGGAACTTGACTGCACACTGTAGGTCAGGTCACTGCATCACCTACAGTCACCATTAGCACTGGTTAGCCATACAGGGACTTCGTTTTCGGCCCAAGAAAGGAAGAATTGTGGCTTTGGCAGAGAATTAGAAGGCAGAGTGACTAAGGCTGTGTTTACAGGAACTTCAAAGGAAACACCCAAAGCCTGTTGTCTGCCTCATCACCCTCTGAAACTCACATTGCATCAGAAGGTTAGCTAGAAAGTTGAGCAAGTCTCAGAGCACAGAAAGCAGCGTACTTTTGCTATTATTCTAAAACTCGGTCTGGCCTTTGATGAGGGTGTTCAATAATATCCTCATTTACATAAGTGAAGGAACAGGAGTCAGCAGAGGTTGACTTCCTTGTCTATTGCCATCAGAACAAGAAGGTGGGCTCAGGTAACACCTGGGAGTTAAACAATAAAAGGGGAGGTGGCAGTGAGCAGGTGGGGAGGGTTGTTTGTATGTGAGGGTGGGACCAAGGGGCTTATACTGAGCTCCTAATTAAGTCCAGTCTAACAGAGAGAACACTGTTGTAAAAATAGCTGGGAGGATGGAGGACTTGTGCTTCATTTCATCCTGAAATCCCAATAATTTTCAGCTAATCTTCTTGCCTGTGGCAAGCATTAATGAAGAGCTATGCCGATACCTAAACCAAGTAGGTCAAATTGATGTTTCTCTTCAAGATACCAGGGCACGCTGGGTGTGGTGGTAGACACCTGCAATCTCAGCACTTTGAAGAGGAAGGAAGGGATTCAAGGACAGCCTAGGCTACAGGAGATACTGTTGAAAAAATAAAATCCCAGTGCTCACCTTGGAAACACTAGTCAGCAGCAGTGACAAACATGTTTTCCTTAAAGCTGATTGGAGGGCAGTCTCCTCAGCTCTCGAGGAGCACAGATAATGGAGTCGACCTGAGGAGAAATGCTACCTACCGACAAGCCTCTAATTCTTTCAGTCCCACTTCCATGATGTATATAAATTGTCCCTACATAGAGTGCACACTGATGACCTCATACATGTGTACAATATCTAAGAATCCAACCCAAGTAAGAAGCATTTCCATTGTTTACCAGTTTATCATTTATTTGCATAAGAAAGTTCCCAAATCCTCCCTTGTAATTCTTCATAAAACACACAATAAATTGTTATGAACTAAAGCTGCTATAATGTTCTCTAGCATATTAGACACCATCCATCCTCTCTAGATATGAGTGGGTACCTATTATTAACTTGCCTCTGCCTTCTCCATCATCCCCATCATTGACCACCATTCTATCCTCTATCTTTATAAAATCAACTTCTACATATGAGTAAGATCACGTGATATTTGTCTTTCCAAACCTGGTTTATATCCCTCAATGGTCTCTAGTTCTACCCATGTCATTATAAATGATAGAATTTCATTCCATTGTGGCTGAGTGATATTCTATTGTGTATATTGTCTTTTCCCATTCGTCTGCTTTAAGACACCTTTTTTGATGTCATGATCTTGACTATTGTTATGATGCTATGATAATCAAGAGACTGTAGCTATCCCTTTAATTTATTGATGTGTCTGTTGGCTATGCAAACAGTATTAGGCTAGCTGGAGCATATGACAGTTCTATCTTTAGTTTTGAGTCTTCCATGTGAGAGAGATTCTGATTCTATTTTCCCTTGGTGCACACTTGTGTTTTCCCATTTCTATGCTAAAGGTACACACGGGAAAAGAAATAACCACAAGGAAATTAGAAAGGCACAGTGCAAAGTTTTGAAAGCTGGATAGAATCTTCCTGGCTAACCTACCTGCACTTTGAAAGCTTATTATCTTAGCCCCCAAATCAAGAAAGCATGTCTTATTTTCTGAAATAAATGCAATTAATTTTGAAACCATAAAACAGATTTGAAGCAATCTCAAAGCCTTGACAAGTTTAACTAAACCCCTTCAAACTATTCTGTCACCCAAAGGGCATACAACAAGAATCAGTGAATAAAGTGTGCATAAATGATTCATTAAGTAAGTGGGATTGGCAAGAGCTTTAATCTACTACCTTACAGCGCTAGGCACGCCCTCCAAACATGAGGGATAAATAGAAACAACATGGAGAGGTTTCAGCTCACGCCACACATCTGTTCACTTAGTTGGATCTTGTTTTAGATTTGGGCATAATACGTTTTGATTGTCTTTATGTACAGTGACAGCAGGCTAATGAATGCTTTTTGAACATGAATTGTATAAATACATCGACATGTTGATTTGAGAAGAGAAAACAAAGCATGTGAAAATTGGCAAAATACCCACTTCAAGAATTATACATAGTCTTCTTAAGGAAAGAAGACAGGCACTCGGCTGGCAGACCACCCACAAAACGCCATTAAAACCCAAACAACATGAAAAGAGACCATGTTCCCCAGCCAGGGCAGTTCCTGAACATATTGACTTTAAAAGGCCTTCAGTTTAAACCAGTGGCCTTGAACTGTTTCCTGAAAGCACTGACTCCTTCTATGCCTGCAGTAGACATGAAATTCACTGGGGAAATAGGAAAGGTTAATAAAACTACTAATAACAATACCCTCTGGCATCTGTATGACACCATCTAAAAAAGATATGGAAGTGTCGGCATGTCATCTTATGTAATGCCGTCATCATTTCTGCAAGTGATATAAGTACACATTTATCAAAGAAGGCCACTGGAGCTGGTCTGCCTGGGACAGCCTGCAGAGGTGAGTGGCACAGAGTGCAGTCTTCTGAATGCCACTGTCTAGATCTGGCCTTGCTCCTTGGTTCAAAGGAGCCCTGCTGGACCCCAAGAATGTCCCTGTGGAAACCTTCGGGGGGCCCATAAAAACCCATAGAAGAGAAATATAGAAGAGAAATGCCCATGCACATACCTGTATGTATGTGCACACACATACAAGCAGAGAGAGAGAGAGAGAGAGAGAGAGAGAGAGAGAGAGAGAGAGAGAGAGAGACTCAACCTCCACCAACATCAAAATAACAGGAATTACAAATTATTGGTCATTATTACCTCTCAACATCAATGGACTCAAGTCTCCAATAAAAAAGACATAGAATAACAGAATGGATGCATTCTGTTATAATAGAATACATCATTCTGCTATATACAAGAAAAACATCTCAGCAATAAATATAGACATTATCTCAGTATAAAATACTGGAAAAAGGTTTTTCAAGCAAATGAACACAAGAAACAAGCTGGAGTAGCCATTCTAATATTTAGTCAAATAGACCTTTGATCAGAAAGTAATTAAGAGACAGGGAAGGATGCTTCATACTCATTAGAGGAAAAACCCACCAAGAGGACATCTCAATTCTGAACATCTGTGCCTCAAATGCAAGGGTACTCACATTCATAAAAGAAACATTACTAAAGCTTAAATCATACATCAAACCCCACACATTAATAGTGGGAGACCTCAACACCCAACTCTCACCAATAGACAGTGAGACAGAAACTAAACAGAGAAATAATGAAACTAATAGAGGTTATGATTCAAATGGGCCTAACGAATATTATAAAACATTTCACCCAGACACACAAAAAAATACCATTTTCTCAGCACCTCACAAAACCTTCTCCATTAATTGACCAAACAATCACAAAGCAAACCTCAACAAATACAAGAATATTGAAATAACCCCATGCATTTTAGGAGATCACTATGGATTAAAGCTGGACTTCAAGAACAGCAGAAACAACAGAAAGCCTACATACTCATGGAAACTGAACAACTCTCTACTCAATGATCACTGCTTTAGGGAAGAGATAAAGAAATTAAAGACTTTCTAGAATTCAATGAACATGAGGGCACAGCATACTCAGTCTTAATGGGACACTATGAAAGCAGTGGTAAGAGGAAAGCTCATAGCACTAAGTGCTCTCATAAAGAAGGTGGAGAGTTCTCATACTAACAACTAAGTGTATATCTAAAGACTCTAGAAAAAAAAGAAGCAAACACACCCAGAAGGAGTAGACTACAGGAAGTAATCAAATTCATGGCTGAAATCAATCAATTAGAAACAAAACAATGTAAAGAATCAAAGAAAACAAGAGCTAGTTCTTTAGAAAATCAGCAAGATAGATAAACCCTTAGCCGAACTAACTGAAAGGCAGAGAGAGAACATCCAAATTAACAAAATCAGAAATGTAAAGGGAGAAGGGGAGAAACAAAACAAAACAAAACAAAACAAACAAACAAACAAACAAACAAAAAACAGACACTGAGGAAATTCAAAGAATCACTAGGTCTTATTTCAAAAGCCTGAACTCGACAAAATTGGAAAATCTAAATGAAATGGATGATTTTCTAGAGAGATGCCAATTATCAGAGTTAAATCAAGATGAGGTAAATTATCTGAATAGTCTTATAATACCTGAGGAAATAGAGGCAGTCATTAAAAATCTACCAACCAAAAGAGTCCTGGACCTGATGGGTTTAGTGCAAAGTTCTACCAGACTTTCAAAGAGTCTGCCATACTAATGCTAACACTAATAACACTCCTTAAGCTAGTCCACAACATAGAAACAGAAGAAACACTGCCAAATTCATTCTATGAGGCCACGGTCACCTGCCACCCAAACCACATGACCCAACAAAGAAAGAGAATTTCAGATCAATTTCCCATATGAACACTGATGCAAAAATACACAATAAAATACTTGCAAACAGAATCCAAAAACGCATCAAAAACATTATCCTCTATAGTAGGCTTCATCCCAGGGATGCAGGGGTGGTTCAATATATATATATATATATATATATAAAAAATCAACCAACATAATCCACCATGTAAACAAACTAAAACAACAACAACAAAAATATCATCTCACTGGGTGTCAAAAAAGTATTTGACAAAATCTAACACCCTTTCATGATAAAAGTCTTGGAGAGAGCAGTGATACAAGGGCCTACCTAAACACAATAAAGGCAGTATACAGCAAGCCAATAGCCAACATCAAATTGAATGGAGAGTAACTTCAAGTATTTCCACTAACATCTGGAACAAGACAAGGCTGTCTACTCTCAACATACCTCAGTATATTACTTGAAGTTCTAGCTAGAGCCATGAAACAACTACAGGAGATCAAGGGGATACAAATTAGAAAGGAAGACATCAGAGTACTACTATTTACAGATGATATGTGACGCCAAAAATTCTACCAGAGAACTCTTGCAGCAAAGTGCATGTGATAAACACCTCAGCAAAGAGTGAGCATAGGCTAGACCTAGCCCCCTGCAAATATGTAGCAGATGAACAGCTTGATCTTCATGCAGGTCCCACAAACAGCTGAAGTAGGGGTGGTCCCTGAGCCTGTTGCTTACCTGCCTACCTGTGGATCCCACACCCTATAATGGAAGAGAACTTGTGGGCACTAGGCCTAGTGCCTTAGCAAACTGATGTGGAGAAGTTGACACCCAAAGGGGGACTTCCCTTTCTAAGGGGAATGGCAGAGAACTTGTGGGAGGGGGTACTGGAAAGACAAGAAGGCTTGATGTTGGGTCATATAGTGAATAAATAGATAAATTTATTTTTTTTAAAAGGCCACTGACTAAAAACATTACATAGCAAGATTCAAATTGAAGCTCATCTGAGTCAAAGAAACATGATCATTTCACTCCCATATCCTGATTTAAGGCCACCTTCCTAGCATGGATAAAATTGATATGCAGTGCACCAAATTCATTACTAACAACAAAAAAGTTTTCTTGGGTTTTTTGTGTAAAAACCAATACTTGTGAAGACATTTGTGGATGTGTCTCTTGGTTCGTGTACACAAAATTTCTTGATTTAGGTTTGTCCCTTGTAAGCAGCCACAGACAGTTTGACAATCAGCCTTACTCCTGGTAAAAAATGGGCCATTTACAATTAGTGTAGCTACTAATTTTGATTCGTTCCTATTTCTCTCATCCAATGTCTTATTCTATTTCACCCATTTTGTTCTGCTTCTTAATTTTCCTCCTAACCTATCTTGTTATCACTGTGTTCCTTCAGCTTTAATTGAATTACTTTCTCTCGGTTCCTGGAAATTTAGCATTCCTTCCTATCAAACACTCTGGTCAGTCAAAGTAGAAACCGTTACATATTTTAACCCTTGTCATTCACCTCCAAACTTCTCAGATATTATCATTCAACATTTCAGTTCTACCTTGTTTTGCCTTGTTACCCTTAGTGTCACTACTATAAATATTAATATGATAGTGAATATAAATAGAAATTTAATAAAATATAAATTTCAGTCAGTCTTCTTTTGAAAACTAAGTTGTACTTCCCAGCTCTAACAACTCAAAATGTATAATCAAGTCTCTTCATTATCCTGCTGTCTCCTAGGACTCAAATGTACCTTATATTCTAGTGTCTATTGTCAATCTCTTTGTGATCTGTAGTCTGTGGTCTATACTTCTTCATATTTATTTTTCTACTTTACCAGTCCCCTCTTTATCAGTATCTAATTGTGGCCAAATTATTCTTAATTTGTCATTGCAACAAGTAGACATTTTCTTTTTAGGGGTTTATTGTTTGTTATAACCCAAATTAGTCTAAAATTAAAAGAAGGATATGTTGACTTTGCCAAATTCCATAGTTGACCCTGGAGCAGTAGGACCAGGTGGGCATCCTCTTTGTGTTATGGTCAAATAGTTCAAGGGCAATATGCATCAATCCATACTGATAGAAGGTCTGTTGTCTTAGATGATAACACTCAGTGGGACTGATCCTACCCAGTGTGTTAGGATGGTCTGTGGTTCTTTTGGTCCTGCTTTTGCTTGTAAGCAGACAATAAATAAGACTGTCTTAAATCTAGCCAATGCTAAAAGGAAAACAACCTAGTCTTTTTAGTCTAGGCTACGTAAACATAGTTGCTTGAAGATGTTGCTGTAAATTAGGGGAAGATGAATACAGTGAAGGAGGAAGAAGAATGAGAAATAATGGAGGTGAGATGATAGAATATTGACTCAGTCCCAGTGTCTTGGGATCAAAAAATTTACGCTGAGGCCATCAAATTGAAAACAATCAGGCATGGACATTATTAGAGAACTCTGTGTTCTCATGGATTACATGTATGTGTAACTTAGAATCAATTTTATATACATGACATGCATATTTTAAGTCTGAGATACAGGATGTATCATATCACTTTCTTTTATTCTTAATGTCATTGTGTGCATGCTGTGATTATGGTTGAGACACAACTTGCCAATTACATTTTTAACACACACACACACACGTGAGTATTCTACAAGAAGCATAAAGGGTTTTGCTTTTCATTCCTTCACTGGGAAAAGAAGGCTATTGTCTGAAAAGGCAGTTTAAGGAGATTGGGTGTTGTAAAGAACCACCAGGCTTATTATTCATGACATAAACAGAAACTTTTTAAGTAGATTATGTTCTGACATAAAGGGCCCCAGTTAAAACACCAGATGTAAGGCAGAGACATAGACAGCTGCTGCAGGCTTGAAGCCATGCTTACTGCTCAGTGGTTCACCAAAATGTTTAGATCTAGTTTACTACTTTCAAACTCTCTGCAGACAAGTGGCAGGGATGTGTTACAGGCCCCGAAAATGGTTTTAGAAATAATCAAAGGTTGATATGAAGCCAGGAAGTGCTGAGCAAGCAGGCCCTGGTTCCACTTCACAATGCAGTGAAGCCTTCCTAGCAAAATCATGATGTCACTGAAGGAAAAATGGAAAACCAACCTGAAGAGAAATAAAAAGGTTTAAGTAGAATAAAATCACCATGAGAGTTACAGCACCAGTCTCCATTGAATCAATAAGCAATTAGGTTTCCAGAGAATATGAATCCTACTTGCCAGAGAGAGTCAAGGAGACCAATATTCTCTCTAGCCCAGTCTTTGCTAATCCAAAGCCTAGCCATTCTGCACACTGAGATCAGCTCTCATCTGTCCATAACATCATTTCTCATTAACTTTTCCAAAGGACCACAGCAACTGGGGTTCCTCTCCAATCATATTTACACAGCCACACTAAAAAGCTGCAGTACTATGCTGGTTACTTTCTGACAACACAACACAAACCTAGACACACCTAGGAAGAGCTCTACAGAGGAACTGTTGCTGTCAGACTGGCCTGTGGGCAAGTCTTTAGAACACTTTATTAACTGTTAATTGATGTAGAGGTGTCCAGCCTGATGTGGGTGGTGCCATCCCTGGGCAGGTGGACCTGGCATACATATATATACATATAATGCATCATATAGGACATATATATATATATATATATATATATATATATATATCATATATACATATATACATCATATATACATATACACATTAGACATATAGACATCATATAGACATATAAACATCATATAGACATATACACATATACACATATACATACGTGTGTGTGTGTGTGTGTGTGTGTGTGTGTGTGTGTGTGTGTATGTGTGTGTGTGTGTGTTTGTGTAGCTGAGCATGTCAGGAGAAGTGAGCCAATAGGCACTGTTTCTCCTTGGTCGCCACCTCTCTTTCTGCCTCCAGATTCTTTTTTTTTTTTTAATTTTTCCTTTTTTTTATTGTTATCAAATCATAATTTTTACTTTTTAACACAGAGGTTATAAACAGAAAAATGCAGGATGTGGGGAAGGGGATGACACAGGAGCATAGGTGTTCAGGGCGAGTACGGATATCTTTCAGAACAGGGTATCAGCTGAGTAAGGGTTCAGGGGTCAGGTCACTATGACTCTGCCTATGATTCACTTGTCCTTATCTATCTTATCCACCTAGGCTGCCTATTTACAAGGTCTATGACTACTCAAGCTGGTAAATTTCCACAAAAGCTGCCTGTTTACAATAGCTTATAGCCATCTGTTTCAGTGTTTTTCCTCAGAGACCCAAGACTTTGTGTTGGCAGGCATGTATGTCAGGCCTATTGCTGATTTTAGGCTTATGGCTGATTTTAGGCCTTCGGTGTATAAGCAGGGCTGCCCCTGCCTGACATCTCCTTCCATCTCCAAGTATAGAAGGGCCGTGGCGATTCTAATCCTGTCAAGGCGGGGATAGAGGCCTGACCTCCAGTAATTAAAGGGGACCTTGTAATGGCTCTCTGGTCCTCCTGTCGTTATCCAGTGAGGCATGAGGGCCATACCCATCCTGATGTCTTTTTCCTGGAGAGGGAATACTTTTGACATCAACCCCTATGCAGTCAGGCTTATCCCTCAGGGAACCCAGAAAGATATTTTTAACTTTTATTTATATTCCCTTACAGTGCTTAGCCTTGCAGCCTAAGCAAGAATTCAGATTGCCAGTCCTGCCTCCGGATTCTTGACTTGAGCTTCTGTCCTATCTTCTTTCAACAATGGGAACCTGTCCAAATGTAAATTGTCTGTTTTCTGGTTGCTTTCAGTCATGGTATTTTATCACAGGAACAGTGAACCCAGAGTAGCGTACACAGGCATCGGGGAGCATCCTGAATGCAGCGGTCCTTGATTCCCCTCACTCTTCACACGAACCACATAACCATGACCCTCAGAAAATACCATTAGGATAACTAAGCTTGCTGATACACTACATCTCAGTTTCAATAATGTGATGGTATCCCAAAGCACAATGACCCTGTCAGCTCACACTTGGCAGACTAAAGGGAGTCCATAATATTGTGAGTACGTTTCTATTTTTGATGAAGATACCACAACTCAATGGTATTTTCAAATTTACAGGGTATATTGTTCGGATTCTATTGCTGTGAAGGGCCATCGTGACCATGGCAACTTTTACAAAAGAAAACATTTAATTGGAGCTGGCTTACAGTTTCAGAGGCTTAGTCTATTGTGATCATGGCAGGGAGCATGGCAGTGTGCAGGCAGGATTCTGGAAAAAACAAGAGTTCTACATCTTGATGCACAAGCATCTGAAAGAAACTGAATATCTTTCACACTGACCATAGCTTAAACATTTAAGACCTCAAAGTCCTACCTTTATGATGATGCCCTTCCTCCAACAAGGCCAGACTTTCTGCAATAAGCCCACACCTCCTAATAATGCCCACTTCCTATGGCCAAGAATCTACACACATGAATCTAAGGGGGCCATACCTGTTCAAACCATCACACACAGCTAGGAAATTAGACCTTTGTTTCCAATCTCAGGGTTCTCTCCATGGTCTGGTTCTCACAGTCTTCCTTGATTTTATATACACACAAGCACAAACACAATCATACATGATTGCATTCTTACATGTATATTGTTATGTGATCACTTGCAAATACTCTCTCATTCACATGCACATAGTATTTACATTGTCTCACACATACACACACATACACACACACACACAAGACACACACTCAGACACAGCTGACCTCCTAGATTAAAAATTTCTGACATGCTACAGTGGTGTGACAAGCCATTAAGAACAAGCTTACAATTCAGCTATGGGATTTAAACAAGTATATATTCAATGATAAACATGCAATAGTATCTTGAGAGATGATTAAAGTAAACTACAATAAAAAATCAGATCATCACTGAAATCATATCCAGATGAGTTAATATTATACTGACTGAGCCAGCTATATTTATGTAGCTAAGAAACTATGTATATATATATATATATATATATATATATATATATATATATATATACATACATATATAACAATAATTAAATAAAAAGATGTCATGAATTTGAAATGAAACAGGGAAGGATATGTGGGAGGGGCTTAGAAGGAAGAAAAGGAAGAGGGGAAATGATATATTTATACTTTAATTTCAATTTAAAACACTTTTGTGTCATTTTACTTCTTAATGTTGTGTTGTGTTCTTCAGAGATGATTTACTGAAATGAAGAAAATGAACAAAAAATAATCCACAACCAAGCTGAAAGGAAGATAAAGTCAAAAGAAACCTGAGGGTGCCTGCACACTGCCCCCTAGGACTATCTGAGAGAATTCTGTTTCCTTACTCACGAGCTTTGTGTCTATGGTTGGAAAAGTGGGAATCACAAATGATACATACTCACCTCAAAATGTCCTCCTATAGTCTTTCAGATCTCCAATCCTCCAGCCCCCAGTCCCAGTAAACTATGGCTCTGATGCTCAATCCCTAGAACACTAACTAGTCATCCTGAGTGCAACATTGAGGAAGCTGCTCTCTTTACATCCTCGGGTGTTGGTACCTTTAGCATCTGTTGATGATACTCCTCATATTTACATGAAAATGTACCTTGCAGCCTTGTGGCAGCTCACCATAGTTGGTTCATGAGATTCTCCAGTTGCTGTTGCAACTGGATGTGCAACAAATGTGATGATAAATAGTAGATTAAAAAAACCATATTAGGTGAGGGTTGCTAGTTAAACTATTCTATTCTGGTTCATCATGGTCTTCGAATTAGCTGAGGGGGAGCTGGAAGGGCATCACAGGTGAGCTCAGAGAGAATGATGAGAGGACCATCAACCTCAAGTCCAAACTCTTTGTTCTTAGTGGCCTTCCCAGACCACATCAGCTGCTATGGTATGTGGTTACATTTCAAGAACAAAATTAATTCAAGTATCTAAAGAAAAGCCAACCATTCCAGATTTCTTATACTAGGAAAAATCCTTTAGAAGTACAGAGATTGCTTACTAACTACAATGTAAGCCAAAATAAACTCTTTCATAAGTTGGTTTTGGTCATGGTGTTTTATCAGAGCAACACAAACTAACTAATACAACTGGTAAGTACATGAAAAGATGTGTAATTTCACTGCCTGCCAAACAAACACAAGTGAGACCACAGGATGACAGTGTGCATGCATTGGGATTAGCTAAAAACCAGAGCTGGCAAGGCGATAGAGAAACAAAAAGCTCCAACACAATGTCTGTGAGAACGTAGATGGGATGGACACTTTGGATCACAACTCAACCATTGCTCGAAATGCAACTGTATTGTTTATTTTTCGTGCTGCTATAGAATACCTCACAACATCAGTTTAATCAAAGAAAGACTTGTTTTGTTTCACAATTGGAAGAGATATCATCCATCACAATAGAAAAAGCATAACGGCAGACAGCTCCATGGTGGTGGGAGTATGCAGCTACCTCACCTCCTCACATCTCTGGGCAACAGGAAGTATGGACAAGGCAGGACAGGAAGACAGGGTAGCCTGGAAACCTCAAGAGCCAACCCTCAGACATCATTTGTGCCTTTTTTTTTCTTCAGCCAATCCCCACCTCCCAGAGGGTCCACAACTTTTCAAACCAGCATCATAGCTCAGAAAGACATATCTACGTGTGACAGTCTGTGGGTGACATTTTACATTCAAATCTTAGGAACCCATGTGGATACAATCCCTCCATACTGGTACCAGCCCCTGACGCATGAAAGAACAATCAATGGTGTGACATCATTCAAGATGAGAGCATTCATAGTGCCTCTGTTTCTAGTCATAAACAAATGAGAGAAAACATATCCATGTAATGGTCCACAACACAGAGAAATGAATTATTAATGTATGTAATAATGTGGATGAATCAGTGAAAGAGGCTAGTCAAATGGTAATACATACTAAGTGAAGCGACTTATGAAAAAACTCTAAAAGGTAAGTAAGATCCAGCATGCACAGAGTGGGAAGCTGTATACTCAGTGGTGACTAAGTTGACGTGTATTTCCAAGAGGCATGAGGAAATTAGCATCTGACAAAAATATTTGCTCTCTTGACTTGATGTTGCCTATCAGTAGCTGTAGTTGCAGTTTAGTGGTAGAGCACTTGCCTGGCATCTGCAAGGCCCAGGTTCAATTCCTTACACAACCACACCAAAAGGAAAAAAAGAGTGTATGTTTGTAAACTTAAAATACATGCCGTCTTTTCTTAGGTCAGTTATAAGCCAACCAAATAAGAAAGAGCAGGTCTTATGAAAAGAAAATTGTAATCTTCCTCTTAGAAATCAAGAGAAGCTACGGTCCACCTCCCAAGCCTTGCTATTACGAAGTAATGTCATAATGGCCATAATGTGGGACAATTTGCATAAGTTATATGTTGCGTGGACACCAACCCATCTCGTAGTTGTGTTTAGGAACCGGTCTAGCTAGTGCATCTTGACATTCAGAACAGGACGTAAGACCACACACATATGCCTCCATGCTCACAGACCATTGAGTACACAACCCATTCTAAGCAAAACCACGCTCAGCACTGTTGCATTCTGTTATCCTATGACTTTTGACTTTATTTACAATTTTGGTTGGAACCTAGTTAATCTTATCTTTAAAGAAAATTATATGCTTTTACACCATGAGCTCTTTGAGTTGGTCTTTACATTAACTCTTCAACCAATTCCACATGCTACAAGCATTTAGAAAGTTTGGGAATGCACTATTTCTGAACTCTGATATTTTATGAACAGAGAGCCCAAAACTGGTACAAACTGTTGTTAAGCTAGTGTTGGAAATGGGGTGAACTTACAGTAGCAACACTGGGGTCCAGGGCCACTACTCTAAGCTAACTCAAACAAGAAATACATACAATGTTTCTTAAGTCACAGTGAAAACTATGTAATAATAATAATAGATAACAACAGTCTCAATAGATAACTCAGTCTCTTATTGGGTAACTTGAGACATCTTTGCTTTACCTGAAAAGAAAACAAAACCTATAGGACTGAGGTTCCTAAGTAAGAAACAGAGGACCACAGCTCTCATACACACTCATTTGTGGTGGCCTTGTATCTGATGTGTCTATCAGACTTCATGTGGTTTTGAGAGGAGCTGACCAATTCTGAGCAGATCAGGCTTCTTCAGCAGAAATAGAAGAATGTGTGAAATCAACTTTTTCAAAGACAGTTGGCCTCCTTCTATCGCAATATCATATCTCGATATGATATTGGGATATCATATGATGGTGCAGTATAGAGTAAAGCATAACAGAAATGAAGCTAAAGAAATTTTTTAAAAAGTTAGAATAAAGGAAAATAAGCAACCTATGATAGAAACAAATAAGAACCAAGGTGAACCAAACAAAACTCTAAGGTCAAGAGTGCTGAGGATGAGCGGTAATGGTCTGCTCCCAGGGAAGAGAACATCAACTGCTACCCAATACCATTGGTCAGTCATAGATATACGTACATACATATACATATACACATACACATACACATATACATACATATATATATATACATATACACATATACACTTACACATATACACATACTTATATATGAATACATATACATATATATGCTATAACATTACACAGACTGAACAAGTTGTATTTATGTATTTAGGAATATACACACATACGCATACAGAGAGATATAGAAATATAGCTATATCTGTGTATATAACGACAATTTTTAAAAAGAGGACAGTAACTTAAAAGAAAACAAGATGAGGGGATTCATGAAAGGGCTTGGCAAGAGTAAAGAGAAGAATGATGCTCGATATTATAATATCAAAAAATACTTCAAAAAGCATGCAAACCAGGTATGGTAGAACATGTAATCTCAGCACTGGGGAAAGACTGAAGTTTGGAGCTAACCTGGACTTTATCTCAAGCTCATGAGCAGCCATAGCTATACGGCAAGATCCTGTGTCCTACAACAATGAAGCAACCGATCCAGGTACAAGTAGATTCCATAGAGTCAGGAGCATGAGTGTCAAGGAAAGAGACTCAAGTACAAGGGAGCTCATCCTGAGTAGTTTTTCAAATGAAAGCAATGGCAGGTAAAATAAAGACCTTTCTCTCTCTGCCACAGACAGTCAGCTTTCTTATCCTGTGATGAGCTCTTTTTGTTACTGAATGGGAGTCTCTGAAACAGGGCAAAGGTACATGGCTTGACCAAGATCACAGGATAAATCTGTAAGCTATCACTCTTACAAATATGTTGAGTTATAAAGCAATGGTTTTTGCAGATGCTTTCAAGTCCCTAATCCATCAACTTTATGCAAATCAAATAAAGACCTAGTCAGGTGACATTAATAGAGTTGTGTGATCAGAGGTTGGAGACCCCAGAGAGGCCTGAAGAAGCATTTGCTTCCTGCTGAAATAGCAAATATGGAGGGAGGCCTATGAGTTAGTGGCCTATGATAGCAGAGGGTCACAATCCTGCAAACACAAGGAATAGGATTCTGCAATGATCTGTGAGTGAGAAAAGGAAGTCAGCCCCAGAGGAGTGGACCTCTTTCTGCCAAGATTCTCAGTAGAGAACCCAGCTAAACTACACCGGGACCCCTGACCTACAGCCAAGGTGAGATAGTCACTCATGTTTCTTTAAACCATGAGTGCCACCATTTGTTATGTAACAATAGAAAATGTAAGTGCTGTCTTTAACATGTAAAATGTGTTTATTTCTCCTGGTTTCATTCAGATTAATCTATTTATGACATCATGTGGGCCCTCTCAGAATCCTCTTGCTTAACAAGAAAACTACCAATTTGTGATTTGGTTTCCCTATTATATGAGTCAAAGTACTGTAGCTATTTCTCCAACTTCTGATTCTGATCCATATGCCACTTGGATTCTGCTTATACCTTGATAATGTTTATCATTCTAAAGATTGTAGTATCTACCAAGCATTATAAATACTGAAAAAAAATTTCATACCTCTTTGTTCAGATGTCTACAGCCCAAACTATCACAAACATTATAGATTCAAAGATCATTCAACGAGGAAGATAAAATGTCTCTATAGCAGCCAGTATCCTATATCCACTGTCCAACAAGTGATATCAAACATGATATCTCAACAGGATTCTTGCCTGGAGAGAGGAGTTTGTTCTTTGTGTTATAAGTCATCTAGCTGTGTCCTTGGGCTCTACATGATGGTAGCATAACTTTTCCCCAATTATGATAACCAAAACCATTCCACACATTGCTAAATGTTTCCTGAGAAGCAAAGCATCCCAAGTTAAGAACCATTATTACAAACCCATGAATTCCGTGGTAAACCCTGTGGCTATGTGGAATCAATATGTATGGCAAACAAAACCTGGTTTTCAAATTGGGTGTCCCAGAAAGGAAGCCATCAGCAATGTGAAATAACTGAGCAATTTAAATGACAATATTCTGAACAGAGATCTTCTAGAAGTGGGGAACAAGAACAAAACTTCAAAGGCTTTATAATGATAAAAAGTAAAACATCACATTAAAAGATTAGCATCAGACTGGGGATAAATCACTTAACCTTGCAAGCAGGAGGACAGGAGTTCAAATCCCTAAAACTCACCTAAAATTTTGGCAAGTGTGTCAGCCCCTTGTAATCTCAGCACTCAGAAGCAGGGGTGGGGATGCCTGGGGTAAACTGGTTAGCTAGATTAACTAGAATTGGTGATCTCTATAGTCACAGAGAACCCCTACCTCAATAAAGTAGACCAATAGAAAAGAACATCTGAAAAGGAGGCCAATTTTGGAGTCACATGTGCACACACACAGGTATGCTTATGGACATGAAAACATGTATTCACACATGTAAACTATATATACATACATAAGAAAAACAAATAGTATATATCAATGCTGATTAGATGGTGAAATATAATAAAATATTCTGGGTAGATAAGTGTCTTAGTTAGGGTTTTACTGCTGTGAACAGACACCATGACTAAGGCAACTCTTATAAAGGACAACATTTAATTGAGGTTCAGAGGGTCAGTGCATTATCATCAAAGCGGGAACATGGCAGCATCCAGGCAGGCATGGTGCAGGAGGAGCTGAGAGTTCTACATCTTCATCTGAAGACTGATAGTGGAAGTCTGACTTCCAGGCAGCTAGGATGAGGGTCTTAAAGCCACACCCACAGTGACACACCTACTCAAGCAAGGCCACACCTACTAATAGTGCTACTCCCACAGTGACACACCTACTTCAACAAGGCCACAAATTCTAATAGCGCCATTCCCTGGGCCAAGAATATATAAGCCTTGACAATGAGGTTGTGTGTAATATGCAATTGAAGTTAAAACATGTGACTACCTGAAAATTTGAAATTATACATGTGGTTCTTAGAATTGACAGAACCTTACATGTGAAAAGTATTCATAGCTCTCTTTTAAAGCAATGGTATTTAAAGAATGCCCACCATGTATGCCTGGGACTATGTGCTTTTGACCATATTTAGATGAGGGAAATCAGTTCATCTTAGCTGACATCATTTGTTTTACAGACAGAAAGGTATATGAGCCTGGGTAAAGCATGTGTTTAGCATAAACAAGACTTTGGGCTCAATCACTCACTCCATTAAAAAAAAAAAAAAAAAAAAGACAGTAAGTCAAGAAAAAATAGAACTCAAAGACAAGTCCCTAGGGCTATTCTTCCAACTGCAAGGCCAGGACTAATTAAATACAACCCATTGCCCCCGTCCCCAGATAGTTTTTAGTCAACTACCATGCATGTCTTCAGAATCATAGTATGTTTTCTCTGTTATAATTATGACAGAGATATAAATCAAATTCCAAAGCAAACAATTTCCAGACACCTTCAGATAATAAAGGCAGCAGTTGTTTGAAGAAGAAACAAAAACAAGATGGGAGACTCCCAAGGCTCTCCTTTGTATAATAATTTAATTAATGGCATGTTGAAAAGAGAAAAGCATTTTCCTTCATGTTTTCCACCACTTTTGATTCTTTTCATGAAAACTTATGCAATCCGTTACGGTTGTTAGGGTTGGTGCAGGTTCCCTAATATTTTATGCATGCTTGATTTGCATATGTGTCTTGAGTGTCTCGTGGACACTAAACTAAGATCAACTGAGTTAATTTGCTTTCTTAACTCTGGTTTAATTGTTTCATGCCCACTAAAGTTAAGATCAACTGAGTTAATTTGGAGCTTAACTCGGAAAATTAGAATCCTGATTACCAGGTCTTCCTTCAAGCGTTACGTCATCATGATTGTTTGACTAAGTAGCTGTCAACAAAGTTGTGTTTACTCCTGTACCCCTATTTTATAGCTCCTTTGGTATGGGAATGTACTCTGTACACTATCAAAAAAGAAGCATAAGCACCGGGTAGCCACCGTCCTTTCTGTCTGATGTCCTGCCTGCAAGGGAAACAATGACCATTGCTTATAAGCAATGATGGCACAAAGCTTGTGGGGCAACCAACCAATATCTGATTTGGTTTAAAGCCCACACTACAAGATGGAACCCATACTTGAACACTGCTTAGGTGACCAATAACCGGAGACTAGATAGCCCAGGGTCTTAGAATAAAGCAAAATACTGCTTGTCTAAAAACAAACAACAACAGCAATAACAAGTGTAGTGATGAAATTTCTCATAATGACATTCTGCTGTACTCGTAGATCAGTGCCTTGCTCAGCCATCATCAGAGAAGCTTCCTCCTGCAGCAGAGGGGAACAAATACAGAGACCCACAGACAGATGTTATACAGCGAATGAGAGACTTTGAAACACTGGGCCCTAATGGGATGTCTCCATCAAATCCACCCCCATTCCCAGAGACCACAGAATCCCACAAAAGAGAAGGTAAAAAAGAATGTATGAACCAGAGGAGACAGAAGATCACACACACACACACACACACACACACACACACACACACACCAGCCTCTCTAAATTAATGGTGGAAGCTCAATATTCATAGAGAGTGAAGCAGCAAGAACAGGAGTTACCCAGATCTCCCTCAGGTCTTCTGCTCAGATAGCATAGCCTCCAGGTTAGTATTTTTATGGGATTCCTGAGTGTGCCAAAGAGTAGGTCACAGATTCTTGTGCCTTCTCTTTGGCTCTCTCTTTTTTTTTTTTTTTTTTTTTTTCTGTTTGTCTTGTTCAATTCTGATGTGACAGGTTTTTGTTTTATCTTATTATAATTTATTTTGTTATATTTTATTATTATCCCTTAGAAGCCCTTTTTTTTTCCCAAATAGGAGACAGGAAGAGAATGGATTTATATGGGAGGGGAAGTAGAGAGGTACTGGGAAGAGTAGAGGAAGGGGAAACCATAATCTGGATGCATTATGTGAAAATCTATTTACAATAAAGGGAAGAAAATGTGTCTACACTTCCTCACTTAAAATGTTCAGCATGATGAAAGAAAGAGAGAGGGGGAAAGAAGGAAGGAAGGAAGGAAGGAAGGAAGGAAGGAAGGAAGACCAACAACAACAAAAAATCTATAAATAATAAAATGAGTGGGTTATTTTAGAGAAGCCACAGTCACATTAAATAATAGTACTCTACAGTGTGGCATTGTCTCATTCCTTCAAAACCCAGAGCATCTGAGAAATGCAGAGTGCTCCCAGATGATGAGGAAGGTACCCAGAGAAAAGACACATGCTGCTAGGATTGCAGAACTCACTGTCAAGGACAGCTCCTGGAAGAGGAAGAGGAAGGGGAAGGGGAAGGGGAAGGGGAAGGGGAAGGGGAAGGGGAAGGGGAAGAGGAAGAGGAAGGAGAAAGAAGTTCAGAAGTCTCCGTGAGATTGGGTTTGAAAAGAAGCTTGGCTTCACCAACCTAAAGTGTGTCACCTGAGCCAGGAGCAGGATTACCAACGGGAGTCTGTGTTCACTCATTCTCACCAGACACACACACACACACACACACACACACACACACACACACACACATTTGTTCTCTCATTCTACAAAGCCATGGGTCAGAGACTTTGCCTGAAGTTCCTGGGAGAAGGAAGGGCTGCATTGGCAGCTGCTGGCATCAAGCAATACCAGGTAATTACTACACTAAAGAAGTATCTTTCAACTTAAACTTGAATACCTACAAAGGAGAATGTTAAGTCACCAAGGCGGCAAAGTGCAAATGTGTCTGAATGTCCCTTCACACTGAAGCAAATACTCCATTGAACCCTTTGTAATAGAATCATTATCTTGAGACTCATCAATTTGTTATTTTGATAGCTAAGCAATTCCAAGCGTTCTCTTGAAGATGGTTAATTAGTCATCACAATTTCCTGTATGATCCTAATACAAGACTCATTGGTCTAAAGATATCTGGAGGAACTGGTTTCTTTTAAACCTGTTTCTTACTTTTAATGTCTATTGGGTGAATTGTTAATTCACAAATTTGTTTTTTGACACCATACAGTTATTGAAACTCCCAAACACCTATGAGGTGTGCCTTGCTGACGTCAGGTGAATGCCGGTGACCCACAAATGTGATTATTCTTCATATCCCACATGTGTGAGAATATTCAGGGGAAATAACACTCCTTTCGTAGTTAGATAGGGTGTTAACTAAAAGGAAACCTTTTCTAGCCAAGAAATCATCTGACAAAACAAACCAGAGTCTTGCTATTCAGCAGACAGCTCAGCTTTTGAAAACCCTAGCGAGGTTTTCTTTCACATAGCTACTGGTTCTGACCCCTCCTTATTTTCAACAGCCACCAAATCATTTTAAATTCCATAAATGTTCAAAGAAGCAACTGGACCCCAAATTAGAAACACTACTAGTCTCATCTCTCTAGGAAGCATTTACGGGAAGCCAGACTTTCCAGTTGTGGAGGTTGTAATTGACAGTCAGTCATAAGCAGTGAAAAGGTGGCAAGCTCCAGGACATCAAGGTAGGATTAGATCTTCGGGTATCATGCATCTAAGAAGTGGGGTCTTGTGCAAAATCTGACTTAACGCCAATAAAATTAACCCTGGAATGCAGTGCTCAAGGCTCTTCCAGGCTAAAATTCCATTTATTTCAAATTGTGCTATTTCCAATTTCTTTTAGTAATAAAATGCATGAATAGCATGCCCCCCCCCCCAAGGCTATAAATAGTCAACAATGCTGTGCTGCTTTCATCAGAAGCAGGGAGAGAAGGGAGGGACGGGGTCTCTGTGATGGCATACTCTCTAGCCCGAGGCAAGCCTCCACAATAACTCACTAATCATTAATAATTCCTTTGCCCATTTAGTTTCAATGAATACATCAATCAACTATTTACTCTAGCACAAGACATGGGAAATTGTTTGAAGTCAAAATTCTTTGGGGGCATCAAAAGTATGTAAATTACCTGTCTTCTGTTTGAACTCTGAATAAGGGAGGGAAAGAAGGAAGAGAAGAAAAGATAAGCCAGAGAACCTTTTGGTAAACTGCTTCCCTGCCCTTGTACATACACAGTCACACCTTTAGGCTGCTCCAGTACTGTGATTAAGATCAAGCCCAGGCACAGTTACTGACTTCTGAGTTGAGAACCCAGCAGGCTGTGTGTGAGTAGAGTGAATTCAGTGTTTACACTTTATCCTTATTTTTCTTTCCTTAAGCCATTCAACAGTTCAGGCATACATTTTTTTAGTTCAGGAAGACAAAGACGGTGAATGTGGGCAACTGTCTTGACTGTCCCCAACAACTAAATAAACAAGCTCAAAAGCATTAGCAAATCAAAAGAGCTCTTGATGCTCTGGCAGGTGACTCAAGCTCAGTTCCCAGTAGCCACATCAAGAACTCACAAACCCCTGTATCTCCAGGCCCAGGGATGTTGACTTTTCCTTATGGCCTCCTCTGGTACCTCCGTTCACATGCACAAACCCCACACAAACACATACACACACACACACACACACACACACACATAAACAATAAAAAATAAAGTAAATCTCTTACATAATTTTAAAAGCACAAATAAGAGAGCTACAGGATGGCTTAGCTTGGAGAAACACTGCAAAGCCTGGTTATGTGAGTTCAATCCTGAGAGCCTACAGTAGAAGGAGAGAATTGACTCCCCAAGGTGGTCGCCACGGGACCCACACTCACACACACAGAATAATTAATAATAATAATAATAATAATAATAATAATAATAATAAATAAAATTGTTTAAGGCAAGAAGATGTGAAGTCACTTAGCCTCCCAATCTCACCACCAATGCTTTTAAAGTAAAAGTTACTGGAAAGAAGATAAAAGCAAAGTAAAGTGTTAATAGAGCAAGCAGACACAGCACCCTCTAGTACTAACTACTTCAACACTGAACCATCTGACCTTTCAAAACCAACAAGCATGGTAATTGGGCGAGAGATTCTTTCTTCTCCAAAGTGCAGAAATAGCATCTTTGGACTCTAAGGCAAAGTTGGTTTTGCTTTCTCATCTTGGTGGCTTCAGCACGCT
Source organism: Arvicanthis niloticus (assembly GCF_011762505.2). NCBI lineage: Eukaryota > Metazoa > Chordata > Mammalia > Rodentia > Muridae > Arvicanthis > Arvicanthis niloticus. Next base: position 22,988,826 of record NC_047665.1, on the reverse strand, counting down.
TCTACACAGAATAACTCTGCAAACCCTAAGGCCACTAAGTAGTGTAAACAACTCTGATAGGTGTCAACGCTTTATTTTTCTTCTCCCTAGGCAGGTTCCAAACTACTCATATAGATTCCTAATAACTACAAAGTTTAATTTATGACCAAAGAATTCCAGAAAACCCTACCTGTTTCTCTGTCCCAGGCAACAATTCCCTTTCGAAATTCTATCTCTCTCCCCACTGTGGTTCCTATGGTGACCACTAGGTCTTGATTTCATCATGGCCCAAGGCTTTTGGTTGCATTCAACAGAAGCTGAAGTAACTCGGGTTCCCACTGGTCTAAGAATCTAGTGCCAGACAAGAAGTCTCACTGAAAATAATATTTCCAATTCTATCATCCTAGGAATAAAAACCACTACGATTTACAAGGGAAATAATTTACATATCTTTAAATGGGAGGGATAACATCATTCTCCAAAGAGTAAAAAAGTAGGTATGTGTTTCTAATGTCTTTTATTTATGTTGTATCCAAAACTCTATACATTTTAATGTCAACCATACATAATTACAGATGTCAGATCTTAGAATTCTGCATTCCATTATGAGGCTGGAAGATACCTTAATAAGTATATAATCATGCAAAGAAAATTTTTAAGGAAGTAAATGGTCATTTGTGGAAAAGAATATGCGTTAAGGAAGTGTCCATGATATCTGTATGTGGCATTGGCAGAGACAGACATTAAGGAAAAAACTTTTATTCTCAATTCCAACACATAGACCATTAAAAATTAATAGGTAAAGTGTTATCAAAAAAACAGATGCTCTGTTGTAGAGACCTTGGAGCAAAATTATACCAGCTGGCTTTCTCTGGGAGCAGGACTTCAGCAGCTCACAGAGTCATTGCTACACACACCTAAGCTGAAGCATTTTATTGGACCTGGCTTCGTGCTTGAGTAACAGTCCAGTGATGGTGATGGGGGGATGAGGAGGGAGGGTACCAGTGATAGCTAGAAAATATGGATGGTGTACCTGTAAATTGTGTTCCTTTTAATTTGAAGTTCAATCTCTCTTTCTTTGTCTCTTCCTTCCTCCCTTCCTTCCCCCCTCCTCCTCCTCCTCTTCTTCTTCCTCCTCCTCCTCCTCTTCTTCCTCCTCCTTCTTCTTCTTTCTCTCTCTCTCTCTCTCTCTCTCTCTCTCTCTCTCTCTCTCTCTTTCTCTTTTTTTCCTAAGTTGTCAGATGCCCCAACAGTTCCTTCCCTCACGTCTTACCCTGAGTAAAGCAGTGATAAGAGTCAGTTGTGTCTTTGTGTCTTAGAGCTCAAAGAATGGGTGTTTAAATGTTTAAGAGGGGCATATATCCTTAAAAATAAATTCAACAAAGGCCAGACCAATGGAATTGAAAATGATACTAAAATGATTCAAATGCCATCTGCAAATGTAATTTTAAAAAGAAATTAAGAGAGCAAAAGAAGAGAGAAAGATAAGGAGATGACACCAACTAATGATACCTTAGTCATGCCTACCACAGTACACTTTGCCAAATATGGTGGTTCTCAAACTGGGGTCCCTGGACCAGCAATGTCAGCACCAATTGGGCCTTCCTTGGAAATGTGAGCTCTACCTCATACCCATTTAATAACAATAAAAACCAAGTCTGAATGCTACCAACCCTACAGGCTATGAATTATCCTAACAGCTAAATCTGAAGAATGGGTAACCTGCTTTAGTTCTCCACATCAAGTTATAGTTGAGACCACTGGGTCACGTCAATAATTACAATTCAACAGGGCTTGCTCACCAGATCTTGGGTGCCATTATAGATTTCTAAAGATGCTCTTAGTGACAACCACCCCTCTCAGCGTCTTGGAATAGGTCCTGTGAAAAGCTTTCTATGACAAATACTTCATTTGGGGATGCTCAGCCTCTTGGAGTCTGTTTGCTCATCAGGAAACAGTGACATTGAGTCTCTAGAAGGTTCGTTGCCAGGATCTGATGTTACATATAAAGCATGGTCTGCAGGGATGATAGCCTAACGTAGGGAAGGAAGCAAATCAATGAATAATTGTCAGAAGTCTCTAACATAACCAATACTGATTAAAAACACTCAAATTTTAGAAATCTCTGGCCCTTGTTGGAATTCAATACCTACTGAGTTGCCTACCTTCAAACAAGAAACCTACTCAGGTGAAATCAGCCGGAAGGCCCTTTCTTTCTGTGGTTCCATAAAAACAAAGCACTTTTTTTCTCAAGCAAACAAAACAGCATGGTACTTAAAAGCACAAACTCTGGTTCCAAACTGTATCAGTTCAGGCACTGACTCTTCTTTCCACGGTCTAGCCTTGACTTAACCATATGAACTACCAGCAGTAAATTGAGGATTGTAATAGTTTATTGCATCATAGGGGTGTGAGATGTTCAAATTAATTCATACATGTGAAGGACTAAAAGATAAGTTATGAAGACTGATACATCTAAATTAATTAAAGTATCATTGATATCAATTTAGTGCACTAATTATGATACATTTGAAATCAAACAAATTTGAAGTTTTACCTTAGTATTTAAACACAAATACGGATTCGTGTAGTGTTTAATCATTAACAAAAGTAGATTTCTCATTTTTAATGCATTAGGCTTAAGGGAAAATTTTTTAAGGGAGGTGCTTTTACCTCGATTGTGAGCTTTTTCACACAATGTTTCTGGTCAAAAGAATCAGGACAATATTGCAAAGCATCCTTTCAGGTGCTCAAGAGAGATAGGGTCCCTTTAGCACAGCAGTTCTCAACTTACCGGTTATGACCCATCTCAGGATTGAAGAGACCTTTCAGTGGTTTCCTAAGAGCATTGGAAATAAGATATTTATATTATAATTTAGAACAGTATCAAAACTAAAGTTATATGGTAGCAACAAAATAGTTTTATGGTTAAGGGGCCACCACAACATGAGGAACAGTATTAAAGGGTTGCAGCATTAGGAAGGTTGAAAACCACTGCTTTAGCAAGTCAAAATAAGGTCTAAAATCACTATATGGCTTGGGATACAGCCCCACCCTGCACATGAAGACACTGGGTTTTATCCCTAGCACTGGAAAAAGAAATCTCTCTAAATGCTCAACAAACCATTCTGACTGATTGGGTTTTATTTACATTTTCGTTATATTTACATAATATCTAGGAGAGAATTACACGAGTAACATATCTGAAAGCAAAAGTACTCTGAGAGCAAGCTGACATGAACGGAAAACCATTTTTAAGAAGGGTATATAGCCAGGTAGTAGAGGCACATGCCTTTAATTCCATCACTAGAGAGGCAAAGGCAGATGGATTTCTGAGTTTGAAACCAGCCTGATCTATAGAGCAAGTTCCAGGACAGCCAAAGCTACACAGAGAACCCTTTCTCAAAAACAAAACAACAATAAAAATAAACAAAGAAAAAGAGAAGGGGAGAAGAAAATAGGAAATAGAAGAGAGATATAAAAAGAGGCTGTCAAGATGGCCCAGAGGGGAACGGCGCTTGCTGCCAAGGCTGACAATCTGAGTTCAGCCCACAGGACCTACACTGCACTTTGACCTTCACTAGGATACCATGTCACATGTATAACCATAAACATACACACATTTAATTTTCATTTTTAAAGGAAGATATAGTAGAGAAGGTAGCCATGGATGAGTTTACTTTGATGAAAACATTGAAAGCAGTCATAAACAACACAGGACAAGTTAAGCTCATTTTGGTGTAGAAAGCCTTGCATCCCTTCAGAATCCGTGTATTGCAAAGTCAACCTGTATGGTTATTTCAACATTCAATCCACCAAAAGAAGACAACAACCTCTTCATCTTATCTGTGATAAAATATCTAATAGCCTTTTAAAAGCCACAGTCCTTTGTGCTTGCTTCTCAGACCAAGAGAGTCTTCCTCTACCTGCTCTCAAATGCACCCCCTCACCCCATCGCACCACCCCCACTCTTACCCCCTTCACCCCCACCCCCACTCCTCCACCCCATCTCAGCACCTATTGCATTCCACTTCTTTTTGCAAAGGCCACAGAGGAAGAAGATGTAAACAAAGCCTTCCTCTCATCTTTTGTTGGGAAAATTGCAGCCATATCATTCCCTAATGTCAGGTCTTAAAATAGGTAAATTATGGCCTTTGTCACACACAGCTCAGGTTCTTTAAGATGTGCTCATAAACACTAGACATTCCAGAAGCATCCTACCCTAAACTCAAAAATTCAAGTTTACATTTTGAAAGGACAATATTTTTTAGGTGTATTTTTTTCCAAGTGGAAAGATATTTTGAGATTTTGTATGTACTGGTAATGATAAAGAGTCAAGGCACAAAGAGGGCTAGCAGAAGTGTACAACGACCCTAAGCTGATACCAGCAAATTCATATATATATAAACCAGAGATAGTTATATGTTATCTCAATTAAATGTTTCCTTATCAGTAATCCAAGGGCCACACCTGCAGTTACTATATGTGAGGACCATGTGGCTGGAGGTGAATGCTGTGGTGTCCTGACTCATTCAGCATCTCAGTGACGTTAGGCAAGTTGCTTAAATTTCTCTGCCTCGGTTTCCCCATCTATGTACAAGAAGAACAACAGTACTTATTTCGCATGGATCCTGTGGAGACTGTGCAGCTTAAGCTAAATGCACAAGCTTGTAAGTACTTAAAACAATGACTGGCCTACTACTACCCGGTATTTGTTAAATCCCCTACAGGAACAGATCAGGAGACAGAGTCCCAACATGGGAAACTGGAGCAGCTTTAACAAACATTAAGAAAGAGTTCACGCTTTCTATAAGAAAAGGGCTGTAGAAGTAGAGAAACCACAGGCCACACTGACTCAAAGCCTCAGAGAGGCAGAGGTGCAGGATGAGAGGGGAAAAAAAGGGAAATCTAAAGAGTGTTAACTCCACTTCCAACATGGAGCATGGAGACAAACGAGCTATGTCCCTTGCGTTGACAAATGAGAAGCCAGAATTGGACACAAGCCAATTCCCAAGCCATTCTCACTCTTCATGCTGTGCTCGAGTGACCCTGAGTTCTCATAGACCACCTGAGAGGACAAGGTTCCCATCTCATTGCATGCTGTTCTGTGTGTGCCTGTGTGTGCATGTGTGTGTGCGTATGTGTGTGTGTGTGCATATGCATGTGCATGCATGCGTGTGTGCACGTGTATGTGTGTGAACCTTATGGGTATACATGTTTTGAGGGATGAACACAAGTTTGGGAGTGCATATCTGCATAGGAGTGGCACATAAATGTGAAGGCTGGAACACAGTCTCAGGTATTGCACTTTGAACACTGTTCACACAGATTCCTATTTGGCCTGTAGCTGGCAAAAATGGGCTATGCTGGCTGACTAGCCAGCCTAGAAATCCCATCTGTTACCACCTCTCCAGAGCTGGGATTACAAGTCTATGCCACCATGCCTGGCTTTCTTATTTGATTTCCTCGTTTCATCCTTTGCTGTGATAAAACACCATGGTAACCTAAAGCAAGTTGGGGAGGAAAGAGTTGATTTGACTCACACGTACACCGTGGCCCACCACTGAAAGGAGCTGGTCAAGAACTCAAGAAGGAACTTGAAGCAGAAACCACAGAGGAACTGGTACTTGCTGGCTCATTCTCCAGCTCATACTTTTGAATGCTGCTGTTACGGTGAGATGGGCCTTCTACGTCAACCGATGATAACCAGTCCCTCACAAATGTATCAACAGACCAACTAGATCTAGACAATTTCTCAACTGAGGTTTCTCCTCTCTGATGACTGCATGCTCTGTCCAGTTGACAATGAAGCCCCACTAGAACACATGGATCCTGGTGAATAGAATCAGTTCCTCATGCTCGAAAGGCAAGAAAGCATTTCACCAACTCAAAATCTTGACATCACAAGGAACCTGATTGGCTAGGAGTTGTGGTCAGTAACTCCTATGTAGGGAATCTGATGGGGTCTGACCCAATGTTTCCCAAGGAGGTTCACTTTCAGTCCTATGTCTGGGGTCTGATTAGGTGCTGCTCTCATGGCCTCCAAACTCCAAAATGAAAACATCACGTAGTAAACCAGGTAAGTGTTTCAAATCTTTTCAGTGGGACAGAACCCTGACTGAAAACCCTTGTCCAGAGGGTCACTTTATCCTACAGCCACACTCATTCCCTCCAAAAAGCTTGAAACCGGGCTGAGAAGATGGCATCTTTGAAGATCTAGAGTACACAGAGGGACCAGCTACACTATGCTGTTTTTTACATAGGCCAGGCTGCAACCAGACAGAACCTTACTAGCCTTGGGGGCTTTGGTGCCTCTGCCTCCTGCATGGGCTCTGCCTTCTAGTGTCTGGTCACTGCAGGCATCAGAGCAGGTGTCTGCTGAGGGGTTCAAGCCAGCCTCTTTCTGGAACCACTCTGATCATCCAAGGGGACACCCAAGCATTTTCTAGGACTTTATTTTCCGTGGGGGACTAAGCTGTAGTACTGAGGAAAGTAGATAGGGGCCATGGGGGTAGTTGGGAGCCAATGTAGGGAGCGAGAGAGTAGGGCACAGGCACAGGTACTGTGAACAGGAAAAGGGAAAAATGGGGTGCAGGGACTTGAACAGAGAAGGGTTGGGAAGAGTATACAGAGGGAGGAAAGAGGAAGGAGGGACAAATCACACTAAAGATGTTTTTAAAAGCCATAGGGAAACACATTGTATTAGCTTATGTAACAGTGTTTGTGCGGATGTGTGTGTGCGAGTGTGTGTGTGTGTGTGTGTGTGTGTGTGTGTGTGTTTGTGTATACTTTAAATGTAATTACACCATACAAGATGAAAATGCTCACCTTAAGAGCCATGGACATCTAGCAAAAAAAAATTCCAGCTCCAACCTTTGGGGAATCTTCCTTTCAAGTTGTTGGTCATGAGGGTTCAAAATAGTCCCAAAACAATGTTGACTGCTGCCATTCCTCTTGGCTGCCTCCCAGGATTTGAAGGCAAGACCATATTGCTGAAGACACCACACAGTTTAGATACAGGACTTGGAGGAAGGGAGCTGGAACTAAGCTGGTAGCCTCCTTCCTGAGGACTAGCTCTCATTGTATCAGAAGGTGTTATGCAAACTGCCAAGGGAGAAAAACAGTCAATAGTCTGACCCAGCTGTAAAGCATATGAACCACAACGATGGCGAGATATTCCCAAAGGTGCAATAGTGGTACTTTCATCTTGAGGGTAACTAACAGTTGTCTAATTAAATTTAATCTCCTCTTAATAGGTGGATACTCGTGTCTGGTACTCTAAACCTAGCCTAGTACCTGTGGCTGGAGAGGTCTTAGACCTTAGAGAATTTATTCCTGTTCTTTTTCTAAACCAATATAGATTCTAATTTTGACTCTTTAGAAACTTGTTTGTCTTGTTTCATTGGACAAGGGCAACGTTTCATCCATGAAGAGCAAGCTATAGATGCCACAGTGAGATTTGGCTTTAGATACAATTTGACTTCGGTTCATTCCAGATTCACATTTTGTAGTAACTTAAAGGTGAGTGAGTGAATTTCCTGTTGTCTCAGACACCACACCTTCTAGTAATCTCTGCCACAAAACTTAGTTTAAGTCTCACGTAGCACATTCTTAAAGCAGTCCTCTGACAAGTATATATATTCAGCCTTCAATAGCCAAGCTAGAGAGATAAGGCAGGGCAAAAAGTTTGGTCAGCGGATAGAATTTATGGAGAGAAGTAAGTTGTGAAATGTGACACACTACTAGTTAAAATGTCCTGTCCTGTTATAATGAAAATTGCTGAGCAAGTAGATTTTCTTATCACAAATAGACATATGAGGCAAATCGCATATGATTTAGCTACAGATGCAAATGTATCATAGTTACGTGTTTGTAAACATGCTCTATACTTGTGCTACACAGCTTTCCCTTATTGTGACAAAGTACCTGAGATGGTAAACTTATAAAGACAAAAGGTTTGTTTGGGCTCACGGTTTGAAAGGTCCTGGTCCATACGCCATTGTATTCACTGCTTCTAGAACATTGACAAAGGAATATGTGTCTGTGATAGGGAGTGCATGGCAAAACAAAGCAGCCTACCCCACTGGCAGCAGTCACCTCAAGAGGAGAAAAAAGAAGGAAGCTTGGACCCAGAGCACTCCCACAGGAACCAAATGTCTTCCATTAAGTCCTGTTTCTTAAAGGTTCTACCAGTTCCACCTTCCAGTACTACTGCAGGCTGGGGACCATGGCTGTCATCCATAGTCCTTTAGGGGAAACTCCACGTCCAGATTATAGTAATATCAAAAGTATATGCAGTGTTAATTTGTCAATGAAAACTAATTTTGAAACAAGCTTTTGTAAAGAGGCAAGTTGGCATTTTATCAAGTGAGCCTATGACTGGGGTGTTTCCACACTGGCATTTGCAAAGCACAAGGCACACGACTTGCTTTTGGAAACACATGTCTAAACTGCTCCTTCGATATTCTCTTTCCATTGTTCACAGGCATCCAGCCTCTGCATCTGGCTCACGTGTATCTGAACAATGAGTTTGCCCAGTGACTTTGTTGCAGCATGGGGAGCGTCAGGTTTCTTGAGCAATTACCCAGAATTAAACTTCTCATGGGCCTCAATAACTAGGGGATTGATTTGTTTCCAATTTCACAATTTAGGAAAATGGCACTTCCATAAATTATTTACCTTTGATCCCTCTAACAATCAGACTAATGGTTTGAGCAGAGTCCTCTTAGGGCACGGAAATAAGCAAGTTTTAAAAACAGGTGACTAGAAATAATTATTTTAACTATTGGCCTATTTTATTTAAGCTCCACTACTCACAGAGTAATTTTTAAATTCAATCATTTGGTCTACTGATTATCTACTGTGTTCAACAGTATACCAGGTTCCTTGGGTGGTAGATGGAGATGCAGGGAAGGTAATGTGGTAAGAGAAAGACTGCGTTCTCTACCTTCTACTTCACTACTGTCTGCTTCTAGAATTCTCCTACGTTCCCAAGCATCCAAAGAAGAGAGCAATACACACAGGGCGGTACTGTAAAAAAAATGTGTGAGCATCCTGAGGAGCTATGGAGCCAAGAACTAAAGAATAGAGTAGACTCGTTTTTTCGAACTTCATACCAGTCTTGGAAAGTAGAATGTAGACTGGAGAGATGGCTCAGCAGTTAAGAGCACTGGCTGCTTTTCTAGAGGACCCAGGTGCAAAGCTCAGTACCCACATGGAAGCTCCCAACTGCCCGTGATGCCAATCCCAGAGAATCAGATGCCCTTTTCTGGTTCCACAACCAAAGTGTGTGTGTGTGTGTGTGTGTGTGTGTGTGTGTGTGTGTGTGTGTATGAATACATAAATACATATATATGTTTATAAAAAGTACTACACACAGATAGGAACATACAAAGAAACACAGAAATGTACTCTCACCCAGACACAGACAAACATACACACATTCTCATTCTCTCTCTCTCTCTCTCTCTCTCTCTCTCTCTCACACACACACACACACACACAGAGAGAGACAGAGACAGAGACAGACACACACATCCTCTTTCTCTCTCACATACACACAGACACAGACATGCACACAGACACACACATACTATATACAGACACACACACACATACACACACACACACACACACACACACACACACTGTGATAATACTGAAGCCTCTCTGTTATAAAACTTACCATCTGAATCAACCTCCAGAAGCACTGGCCTCCTTCAGGAAGAGCAGCTGGAACCAAGGCCACATAGCTCACTCCACTGAAGCACAAATGCAACTCTACCTGAGGGTTACAGGGTGCATATGTTAGAGTGGTGTGGAAGAGAGAAGATGTCACTGGTTGACTAAGCCAGGATGCTCCTGAAAGGCTATGATGCCCACTCTGGTCTGTACTACCATCAGATACTCAAAAACTGCAAGGTTTGCTGGACAAGCAAGCAAGATTTTATAGATGTGTGAGTGGCAGTCAGCAAGTTGTTACAGGCAGCGACCCAGGGTTTTCTATTCCTCCAGGTCATTCTGTTTCAGGCAGGAAGTGAAGTCCCACTTGGCAAATAGGCAGCACAGGCAGTGCTTTATGTAAATCGCTAAATAAATCACGAAATCAATATCTAATAATTGGTCTTTTCTACCTTACTCTACTTCCATAGCTGTTCATTTAAAAACTGAGGGAGAAAAACCTATTACAGGACAATATGCAAATCATTAATTGCAGTAGCTAGATAAAACTAGTCTTCCTGCTGCAGGGTGTACATGACCACGCCCACACAGTGCATCTGAGGACATACCTGCTCAACACGGTGACATCTTTCTCTACATCGGATGCTCTCTTCATTTCTCATCATTTAATATTAGACCATGGACATTTTCTAAAAAAAAAGAAAAATACAAGTTCCTGAAGAAAAATATCTGTAATGTTTACATGGTAGCATTCAACAAAAATGCAAAACCATGATATTCGAAACCATTTTTCTGTTGTGAAATGCAAATATTGCAACATGACTATAACAAAAAAAAAAAAAAAAAAAAAAAAAAAGAACACAGATGTAAGTTACCAGGCTCTGAGTGGCGTAAACGACGATGACTTCAGAGACAGGTTGTCTCACAGATGATTCTTAAAGATGATGAGAATGTCACATGATGGACTAGGGAGGTCAGGGCATTGTGCACAAATTAATATGTGGACTTCTTAGCAATGACAAGAACAGGCTCTTGTGGAGGAGGAGAGAGGAGACTGGGCCCTGGGCGGCACCAGAAAAGCAGCTACAAAGGGGCTTAGGAGCCTCAAGTACATCCTGTGGGCCTGAGGGAGGCTTCAACACATAGGGTACTGCTGGATTCTGAGGATGAGCAACATTGAAAATTAAATACATCAAGCACATCGTGCAACAGACAAGTGGTCTTTACTGTGGTTCTTTCTGTACCAGTCCCTTGGGAGTGGATTTGGTGTCATTGCATGCATACACCTGAGTGTACATACATATACATGTGCACTGTGTAAACAGACATAGCAAACAGACTACTACATGCTAGGTGTAGAGGTATGGTATGAATATGAGTCTATACATTTTTATCTTCATGGTAGATTTAGAAGCATGATTTATTCCTTTTCTCCAGTAACATATAAATGTCTAAGTTATGTGTGTGTGTGTGTGTGTGTGTGTGTGTGTGTGTGTGTGTGTGTGTGGAGGGGGTGCTGTGTAGGTAAGTTTTGCGTGTGTAAAACTAAAGACAATCATGGTCATATAGACAGAAAAAGAAATATACACACCATATAGATACATATATCTACAAAGACACATACTATAGAAACTAATATATGTCGTTGTATTTGTATTTATCTTTATATAGTGTACATATTTCAGTGTGACTGTTAAACACTGTGACTCAAGTCCAAGGGTAGAGGGTTTCCTTACTTCACTCTCTGTGCCTGCATTAGGGGCAAGGACACCAGATTTCTGCAAACCTTGAGTATCTTCAGGCTGCAATTCCAGAACAGCTGTGTCCTTTCCACAAGGGAGGCTTCCCCTTGTATCCTAATTGGGCATGAAATCTGACTCACCAGCACAAGTTACAGTGGAGCTGGCCAACAGAACAGCTGCCTGTGAAACCCCTTAAATAACTCCCATCCGGTGACTGGAGTTGGTGTAGGCTGAAGCATGCAGCCCTGCTCACCTGTCAGATGCTACGAGGGATTCAGCTCACCCGGTCTCCTCATACGTAATCGATGTATCGCACTGGCTTATTCCATTCGTCCTATGGCTTCTAATCAGCCAGAAACAGTACAAAGGTCCTAATTTTTTTTATTATTTTTTTAACTTGGTGATAGAAAAGCTATTTGTGTTGTGAAGTTATTTTTTATACAGAAATTTACCCCATTAGAGATCAAAGAGAAAGATCTATTTAAAAAAAACAAAAAAACAAAAAAACATGGGTTTGAGAGATAGTAGTCCATTGCAGAGTTGAGAACTGGTGTTATGTTGAACCACCTCCAAATGCTAGTGACTATCATCAGGTCCCTGCCAGGTTCTGGGCAAGCATAAATTATTAAAGAATATCCCAAGTAGCTAAGTCCAACCTGTAGCCCACAGGACATGTGTCCCAGGAGAGCCAGGAGTGCAGCCCAACACATTTAGAAATGACAATGTCATATCGCCATGTCAAATGATTAAAACACCCCTGCCTGAGCCGAAAATCCCAGGTTTTGGCCTAAGACAGTCTGGGATGAGGGCAGAGCAAACAGCTCTAGTCGGTGAGAGGGGCTAAGTTACTTAGCCTCTCTGACTGCCGGCTTTCTCATCTGAAGCTCTGTATGTTTTTAACACAAGCAATTGCTGTGAACGCATGCAGAGAAGACTCAATAACACAAGCTAATACCGCTGACATGTATGTCTCCCATAAAGACTGCCACAAACAAGTGCACAATGGGCCAAAACCAAGCTCTCCCGCCCTAACCCTCCAACGGAAACTTCAGGATTAGCAAGACCCCATCCGTGCACTGAAAGAATTTCATTCCTTAATAATTTGTCCCAGCATGTAAACCTCTCTCCTGTGAACCTCAGATAAAGAAATCAGATCATTTCCACCTCAGAGACCTACTGAAGAAATTTTGTTCTTGAGCACAGTAACTTTGAGGAAATAGGCTTCAACAGACCTCTCGGGATTGATGAAAAGTATTGATTTGTATTCCCTCCTGATCGATATGCAGCGTTAATGCATCTTAATGTCCCAACTTTCCTCAGAACTACTTAGCAAGTTCAAGATGCTCACGGAATCTGCCTTTGCTCCTAGGAGAGAGAAGAGGGTCCATGGAGGGGACAGATCAGTCACCTCCAAACACACACACACACACACACACAAAACCCACAAAAAACAAACAAACAAACAAACCCACAAGCACCAGGGGCCCAAGAATTCTCCAGCCTATCTAATTGTAATCTTGGTAATTGTAATTCTGAAGACCTGTCTACCATATCATGTACCCAGCTGTGCCCTAGATATTGTTAGAAAGCTAATAACTCTTGGCATTATAGGAAACTCAGAGAACACTTAGATATCTCCTTTCTAGGTAAAGAAATAGGCATACAGAATGTTCAGTCTCACGTGACTGCTTCAGACCAAAGCGGCAAGTTTTAGCTCAAGTTTTCTGGTGTCCCTTGTGGTAAGTGCCTATTTTGATTTTTTTTTTTTAAAGACCCCTGAGTCTGAAAATACCTGAACCTCCTGCAGTTCATGGCAGGCATGGCAAACCAAACAGGCTCACAGTGAGAACACTTAGGTAAGTCTTTGTAGCCTCTTGTTTGGCTCCTTCTCCACTTCGTGAAGTCGGTTTTCCAAGCCCCTCCTCATTTCAGCTGTGTGCTACCATAATGATGTGGGACCCATAAGAGTCTCCTCTGTGTCACCGTGCTCCCGATGACTTTCCTGGCTCCCTTTCCCTGGACTGTGTACAACATGGGAGACTATTTTCCACAAGCAGATGTTTGCCTCAGAAGAGATACTCAACACCTGAACTCCCAGGGAATGTTCCAGATGGTCCAGGGCCAGATTTTTAGCTTGAGAACTGTGGGGTGGGCCAGGCCATCATTAGCAGAGCCTTCTCTTTTTGGTCAGCGGGGGTTTGTCACGTTTCCCAACCACAGTCTCAGTTGGGGCCCCAACAGATATCAAGCCTTTGCTATTATCACCTTGTTCCCTCCTGCCTAACCCTATTACCACCTCTCTCTCTCTCACGGGCTAACGAGAAAACTGAATTATAACCTTCCCAAAGCAAGGCTGATGGGGAGACGGCCTACCTCAGAGGATGAACTCACAGAGAAAGCAAGTGTCCATGTTGGCTTGAATTTTAGATAAGAACCAAGGTGTGGATGCCAGGTAAATGTTAATAACTGGTCCAACAATGCATGTGCATACACACTTACACATAAGAAGGTATAAGTCTTCTCAAAGACCAGTGACCCGCCATTACCAAAAGGAAAAAAAAAAAAACACACAAAAAAGATATACAAACTAGTTCTTCCAAAATATGAAATGATTTCCTTATTACTAGAATCCCGCCCCTAAAAGGCAAAACAAAGCTTTCTCCACACACATCCACAATAGAGTGGTATGGCTCAGACCATCGCTATGTGATGTCTCCTTCCCACCGCCAGCCCTAGGGAAATTTCTCCTGGTTCTTTCGAGTGAGTTCTCCACAAAAATCCCTTGCCCTCTTCACGTTCGTTATTAACAAGCTTCAGGAGCGGGGTGGCAGCCCTCCTAAATTAAACACCTTATACTTCAGGCTAATTTTCTGTTTTTTATCACAAGAGTGGGGCGGTATTAGCGGCCTAGCATTTTGTCAGCTTTCTCATTTAGCAAAGCAGCTTCAATTTATTAACAGTGAGGAGCGGGCATGAATCAATATGTTTCATTGGGCCATGTGTCATTTGTTAATCGGATATTGATGAGATTATTGACGCACAGCTAATTAATCTCCAGGCCTGTGCTAGCCTTCATATGTTTCCTTAATTATGTCCTTCATCTTAGTCTGGCAGCCCGAGCAGCAGGCCCCGGACCACAGACAGTGAGTGAAGTAAAGCTGTCAGGGGCGCCTCTCACACATTTACAATCCCTCGGCAGTGAAATTATTTTCTTAGTTGTAAATAGGTATCAAGGAGATATTTAATAACATTTGGCAGAGGACTGATATTGATTGCTGTGGACTAGTGTAAGGTTCCACAGCCACGGGGACTCTGCCTTGGAAGGAGACTATTAAGAAAGAAATCGCTTCGTTAGTGTTAAACAATCGCAGGAGTCAGTTGTCACCTGCTCTGTGGAATTAAAAAAACAAAAAACAAAAAAAACAAACAAACAAACAAACAAAAAAATGTTCTACCGCACACATTGTTTATGTAGCCCTGGCTGAATATTTCAGGTCATTGTGCTTTGGTTTTTGTCTTTCCCATCCGGTCCCATTCCTTAGATACACACAGCAAGATAGGACATTCAGGAAGACCCCGATGTCTACATTTTAAAAATTCATGGAGTCACTGTTGCCCGTACAATTATAATTCCACTGCCTGTGCACTTAAAGCCGTGAACCCAGAAACAAACAAAATTTATATTAAAATAGGAGTCCACTTCCCTCATCCCCCCTGAATTTAAGTTTTCTCTAGGCAGAAAAAGGAGGTGGGGCAAGGCAGGTTCTAATCTGTCCATTACTCATTTGCATGACTCATTTGCATGTAGCAGTCACGTTGAACCTACTGACTCATCTGTAAAATGGGAGCAAGGTTAGATGACTTGACTAACAAGCAGGCTTTTTCAAGGATCTGTGGGAAGGAGTGAGGATACTTAGTATCACTTAGGTGTTCAAAGCATTCTAACACGGGTTCCAGATGTGTTTGGGGCACGTAACCAGGCACCATCATTACCTTCCTTGTATTTCTTTTTTAAATGTTTTGTATGTATGTCCATATTTGTGTGTGCAAGTATATGCACGGGGCTTGTGCACATAGGTATTTGTGGAGGCCAAAGGTCAGCATCAGATGTCTTCCCCTGAAACTCTTCAGCTTAGCCTTTAAGACAGACTCCCTCATTGAACCTGGAGCTTAGACTGATCTGAACAGACCACCTAGTATCAAGCTCCAGGGATATGGCTGGCTGTCTCCACCCTGCTGTGCTGGAGTTAGCCATGCACAACCACACCAGGCTTTTATAAAGATGCTGGAAACTCGAACTCAGGCCATCATCTTTATACAGCAAGCACTTTACATATTGAGGCACCTCCGTAGCCCTGTCACTCTGTCTCTGGTCACCCATCAGTCCCTCACAAGGGGTCACATGGCATGCTAAGGTAAAAGATAGAGTCACTGTAATGTGTGGAAAGCCATGGCAAGGCCTTACTCTTGGCAAACACTCACCCTTGGCTCTCCTATCTACTATTCTTCTTTCTGCTTACCTTCCATGATTCACTTGTCAGTTCTCCGAACTTCAAACAAGGCCTCATAGCAACCCACCTTAGTAACCCCTCCTCCTGATCTCTAGATTTAGTCAACATCCTGCTAGATAGATAGATTTTAGAACTCCTGGTAATGGCAAGGCTTTGTGAGAATAACTTAGTTAGACCTCACTGCTGCAGCTAGCTTCCTCCACCTGCAAAGCCCTCTTTCCTTTCCTACCCCTCCCCATATCCTGTTTTCAGAATATATAACTGGTGTGAACAATAAAAATTTTGCCAGCTTGATCAGACTTCTTGACTTGCTGTGCCTCCTTATTTTCTCTCGCATCTCAGTCCTCTCCACGGGGTCTAAGGGTCCCACTTGATTGTCCAGCTGGCCTGGACAATAATGGGATTGTCTCTGGGTTCTTCTCCTCACCTGTGTCTTCCTCTTGCCTAAAATTCAAGGAAAGAAATCATCCAGCTGTACATATAATATAAAGAAACATTCTCTAGAAGCAGCAATTTTCATAAGGAGTCCCCTCTTAGAAACAAATATAGTTCAATATTTGTAGCATCCTTATAAATAAAAGGAATGAGGAGCAATTCCCATTGGGTAAGGAGACTTGTAATGGCTAGCCTTGATTGTCAACTTGACATGCCTGGGAAAATTGAATTGAGAAGCTGCCTCCATCAGACTGGCCTGTGGGTATCTCTGTGGAGCTTTTTTCTTTATTGATGATTGATATGGGAGGGTCCAGCCTGGGCTACACACACACACACACACACACACACACATACACACACACACACACCACATACATGCCATACATGCCTATATGCCAACTTAGGGCATTGTTGGTCTTCAAAATGATTAAGACCACCCCAGGTATGACTTTGGCTATTTGAATCCATATCCTATATGTGGATCAGAATGAGGAGAGAGAAGTCAGCAGTAAAGTATTAGCAATAAAACTTCAGTGTTGTTTTAACTTGATTTTCCCTATGTAAGACCAATCTAATATCCTTTCCCAAGCTTGTTGGCTCTCTGTGATAGGGTAGTGTTGTCAACTGGACAGAATCTTGAATCACAGAATCTAGATGGGCTTTTAGGAAGACCCAGTCATTAAGGGAGTCCAGTAGGATTCCCTGGCTGCACTCCTGGATTGTGGAAACAGAGAACAGGAGCTAAACACAGGCATGCATCCATCCATCTCTGCTTTCTGATTACAGATGTGATACCACTAGCTAACCTTAAGCTCCTGCCTCACTGACTCCCCACCAAGGAGCCACTATACCCGTGAACTGTGATCTGGAATAAGTCTTTACATTTCATTTGTCCGAATATTTTATCACAGTCTCAGGAAAAGAAACTGGGGACAATATCCCCTTGGGCTTTGCGCTTTTGTTCTCTATACTTCCCGTGAGAGAGTGCACAGTCTGGCTTCAGACACATCTCTGTGTGGGTGACTCTGATACCTTTATTTGCAGAAAAGACTTGTCTGGGCTATTCCAGACACGTTCTAGAAAATGTCCATTGAAATGTATAATAACATTGCAAAACCCTTTTCACCCGTCTTTAAAACTGATCCATCACCATCCCTTGCCTCTTCTTTTAACTCTGTCAAATCCTTTGTTCATTCTCCTTGGTCAACACTAAACAGCTCTCCCAGAACTTCCTGTCTAAATTAGCAGCCCCTTAACCACTCCCATCACACTCTCTACCATAGAAGGATTCTTGCCTGTGGCATACATGTTACTCCTGCATTTAAAATATTGATTATGGCTCTCTGATCCACTTAAGGGAAAAACCCTGATTTCGTCCATCCTTTGATTTATACTATATGGTGGTCACTATCTCTCCATGTCCACCTTCAACTGCCCCCTTGATATCCGGCTGACGGTCTTGGTGAATGTCTGTCAGTTTCTTGGCTGCCCTGGGTTCCTGTCTACATTGTTCTGCTTAGAGTACTCCTCATTGTAACCCAGGTTGCTTGCCCTTTAGTCACACCTTACTGTCACTTCCCTTGGCCAGTGCTCTGACACCACCCACTCTCAAGCCCAAGTTTCAGTTTCATCCTATACCTATTCTTTTAGGTAATGTTTATAAAGATCCATTCATTCATCTAGAACCTTCTGGCTGGAAAGGACTTTCTTCCATTGTTGGCCATTTGTTGTTCAAACCTAAGAAAGTTCTTCAAATATGTAGTTCTTCCTAAACACCTGCCAAATGGAGACTGCTGTGGTGTCACACGCCTATAATCCCAGCATGGTGGAGGAGGAGGCAGGGTGTCACCTTGATCTGCATAGTAAACCTTGTCTAAAACCCATGTACGAATGTACTTCTTATTTCCTTACCACACCCCCTTCTGTACACATGTTCTTTCTTTAATGTTATGCTATCTATCTATCTATCTATCTATCTATCTATCTATCTATCTAGTTATTTATCTTACAAGTATTAGAGGCACAACAGGCCCTATACCCTCTATATTCCCTTCTGTTGTGCTTTCCCACGGGTCCCTTTGTCCTCCTTGACAACTTCATTCCCACTTTCATATCTTGTAAGCTTAAATTTTTCTCAACTCTAATTTTAATAATGTTTTTTTTAAAAAGTTTTAACCTCCTTTATACATTATCACCTACCATGAATGGTAGTGGGGGAAAAAAAAGGTTATTAGGACACAGGGGGAAGTGGACTCATTTAGAAATTGTTCTTTGGAGCAAATCCAATCTTCATTGTCAGGAAACCAGAAGTTCAGTTCACAGGTTAACAGTAGCAGCTCAATCCACTTCATGGATACACCAGCAGTCCAGTTCAGTAGTGTTGGGATAGCAAACAGGGATCAGTAGTGGTGTCATGACCTAGCAGAAACAACCAGGCCTCAGCCAAATCGGCAGGAATCGGCAGGAATGACCAAGATAGGTAGGGATGCCCAGAGAAGTTCTTGGCTGTGCCTAGGCTTGCATCTCAGCAAAGATGCAAGACTAGGAAATGTTGCAGAGATAGCTAGGCAAGCCCCCATCACTGTTCATTGAGTCCTATTTATACTTCCTCCAAACATCACGTGTCCTCCATGGGTCTTGCCTCAGCACAAGAGTCGTAACAAAACTCCACATGAGTCTGTATCAGCTGGCATCACTCTGCCATTCGGCCCAAGTCAGAGGAAGCTGCAAGATGCCACAGAAACCTCACAAGAAGTTTTTCAGTACTTTTCTCTCTAAACATCTGGTTTCCTGACAATGAAGATTGGATTTGCTCCAAAGAACAATTTCTAAATGAGTCCACTTCCCCCTGTGTCCTAATAGCCTTTTTTCCCCCACTACCATACAACAAACATAGAATTACAACAAACATAGCTCAGCTATGAAATGTAAGGCGAACCAATACATGCGTGTCATTAGCAAAGAATCCTTCATCACGTGTCCTTTCATGTGCTTGCTTTAGCAAAACATCCTTTCACCTATGTCCACTTCAGTAAAACATCCTTCAATTTAACTGACTTTCCAAAGAAACTAGAAGTTTCCACTTCAATATCTTCTATACATACATGATTTTTACATCCAGATAAGATCTAGGGACCACAAGTGAGAGAAAGCATATAATATTTACCTTCTGAGAATGGCTTGACTTCGTTAATATGATTCTCTCCAGTTCAATCCATTTTCCTACATATGACATATTCCTTGTTTGTTTGTTTCTGGCTGAAAAAACCCCATTGTGTAGCTATGTCATGTTTTCTTTATCTATTCATTTGTTGCTAGAAGCCTAGGTTGGTCCCATAACTTGGTATTGAGAATTGTAATAGGCACTGATATGCAGGCATCTCTGGGATGTGCCAACTTAGTGCCCTTTGGGCAGATACTCTGGAGTACTATAACTGGGTCATGTTACAACAATTCACCATCTTGACTGCCCAAGTGCCTGGACTAGTTACACTCACCCTACCTCTTCACCAGTATCTTTAGTTTTTTGTAATTTGTTTCCTAAAAGACTGCCATTCCTGTGGGGAAGAAAGGGAATCATAACATAGGTTTGATTTGCAGTTTTCTGACAGCTGGTGGAGCATTTTTCCATGTTTATTGGCAGTTTGTGTTTCCTCCTCTGAGAACTGTCTGCTCACTGCATTGGCCCATTTATTTATTGACTTGTTTGATTTCTGCTTGGTTTTTTTTTTTTTTTTTTTTTTGAGTTCTTTATTTGTCCTAGATATTAATCATTTATCAGCTGTACAGCTGGCAAGGATTTTCTCCTATTCTCTTCCTGCAATTAACTGTTTTCTTTGCTGTACTGAAGCTTTTCAACTGGATGGAGTCTACTTGTTGATTGTTTCCTCGTAACTTAAGTCTTGCTCAGAAAGTTTTATTAATAAACTTAGATTCTCGATCACAAGCAAGGCTATTTTTTATTTCTTCCTCCTCATCAATGATTTGTTAGATTTTTTTTGTCACCGAAACTATTTGTTAAATTTTCATGAAATAGTAGGCTGTTTTCACCATGTATAGCCAATACTAAAAGTTATATGATATGTGATAAAATCCACTACATAAGTATATAAGCTTGTTAAAGAACAAGTTTAATGATGACTTGTGATTTGAAAAAATTAAATTATTGAACTTTCCAATTAAATCCAAAGCAAAAGCAGTCCGTGGTTTAATTGCATGACTGCCCAACTATACTAGTTTTGCTATTATTTGTGCTGTTAGGATGGTTTCTGTCAAGTACTATGCAACTGTGTGGCTTGAAATGGAGTGTGGTGACTAAGATGTGGCTCAGTGGTAGATTGTCTGCCTAGTTTGGAAGACAATGCCCTGGGGTTCACCCTCAGCATAATGGGGAGAAAGGGAGGGGAGAGAAGCAAAGGGGAAGGGACAGGAGTGGACAGGAGGGGAGGGAAAGGAAAGGAGAGGAAAGGAGGAGATAAACTATCCATGAAAATAAGTTACGTCATAAAATGTTTTAAATGCTACAGAATGAGATTGTTCCTTTTCCCTGGCAGAGTGACCTAAGTGTCTATTCCACCATGACGTCTGTGCCGATGTGATACCTGGTCTAACCTAATGGTCCATTTGTAATCTGCTCTCCTACTTGGACTTCTCCCTGAGTACTCTTCCAATTTGTCCAGAAATGAGTCTTCTAAAGCCCAAATGTGATCAAGGCATCCCTCCAGTTAAAGAATGGACAGTTGCTCGTCTCCTGAATGGCTTACGACCTGTCAGCCTCTGCAGATGCTTTCCCCAACTCTTGCTGCGAGTGCAGGCTCTGGCTTTCCACATGCAGGCTCTGGACCTCTTGTGACCTTTTATGGACGTCTCCCATTGCTCTTCCTATATATTCTGAACACACTTGACTTCCTCAGTCCTTCTGAAGCATCTTTCCCTATGCCTCACCCTTGCTGCCTTTACTCAGCAATATGATTATATATGGGGTCTCATGTCTCCCTTCTGCAAACTTGATTCTCTTACCTGGTATCATATACTGAGTGTGTAAGAAATATGGGCTGAATGAATGAATGAATGAATGAAAGTGAATGAGATTACAATGAAACAAGCTCTCTGGCCATACATATCCTAAGGTTCACAGAAGCAACTCAGTGACAAAGAGAGCTGACGGTCATCAATTTAGGGGCATCCTTAAGAGGTCTAAAGGAATTACCATTCTCGCCCTCTCTTTATTGTGTGTTCTCACGGAGATTATGTAGGTATAAATGAGTCATGGGAATCTCAAAAGTTGTGACTAACTCTATCCTAGGTTTAGGTTGTTGCTTCAGACTTCTATTTTCTTCTGCTTCTCAGCAGTTGTCAATAATAGCCAACAGCACCACGCTCTCACTTGTAACACAGCTAACTCCGTAGAAGCCTCACCTTGATACACAACAGATATACTAGTTGTCTTGTGCCGTCTCCTTCCCTCCTTCAGATGGCTCCACCCACTTGATGACTGGCAAACTCTCTCTGCCAACGTGGACCTAACTTGCATATTGAGTCCAGGGGCCTTCCTCTCATAGAGATGTATAGTCACTATGCATAGTCTCTGTAGCAAAATGATTATTAGAAATTTCTAGGTGTCTAGGTTACAGAGTAACTGGCCAGTTGACAAACAAGACAAAAAAATAATGGAAAAATTTATTCACAAAATTTCCTTCAGCTGTGTATCAAGATCCATTCTTCCCCTAGCAGGGACACCAAAGTATGTTTACTTAGAGTCAGATATTGATGACAGGGGCCTGTGCTTGAACTTGAAGAAAAGCCAATCACAGACCAATTATCTCCCACAGCAACCCAAATCCTGTGATGCAGTCCTCAGAGATATACAAAGGGTCTTGCAGTTATTGGTCCCAGATTCTAAAACCAAGCCTTAGCTATCAGCAAGCAAAGTGGCTGAGAATTATGTGGTAAACCTAGAAATCAAAGACCATCAAGGTGAAACTGAGTTCAAATCTCAACCTTTCCGCATTGTGACAGAGAGAAATTACAGCTGTATATTCAAATCCATGAGCTTAAGTCAGTAGAGGGAGAAAAAAATGAATTATATAGTAAGTCTTTGCTCAGTGCAGTGAGATTCACTCACCAATGTCATGTAGCTCTCTGTTTCATTTTGGTGTTCAAATGCAAAAATAATATTGGAGAATGTACATATTTTCATGTATGTAAAATCACCAGACAGTACATATGAGAGCTAACACTTGAATGTTTGAGTTAATAAGACAATTGTTGATTGCAACATGTAAGCTCAATATATTTGGGATGGCCATGGTGATTTTTGTAGGATCACTGAGAAGTCTGCCTCAATATGAGAGGAAGAATAAATTTCCATGAGTCCAATTCTAGACAACCATCTATTTGCAGGCAAAGGACGAAGGACAGCACAATCTAAGAGACACAAAGCCTGGGCCACAACATGTCATGAAATACTCAAAGCAAAGTAATGGGTGGCAACATTGTAATAATATAATTTGTTTTATCTAAACATTCTAAAAACTTTCCCTAACATATTCAAAGCATTATAAGAAATATGAATCAACCAACATGAAAAATCATCATTGAGCTATTTAGCATTTTTAGTTTGTGATAAGTTATTTCTCCACCAGTGAAATGAACCAATTCAAGACAGATTAAAATGTATTTATAAACCCAAGTTTGTTGGGAAGCTGCTCTCAGGTGAGTTCACTGGACCCAAGGAAGGAGGCCAGGGAAGTTACCATGGGAAAGGAGAGAGAGGAGAGGGAGGAGAGGGAGGAGAGGGAGGAGAGAAACAAAGGGTGCATGCTTGAACAATGAATTCTCTAGGGAAGAGGCTCTGGGAGAAATGCAGCCCAGCCCCCAGGCTCGAAAATTCAGGGTTGGGTGCAGAGTATGCCAAGTAGGGACTGAGGGATGCTGGGAGAACATGGAGGCCAGGTGTGCTTTGGTATGTAAAATATGCATCTTGGTCCCTTGTCCCAGGGTCGGAAACTAAACAATTTGCACATAATCTTCAGTTGGGTGTTTTATTTTCATACTACATAGTAGTTTCCATCAAAAGACAATTATATATTATGTTTGCCCTATCTTGAGAAATTACTGACAAACAAAAATTCTATACCTCAAATTTACAGCATGATGGCTTGATATGTATACACATTGTGATTCTCACAACTAAATTAACACTATTATGGTATTCTTTATTATTCTTAGTGTGTAGGGGGATGAGGACAAGCAGGATCTATTTTCTGAGCATATTTCAAATAAACAATTATTACTTACAGTCGCTATCCTGTTCATTAGGTCTTCAGAAAATATTCATTTAAGAATAAAAGGCTTGTGCAGGGATGTCTCCATTTGACTCAACATTTAAAGGAACTGTACTTTGGCTTTATAAAATTTACCATTCAATATACAAATTCAAAGCCAAGTGTGATAGCACATATCTGTAACTTCAAAGGAGAAACAAAATGTTCAAACAGTTTAAGGTCATCATTGGTCTATAAGGTCAATACACAAACACACACAGAGAGAGAGAGAGAGAGAGAGAGAGAGAGAGAGAGAGAGAGAGAGAGAGAGAGAGAAAAGAACAAACAAATTCATATCATCACATTTTCCCAATCATAATTTTACATTTTACAAATCATTGTCTTACAACTCAGCATTCCATTAACAAGGCCAATTCATCCCTCTGGAAAGAACTTATTTTAACTGAATCAAAAGTATATTCAAATTTCAGAATTGTGTCTGTCTAAACCGAGTGGACCCACTAACTTGTGTCAACTCAGTATTGACACTGAAATCAAAAAGAGTTTGCATAAACTGAAAAGCAACTCTAAACTTGTCAACATCAACAAATCCCTCATTTCTTTTTAGCTTCTCAGTCAATCTGCACAATGCAGTTAAATCATAGCTCAAATATTCTGTATATTGATTCCTGTTAGGAAAAATGTATAAGTTCAGTATTATTGATCATTGTCATTGATCTTAGCCTAAATTCTTATACCTGCCTCCTGAGATTATTAATAATTTCTTTCCTTTGTTTAAAGACTCAAATTTGGATCATTCACATTCTGTGCATTTTGGTGTGAAAATAGCAACCATGCTGTCATTTTTGCTTTGGGTTATTGCATACTGAGTTCTATACACAGAGTGTTGCTCTGGGTTAAGTGCAGAGTGTAGTTGAGTCTCTATGAAACTCTTTACCAACTCCACTGATGAGCACTGGAAAAGAACACAGTTTGAATAAACGCTTCCCCTTCTATCTGTATTTATTTCTTCCAGCACTCCTACACACTGTCAACGAGTAGCAACATATATGGATTCTCAAATTATTCATTCATTAATTAATTTAGAGATAAAAATCTTGCTATGTAAGCCAAGCTAGACTGCCATCTCTTGCGTAGTCTAAGCTACACTGCTTACGTGGCTGAGGAAAATGATACCTTCCCCTTCAACAGCCATTAACTGCCAGTTGTCTCTGAGGGAGGAGTAGAACTTCCTAGCTCCTTCCACCACCCAGGATGAAAGGGCCCGATCTCATGCAGTTTTGTGTAGATAATCACAGCTGCATTAAGTTTGCGAAGGCAACAGCTGTGTCATGTCCAAAAGACATGTTTTGCTGTACATGTGACCATCTCTGCATCCTCTGGTTCTTCTTACATTCTTTCCTCCCCTTTTTCCATGTTGTTCACTGGGCCTTGGCAGGGAAGTGGTATCCTTTATATCATTCAAGTAGTCCACACTTGAAAATAATTCTGAGCCCGAAGAGCATAGTTCAATGATAGAACATTTGTCTAGCATGTGGGCAGCCCTAGATTTGATCCCCAGCATAGCAAATGTGTGTGTGTGTGTGTGTGTGTGTGTGTGTGTATGTGTGTGCGCATAGATGTGTTCATGTATAGATGTGTGTACATATATGTATTTGTTCATATATACTGTATATATGTGTGTCTGTGTATGTATGTTTTACATATGTATAATTTTCTAATAAAACTTATTCAAAATAAAATGTATTTGTAAAACACAAGCTGGGTTATATAGCTGGTCAGTGTGAGAAACTCAGATACTTGTAGGAACTGCTTTGAAACTGTTCTTTGGGACATTTGATTCTGACTCGGGTACCAAATTCCTTTGATGTCATTTGGCTGTTAGGAAGCAAACCTCTTATCAAATTACTATGCGTTTTCTCAAAATGTCTCTTTGTGCTGTCAATTTTGTATTTCTACAGAAAATGAACAAACTCTTCTGAGTGGTTCAGGGCAGCCATCTCAATTGTCACACTCAGTGAGTCTGTTAAGTATCTTCTAATCTTGAGTCTTATTTATTGTCCCTGTCCTACAGCTAGCTTCCAAATTAAACAATAGAAATAATTGCATGAACTAAATCACAGTTTCCACATTCGATTCTGCACCCAATGCTCTTGTCTGAAACTTACGCACACGTGCATACTTTATTTTATTGACAGTAAAGTATATACAATGACCAAAATATCAAGTATATTCATGTGACCACCAGCTATTTGTTTTAGGTCATTATCATTGTAAGCTGCACCATCCTCATAAAACATTCAAATAAGTGAATGATCATGTTACCTAAGTGAAGTAACATGTTCCGTAGGAAGAGTAACATGAACTGAGGGAATCCAAGGACTCTGAGTGGCTTGGTGACCATTGCTATGTCTCCACAGCTCTTGTGTCCCAAGTGCTCACCTGGTTACAGCAGCAGCATCCTATACAGTTTCAGCAATCAAGAAAGGTAGTATTGCCTGACAATAACACTGTGTTGGCAAGAATAAAATTTCATGAGTGCAATTGTTTTAAATATGTAAATTGTGCCACACATAAACAAGGTGTAAAAATATTTAGCTGTTCTTCAATCCTAGAAGCTTGATCTCTCCAAAATGTGCTAAAGAGGTACCAGTGAGAGACAATTTGGTGAGAGAAGTGCAGCTGGAAAGACAAAGAAGAGAGGAAGGTTAAGTTCTTAGCTTTAGCCATTAAGAGTAGTTAGGCAAAAACAAATGTCTTTACTCAGACACTAATTTAGTGCAGGCCTGGAAGTGGGATAGGGAGAAACAGCTAGAATTTAAAATAATTGTCAACAATTTTCAAATGTTTCATAAAACAGGAAGGGATAATTCATAGTAGCAGCATATTGAACTTGCCCATTTTTCCACTGAAAAATTGAAAGTGTATATTTTAGAGCCCTAAGAAAGCCACTGGGACTTAATCCATGCTCTTCTCTACCCAGTACAGTGGCCGCTGCACATCAAGACC
This sequence comes from Arvicanthis niloticus, assembly GCF_011762505.2. Classification (NCBI taxonomy): domain Eukaryota; kingdom Metazoa; phylum Chordata; class Mammalia; order Rodentia; family Muridae; genus Arvicanthis; species Arvicanthis niloticus. The sequence continues at coordinate 22,962,183 of NC_047665.1, read as the reverse complement.
CTCAATAAATAAATGAATTAAATAAATGCCTTTACTTACATTTGCTGGTTGAAATTCCTAAGTATTTGTACAAGTTGATAAACTTTAAATTTACCCAATGTTTTAAGTACAAACAAAAATCAACCTGTCATTCTTAATTTATAGTGGAGGAAAAAAGACTGTAAAAATAAATTTTAGAGTAAGCAAAGAAATCTGATATCAACTCTTACATACCACATCATGACTGCAGGCCAATCAGATAACATTCTCAAACACCATTATCTTGAGCTATTTATTGATATAAAAATCAAATCATCACTTGCTTTTTTACATTTATCAGAGGTTTTTTTTTTTTTTTTTTTTTTTTTTTATGGCTTTGTTGAAGAAGACATGAGAAGAGTTTCCTGACCTCTGGTTTGTTTTTTTTTTGTTTTTTTTTTTTTGTTTTTTTTTTTTTTTTTTTTTTTTTTTTTCATTTGTTTGTTTTGTGTCTTGGTTTGTTTTTTCTAGTAAGTAGGAGTATTTAAATTTGGATTGACACTTTAAAATGAAGATTTGATAGCATTTTATCCAGCTGGTGATTTTATTCGTACATGAGAACCTCCACAACATGGCGGATGTAAGACGCAAGAAAGAAAGAGTGAGGACTGATAAAGCACCACCTTGTTTTAGTAATGCACAATTTAAGGCATCATCTATAACCAATGACATCATGATGTCATCTCAAGTTGAGTTGAGTCCTAAGACATCTCACTTTGATCACTAAGTAAATCTTCAGCATCATCTGACTTTTTGAGGACCTTAGATCCTCTAAAAGCTGTTATTATGGACATGGAGCGAAAACAGATAGAGAAACAAAGGCAAATGTCAGATGACCAGGTCGCACCATGGAACCAAGGGGATGGAGACTTAAAGAATTTGAATGTCTTCCTGTGAACTTAACCCATCTTCCCTTCAACTCTATTTATAACAAAGTGTTGTATTGATGGAGTCTTCTAGAACAAGAATAAGAAACTCCCAATGGGAGGAGGATAAAATAACAGTAAAGACGTCTAAAAAGGTCAAAGATCATAAGAAATCATACTTTTAATGAGTTACCTAGTGAAAAATTGTAATATACATAAGTCTGGGCATAAATATACATATATACTATAAATGATATTGTCTGGGCTGGCATTGATACCTCCAAAAGCCAAAGAACACCAAACAAAAAGCCTAACATAAGACATGAGAATCCCTCTTTTGAGTTAATGTTCAGGGTTGTCCAAATCTCCTAAAACACTGCAGACTATTGGTATTGCCCTTGTTTGTCCTCCTTAGGAGGGACAGCAAGTCCTTATTGTTGAAGATGTCACACACTTCAGACACAGAGACTAGAGGTCCCTGATTTGGAGCTGACCTGAAGGTCTCCTTCCAGAGGACTAGCTTTCAACAGTACCAGAAAGCACCATGTAAGCTTCCAAAGAAAGAAGGCAACCAACAGTTCTATCAAGATATGATGCCTATGAACCACAATGACTAGCATGACACAATATCCCTAAGGGTGAAGTAGTGGCACATATAACTTGGCAGCAACCAACAACTCTCTAATTGGTCTGAAGACCCAGTCAACAAGACAAAAATCATGCCTGTTCCCGGAAACCTAGCCAACTAGCCAGGGCTATAGAAGTCATGAATCTTGGAGGAGAATCTACAACCACCACATCACTAAATCAACATAATCCCTAACTACATTCTAAATATGTGTCCTTATAAGCACAGATAAGTTCAGTCCTCACTCCTAGTCAAAGAAACCTCTCTTTGCAACAGATGAAGGCCAGTACAGAAAACCAGAACCAATCAAAATTCAGAGTTAAGGATCCTAGCCCAGTGGATACAATGATGAAACATTCTTACACCTAAGGCTCAGTTTACATGGCAGAAAGGGGGACAGATAGATTGTAAGACACAGAGGATTCCAGAGTTTGCTGTGAACTATGTCTCCTAGTAGTGTCAGAAGACACACCCCTAAAGTCTCACCCACATGACTGCTTAAACATGAGCTAACCAAGGACAACAAAAGACATGCCACAGTGGACAGGAAAAAGACCAATAGGGCTCAAACCTAAATAAAGAACCACAGGAAACTAAGAGATGCTAAAACTAAGAGACATAGTATCATCCAAAGAAGAGCTATCATTTGGTTATCCAATACCAGAGGGTCAACCCTGAAAACGTACATACAAGTAACAACAGTATACAGATTGATCAGGCCAAATATATATATATATATATATATATATATATGTGTGTGTGTGTGTGTGTGTGTGTGTGTGTGTGTGTGTGTACATGTATATGTAGATAATATTAATAATCTATTATTAATATAAATAATAATTAAATTATAATTTGATATCTTATATAATAAGATATATGAGAGAGAAGGAGACATATATCTTCTTGTAACAAAAATTAATGAAAAAGGAGGCTATAGATTTGAAAGAGAGTAAGAAGTGGTATATGGGAGAGTGTGGAGGAGGAAAAAGACAAGAAAAAATGATGTCATAACTTCAAAAGTAAAAGAATTTTTTTTTAAAAAAAAAAAAATTCCCATCAGAAACTTTTAAAAGTTAAGAAGAATTTTTTTTTTTCACATGGGGGTCAGGAGAGGACAAACTGAGTTGCTTACCCTCTTTTGACAGGGTAAAAACCCCACCGCAGAAAGAGCAAACCCTAATAGTTCCATTACTGACAGCACTTGGGGACTTTCAAGCACTTAACAATATAGGAAGGCAAGGAAAACATGGTTGACCCGGATGAGATGGGTTCACCTAATGAATCTGGACAGGCTGCATTTCCTCCAAGCATTTCATTAGCCGTGTTTTGTCCCTTGGCTTATGTAAAAATATCGTCTTATATAAGTGCCTGCGTTTGGACATGCAGATAATTAAAATAGAGGTTTAATGACCATTTGGCTCTGCAAAGTTATGACATTTCCTATACAAAGTCAAGGGCTTATTTCCTCTCTTAATTCATTTGATAACTTGCCTGGATGGTAATATGAGTTGTGTGTTTTAAGATATTATTTGTTTAGCCTAGGGGTAATGTAAATCCTAAACTGTATAAGCTACAACTCTAACGATCTGTATAATAACACGCTGTATTTATCCAGAGCCAACTTAATGTCCTTTCTATTTTGTGTTCTCTGTACTTTTGACTAGAGCATTGGGGGGAAATATTCAAAGACGAGACCTCCAACGAGCAATTTTATGTACACAATATCTGCCGTCAGCTCCATCCAAGTGTTTTTTTCCCCTGCACACCACCGAATCCATCCTGTACACTCACCATTGGAAAAGAGTTTTCTATTTTACATTTTCTTAATTCTAATTAAACAAATCTTAATCTTGACTTTAATGGCCGCAATTATGATACTTCATTATGTTAAATGTTAGTTGCAACATAAGAATAAATTGTATAAACAGTTTAGCCGCAGTCGCATGGTGTCTGAGTGTACATTACTCATTAACAAGATGTGGGTAGCAGCAATTATAACATTTCCTCCTAATGTCCCCATTTATTGAGTCACAGCGGCAAGCCCCCTTTCACATCGCTCTCTGATTGACGATGGAGCTTTTGTGCTGGTGGTAAAACAGGCACTGTAACCCGCTGTGTGCCTCCAACTCGGATCGATGAAAGCACACATTAGCTCTTAGCCTCACAGGCCGGAGTTCTTGAAGGTCAAAGTAGCCATCAGCATCACTGTAGGGTATAAAAATCATTTCACAAACTGTGAACAAAAACAACACAACTTGCTTTGCAGTGTGATTATTGTTTATAGATACAGCAAGCCAAGAATTAAAGCATAGCCTTGGGGCAGCGCAATTATTTACAGCTGAAGACTCATATCGTTATTAGCATCCTCCTAATTGCTTGAAGTTATATCAATGTTAGTTGATTTAACACATTTTTTATAACATGCATGGAAATTGGGGCCTCTGCATATGGAGTGTCAGTTTAACTCGTAGATGGGTCTCTAATTTATCAAAGTTCCTTTTTTTTCTTTCTTCCTTCTAATTGTTCTGTTTTGAAGGAAGATTTTTTTTTCCCCTTAGCTGTAAGCAGGAAAAGTTGACTCTGGGATTTGGTTTAGTTACTGTCTTTTAACACTTGTATCGTTTCCTTTTCAAAAAAAAAAAAAAAAAAACTTTCTTTCCCGTGGCTTGGTTTCATCGTTTCCCCCTATGTGCCGATCTTGAACTTCTGTTAAGAGTGTAACATGAGAGAAATGGAGGGCTTCAGACATGCCAAGTGATGGATTCCATCTTGAGATCAATCCATCGGGTCCCTTAAATATGCATAAGGAAACTAACGCTGCCTACGTACTGCACTGTAGAACCAGAGCGTGGTATGAAAGAAGGAAACGAATAGGCTGGCGTTTGGAATCTGCAAGGCCAAAATGAATTCTTACTCTTTTTCTTGGTGCTCTTTACCTAGGGATGACTTTTTGGTTTTTTCTTCTGTAGTTTTTTTTTCTGCCTATAGGTGGCGACGCTTATACTGCTGCCCGCAAACAGATGGGCACCTACTAAGGGGCCCGGATCTGGAGGCTTTTGAGATCAGAAAAGAATCTTCACGTACCCCTCCCCGCCCCCCCCGTACAGTTTCTACCATGCTCTTTGTCTCAGGAAAATTCATCCCTGAGACATTAAGCTAAGTGTTCGCCTTAGCAGCAGTAGTTAGATGCAGCTGGGAAGATGAAGAAGCTAATTCCAGAAGAATAAACCAAGACAAAGAGGAGACATAAAAAAAGTAACCTCTGAAGAACAGTACTTCCCACCATCCGGCTCTTCCCTCTGCAGACAGACGTTAAAAAGTCCCAGTTAAGTGTAGGCTTAAACCCAACCCCACCATTGGTTCTTTCCTCATTTCCTTTCCCAGTGAATGGTCCTCCATGATATTATGATAAGAGAGCTAAGAAAATATAAATGTTTATTAAAAAAATACTTCCCAAAGGGAAATCTCAATTTAATGGATAGTGTGTGTTTTCATAAAATTGATCACCCCTTGCCGATAGCAAGGTCTCTGAGGCTGCCCTAGACAATCACTAACGGGGCTTATTGTTTAGAGGTGTGCGAAAACAAACCCCAAGGGCTCTGCTCGGGGTCACTGAGGTTCCCCGGAGATCTTATGAAATTTAAGCTGCAATTGTCAACCTGTTAAAAGTCACCACGTTACTTAACACTTCTGATCTTATCATCGAAGAGGCATCTGGTAGAAATCTTTTTCTGATGTCTGTGGACAATTCTGTTTCATCAAAGGGAAGAAGGCACAAACCAGTCTCTCTCTCTCTCCTTTATGGAGGACAGAGAAGATGTATTTTAGATTCCTTTATTTTAGACTGCCTTGCAACAGATTACAGACCCTGTGGCTGTCCTGGTTGGCTGTTTCTGGAAGCACAAGTCTGCCTTAGTTCCAGTGTCCTTTGCACATCGTCTTGTGAAAACAGAAAGAAGGTAAAAGGCAGAGAGGTTGGAAAAAGTCGCTGTCACTGTGGAGGGTGGCATAGGGTGACAGAGCTATTCCTCCAGAGAGTAAGTGACACCTGCTCTTCCACACAGAAACGATCTTAAGCAAGCAGGAGAGGCTAAATCAGGCACATGTGGTAATTGCATGTTGTGGGCGGTTGTGTGTTTTTTTTTTTTTTAAGTTTACCTTGTTTATATATAACGATATATAACAATTTTCTTTCGTCTATATTCTGGAAAACAAAAGCAATCAAAATTAATTACCAACTCTAGTGGGGCAAATTGAGGAGTTTTAGATAAAGGATCTTCACTAAAACACATCAGAATCTTCTTCTCAGAGACAGGCTCACACTCCGGCACACTGGCCGACTTCCCCCTCTTGCCTGCCATAACTTGCAGGCTTCCCTTTACAACTGAGATATTTCACGACCATGTTCCCTGGGCTAAATTATAAGCCTTCACCTTCATATTTGGGTTAAACAGTTGGTTTTTTTGTCCCACTGGCTGGAATAGTTTCTTACTGGGTGCAAACACAGACATTTACTTTCATGGTATAGTTAGATGAAGTTCCCTAACTTTTTGGCCCACAAAGCTTCATTCTTCTACAAGATCAGTGAGCGAGGAAGCTGTCACTTCAGTAACCAGCAAACTGTTAGCCCTGAGGGATAAAAGGAGGGTGTTTTGAAAGGCACCTTTTAGACCAAAACAAAAATTCACCTACAGTCCGCTGTATGGAGTCAAATAATTAAGACCCAAGAAATAAATATTCACTTTTTAAACTGTGTCAGAAGAGCTCTCCTGGGTTTCTGGCTGCCATGCGTTTAGGGTTCTGCCCTTCCTTTGGGGGTCTCCTCTGCTCCTCTGCCTCAGCTTTCTTTTGAGGAACCTTAAATCCAGGGCAGGGGAGTGGGGGAAGGGAACCCGTGAGGGTGGGAACAAGTCTTAGGATCTCACAGGTTACAACATCTGCTGGGCAGATACCATCTGCAGATAATGACAGGGCAGGGGTAAAGGGTAGAAAGGCCAAGTTGGAGAAGAGAGATGAGGGTGGGGAAGGAGGGAGCTGTTGCAAGAATTGTCACCTCCCTAGTCACTCTGGCCCTCTCTGGCAGCCTGGGGTGCATTTAAGTCCTGCCACTCCCTGACTTTTATCTTATTTTGTTTACATACTTTCCTTCCTTCTGTGGGTCAAAGTCTTTCCTCTGCGTTGTGTCTCTTTTTCTAATGCCCTGGCAATTTCTTACACATATATTTATAATGTGTTTTGGTCACTGTCACCTCTCCCATCACTGTTTCTACTCCCCACCCCACCCCCCCCCGCCCCCGAACACCTGTTGAACTCCCTTTCTTCCCAGAAAACTCCTCTGACTTTCATGTCTTCTTTTGCTTGTTTGTTTGTTTGTTTGTTTGTTTTTGTGACCCACTAACTTTAGTTAGGGTTATTGCATGATCAAGAACCAGGGGTTGTTGCCTGGAGCCTGGGCAGCTTCCCCAATTAACTGATTTGCCACATGAAGGCACAGCTCCTCCCATAACTTCTCTTTCATTTAAAGAACAAAACAGATACTGGTTTGCAGTAATTTTGGAGGCTGGAGTTGGTGACTCCTGACATCACCTGCCCCTAGTACCTTCAGCTCGTTTACCCTGCTGTCCTAGAGGAGCAGGTGCTGGTGTAAAAGACACCTCTACCATCAACCAGTTGTCAAAGATTAGTGAGTCCTCAAAGCAAAGTTGAAAGGCTGGCCACATAGAGACTCAATCTTGAGTGCTAAGCACAGTGGGTTTACCTATATGGAGGAACAAGGGGCTAGCCTACTGATCACTCTAAGTGCATTTCTCAAGCTCCCAGGCTCGGCCAAAAAGATCAAACCTGAGCCCATAGCCTTATAACAGAACACAGAATTAAACGATCACAAATTCTCTCCGTCTCTGTCTCTGTCTCTGTCTCTGTCTCTCTGTCTCTCCCTCCCTCCCTTTCTCTCTCTCCTTCCTCCACTTTTTCTCCCCCTTCTCCCTCTGTTTCTTCTCTCCTCCTCTTTTCTCTCTCCCCTGCCTCTCCCCATCTCCTCCCCTTTCATCTCACTCTTCCTCCCCCTCTCTCTACCCTTCTTCTCTCTCTGTTCCTCTCCCTCCCTGTCCTTTTCTAAATACACCCCTCTCTCTCCCTCTTCGCCTCTTCTCTCTCCCTCCCCTCCTTTCATTCCTTGCTAAACATGCGACTCTTTCAGCCACAGGCCTATCAGACCACAGGACTGGGATCAGCCCACATTCATCTCATTTTTATCGTGAACTTGAACCATGGAGCATGAACAAAGGCAGACAACCTGACCCAGCTCCACAGGGGCATGCACCTGCTGTCCCAGAGATACTGTGACGGAAAACACTCAGAAGATCACCAGTTTACACAAATCCTAAAGTGTGGTTGGTTCATAAGCACACGAGGGAGCCAGTGTATGTAGTAGTAACTGCCGTTTTCTCGCCCGATAACGTTTTTTAACGTTTAATGATAAATTTTAGCCTTTTAAGCCTTACTGTGACAAAACTACAGTTCTAGTCGACTTACAGAAGGAAAGAAGCAATTGGTTGGTGGCTTCTAAGGTTTGGATCACTGTTGTTCGCTCAGGGTAAGAGAAAAACATTATACCACATTATCAAAACATTAGGCCATGTAATAAGTCTGCTGCAGATGCTCTTCATGAAGCAGGTAGAGCATGAAGACTCTGGGGACAACATATGTACTCTGAACATGCACCTCAGTCCCTACACTACCTCCTACAACCACCTTCAGAGAGCCCATTCAGGTTTCATGCATTGACTAACCATGAGCACCACGTGAGCCTCTGTAGAGCACACTTCACACATAAAGCTTAACAGTGGGTGGTCCCCACAGCCACACTGTGGGAAAAATCTGTCATTGGCTAATGACAATAAGAAGCCTTAAGAGACCTCAGCACCCTCGGTGCCTTGTCACTAAGTGGGGCTGAGCAAGTTCCTTAGTCACTTCATCTCATTCGTGTCAACAGTCTGCTACACTGTGGCACCGTGATGAACAAACAGGCACACAGTGAAATGTTCACCTGTGTGACGGTCATTCAGCCCCCTTGGTCTGTTAATGTGCTCATGTGTTTCTATAGCATCACATCCCTGAGTTCTCACACACAGGTCAAATTACATTAAGATTATACCCATGTCAAACCATGTCTAAGAGGCCAGCTAGATGTCTCAGAAGGTGCACCTGTCAAGCTGACTTTGATGCCCAGAACTCATGCAGGGAGAAGAGAGATCTGACTTCAGTGAGTTGTCTTCTGACCTCTACAGACACGTGGGGAAATAGATAAATAAATAAATAAATAAACAAATAAATGGAGTTTCTAGAACTTCAAAAATGTGTTGTGTCGAGGGCTATGAACAAAGATGACAGGGAAATTCACATTAGCAGTTTAAAAATCATGGAGATTCCAGGTGTCGTCATAATGTATACACACAAGGGAAGCATTCGTTCTTGTCGTTAAGCAATGTGTATAATGTAAATTGTATTCCATGATAGACACATTAAGAAAGGGGCAAGTAAAAGGTTTAGAAACAATAACTTCAGAAAGTGAGTTCCGTGGGGAAATGAAGTACCCTCTCCCACAAGAACCACAATAAAAATATTAACCAGGGCTGCAGGTCAGAGTCCTTGTTACCAATCAGCCTGTTGCCCCTCTCAGTGCATGCAATAAGCTGTTTTTGATTGTTTGTTGTTTTATTTTTGGGTTTTGGTTTTAGTTTGGTTTTTTTTCCCAAGGCGTGGTTGTTTCTTTGTAGATATTAGCATAACTCTCCATGGCTCCCACTACCTCGAGAATGTGAAGGTTTTCTTTTGTCAGACCTAATTAAGGAGTTGAGAAAGCCAGTGGTACGCACCAGTTATCCCTCTTGGAGTATTCTAGAAGATCTAGACACGCAGGGAGATGGAACTGAACTTCAGAGGGCTCCACATGTTTGTTTGTTTGTTTGTTTGTTTGTTTTTCTGTCATCTGTATGTGGAATAACCAGCATTCATGCCTCGCACCGTGATAAAATTTAGTCAAAGCTAATGTATCGCTAACTTTTCTAGTTGTGATGCAGCATCAGACAAAAGCAACTCAAAGCAGAAAAGCTCACTTCATTAAGGCCGGAATGTCAGGCAGCTGCGCATACTCTGCTTGGTCAGCAAGCAAAGAGGTGAGAGAAACCTCCCAGCCTGTTCCCAGTGACCACCCCACCCCCCCCACCCCACCCCACCCCACCCCCCACCCCCCGCTTCCTCTGACAAACCCCTCTGCCCATGGGTTCCACAAGTGTTCAAACACACAACCCTGTGTGCCCCGTTCCACACTCAGATCACAGCGGCTGATGGCTTTGTTTTACTACCTGGGCATTTTGTTTTATACTAAAACACGCTGGTATTTCCAAGCTCGTTTCCACATCGAAAGGAATTTGAAAACAGCTCCAGAAACTTCTGGCTATGAAGATAACCCCTAAGGCGTGCTCCCAGAGCAGTAGATTAAACCAAAGAGGAATATGGGTAGACCCTCGTTAAGAAGTATGCAGTAGCAGAAATTAATAAGGAAGAGGTGACACTTGGCCTCATGGGAGAATTCTAGTGTTTAATCTCCAGAGCAGAAATCGAAGGTAATGTCTCTCATCTACCTACTTAAGCATGGCCTCTGAGAGGTTTCCACTTCGTTCAGTCCACCGCCCCCCAGTCCCCGCCCACAGACATACACAGAGCTGTCTCCCTGTCTCCCCGTCTCCTCTAATGAGCACTCTTCTCTGCTCTCTGTTATCCTCGGCCTTCAACGGGCGAGCACGTTGCTGTTTTCATCTCCTATGGCTGTGAAGAGCTTTCAGATTTAGCTTTAATCGCTCTTCCCTTTTAAGTTAGATTCAAACGCTGTAAGACAATAGTAACCATTAGCCATTACTCCATCAGTATCTGACGCTCGGTGATGAGCCCTCTGGCTTTAGGAGTTATCAAAACTACAACTTCCATCGTGGGCCTTTCATCTGCAGTCCACTTCTGCACTCTGCCCTGGGTCACGAGACTGCAGCCTGGAAGCCTTGAAGGCTCCATTTTTAGATGTGCCTGCTTCCTGTTTTGACAGCCCCGTGTTTGCTATACCCTAAATATAAATGATGCCTCTCTTAAAATGGAACGTGTTTATGTATGTCCATGTACATACGTATGTGTGCGAGCATGTCTTGGGGGTATATAGGTGGAGGTCAAAGGTCAACATCTGAGCATCTTCCTCAGTCTCTTCATCAGCTGATTTTTTGAGATAGGGTTTCTCACTGACTCTGCAGCTCACTAATTCTGGAAGACTGGCTGGCTAGCAAGCCCCCACAGAGCCTCCCATTGTAGTTCCAATGCTGGGACTATAAAAAGCTCTTGTCTTCTGAACTCCTTTTTTTTTTATCTGCATACTGGGGATCTAAACTCAGATCCCTGTGCTTGATGGCAAACATCTTACCCACTATGTAAACTCCCCAGTACCGACTCCTCAGATATGCCTTTTCTTTATTTCATTCCTTTGTAGATAACTGACACCTGTCCTTCAAGGATGGGCTGAAAGCTCCCTCCAGATGTCATTTTTCCTGGTGTCTCTGCTTCCTCCACTGTGTGTGCCTACATGTAGATGAGGCCCACTGTTAGCTTTGTCACTGGTGTGTCCCACGCACTAAGGGACAAGAAGTCTGGTTCATTTGTTCTCTGTTCTCTAGCAGAGTAACGGCACTTGGATGAATGTTTGCTGGTTTTTCCTGCAGGTCCTGGTCAAGAGTGGATCATCTGTGTTTTGTGCAACTCCCCACTAGTTCTGAAGCACCCCCAAGATTGCTTTGAGGGTCACGCAGTCATTTTAGAGCAGAGAGAATCTGCTCCTTGGGGTTCTTTCATGGAGGGTTACATTGAAGATGTTTTAGATGGAGAAGATTCTCCTACAGGAGGAATGCCCCATGCTGCTTCTCTTCTGGAAAACTACAGCCATTCCTTTGTTCTTTCTCTGAATTTTTTTAATTACATTTTTGGTTTGGTTTTGTTGTTGGAGGTGGCGATGTTTTGTTTTGAGACAGAGCCTTGAAGTCCCAATCCTCCTGTCTCCACTTCTGGGGTTACATGTATGTACCACACCATCCCTCGCACGAATCCAGTTTTCTCAGACTTCTGCTTTCTCCACAGCCTCTCTCCACAGCTGTCCCTTGCACCTGCTTGGTCCCACTGTGCCCCCTGCCCCTTTCTTCTTACCATCATTCAAACAGCTTCTAAAACTGGGAAAGAGGCAGCAATTTCCCTCGGACGGTGGCTCCCACAGCTTCCTCCACAGCCTTGATTCCTCTGGAGACCAGCCCCTCAATCTGGCGGTTTAAGGCTAGTCTGGCATTTCTATCAGAGAACATTTTGCATCTTTGTAATACCTCCCTTGCTCAAGGAAAATCTGGCCCTTAATAACTGTCTAAGTGAAAACAAAAAATGTAATAACACCGATCATAAAGCTATAACTTAACCTACAGTCATTGATTCAATAATAGAATATTGGGCTTTGGTTTGATTTAGGATTTCGTTTTTTATGGGTCTTGAGGCAGAACGTTGTTATGTAGCCCAAGCTGGCTTCTAATTTAAACCTTTCTGCCTTAACTCTACAGCATTAAGATTAAAGCAAAAGCAAGAGGTCACACCGTGTAGTCTTGGACCACAGGTTTGTAAAGGATGGGGATGAGAGCCTAGGGACAGGGATCAGTGGCCAAGTGTCTGCTAGGCAAACTGAAGAATGTGAGTCGCATGCCCAGAAGCCGTGCAAAACCCCGTCTGGTGGAACTGGTAGGCTTGGTTCGGTGAGAGATCCTATTTCAAAATAATAAGGTAGAGAGTAACTCAGGAAGACATATGATGTTGATTTATGGCTTCTACATTCTCATGTGCATGCATTACACACACACACACACACACACACACACACATACTCACACATACTCACACTAAAGAAGTAAATAATGTTTTAAAAGAATGGACATGTCTAGAACAATGAGGGTTAGTCTAATTGCCTTGTAAATTTTACAGTCTCTCCTAGAACCTACATTTCTTGCTTGTGTTTTGGCAATGAGGCGAGAGGTCCAGCTAAACTTAGAATGGTCTATTTAATCAAGCAACCTCTTCTAGAAGGAACACTCAGATCTCTCAGGTGTTCAGCCTCTCAGCCTGGACAGGTGTCTCCTCTCAAAGGTGTACATGAGAGCTAAATGCCTGAAAGGGAATTTGCACTGTTTCTGTAAAGGCATCCTGTCTGTTTTCTTTGCATTCTGGAGACAGGATCACTCAGCACCCCTGCAGCTAGTCAAGACACTAAAGCTGTAAGAGAATTTTCTCTCTGCAAAATATGATCAGATGCAGGAAAGACTGACAGTTAATTCTAAGGCTTTTCTGACGTGTTCCTGGAGGTCATGCCTTTTTTGTTTTTAAACAGGATGCCATTATTCTGAACATTCATAAACTCGAGCCACCGACCTATACCGATACTCTGCGTGAACACGGCTTTGATCCTGTGCAAAGTTTCCTAGGAACCTGAAAGGGGAAGGAAAATGAGTGGAGAGGAGCCTGGGGGACTATGTTTTACAAATCAGAACTTCCATGCAAACCAAAGACTTCACAGGGCATCCTGTGAGAACAGGCAATGCCATTACCATAGCTTAGCGTTTGATACCTAAAATGTGTACCACAAATCATTCATCTAATTGTTAGGTGTTGATATCCTTATTTTTCAATGTGGATTGCATCCCATTTTGTGATGCCTGTAATATGAACATTCGGGACACAGGATGAATACAATAAAATATAGTAATACATCAAAAATGACCTCTTCCTGGAGACTGGTGAGAGGACTCCAGTAGGTAAAGCACTTGCCATAGACATATGAGGAGCTGTATGAGGATTCCCAGAACTTATATAAAGTATGAGTCAGTAATCCACGTGTTCAATCTTGTGAGGTGGATACACGGCATGAGGAGCTCTGGAAATAAAGGAGCCAGCCAGCTCGAGACAGGGACCAATAGTGACAAAGAGACACAGCCTCAAACAAGATGGACACCTGAGATTGTCCTCTGACTTCCACATACATGCATAGCACATATGCCCAAACATATACGTGCATGCATGCATACACACACACACACACACACACACACACAGAGAGAGAGAGAGAGAGAGAGAGAGAGAGAGAGAGAGAGAGGCAGAGAGACAGAGAGAAACAGAGACAGAGAGAGAAAGAAAGAGAGAGAGGCCCAAAAAATGGCAATTAAACATCTGACTCATCTCTTTCGAGCAATAAAATGCCAGGTAGGACCTGCCGGTTTGGTATGAATTAGGGTAACATTTAATTGCAGTTTAGGAATGTGTAAAGTTTAGCAGAGCTTGGTAAGGTATACTTTTACTTCTAGCACATGGGAAGCAGAGACCGGTGGATCTTTGAGTCTGAGGACAGCCCAATCTATATATATTTGACCCTGTCTCCAAACAAACAAACACCAAAGAAAATGTAAGAAATCGCATACACTTAAATCTTAGTACATGCACTCCCCTACATCAAAGTTATTCAGAGTTATTCAGGAATTCTCTTTTTTCCTATAAGAAGCATATGAAAGTTAATGGGAGTGAGTATCCTCATCTGCACTGGGCAACAGGCTGCTCCATATGTACAGCCCTAAGGTCATGATCTCATTTTGTCCCCAGAGCATCCTTATGAGGTAAACACTATCATTACCCCATTTTACAGATAAGATTAAAAGGACTGAAAAGTCTGTTCTAGGGAAGACCAAATCACTCACAGTTCTAGAACCTCAAATACCAAACCCACACTCACATTCCTCTGTGGCTTCCACACTTACGAGAAGGGTAATGTGTCTGGACAAAGAAAGCCCACCATGTTGTCATAGTGATAGAGCCAACCTTGCCTTCAACAATTACAGCTGTGTCATCTGCCAGCTTTGCACAGCTGTGACAAACCATCCAATCCATCTAGACTTCAGTTTCCTGCTTTGTAAAATAAGATATTTGTCCCTACTAGAACTAGAACAAATGTTGGCACATATTGGATGCTCTATGTGTCTTCTTCATAGAAAATGTCACAGCCCATCTGTGCCGTTTCAGCAAAGCACATAGACTTGGTGTGATGGGGTCTTCTCTCTTAACTTGACTAGGTTAATAGGTATTTAGGGTTGATGAACTACTTGTGTTTCTTTGGAAGTCTGTCTGAGAAGGCTTGACATGTAGGACAGTAAGGACCTATCCTGATTGTGGGTGGCACCTTTCAACAGACTTGTGGGATGCAAAGGGAAGTCAAAGGAGGTAACAAACCTGCAAGCCCTTTCTTTTTGTGCAGACCTTTAACTCCCATTGTGGCACCTGCCAACTTGAAGCTCTGGCCTTTTCAGTTTTCTGATGCTGAATCACTACTGACTCTGCAGGAACTTCCAGACTCCCACTGCTGACTTAGGGCTAACAAGGTGTCTCACTTTCTAAGCAGAGAGCCTAATTTTCCACGTCTCCAGCTTGTAGACAGCCACTGCTGAGTTGCCCTCTCCCCTATCAATAAGCTAACCCTATAAGTCTCCGGCCATTATATCCATATATATCTATCTATATCTATATATACATATATATATATATATATATATATATATATATATATATAATTATATTTAATACACACATGTACATTCTATTGGTTATGCTCCTCTGGAGAATCATCCCACATACAGTACAATCTTTAAGGAAAAACAACTTGATTTCTCCCAGGTTTGAAGTCCAATGCTACACCTAGCATGGTACTTGTTGCAGTGGCCTCAGGAGGAACGCATGCTGTGTCAGCACAGAGCAGAAGGAACAGAAGAAACCAATGCCAACTCTCCAAACCCTTCAGTGACTCTAATATGACCCATGAGGGCTCCATGCTCTGTCTTAATCATCCCAAAGCCACCTTTCCACTTTGTAAGCCTATTCTATCATCCAGTAAGCTTCAACTTTCTGTCTTGGAAATACACATAGGGCATAGAGAAAACTACTCTGTTCTAAGCCAAGGGTAAGACGTTGAGATAAAACTTCACTGATTTCCTCCAACCTTATAATAACTTCAAAGATCCAACTAGACCTGAGCTATCAATTTCCCAATCAAATCCCAATACATGATTCAGATGTATTGAAATAATTCTAAGAATGTACACAGACAGGTACAAGAAAGAATTTATCTTTCATTTCTGGACCAGATCTTCTCACTCTTTTGAGCATTTAGCCCATTTAATGGATGTGTTGGAAACTGCTATGGACCTTCTTAAATGCATACAATTAAGTTTCTCCACAGGATTTCAGATGCCCCAAGATTCCCGAAACTTATGTCCCCAAAGGAGTTCCCTGCCTTGGAAGGATGTGATTGAGACAGGAGACCTGTGTCTTTATTAGGTCCTTATGTGACCAGCAAATATTCTTCTCCAAATAGGAAGACTGAAGCCAATGATCTCGAACTCTGGATTTCCATATAATTCAGTTAAGTCTGGATTTCAGGTTAATCTCCCAAGTTCTTTCAGATGTCTCAATCATTTATTATTCTTTTCTCTGGGGTTCTTAATTACTATTGATCTTGCTTTAGCTAGTGCTGCCAGCCTTAAAGAAAATGGAAAATTATGCTAATCTTTATAGACATCTTCTGAATTTTGAATTCATAATTTACGGCCCAATATCTTCCAAGTTTCTACAAAGGAAATTTGTTGCGTGTTCACGAACACTCTGTTGCTTGATTGCTAGTGTACACACAGTGGTCAGAGTTGCCTAAGAACAGAACTCATGGATACTATATAATTGGACTCTTTGACATTCTCATCATAATTTAATTGGTAGATTAAAGAGACAAAAAAAAAGAGAAAATTATTAATGTTTCCCAGCTGATTATGAATGTTTCACAGAGGCTCTTGGGGCGCACTGAGTTTTGTTTTGTTTGTTATTTCTTTTTTAAGTCAAAGAGCAGACACTCTGGAAAAATAATGTTACCTATATTGTTATTGTCCCATGTGTCCACAAAGACTTGTTATGGGTGATATCTTGTTATGGGTCTGCAAAGTCTTGTTAGGTATGCTATCTTGATTGTCATGAACATTTTTTCTTTGTTTTCCTTTTATTTTGAAAGAACTTTGGATTTGTGGAAAAGCTACCAAGATGATACACAGAGGTACCATATGCTGATAAGTTAGCTGCCACCTCCTGTGAAGTATTGCATAAATAATCACTATGTGATCTGATCGTCAAAAAATAAAAAAAAAAAAAACAGTGGCTGGGAAAAGAGTCCAGTTGGTCAAGTGCTTGCCACACAAGCGTGAAGAACTGAATTTGATCCCTAACCTCCATGTAAAAAGCTGAGCATGGTGGGACATTCCTGTAATCCCAGTACTGATGAAGTAGAGATACATCTCTGGGACTCACTGGTCAGAAAAAGAACCTAGTCGGGAAACCAATGAGAGACTCTGTTTCAAAAGACAAAGTGAATGGCTATTTGAGGAATGGCTATTGAAGAATGATGGCTAAGGTTGACCTACACACACACACATACACACACATATTGGTACCTGTATGTATATGAACAGGCATACACATAGATACACAAGAAAACTATCAGCATGGTTCAATACTATCTACTACAGTACCTTCAGGTCTCAGCAACGGTACTTAATGTCCCTCATTCCCTTCTTTTGTCATCTAAGACACCACCTTGGCTTAGTTCAGTCTGAGTCTTCCCTGGTAGGTGGTATTCTCAGAATCTTCCCTAATTCTCCATGACTAGAGTGTAGAGCCAGTATTTAACATACTATTCCTTGGTTGTGTTTATCTGGTGCCCACTCATGATTTCCCCGGGGGCTACGTTTTGGGAAGAGGAACACTACAGAAGCAAAAATCCCAGTTCATTATGTCATGTCAGGGATAACATCAGAACTGCTATAGCCCACGATATTGCCCTGAATCATTTAGTCAAAGTGAAGTTGAACTGTTTTCTGCATTTCAAAACCTTAATTTCTTCTTTAATTTATGCATTGGAAGCAAGTCATTTTGCTAAGCCCTGGTTTTAGAGGTAAGCTTTAACTTCTGAAGCTGTACAAGGCAAGAAGAGGTACAGGTGTACCTATATATCTATCATTCAAATAATTTCTGGAGCCAACTACCTATTAAAGCATACATTACTGTGTCCTTTACAGAGAACAAGACTTCATAGCTTGAGCATAGGAGAATTAGTGTGTAAAGTCAGTTCGAATCTCAGGTCATTTTTTTCCCCATGACAATGTAATGTTCACTTAAGTAAAATCACTTCTCTGGTGTTTACTACGTACCCAGGAACATGCATTTTCACTTTTCCTTATTTTGGGCATGTAAAACATCTCTTAGTTGATATAATTTGTGACTGAAAAGATTAGTGGGGTTTCTAAAATCTATTTTAAGGCCTTTCATATAAGACATGGATCCCAAGGGCCCATCCCTTCTTCAGCCTGTGAACCATTCAGCTTGGATTCTCCTTCCAGATCATTTCCTACTGTAAGGGTGTTCAATGGAAAAACACTTTTTTATAACATTAATGAAAGGTAGGCTTAAAATTTTTGCCATTTACCTTAGATAATGAGTCCTTCATCACCTGATCCAGTAGGTAGCCTATCACAGTGCACACCCACAGAGCTAGGATGCCTAACAGATACAGGCAAATTTTTAAGTGAATTTGCCACCTGCCATGACATCAGCAGCATCTGCATGTCTCTCTTCCTGCAAGCACCAGGCTTGGGAGACCTATAGATGTGTGATAGCTCTCCATTAAGGTAAAGGGAGGCCAGATTGTAACAGATCACACAAAGAAAAGAAAGATTCAGTATCACATTACTAACTCCTGGGAGCAAGTCCAGCTCACTGGACCCCGCTCATGTAAGTTAAGGAATTCAGAGTTTTAAAGCTCACATTTCTTCTAGCAAAACTACTTGTCATATCAGTCAGTCAAGCTATGTTTAATAAGTACTTGCTTACCATAGTGAGCCACTGAAGCCACAGGGGAGTTGACCCAAAGGGACAGCATACCACCCACCAAGGCGCTCACAGTGCAGTAAAAAGACACCATATATAATAGGGGACAATCCAGCCAACCACAGAAGTGGGTGGCTCTGTGTTACCTGTTTTGATGTTTCTTTGGTTTTATTATCTATTTAAAGGTGTGTGTGTGTGTGTGTGTGTGTGTGTGTGTGTGTGTGTGTGTGTAAAAGACAGAGAAAGATAGAGAAAAAACAAGGATATATATATATATATATATATATATATATATATATATATAGAGAGAGAGAGAGAGAGAGAGAGAGAGAGAGAGAGACAGACAGACAGACAGACAGACAGACAGACAGACAAAGACAGAGAAAGAGACAGAAACAAACAGACAGAGTCAGATAGAGACAGGAACAGAGTCAGTAACAAAAAGAATGAATTAGAGGCAAGATTAGACTGGGTTTGGTGATATAGAGAAGGAAAACAGTTTCCTGGTTACTGACTTAAAAGTTTAACACAAAACATAATAAACTCTCCAGCCTGGTGCTGTAGATCCTAACACAGCCTACAGAGCAGTGCTTCTTAACCTTCCTAACACTGTGACCCTCTAATACAGTTAGTTCCTCATTGTGTGGTGACCCCCAATCATAAATTTATTCTTGTTGCTATTTCATAACTGTAATTCTGCTATTCTTATAAAATGTAAATATCTGCGCTTTCCAATGGTCTTAGGCAAGCCCTGTGAAAGGGTCATTTGACCACACCCCAGAGGGTCATGACCCACAGGTTGAGAACCAATGTTATAGAGATTTTTACAATGAGGTCGTACTAAAATATCAAAATCGACAGGATCATCCCAAGGTTATCTGCTCAGAACAGTTTGTGCCTTTGTTCTTTAGCTCTTCACCACCACCCCTCCCCCACACAGCATCTGTAGCTACATGGGATATGCCTTAACATGACAGGAAGGTGCATGCCAAGTGGTCATGGTCTGAATTTGACACTTAGGTTGGCAAAGTTGCCCTGCTCCCTCTCCCTGTCTCTGCTCTGTGCTTCTTCTTCTTCTTCTTCTTCTTCTTCTTCTTCTTCTTCTTCTTCTTCTTCTTCTTCTTCTTCTTCTTCTTCTTCTTCCTCTTCCTCTTCCTCTTCCTCTTCCTCTCCTCTTCTTCCTCCTCTTCCTCCTCCTCTCCTCCTCCTCCTCTGCCTCTTCCTCCTTCTTCTTCTTCTCTCCCTATTTTTTCCCTCTCCCCTCCCCTCCCTCTCTTTTCTTTCTCTCTCCTCTTCCTCTTCCCTTTTTTCTCTTTCTTGTGTCTCTTCTTCTGCCTCTCCTTCTCTCTCCCTCACTTTTGACTTTCTTTCTGCCTCTTTCTCTGTCTCTCTCTTCTTCCTCTCCTTCTGCCTCTATCCTTCTCTTCTCTTTCCCCTTTCCCTCTTCCTCTCCTTCTCTCTTTCCCCCTCCCCTTCTGTATTCTCTTGAACTCCAGCAGCTGGGGTGTTAAGGCACTCATCTGTTTCCACAGACATTTTAACTCTGACCCAACTATCTATTCTGTAAAAGTATGGCAATAGTCATGAGCTTATGGTGATCATTTAAAAGTTAGTCTCTAAAAGCCCTTGTCTCAACTCTCAGCACCACACACACAGTAGCAAGGATCAAGCACATGTTATTAAATTTGAAGCAAATTAAAAGGAGTTCAAATAAGAGTTGTGCTCTGCTAAACTAGAAATTGTATGGGTTTTTTAAGATCATTTTTTATAATTTATGGTTAAATTTATATAGCATAACATGTATAATTTTGCCAGACATGGTAGCACACAACTCTAATTCCAGTACTAGGGAAGCCAAGGCCAGAGTAACAGGAGTCCAAGGCCATCTTAGGTTACATAATAAATGTGTCTTAGACAATAAAATTAGTCTCTATATCCCCTGCTGGGTAGGAATCTCAGCTAGGGTCACCCCATAGACTCCCTGTAGCATCCCCAGTCCCAGACCTCCAGCTAGTCACAGATATGTCCCCCACCAGTTTCTATTCTCACTCCCAGCCCTCTCCTGCCCCCTCACCCTACACCTGATTACCACCACCATCCCCTCCTCATCTTCTCTCCCACCCAGTTCCCTCTCTACATCCACCTTTCTAAGGGAGATTCACACATCCTTCTTTGTGCCCTCCTTATTACCCAGTTTCTTTGGGTCTGTGGATTGTAGCATTGTTACTCAGCACTTTATGACTAATATCCACTTATAAGTGAGTTCATATCATACATGTCTGTCTGGGTCTAGGTGACCTCACTCAGGATGATACTCTCAAGTTCCCTCAATTTGCCTGCGAATTTCATGATATCTTGGTTTTTAATAGCTGAATAGTGTATTCCATTGTGTAGATGTACCACATTTTCTTTATCCATTCTTCAGTTGAGGAACATCCAGTTTCTGGCTATTATGAATAAAGCTGCTATGAACATAGTTGAGCAAGTGTCCCAGTAGTATAGTGGAGTATCTTTTGGGTATATGCCCAGGAGTGGTATAGCTAGGTCCTGGGATAGAACTATTCCCAACTTTCTGGAGAACAGACAAAACAATTTCCAAAGTGATTATATAAGTTTGCACCCCTACCAGCAATGGAGGCGTGTTCCCCTTGCTCCACATCCTCACTCCTCCTCTAGCCAGACAGGACTTCCAGTGGAGGGAGAGAGACAGCAACCCTCCACAAAACATTCAACCCAAAATTTGTCCTGCCTACAAGATACACAGGAAGAAAGATGGAGCAGAGACTGGAGGAACAGGCAACCAGTGACTGGCCCAACTTAAGACCCAACCCTTGACACTATTAATAATAATCTTCTATGATTGGAGACAGAAACCTATCACAACTATCTCCTGAGAGGCTTAATTCAGCAGCAGATGGAAACAGATGCAGAGACCCACAGCCAAACGTCAGATGGAGCTCTGAAGTCTTCTGGAAGAGTGGGGGATAGAATTGAGTGAGGCAGGGGTGTCAGAGACAGTATAAGATGACCTACAGAGTCAACTAACCTGGGCTCATGAGGGCTTACAGTGACTGAACCACCAAACAAAGAGCATGAATGGTGTGATGGTTTGTATATACGCTCAGCCCAAAGAATGGCAGGATTAGAAGGTGAGGCTCTGTTGGAGTAGGTGTGTCACTGTGTGTGAGAGCTTTAAGACCCTACTCATAACTGCCTGGAAGCAAATATTCTGCTAGTAGCCTTCAGATGAAGATGTAGAACTCTCAGCTCCTCCTGTACCATGCCTGCCTGGACGCTGCCATGATCCCACTTTAATGATACTGGACTGAACCTCTGAACTTGTAAGCCAGCCCCAATTAAATGTTGTTTTAAATGAGACTTGTCTTGGTCATGGTGTCTGTTCACAGCAGTAAAACCCTAACTAAGACACATGGGTTGGACCTAGGCCCCCTACACATTTGTAGCAAATGTGCAGCTTGGTGGGAGCCTTAACAATCAGAGCAGGGACTGCTTCTGACTCTGTTGCCTGCCATTGGATCCCCTTCCCCTACCTGGACTGCCTGGTTAGGTCTCAGCAGGATAGAATGCACCTAGTCTTGCTGGGACTAGATGCCCCAGAGTGGGATGGTACCCAAGGGGGTCTTCCCTTTCTCTGAGGAGAAAGGGAGGGGGTAACTGGGGAGAGATTCATCATGGAAGACTGGAAGGAGATGGAAAAGTCTGCAATCAGGATGTAAAGTGAATATAGAAATAAATAAAAAATAAAATTAGTAATTAAAATATTTTCCACTTTTGACAACCTTAATGATATTATCTTGTTCTGTAGCTCTTTCCTCCTGATTGAATTGTTCCTTCCTGGAAGAGGCACAAAAGAAGGAAGCCCACAGGACTCCAGAGGTAAAGGAAATTAACAAGGCTTAGGATGTTCAGAAAAGCTACAAGGCCCAGGAAGCTGTAAGATCCACAAGGTTCTATAAATAGTACCAGTTGTTGGTCTGAGGAAACTCTCCAGACAAATCATGCAGAAAGTTGCAGAGATGCAGCTTCTGTGGGTCATCAGGTTGTGGTGGGATTTCAATGAAGCAACTGCCTTTGAATCCCCATGCTCCTGTAAGTAACTCCAATAAACTCACTGGCTCCTTAAGCCAGACCTAGATGTGGTCTCTTCTTTGCTCTGTTGTAAGTGGACTATCTGGAGTAAACCATTCACCCATTGGTGTATTCCCAAGAAAACCATCAACCATTGAGCTCCAGAATTCTTTGGCATTCTCTAACTAAGCACTGTGCTTATGAATTATGTGCTTGTCACCCCATGGATCCTCCTAGTCCCTGGAAAACATCTTTCTAACATTCTATGTATGACTTCAGCTGCACTACAGGCTTCCTTTCAGTTGACACACAGTATGTGTCCACTGTGACTGTCCGTGTCACTCAGTGTAAAGTCTTCATGGTTTAATCCTCATTGTAACATGAAATGAGAACACATGGGCAGTTTGGGGCTCCAGAATGCAAATGTGAAACTCCAGTGCTATCACTTACTTTGTAAAAGGCCATGGACAGTTTAGTGAAAATGAAAACTGCCAGTCTAGGGTGTGGTCCTCAGTGGTAGAGCAGTTCTCTAGAATGTTCAAGTCTGTGGGTTCAACTCCCAGGACCCCCCACCACACACACACACACAAATAACTAAATTAAATCACCAAGGAAACAATTGGGCTAAAACAGTGAGCAGTTAATATCTGAATCTGCAAACACACACAAACACACACACATGAATACACACACGTACACACATGTGCATGCATACACACATGCACTTACACCACACACACATGTACACGTACACACAAACACACACACTGGGATAATTGGCTTAATGAAAACACTGTGTGACCCTAAGATTAAGCTTCAACAGCCTCTTTTTAGCCACCACGCAAGACTCCCTCTGTTTTGTTTCCACTGTTGTGTATAAAGAGGCAGCTACTGATTTTCAAAGCAATAGATGGCTTTGAGGTAAGAAAAGACCTGTTGTGTGGTTTTATGAAACAAGAACATCTTTTCTATAATCAGAATCAGGATGGGGGGGGGGGCGCAATCTTCAGTTACCAGTGGCTACTGAACATTTTTCAACAGTAGACAAGACATTGGCTACTGAATATTTATCATCAGTAGACAAAAAATTAGAACATTGTGTGGCTTGACAGATAATTTGTATACACAATGACTAGGACACCGGAAGATGGGTCACCTATGTGATGCCAGGAATTTAGTCTTTACTTGGGTAAAGGTCTCATCCACTGGAGACCCTTGCAAGATGCTGTAGCTCCTGTTAACTGTAAACTGTTTTTTAAAGTCTCGTTTTGTTTTGTTTTTCAAATAAAAGCCCCACCACCATGGCCGCTGCACCCTCACTCTCTCCATTTTTTTTTTCTTATTTTTGTTCCTGCTAATTTATTTCAGGTAAGCATGCTTTATTATTAGCTGGTTTGTATATTTTATTTTAGTTCATTTGCTAGTGCTAAATTTGAAATGCTTTTGTAGTGAACATAAAAACTAACACCCTAAGTAAGTCATTTTAACAGATAGAATTTCAACAGGTTCTTTACAGCATCCTGGCTAGGTTGGAGAAGCTTCCCTGATGCATTTTCATCTGAGATTTGATGGAAATCAATGCTTTCCAGTCATGTTTCCATGTCAATGTGTGCAAAGAAAGCTTTGGACATGGAGAGTTGCCCATCTACACATCTTTGAACGCTTAGTCCCTCAGCGATGGCATCATTGTGAGAGACCATGAAACTATGAGGAAATAGGACGTACCTGGAGGATGTAGTGGAATGCTGAAGAGTGATGCCTGGCCCTGACTCCAGTCACCTTTCTGATTTGTATCTGTCCCTCCAGCTGCCACATACTGGCTACTACATCTGGGAGCTTCTCAATCACGTCTTCCCTGTCCCATTGGATGGGAGCCATGAACCAAACTAAACCTTTCCCCTGTTGAGTCCCCCCTGTCTAGTGTTTGGTCACAGCCATAAGAAAATTAACTAAGGAAGAGAAGAAGGAGTGAGCCTGCGCACTTGTCTAGCCTTTTCTACCAAATCAGTTATGAACGTAAGCTTCAAAGGGAAGAAACGGCACTTTTTATCCTGTTCCTGTGTTATATGTAGATTTAGGTAATCTCATTTAAGTATTTGTTAAGCTAAATATGTATGCAAGGGGAAATATATTCAATGAAAGATGAGCTGTATCCATTTCCAACAAAGTGAGCCTCTGGGCAAACCTTAGTTTAAGTGTAAGAGAAAATATCACCAAGGAAAGATGTAAAACACTAGAAAAACAAAATGTAGACATTTTTTTTTGCACTCAATGCATTTTAAAGAAATACATATTAAAGGCCATAAATATAAAATGTATGGTTTGCTAAAATAAATAAATAAATAAAATTAAAAAATAGAAACTGAGTAGAAGAAACTTTATGTCCAAAATGAAAGAAAAGGAAAAGAAAAAGAGCTTTCTTATCTGGACAAACTCGGAACAAAGAACAAATCCGGATTCTGGATTCTGACTTCCCCTGCCAGGGAAAGGGGCGTGCAGCTGTGTGCGCTGATGAATGCCCTTACAGAGGTAATCTCAACACAGACTCTAAGAGAAACATGCCTTCGTCTTCCCCCTCTTATTCTGTCTTCTATGTCATAAGAGATACAATGCAAGCTGAAAGACTTACAGACCATGACACTTGAATAACCCTCACCTGCCAGGTATGACAGCTAGAAGAAAGCCTGGCCTGCCCCGCTACAGAGGACAATACGTGGTCAGCTCTGCATTCCATAGCTGGCTGGGGCCATGGGATGGGGGGTGGGGGAGGCACACACACCAGTACAGAACCTCGGGCTTTCTGTATTTTATTAGAACAATTGCAAAAACTGAAAATACATTTCTGAAGAAGCTAATGAGGGAGAACAGCAGCAAGAAGAAAAGCTATGACTAGAAGGAGAGAGAGCTCTCCATAAACTTCTTTTCATCCTTTGGGAGTTTTCTTAAAGAATGCCTATTGCAGTTCTCTCAGCAACCAGTATCCATGCAGGATGCACCGGTCAAAAAAGCACTGGCTTAAAGGGCCCCTCCAATGTGCGCTTCTTAATTCCACAAACAAAAGTGTGCAAGTCATCACAGAGAGCAGTGTACACACTGCACAGATCAGCAAATATTAAATCATAGCCTGTTGAAAAGAAAAAAACAAATATCAGGGATTAATGTCAAAAGTTTTCATCTGTGAACTTCTGCGGGTAAAGGGATACGGTATTTATGGAGACGACTCTCAGGCAGACTTTAATGCAAGGCCGGATATTTGTTTTTGACAAGGTAAAGTCTTTAAAAAGGCCTCATTTGAAGCTCTATATTGATTCTTCATTATATTCTAAGTCACTGTCTTTGTATTAGACTTAAGAACACACTAACATTGTATGAGATGGAGACCTGTTTCTGCGTGTTCTTCAGTAATCTCAGAGTAGCAGGCCACACACACACACACACATACACACACACACCACACCACACTGACACTTTCAAACACACATATTCACACATACACTTTCAAACATACACACTCACACTCTCATTCATACGACACACTTTCTGTGTCTGCCTATGTCTCTCTCTCTCTCTCTCTCTCTCTCTCTCTCTCTCTCTCTCTCTCACACACACACACACACACACACACACACACACACACACACGCACCAGAAATCTTCAAATACAGTGTGCTATGTAAGATCAACAGTGCCAAGACAGTGTCCCATCCATGGTGTTTTGCCTCTGACTTTTACAGCAACAGTATCCAGATGAGGAGTCTGATCAAACTGATTGACAGGGCTCGGAGAAGCTTTCCTAAAGAACTTGCCATTTTCAGCAGAATAATAAACCATGCTTCCCTACCGCTGCCATTTTCAAAGCATCTTTATGCTTGTGCCAAATGCAGTACCCCTCTCCCAGGTGGGGATGACGTGGATCATGTGTACAGCATGACCCCTAGTTACTAGATGGCATGGGCTTGTTTAAGTCTCAGAGACCAGGTTCAAACCCATTTTGCTATAAAACTCCATGTACTGGAGAGAGACAGATGAGCTTCACGGAAACACTGACACCTACCTGCCCCTCACACCACGGCCAGCGAAGGCTCTGTATTCCATTACTCCAAACATTGCCATTCTCCTGCTTTCCAAAAAGTCAGCAAACTCAGTAGGTAGCCCAGCTACCTACTCACAAAAGGGGTGCCCTTTAGTAAGAATACCCCACTACTCTCAGCAGACAGGCTACCAGTAGCAGCTTTGCACATGTTAAGGACTCAAATAAAGAGACACATGGTATCCAGTTCTTGTATGCATGTTTTGCTTGCATGTATGTGTGTATACCACATGTATGTCTAGTGGCAACAGAAGCCAGAAAAAGGTCTCACATCCCCTGGGACCAAAGTTAAAGACTGTTATGAGCCTCCCTGTGGGTGCTGGGAAACAAACCTGGGTTCCTTTCAAAGAGCAGTAAATGTTCTTGACTGCTGAGCCATCTCTCCAGGTGGGAGACATACAAGTATCCATTTCTATCTGAGCATGGCTAAATGTGGGACGTGCATTGCCTTACAGTGAAACAGGAGTGAGTATCACCAGCCATGACGCCTTGAAGGATAAACTGAGCTAAAGGGTTCCTAAAAGCTCCAGTCAACACCCACAGGCAGATCAGAGGAAGGATCTGAAGCCCTGAATCGTAGCTCCTGAAGCCTGCTCATTCATTATTTGCTCTTCCCGGTTTTGAAATTATGTCTTTTACAAATCTGGCCCGAGGGGACAGTCATCTCCCTAGAACTGTAACAAACAAAACACTCTTGAAACAATAGTAAGAGCCCTCCCTAATTTATTTAGAGCAATTTCCTTAAATAGATGGTGTGGTTCACTAAAGAAGACAGCATATTTTTGATGGTGCCCCCGAGGGTATTCAGTGTACAGTGAGCTGCTTTGTATAGCTAGAGATCACATTTCAAAAATGAGATGGCTTCTGGAAAATTGGGATGTTCCTCTGCATTCACATGACCCTTAGAAGGCTCTGGCGTTGGAATGGGAAAAGAAATATGCTTCGTCTAATGCCATTACTAATTCAACAGACAATTAGTGGGCTGGGGCTGTAGCTTAATTGTAGAGTGGTTCCCTCACATGCACAACACCCTAGATTCAGTCGCCCTAGTGCTGCCAAATGAGAAAGAGAATCTGTAGAGTTGATGGAAAGAAATTTTACACTGGTAGCCAATTTCCTGGGCACCTACAAATCGTAAATAGAATTCTAACTTGGTCAAGATGCAGAGAGAAGCATCTGTCAATGCACAGTGGGACATTCTGTAGAATAACCCCATTGTCGGCTCAATAAGCCCAGGTTACAGGACAGCAACAGAAAGATTAATGGAGGGCGCTTCTGCTGGTAAGACTTTAGACTCACGACCTAGACACAACTTCTGATTTCTTTTCAGCCTCCAGAATGAGACATGAATGATGAAGACATAGGTGCATCTAAATATCAGCACCTTCGAGACCCTGTGAACCAAGGTCCAAATGTGGCTTGTGAATGACTCTAGTACCACACACACACACACACACACACACACACTAATCTGGCAATATAATCCTCTTCCATCAAGAATCTATGGGTCTCTAACTTCCAGCTAAGGACCCACATGGATGACCCTTCCCCTGTATTGTGTAGCCATCTCCTGTGTGTATAAGCAAGCTGTCATCTCTGTGTCCTGTAAATGAGAAATGAGAGCTAGTCTAAAAGAAGAGTACGAGGCACAAGGGGTAACCTTCCCAGTTAGAAGGTGGTCTATCTCTTGTTTGGAAACCTGGGATATATACTCCAGGGCTCACATTTTGGTACGCATTGGCTTGAAGCACAAACTGTGGTTCATTTTTTATCAAAGTCCATTCTCACCCCTGTAACAGCTACTACCTCTACCTTCTACCGGTGGCAAGTGCTATGTATTTGTGTTTATGGAACCTCATATACACAGCTCTGTGTGTGTGGGGGGGTACAGTTGGCAGTAAAGTCCTTGTCATCTAAATATCATGGATCACTCTTACCACTGATTGCTTGGGGTTGCTGTTCATCGTTATAGTCAGAGAGTAGCCATGAAACCATGCCTTAGTCCTCCTGATAAATTAGTTCCAGGAGATTTAAAGGGCATCTTTAAATCTTCCCCTCTTCATTTTAATTTTCTGTTTCTGTCCTTCAGAAGTGAGACATTTAGACACTAGGACTTTCCAAAGCAATCATTATTAAAATGGGATTTAGAAAAATTATTACACATATCTAGAAAAAGGTGTGGGCTAAGAGAAAGGTTGAGAAAGCCCCACGTTTACCGTAGCTGGAACAGGAAGGAAAGAGGCCAGGAGGGAAAAGGGGAAGAAGGAAGAAGGGGTCTGATTTCCACTGTTTACACATGATCAAATGTCCAGTTCTCAAGATGAAATAACAAGGCATGCAAAGGAACAGAAATTGTGGATCACCAAATAACAGACGTCTCATGAAAGAGACTAAGTTGCAGATTTACTAGACAAAGACTTTAAAACAGCTGCTTATGCAAAAAAAAAAAAAAAGGATGAAACGGAGAATGTCTAGACATTCTAGACAATGTTACATGAACATGCAAGTGGAAATAGCAATGAAGATATTTTAATAAAAATAAGACAAGACAATGTAGAACAGAAAACACAGTAACTAAGATGACATTTTTCTAAAGATTTTAAAGGCAAATTTAAGAAGACAGGAGAATCCATGAACTTGACAATCAGTTGCTTTTACCAAGGCTGATAATCAGAAAGAAAAGCAATTAGAGAAAAACCGCATTGCCTCATAGGTCTGTCACAAAACTGACCAGTAATGAAAGAATCCTGAAAACGGAAGAATGAGAGAGTAGAACAAAGTAATTTCTTCAAGAAATAATGACTAAAATCTTCCCAAACTTGATATAAAGACATGACTATTATCAGCCAAGAAGTCTAGAAAATTCCAGGAATGCAGAGAACTACACAAGTCAAGTAACAGTCAAACTGTTGAAACACACACACACACCCCCCAGAGAAATGGCCTTGAAATCAAAGAGAGGCCATTCATCCCCTGTAGCCATCCTCTGTCTTCACACTCTCTTCACACTCAAGCTCTCCTCTGTAGGAGGATTTGCAGGTTTCTCAAAATTACTCCTAGATATACTGTACAAAAACTAATAAGTAAATAATAACCACTGCAAGAATCTTTTCACATTAACATGAAAGAAAATTGTAGATAAGAAACAAGTACCATATAGAGGTAATACATGGCCAATTATAAAAGCTAATAAGAAAACTTTGTCTAGTTCTTTACCTGTCTAATGAATTAGTTTTAGAAAGTAGATACCATGGAAGCTTCTCTTCTTATGTCTATACTCTCTGGGATAAATAAATGTAATCTTCGAAATTAATCTCATATGTGAAACTACTTTCCTCACCTTGCATTCAATGGTGAAAGGACGAGACTTTTCCTTCAAGATGGGAAATGGAGCAAGGGAGTTTCCATCTGCCAGAGCTACTGAGTAGAGCACTGGCTACAGCACTTAAACAAGAAAAAGTAATTAAATAAAAAGACATCCAAGCTGAAAAGAAGAGGGTAAAATCATTCTGTCGTAGGTTATATGACGTTATCTCTTAATAGAAAAATAAAGATTCCAATGTTAAATAAAAACTAGAACTAGTAATGAAATTAACCACATTTTAGGATACAGAATCAACATACACAAACCAAGGGTAATATTATACACTCGCAATAAGCAACCTAAGAAGGAAATTGAGAAAACTACTCTAATCACAATACATAAGAAACCATGTATGCAAGGACATGAGGGACATGTACCACCGACACCAAACATACTGATAAAAGAAATCCTGAAGGACTAGTGGAAATGGAAATACAATCCTGTTCATAAGTGGGAAGGGCTTGTATCATTAAGATTGCAATCATACCCAAAGCAAATTGTCTTGTCATTTCTATCAAAATCTCATTTTTTTTGTAATAACAGAAAATTCAGTCCTAAAGTTCACAGTTAACTCTGATGTGTGCTAAACAACAAGAACAACACTCTTTTCTTAAAAAGTAGGGAGATTCACATTTCCTTAGTCTAAAATTTACTATGCAGTCCACAGTAATCAAGAGGCTATGATATTGACATAGAGATAAATACAGGCCAAGGTCATAGAGGTCTGGGAGGAAAACATTCCTCACACATACAGTAGAATGATGGTTGTTAATAAAGGTGGCGACACCTCCCAATAGGGAAAAGACTCTTCCACAGATGGAACCAAGGAGACTGAACATTTGAATGTTAAAAATGAGGTTTTACATACTCTTTCCTAATTTCCAAATTGTTTTCTATAGCTGCTATAAACACTGATCCAAAGGAGCCCAGGCGAGCAATTTTATTTTATACTTTATAGTCTTTCTCATCCAGGGAACCTAAGGCAGGTACCTGGGGGAAGGACCTAAAGAAGAGACCACAGAAGAACAAGTGGCTCTTACTGGCTTGCTTCTCATTGGTTTCCTCAGCTACTTATACAATACAGGTCTATCTGCTTAGGAATGGAACCACCCACAGTGGACTAGGCACTTCTGTATCAATTAGCATTAAGAAAAATTGACATGTCCATAAGCCATCCCAATGGAAGTAATACCTTAATTGAGATTCCTTCTTCCTGGGTATGTCTAAGTTTGTGTCAAGTTGACAAAATAAAATAAATAAAATAAACAAAAAAACCTATGATACCTAACATCATACAGAAAAATAAACTTAAAGTGACTTAAAGAGTTACACATATAAAATGAAACTATAAAACTCTTTTAAATTTTCAGGGTAAAAATCTTTCACCCTGGTGTGTGGCATGGGGGCAGGGGTGTTCTTATATATTACACCAGAAGTATAGACCAAAAGTTTAAAATATAGACAGTGTGGACATCAGGAAATTTTTAAAAATGTGGACATCAATGGAGAATATTAGCAGAGAGAAAGGACAAGCAATATAATGAAGAAAATGTTTGTCAATCACATGCCTACAAAGACTAATAACATCTAAAAAACAAACAAACAACAACAACAACAAAAAAAAACAGAAACATCCCATTCTACACATACACACCCAAGAATCACAGTTCAAAGTGAGCAGACTTCAATAGAAATTGCTTAGTAAAAGATACTATGGATGGCCAGAAAACATGAGAGGATATTTAACATCACTTACCCTTTGAAAAAAGGCAAAGCAGAACCTTGTCAGAGTGGCTTACAGCCAGTAGAATGGCCCCAGTAACAAACCAGAAAACAGCAAACGTTGATGAGTGCCCTAAAAAAATGGAATTCTCCTGCACTATTGCTGAGGGGCATAAGATACCACAGCACTGTTAACAAACAACCATCAAAAAACCAAAACAAAAAAAAACAAAAACAAAAAAACATAAAACAAAAAACAAAAACAAACAAACAAACCAACCAAACCTCCTCCTTCGGGGCTGGAAAGACTGCTCAGTGATTAAAAACACTTGTTATACAGTCTTAAGGACTACAGTTCAGATGCTGGCACTCAGGTAACAAACCTGGATCCTGAGCATGCCTGTAATCTCAGCTCTGAATAAGACAGGGACAGGATTATTGAGACAGAGACAGGATTGTGAGCTTCCAGCCCAGCCAAGAAAAAGCAAGCCCTCAGATCAGAAAGAGCCCCTGCCTCAAAGGCATACACTCTAGAGGTGCCCTCTTCTGGCCTCCATGCAAACACAAGGTGGGATCATGAAAAGATACTTGGTTATTTCTGTTCACAACAGCCAAAGGTCAAAAGAAACGCAAGTATCTATCACTATATGTGCAAACTAAACATCACTTATACACGCAAGGAAACACAGCTCAGCCTTGGGCAGGAAGGTGATTCTGATACAGCATAAATTACGGGGTGACACTAGCTTGAGACCCTGTACATGAAATAAGCCGTGCACAAAAATACAGATGCTCTGTCATTCCACGTCTGAGGAACCGCCATAGTCACATTCATAAAGAACGAAAACCGTGGTTGTCAGGGTCTTAGGAGGGGGGATGAAAAACTTTGGCAATATAGTTTTAATTAGGGACGTTGAAAGCAGTTTGGGGGCAAATAGATATGATTATACGATTATGTAACAGTGTGCATGCACTTAACCCCCTAGAATCCTTAAGATCGATTCTGATGGCAAACTCCGTGTTGTGTGTATCTTACCAAGAGTTGTTTTTTTTTTTTTTTAATGAAAAAAAAAATTTATTTCAGAGAATGGCAAGGCCACTTAAACAACACCCAAACATTGGTCTTAGTAGATATTAAATGAATTACAGCAATCATGATTTGTATAACTAAATGTTAAAAATATAAAATAATCAAGCTCACTAAGAGGAGGGAGATGGAGGAAATGGAGGGTAGATATGACTAAATTACATTGGATAGGTGTAGGATTTTTTTTTCAAGGACTAAATAAGTAATATGGTTTAAAATGAAAAGAAGATAATCAGTCTGAGGAGACGTTCGATGAAAAAGCCCTCGTCATGCAAGGGCATGGACCTGGGTCTGGAATCTCAGGCCCGTGCAAAGGAAGATGCAGCGATGCATGTCTGCAATCCCAGCATTCCTATGGTCACCCAGCATGTGGAGATGAGAGGATCCTCAGAAGCTCATAGGCCAGCGACACCGACATACGCCGCAGAGCAAAGCCAAGGATCGTGCCTCAAACAATGTGACCTTCACAGACATGCCATTGTGTGAATCCACACACACATGCGCAGGGGTTTTAAAGGCGGGGAGTAATATACATTAACATAGCACGTGGCACCTAGCAGATGCTTCGAAAGCATCATCATCATCGTCTTCATCACCATCATCATATCATCATCATCTTTTTTGTTAGTCCATTTTGATTTTCCAGTTTTTACTTCTAATGTGGGTGTGTCTGCAATAAAAGAACTCTTGGATATTTAAAATAGAAATCTTTATCCTTTAGTCTTATTTCCACAGAGACTTATTTTCTTTCCTCTTTAATAGAACATATTTTGTTTGACATCATTAAGCCGGAATACGTGGCACCACACCGCTAAATCCAAAGACTGAATCCCCAGCCTCATTTCCTGTGAGTATTAAAAAAAAAAAAAAAAAACCTATTAAAAGTTTAAAAATTATCTTATCTTTTTTTAATCAGAAACTATCAGTTTTCTGTGGTTTGTGTTAGATAATCGATATTTGTTAACATTTCTGTTCTTTCCAGAGGGTTGCAATTAGAACCCAGTAATAAGTTGTCATTAATGTATGGAGTGGTAAGTGTCCTGTGTATCTTCTAAAATAAACATCTGGTTAAAAACCATGAGTGAATCCATACATTGTAAACTAGAAAGCATTTTTCAATGATTCCTAAAAGCCTAAATAACTTTTATTTCCTTTCTAAAATTAGGGGCTTTCTGGGTAACATCATTCTTGGTTTATAATCTTCATATTTTTCCCTGGCTCGGCAGTTTCCCATTCTTACTTTCCCTCCATATGTCTGAAATAGTCATTTGAAGCAGCAAGCTTACGTTAATTACCAGAGACAAGTGTTAATGGATTTTAATTTTGCTTTATTAGAATTTATGCAAATTTCACTGTGTTGCAATTTCAAATAAAATTCTTACAATCACAATCTCTTTTTTCTTTCTTTCTTTCTTTTTGCTGTTGAGTTTACTTTGTAAAAGAGAACAGGGAGAGGTTTTATTAGTATCCAGTGATGGAGACTGTTGACGACAATGACCTTGAACGAGAAATAGGTGTCGTCAAATTATCTTTAAAACTGTGTGAGTTTCATAATTCATTAACACTTATCTTGCCTTCCTAATGTTCAAGGACTCGGCTACGCTTCCTGGTCTGCCTGTTTATTTTTCTGATTGTACTTGCTTGTTTGTGTCTTGATGCTGGAGCCTGGCATGGCACAAAGACATGCAGAGAAATGAGTGCTCGGTCATCTACTCAACTACGTCATTTCCCTCCTGCTGTTTCCCATGATTCAGATTTATAACAAAATGGATTTGGTGATTCCCCTCCCCCCCAAAAAAACAAACATCTGCTAAATTAAGAAAAATATGAAAATTATACACACACACATATATATATACATACATACATACATACATACATACATATATCTTTTCCTGGCTCTAAATTTATTTCCATAATCTTATTCCATATAATCATATTCGATGGCCATAACCACACTGTTGAATTTTAGATTATTAATCACTGAACTATGCCTTCTAAAGCACTTTCTAAAGGTCTTCCACACAAATCGGAGATGCTAATCCACACAACAATGGAAAGGCCATGTGTTAGCCACTTTTCATGTTGCTACAATGAAACTCCCAAGGCCGGATGTCTTCATAAGGAAAGAGGTTTCTTATCGATCATGGTTTGGGAGATCTAAGAGCGTTACGCTGCTGTGTTGATACCTGCTTGGCTTTGAGGACAGTGTTGTGGAGGACAGCATCATCCTGGTTGGTGCATGTGTGGAAAAGATTCCAAGAGAGCTGCCAGCCTTCCTTACAACAACCTATTCTTGAAGGAATTAATTCAGTCCGACTCCTGCAGGACACCATTCAGCCATCCACTGGGATGGTCAGCCAATAATCTAATTGCCTGCTGCTTGATCCAACCTCGTCCATCATTTCAATATACCAAAGTGAGCACCAAGCTTCCTGCTCATGAACTTTGAGGGAATAAACCACACCCACCTCAGGCTGTTGTCTCCATTTTTTACATCAGGAAACTGAAGTGCTAGCTAGGGTCCAAGTTCATATAAGTAATACCTAAAACATCTGGACGGAACCTGTTTTGACTGATTTATTCTATGTAGAATGTTCCCTTATGCCACAGATGTCAAAGAAACACACTCCTGAGGGATGGCGAGGTGACTCAACATGAAGTCCCTTCTCAGTTGTTCAAATATGGTAGTTTGAAAGGATGTACCTCCCTTCAAGAGGTAGAACCTAGTACCTGTTCTTGACAGCTGGCTGCATTTAGAGACAGCTACTACCATGGAAGCCAGGACTGCACCTCTGATCTGACTTGAGAATTTTCTGGAACTATTCACCGAGAGAAGGTGACCTTTGGGCAGTCTCATAGACAGCCCTCATGTGAACTGAACCTACCTGAATCACAGAGCCATGAGAGAGGCCCTCTGGGAACCCTGGGGGTTCCTCGATGCTGCATGGAATCATCATCCTGCCCACCACTTCCAGAGACCCAAGTTGAAAGAACCCCATGGCCACTCTCAGGTTCCTGAGATATTACTCCTTTTGAACTATTGAAACCAAGTAATTTGGGGTCCAGGTGTCTATTGATAACACACTGCGTACATCTAAACATATTCTTAGAAACAGACAAATTTTAATACATCAAAAGGCTAGGTTCAGGCTGTCACAGACACTGGAGCCTTGTGTGACATGAAGACGTGCAGAGAAGCTTAAACTCAAGAGATAAAGTGGATCATGGCTTCCTGGAGCCAAGTAGGTAACAGCCTTCAGGGTTGTCACACAGTAGAGCCTCTATGTTTATTTTTTCAATCCCTCAAAACATGAGTACACGTTCCAGTCATTGTCCAAACGATATGAAATTAACATTGTTTGCTGTTTGAGAACATGGAACCCACAGAGCAGTAAGAAAATGGGTAAGTAAAACTTGGGTTGGAGCTACACGGAAGGGCGAGTTGAGAAACAATTGTTCCCCTTTGCAGAACTGGTCCATTTCTTAAGATTAAAGGCAAGTCCCCGTCACACAGAAGCAATGGACCTGCAATTCTGCCCTCAAGAATGTGTGTTCCAAAGGGGAGGAGGGCATGCTGTGCTTTTGAGCCTTGCCCACAGTATCCAACACAGACCCTGTCACCTTCGTGCAATGAAGGCTCTCTTCTTCCTAAGGAGAAGCCCTGAAGCCCTGTCCAGATTGGCAGGGCCTGGTTTTAAAAAGCAGGATTTGGAAAAGGCAGTAGTGACCACTGTTCTAATGAATACCAGACATCCTCAAAGACCATCCCTCACCTACGAGTGAAACTAATTATTAATCTCCCCGCCCCCCCCCCCCAAGTCTCCCTTACTGTGGTATGGAAACAGCAGCAGCTGGGTCATCCTGCAAAATTTCTGCTGAGGCCTTTCAGCAAATCTGTTTCCAGTTCTTGGGCCCCTCCTCCCCCTCCCCCTCCCCCTGCCCCTAAAAGAAGTGTTCAGGAAATAGAACCCAGTAAAATGATTTATAGTAGCTCCAGTCTGGTGGCGAACATGCTGCTATCGAGGCAATGAATTCCAGCCCCTCCTTGGCCATGACCAGGTGCAAACAAGCAGAGTTAAAAGAGGCCGACAGGGCAAGAAAAGAAGACGGGGTTGCAGACAGGGGATGCGGGGCAGTTTGTTAAGTGTTTGCACCCTAAGCTTGAGGACCCGATCCCCAGTGCAGTCCCCCTGTGAAAAAGCTGGGCATGGTGGCATGCACCTGTCAACCCAGCACTAGAAAGGCAGACACAGATAAATTCCAGGGAGACCTTGGCCAGCCAGCGTAACCTCATTGGCCACCCTAGGTTTGAATAAGAGACCCTATCTCAGAAGCAAAAAGGACATGCCTAGGGGACATTAGAAGCGGACTTCTGAGTTCTCATTCTCTACACTCGTGTGCACCTATGTGCATACATGCACCCACAAGAAGGAGTAGGAAAAGAAAGAGTGGAAGGAGAGAGGGAGGAGGGGAGGAAGAGGAGGAGGAAGAGAAGGAGGGAAAGGAGGAGGAGGAAGAGGGAGAAGAGGAGGAGGAGGGAGAGGAGTAAGAGCTGCTATTAGGCACCTTGGGACTCCATCAAAAGTCTAAGGCAAGAACTAGAAAGGAGGAGTATCATACAGCACCCACGAAAGTGAACATGCTCAAAAGAATCTTAAGACTGCAAAGAGACCCGAGAGATGCTCTTGGTTTAACCCCACTGTTCAAAATCTTCTCCTGATCATGAGCAGTAAAATATGGAAGCTTGGAGACAAGAAAAGTCTTCCTCCATGTAAAGCAGATCAGAGACAACCACTGTCTTCTCTTCCAACTGTGTATCATTTTACAGGAGGCACCTGGGGTGAGCAGCCAATCAGAGTCCTTCTTCCTCAGACACAGTTCGGCAGGGTCTTAATTTCTTACCTACTGTTCTGTTCTGAACAGCGCCTGCGTGAGGATCTCTTAGCCACTCAAGCCGTGACCCTGCCTGAAGGGCTCTTCTAATGCGTTAATGAATAAAGCAAGACTTGTCACATTGAGATCGGAGCCCGTGCCTTGCGGGTACACAGTTAGAAAGCAGGGGTACCGTTGCTAAGGTCCTTCATGGTCAGGCCGTGTGTCTGTGACTCTGTGATTTCAGTTACGGGAAAGAAATATTGGATGAGTCCCTTCAAAAGGAATGACAAGGAAATGATCTCTAATTTGTTCTGATTCCTCCTCTTCTTTAATCAATTTCTCCCCCGCCCCAACTACTTTCTGTTCCCATAGCTATCCTTGTGGATATCTGAATTCCCATTGAATTGGAACTGAAGTGTTCCAGCACGTGGCACAGCTCAGCGTAAGTGTGCTTAAGGTCAGGAGTTTAATCCCCAGAACCAAAGACATGATTAAAATAGTAGATTGATGGCTAAATAAAATGGTTAGCCAATAAATAAATAAAGTAAGTAAGTAAGTAAAAATACAATCGTACTGATCTCAGTTCTCCTAGGGCATGATTGTTGAAAATGTCGTTTTAAAAATACACAGACTTGAGCTTCCAACTGAAAGTCTGTTCTCCCTCATCCTAGCTCCTTGTTCTGTATTAATGCAGCTGCTTGCTAACGTCCTCCTCAAATGCCTGCAAAATAATGTCCTCTGTGTTTTCTTACCCACTGAGAGGTTTATAAAAACTTCTCTCGATACGGGGGTGGCAGGGGCGGAGGTGGACACATTCTGTGAGTCGGTCAAGTGGAGTCCAAGATAAATCATCTTCTCTCCATCAGAAACCATTTTCGTTGGCCTGTGCCCTTTGGTTCACTAGTAAACGCTCCTCATGCTCCTCTCCCAGGCAGCTCCTCTCCCAGGATGGTCTTTCTTGTTGGCCCCATTGCCTTAATTGCTGTATTTCTTATTCACGCATGGTCATCGGTGAGGAGTTCCTCATTCTCTCCTTCTAAATTCTCTCAGACTTAAGGATAAAAATAGAGCCAAGAGACATAAGCACAAGGCAAAAAGGGACCAAACATGGAGGTACGGGGAGGAAGTTCCTAATGCTTAGAAGGCATGAAATGCCTAAGGAAACCGACCGCTCGAGGAAAAAAGAGAGAAGAAAGGAAAGGAAAAGGGGAAGAGGAGAAAAGAGGGGTCGGAGAGACAGAAGAGAAAAATAAAGGAAAATCAGGACAGGGCTCCTTCCAGAATTTTCCACCTCTCCCTCTACTATAATCCTCCACCTCTTTCTCTGCTTCAACAAGGACCCACATACTCAGTAGAACCAGAAGCACACAGTTCTAATGGTTATGGAATTAGAAAAATTATGATTTAAATGGACTTTTACAAATATTTTAATTATTGAGGGGGTCAGGGGAAAACTGTGGGAGTCAGTTCTCTCCTTCCACTAACAGTATAGGTCTCAGGGATGAAACTTCCATCCTCTGGCTTGCAGTGAATGAGTTTATCTCCTGAGCCGTCTCAACAGCCCATGAAAATTTTTCATGAGAGGGTCTTTTTCAATTATTTTAAAGGAGATGGGAGAGTTAGTGGAAATAAGATGGTCACCAAGATTCTAGTCGTTTTCGTACTATTTTTTTAAACCATGTTTTATAAAAGCTGCTCTTGGGTGTAAGAATCACGCAAGGAGCTGGTGAAATATTCAGACTTCAAGATCTGAGAGACAGGAGAGATGTCGCAGTGAGTCTTCAGTGAGGCCGGGACTCTGCATTTCTCAGGATCCATCACGCTGCTGCCTCTGATGTAAACAATCCTTGGCTTTAAAGTGTGTTCTACAATGAAAATGTACTGTTTTTAGGAGAAAGAGAAAAGGGAGGAAGAGATATAAAAGTCATCCAAATATCTTTCTCTTTTTTTTCCTCCAAATCCGAAGTATCAAATATATGAAAATCTAAAATATGTGCTACTAATTTAGATAGCCATGAAATGAACATTAAAAATGTTTTAAGAAGGTGGCTAGGGTGGATCGGGGTAATAAAGAACATTTTCCCAGAGGACCTGGGTCCAATTCCCAACACCCACATAATAGCTCACAACCATCTTCAAGGTCACTTCTGGCCTCTGAGGTCACGATGAATGGACATGGTATATATACACACAGCAGGCAAAACCTTCATACCCATAAAATAAATAATAAATAAGTAAATCTTTTAAAAACCTGATTTGATAAAATCTTCACAAATCACTTAAGTTCTTTTGGTCTAAAAAGTTTATTTTTATGGCATCATTTTATTACACGGTTCACTGTGACTCTGTTACCAAGGTTCGGGTTTTGTTTTTGTTTTTTTTGGGGGGGGGGTTGTGAGTAAATATTTTTTCGGTATATGAGTAAATTTAAAAAGCCATCCTCACAGGTTTGCCTTGCCCATTTCATGAAACAATTCATGACCAGATACATTCAGAATGTCAGGACTTTGACCTCTGATCACAACTAACCAGTGAGCGCAATAATTACATTTGAAGTAATGGTAAGATCCTGACCTAACTTACGGTTTTGTCTCTCAGGGCAAGCTCCATTCTTACTGCCGACTTCCACATAACTCACTGGCTACCCACCTCAGAGCAATAAAAATGAACCTGGGCATCTCCAGCGTTGGTCGGGACAGTATTTTACTGCTGTGGTTTTTGTTAGACTCTGCATAGGAAAATCACCCCAAATCTTTCTTTAAGCACCTTTGTGGTTAAGATTTAACCTTGACTATAGCATCTCTACCCTACCTTCCTATGCACATCTGCTTCATATAAAAAAGGAAACAATCATTTGACAAAATACTCAAGGGAGCAAATATGGAGACAAAGTATGGGATAGAAACTGAAGGAGGGGCCGTCTGGAGACTGCTCCACCTGGGTATCTATCCCTTGTGAAGTCACCAAAGGTAGACGCTGATGTGGATGTTAGGAAGTGCATGCTGACAGGAGCCTCATATAGCTGTCTCCTTAGAGGTCTGCCAGAGTCTGATATATTCAGAGGCAGATGCTCACAACTAACCATTGAACTGATCAAGGGGTTCCCAATGGAGGAGTTAGAAGAAGAGTGAAAGAGCTGAAGGGGTTTGTGGCCCCATGAGGAGAGCAACAATCCCATCCAACCAGAGCTTCCAGGGTGCAAACCACCAGCCTGGGAGCACATAGGGAGGGACCCATGGCTCCAGCTGTATATGTAGAGGAGGATGGCCTTGTCAGGCATAGGGAGAAGAGGTCCTTGGTCTCATGAAGGCTGGAGGCTGAGTGTGGGGGAATTCGAGGGTGAGGAGGTGAAAGTGGGAGGGTAGGTGGGGGCACATCCTCATAGAAGCAGGAGGGGGATGGGATAGTGGGTTCCTGGGTGGGGGAAGGAATGGGATAAGGGATAACATCTGAAATGTAAATAAATTATCCAATGAAAAAGAAGAAAATGTCCTGTAAGATAGGGTCATAAGCAAGTCAGTAGGCTATTTTCTTAATCAGTAATTGTTGGTGAAAGGTATAGCCCATCGTGGGTGGTCCCATCCCTGGGCTGATGGTCCTGAGTTCTATAAGAAAGCAAGCTGAGCAAGACATGCGGAGCAAGCCAGTAAGCAGCACCCCTCCATGAGTTCTGCATCAGCTCCTGCCTCCAGGGTCCTGATGTGTTTGAGGTCCTACCCTGACCACTCAGTGATAACTGTGAATTGGAAGCTTAAGCTAAATAAATATTTTTTCCCCAACTTTTTTTTAAAGAGGGAGGGAACATTGTGTTTTATCATAGCAATAGTAACCCTGTCTTAGATACTGTGGGGTGTTTTGGTTTGTGGTTTTGGTTTTTGGGGTTTTTGGATAGTTTGTTTGTTTGTTTGGTTGGTTGGTTGGTTTGGTTTGGTTTGGTTTGGTTTAGATTTTTCACATTTTTTTAAATTTTTTCGTTGAAAATAGATTTCTCATGTCATATATTATGATTATAGTTTTACCTCCCCCAACTCCTCCTAGAGCTTCCTCATTTTGTCACCAACTCAAATCCATACCCTTTTGTTCTCTTATTAGAATGCAGGCATTTATTATTATTATTATTATTATTATTATTATTATTATTATTATTATTAAATAATGTGATTTTGAGCAGCCTGGAATGGATTCATGCAAAGGTTACAGGCTAACCTGGCATCTAGAGCCTGTAGGAGAGATTATAATGTTAGAAAAATCTCACCCTGAAAAATGGGATGCTCTCCAGTGCTGTTTGTGTTAGGAAGCCTGGGTGAGGCTGGATGAGAGGCAGCCAGGAAAAGCTTGCTGTCTAATTTCCATCACTGGCTAAGCTGAGAAAGAGTCCATGAGGGCACAGAGCTGGCTGTCAGAGCACATTAGCAGCTACAAAGGAAAGAAGAATTCCACTGTCATTGTGTGTTGCTGCTCACTGGTGTGAGACGTCAAGTCCTACTTTTTCTACCTGGGCAGTGGAAGGAACACATCATTGTACAACAATGAATTTATAGCCAGAGTTGTGCTCCAATCCAGGATACACTATAGAGACGTTTGTTCTCAACACAGCAAAAACAGTAGCTACCTAATTAAAGTTCCTGGGGGAGGAGGAGTATGGCAAGATAGGTCAGCGGGTAAAGTGCTTGTCCCACAAGCATGAAGAGCAGAGTTCAGACCCCATCACAAAACCTATGTAAAAGTGGGTCAGGCACAATGTCTACCTATAATCCCAGCTCCTATGGAGACAGAGACAGAAGATTCCTGAGACAAGCAAGCTAGCTAGATTAGCAGAAATTACCAGGCTCCGGCTCAACAAATCTTGCCTCGATAAGAAAAGACTGATCAAAAAGGCATCTGACATCGACTTTGAGTCTCTGTATACAATCACACAGACAAATATGCACCCACACATGTGAACATACACATACATACACACAAAGAAACAAAAAAAAATCCTTGGGTATTAACTTCCATTGCTGTGAAATAATACCATGACCAAGGCAACTCTTATAAGTGACAACATTTAATTGGGGCTGGCATACAATTTCAGAAATTCAGTTCATTATCATCATGGCAGGAAGCATGGAAGCATCCAGGCAGACATGGTGCTGGGGAAGCTGGAAGTTCTAAATCTTGTTCCAAAGGCAGCTAGAAGCAGACTGTCTTTTCTACAGTGCTCTACTGTACCACTACCAAAGGTGTGCTCATTGTCTAAACTCCAAGACCCTCCAAGACTAAATATATTTAGTTGAGCAAGTGGAATTAAAGGGAAAGTTCTTAGCCTCAGAACACCTGTGTTTAAATATGGCCGTATCCTATTGAATGATGTGATCATGATCAATAAAAGGGTGTGTAAAAATACAAGTTTCTTGCCTCCCCAGATTGGAGGATCCAATGTGGAAGACACAGTCATCAAATATGCACCAAAAAAAAAAGTGAGTCTCACACAGTATGATCTGAGAATATAGTACAGAAAGAATAACATGGAGTCTGAAGAGACTTGGTCAAGATGTGGATGATCTTGACATCTTCCATTCTCATAGGTCAGTAGAAGTAAGCTAGGAAAGTGGTTAAACCCAGCACTTGGGAGGCAGAGGCAGGTGGATTTCTGAGTTCGAGGCCAGCCTGGTCTACAGAGTGAGTTCCAGGACAGCCAAGGAAACCCTAGCTTGAAACACAGAGAAACCCTGTCTCGAAAAACCAAAAAAAAAAAAAAAAAAAAAAAAAAAAAAAAAAAAAAAAAAAAAAAAAAAAAAAGAAAGAAAGTGGTTAAACCAAGGGAGAAGCCCAGAGACAAACATATAGGGACAATGAACATTGGGAACAAAGTAGCTGTGAAAGGCAAGCCAACCGGGTCATGGTGCACTCCACAAAGAACTGACATAACATGACAAACAATAAGAGTCTGGGATTTGAGTCAGTAGGCAAGGCAGTCAAGACCTTATATTTTATTTAGATAAGTGTTATTTTTTATAAAAAAAAAAAAATTAAAAGATGTTGAAGCTGGGCAGTGGTGGCGCACACCTTTAATCCCAGCACTTGGGAGGCAGGGGCAGGTGGATTTCTGAGTTCGAGGCCAGCCTGGTCTACAGAGTGAGTTCCAGGACAGCCAGGGCTACACAAAGAAACCCTGTCTCGAAAAACCAAAACCAAAAACAAACAAACAAAAAAATGTGTTGAGGTTGAGGAAGACGTAAGGCCCTATATATGCTGGGCAAATTCTTTACTGAGCTAAATCATAGCCTAGCCTATATATTTGCATTTAGGACTCCAATCTTTCATCTTAGAATGTGAGAGAGCCAATGAAGTGTTTTGCGTACGGATGTATGATGCTGGTTATTTTTCTGTTGCTGTGATAAGCTACTTTGACCCAAAGTGACTTATAGAATGGTTTCTTTGGGGATATGGTTCTAAAAGGAGCATTCATAAGGAAGGGAAAAGATAAGAGCAGATGACAGGAGGAGAGGAGAGGCTGGCCACATTTCTATCCACTCATAAAAATCAGAGAAAAAGGACAGGAAATGGGGTGAGGGTATATACCATCAAAGCCCAGCCCAGATAGGTACTTCCTCCATCAAGGCTCCAATTCCTAAAGGTTTGGGAATCTACCCAAACACCACCACCAGCTGGGGACCAAGTGTTCAAATCTATGAGCATAAGAAAAGCATTTCTCATTCAAGCCATTGGTGTGCACATGAATAAATGTGTGTCTGTGTACACCATGTTGTAGC
Organism: Arvicanthis niloticus; assembly: GCF_011762505.2. NCBI lineage: Eukaryota > Metazoa > Chordata > Mammalia > Rodentia > Muridae > Arvicanthis > Arvicanthis niloticus. The sequence goes on along the minus strand of NC_047665.1, from coordinate 22,917,650 downwards.
AGGATATTTATTCTGCTACACTGTATTCGCAGTGGAGCTCAGTGATTAGGCAGTAGATGAGGAGGTGGAGCTTGGAGAAGAAAAGAGAAAGGGGAAGGGAGAAAAAAGAAAGAGGAGGGGGGAAGAGAGGAAGAGGAGGAAAAGAAAGAGGCTAGCAGCCATGGAGAACCATGGATGGATCGAAAGCTGTCCTGGGTAGCAACTTTTATCAAAAGGTTATATATTGGGTAACAACTCTAATTGTGTTGATACCTTATTATTTGAGAATTTCTAAATATATAAATCTTTTAGATAATTATTTAGCATTAAGAGTCTTCATTCTACTGGATACTGAGAAGATGGCAGATTTTGCCTGGGGTTCAGCCTAGATTTGTGGATGCAACATGGGGGATTGGCAGAGCCATAGCCCATACTGGCATCTCATGGGTCTAGTTGTGGCACACCTGGCTTCTGCCCACTTCTAGCTGTGGTGTGCATGGCTTCTGGCCGACTCTAGTGTGGAACATGGTGGCCAGAGCTAAGCAGAGCCACCCCATGGCCCACAGATTAGATAACTGGCCCATGCCATGACATTTTCTAAATATCACCCCTACACATGTAAGTATGTGCATAAGAGAAAGTAGGGGTGTGTGTATGTTTGTGTGCACACATGTGTATACAATCTTAAGATACAGATACCAGAGGAAGAATGTATAATCAATTGGCCAATCTCTCTGGGATATGAAGAAAAGACTGAAAACTAAATTAATGATCAGACTACCTGTGGGAGCAGGGACAAAGGCAGAGGTATGGCCCAGGTGAGAAGTGATAGAGACTTGGCACTAGACAATGAACATGGAAGCAGCAAACAATGAAACTGTGGCTCAGACCTGGGTGGACGATCCACAGAAACAAGGGGCGGAGACAAAATAGGTATTGGAGGAGGAAGAATGCATCTCCTGTCTTTAACTATAATCATGCTGGGGGTAGAGTTGTTACTGGTTTTTGTTATTTGTTTTGGGGGAAGTTTTATGTGCACGAGTGTTTTGCTTCATTGTATATCTGTGCACCACATCGATGGCTGGTGCCCAAGGAGCTCAGAGGACAATCCCCTGGAACTGGAGTTAGAGACTCTTATGAGCCACCAAATAGGTGTGAGGAAATGAACCCAGTTCCTCTGGAAGAGTGGTCAATTCCCTTAGTCACTGAATAGTCTTTTTACTCATGCTGAACTGTCATGGTCTTGAGATACCATGTAAAGCAGATAGCTGGCTAATAGAGATTTAGAACTCCCGACAACTACGTAATCTGTGAGGGTGCTGTAGTAGATACAGAGGGTTTTAACACAGAATGGGAGGTACATTTCAGACATCACACTAAAGCAGTGGTTCTCAACCTTCCTAATGCTGTGACCCTTTAACAAAATTCCTCAGGTTGTGGCAACCTCCCTACCATAGCATTATTTTCACTGCTACATCATAACTGTAATTTTGCTACTTTTTAGAATTGAAATGTAAATACCTGCATTTTCAATTGTCTTAGGTGCCCCTCTAAAAGGGTCACAACCCACAGGTTGAGAACCACTACACAAAAGCCAGCAAGTGCAGGGCCTGGCCTTTCATTAACCACTAATACAAAGTATTTTTTTATAACACAATTTAATCAAGAATCTTTTTTAAATTAGACCCTAAAAGGCTTTATTTCATTATTCCTGTACCTTCCTCCATCGGAATGTTAATTTTAGAGTAGACGTGCATACTAGGTAGAATGACTACCTAATAAAGGGTAAATTCCTATATCCTATAAAATTTACAACCTTCCTTTTCCTATAATCAAATTTATCCAAAAATTCCCAGAATTTCCCACAAAATTATGCATCCTTTTTAATAGAAAAAAAAAAAAAAAAAAAAAAACCTGCTTCACAAGCTTCTCGACTTGTTCTATAACATGTTCAGATATTCAGTAGGTCTTTGTCTTTGTTTATTTTTTCTCACTCTAATCCAGTGTTGCAGAACACCGACATGATCACTACTAGTCATAACCCACTATTAATAAAAAAATTCTAAGTAATTAAACTTGTTTATATGCAAATGATCCCTTTCATTAAGATCAGTTTCACTGATTGCCTTCCAGCATGCTTTGTTGGGAGGGAAAGGAAGGGGCGTGTTGTGAACTTGCCGCACTCACAAGAGTGAACCAAGATGAAAGGAAATACCACCGGCCTCACCAGTCCCGGGGGCCCCTGGTACGTCGAAAATACAAAACCCATAAGTCATTAGGAGTGAAAAAACTCATACCCCAAAGTGGTATGCTAAGTTCTTCAGACAGAAGGACAGAGGAGGCCTTCCTAGCCAAGTCTTTCTCTGACCTTCTGCCACCTTCTTTCTCCTGACACTCTTTTTTCCACATCATAGGCCAAATTAAAATTCCTTTCCTCGAGTCTAGAAACCATAATAGCCATCTCCACAAACCAGCCATGAAACGCAGAAAAACTATTCCAACACCCTCTACCTATTTTTTTCCTTGTGGAAGAGTTGGCCATAAGGGATATCTCTAACTTGTGAAAGACAGAGGGTCATAAAGCTCTTATCCCAGAAGAGGTCCTGTCCTGTACCCAGGAGAGAGGAATGTCACAACAAGACCAAGGAAAACCTGAACAGATGGTCCCTGGAGAGAGTTCCAAGTCCTTAAACTATTAGCTCCTCCCACGTTGCCCAGTCCAGGTGCCAACTGATCATAATTCCAAGCATTGAAACAGTAGGCAGGTCTCCCAGGTCCCTGGGTATTGGTGCAGAAGGCTCCATGCCAAGTAACACTGTGCATTTTTCCCTTGCTTATCCCTGGTATATAAGAATTGGCAGTGACCCATTTGATGCATAGAACAGGTGATAGCACCCATCTGCTCCTAGATCTCTGGTGCTCAGCATGGAGTAACTGAGACATTCAACTTACTTCACAGCCTACAGACAAGGCCGGGAGCCACTGAAAATAAAGTAAGGGAGAAAGAAGGTAAGACTTGATAGGCCATCTCTTGGAGATCTCAGCCGGGAAAGGACTGTTGAAAATAGAGAAGAAAATCGTTCTACCTTTCCATGCCCAAGATCAGATCAATAGAAGAAAATCATCCCTTTGGATTGTGGATGTGGATTGGCTCTTGCCATTTGTAATACACCCCTTCCCAAAGATAGCGATCTCTCCCCTGCCTCACGGTGTCCTTAGACTCACTGTGACCACTGAGAATATTTTCTTTGCTTTCTGCCAGCTGATGGGTCTGGTCTATGTATGTGCCAGTCAGCTGTGGAATAGACTGGGGACTAGAATGCTCTCTCTCTCTCTCTCTCTCTCTCTCTCTCTCTCTCTCTCTCTCTCTCTCTCTCTTATTGTCCGAACTCCTGGAAAATTTGTCATATAAGAAGTCACATGTTTCTAGAAGACTTTTGTCCTCTCACACTTCTTCGCTTGGTCTTATACCATCTAAAGTCTTCATCCCTCTGACTCTCCTTGAGAATGTTCCAGAGCATGCAAGGATGTACAGTTAGCATCACATCTTGAGGTGATGTATTTAATTTTTAAACAACTCATTAAAAAGCACACAAAGATGCTAGAGAGATGCCTCAGTGGGTAAACTACTTACTACTGAATGGTGTAGACATGAGTTCCAATCTCTAGCACCCATTTCAAAGCTGGGCATGGCGTGCTTTTATTACTCTACTGCTGGGGGTGGGCAGAAACAAGTGGATCCCAGGGATCTTGTGGGCCATTCAACCTAGATAATCAGTAAGCTCTAGGCTCAGTGAGAGAACCTAACTCTATGAAGTGTGTGTGTGTGTGTGTGTGTGTGTGTGTGTGTGTGTGTGTGTGTGTGAATAATGATAGAGGAAGACACCGATGTCACCGACTTTGCCCTCTGCCCTCCATGCAAGCTTGCATAGACAAGAACCGTGCACATACATGCACATACACAAATGTATATGTCTGTCACACATGCAATATACACCCATGCATATACCACACACATGTACGTACTGCATAATCCACAAATACATGTATATACCACACATACACATGCATATGAACACACACAAATAATTTGGGCTCTGAGTCACTTGATAGAAAACAACTTAAAAAAAAAAAAAGAATTCAGGAATATTTGCTCTTTGCCCTGGCTGAAATCTGAAGGGAGAATCTTGTGCATACATTTCCATGATCCAAGAAAGCTTTGCTGAAGTTGATAGTGGGGCTCTAATTGTTTGGAGCCTCTTTGCCCTCTCTGCTGAACCCGGTTCTCCTGTAAGATCTTCTTAGTTCACTACAGCGCTTCCCAAACTCCTGATGTCTATGTGTTTAGTCCCTTTGTGCCCCTTGCTGTTAACACAATTCTTCTAAGATCAGTACGGAATTCGTGAGCTCCTTTTTACAAACCTGTGATCTGGTCTCCCCACACTAACCTGCGTAGGACTTATTCTTTCTACTTCTCATTTCACCTCTCTTCCTTCTTGCCTTTGAACTTTCTCCTACTTCCCCTAAATCTCTGACTTCCCTTCCAGTCTGGAGCCCTTTTACTTGGGGCTCGGAGGATGGAAGATGTCTAAGAGAAAGCATAATGGCTCTGGTGCCCAGAATACACACTTATCAGCTATGACCACTGTCCAGTGGGGACGTCTGCCTGGAGCCGGAAGCTGTGGTTCCAAGACTTCTGACATACCTTGCCATAGTGGGGCTTTGAAGCCCATCAGTCTCTTGACATCTGCCTGAGCACTCCTGTCAGGTGTGTTAAACTATTGGAAGAATGTCGACTCCCTCACCCAGAAGAAAACACCCACTTCCTCCCTTGATTTCAAACTACCTCATTATAGCTGGGGAAGCCGGTATATAATTTTTTTTTTCAAGACAGGGTTTCTCTGTGTAGCCCTGGCTGTCCTGGAACTCACTCTGTAGTCCAGGCTGGCCTCAAACTCAGAAATCTGCCTGACTCTGCCTCCCAAGTGCTGGGATTAAAGGCGTGTGCCACCACTGCCCAGCCCAGTGTATAATTTTTAAACATTTATCCAAGCACATAACTCCAGATAAGGTGAGAAGTGGAGAGCAGGGCCACCGACACACTCTTTGTATATTGCATGGAAACAGACTCTGCATCGACAGTAACTGTTTCCTCCTGGGAAACGCATTTGGCAGGTCCCAGGGTGACTAAAGAGAGCGTGCGGAGGGCAGGAAACAACTCTGTCCCTGGCCAGGTTGTGCTCACCTGTCCTGGAGATTTAGGGGTGCATTCAGAGGAGCAGGGAGGATGCTGGTCAACCTCAAGAATGCTGGCCGCTGAAACAATGTTTCTTAGAAATGTTTTGGACACCTTGCTTAAAAAGAAAAACAAAAACCTCTACACTGTTCAGATACACAGAGTGTGCATTTATTGTCGTGGTTCCAGGGTAGTCAGGTCCAGGAAAAATTTTATCCTACCGTAAGTGACTTCCAGAGCTAAAATGAGTGGATAAAGGAGAAGCACAGTTGGAAGGACAGTAGCCTGTCTGGTAGCCCCTCCTTTGGGTATCTTGCTATTGGGCCAGGACTTGGTGAGGCAATCTTCCTATTATGTAGTGTGTTCAGGGTAACAGACCAAACGGTGTTAATAACTGCCCATGACTCCTACAGAAGTGGGAACACAGCTCCCTGTACAACCAGATTTAGGGCCTTTTTTTTTCATATTCACAGTAATCCAGATCTACAGACTCTTGCAATGGCCATTCTGGTGAACAGGAAATTTAGGTTTTAGAAATATCAACTATTTGTGCGGTGTTGGCTATGTGCCAGCTGGAGCTGCTTGCTTTCCATGGAGGCTTTCATTTACTTCACACAGAAATATTGTGATGGAGACCACTTTCATCTTACCAGAAGGAGGAGGAAGTGAAGGAGAAGGTTGGAAAAAGAACAAGAGGAAAAGAGAAAAGGAAGAGGAAGAAGGAGAGAAAAAAAACCAAGAGAATGGAGAAGCTCAGAGAGGATTAGTAACTCCTCCAGGGTCACACAGAGATTAGGAAGCTAAGTGTAGGCTGCAATGGGGAGGAAAACACAGTAGCCATTATCCCATTATCCCTTTTACAGCAAGGTAGAAACTGAGAGGCAGATGCATTCCAGCCCAGGACTCAGTGCTCCACCTCACAGTGAAGCATCTAGAAGTTGCAACCATGCCTTTGAGTTTGAATGCCCTGCAGCTCTGAAATCTAACACCCTTGATGAAGGAGTAACTGTGCTTACAGGCCACTAAAATCGTCCACGCCAGCCTGGTTCTTTACTCCATCGGTCCTTCCCATGTGCCTCGGCCACAGCTGTATCCTCTTTGTCTGCCTTCTGATCTCCCCTTGTACCTACACACAGGACCACAAAGGGGTGATGTGCTCCTTTCTCTGTGGTTTCGAACAAACACCTGTTTAATGACTGACATCTCCTGCTCCCTTAGTCTCCTCAAACCTAGAATTCTTTTTTTTTTTTTTAAATGAGAGTCTCACATGACCCAAACCAGCCTGGAACAGGTGATCCTCCTACCTCAGCCTCTCAAGTGGTAGGATTATACGTGTGCAGCACCATGCTTGGTTTAAAAGTTATATCAGAAACTTCCTGAGATGTTAATTGTGGCTTTTTTTTCTTAAGTACACTGAGACTCCTATTGTAATTTGTTTGATATCTACTACTGTGGTAGACACCAAGACCACCAAGGACAGCAGCAGCTGTGGAGTGGAGCTGGCTTAAGCCTACAAAGACAGGTGGTGGGGGGCAGAGATGAAACGGTGGACCTGCCCAGGTTCTTTGGAGCCCAGAAGAGTCTGAGTCCCAGATATTAGACACTGGACTAGTCACACTCTGGACTAGGGTTTTCCTTTGATTTAATAACAACTGGGCTCTAGTTCTTCCTTCTCACTATAAGAAAGTAATTTTTTTCTAGATATGCACAATTAAGAGACTTTAGATTTTTAAAGAGATCTTAGACTTTAAAAATGTTGAAATTCTAAAAGACTGTGGGGTTTTTTAAAACTGGACTTAACATTGTGATATCAACATAAGATCATAGGGACAAACAAGACAAGAAAGGTTATATTTCAGTAGTGATGTGTGTGTGTGTGTGTGTGTGTGTGTGTGTGTGTGTCTAGTTGACAAGGAGTCAATTGTACTGGCTAATGTTTGTCTATTTGACACAAGCTAGCATCATCTAGAAAGAAAAAAAAATGTCAACTGAGGGATTGCATCCATCAAATTGGACTATAGGCAAGTATATGGGGTATTTTCTTGATTAATGATTGGTATTGGGATGGTCCAGCCACTGTAGGCTAGGTCAGGTGACCCTAGGTTGTATAACAAAGAAAAAAACCATGGATGGCAAGTCAGTAAGCAGCATTCCTTCATGGCATCTGCTGCAGGCCTGTCCTCCAGGTTTCTGCTTGAGTTTCTCTGCCCTGACCTTCCTCACTGTTGGACTGTGACTGAAAGTTGCAAGAGAAAATAACCCTTTTCTTCCCCAGGTTGCTTTCGGTCACGGTGCTAATCACAGCAACAGGAAGCAAACTAAGACACTAGGTAAACAAGCCTCTGTGTTTCTGCTAAAGGACTTCTGGGTACATGGATTACCATGTGCTCATTGACTTAATAACGGATTGTCACCTCAATGTGTCAATTTGCTGATCTGCTAAAAACAGCAAAGTGATCTCACCAGTTGTAGAAATACCAATTCTCAATTGATAGCCTGTTCAATGAGCAAATTAATTAGTCTTAAAATAAACCCAACATTGATATTTTAATGCATGGTGATTTATTTTATGACCTAAAAAAAAATGTTCTTAGGAAAGTACTGTATAATCCATATAGGATGTTTGATAAATATCTTTGGAAAGCCTAATTCTGAAACAGAAGAAATGTTATTGTCACATAATACAACATCTGCAAATTAAGATGATAAAAATCAGACCTTTTTTTTTAAAAAAAATAGTTTATAGTTTTAGATTATTTTACATGGATGAAATGATTTCTTCTTTTTAAAGAATAAAAACATAGAGGAAAAAAATTCTCCCAGGCTAAGACCCGATAAGCAGAGTTTTAGCCTGGAGCAAGTTTTTACAGCTTAGTTATAAACCCCTAGAATAGGAGTTCATAACGGAAACAGCTGTTCAACCTTAACTACTGTGGTGCCACTGTAATAAAAGCGGTAGGGGGCACATTAACAGTGACTTCCCCTTACACTCTTTCCTGTTACCCATCCATTAGTCAAACTGTACTGCCTAACAGAGGTAAAGTATACAGCCCAACACTCAGCAAAAACCATAAGGTAAGCAACTTACAGGTGGTAACTAATCCATTTCCCCGAACATCCAAGTGTACAGACACCCCTGGAGGCTATCCCCAACTCGAAAGACTAACACTCCGCCCCATCAACTTCAGACAAGGGATAATACCCCAGACCACAAAGCACCAGACCTACACCTACCTCCTGTTTATTTTATTCAGAATCTATTACATTTGCAATATTTGTGAAAAGGATATATTAACCTATTTATTTATTTATCTATGTGATTTCTTTTATCTCTTATTTATGTGGTGAGTGTGTGTGTCTATGTGTGTGTATGTACGTGTATGCATTTGTGTGTGTGTATGTATACTTACATAAGCACACATTCAAGTGGGTGCACAGAGACCAGAAGAGGGTATCGAATCCCCCTAAGCTGGAATTACAGTTATTTGTGAGCAGCTTAACGGGGGTACTAGAAACTAAACTCCAGTTCTTTGGAAGAGCAGTACGTGTTCTTAACTACGAAGCCATTGCTCCATCCTACAGGAATATATAACAATATTCATGGCATTCCGATGGATAGATGATTTTCAGAAATTCAAAAACAGTGCTGAAGCTGAAGTACTTCTTTCACAAATGCAACTGCAGTACCATCCATTGTTGGAGTTTTATTCCAGTTCCTCTGAAATCTCTGCACATAAGGAAGGAACCCACACTCTGGGGCATTGATGCCTTGCCAAGTGATTTGTGTCTACTCTTTTGTTCTCTTGACAGGATTCCCTTCTTACCTCTCATTTATGGGCAAGGAAGCCACTCAGGCTTGGCTGGAGTCAATGGGGAGGTGGGGTTTGCATCCTCTAAGTGCAGTGAAATGAACCACACTTCTGTGTCTGGCAAACCATTGTTAGAGAAATTGACCATCACGTTCACTTCTTTTAAATCAAAAAATAACTGCACTGGATAGTTTAAAGACTTTATTATGGGGCATTATGGAATGCAATAGATTAATTTATATGAGAATTGGAAGCCCAGCCTATTGTGCTGACCAATAGGGTGGGGCCCTTCCAAGATTTTACCTGCCTGACAAAGGCCTGGATACCCACCCCCATGCTGTCTCCCCTCTGCAGTACCGTGACACGGTACTTCCAAAACAATACACTGCTTGAATCTTTAGTCTTAAGCTGTCTCCCTGCATCCTTGGTTTTGAGTCCCATTCTGTAGCTGACAGGATGCTAACCCACCAGGTCCATTCACATGGTTCACAGCTTGTTTCTACATGAAGTTGAGCTCTGTCCCGTGTCATGGAAAGTTCGTCTCCAACACAGTTTTTCACTCGAAATACTTTTTTAAAAGAGGAAGATCAGTGGACATAATGTAAACATTTAAATGTCAGCTATGTTGAGATAAGCCACCTCTGGAGAGGCTTCAAAACTAAACAAGGGGAGATTGTGAAAGGGAGTGAAAGGGAAGGGAGGTGTAACCCCATGGTACCCGGGAGGCTGCTCCTGACAGGCGGAAGTCAGTCTGCGCATGTCACACTGTTGCCTCTTCACTGGATATCAAAGACACAGTGGTTTGCTTGTTCGTTCTGAGATTCTTCTCAGCATTGCTGTGGCTTATTAGGGGATAGGAGCCTGTGAACGCTCATGGTGATTTACCTTGTACTAATTGGCTTTTTAAAGTAAGCTAACAACTACCAATCTTTCTTATTTGTGAGACAGCTTTGTTACCTCCAGGTAGACCCTTTCAGTCAATGGAGGTATCACCCTATCTGGTGGTCCTGGGTCCTATAAGAAAGAATAAGCAAGCCAGCCATGTTGCCATGTTGAGCAAGCTAGTAACCAGTACCACCTCCACGGCTTCTGCATCATCCAGTTTCCTGCCCTGTTTGAGTTCCTGTTCTGACTTCCTTCAATGTTGGACAAACATGTAGCAGTGTAAGCCAAATAAACCCTTTCCTCCTCACGTTGCTTTTTGGTCACAGTGTTTCATCATAGAAATGGTAAGCCTAATTAGAACAAGGGGATCTACAGCCAGGAAGGCGGTGCCAACATAAGGGAGCTGCTCGCATCATATCTCCGTCAGGAGGAAGAGAGAGAAGACGGAGATGATTCAGCTCTCTTTCTCCTCTTTTTTAACATAATTTTTAATTGATTCTTTAGGAATTTCACACCATGCACACCAATCCCACTCATTTTCCAGTCTATCTGTATCCTCCTTCCACCCTTGTAACCTCCTCCACCAAAATAAAATAAAGTAAAATAAAATAAAAATAAAAATTTAAATAAGAAAAAAGATCTTAGCAACCGCTTTGGGAACGACCTGCTCGCCTATCAACCTCGGCCTTCTCTCGTTCTCCAGATACACTTTATTTGCAGCCCAGACCACAAGCATCAGGACATCCCTCGATCACAAATACGAGTCACAGATGTCAACACAGACTCCAGGCTGAGGTAGGGCCACAGACCCAGACATGGCCCTTGGAAGCAGCCTGGGCTGGACATCACCATGGCCTCAGGTCGTTGCGGAGACTCTCCATATCAGCCAGTTCCTCGTCACTGCTGACTCTCCTGCTCCATCTCTCTCCACAGCACATGAACACGTGAACCGCTTCGCTTCTCTTTCTCCATCACATACCCCATCTTTCCCCGAATTCTATCACATATTGGTTGACCCTAGTGGCATGCATTGCTCCTGGGTGGAGTCAGGAGCTTGGGTGTCTTAACGCACCTTCTTTTTATTGGTTTGCGGAGCAGCTACACACAGCACACAAAATGGTACCACCCACTTCTAGAGAAGGTCTTCCCACATCAATTAGCATAATCTGGAAAATCCTTCACAGACATGCCCAGAGATTTGTTTCCAGGGTTACTCTAAATCCTATCATGTTAACAATCTTTATTCGCCACCACCCAAGCCGCAAAAACCTGTTAACTTGGCAAGTTATCCGTCCTTCCTGGACCTGCACAAAACCTTAAGCCAGTGAATGGTCTAGGCTTTAGTGAAGCCAGTGTGGAGGGGTTTGGGTTTAGAATCTCTGTACTGTAGAGCTTCATAGCACACAGAGAACTCAATGAGACACCTGCCCCTGCCCCCACCCCCAACCCTGTCCCCTGACCCAGTTCCCGCCCGCTCAACACCATCCAGGCTCCAAGAGCCCCCATCCAAGGCCATCTCCTTGAATACACCCTCCCTCCTCTCCTCACTAGAACTTGCTTAAAACTCTCTGTTCACACCCAAACATTAAAAAAAAAAAAAAATAAGCATAACAGGATTGATTAGATTAATATCCAAGCATTTGAGGGCAGTATAGATTTCTTACAGACCAAAATAACCATATGAACAAAGACAATTCCATTTAAACTAATAACCCAATGTATAGAGGGTTCCTTCAAAAATATAGATATGTGTTTTCTTGTTTAATTTTAGGCTTATGCGCCACCAAAATAAATTTTACAAGCAATTTCCCCAGAGAAGCACTGATGATAATTACTGTTGATAAAAAAAAGTCCAATGTTTTAAATTACAGTTACAAATCATATTTTTTTTACTTTTAATTTTCACCATATTGTACAAATACATGTGATTCTTCTTACTCTACATAGTTTGCAATAAAACGCCTTAGGGGACTGATTGGTTTATCAATTCAATTAGAAAGTTGCTTGTCTTGATTAACATCAACTATTACCTATTACAGTGAGCATCACGGTGCCATCTAATTAAGACAAAGAAAGTGCTTGGAATTTTCCAAACCTATTGCCTACATGGATAAGACCAAAGCCAAAACAAAATGATGGAGACAAAAACAAAAAACAAAACAAAACAAACTTGCCAGAACAAAAAGCTGTCTGATTCCGTTCACAAACAGATGCACAACCTTCTTGTATTGTACAAAACTCTTCAAGGCTCATCTTGTGCTGCTGCTGCTCACACAGCATCAGAAGATTTAGTTATACCCAGGAGCTGTGTTTAGAAAGGCAGGAAAGGGAGAGGTAGATGACGACCTGATACGGGCTACTGCTGGACACAACAGAGAAAGATAACATAAGGAAATCCCCCCTTTCCTAGCACTATAAAAATCCTTATACTAATGCAATTAGGTGAGTGGGTGCTTCTTAAATATCTTTCCTGACTCTGAGAGTTTGCTCAGTAGGCAAAGAGTCTGCCTTGGAAGCATGAGAGTCTGAACTGGAGCCTAAGAAGTGACCAGGAAAAGCCAGGCATGGTGATGTACACTTGAAATCCCAGTACTAGGGAGGTGGAGACAGGGGAATGCCCAGGGACAGTGAAAAAATCAGCCCAGTCTAACCAGAGAGCCTAGGACAGTAAAAGACCCTGTCTCTAAAAGCAATATGGCTAGCTTCTGAGGAACAACAACCCATGATTGTCTTCTGGTCCACAGGCATGGACGCATCCACACGTGTCACGTACCTGACGTAAGAGAAACTGGGAGTAAGAAATTGTTATCATAAGAGATCTGCTAAACTCTCTTAGGAAGTACTAAGTTTCACAGAGTAGAGGTTAGCTACAGTAGTGCTCAAAGATGAGTAATGTCCTAACCAGACTTCTTAGAAACTGCAGGAAAGACAATTATGCGTCCCTAATATCATCAGACGTTAGGTTTGCTGAGAAATACATTTCTGTTCGAATCTGTTCACTATGATCGCAGCAATTAGGGCCCATCCCAGTGGCAAAGGACATGAATCTACTAGGCTGCTCAGAGGGGGTGGCTCTGCTGTCAAGCACCATTAGGTCCTGGTTCTCTAACCAGGAAGGGTATAATTCTGCTAGGTGGTCAGGGTGACCCAGGGTAGCAGCTAGCTGAAAGGAACACTAGTCAACTCCAAAAATAATTGTGACAGCATCTTTGACATGTGGATCTTCCTGCTTTGGTCGAGATCCCTAAGATGTCTCTGCTGTATAAATAAATCTCCCATTTGTCCAAAATGGTCCAGCTTGGAATTTCTGCCTCTGTAGGACATACTTCATTGCTTAAAGTGAAAACGTGGGGCTGGGACCTAAAAGAGATCCACAGATGGCAGTATATGTATCATTTTATAGCTCAAGATCTATATAAGCTACAGTGAATTTCTGTGTGACCAACACACATGGGCACATATAGACACAGACACAGCACAGACACAGACACAGCACAGACACAGACACAGACACAGACACAGCACAGACACAGACACAGCACAAACACAGACACAGACACAGCACAGACACAGCACAGACACAGACACAGCACAGACACAGCACAGACACAGACACAGCACAGACACAGACACAGCACAGACACAGACACAGCACAGACACAGACACAGCACAGACACAGACACAGCACAGACACAGCACAGACACAGACACAGCACAGACACAGACACAGCACAGACACAGACACAAACACAGCACAGATACAGACACAGACACAGACACAGACACAGACACAGACACAGACACAGCACAGACACAGCACAGACACAGACACAGACACAGACACAGACACAGACACAGACACAGCACAGACACAGCACAGACACAGACACAGACACAGACACAGACACAGACACAGACACAGACACAGACACAGCACAGACACAGCACAGACACAGACACAGACACAGACACAGACACAGACACAGACACAGCACAGACACAGACAAGACACAGACACAGACACATATATACATACACACATTGGCCTTTATGCCTCAGTATCCCAAAAGAATCATAAGAATCTTATCCCCAACACACACACACACACACACACACACACACACACATACGCATACACAGCACCACCTCTGGACAGGCAAGCTCTATCCAGCCACCACCACTTTCCATGTCCAGAAGCTTCTGTGAGACTCTAACCTTAAAGGAACTTCTCCACGCTCTCTACTACTCTCTTAGGCAAATCCTTAATGGTTGAACATACAGTCTGGGAGAGTTCTGGAATTACTAACAAAGACAATTAGATGATTTGAGTGGATGCCTTTGAAAAAACAAAAGAATCTTGCTAGAAGTCTGTCTGACCCTTATTCAAAAATAAGTAACAATAATAAAATCAGACTAGATGTGTAGACAGCACTAATGTCTTGTTGTTCCAAGCGTAGACTGGGAAGTCTACGATTAAGGCATGGCTTTAGTGAGAGTCCTTCTTCTACTCTACACACGGAACCTTTGCTCTGTGCCTCACATGACAGAGAAGGAGTTGTTTGTTCCTCCTCCTTTTAGGACATTAGTTCTGTAGGATTGCCTTAATTACCTTTTTATCCCACAACACCAGTTAGAGCTTCAGCCCGAGAGTTTGTGAGTGGAGAGGTGAACACAATTCAGCCCTTAGCAGAAAGTGAGCAGATGCGTTTTACCATTTATCTTTTTATGTCTGTACTCAATTCAGAACTAGCTCCCAGAATACATGATTTTTAGTTATGACAAGATCTGATTCTTCAAAATTTTGTACTTGCGAGGGAGGGACTTAGAAATGTCAGTTGTGGGTTATGGAAGTTTATTATTTATCGAGTGTAAAGCATCCTGAATGTGAATGAGGCAAATTTAAGGAGAGAGTATTGTCTTGTCATTATATAACTGAAATATTTCTGGGTTGTACCAGAGTGTCCTGACTTATCCTGTGATTCCTGACATGTTTTTGCCTCACTAACCTTCCTCGAAGCCTGTGGACATTAGCATTTTATGATGTGTCCAGGCTAAGAAGGATATCTGAGTCAAGAAGAGTAGAATTTCAGGGATCTCTTATTCCATTTGCAAATTGTTATTGTGTAAAAAAAAAATTGTGTTGTAGAAAACTGGGCTCCTTAGTCCCGAGCAGGGTCCGACTTTTTTTATGACTTTGCTGCCATGGATGATGGTAACCTCACACATAAGCTTGGTTGCACCTACAGATACAGAAATCTTGCTGGACCTAAGTTTAAGTTTTAAAAGCTTGAAGTATTTCATCTTATTGAAGGATATAGATTTCTGTTATGATTTTGATGATGAAACTCTGTTTGAAGCTGTTTTGGACCACTTTCTGAGACTGACAATGTATTTTTCTGGTGTGGTGTGGTGTGTGTGTGTGTGTGTGTGTGTTTGTGTGTGTGTGTGTGTGTTTGGAGGGCCACACATTTTGTCCTCTTGTTTGTTTGGAGTCTGAGTCAATCCTAATCATCAAAATCATCAGGCAGTGACTACTCTGGTGTCAGTGGGAGGTGTCTCTATGTCTATACACACACACACATAAACATGCATTTTCTTAGTGGTAGTATAATCTCACATCGATGTTCAATTCTTATGATTTATTGAAAATGATTGGAACCCTCAGGTGCTGACATAGACTATTTAATGCCTAAACCTAAATGCCATTCAGCAGAATGAACTCCGAGCTGGTCTGCTCATCAGAGAGGAGCAGACCAAACAGGACAGCTCTCTGGTGTGCAAGATGGAAGGGGGTCCTTTGGAGAATGGCTCTTCTCTTCACCTCTGAGCAAACTTCTCTCTGTGACTAGATGCTGTGAATGTCAGGCAATCATATTCATATAAAAAAAAGTCATTGCTAACTGTAGGGTGCGTTCAACTGCATGTTTTTAAAAGAAGTCGTGTTTAAGGAAAAAGGAATTTGTCCTGTGAGCATCGTCTTTACCTTCCCCATTGATAAGTTGGCATGGCCGAGGGTGTTAAGGATAGCTCACCCACATGCTTACTCCATTGCAAACAAAACAAGCACCATGCTGTGTCCATTAATTGGTGTCCTCGCAGAGATGAAGCTGTGTTGACCATTTCTCTAGTTGTGGATGAATGAACTACAACCAGTTAGAGAGATTTGGAAAAAGAAATCCATTTGCCCTGTGAAGATACATCATAATTTAGAAAAGTGTGTCTTCGTGTGCCCATGAGTAAGAAGAGGAAAGACAGACAAATCCAGGAAGATCTGATGGACAGACACAAGAGCCACATCTTTGTGATGCTTGATTTTATACTCGGGCTTCCTGCACACTGCACAGAAATCTCTTGGACTGCACGAAACCTCTGAGCTCAGCTGCTATTTGGACTTTGTTGAGTTTAATGTAATGTCTTTGGTACATGAATCCATTAGGATAGTGATTTGATTGGTATAGATATTATTTAATTTTTTTCCTCCATGTGATGGCAGGCAAAAGGGGAGGCTGGTTAGAGGCAGAAGGTTTTCTTTAAAGTCTCCTGTTTGTCATTTTATCTGCAGGTTTTTATTTTTCCCATGCTGAACAGATTCTTGAAAGAGCTTTAATTTTAGGTAATTTTAGACTGCAGTACGTGGTCAGTAACTGTTTGCTGAATGAGCTTTGAAACTGCTATTTTGATGCCTGCATATCATTGGAATAGGAAAAAACATAAATATACATACATTGAAGAAAAGCTAGATCATGGTTTTCTTTTAGAAGAAACCTCAGAGATTCCTTCAAGTAAACAAGTAAGAGTTTTTTTGTTTGTTTGTTTTGGTTTTTCTTTGCTCTTTACTTGACAATTTAGTGAGAGAGATGATTTATAAAATCCTCTTCCAATGGGTCAGCAGTGTAATCTTTGTGGGGGAAAAACTGGAACAGGCACAGAGTCATGGAAATGAAAGATGAAATACCAGAAAGAAATATTGTTTGTTTTGTTTATTGTTTTTCAAGGATATGGTGACAGAAATGAAGGTGGACTGGGCAACCAAGCCATAGCTAAGGCTTGTCATTTATACAGACATTCTGGACCTAGGGGCTGGTACACTCAAAAAGCTCCTGAAAGAAGCTCATTGGAGGCCTACACCTACTGGAAGGAGCCTATTGGGAGATAACTAATTCTGAAAGGTTTTTATTAGGGAACCTATGCCTCTGACGATGGAGTTGATATCTGTGTTAATGCTGTGTAATTCATAGCTGCAAAGGCAGTATCCATACAAAAGCATTAACCTGGTATTGGGCATTTGATTTGTGCTTACATGGGATTTCACACGTGTTGTGGGGCCCTGCCAACAGTTGTTTTTTTGACTGGTCAATAAAGAGCCAGCAGCCAATGGTTGGGAAGGGGGACAAAGGTGGGACTTTGAGGATTATCAGAGAAGAAATGTGGGACAAGAAGAAGGAGAATCGCCAGGGTAGAAGAAAGGAAGAGGATACAAACATGAGACCTGTGGAAGACAGAGAACCAACCAGGTAAGAATCAGGGGAAAGCGGCCCCAGGGGCTACTCCCCTGATTGAGTCTGGAGTATCAGAAATAAAGTATAGATTTTAGAAAGTGTTAACTCAGGAATAACAGAGGGGAGTGTGTGCTAGCCACTCGGAGGTTTAGGAGTTGTCCAACCATTGAGCTAGTTAAAGCATACTAAAAAAATAACACTGCACATTTATGTCTTTTATTTGGAGACTCCAGAGCATTGGGGCAAGTGAATCACGCTACCCCAGTCAGGAAGTAAAAAGTGGATTAACAGTTTACTGCTTCAGCCTGAGCCCTTCATTTTACATCAAACACAACTGGAGGGATACATCTGTAATTTCAGTACCCGAGGCACTGAGGCAGGAGAAGGGTGAGTTCAAACCCAACATTAAACCGCACAACAAAGTTCTGTTTCAGTCAGTCAATACATCAAGAATAATGATAAATAAATATGATACCAAAAAAACAAGGTGTGAACAGTCTACACATCAGTACTATAAAACTGACTAAATTTGTTATTGTTATTCACGTACATTCATTTCTGCTCAGCTGTAGAGGGTTTTTTTTTCCCCCTAGGTATTTTCTCTTCCATTTTGCTTCATGACCTAGAAATGCACACTGGAGGATAAAATGACTCTAATCAACAGTGACCACGTGCTCCTTGCTGCTCACACAAGAGCATGTCTGTATAACAGAGCCACAGCAGAGGGCCGGAGGATTCTTTCAGACAGGATGTTGGCTAGGTGTAATGTCTTACACCCATAATCCCAGCATTTCAGAGAATGAAACAGGAGGATTACTCTAAGTCTGAGGCTAGCCTGGGCTTCAGAGTGAGACCCTGTCTCAGGAGAGAGAGAGAGAGAGAGAGAGAGAGAGAGAGAGAGAGAGAGAGAGAGAGAGAGAATGAACTTGTATCATATAGAAAAAAATCCAACATCTGCTATTCCATGTTTATCTTGAACTCTCGCCTGTATCTCCTTCTCAGGAGTCCGAGGCCCAGAGTGTAACAGTATGAAAGTAGTATTATAAATATGTGTGATTGTTACTCACCATTCTGGAGAAGGGAAAGTCTAGCACAAAATTACTAGCTGATCCTGTATCTGGGGAGGACCTATTGGTAGATACTTCCATCTACCTGTCTTTCTACATGGGGCTTCCAAAAAAACAAAGCCATTTAGACCATAGCATCCCAGCCTTGACCTCCCAAACTTACATGTTTCTTATTTATAAAATATGATGGCTTTTGTCTCGATTTCTTAACATGCTCCAGCATCCACTGAGAAACTGACATTTGAAATGTCATCCAAATTTGGCTGAAGGCATTTACAGCTGAAACCGGAGGTACAGCTCACCCTGAGGCAATGCCCTCCAGCTGAGAGTCTGCGAAACTAATCATGTTGCACGCTCTCAACTGCAATGATAAGACTAGAACACGACACGCATTCCCCACCCCAAAAAGGAAAACAGAATACAAACTTAATAGGACAAACCATGTTGAACTTTAAAGCTGTGAATCCAAGTCCCAACTTGGGGAAATTGGCTGGGTAGGAGTTGAACTATCAAACCTCCAGGTAAATCTGCCCCATCACTTAGAAAGCACAACCAAGTGATGATCTTTACCTTTGGATAAAGACAAATCTTTACTCCCAGACAACAATTACATGCTGATGGCTTTACAGATCTGAGGATTTGAACAGATTTTTATAGATGGGAGGGTGTTTCCAGGGGTTGAAGGGCTCTCCATAATGATCCACCCCTGCGCCATCTCTCTGCTTCCGTTATGAATCCTTCCTGGTATTCGTTGACATCTGGGTGGAAGAAGCCCAGCTCCTAAAGACTTGGTGCCATGCAAAGTTATCCCTATGTCCTCCATCGGAGGACAAATGTGTACTGGGCCTGGAATACAAGTTGATAGTTCAGAGAGCTTTGGGGTTGCAAGGATACAATGAGATTTTCGTGTTTGAGGATCTGACACTTAGGGCCAGAGACTGGAAAGGCAACCTGGAAGCTATCCTGGATACTTTCCAAGTTACCTTTCCATTCTCTTGGCAGACAGCCTAGAGCCATCCACGAGGACCCTCGTGTCCACTCCTGGGACTTACCTCCCAATGTCCATCTCATCTGTGATAATACATCCAGGCTGAATAGTTTCCAAGTCTTTAAGCTCTGCTTCCCTTTTGATTTTAAACTCACCTCTGACTCACTTCCCTCCTTTAATCTCTTCTGTAAGCAGCCAAGAGAAGCCATGCTGTATTCTCAATGTTCCACTTAGATATATCCCTTCTCCTAAAGAGCCAGTATTATCACCCACAAGCCGTACCATCTAAGAAACACTAGAGCACAAACCTACTTCATACAAGTTCTCCCGAGCGTCGTAGCCACATCCCTCTGCAAAAAAAAAAAAAAAAAAAAAGATGTTTTTCACATTTTTAATTCCAATAAAACTATTGTGAACCAATAGAACTGCCTTTTCCTGTATCTCTACCATCGTTCAGCTCCACCCACTTAGATCATCACCAAGATGGCTTGCTCTACAGTTTCCTCCTCTGCACCCTCTTCAGAAACATTCTTAATGTCCCAACCAAGTCAATGCAGGTTTTTTGCTTCATTTAGTTTCGAGCCCCAGCCTCTACAGAGATCCGCAGATGCTCTGTATTTGGAGAAATTCCTTTTGGAAACAGCTCACTTAGTACAAACTTTAGACTTAGTCTACAGGCACTGCCTTGACAGAAGCTTCATATGGATGCAAGGGAGACCAAGACACCAGCAGACAGTATCTGGCAAGAGCCTGGTTCTCATAGAATGCAAATTTGTGTGTCTTCACGGGGTGGAAAGGGAGGGTGTCCTCCCATAGTCCTCTTATATTAATTTATTTTTTTATACTTATGTAGTGCATTGTAGGTCCGTGTATGTCTGTGTGTGTATATGTGTGTATGTGTGCATGTGTGTGTACAAGTATATGTATGTATATGTATGTCTACATGTGTGTATGTATATATCTCTGTGTGTTTGCATGATGTGTTTGTGTATATCTGTTTGTGTGCATGTGTGTGTACAAATATATGAATGTCTGCATGTGTCCATGTATATATGTGTGTCGGTGTGTGTATTCATATGTATGGCATGACATGTTTGTGTATCTCTGTGTGTGTGTGTGTGTGTGTGTGTGTGTACATGCCATAGTGTATCTGTGGCAGAGGACAACCTGAATAAGTCAGTTCTCTCCTTCTATCACATGGGTGGCCAAGCTTACCTGCTGAGCCATCTCCTTGGCTCTTAGACCTCTTTTGTAACAACAATAATCCCATTCGTAAGAGTAGAACTCTAGTGACCTAACCACCACCCAAAGACCCCCACCTCTTAATATGACCATGTTAGAGAGATTAAGATTCAAAGTATGAATTTGGGGAGACTAAGCATTCACCCCAGAGCATCCATCATTCATTAGACAGAGTTCTCTCATAAAGCTATTAAGGAAACAAGAGAGAGAGCGTCCCACACTGATTGCAACACCTAACACAGAGCTCAGCAGTGTTAAGGACACAACCTGCTTCTTTTGATTACTTCTTATTTTTATGGTCACCCCATTTGTCTTCCCCTTAACATGTTCAGTGTCTGATATTGCATTTATCACATACCTGGTCTCAATAAATGTTGTTAAATGACTAAATGATATGAAACTGTAACATAATTCTCTTACATGTTGTGTGAGCTCCCAACCAGCATGTAGGCACCCATGTAACTTCCCAATGTTGACAGTAATGATCCTTTCATATAAATTACAGGTGTATGGGTAAATCCTAGGTTGTTCGTTGTCATGTTGTGGTACGGGAGCTGGAACCCAGGACCTTGCACATGGTAGGCAAGCATTCTGTCATTCTGCTTCGGATTTGCCCCTCTGTGTCCTAAACGAAGCCAGCATCAGCCCTATCAAACCTGAAACACGTAAACTAAAAGAGCAAATTACAGAAACAGAAGGACGTGATTTTGAGGGCACAGTAGAGATGTTGGGTTTTGCAATGACATCTTGCAGAAGATAGTGGGGAAACTGAGGCAAGGCCCTGGCACTGCACATCTGTCTTTTCCTCAGTCAGTACAGAAGAAACTGGAAACTTAAAAGAGGGTAGGCCTCGGTTGTCCCTAAAAGACATTCTGGGGTATCAAATCAGGAATGCAAGAAATATTTGGACAGAGGGCCAGACAAAGCTCACCACATTGACTTCAGTAAGGTCATAAACCACACACCTCATGCAATTATTTAATCAATCAATAAAGGGTGGGGGCAAGCCTGTATTCTCTATGCTCAGGAGGCTGAGGCAGGGCGACAACACTAAGGCCAATGACTACAGGACAAGACCGCTCCTCAAATTTTAAAACCAGCCAATCAACTAGTGATCCCTTGGGAAGGACAAATCTTTTTCTTCAGAGGTGTAATCATCCTTAAACTTCTGACTCTCCATAAATTAATCCCAAGTCCCACCCTAATTGAACCCACTAAGAACTTTTTAAGAAGAGATTTCTATGAGAAGGTGGAAATAAGAGAGGGTAATGGGAGGGGGTCTGAAATGATCAAACTATATTTGATACATATATGAAATTGTCAAATAACAGCAAGATTTTTTAAAGACTTGCTAGAACTATCTATTTGGCGAGTAAAAGATGGTAAAAAAACAATAAATATTGATTTGACACTGCTCTTTGCTGTTTTAAGTCACTGAAACTCATGGTACTTCACTCTGTCAGATAAATTTTTCTTAGGATCTAAGACTTCAGATTAAGGAAGGACGTGTGTGTGTGTGTGTGTGTGTGTGTGTGTGTGTGTGTGTGTATGATGTGTCTCAGTTGATAAACTACTTCTCTAGCATGCACAAAGCCCTGCATTCAGTCTTCAGTGCCACATAAACTGGGTATGGAGGCTCATGTCTATAACCCTAGCCCTCAAGAGTTAGAGGCAGGAAGATCAGAACTTCAAGGTCATCCATGGCTGCACAGTGAATTGGAGACTAGCCTGTCTCAGGTGGGATCCTGCCTTGGGGGGGATGTGCATGTGAGCATATATATATATATATATATATATATATATATATATATATATATGCATTTGAAACACACACACATACACACACACTCCACCCTAAACATGCACACAAAAGCTGAGTGTCCCTTGTTTGCCTGTCATATGCCCAAGCCTCCAGGAGGGAGTCCCTGTCATATGGTTCCCATCTAGAGTAACATTTACAGCATTGGTTAAGTGCTGAGCACAACATGAACATTTAGCAGATACTAAAAATGGTTTTTTAACTTTAACAGAGAAGAAGTTTAGAAATCCATTCCCTTTTAAAGGCTTTAAAGTAGCATAAAAATTCAAAGGCCAAGAGGCCCTGTTTGGTTAACCAGAGCATCCTCTAATAAAAACCTTGGAATGGCTGACTGGAACAATAAGTGGTGGCATGGTAGCTGGGATGAGACATCCCGAGACCCCAGTGTCCCAGTGAGACACTGTTTCTGGAGCATATTTCTCTAAATGAATCCAGAGTTGTCCTCGGTTCTGTTATTCTCCATAGAAGGCATAAAAAAAAAAAAAAGAAGAAAGAATAACCAAATTTACCTGAAAGACAGAAAATATCTCCCTGGTTAGTTTACAAGTGGCAAGAAATAAATGCTGTTGGTAGCACTAAGAGGAAGAAATTAGAGAGGATGAGAGGAGGCGGATCTGAGGGGGCAGGGATGCTGTGCCGGGAGAGAGAAGGAGGGAAAAGAAACAAAGAAACCTTGGATTTGTGAATTCATTCCAGACCAGAATCTGGCTTTCTTCATCTTAGGTTCTCTTAATAGGTGCTTAAAACTTGCTGAAGCACTTCCATAGTTAACGAGACAATGCAGTCAAGAGGATTTTCTTGAGGTCGTCTCTTTGCTCAAATAGATTTTTCAGTGGCTTTCAAGATGTACACGTAGGGCAGAATTCAGTAATGGGAAAAATGGCTGTCTACTCATTAATACACATGTGTGCAAGGGTATGGGATGTCCCTCCTTAAGAACAAACCTGTTGGAGCTGGAGAGGTGTCTCCATTGTAAGCATAATTGCTAGAAGGCCTGGATCAGCTTTCCAGTACCCACACAGCTTCTCACAACTGTCTATACCTCCAGTCTCTTGGGTTCAATACCCTCTTCTCAGCCTTGTGGACCCTGTGCACACAGGTGGTATGTGCATGTGAGCAAAACACTCAGACACATCAAATACAAATAAAGAAATTGATCTATTTTTAAAAGACTCCACACATAGCTGCAATGGTTTCCATCTCAAATGCTCTCTCAAAGGTCCATGGATGAAGGCTGGGTGCTATGTTGCTATTGAAAGGTAGTAGAAGGATTAGAAGGTGAACTCTCAGGAGAGGAAGTTAGGTCATTGGAGGTTTGCCCTTGCAGGGGATATTAGAATACCAGTTTCTTCTTCTATCTCCATTTCTCACCCTCTAGTGAAATAGTAACCACTCTACTGTGCCCTACACTACAGCTCCTTAGTGAAGACCCAAACAGTGAAATCAACTGACTCTGGACTGAGCCCTCCAGGACTATGAGTCAAAATAACTCTTTCCCTCTTTTAGATAACTTCTCCCAGGTATTTTTGTCCCAGCAATGAAAACAGCACTAATACAACAACTTTTCAAGATGCAGGAACCAGAAGAAATAGCTTAACAGTGCATGTGAGAAAGACCGTCGAGGGCAAGCCTGACCAGTTCCTCCAAACGTGACATCACCTGCACCTCTCACCAAAATTCTGATGTCATGTAGGGAGGGCAGGGTGGAAGCTACCGAGGTTATGATTAAAGGGTTTCCTGGCATGACTCTCCACCTCTTTTCAAAGCCCTGCTTTGCCCCTCCCAGGCTAACCAGTCCACGGAGAGAAAGTAGAAAAGCTCCGTAGGAGAAGGTAGAGATGGCGCTGGGTACCTTGCCAGCAGCAGCAATAAAACTCCCTAGCAGGCTTGCTACCCAAGGCCAAGGTGTACAGATACAGAAGGTCCTTTCAACCCTACACAGAGGTGAACTGGCACAGAGACTGCCCAGGGGAAGAAAGGTGGCAGTATTTAACCACTTCTGTGCTTACACAGCCCCAGTCAAACCTCCCACACACCACCACCAGCCTCACCACCTACTCTTGCTCAATACCTGCTTCAAAAGAGGAGCGGGGAGTGAGCAAAAGTCACCTCCTGCTCACCGGCCACCTGGATCGCCTGGTGGCAATTCAACTTACCCTTGCCGTGATGGAGCCCAGCACCAGGCTGGCTGACCAGACCTTGATCCTTGGGAGTTTTCCACTCTAGGTGATTGTTTTTATCCTCCTTTTTCTCCTGCCTTTCTCCAAACTTTGAAGATAATGAGTCTTAAGCATTTCGGGGTAATTAGAAGGTGTGGCTGCCAAGCAAAAGTGAGTCGTTTTCTTTTAAATGGGGAGAGTAGGTTGCCTCGCTCATCACACGGCACCAATTAAATCTCATGTGCCCATTAGTTCTCCGATAAACTGATCTGGCTCTGGTGAGGAAACCACACCTAGGAAGTAATGAGCCCCATATGCAACAACAGCAGCCATTAAGAACCCAGAAGCCCGGTGTCATCGTGACTCAATTATTTACCATTTACTGACCTCTCCAGCCTTCAACTTGCCTTTCAGTTTGTGAGTGACAGCTGGGGAGCTCATCCCCTAGACTTTGACTGAGGAGAGCAGAAGAGTTCAGAAAATACCGTAGGCAATCCCTCACACCCCTTAGGTATTTGAACAACTTCGGCGGAAAATAAAGCCTCGGGGTTGGGGAAATGGCTCAGTGGCTGAAATGTATGAGGGCCTGAGTTTGGATCCCATGACTGCATGTAAA
Source organism: Arvicanthis niloticus (assembly GCF_011762505.2). Taxonomy (NCBI): domain Eukaryota; kingdom Metazoa; phylum Chordata; class Mammalia; order Rodentia; family Muridae; genus Arvicanthis; species Arvicanthis niloticus. The sequence continues at coordinate 22,892,350 of NC_047665.1, read as the reverse complement.
AATCTGAAAATGTTGGTGTGGTGTACGTAAAATCCCAACATTGGGGAGGCCGGGGCCCATGGACCTTGGAACCTTTAGCAGCCAGTCTAGCCAAATCAGTAAACTCCAGGTTCAGTGAGAGACTATATCTCAAAAACATGGAGACCTACAGAGGAAGACACCTGACAGCAACATCTGACTCCATGAAAGTATTGCTGTATGCATGCATACACACACACACACACACACACACACACACGCTATACCATACCATACCACACAGACCATATATACCACACACACCATACACATCACACATATACACACACAATACACCATGCAAACCACACACACACCATATACATACAGACAGCACACACACACACACACACACACACACACACACACCACCACATAGACCACATATATACCACACATACACCACACAAACCACATATATACCACAGACACCATAAACATACACACAACACACATACACACAGCACACACACACACACACACACACACACCACACCACATAGACCACATATATACCACACATACACCACACAAACCACATATATACCACAGACACCATAAACATACACACAACACACATACACACAGCACACACACACACTGAATAACTGACTAAATAAAACACTATCTCATTCATTTTTAGTACTTTTCACAACATCCATACTATAAACAAGGCTGCATACAACTTGACTCTGAGCGGTTCTACACTTCCCATTGTTAACTAAGAAAAAACTAACATGGCTGAAGAAAGGAAACACACGAATAACTGATCAGTAAGATAGCCACCGTCACCTGTTAAGAACTGTCCAACAGCTGCCCTCTGGAGCAAAGTAAAAGTAGCTTGCATCAGTCAACCATTCTTGCCTTTGACTGATAAATCTCTCAGAGTCAGGAAATGGTCAACAGTGATGATAAACAAGCATGTGTCAGAAAAGGGCACAGTAGGTTAGACCACAATAGGATTCTCCCCTCCCCTCCTTCCCTCCCCTGAGATCATTTAACCCAAAGCCTTCATTTTATGTGAGATAAACTGAGGCACAGAGAGATATTGGATGACTCAAGGCCACATAGTCACCTCACACATATTTAAGGCTCTGATCCCAGGAGGAATGACTGCTGTCCTTGACCTCGGCCTTCAGGGGCTTCTCCTCCTAAAAAACTTCCCTGAAAGCAAGCCTGTTAAGGAAATGCCCCTGGGATCTTCAGAGAGATTTCTCTTCGGGGTTTGTTTGTTCTTTTGTTTGTTTTAGTTGTGTCTTCTGTTGGCTGTGTTAGGGGTGGAGCATAGTAGACCTTGTTCATACTAAACAAGTACTCAGAACTACAGCTCTCCTTTGGAATTCATAGCAGAAAAGTATGTGTTGGTAAATGATCAAAGGAGAAAAGTCACGCCTTCCTCTGCTCAAATAGATCACAACTATATGGCATGTTAACAGGCATGTCAACATAGGTGGCTCACCTGTGCTTGGGATCGCAGTATATTTTTGTAATGTCTTCCAATCGCCTCGTTGGGGCATATGTGTGTGCATACTCTATTTAAATAATCCACTTGGGAATGGGATGAAACGCAAGTACTTGCCTAACATGTTCACAGTCTTAGATTTGAGCCTAAGCGTGACAAAAACAAATAAGCCACCCCACTGAGAAAGATGCCTGAAGAGATCTCCAGGGCTGGTCTCTTCCTGGTGCAATTTGACTTAATTCTTAATTCTGATAACTTCCTCAGAGCAGCCTATAGAGTTTTGGCTTCTTCTGAATCCAGCTCTTCAGGAGAGTGATGGCAAATAAAAGCCTGTGGGGTGGAAAAGGTAGAAACTTGGTTGTCTTTGCCTCTTACAGTACTTGAAAAAAGACAGGGGCAAGACTTAGGTATCAGCTCATCAGTCCCAGAAGTCCCCAAGGACACAACTTTTCTCCATCCTTGATGGATAGATACAGTCTCCCCTGGGAAGCAAGAGAACACACATCATTAACAACATTGGATTACTCCCTTAAGAGTTCTAGGGAAAAGAAGTCAAAAATGTTGAAGGCAAATAAGTCATTCAGTAATAAGTGCCCATTGATGGAAACCACAGGGCAGGTGAGCTGCCCATGCTAGCTAACGTAAGGATCCACGTTTGATTACCAGAACCCATGTAAAATGCTGGGTGTTGTGGGCCATGTTTATAATCCCAGAACAGGGGCAGTAGAGACTAACAGACATCTGGGGCTCACTGGCAAGCCAGCCAGGGCTAATTGGCCTGAGCTTTACACACACACACACACCCCACAGATGTGTACCCACATATGACTGCCTGTACAGACACATGCACACAACCCCCCCCCCCAGTTTCCCAAGTGTATATTGTCATTTTGACATATATTTGCTCATCACACTCCTATGACATAAGTCATGTTATTAAGGCCACATATCAGATGAGGAAACTGAAGCAGAGATGTTAGACAAATAGGTTACCCACTGGTCAGTGCTGATCTGTAATTTGAGGCTGTCCAATCTATCATTCCATGGGAACAGTCAGCCAGACTTGTCTCAGGCCAGAGAACACCAAGATGGCATCCAAGGAAGAGAGGGTTGCTAGAAGTCCCTGGGGCTTCCTCTTTCGAATGCTCTCACCTACTCACACCCTGATCTAAACTAGGTTTGAGAAATCCGGATGAGACTGGATGCCTACAGGGACGGAGTTCGTGATGGATGGTATATACAGAAAGAGCAATGGTCTAATCCTGATGCCAATGCATTAAGAATGAAAGCAGAATCCTTTCCCCCAGGGGACTGCCTCCTTCCTCTTGGATGCTATTGTCAGGAGCTCACGCATTCGCCACTAAGATTTAATAATGGGGTGAGTCGTTGTCACTTTCAAGAGGTGACTTGGATGCTCAAAGTTGTTCTGGAGAAGACAAGAAGAGCACAAGGTGCCCACAAACATAGGAGCAGCTGTGAAGAAGGTGAACAGCAGAAGACAGGGTATCCAGCTTGCCAATGCTGCACAGAGTCCCTGGATTAGGAATGGGAAATCGAACAGGGGGGTAGCTTATTTTGACTTACTCTTTCAGGGGTTTTAGTCCAGTGTTGTTTGGTTGACTCCTTCAGGGCTTACCTGTGTTGAGTGGATGCAACACAGTAGAACATACATGGTAGAATAAAACTGATCATCCCATAGTGGGCTGACAACAAGGAGGAGAAAAAGAGGCCTGAGTGCCCACATCCCCCTCAAGGGCTCACCCCTGATTACCTAACCTCCTTCCTTTTGGCCATGTCTCTTTAAAGATTCCATTACATCTCATATGTGCCATAGGCCGGTGATCAAACCTCTAAATGTCCTTTAGGGTATGTTTAAGATCCAAACCATTACAGGAGCGGCCAGAGCTATTGCAGTTCATTTCAACAGAACGCTGCCGGATGAAGAAACAACACATAAATAACTCAATACAAGATGGACAGAGATAACTATGGTAACAAAGGGACAAGGATCTCTGAGGATGTAGGAGACAGTTCATGAGGAAATCATGGCCCCTCCTTCCACCCACCCCTTTCACTCCTACTCCCCAGGACGGCAGATGTTGGGTATCTGGTATTTTTCACCTCACATACACAATGGAGTTAGGTAACTTTGGAATGAAAGAGGATTAAACAAGGAGAGGTCTGATGAAGTAAGCTTCCAAAACGTATTCTTGGGTGGGGAGAAGAGAAAATATATAACAATAGCAAAGATCAATTCATCAGCGTGAGCACCTGTGAGCATACTTGGGGGGGGGGTATGCATGCGCATGCGCTCACACTCGAGCAAGCACGTGCATGAGCATGACTTCAAGATGTTTACAGCTCTACTTGTCTTCACTAAAAAGCATTGGTTAACTATGCTGCTTACATCTTGATTAAAATTTCTCGACATATTTATTCCAAAGAAGTTTCTCAAGCTGTATGCTACTCACTGTCTTTCCTAATGTGTCAAAGTAGCTAGGCAAAAGATACATGCAAATACATTCATCACAGCTGTACATTTGAAGGAAAAACTAGAATATCAGTAATTTCCTTATTGGAATAAAAAAGCCTGTTAATAAATTTATTATAAAACTAGTTACTATAACAATAAATTAGCAAGCGTCATAAAATACATTTTCCCTCTCTTCCCTTCAAAGTTGAGTAAAGTTTTAAGTTTTTTCAAGAAGAAAATACACTTCCAACTTTAAAACTTAAGAAATGACTCAGTCATTAAGAGTGCGGATTTCTGCGGTAGACCTGGATTCAGTTCCTGACACCTACATCAGGCTACTCAGAACCACTTTGAACTCCAGTTCCAGGGGAATCAAAGTCCTCTTCTAGGCTCTGCAGCCACTGAACATTCATGCCCCCTACACACAACACAACACACACACACACACACACACACACATAATTGTAAACAATAAAAACACTTAATTTTTCATTGAAGAAAACACCCAAAACTTACAACCTTCATTGATTTCATCCTTTCAGTATGAGATCCTTGGGTCCTGAGGCTAAATGCAGATAAACAAATAAAGGGTTGAATATGTGTGTGTGTGTGTGTGTGTGTGAGAGAGAGAGAGAGAGAGAGAGAGAGAGAGAGAGAGAGAGAGAGAGAGACAGAGACAGAGACAGAGAGAGAGATCATTATTCTTCTCTTGATGGGCAACTGTACCTTCTGACCTGTGGCATTTCACTGTCACAGTCAGCTAGACACTTCCCAGAAGGTTCTTGGTGGGTGTATGGACTGCACCTTTCCAAAGCACTGTAAGTGGTTTTCCAACTTGACTCACAATATTTGGCTTCCTGAGGAAGATCCTTCTCTCTGAGATCACCTGTTTCATCTCCTCGGATTGAGACCGCATCTTTAAAGCTGCAGTTCTCAGGCTGAGCTCAGTGAGGCTTCGATGATTTGATTCTCGGGTTTGGTTAAGAACGATGAATCATTGGGGCAATTCAGACAATATGTACCTTGCTGTTTAAAAAGAAGGCAGGGGTGGACTCTTGAGACGCTAAATGAAACTACCTCCACTTTGCTTACACATGTGTCTGGGTGTAATGTATGTATCTGTAAAAATCTTATAGGTAGAATAAAAAAGTATTGATTAAATGTGGGTATTAAATAAATAGATGCTCATTTTTCAAGTGAGTGTTTCATTGGTTGGTTGGTTGGCTTTGCTTTTTTTTCTTTCTTCATTCCATCGACCAAAAATGGCATTCTACATTCATCTGTGACGGCCTGAGTCTCTCTAGGCAGCTTTGCCAGGCTGAGCTCCTTGCTGTTGGGTTGAATGCTTCCCTGTGGTGTTAGACATCAGGAAATAGAGAAGTGGGTAGGAACCCTTGTTGAGAAGTGGCTGGTGATCCACACCGGAAAGTGAAGACTGAGGCCCCTCTCTTCTCATACTCCCTATGGAAGTGATCTCTCTTATACTCTTTAATGAAGGTCCTCTCTGGGTTTTGAAAGGGAAGCTTCTCCTTCCCTCTATGGACCCATCCTGATGATTCTACGATGATGTATCAATGATTTTTTTAATATTTTAAAGTGAGCTTTCATTTTATGTGCACAGCTATTTTGCCTATGTCTAAATCCATGCACCGTGGATGTGCCTGGTGCCTTTGGAGACCAGAAGAGGGGATCTGCTCCTCTGGAAACAAACTTTCAAATGCCTGTGAGCTACCACGTGGCTGCCAAGAACTGTGCCTGGGTCCTCTGGAAGAGGAGTGAGTGCTACTAACCACTGGGCCATCTTTCCAGTTGCCACAGATCTTTTTAAATTGTCTTCCGTTCACGTTCCAGTCACAGATCCTGTGGTTGTGATGCCCTCTCACCTAATAAATATTATTTCTGAAATGTTAAAAACAAAGGCGAAAAGTATTTTGGCATCCAACCAGTAGACAGGTAGGTAGGTAGGTAGGTAGGTAAGTAGGTAGGTAGACAAGGTTGTGCAAGCAGGAAAAAAAAATCTTACATATTTTTTTCTCTCTACCTATTTATTTTCCCAAGTAAAACTATTTATTCTGAGAACTTTATGACTAAAAAGCCATTTGATAATAGTAATAGAATAAGTAGCATCTAATTCCAGAAATGCCCAATAAGACACTGACTTGACTGTCCTTTCCAGTTCTAACCGCCTCCCACAGAGATCAAACATTTTAAAAAACCACTACTACTTATCACTTTCAAGACTGAAAAACTTGAGTCCTTTATAGGAAAACACTGTTTTCTTTTGAGTCAATACACACAAAACATCAGGAGGAGAATCTAACACCCTGCAAGGGGTTCAGAATATTTCAACCAGTTATGCCATTGAACAGTGCTGAGGCACTTGTTTCAAAATCTGTATTTCAGTCCCTTCTGACATTGCTTGCTTCAGGCTAAGTCCCCAAGGCCTACTGACACCAGTGTATATTTGCATTCACATGAGGTTAGAAAAACACTCCGAAGCCTCCAACAAACCAAAGTTTGATCAGTAGCCTTTTCCGCCTTCCACATCTGCTTTGTGTTGAAAACAAGCACACTGAGAAGCACACCTGGGTGCTGCTTTCCTCCCTGCAGTGTGAGCTGCCTTCCCTCTGCATTCTTTATTGGCAGCCACATCCCCAGGGAAGACCATCACTCCAGGCAAAGCTATGGGATACTTGCTTAGAGGACAAAAGCCCTGGAGCTTGCCAGTCTCATCATGCTGGATCATAAGATCTAATTCCAGAGCACTGCACTTCCAACTCCTTCAGGCAAGACCTGCGAGCCATCACTCTCCAAAACCCTGAAGTTATAGTTCTACAAGTGGTCTTTTCGTAGTTGCTACTTCTGTTCCCCTCTCGATCACGACCCTTGCTATTGATACACAGAAGGTACGTCTGTCTTCATCACTGCTTGCCTTACTTTTTAGCTGCTAGCCTGTTACTGATTAGCAATAGGAAAAAAAAAACAATTGCAAGGAAAACCAAATTCTGGCAAATTGATAGGATGATATTACAAGCAAATGATAATTGATGTATTACAAGCAAACGATAATTACACAATAATATAGTTTGTGCTACTAAAATGTATTGTGCCTACCAAGCCTGCAATTAGTACCCTGTTTAATACTAGGCAAATTAATTTCAGTGGTGGAATTTCCAGCACAAAGACAACAGTAATTTGAACTCTTGGGCTTCCTAATCCAACCACTATCTGTTGATACAAGAGAATGCTCAGAGCCTTGGAACCACACTTTTTAATGGAGTGATCCCACCGTTACCTCTGCTTACACTCTGCCTCTAGGAGACTGCTGAAATATGATAAGTAATTGACAGGCGAGTAAATTGAGAGTGCCATGAACAGCTTTAGTTAACTTGGTCAAGTGGACCATTGCTTTAAGGGAGAGGAAGGAAGTGTTCAACATCTCCACTTTTCCAAAGCATGGTGCACCTGAGAAGGTGAATTACTGACAGGTCTTCTTTAAGAACACGCAGTTGTCATTCCGGGCATGGTAGCAAATGCTTATAACCTCAGCACTCCCTGGGGAAGGGGGAGGGGGAGCCAGCTGGGCAGGAGTGGAAGATGTGTAGTCAAGGCCAGCTAGAACCACATGGTGAAATTATCTCAAAACTCCCTCCAAAAGAAAGTACATGTAACCTAGAGGCATGACAGGTGTCCCTAAAAGACTAGGTTACAAAGATGAGGACCTTAAAGATCTGGCTAGGTACATACAAGTTGACCCTTTAAGACCTCACTGGAGCTGGGTAGCATTTGATACCAGATATTATTTGATGTATAAAGAACAATCCTGGATAGGAAAGAATGAAGATTATATTTCTTCTTAGTTTCCTAAGGATGCATAAGAAAAAAAAAATGAAGGTGATTTTGCAGATTTGGGGAGGAGTCCCCTGCATGATCAGAATACAGACAAAAACTGGCAATTTTAAGAATAGTAACTCCTGTGCGCGGAGGGGTGTAGCAGTCTGCCTCGGTGACATGGCAACTGATAGAGGACAAGGGAGGCCAATCAAGGAAGCTGAGGAGAGGGGAGCAGAGGAGCACACCAGCTGCAAAGCAAACCTCTCTGCCAGCATGTTTACCACAGCAACAGCGACCAGCACAGGGAGCTCACACCTCCATCTTAGGAGACACACAGGTGACCCCAGAACTGGCCTGACCTTCTCTACCTGTTGGATTTACGAAAGGGACTTTCTGCCTTATCGTCCGCACTTGCCATGCGAGATCCTTGTCTCAGTCCGTCTATTGCTCTGGATTTGGTTCTTGCCCATTTTGTTGGGAGAGATTAGCCCAGGAACACTCCTGAGATCAACTGGGATCCTGCAAATGAAGGCCATGAGAAACCAGATGCCTTCCAAATGCCTGGGTGCTCTGTGTGTCCATTCCCGCTTGTACATTTAGCTGAAGAGTCGCTTTTTTTTTTTTTTTTAATAATGTCAACACACAAATGGAAACATGGAAATGAATCTGACTAAATGGTTTTATACTAACGGTGGATTCTATTCCTGGCTGTACTTCCATCAGTATTCTTGTTTCCTAGTTATCTAAAACAAGAGAAAACAATCACGTTCTTCTGATTGCAAGTTTGCTCACGTGCCTTGCAGAGACCAAGACTCGATTTTAAGGTGTTGTTTTCATTAAGTTCAAAGTTTTAAGACTACCACGCTTTAAGAAGCAAAGCAACTAAATGAGATTGGATGCGTTTTGGAGGCAGACAACTACAATATTTGGTACCCCGTAGGACCCAAACCTATGGGTCATGTTTGCATAATGTACATGAAAAAAAATAGTTTGTTTTTTCCCAAAACAAAAGAAATCTAAAGGTATTAGGAATTATTTTGTTTTTATATTTGCTTCCACGGCCTGGTAAATTACACATTAGAATGCTTCCCATTAGAATGGAAAATAGCATATATTCAGAGCACAACATAGATGCACAATCCAGACCCCAAACCTAACTTTTGCACTGTCCACCCATCTCTCTGGTGAACTCGGCAGCCTGTTGGTCACATGCAAATGGTTCCTCTGTTCGAATTTGCTTATGTAGACTCATGGGCTTTTATACCTAAAGGGAGTAGCTCTGCTCAGGAACGTGCTGCAGAGGGGAATGGAAGCTGAGGAAGGCAGGAAACTCAAGTCCCAGCATGTGTCAGCCACAGTGCCCAGGCAGGTCCTGAGTTCCTTATTCTTACCTTCTTCTCAGAAGCCATCCCCTGTAAAGGGACAACGTATTTCCCAAAGAGCCAAACTTTCTCCAGTAACAATCCACTAGTAAAATATGACTCTGCTGGTCCATGACAAATTTGTGACACACCCACTTAACCATTTGATTGAGACCAGGCTTAATGTTTCACGTGCTGTATCATCTGCATTACAACTTTCACGACAGTCTTATAGCTAGACAATTTAACTAAATGGTCTGAATATGCGCTTGTGGTTGGGTATAGTAGCACACCCCTGTAATCCCAGCAGTTAAGAGGTGAAGGATGGAAGCATCAGGAGTTCAAGGTTAGCCTCTACTATACAGTGAGTTTGAGGCTAGACTAATCTTCAAGAGGCTTTGTCTTCAGAAAAGAAAGAAATGCAGAAGGAAGGGGGATAGAGGGAGATATGACCCTGTGGGCTTTGTTTCTGGTCCTTTAATGAAATGAGAAGTCAGTATCACCAGGAAAACAGTCAATGAGAAAAAACCTTCCAGGTCCACTGACCTTCATCAGGTTAAAGATCATATTTTACTGCTGGTCATTTTAATTGGAATTCCATGCCTGGTCATTTCTATTCAGTGGTTTGCACAAAAAGGAAAATTGGGATATAGTGTTGCCAGGTGTTACTGCCTTTAACTCGGTTTGTCTGTGGCAACATTTTATGTATGTAGCCCAGGCTAGCCCCGAACATACTATGTTCACTTTGAGTGCTGGGATTATGAGTCTGAGCAACCATACCAGGCTTAGGCAGCACTGGGGATCAAACCCAAGGCTTCTTGTATGCTAAATGCAGTGGCTTGAATGATAAACTCATTCTCCCATGGGCTCAGGCTTTTGAATACTTGTCCCCACTGAGTGGTGCTTTGTGGGAAGGTGTCTCACTGGAGATGGGCTTTGGAAATTTGTAGTCACCCGATTTCCAGTTCACTCTCTCTGCTTTGTGTTAGAATCTGAATATGTCACCTTCCAGGTTCCTGCTCCATCACCATGCCTGCCACATGTTACCATGACTCCACACTGCCAAGATGGACTCATCCCTCTGGAATGTGAAGCCAAAATAAACTCTCTTTTCCTTAAGTTGCCTTTGGTCATGATGTTTTGTCACAGCAGCTACAAGTGACTAATACGCTAACTAGGTGAGCACTCTACCAACAGGGTCACATCCCAACCCTGTCCTTAGCTTGAGTGTCAACAGTGCTCTAAGGCTCTACTGCGATGTAGCTCACTCACACACTGAAGAGCAGGCTACATGTGTGCATCTATTTCAATCAATATGAATTTACCGCTGCTTTAAATGACAGTAAAACACAGCTATTCCCTGGGTGACACTATCACCCACAATAACCCAAGGGGCATTCTCCTACTTTATCTTATTAGGTTCCTGGAAAGCTTCATTCAAATCAAGTTATGTTGAATGCTGTCAAGGAAGCCATTATCCTATGGAGAACTCATTTACGAAGCAATGGGTAGGATATTATTCACTTGGAGAATCTTGGTGTCAAATCTAGGCCTTTCTTCCACAGTTACCTGATTTGAACTCTAGGAAGGAATCTATTCTTCATTCAGCATTTCTGTTAAGGCAACATGTACAGAGTACCTACTTTTAAGATATAATGGAAAAGCCATAACCATTTATATCAAAAAGGAACTGGTAATATATCTGCACTAGTTTCCTTTCTTCTGCTGTCATAAAACAATGACCAAAAGCATCATGGGGAGAAAAGGGTTGATTTGATCTTAGGATCACAGCCCCCACCCTCATATAGCAACACCAAGGAAGAAACCTGCAGGCAAGAAATGAAGCAGAGACCCTGAAAGAAGGCTTCTCCCAGGCTTGCTCCTAGGCTGACATTCATCTAACCTACTTTTATAGCCCAAGCAAACCTGCCTAAGGATGGAACCACCCACAGTGGGCTGGGCCCTCGACACATCAATCATCGTTGAATACAATGCCCCACAGACGTGCCCACAGGCCAGTCTGGTTGAGGCAATCCCTCAGTTGAGGTTCCCTCCTCCCAGGTGTGTCAAGTTGACAACCGAGATTAGTCATCACAACACTTCTAAAACTGTAACGACACAAGTGTTACTGGAGTGGTAGGAAAATCCAAAGTGAAAATAAAAACTGAGAACAAATTAATTGCATTCACAAAAAGCTAAAACATCCTTCGCATACACACGCAAACAATAGCAGAGACATCTGTTGAAGCCTTTACCTTTTCAATTCTTCTGGTTTAGCACTCTGATAAATATGTTGTAATAAATTATTTCAATCTCACAATAAAACGACTGGAGAGGTAGTTAGAAGACATACTCAAGAGCTGGGGAGATGGCTCATTGGCTAAGAGCACTTTTTCTGGAAGCATACGGGTCTGGGTTTAAATTCCCAGCATCCTCATTTAAAAAAACAAAAAACATGGCATGATTATGTGTGCCTGCACCTCAAGCATTGTGGGGCAGAGATGAGAAGATGCTGAGAGCTCACTGGACACCCAGCCTACCCGAACCTGTGAGCTTCAGGATCATGGAAAGACCTACCTCAAAGCATTGCAGTAGAGAGGGAGGGGTAGGGGAAGATAAATTGACATCAGGCTCTGGTCTCCATCTGTGCTTGCGTGGGTGCACAAACTCTCAGAATTACGTACACACTTACCACAAAAACCTGCTCAAAGTGTTTTACGACTTACAGAAACTCTTAGAGTAAGTACCTGGTTTAAAAAAAAAAAAGTCTGTCAGATTTTCATAACCTGTTTGCTAATTGCTTTCAACCCAAGCCACCCTGCTCCTGCCCTCCAAACTTTAAAAGTAGCTCAGCAGAAATGCATTGTGGGAGAAAGAGGTGATGGATGCACACGAGCAGCCACGATGCGAGAGCAAGAGCGAGGTAGGGTGCAGGGGAGACCTAGGCTTAACATTCATCCTCTGAACAACTGATCCTGATGCTTTGTTACTAGATCCCTCCCCACCCCCATGCCCCTTGTTTCTTCTGCCGTTTAGTTACAAGCTACCACGGAAAGCCTTTGCCAACATGGGCTGTCCCATCAGCCCTCTGGCACACTGTGTTGATCAGTAGATAAAACCTTCCCGGCACTCAGCCTAGCTACTTACTGCCTTGGTGGAAGCCACAGCAGCCAGCCCAGCCGGCAGCCCTGCGGAACTCACTAACTGCCTCTCCACCCGCTGTCACCTCCTTGGTCCCCCAAGGCTTTGCTTGTTGTGGATAGTCATGGTGGTTGCTTGACCTTGGCCCCTGCAGTTGGCAGACCTCCAGAAACAGCTCTACTGACAAGGTGTGCAGAAGCCTGTGTGCGCTCAGCACAGGACAGCGGAAGGCTGCTGACATCCCCATGGCCCAGTTTTCCCGAGGAGGCAGAAATGCTGCAGGCTTCAAGTCTGACAGCCTCAGCCTCTGCCCTGCGCCCTGAACTAAAGAAACCAGACTGCACCTGCCTTCAGGGTGGACAAAAAAACGCAGAGACAAAGACAAAACCAACAGCAAGGCAGGGATCGTACTTTTCCAGTCGGTTGAAGCTCGCTTTGCTTTCTTTACTGCACACTCAAAAACAAACAAACAAACAAACAAAAACCACCAGTTATTTAAATATGACTATAGCACTTTCAAACACGAGTGACACAAGCAATATTATTTGATGTTTCTCTAATTCCTTGAAGTCCTTTGACCATCTGAGAAACTATGTCAATTTAAGTTTTTCAGTAAGTAATGTGAATGTGTGTGTGTGTGTGTGTGTGTGTGTGTGTGTGTGTGTGTGTGTGTTACACCAAACCAGAAACCTATGTTAGGATGATGGTTAGTGTAATATTACTTGGTGTACAGCTGACATTGAAAATTGCTCACAAGGGGGCATGGAGGCAGATGTTCACAGGTCTCCACCAGTCAAAGATAGTCTTTATATCTAGGTTGGGTATTGGATTACCCTTCTGATTGAGCATTACCAAACTTATAAATCCTTTGATTAACATTTTTAAAAAATTGTATAAAAGCAAAAAGGAAAGGGGGGCATGGGACAGGGGTTTTCTAGGGAGGGGAAATGGGGAAAGGGGATGACATCTTAAATGTAAATAAAATAAAATGAAAAAAAAAAAAAGAAAAGAAAAGAAAAGAAAATTGCTCACAAAAGATTGAGCCCAGGCGAAACCAGACAAGCGAGTTTCCCACGCTGCGCCCTCTGCACAGAGTTGCCTTTTCTTTGCAAACTCGGATTTGCTTTTATGTAGCTGGGAAGCATGTGTTGTCATGCCGTGCAGGAACTGTGGCCGGCTCCCTCGTGGTTGGGAACTGGGAGCCTTTCCACATAGAAACCCACATCCTGCCCAGGGAGAAAAACTGTGATCTCCTGCTATGGTCTGCCTCAGGATTCCCTCCTGGAGGGGTTCTGACTGTACCTGTATTGGGACCTTCAGGGCCCACTGCCATCTGGCTTTTCAATCTTGAGAAACTTGAAGGAACGAGGGACTGTTCCTAGATCATTTTAAGATATGCTTAAAGGTGTTTTGCTTTTCTTCAAGTTTTGTCCACTTCAAAGCTCTTTCAAAGGGGTGTGTGTGTGTGTGTGTGTGTGTGTGTGCACATGTGTATACATATGTGTGCACCTCTTCAGGGCTGTAAGATGACAGGTTTTGGTTTGTTGTTGTTATCTTTGTCAGCTGATGCTCTCCTAGCTAAGCCTTCGTAAATAGGGGAAGACTCAGACCTAGCTCCCTTGATTCCAGCTGGTAAGTTTTTTCTTTACATTGAAAGTTCTCCAGTTTTTCCTGGCTTCTCTTGTCAACGTACAATGTCCTGTGCCAGGTCACACCTGTACCTTGGGCCTTAGAATTAATCAACTGCGGTGGAAGCTAAATGGGGTGACACACCCTTATTAAAGTACCAGTGTCTGGTACCGTGTTCAGTTCTCTGTCATCTACTGCCAATCCATCTCTGTCTCTTTCTTTCTTTCATTATTTATTTGCTAAGCCAAGCCTTGCCATAGAGAGACATAACAACTCCACTTTGTATGGTTTTGTTATCTTTAAATTTTTAGAGTTGTTTTGAGCAAACAAGTCCAGGGCACCTTGCGTTTAGGTGGCTTCGATGTTGGCTCTGATTAGCTGGGTCCGTGCTGTGAGTGAGGTACACCCAGCTCTGTGGGTCAGGATTGTATATTTATTCTGGGATGAGTCACCACCCATAGCTAGTCACCATCACCCGCCAAGTTTCAAGAGAGAGAGAGAGAGAGAGAGAGAGAGAGAGAGAGAGAGAGAGAAGATCCCTGTCTAGAATACATTATAAGCTTACTACAACACCTGTCTGTGCTTTGAAATTGGGGTTTCCCCTTTCAGAGTCACTTAGAGAAGTAACTGATATTCACAGCTATGGGGTGAGAAAAACCTCCCTCTTAAACCTAATCTCCAAAGGGTTCTAACATTTGTTTTCCTTCAATAGTATATACAGTGTTTTCTCTTTTCTACCCTGTCCCCTTTGGTGGAAGGATAGAACCCAGGGCCTCACACATGGCAGGAAGTCACTCTACTACTGAGCTACACGCTCAACCCGCTCTCTTTTGAAAACGTACAGCTGACAAGGGCTGGTAATTGCAGCAGCTCAGGAATCAGAGGCAGCAGGTACAAGTTCAAGGCCAGCCTAGGCAACCCTGTATCAAACCTGAAACCCTGTATCAATGTTAAAAAAAGAAGAGAGCTAGAGATATGGCATAGTGGTAGATTACCTGCCTACCACGGACAAAGCCTCAGTTTAAAAAATAAAATAGAATTTACAAATTCATGCACGAAATTTCTCTTCTATTCCCTACTTCCTACCTTTCTCTCAGCTTAAAAAAAATCACCTCTGCCTTCCAGCTACATGTGGACGCATGAATACTGCCTGATAATGGTGAAGCACACATGCACACATCTGGAATTTGACCTTTCTCCTCCCTGCCAGGTTCCTCGTGTCTTGTGGAGAGGAACGTGGACAGTAGGAGGGACGGCACGCCTGCATGGGCACAGAGGTCTATTCCACACACACCTTGCCTTTATCGGCCTTGAACTCCTCCTCAGGAATGTCTCAAGTGAACTCCGGTTCTCTCATGGCTGTGCCATGACTGCTCTTTGACAATGCATATCAACAGACACATTACTTCTAGACTGGGAGCTCAAGGCAACGGGACACTGGGAAGTTGGGTCACTCCTGCAGGGCAAAGGGGCCCAAATCACACTTAGCAGAGCAAACTATCTCTGAGACACAGTTTGCCCAGGCACAGAGCAAAATGAAACATGTTAAAGAACAAGAGACTGGCCAGGTGGTAGTAGCATACTCCTTTGATACAAGAACTTGAGAGTCAGAGGCAGGTGGATCTCTGTGAGTTCGAGGCCAGCCTGATCTACAGAATGAATTTGAGGTAAACAGGAATGCATACCGTGCTCATGTATACATATGACACTCATACAGACAAAACATATGAATACATTTTTTTGGAGAAAATGAGATGTTCTCATCTTGGGTTTTACAATGTTACACGAGAAGACATTTTCCATCTTCTTGTCTGCTCTGCTGTCTGCTTTTGGGAAAACAAACTTTTTTCTTTGTGGAGGAAGGAAAAAATGCCTGTTGTGAGTCAATTACACAGGAAAAAAGAGAAAGGCAATTCTCTCCTTTCTTGTTAATGTGTGTATAAGGACCAGAAGGTATTTTTCTTATTTTATTGCCATTGACTTTCCAAGCAAGGAGAGAGAAGAGTGAAAGGGAAAGGCAGGGGAGAAGTGATGATAACAGAGAGAAGGATGAGAAAGGGGAAGAGGCAGAGGAGAAGAAGGTACTACATGTTTTTTCCAGTTTTGGTGGTGGTGGTGGTGCTGATGATTGTGATGGTGATGATGATGATGGTGGTGGTGTTTTAGCCCTTACTTTTAATATATATATATGTGGGGGGGAGGGGGGTGGGTGTGTGTGTGTGTGGGTGGGTGTGTGGGTGTGTTGTCTGCGTGTATTTCTGTGTACAAGTGCGCTGTGCAGAGAATGTCTGTAGAGATCAGAAAATAGCATTGGATCCCTTAAGACTGGAATTATAGATAGCTGTGAGCTCCAATAAGGGTGTTGGGAAACAAACTTGAGCCTTCTGGAAGAGCAGCCAGCATTCTTAACAGATGAGAGCCATCTGTCCAGTACCATCTTTCCAGGTTTTAACAGACCTGGCAAGAACTTTACTTTTTTTGCTTCTCTTGGGACATTCTTGAGTCCCTGGCCTAACTGAGCATTAGCTGAAAATGTCTAGTACAGAACCCTGATATATCAATCATGGCAGACTGCAGAATTGAGCCACCACTGAGGACAGAGGTCAATGAGAGAGCATTTGTGTAGCATCTATGACATGCTTCTCTGGGTTCTATATCCAGTTCTACAGAGCACAGAACTCAATGAGAAGAGCTGAGTTACCTTAAAAGATCTGGAGTGGAGTTAGCAAACAGAACAGTTTTACTGTTACTCACGGGACAAGAAGCTGCATTCCGAGCCAGTGAAATGGCTAAGCAGGTAGAGCCACTTGGCCACCAAGCCAAGACCTTCAGAACTCACGTAGTGGAGGAAGAGAACAGACTCTCACAAGCTGTCCTCTGATTTCCACTGTGAGGCACACCCACATGTAAATAAAACAAACAAGTAAATGTAGAAAAAAGTAATAAAGAAGCTAAAGAAACAACAAATGGCTGATGCAGTTATGCCCAACAATTGGTTAAAAGGATAATTGGATTTAGGGTTGGTCCACTTCCATAGAGTCCAGCAGTGTGACAATTAACCAATTCTGTTCCTAAGGCTGAGGTGCTACTACCAATCCTAACAGCCAAGGGCGGAAGCCTGAGAATGACTGTAATAAGAAGTCTTGGTTGATTCTGAAAGGTTCACCATGTATTACTTTCATAAACAGCACCAACAAAGTTCAGGGTGAGACATGATAGGAGAGAAAGACCCATCCTGAGAATGTGAAATGAAACTTCCCAAGACAAGTGGATTTTGCCCAAGACATCCCCAAGAGGAATTACTAAGGCAATTTCTAAATCATCTGCAAATGCCATGGATAAAGCAGAAGATAATTCAGCTACAAGCTGTTAAATTCTGATTAGCACTATGTTAGCCTGGCCCACTTTGTAAAGTATGAAAATGTCCCAGGCACAGGGTCTCCCAGCCTAGCCACCTCAAGGGGTTTTCCCATCAGCAGTTGCTAATTTAGGATGTAGCCTCAGATGGTTCGTGAGCTGGAGTGAACAGCTCACTGGAGAGCTGCATTTAGGCTAAGCTGAGAAAGTCCAACCACTCAGTGTTGTCTTTCCATTAAAGCTGATAGGCACAATAAGTGGTGGGAAGCCACTTTGCAAAGACACAGAGCCTGAACTAGCCAACCTCTGTAACTAGATGGGGCCTCAAGAGGAGGCGTTGGGACACTAACCCAGCCCCAAATCCTCTGACTTACGCTTTGTCACGGCTGCAGGATGTGCTGTGGCCCTGGATCTGAGCATAATTGTCATCAGAGAGACCAGAGAGACTTCATCTAACTACTGATGGGAGCAGAGGCAGAGTCCCACAGCCGAATATTGGGCAGAGCTTGAGGAGTGCTGAGAGAGGGGAGGAAGGATTGAAGGAGCCAGAGAGGCCAAGGATACCGTAAGAACACAGACCGCAGAGTCAGCTGATCAGGACTTCAGCAGGCTCACAGAGATCAGAGAGCCTGGATGGGTCTGACGTAAGCTCTCTGAATATACGTTTAGTTGTGTATCTTGATGTTCTTGTAGGATTTTTAGCGGTGGGAGTGGGGGTGTTGTCTCTGACTCTTCTTGCCTTTAGGATCCTTTTCTTCCTGCTGGATTGCCTTGTCCAGTCTTCATATGAGAATATGTGCCTGGTTTTATTGTACCTTGTTATCTCTGATAACTCATCTATAATATGTAACTAATTCAAGAATAAGCAAACAAATGCTATGAGCCCAAGAACAGAACTGGTTCACATAAACACTGGTCCTGCCCAGAGAGCTTACTGCTAGTGGTGAGGCCTCAGTAGAGTGTCAAGATTAAACGGGTACTAAAAAACGTCGTGCATTGTGGCAAAGAATAAATTGGTTCCCGATCAGATAGTCAGGGATTTGGGTGGGCATTATTTCTTCTATTTAAGACCTCTAACTTCTAACACAGCACCCTATGAGGGTAATTACCCATTGGGGTAATTCTGGAACAGATCAGGCAGGTAACTTGATTTACTGAAATATGAGACACCTTAAAGTCACCCTGTGGTCAGAAGGAATGGGTCACAGGAGAATCTGAACAGTGTCAAGCTGAGCTCATGTTGCCCTCAGGACAAAAAAGCAGAGGATACACTCAAGCCTTCTTTGAGAAATGAGGGATCCCTCTATGTCAGTTGTTCTGTCAGCCAGCCCTGGAGCATCAGACTTTCTCTCTCTGCTTTTCCATAGAACCTGTCTAGACATTGCAATTGGGTGTCGTAGATGTGACTTGGTGGGAGATTTCTCAAAAGCATTAGGAAAAAACCCAACTATAACCCCAAAATATGCAAGTGTAGGGAAAAGCAATAAACTAGCAACAGAATCAACCCCAAATAGTTTCTATGGAGTAGGAATAGTAAGGGAAACGGCAATAAGTGGGTCACATGATTCTAAACTCACTGTAGATCACTGGTGAGAGAGACACTAGGTGTGAAGCTCCACCCACTATGAGGGTGGCTATGCCCACTAAGAGCAGAGAGATTTCCAGGCTCTCTTTTTCATCACAGAGTGGACCATTGAGATCTTGGGAGAACTTTTTTTGTCCATGAGACTCCACAAGCCTGAACAATTTCTTCATCTTTTTCTTCCACATCTTCCTCCTCCTCCTCCTCCTCCTCCTCCTCCTCCTCCTCCTCTTCCTACTCCTTCTTCTTCTTCTTCTTTTTCTTCTTCTTCTGAGTTTCTCTGTGTAGCCCTGGCTTTCCTGGAACTCACACTGTAGACCAGGCTGGCCTTGAGCTCAGAAATCTGCCTGCCTCTATTTCCTGAGAGCTGGGATTAAAGGCATGTGCCACAACCACCTGACCTCTATGCTTATACCTTAATGTTAACCATGACATTGTAGATGTTCTTAGACATTCACCTTTTAAACTTCCTGCTAACTGTCAAGGAGTAAAATGCCTTCCCCCTTTTGTTTTGCAAAATAACAGTAACAAAAATAAGAATAACAAAAGATCTGATGCAGAATGTTTTTTTTTTTAATTCTATTATTATGCCTGTTGTTTGATATAGGTTTTGTTATGTATCCCAGGCTGGCCTTGAAGCTGTCCATCTTTAACATCACAAGAATCCTGCCTCAGCCTCTCAGGTTAGTAATATGATACCTATATAGGTCTTGGTTCTGGATGGAGAGAAATGTAGCACTGATGTCTACTTCCAGTGAAGACCTGCTGCCAGGCAGCATCTGAGGGAGGACATGTAGTGAGAAGGACCAAGAGGCTAGGGAAGCAGCGAGGGTTGCAGAAAGCTGAGGTGGGAGCTGAGCCTGCTCTCTCATAACTTCCTGTTATCTGGAGAACTAGTTCGTTCAGTTCTTGAAACCCAGCTCAGTCCACAGGAACAGCATTGATCCATTCCTGTTGGAAGGGGAGGCTCATCTCTATTAGACTCCATTTCTCAAACATGCTACTGACTCTCAATGTCATTACACTGAGGACCAATGCACAGACCTTTGGAAGACAAACCACATTCAAACTTTAGCAGCTCTCGTCTTTGGATTGTGCATTGTATACCATACTTGAGTATGAGCACCTTATATGGAATAAGGCATCACCAGTCCTGTTGATCTACTCCAAAACCACATTTTACCCACACTAAAGGAAAGTGCAGAAGTATTCTGTAAGAATAGAACTGGAGGCTGGGAATGTGGCTCAGTCAGAAAAGCACTTGCCACACGAACATGAAGACCTGAGTTCAACACCCAATACACATGAAAGTCAGGCATAGCTCCAAGTGCATGGAATCCCAGCACTAGAGGCAGAGAGAGGAGAATCCTTGGGGCTTGCTAATCAGCCAGTCTAGCAGAACTGGTAAGCTTCAGGTTCAGTGAGAGAGCCTGAGAACTCTTTCCAGTTCTAAAACTCATCATTAATACAAACACTGAATTCAGTTTCCCATTGCAAAGCCAACACTCCTTCTACTGTGGTAGGAGAAGCCATGGGCCATGGTCACTGCTGAGAAGAATAAACAGTGGAGAGGGACTGAGGAAGGTACTGAATATGAACATCTGTCTTCTATATGTATGAGCACATACATGTACACACACACATACACACACACATACACACACACACACACACACACACACGAACTGTTCCTTTTCTTCCGTTTAGCTGTTCTTGCCCGGCATGTTGGTGTATGCACCTCTAATCTGAGGCACTATCATAAGTTTGATAGGTCAGTCTTAGGTGATATAGTTATCGTAGATGATACAATAAGACCCTGTCTCCAAAAGGAAAATAATAACAACAGCAAAGCACTTCTTCTGATTCCTTTAGATAGAGGTAATAAAGACTGCAGATTCCATGTACAATTCCCAGAATAAGACTACTCCAGACAAACGTCAAGCTCTGCCACTCACCAGCTCTATGATCTGACTAGGACAAACTCTGTGACCTGTGTAAGTTACTGACTTGTTCAATGCCTCAGTTTCCCCATCTATGAAGTAGAGATAATAATGATAACAGCACCCCACACACAAAACATTTGGAAACTCAAGTAAGTTACCACATAGCAACAAGTACTTAGTGCCCACCGTCTTCTAAGTTATAGGAGCAGAAGCTACATTAGTAACAGATAAGGATGCATTTGCCCAAACACAGTCACTGGGTACACGAATCTTTCCTTCTCTAACACATACCTTCTAGTTCCAAAACCCAGCACTAATACAAGCACCAACCCAGAAAGTTAAACTCCCTTTTAGATAAAGTCTGTATATTCCTTCCATGGCGTGGGCAGAAGCCATGAGTGCTGCTGAGGAGGAGGCCTCAAGTGGACAGGGAAGTGTAGTGGCAAGGCATCGATGGTGCAAGCCACCAAGAGGAAGGGGGTGGGCAACCATACCACTCGAAGGCTGGTTCAGAAATTGATTTCAAATCAGATTCTTGAGGCTAACTCGCAAGGTAATTACCACCATTGCTGTGATTGCCATTATACCTTGCAATTACCTTGATGTAATTAATTCAGACTTGTGAAGTGCTTGGAGATCTGCAGATGAAAGGTGCCGCGTTGTTCTGAAGTATCATTAGTCCTCTACCTGCCTTTCATCCATGGTGATTATAGCTCCTCAGAAGCATTAATTAATCCTCATAACAGCCCCCAGAAAGCAGATAAGCGTAGGAGTCATCTTCACTTGGTCCAAAAGAGACATCTACCAGGGTTTAGTGATAGCTCTCTGGTGGCCACTTGGGCCGTGGGAGGCCTCCAAATCACAAGCCTTTGTCTTGTGAGCATCAGCAATTTGTACAAGCCTCCAGTTTAGTGACAACGCAATGAAGAGCGATATCAGTGTGGCCTAGATGCATTGTGAAATGGTTATGCTTGGTTTGGCTGTGCAACTCAGCAGTAGAGTGTGCTGAGCCGATGTGAGGCCCTAGGTTCACAACCTCAAGAGGCAAATATCTGCAAAGACTTAGTTATGAGCTGTTTGCATGAGGGTTTGTGTTTGTGTGTGGGTGTGGGTGTGGGTGTGTGGTGGGTGGTGGGTAAAAGCCACATCGATTGGTTTTCAATGACCTGGCAACTTGATAACAAGACAGAACTTTTCACATGTCCTATAGTAAAGAATTTGTCCAAAGTCACAAAATTCTGGTACCTAAACTAAGAACAGCCTTTTATCAAACTGCATTCTTGCAAGCATGGGCTCACTGAGGTCTTTTCCTTGAAGCTTATGTCTCATTCTGGGATAAAGGGTCCTTGACAACAAAATGCTGTGACATGGACATTTTATAGACACAACTTAGGATACTCCAATGGAGATTGTGCAGAAACTCCTTTCCTTAGGTTCTACTTTTTTTTTTTAAGTATACGTATCTAATTGGGGGTGGAGGGGGGATGTGATTAGAAGGCTGTGTGTGCCCAATGACTGCCAGAGAATCTAGGGCAACACTCACTCTGAGGTTTTTCTAAGCAACAAATGACAAAATCTGCAATGATCCAGACTACAAATCTTCTTTCACCCTGATGTCAGGTTCCACACCGTAAAAGTTGCTTCACATGCAAACTTATTTAAAATGTCTAAAATTTCCTTCGAGCCATGTGTAGATGTTGTATGTGTCACAGACATGAATTCCAAGTTCAGGCTTTCCCTCCCCCCCACCCAAGACATCTCATTATTTGAAAAGCCAAAAGCTTGAGAAATGAGAAACCTTTCAGCAAAGGACCACTCAAACTCAGAGACAGGAGCTTGGGGTGTGCAGAAGATGTTTGTGTGCTTTTTTTTTTTCCCCCAATGATTTATTTTTAACTTATGTGTGTGCATGACGAGGAACGAGCAAATGCGTGCTGGTACCCACTAAAACCAAAAACAGGGGGCACCTGATCCACTGGAACTGGAGTCACAGGTTGTTGAGGGACAGCTCACATAGATGCTGGGTACCAAACTCATCCTCTCTAGGTCATGCCGTTAGCCGCTGAGCCATCTTGCCAGTCCCACTTGTGTGATTTTATTACTGCCAGTTTCTAAATTTTGTGCCATGTTTTTAAGAATTGTATGCGAATATGAATGTCTCAGGTCTGGTTTTTTTGTTTGGTTGGTTGGTTTTGGGGGTTTGGGGGGTTTTTTTTGTTTTGTTTTTTGTTTCTTTGTTTGTTTTGTTTTTCGACAGAACAAACTAAACATTACATTTCCTAGCCCCGAATCTTCCCAGAAGGCTCCTCTGTCCTCTCAGAAGAGCATGCTAACACATCCAACACTGGGCCACAGTGTCCTGGCACAAGAAATACTATTATTGCACCGTCACAGATGCCCACGATAACTGCTTTATGTTGCCATGGCTACTGCTGTTATCATCAAAGATGATAACTGTGTAATTACTAATGGTCATTCATTAACCCTTACACATCACAACCTCACAAAGGCTCCTCCAGAGCTTTGTCATTTGGATAAACAGAAAACGAAACACCATCTAAGTCATAACACCCAGAGTAGGCAGAATTGATGGTGTGTGTAGGGAGGAGGAGATGGGAAACTCTTGTTTGTTTTTTTAAACCACAGATTACTTTTCTACAACACATACAGAATTGCTCACAGAGGTGTGTATACTACCCAAGGCTTTGCTTTCTCTGTCAGTAGAAGTGACCTCTCTGAAACACTGTCACTGTGATTCAAATGTGAAATGACCCTAAGAGGCTTGTGTGTTTGAACTCCTGGTCCCTAACGAGTAGTGTTATTTTGGAAGGTTGTGAAGCCTTCAGGAGGTGGTCCCTCTCTGAGTCACTGGAGGCAGGTCTTGAGGCTTGATATCTCTACTCAACTTCTTGTCTGCTGTATATTTCCTGGATGCTGGTACAATGAATGTGGCCAGCTACCTTACACTTCTGATGCTGGACCTTTGCCTCTCTGGTGGATATAACTGGGGATTATCTCCCCAGTAGGCTGTGATATTTGAATACGTGATTCCAAATTCATAGCCCTGTTTTGTGGGGGAGACAGTTAGAGGGTGAAGCCTTGCTGGAGGAAGTTCATCTCTGGGGACTTGAAAAGTTTCTCTTCTTGCCCTGTTTCCAGTTTGCTCCTTCTACCTTCTGCCTGTAGCTTTCCTCCCCCTGTTCTGGCTACCATGCCTCCCTAACAGAATAGACTCATTCTTCTGGAATCTTAAGCCAAAATAAAGTCCTCATGCAGTAAGTTGCTTTGATCGCAGCGTCTCATCCCGATGAGAGAAGAGTCTGTGCTGCACCCTACAAACTATGAGCTGAAATAAGCCTTTCCTCCCACAACCTTTCCCTGTCTGGGATTTTTTTTGCCACAGCAAAAAGAAAAATAATGAGCCAAGTGGTTAGTCTCAGCTTTGCAAGTCAAGTGCTCCAAACAACAACAACAAAATCAACTGTTCTGTTAACCTAAACTATGTGACCTAGGTAATGCATTATTTAGAGTCATAATCTTACTAAGACATAGCTCACCTCCAAACCATTGGCTTCTATATCTATAGCTTCAACTAGCTACAGACTGATATATATTAGGAGAAATTGTCAGTAGTGAACACTACAGACTATTTTTCTTCATTATTCCGTAAAAGCATACAGCATAACAGCTACTTGCATGATATTCCCATCATGTTAGCTATTACGAGGAATTGAGGCATGAGCCGAAGCTTATGAGAATCAGTGCATAAGAGATAGGAAAATGCTGCGATTTATGCAAGGGGCTTGAGCAGTTGAGCTTTTAGGTATTAGTGGAGGTTTGAACCACCACTTGAATAGACTACACTTATTTTATTTATAATATATTCTAGTAATTAAGTTCATGCCTGGTGGTTTAAGTTGAGTTAGTCATTCAAATGATGGCTTCCTGATTGCATATCATCACAACACTACCGTGAGTCGTCATGGTCACCCTTAAGCACCATCTTAACAGAACAGACATTCCACCTGTCGGCATGCATGACAATCATTAAATATAGACATTACATGGCATCTAGTGTGGGATGGACAGGCTTGCCAGCTCAGCACAGTTAAGACTTCTCTTCCTATTGCAAGTCAGAAAACATTAGACCTATTTTTCCAATGCAAATAGAAAATGCTCTCTGGACATGTATTTAATCTTTTGAGCACACACTACTGACAGGGAGAGTATGCTGCAATTCAGATAGTTTTACATAATGCTAAGAAACAAGATAATTTATTAGTGTTCATCTAAAGTTTAATCCTCTTTAAAGGATTCTCCTGTTTCACCTATAACTTTGAAAGTAGCCTATCAGGGCTGGAGAGATAGGTCAGTAAATAAAGGGGCCTACTGACAATCCTGAGGACTTCAATCCAACCCCAAGATGCATATGACAAAAGGAGAGAACCAACAAAGACAGATGGTCCTTTGCCCTCGATAGTCACCATTGCACACAAACACAAACAAATAAAATAAATAATGGTGTAATAAAAAAGGATGTTCATCAAAGTTGCTGGCATTTATTTAGTATCAAGTCATCAAGCCTGAGTATTTTTCTAGCACTGTAAGTGAAATTACATCACCAGGAGCATGTAGTTTGGAGGGGTACAGTTCCTTTAAGAAGGCACTAGATACATTTATCTGTATACATCACTTTTCCTTCAGGTACAGCCAAGTAAGAATATGGTCGTTGGGGCTGGAGAGATGCCCCAGAGGTTAAGAGCACTGGCTGCTCTTCAAGAGGTCCTGAGTTCAGTTCCCAGAACCACATGGAATCTCACAACCATCTGTAATGGGATCCAATACCCTCTTGTGGTGTGTCTGAAGACAGCGACAATATACTCATATACATAAAAAATTTTTAAAAATCTTTAAAAATGTTATGATGCCTGTAATTCTTCATTTATTTCTCCAGATCTTCACTCCATGCTTCTCTGTTTTGACCATGTCCTAAAAGTCCTCTCTCTACGAACTCCATCTATGAACATGTTTGGCCAGTTTGGACCCCATATCCTAGACTTGCTTGACCTCTGTACACCCCATATCCTGCCCTCCACTGACCTCTGTAGACCCCATCTTGCCACAGGATGCTTGCTTGGCCACAGGAAGCACCTTGGACAGAAGAACTGGGGAGGAACCGAGAGAGAGATACTTGCTCCCAGTTCTTCCCTCATCAGACCAGGAAAGCCTCTTTTCATGCCTCATGCTATGGTAACATGCTTGGGACACCACTGTTGTTGTTTAGAGACAGCTTAGGTGTGCCCCACCAACGTTCATATGTTGAAACTTAATCCTGATTTTGAAATATTAAGAGGGTGGAAACATAATCCAATCCAACTGTGGTGTTTACAAGTGAGAGCTTGGAAAGGTGATTAATGTTGAAAAAGGTCATGGGGCACAGTCCCATGATAGAATCCTGGTGGTTTCCTAATAAGAAGAAAAGGTCCCTAGACAGACAGACACACACACACACACACACACACACACACACACACACACACACACACACACCAGTTTCTTGCCATGTGCTCTGCTCTACCTTGGGACCATGCCCAACACCAGACATGCTCCCTCAAGATTTTGCTTCTAGAACTATCTCTACAACACAATGCCAGAGGTGAAAGTTCTTGAGTGCTTCTTCCTCATCAGGTCTTGCTTTTCTTGACTCTACCCTGGACTTCTTTAAACACCCCTTTATTACTGTCTCTACAGTCACTTCTTTCAGTGTCTGATAAATATATCCCATCAGGATTCCAGAGGAAATGATGTTTTTGAGTTGTTCATATAAGAGACTCTTTTCTCCTGTGGTCCTTGGTTCAGGATGGAAGGCTGTATAACAGTGAGCGAACTGCAGACACATTAACAAAACAGTGCCTCATGCTCTTACAAAGTGCACCATGTTGTGTGTACATGGCCAGTCCAGACCCAGATATTTGTCAACTCTAGCACATTGCCTCCCGTTAACATCAGTAGATGTCTCCTAACCTAGATAGCAGTTTTGTTACTCACTGTTGTTGCTTGCTGATGGGTGATTGTCTATACTACAAGTGATGAAAATGGAGAGGTTTCTTCTCTCATTCCCATAGCATTCTAAAGCAGCATCCAAATTCACATGCTTTTGATGCAATCATTGTGTAAGGAGCTCTCTTGCATATCTATTGTGGTAGTTTGAATAAAAATGGCTCCCATAGGCTTATATATTTGAATGCTTAGGGACTGATACCATTTGAAAGGATTAGGAGGTTTGGCCTTGTTAGAATACGTTTGGCCTTTCAAGGAAGTGTGTCACTGAGGTGGGCTTTGAGGTTTCAAAAGCCCAAGCCAGGCTCAGCATCTCTCTTTTCCTGCTGCCTACAGGTCCAAATGTAGAAACCTTGGCTATTTCTCCTGTGTCATGTCTGCCTGCAAGCTGTCATGCTTCCTGCCATGATATTGGACTAAGCCTCTGAAACTATAAGTCAGCCTCTTTATAAAAGTTATCATGCTAGTTGCTCTTCACAGCAATAGAATACTAAGACACTACACACACACACACACACACACACACACACACACACACACACACAGCAGCAGCAGCAGCAGCCTTGACTAATGCGTGTCTCCCATCTTATCTGGCTAACTCTGGATGGAATGCTCTAATCCATGCCTGAAACTTTGCACAGGCAACCTCACACACATCCTTGCCCTCTCCCACCTGTGCTTACTCTACAATCACACATCTGCTTCCTCAGCCCCAATCTTTCCATCACGCTAAATATCTAGTCCAAGAGATATTGACTTTTGGTTTTGGTCCCTAATCTATTTTTCCATTCTCTAGCCTGTAAGATACCTATGGCTTCAACACTGACAGATACCCCAAATGCCAGTCCCCGTTATTTCTTAATCTAAGGACCCTGACACTATCATCTACCCAGCTCCTGTGACACAACTCAACCATATCCTGACTCCCTGGTGTAGCTGTTATGATCGTAAGCCAATTACTTTGTTCTGTGTCACCCAAATACTACCACCTCTACCCCAAAACACAGTCTGAACTCTTAGGAAGATGAACTCAATGCTAGTGTCATAAACTGATACTCATGAGACTCATGGTCTGAAAGAGACTGGAGAGTAAAGAGAAAAGTTCTTGAAGTTTCCTTCGAAGATACAGTGTGCACTTGTTCCAATCACCCTCCGAGGCAGCCAGCTGGTATTCTGACAGTTGTCCAAAAAAGCCTGATTTGACTTTAACCTATGGAAACCCACAGGGCATTTTATCTCTCAGAGGAGATTATGAGAAAATAGATTAGGGACCAGAAGGCAGACTCTAGGCAAACCAGCTCATTACAAATGTTAGCACAGTATTGTTTAATGAGTAGAACTGTGCCACAGGGGGAGAACAACACTGCGCATGGCCACTGCTGCTCTGCATGCTGTCCTAAGTGACCAGACTCACCTTTTCCTAGTGTTAAATAAGAACTGAAGGGAACTCAAACCACCATCAGTCATAACTCCTGTCCTGTGTCTTCATGATAAACTGGTAGAGTTGTCTTCTTACTTAGGTAGAGGAAATTGTGAGGTCTGAGCTGAAGAGGCCAAATGGGTCCCCGAAAGTATGACTTATTATCATGTGGGAATGTAAATTTCTCGAGAGTTTTCAATTAGAACGCCTTATGATCCTACAGCCCCACTACTGATCAAGTCTCTAAAGGAGTAGGTCTCAACCTATGGGCTATGACCCCCTTGGGGGTCAAGAGATCCTTTCACAGTGTTTGCATATCACATATTCACATTATGATTCATAAGAGTAGCCAAATTACAGTTATATAGTAGCAACAAAGCAATGTCATAATTGGGGGTCACCACAACATGAGGAAACTACATTGAAAATCTGGAGCATCAGGAAGGTTAAGAACCACTGCTCTTAAAGGAATTAATATCTGTACGTGGATAAGATGTCTACACTCATGCTCAGTGCATAGTCACAGTAGTCAACGGGCAGTATAGATTCATGTGTCCACCCATGGACACAAGGATAAAGAAATGGTTTTGTACACATGCATACACACACACACACACACACACACACACACACACACACACACGCATACACACACACTGAAATATTATTTGGCCTTCAAAAAAATGAACATAGAGGATATTCTGTTCTGTCAAATAAGCCAGGCACTGATCTCATGTCTACATGGAGTCTAAAACATACCACCACAGACAAAAAGATGGTGATGCTACCACAGGCTGGAGGGGGAAATGGGAGAGAAAGAGACGCAGAGGCAGAGGCAGAGGCAGAGGCAGAGGCAGAGGCAGAGGCAGAGGCAGAGGCAGAGGCAGAGGCAGAGGCAGAGGCAGAGGCAGAGGCAGAGGCAGAGGCAGAGGCAGAGGCAGAGGCAGAGGCAGAGGCAGAGGCAGAGGCAGAGGCAGAGGCAGAGGCAGAGGCAGAGAGACAGAGGATGTTCAAACAAAGCAATCATTCAGTCAGACAGGAAGAATTTCAGTTCTAATACTTGTTACCTAACATGGAGAGTGGAGTGGATATGACTATAGTATGAATTTGAAGAGTGCTGAGGGAGTTTAAATGCTATTACCACAAACATTACAACTATGCCAGGCAACAGATGCCAATTAGCTTGATTTAATCATCATATATTATATGTGTGTATTATATTGGAACTTGTAAATATATACAACCTTTATCACTTAGAAATAATATAGCCAAGTATGGTGCCTATAATTCCAGCCCTTGAGAGGTGGGGCAGGAGGATGAAGAGTGTAAGTTCATCCCCAGCTACATAGCAAGTCCGAGGGCAGCCTGAGCTACATTAGACCCTATCCAAAAGGGGAAAAAAGGCAAACAGTAAAAAGAGAAGGAATGTGAAGAGCAAAAAGAAGAGATGAACAGACATGGATGTCAGATGAGCTACTTTAATGACACAGCACACACTGATGACCAGTGGTCTCTCCAGAACTAATCTCCCCTCCACCTCACCTCCTTGTGAGGCTCAGTTCTCTCAAAACCCACGATATTAGATTTGGTGACAACCAGTTTCTTCCAAAGGTTAAAGAGGATCTTGAAATTAAAAAAGGACCCTTCCTGTTTTTCTGCTTTCTCTGCCCTGTGCAGTCCAGAAACCCAGCTTCACTTGACTGACTCGCTACCTGCTTCCTCTGCTCTCCAGAACTCACTATCACAGGCAATCTCAGCTGTGGAGGGAGCCCCTCTCTGGGAGTTCGAAGATCACTGTGTCCCCAGGACTGTTAGGATTCGTGTCCTGGAGCCCACAATGAACATCGTATCTACCTTAAAAAATGATGACGATATATCTAGATTTAAAGTCACTCATCCTGGAGTGCCATTTACTGTATCAGCAAGCAGGTGACCTTCCATATGTTTAAGCATATTTGATCACACCAGACCGAATATTTATTGCATATGGTGTCTAGAGGGGGAAGGGAGTAGGTCATGACCTGAAGAAGGTACTGAAGAAGAACAGGACCCGTAAGCATCTGGCTTCCGATAGTCTCTTGTCACAGTCTTTGTTCAGAGTACACCTTCATCTTTATCACAGGTACTGTATGTATTTCTGTAGGTGGGAAGACAAATCTGTTTGGTTTTGTTGTGCCAAAAGGCACTGGGAAGCATATGAGTTTTAAAAAGTAAAAAATAAATAAATAACGCGAAAACTAGAATTCATTAACAAAAGGTTGAGTCAGACTGTGAAGGTCCAAAGACTGGAAAGAAGGAAACTTGGAACTCAGATGAAGGGGAAATAATAACTTTCTTCAAAACAGAGGAAAGCCCCCTCCATCTCTCCCTTTCTCTTCTCCCCACCCAGCCCCCTTCTTTATTATTGATACCTCTGCTTTTTGATCTTGCAGCCTGTGTTTTGTCTTGAGGTGCTCAGGGGAAATGGCTAACAGTAAAATCTTCGGCTGCCAGCTCAGGTTCGGCAGCCAGCCCCTCTGGCTCAGCCAGCTGGATAGCACTGAATTAGCCCACCACTTCATTATCTCCTTTCTCTGCACATTTTGCTCCGGGTAACAAATACCCAAACAAGAGAGCCTTCTGCCACTCTGTCTGTGAAGTTCCAGGGTCTGGGCCAATTCTGCAGATCAGCCCTGGGCCCCAGGAGGGGACTACCCTTCATCCCAACCCACCTCCCTTCGGTCGCAGCAGTGAGCTAACTGCTGAGCTGCTGATAACTGCCTGGCTGAGGAACCCTGGAGCCTTGGGAGGCCAGGAATTGCTTCTGGGTCTACTTGGAGCCCAGGCAGGGTGGGGCTGGAGGGCCAACCAATCCTGATGTTGGGAGACATGATAGCTGTCCCTTCCGTCCTGAAGTGGGGTTGAGTAGCCCCAAGCAAGGCCCTTCTGATCACCGCTAGGCAAAGAAGCAGGTCTCTAGATTTGTTGAGGATGGGATTTTTTTTAATGTTTTATTCATAAAATGATCTCCCTTTAAGAATCATATCAGCCCTAAGTGGGTTATCCCAGCACCCACAAATTGTACTCTCATCTCTACCAGCATCCCACCCACGTCCCCCAAAACAAGCATTTGCACACAGGTAGATAAGTAACTGCAATCTAAAATAAATAGATAAATAGATAAATATAACTTTTTATTATTTAGCCAAAACAACACCAAACTGAATCAAGAAGTGGTCACATGACTCTTTACTCTTTTTTAGTGTTTCCTGAAATATGCAGCTGTTTAGCCATCCAAGAAAGCAAATTCCAGGTGAGATCTCCAAATCCAAGCGGGGTCTCAGGTGCTGCATTTTACGTCTGTCTGGGGGCACACTGTCCCTTTCCTGCCCCTGCAGTAAGGCCCCATCACCAATGTCTTCTTCCTGGTCAGTAATCTGCTTGTACCTCCTTCAGGTTGGGCAGAGCTGATAGGGTGAGCTTGGAGCTACGCTTCCTCAGCCAGCACCGTACAGGAGGGACAGAGGCAGGGAGTGTTCCCTTTAAAGTGACCCAGACTGCAATGTCATAAAACTTTTTGATTTTATTTTTTACTTTTAAAAAAGTGTGTGTGTGTGTGTGTGTGTGTGTGTGCGCGCGCGCATGTGCGTGTGCGCGTGCGCGTGCGCGCGTGTGTGTGTGTGTGTGTGTGTGTGTGTGTTCACCTCTGAAAGAGACATCAGGTCGTTTGGAGCTGGAATTTATGCAGCATTGAGCCGCTCTACACAAGTGCTGGAGACCAAACTCCAGTCCTTAGAAAGAATAGCAATCTCTCTTAACCTCCGAATCATCTCTCCAGACCCATAGAATTATAAAAGCATTTCATTTTAAAAAGGAGTTTTCAATGTTTGGTTAAACTGGCTGGCCGGTTTAGAGAGTAAAAACATTTACTAAACAAATTGTCAATATGAATTTGATGCCTCAAACCCATTATGGCAGAAGGAGAGAACTGACTCCATAGAAATTGACCTCTGACCTCCATGTGTATGCTGTGCCATGTGTACCTACACTGTGTGTGCAAATATAAATAGTGGTGATGATGATGGTGATGGTGATGGTGATGGTGATGGTGATGGTGATGGTGATGGTGATGGTGATGGTGATGGTGATGATGTTTGGCTAAAAAAGCCAAACTGTCAACAATAACAGTGGTTTAATGTAACTTCAGAAGGCAGTGGGAAAGATGACCCACAGAAACGTTAAAATTCAGGCTTGTGGGGTTTGAGAGATGACTCTGTTTCGTAAGGTGCCTGTCATACAAGCATGGGGACCTGAGTTCAAATCCCAGAACTCACATAAAACCATCAGGGATGGTGGTGTGCATCTAAAATCCCAGAGCTGAGGAGGAAAAGACAGGAGGGTCCCTGGGTCCCAGCTGGCCGAGCCAACTCAGTGAGCTCCAGGATCAGTGAGAGGCCATCTAAAAAAAATGGAGGTGATTGAGGACAACTCATGGTGTCACCCTCTGACAGGCAAATATGTTGTGTGTGTGTGTGTGTGTGTGTGTGTGTGTGCACATAATTCAGTGCTGCTATGAGGCTTCCTTAAATCAAAAGGTAATTTCACATTCTTGATGTAAGTACAATGAGCAAACACATAAGAGGGAGAGAGAGAACATAAACTCAAATTCCATGTTGCTAAAACTAGCAATATTTTTTATCAGAGGAAGGGGGTGTGGCTCTTCCTCTCCATGCCTGCCCTAGGTAGAGGAGCTCCAACTTTGCAGGAAGGAGGCTTTCCCAGCCACAGACTTGTAGACAGCAGCATCGAGACAAAAATATCAATAGTGAAATAACGCTAAATTAATCCAACTTATTTTGATTATTGATGTCCCACCATTTCCCGCCTGCAACAACATACGAGATGCATCAGTCACATATAAATTATTCATTTGGTTATTTTGGCAGCAGCGTCTCTCCATTTATCAAATGATAGATGGATGGAAGATAAGAAGGGTAATTTCATACTCTCTTGACACTTACCTTTGACATGATTTTCATATTTAATAAGGGAAAACCACTAACGAAACGTGCCTGGCAGCATCGAGGGCTACACAAATGAACAGCAACGCAAAGGATCTATAGGCACCCGGCCTCCCAGCTTCTGGCCAGAAGCTCTGAAAACTCACTGGCTCAGTCCTGCTTCCTACATGACACACGCTCCCCGGGGTCTGCGAATCAGAGTGGTCCAGTCCTTGTTGTGCTGTTATTTTCATTGTGCTGTTTGCTTGCTGAATCATTTCATTTTGGAGGACATGAACAGGAGACTCTGTTCTTATTTGGGCTTTTGGCAACATGGTCAGCAGGCCAAACAGCTTTCACTCTGAAAATGAATCTGTCGGGAAAACTACATGAGGGTTGTGATGGTTTGCATACGCTTGGCCCAGGGAGTAGCACTGTTAGAAGATATGGCCCTGTTGGAGTAAGTGTGGCCTTGTTAGAGTAGGTGTGGCCCTGTTGAAGTAGGTGTGCCACTGTGGATATGGGCTTTAAGACCCTCATCCTAGCTGCCTGGAAGCCAGTATTCTGCTAGAAGTCTTCAGATGAAGATGTAGAATTCTCAGCTCCTCCTGCACCATGCCTGCCTGGATGCCGCCATGTTCCCACCTTGATGATACTGGATTGAAACTCTGAACCTGTAAGCCAGCCCCAATTAAATATTGCCTTGGTCATGGTGTCTGTTCACAGCATTAAGACCCTAACTAAGACAAGGATCCAGGTTTTGACTGGTGTTTTCCTCATGTGTGTCAAAGCAGCTCCCCTCAGCATCAAAGCCACCCTCTCCCCTTCATTCTCAGAAATGGGATAATGGGCGGTCTCTCCCACTCCATCCTCCCCTTCATCACCAGGCTGTTTCTGTCTGCATCTCATGAACCTGCTCACTTGACATTCCACGCTACTCTGTAATACTCTATTCATGCAACACATGGGAGAGCCTAGAGAAGGCACCCACTGACTATGAGGTGACCCTTTACATATTCACCTAGATTCTACATTTGATTTAAAATTGTAGCCAAACTGTTTCAGAAATTGGACTGTTGGTTTTGGTCATCTGGAAACCAGAAAAATAAACAGTGGTAGCAAGAACTCTGTGCTATAAACAACTGTCTGACACTATCCATCATCATCACCATCATCATCATCACCTCATAAAAGACAGAAAATGATACACTGTGAAAATCTTCTTTAAAAAATTCTAGAAGGAAGACTGAGGCAAGTGTTTGCATTTGACTGTTTCCTGGAGGGACCTAGGGATAGAAAAGGTTTCTGGTCTGTGAGTAACCAGAATGCCAGGCCCAAAAAAAAAAAAAAAAAAAAAAAAAAAAAAAAAAAAAAAAACAGGGATAATTCTCCAAAGATGGTATTACTAGTTGATATAAACAAAGGACAGGACAGTGTTTGGGTGCAATGATGCTGTACAAATGGTCTCTCATTTGCAAGACTGTACTTTCCTTAAAAGATGAATATTTAAATCCATTTTAGGGACCCTGATATCTAGCCCAATAACAATTAATAAATAAGTATTCAAGGAATGTGTAGGACTGCTTGTAGTTAACATTTATTGAGCATTAGCCATCTGGCAGGTACTGTGTGAAAGCCTAGAGACCAATTACATCATCGAGTCATATAATAAGTAGCACCAGATCTCGGTACTGTAAAGTATGGGGAGAAGAGAGAAATAAAGTCAATGAGGACAGCTTTCTGAAATCATCCAACAGTGAGTAACAGAGCTAACCATGAGTAATTTGAGGTCCACAGCCCAAGGTATGGAAACAGTTACTACTTCTTAGGTTGACTGTCTCAGGCCAGAGCAGATGCTAGGCTAAACGCGGGACCACACAAAATCGATGTGATTTGTTCAGTAAACTGGTAGGCCAGAGTCAATAATTCTCACAGGAGTCTACAGCTGGAGCTCTCTGACACTATACACAAGATCAAAGTCCAAAGTCAGATTTGTACTTTTATTTTTATAAGGGCGGGGGAAAGGCCACCCAAACTCAGTGAGATTAAAAACCAACTCTGAATTTGTTCTTTACTAATCCTTTAATAAAATGCTCAGCTATGTCTTTAAGTAGACAACAAGCATCAAACACAGTGTAAAGAAGAGATGCCAAATTAGGCCAAACCCTGAGAAAGGACAGCCCTGACTGAAGATCTCATGTAAAGCCAACTGTATGCACTACCTTAAAGTGCTGAGGGAAGGTTGGCCCTGCTGGGCCAGCAAGATTGTTCAGCAGGCCTGATGAACGAATACAATCTTAGGTTACTTTTTTTCCTCAGAGGTCAGTCACTAAATCTAGCATAGCCTCAAGCAGATTAGATTAAACAAAGATACTAACAGTAGGAGGGAGAACTTGTTTAGATGGGTTAGCACCAAGTCAAGAAGCACGTCATGTGGGGACAGAGCAGCCCACAGTGAATGAGCTGCATGCATGGACATTGTTCTGTTAAACATGTGTGACAAACTGTTGAGAGCTCAAGTTCTCCAGCCCTGTGTTGACACTCTTCTTTATGTGACCTTTGGGAGTTTAACCTTTGGATGTCAACTCAGTTAAATATTTCTTTTGATAATAAGATAAGGAAAAAATATGATGATCCTCTAGCTATCAGGTATACCACGCATGTCAAACTGGTCATGTATATTTTTCTGCTACTGCTGTGCAAAGAAGACTATTGCATAGCTCTGAGAGGTTCAGCGAGAGATGCACAGAGCAGAGTCATCCCCAGCTCCACCCATGCCACAGGGTTAAAACTCATGTAACATAATAAAGGAGAGATTGTTTGCGTTAGGGTCATTTGTTTGCAAATAATCCAGATATCTTAGAAGTCATACACTTAAAAAGCCACAGGAACAGGCACCAACTCAAGTAGACTTCCTTCAAGGCTGGAGCCTGATTTTGCCCCCCTCTGTAGGATTAGGTTCCTGAAAGTGTCTGGCAGACAAAATGTCTCCATTTTTTAAAAATGGCATAAATTCACTAGGCTCAGTTCTATAAAATTTACTGACAATTTGGGGGTGCTTCAATGTCTCATAAACGCAAAATCTTTTCTCTGCTGTTACAGGAGAAATGGTCAAACCACAGAGATGACGTAGGTTTATAGACTTTCTTCCTCCCTGGCAACTACTAGAAATGATGTTTCCTTTTCCTTGGTAGCAAATTCAAACTCTAAAGATTTCAGTGTATCCAGAAAAGGGGATAAAGGGTTAGTTTTCATTCTGATGCCACCTCTTGGATCTCATGTTGGAGTGACATGGACTCTAACTAAAAAGATGATGGCTCCGTGATTGAGCTCGCTGCTGGTTAAGTACCATTATGGTGGCCCAGATGGGTTAAATAGGACCTAACAGAACTCCTGTAAGCTTTATTAAAATACCTTGTCTATTCGTGCGTAAAGTTTCCAGACAAAAAGCATAGGCAAGATGGTCCAGCGGGTATAGACACTTGATGATCTGAGTTCCATCCCTGAGACCTACATGGAGAAGAGAGAAAATAGACGCCAGCAATTTGTTCTCTGATCTGTATGTGCTCTTGTATGAGCACTGAGTGCTCACACAAGCACACACACACACACACACACACAAGTGCATGCACAGACACACAAATAAGTAAGAATCTAACAAAATATTTTAAATGTACGTTTAATGAAGGACGATAGAAATAAATGGAAATTTTTATTTTAGGATGGGCTGCACCAAGGTTGTGTAGGTGGATGTTGACCAACAACCCTGATGTCTGGGGAAGGTAACTAAGGTCCTGGGAGGCTGAGAAGAGCAGTAAACACTAATCATTTCTGCCTTTCAGAGGTCCCCACAAAGTATGACTCACCAAGAAAACCAACCACAAGGTAGCTCTCCAAAGCTCCTGAGTCTGTCAGTCTCTACCTCTTTGAGTTAGTCATCCTTTCCCTTGAGGACTCAAGGAGACGCATCAGAGAAGACCCTGGCTCCTTCAAAACCACCCGTCTCTTCCTGTTGTCATTCCAACCCCCATCTTCACAGCTGCAGATCAATCACTCCATGGGGACAAGCTAATGACACTTGACTGGTGCCGTGAACAAACAGGCTGGATTCACGGTCCTCAGGCAATCCCTCTAAAAAGATTTTAAACTTGGTTCTTAGGCCAAGTGAAAAGGCCAGGCTCCTGAGGCCAGAAAGCTATTAAAAGGACTGTCCACCTGTGCCCCCAATCTGATTGAGATCCAAGGTAGGAACACATGAAAGGAGAAACAATATTTTCTTTCTAGAGATACTGTATCTGAAAGCAGGTATGGAGTTGACCCCCCCCCCCCCAATCCCGTTGCCCATGCTGAAAAACAAGGTAACTTGTAATGTATCAGGGACATGGAAAGAAAGGAAATCATAGAGCTTCCTGTGTTTAATGAATGATGACGTGGATTATATCCTTCAGAAGATTAGGGATTTTCTCTAATGACCTTACCCTTGGTTATTCAGAGGAGCCTTCTCAAAAGGTAACCAATCTGTTACTTATAAAATACTCTTCAGCCAATTTTCAGCGGTAAAACTTGTTCAATTAGAAAAAGAAGCTCAGACTCTAATCTACCGTTGGTGTTATAACTAGCATCTTGGCTTGGGAAACCACGTACGTCAACCAAAACTCAATGGCCAGGACCACCATGGATGTCGGGATCGCATGAGACATCATCATTGAAGGTCATGTCTATATCTCTAGCCTTACTAGCCCATCGTGCTGCAGCTGTAATGGTGTTCTGAGCCGATGATGGCCATGTGGAAACTGGTGTGAATGCTGCCTGGTTTTCTATGACAGAATTCAGTGGTTCCTGATTTGCTTGTCATATGGAGTCTGGATCCTTTGAAATATCAGTGAAGTTTGTACCACGGGCTGGCCTTATGCTGCTTATGCTTAGAGTCTGTTGGGGTGGCTTAAAGTTTAAATTTAAAAATTGTTTTCATTATGTGATTGTGCATGTATCAGTGTGTGAGCATGTGTAGGTGTAAGAGCATGTGTGTGTGTGTGTGATTGCGTGCACCTGAATAGGGCAGAATGAGGCTTAGGGTCCCCTGGAACCAGAGTTACTAGACATGGGTACTGAACTCAGGACCTCTAGAGAAGTTACAAGTACTCTAACTGCTGAGCCATCTCTCAACCCCTCACATTATGAATGAGAAAAACCACATGGATTTGGACCTGGCCTATGTGGATCCTATTAGTCAGTGTGGCAGATGAAGTAGAGTGAGTATTCATAACTAAATTCACCATAAACCTGGATGGTTTATAAGTACGGTTTGCACGTTGTGATGGTTTGTAAATGCTTAGGTCAGGAAGTGGCACTATTAGGAGGTGTAGCCTTGTTGGAGTAGGTGTGTCACTGTGGGTGTGGGCTTTAATACACTAGTCCAAGCTGCCTGGAAGTCAGTCTTCTCTTAGAGGTCTGCAGATGAATACGTAGACCTCTCAGTTTCTCCTGTTCTGTGCTTGCCTGGATGCCGCCATGCTCCCGCCTTGATGATAATGGACTGAGTCTCTGAACCTGTAAGCCAGCTCAAATTAAATGTCCTTATAAGAGTTGCCTTGGTCATGGTGTCTGCTCACAGGAGTAAAACTCTAACTAAGACACATATTTTTAGAAAACAGCCTTCTGTGGGTCTGACGTTTCTACATCTGACTGTCTTTATTCAACCATGTCTGGGAGATGGTGTCTCCCTTTGGAGCATGGAGTTTATGGTCCAGTGAATGAGGGATGGTGTCTCTCTTCAGGTACAGAAGATTAGGGTTCCTCCACTGTGTGACCTAAGTACATGCAGATGTCACTTGGCCACCTTCATATAGCTCTGAGAATTTGGGTTCAGGAAGCCCCGGGGTTACAAAATCCTTTATTTCTACCTAAGAGCCTTGTATCTTCTGCCAATATTCATGAAACCATGTCTACTCCTTTCTAAGTTTGTTCATGGGTCCTTTGTAGTTCTTGACTAAGAGCAAAACAGTATTTCCTTTAGTCAAAGGATATGGCTGGTCTATTCATCTCAGCTGTCACGAAGGCTTCTCTAATAGCTACTACCAAATTAATTGGGTCTTGATCTATATTAATTTCTAATACTGCTAAAAATTAATTCATTAATGTCTAATACAGTTCATCTTCTTCACATCAAAAATTCTTATATTCTCTCTCTCTGTCTTATCACCATATATACATAAACTACCTTAGTTAGAAAAATATTCCTTTTCATTCTTGAAATTTTCTGTATATCAACAAAATATACATAATGATGTTTGAATCTTGAAAGTTTTCCACGAAAAGCTTCAGAAATAGCATAAGGGAATGTATACACATTTATATGCAATATGTACCAAATTCCACTAAAATGACAGACTGGCCAGAGACCATGGTACACACCGTAATTCCAACATGCAGAAAACAAAAGGTTGGCTGGCCTGGACTACATAATGAGAC
Organism: Arvicanthis niloticus; assembly: GCF_011762505.2. Classification (NCBI taxonomy): domain Eukaryota; kingdom Metazoa; phylum Chordata; class Mammalia; order Rodentia; family Muridae; genus Arvicanthis; species Arvicanthis niloticus. The sequence continues at coordinate 22,852,620 of NC_047665.1, read as the reverse complement.
TTTGAATCCAAAACAAAAAAGAACACAAGCCATTTTTATTCTATATAAATGTCTTTCTTCCTACTAAAAATACTGAGTTCTCTACTTTATTGAAGAACTAGAAAAGCATTACGTTTTCCATTTTTAAGTAGTCTTAATTATTGATGTACCAAAATAAATTTAGAGATGATTCATCTTAGTTAAGCATCAAAGTATCATTCTTCAGTCAGTCAAACCACTGTGAGTTTTAAGGGTGAGTTCCTTCATTCTATAATGAGCATCCTCCCCAAGGAACCATGGGATAGCTCTTAAACTATATTCAAAAATAGATTAAATAAGGCCAGAATCCCCTTTACCTGCTTACGACCCTCCTGGGAGAGAGATGACACCATTGCCAAATAAAGTGGTTTCCCAAGATGCAGCCCATACCCAGGAACAGTGGCCCATCCACAAACCTCACCCCCAGTCCTCCTCTGTGGTCCCCTAACTTTCTGAGCCAAGCACCTTGGAGCTATTCAGGAAAAGGGAGGGGCAGGGAGATTGTCTTACATCCCAGAGGTGCTGAAATGACTTTCTTTGGCTCTCACAAGAAGATGTAATGATGTTTCTTTATTCGGTGCTTGGCAAACGCCTAAACTGCCCAATAGAAGGGTTGCTAGCCCTCCTCAGTTGGGAAATCGGCACATAATTCTCACAATCAAAAGTTTCCATGAAACCCAGAGCAACAGACTTCCTAAAAAATAACAGATTCCCTTTTCAATCATTTCTAATTCCGGGGTCAGCTAAAAGAATGGGCAGTGAGCCTTCTCAGGTGCAAGTCTCCTCCATATTAAAAGGGGTCTTCACTTGCAAAATCAGATGCACTAGGGAAGTCCTGTACTTCCTCCCAATCTTTCTCAGTTCCTCTTTAGGCTAACTCCCATCGGCTGTACTGGTTCAGAAATCAAGCCCACTGGCCTTTGCGGTTGCATCCGCAGGGCTTCTGTGTGGCAGGGATTTTAGCTAATGTGTGTAGATGTAGCTGTCTGCTCAGCAGTTATATCTGTCATGCTCGGCTGCCGTAATGAGCACACTCCACTCCTTTCCTGAGCTGGACCTCACGTACGAATGTGAGGATCACTGAGGCCTAAAGGTCACCAAAAAACTTTGAAAGCCACGAGTTAAGCGCAGCTGTCACCTCAGAAAATGTAAAGGAGATAAAAACTGGGATTCTCCATCTTTGTCAGAGATCTGTGCCACCAAGCCACGGAGCTAAGCAAAGAAAAAGCCCTGGGACTCCTCTGACCTCTGCTTGGAAGTTTTTAGATGGTGTAGTTAAGACAGAAGTACAAATCTTGGGTCCATCTAACCCTGACCAGAATTGATTTTCCATCCAGTGACTGCTCAAGTTCTGGGGTAGTTCATGGCCTGTCTGACAAAGTGCCGTGGATAAATGGTACACGACAGCCCACGAGGGACCTTTGGCAAAGTTTCCTAAAGAGTGTTTTTTTTTTTTTCCTGACTGCTCTCTCTAGAGTTTTTTTTTTTTTCTGTTTGCAAACTAAAACCTCATTTTTTAAAATCCCACAAATGAAAGAATGGTGCATATGAAATTAAGAAAAAAAAAGCGGTTTATGGATATGGCCACATTCATTGACGTCTTAAATAAAGCTAAAGATCTCTCTCGGATCCTGCCTGATAAACCCCAGGGCTCAGTTCAGAGAAGTAAATATGTGAGAACAACCCTGGAGTATGTGTGTGTGTGTTGGGGGGGAGGGGTGTTTGTCCTAAAATAGCTCTTATTGTTCAGAATATTCTACAGGAAAGCAAAGCAAAGTCCAAGTTCTTCCTTCCGTTTGCAGTTTGTCACCGGAGCTTCCGTTTCTATTTATTCTTCCACTTTGAACACCTGAGTACTTCTGGGAACTGCAAAAAGCACATATTGAAATATGCAAATGCTATATAGCATGTGAGTGTCAGACGCCTGGAAATTAAATCAAATACAGAGGGAAGAAAAGAAACAGAGTACATTAAAGCTAACGTTATGGCCGCGAGCGGTAGATAAATTGTGGTCTCTGGTAGTTAAACAACAGCTGTTCGAATTTAAAATAAAATTATGATAAGGATCCCCAGAAGACAGCTTTTCTTGAGGTAACAGCATCTACCTTAATGTGCCTGTTAGCGAACATCACTGACAAACACACGGATGGGATGCTTATTCCCACACTTCTCCTGCGCTGCATCATCACCACTTCCGGTGGAGCCGGACTCTTACCAGGCGTGGTGGTTTCTAAGTGCTAAGGGGACCTCTGCTCCCAAAGTAAGGCAGGTGGATTTCTGCTCTACCTGTCTAGAGTCTATCCTAGGCAGGAAGACATTTGTGCTCCAGTGAACAGCCCAGTCTGTGAACCGCATCTGCTGCAGGAGAACAGCACCTCTTTAATGGTTTTACACCCGATAAAATTGCAATGCTTATAATTTTTTTTTCTACAGTTGGTGAGCAAGAGTTTTATTACAGAGGAAACCACTCAACTGGGATTTCTAAGAATGGCCAAGTACCATTTCCTAGGATACTTCAGACCTGCCTTGTATATAAGCCCAGGCTGCTCTGCGAATACTTTCTCTCCCTCTCTTCCTCTCTCCCCATCCCTCTTTCATGAATGCTCTTGATCTTTATAGCCTCATGATCCTCATCATAACCTTCAACAAAGTATGCATCCGTAGCATGCAGCAAATCTTTGTCCTTATTACACTTTAGTAAATAAAGATAGCCCAGGTCAAGAGATGCATAAAGCTTTAACAGTTTATACTTTGAGATAGGATACCAATGTCTACCTTTGAAAAATATTTAAGAAATTATTTTAAACTACAATTTTTCTCACAAATCTATGTACAAACACAGAGATTAAAGTCTCTATCAAGAAGGCTTTTTGCATGCCCCAGTGCCCTGGAAAATCTTAGTGGAGGGTTCTCAAATACACACTGAATTCAGGGACACCTTGCATTTTTTTAAGTGAACTAAAACAAATTAATAAGGAAGCATTATTGTTATTAAAATAGAGGTTTCAAAACAAAGTTTATGTTATAAACAGTGTATGAACTCAAATGTTACATTGTGTTGTTTCAATAAATAACACAAAATTTCTTTTAGTAATCTTATGCAGTGTTCTTTAAAACAGCAAAGGACTTCTTTTCAGTCAGAGTAAAGTTGATGTGACAATGGCAGAAGGGATAAATTAATTGAAAGTGTGGTCTATAAGAAAACTTAAATATTAAATAAGAAGATAAGCATCTCTTCACAGTCAGTAAAAGCAACTGGAGAAAGAACCAGTAACACTCCATCCATACAGATACCAGCATGTCAGTTTACGATAGCTTAACTTGATCTTGTTTGATGGTTTGTTTTTCTTTTCATTTACTGGTTTTATTTGAGGACAAGGAGAGGGAGTTGGGAGAAGAGAGGCTTTTTTTTTCCCCCATGAGACTCCGGCGGAGACAAACGGACGGAGCAGGATTCGAACAGGCAGACAGAGAGAGAGAGAGAGAGAGAGAGAGAGAGAGAGAGAGAGAGAGAGAGAGAGAGCAGAGGCAGAGAGAGAGAGAGAGCAGAGGGCCCGAGCCCTCTGCAGGTGGCTGCCTTAGCCGCTGTGCCACCGCTGGTTCGCTGAAGAGAAGCTTTTTAATATAAAAGTCTCACTTTGTAGTCCAGGTTGGCCTGGAACTCACTATGTTGCCCAGGCTAGACCTTATGTGTTGAGATTTATAGATACACCACACCATACACAGCTAAACAAATTTTCATAATTACCAAGATGTGGGAGTAATCAAGACATCTTTTGGTGGGTGAATAAATAAAAATTTGTGGCACACTATAAATGGAACATTTATCTAGTGCTAAAAGAAATTGGTTAACAAGGGCTAGCTCAGGATATCATTCAGCTGGTAGAGTGGTAGAGTGCTTGCCTAGCACACAGAAAGCCTTGTATTTGATCACCAGAACCACATAATCCAGGCATAAATAGTGTCTATAATCTTAGCTCCTGAAAGGTAAAGGCAGGAGGAATTCCAAGGTCATCTTTGGCTACCTAGTATGAGGCTAGCCTAGGCTACATGAGATGCTATTAAGCCATGAAATGTCTGATTTCAACTAGATGGGAAAACCCAGAGAGAGAGAGAGAGAGAGAGAGAGAGAGAGAGAGAGAGAGAGAGAGAGAGAGAGAGAGAGAGAGAGAGAGAAACCTAGGCTTAGGAGAGAGACAGCAGAAACATCAATTGAAACAGAGCTTGGGACAGGAATAGCCAGTAAAGGAGGAATGGCAGGTCAAAGGGGACTTTTAGTGAAACCTCCTCTTGTATGTATATTTCCTCTGATTCAGATGTTACAAGGGCTGGCAAGATGGATGAGTAAGTATGGGTGCCAGCCTAGACATTTGAGTTTGATTGCTGGAATCCACATAAGGTTGAAGTAAAGAAACAACTGGGGTACACACACACACACACACACACACACACACACACCATGCACTCACACATACAAAATTTTAATTGAAGCATTTCCTCCTGGAGCAAAGAAAGCTCGGAAAGTTGCCAGATTCGTAAGGTCAAAGTTATATAAACAGTAAACAATTATCACGTGAAAGACTCTCCCAGAGTGGAGCTGCCCTGCAGACTGTGCCTGAAGCTCCTTGGAGCTTTCCTAAGTCATCACCCATGCAGGGGTGGACCTTTGCTGGCACAACTGTCTTTGAGTGACCGATGCTCCTTAAAGTAACTCCAAGAAATGCATTGGTTCACCAAGCTAGATTTGTGTGAGATCATTTCTTTGATGTAGGGTGAATGGATGGTCATATTTCCTCAAGAAAAATCACACATTAAGGGTGAGCACATTACTATTTATTTGCCTACACTTAAAGAAATGAAAAGAAATCAGGGATGATTCCTAATGTAAACTGAGGTCTTTGGATGAAAATGATACGTTCCTGTAGCTTCAATAGTAACTATTGTTATTGCTTTAGTAGGGAAGTTATGTATCTATGAAGAAGGGAGACTCTGCAAATCAGATATCTCTTTGTAAGTTTATTAAAAATGCAAAAAGTATACTCAATGTACACTAAATCTAGTATGAACAATAAATATGATTTATTCATGTATATTTATTAATTATGAATCCCTGAAATATCAGTGCAAAGTATGTTTGTATTTAAATTAACTTTCTACACACGCAGGAAACCAGCTGAACAAATATTGGCATGGCATTGGTCACTATTAGAAAGCAAAGCCATGCGTTGAGTAATGGAAACCCTGCAAACATGCCGGAGGTCAGGAAGAAAAGAAAAGAAAACAAAACAAAACAAATGAACCACAAAACAAAACAATGGAAGAGTACTATGGAACGTTATGGAATGTCATCTGCTGGACATGTCATTAACTCACTGAAACTGTAGTTGCCTGCACAAGACTTATACAAGGTCAAGCCAGCAAGATCACTCAACATTCCTCCAGGCAGTACTAATCGAAATCAATGCAGTGGATTTTTTAGGTGAGGGAGATGGGGGAGGGGAAAAGGAGGGAGAATTAAGGTGGATAGACTCAAGATACATTGTGTACATGCATAAACTCATCAAAAATAAATGATACTTTAGAAAAATGAAACCTACAGCATTTTTTAGACAGAGAGTGTAATTATCAACACAATAAAGTTGACAAAACTTCAACAGTTAATGTTCAGGTTATATTACACTGTATTACAAATACTGTTCTCATGGATAAATTATGTTGTCAAGCTTGTTGTTCAGAGTGAACCTAAGAATATAGGTCTTAAGACAATGAAAATATGAACCAGTGTGTTATAGAAAGGCTTGTTAATGTATACATTAGAAAATAAAAGCTTTGTTCAGACTGTATAATACTCTCCTAGAAAGCATGCTTAAGTAGCAGCAGGAAAGCAAAAGTTGTATGTAATAAGAGACAGATTGCAAGGCTACAAACAGGGTCTGAGGACAATGTCTTGGCACTTAGAAAATGCTGCTGCTCTTCCAGGGGACCTGAGTTGGGTTCCCAGTACACTAGGTGACTCACAACTACCTGTAACTCTAGCTTCAGGGAATTCCATGCAGCCTTCTGTCCTGGGGTTACTCACATGCATCCACATAAAGGAAAATAAAATGACACTTTTAAAGACTGAAAATTGAGATAGAATGTAAACAACACAATCGATTCATATTAAAATACAAGATTGAAAGACTGTACTTTCAGGGCTCGTCTTGAACATTTGTAAATTACAAGGTTGAGATGTTTAAGAAAGGAAAGGAGGCAGGAAAGATCTGAGAGTCAAGGTTCTAAGGATCCATCAAATTAATAATGTATGAGAAAACTATAAAGCCAGCTAATCAAAAAACAAGAATTCTTTTTAAAAATGAGTTTAAATGTAGGCACCCTTTGTAGTTGGATGAAGCGTCTGGCAGAAGCTAAAAGTTATTAAGCAAAATTCCCTTGGCAGTTACAATGCCAGGAGCAGGCTTGCCTTCTCTTGAATTGTTGTGTATGGAGGTTCCTTGATGTTCCCCAAACAAAATAGGCAATTGCTACTCCTCTTGATTACCCACCAGAACTCGTCGATTCTGAAGATGCCAGATGTCTTAATCTTAAGTTATAAGAAAATGCACCTGGAATCAGACCAGAAGCTTTATTCCTGGTGGTTGGCCCCTCATAGTTGCCCAAAAAGTGCTGTGCCAGGTAGATCATAGACATATTCAGAGAAGTGACTGCTGTAGTATGGGAAAAGGATGGAATGTGACTGTCTAACTGGCATCTAAATAACTGTAGATATGCCTAGAGAATAGCATCGCAGTCACCTTGAGAAGGTCAGAGAAGCTTCTTGTTGCAGTGGGCTGTGATGGTTGTAGAGACTCATGACTGCTTAAAGCACAAAGAACAAATGACTGTTAAATGCTCAGACATTAATGCGAAGACTATGACACCTTTCTATGGCACCCATGATCCTGTGAACACTTCTATTTATGAATGATTCTAATGAAAGTCAATAAATAAATGCATGAAAGTAGAATCACCTGAAAAGAAGATGGGGATTACTGAGCCCAAGATTGGAAGAGAGAAGATAATGTGGAGGTGACTATGATAGAAATATGTTATATGCATATATGAAAATATAGCAAATGTTGCATATTATGCATAATTAAATATGCTAATGAGAACGTGATTTTTAAATGCACAAAACAATTACAAAAGAGAATTAATCCCATAAGAACAAAAGTATCTGAGGAGATAATTCATGGGAGGGAAAATTCAAATGACTGAAAGTATTTCTAAAAATTCAAACTCAAAGAAAGTAGACTCTCCTTTTTCCAATAGCCATCAGCCAATCTCGTCAGCTATAGGCAGAGACTTGCATCCTTGCTAGGATTGTTGATTAGCTTGATCTTGTGTTGCTCTAGCGAGGCAACCATAACTGTTGTGAATTCACTTTGAGAACAGTGATCCTGACTGTCCAGAAGATACTGTTTCATCATGATCCTTTCCAACCACTGACTCTATCCCCTCTTCTGCAAATAGTACCTGATCCTTGAAGGAAGGGGGAATGCTGTGATGTCCCACTGCTGGGTGAACACTCCATGGATACTATGATGTCCCATTTATGAATGAGCACTCCTCTGCATTGTGACCAGCTGTGAGTTTCTCCATTAGCCGCCATTCACTGTATACCGAAATTTCTCTGGGGAAGTCTTAGAACTGCAATAATTTAGAGTATAGAGATATAAATTTGGGAAGAAGTTTGATACTGTGTTCATTTAGCAAAATAATAGACTCCTCAGCTGAGCTCTTGGTCAGATTTACAGTGCCTAGCACATTTCCTCCTGTGAAGTAGGCTTTAAATTCAATCAGAAAGTGGTTGGTTACTCCTATGATATCCATGCCACTATGTGGGCTTATCTCGCCAAGTCAGTCGTCATTGTAATTAAATGGGTCGACATCAGTGGGTCAAATATGCCTCAGTGGATAGTCCCACACTAGTGGGTAGATAGCCGCACAAACTGGACTCAGTGGATTATTTTCTAGAATCCCTATCCATTGATTTCTTTTTCTTTCCTTTTGTTCTGCCTGACATGGGGTATGCTAGATAAGGTCCCTATTGCTGAGTGCATTCCCAGCTTTGATTTCTAGCAGCACCTAAGTTCACTTGATTTCCTATACAAAGCTAATTTTTATTTATGTGTTTGTTTAGGCAACTTCCAATACCCCCTAAACGGGGTCTCCAAATACAGCCACAGAGGAACCAGAACCTTCAACATATGAATTGGACTGAGAGGATGGGGCACAGCTCATAGCAGCCAACACTACAAATACCAATAGACAACTGTGGAGTTTTTGGATGAATATGGCTGCCATAGGCTCATATGTTTGAATGTTTGGTCCACAGTTAGTAGAACTGTTTGGGGAGGATTGGGAGGTGTAGCCTTGTTGGAGTGGGTGAGTCACTGGAAGGGGATGGGGCTTTGAGGTTTCAAAAACCTATAACAAGCTCAGTCTCTCTCTCTCTCTCTCTCTCTCTCTCTCTCTCTCTCTCTCTCTCTCTCTGTATGCATATGTGTATGTGTGTATGTGTTTTTACATTTTTGTGCTCATGTGTGTACTTGTGTTATGCATGTAGAAGCCAGAGATCAACAGTCAACATTGGTGCATTCCATAGGACAAAGTCCATCTCGTTCTCTGATTCATGATCTCATGCTTTTACCTATAGCTGAACACTTCAACTCGGCTGACCAATCAACAAGTTTAGAAGGTCCATTGGTCTCATCTCTCCAGTGCTGGGATCACAAGTGCCCTACTACCATACCTAACTTTACTTTTTATTATAATTTTGTTATGTTTATGAATATTTTCCTTTATTCATGCATGTGACCCATGTGCATGCCTGCTGTCCTCCGAGATCAGAAGAGAGTATTGGGTCCCCTGGAAATAAAGTTAGGAATGGTTGTAAGTCACAGTAAGGATGCTGAGAACTGAACTAGGTCCTCTGGAAGAGTATCCGGTACTCTTAAAAGCACTGAACCATCTCTTCAGTCCCAACACTGGCTTTTCATATGGGTGCTGCGGACTCAAACCCAGGTTCTTACGCTTATGGGACTACTTCACCCATGGAGCCATCTAACTAGCCCTCTTTTTGGCTCTATCTTACTTTGAATTTAAGACAGGAGCTTACTGTGCAGCCCAGACTGGCCTCAAATTTACAGCAGTCTTTTTGTGTCAACCAGCCTAGTGCCACTAACATTTTGTGTCTCCCGAAGGCATCAAGACATCGCTCTTGACAACCTGATTGTCTGATGTCTGCCACATTTTTCTGTGGGCCTTTTGTTGTTACTGTTATTGTTGTTGTTTTCCTGTTCTTGTAAAAAAGGTAAACCTTGTCAGAGGTAGAATCTTATTTGACACTCAGGTGGTCCATTCAGAGCCCATGAAGTACATAAGACATTCCATTTCCCAGAATGCGTTGTAACTTGCAAAGACTGTACCATCCAAAAAGCAATGTCTTCCTAAGCAGCTCTGTCCAGCAGGGTGGTCCATTTTTGTTTGGTGATTTTTTTTTTTTTTTTGGTCAATTGCATTCCCTAAATGAATAAGTAAAAGCAGAAATATCATCTGCTGTGTAACGGAAATTAGACTGTCTTCAGATTTTGTTCCTGGATCCTTAAATACCAGACTACAGTAGAAAAATTTTAACAGAATTTTAAGCACTGGAAAAAAATCCAAGTTTTATTTGACAGATGGGCAGCAACTGAAAGAATTTCTATCATGAGACTGTTTATTGGCTCTTACTAATTACGCACAACCATCTCTTAGCTCAATATACAACCAAAGACATAGGAAAAAATCATTACCCAAGAATGTCGTTTTCAAATTGATCAGCAGCAGACAGCCCTTTATCCTACAGTGCTTCACCAGGGTTCCTGTGAGGGCTGCTTTCTTCTCTGGTTGTTAATTTCCCACCATCCATCAGGAATGCTTTCCCAGTCATACCCTTCACTTGCCGGTCTAAGTTCTTAACTTCTTCAATGATCACCTCAAACAGAAATAATGCTCTCTGGGCTGACACCTGCTACCAAAGGGCAAACTTTTCACACAGTCCCTTAAAAACTGGCCTTTGTTCCTCCACAAAAGCAGATCTGCTGAGCCCCAAAGAGAGGCAGCTTTCATTGCCACATTTCTCAGCTCTTGGTTTCTTTTCTACATCTTTAAAATATATACACTATAAACCCTGTCTCAAAAGAACAACAAATAAACTGAAAAATAATAAACTAACCTGTGGGATATTATGATCTCTGTTATCATTTTTTTTTCTAAGACCTGAGAACATTCCTACTTAATTATAATGTTCAAACAGTAGATGTAATCCTACTTGTCAGGTTTAAATTGCAAAGAACAAGACGCATTCTGCCTGGTTTAGCAGAAGGCATTTATTCTAAGTATCAAGACAGTATATTATTGGGAAAGCTGAGGAAACAGCCTGTGGGTTAGATTTTAAGAATGACTCAGAGGACCAGGTGGTGGCGGCACACACCTATAATCCCAGTACTCAAGAGGCAGAGGCAGGCAGATCTCTGGAGCTTGAGGCCAATCTGGTCTACAGAGCTAGTTTCAGGATAGCCAAGGTTACACAAAGAAACCCTGTCTTAGAAAAAGAAGAAGAAGAGGGAGGAGGAGGAGGAGGAGGAGGAGGAGGAGGAGGAGGAGGAGGAGGAGGAGGAAGGAGAGGGAGAGGGAGCGGGAGAAGGAAGGAGAAGGAGAAGGAAGGAGAAGGAGAAGGAGAAGGAGAAGGAGAAGGAGAAGGAGAAGGAGAAGGAGAAGGAGAAGGAGAAGGAGAAGAAGAAGAAGAAGAAGAAGAAGAAGAAGAAGAAGAAGAAGAAGAAGAAGAAGAAGAAGAAGAAGAAGAAGAAGAAGAAGAAGAAGAAAGACCAAGAGGAGAGAAGAGAAGGGAAGGAAAGAGAAAAGGAGAGGAGGGATAGGAAGAAAAGGGAGGGGAGAGAAAGGAAGAGGAGATGAAGGGAGGGAGGGAAGGAAGAGGAAGAGAGTGGAGGGAAGAGGGTGGAAGAGAGTGGAGGGAAGAGAGAGGAAGAAAGTGGAGGGAAGAGAGAGAAAGGACGAGAAGAGGAGGGAAAGGAAGGGAAGGAAAGGAAAGGGATGAGGAGGAGTAGAGAGGGAGAGGAAGAGAAGGGAAGGGAAGGGAGAGGAGGGGAGGGGAGGGGAGGGGAGGGGAGGGGAGGGAAGGGAAGGGAAGGGAAGGGAAGGGAAGGGAAGGGAAGGGAAGGGAAGGGAAGGGAAGGGAAGGGAAGGGAAGGGAAGGGGAAGAATGACTCAGAGGTACAAAACCCTGTCACCTCACCAGGTGAGTTCCTCCTGCAGTTTGGAAGCTTTCTGCCAAATGTTGAAGCTGCTAACTCCTAACCAGAAGGCTACCAGGATCTGTACTCACAAATGGACCCACGCAACCAGCCACTCCATGATGCAGTCTGTCCATCTCCTCCTGAGGCTGGAACAGCAAAACCAAGTTCTCACATCGTCTTGTTGGAAGAACCAAGCACAGGGCAGCCTCTGCCTGACTCTCACTTCCCAAATCTTACATTTGGGTACCTAAATTTTCTACTTTGAGGAATTTAAACCATATTTGGAATCTTTAATTCAGAAAAAAGGAAAGCTCTAGGAAAATATACAAGAAATCATAGCAGGAAAAGCCTGAAAGGGATATTGAATGCCAACCATATTCACCTCAGTACCATGTTAAAGATATTCTTGAGCACATAAGAAGAAAGGCTAGGAGCATGTGATGATTCCAGTGGCCCATTAGAGGCATCCCTGGGAGCTTGTCATAACTTCAGATAAAGATTACTTACTATAAAATGAAGCATAGCAATACTAATTACTAACATTTGAATTCACATTATATGTAAACGAATAGTCATGTTTGTGGTCATATAATTTGTAAAAACAGTCCTGAGCTATGTTCTATATGTGTTCTTAATTTACATGTAGAACAACTTCAGTATAAGGAGGTGAGGTGATGTGTCCATTGATACATACTATTAATTGACGGACTGGAGATTCTAAACCCTGGAAGTTGTACCCAAAGAAACAGACAGTTTAAGACAGTTCTAGACATTTCAAGTGAATAGAAACACTGCTCTGACTGAGCTCCCCAGGCCGATAGTCACGGGTACCAAAGTTACATCCAGAATCTTCTCATTTTAAGCCACTATCCTGTATACGTTTCACAATCAGAAAAGAAATTTTAAAATAGGCCATATGATTTGGCCTGTAACATATGAGCTCTCAAATAAGTAAGTACATACTTCAAAGGAACTGAAAGTACATGTAAGTACATATTCCAGAGGAGCTGAAAGTACATGCAAGTACATACGCCAGAGTTGCTGCAATCTCCCAAAACAGCACCACCTCGGAGGACCAAGCATTTAAGCACATGAACCTATCTGGGGACATTACACAAACTCTAACACTCTCCCAGTGCAATTTTACTACATTAAAAACTGGAAGAGTAACTCAGAATTTCCTAAACCTTTGACTGGGAAAAAGGTAAAGTATTCACCCTGAGAACTGAAGCGTGTTTAAATTTTGTGCAATCTAGTGTAATCTGGAGGCTGTATAACAGTGACCTGCTGAACACAGTTATGTATGCCTACAGACCATACCTTGCCACCCACCCACGCCCACACCCATGTTCCTTGCCTTATCTACCTCCACCCACTGCTATCTGTGAAAGGAGAAGAGACATTTCCATGCTGTGAACTTACTGGGCTCAGGCTCACTAAGCCTGACATCTCTCACTGTCTTCAGGGAGGTCCAGATCCCTCAGGGGTGAGGTGACCACACATTTGACATCCGTCGCTTCTGCGAGCCTCCGTTGCAAAGCCCTAATCCATCATCCAAACAAACATTAATATTTCACCTCAGTTATCAAGTGTGCCCGATCAAACTTTTATCTAAAACATTCTTTATCATCTTTTCATTAAGTTCTCAAGAGCTAATGGTTTCTGAGTTCCCGGGGAAAGGATGATGCTTGGAATAATGAAGGCTCATTATTTCTCCACAGAATGCTTGTTAATTCAAATGACGATATTAAAACTATAGTAGCCTTCAGCGCTGGGGTGATTCCTAGCATACTTTATCATGTATCAATATATACTCTGTTTGTCAAAACTGCCCAGGGCTGGGGCTGACATTCTCTCTGGAGGAGTCTAGTGCTTCAAAAGGCACTGAATACACGAAGGTGACAACTTGCAGGGTCCGTGCCTCTAGGAAAAGGAAAGATGAAACTTGAAGTGCCACCGTCTCCCTTGATTTCCTTATTAGCATTCATAGAGAGGTGGCACCTCCTCTCTCTACTCCTCATGGGTCTCCCTTTTGGGTAGAATAAAAAGAAATCAATATTTTGAAAAGGAAGCATGCATGCGGAGGTTCTACACATGAAACCTTATTTATCTCCACTTAGTGGATCCCCAAATAATCTGTATAAGGAAAAAGATACTTATTTAGTTTCTGCATAGGTATGTGTCTGTGTAGGCTCAGACTCCACTCAACTCTGGGGCAAAGGAGTTACTGTTAGTGTTATTGTTAATATGTTAATAATTGGTAGGGGGACTTTTTAGTCTCTAAATTGTTCATTCATGCATATACTGTGCTAATTGTTATTATCGGGTTTGAGGAATTATGGGTTTCTTTACATATTTCTTTATCTTGTCCCAGCCTCCCCACAACTCCATTTCTGCTCCTGTATTGATTTCAGCCCAAGCCAGTCAAGAGACCATAGTAGCAACCAGGAGATCCAGCTGCCCTGGTTGCCCCTGGCTGCTGTCACTATTGCTGGGCAGAGATTGGGAATGGACATTATTCCCAACATCCTCGTGCTATTTGTGTGGGGGATCCTGGTTCTCTCAGTATTTATGGATAACATTTTCCCAAGCTGCAGTACATCCCTTGAGTGAGTCCCACCGTCTTTTTCCTCCTTGTATTAAAAGGCTGTGAAGCACTGGGAACACTTTCTGGACTCTTTGAACTGAAAGAGTGAGCCCAGCCTGTCACCTGGCTTGACTACCTGTTCCTTTTCTCTTCTCTTGCTCTCTCCCTCTGCTTTCCAGACATTGTGAAGCTTTGCACAAAAATATAAATTGCTTCCTTCCAGCAACTTTTCAGATTGTCTTTGCGCCCTGCATCTGTGATGCATCTGAGGGTCCAGCCTCCCAGCCAGGTCTCCCAGGAGGAGGCCAGAATTCTCAAAACTAGGTATTTTTATCTCACCCAGCCAGTATAGAAATCTGAAGAATCTTATCTGGGCCTTTCTCCAGAACCAGGAAGGAATTGTATTTTTGAAAAGCAAGCCGTTCTTTATGTTGCTTGGAGCTGCAAGGTCAATACTCGGGAGTGTTGCTGTGTGCTACCGCGTGCTTTCTGTGCTACTGTCTCTTAATTATCTCTCTAGTGGAAGACTGGCTGGCCTTCTGCCCACAGGCTCTGCCATACCAGCGTGGCGGACCCTCTGCATCCCAGCCTCAATTTCAGAACAGTGACTCTCTGGAAGAAAGAGACCCACATGCATGACTATAACTATATAAATTGCAGCACTCAGGATTTCTTGCATTGGACATTAATCACAGTAGGTAATAGAATGATGCTTATTTGAAGGAAATAAAAGTCACCCTGCTAGTCTACTAAATGAAGGAAATGAAGGACTTGGGCAAATGTGTTGCAAAGGGCTAAATCCCTAGAATATTTCAGTCCTTAGGTCAATTGAAGAAAAATGTGGTTTGAGAAAAATATGTAGGTCACTGCCTATTGTGCTTGTGGTTTTAAGTCTTCTCACTCAATATGAGCCAGTGTGTGAGAAACGCCTTCAGATCACACATACGCTCCAAATTTATTTTGTTTTGTTCTTTCTCATTTATTTATTTCATTTTATTCATTTGTTGATCTTATTGTATTTGGCTCTTTTTAGGCAGGGTCTCATGGAGCCCGAGCCAGCCTGGAAATCTGAAAGTTGCTATGTAGCAGAAGCCAGCCTTGAACCTCTGTCCTCCTGCCTCCACTCTCTGAATCCTAGAATCGCAGGTGTGCTTTAGTCTTGATACAGATACTAATGAAAGAGAGATGGGAGAAGCCCACTGCTAGTTGATCATGCTATTTCGTCTAAATCACTAATAACCGAGAAGCATATGGGCTATTGGTTTTCTTCACTGTTACAAGTTGTCTGTTTTTCTGTCCAATCATTCTGTTTCTCAGAAATAGGTAATTTGGGGACAAACTCAAAATATTCAGAAAAAAACGATGTTTTGGCATCTAAAAAATAGCATATTAATTTTTAAGAGCAAATGGTATTTGTCTTAATTACTGTTCAGTTGCTGTGCAGAGACACTATGACCAGGGCGCTTATAAAAGAAAGCATTTAATTGGGGCCTTGTTTATAGTTTCAGAGGGTTAGGCCATGACCATCGTGGTGTAAAATGTGGATACAGACAGGGCTCTGGAGTTAAAAGCTCATATCTGATTCTCAAGATATAAGCAGAAAGAAACAGAGCAAGACCAGGTATGACATGGACTTTTGAAACCTCAAAGCCCATCCCAGTGACACACCTCCTCCAAAAAGGGCAAACCTCCTAATCCTTTCTACCCAGTCTACCAATTAAAAACCAAACATTCAAATATATACACCTATAGGGGCCATTTTCATTTGAGCCACCACAATATTTATTGAGATTTACACACACACACACACACACCACAAAAGAGGAAGAAGATGGCTAAGCTAAGTACATCAATGGTAGCACATGAATTTAGTCCAAGCACTCGGGAGGCAAAGGGAGGAGGATCTGTATGAATTTGAGGTCAGCCTGGCCTACACAGCGAGTTCCAGCAAGGGCAAAGAGAAAGACTCCAGGTTTCACTTTCATTTCTGCTCAGAGTGTTTTCTTATAGGACATGTTTATAAGGCTGGGGTTGTTTAATACTTGCCTAATATACACAAAACCCTGGGCTCCACCGTTGGTGCTACATAAACCAATCATGGTGGAATAGGCCTGTCCTTCCAGCAGTTAGAAGATTCAGGCAGACAGAATCATTAAACCAAGGTCATCCTTGGCTTGGCTACAAAAACAAGTTCAAGGTCAGCCTGGGCTTCATGAGCCCTGTCTGAAAAAAAAAATGGTTGCATGTTTGCTTCGATCAGCTTTACCTCCGTGTAACAAAATAACTGTGTCAATCAACTTAAAACAAGGAAAGGTTCCTTTTTTGGCTCATGTTTTCAGTTTTCCACACACGGTTTCTTGTCCCGTGGTGAGATGGGAGGCCGAGACAGGAGAATCCAAGGCCAGCTGACTTGCAGTGTAAGGCAAGCGACAAGAGAGACTCTGTTTCACACAAGCTGGAAAATGAGGGCCAGTGCCTGAGATTGAGGTTGTCCACTGGAGTCTGTGAGCTCACTAAGTATATGTGAGCCTTCACACACAAAGACATGCTATCCATCACATGCATACATACATAAGAATAAATGTGTTTTCAATTATATAATCCTTGTACGCGAAGAAGCAAAAGGCATAATTTAACCTTAACCAAATGCCTTGATAGAAAAACAGCTGAATTGGAATCTATAAACTGCAAAGAGTCTCAGACTTTCTGTGGACTGTGGCTCTTAGCTTGACTTAGAAGAATGCTTTAAAAGTGTGGGCAGATTATGAGTCTTGAAGGGTTAGAGTGTGCAAGTTGGTTTTGGTTTTTTTAAGGTCCATCAATTATCAAAGTGGCCTTTAATCTTTATAGTGATCTGTTAGTCTAAATAATAAGTAACTGCATATAAATGCCTATTGAGGCGTTAAGACAGACCCAAATTAGCAGAACTAGAATTTCAGAACTATATTCTGACCAAACCTTCTTCCTTTGCCTGAATTCTCTCAATATCTCCTGCAGACGTGATGCAGCTTTGCTTAGCTAGTTTTGTGTGCAGGAACCTGTCTCAACCGACCAAACAGTCCAGCTCACCTTTTGGTATCTCCAGTCCTTAGAAAGTTCTTCTTTATGCTGAATTAATTGCCAGCTTAACCAGTTCCCCCGGAGGTTCTATTAAGTTCTCTGAGGAGACGGAGCAAGCCTGTTTCCACTTCTCTGTACCAGCCGTGGAGTGTGGCAGATGTCAGAAAACATCTTCAGTACAGTACGAGAGCAGCGTTAGGGCTTCCGGCCTCAAAGTGTCTGCCAAGGTCACTGGCCTAAGCAAGCAGTAGAAGGAAGCAATGGTTGTCTAAAGCTTGGCTTGACGGTGAGGAGCTATGTCATTGTCCTTTAGTGATTATTTAGCCGCTTCAAACTTGAATGGCCATTCTTATCTCATGCACCACACAAAAGGATGGGCACCGGACCAGATTTAGCCCCTGGGTGCTGTGTGCTCATCCCTACCCACTGTGTACCCATCCACCTTGGCATTCCCTCTTGACGTCTGACGTTTTCTTTCATCTAAGCATTCCCAGTACCTTCAAACCTTTCTTGGGAGATACTGTGCCACTTTTTTTTTCTTTATTCCAGACTAAAATTTCTGCTTTTTTTGCTTTTTGTCTATATAGGTGGTCTTCGCATATACATGCTGGACTATTTCCCTAACTGTGTCTTTTAAATCTCACATCAGAACTCACAAGTTCATTTTGGGTTTTGTTGAAATAAGGACTCACCTACGTAGTCCAGGCTGGCCTCAGACTCAAGCCTAGTCTCCTTTCTGTCCTGGGACTACAGGCATCTTCCCCTACTCCAAATTTGTTAATTTCATTTTATACTTGGGGTGATTAAAGCTAACAGAAGCCAAGTGACTTGCCAGAAATTGCATGGTCCAAACTCTGCATGAATTTGAAGCTTGCTCTACCAAATACCTCATCCCATCCATAGCTCCCTGTATCCAGAGTCTCAACCCTATGGGGAGAGGTTGAGGTGAAGCTGCTCTGGCCCTTGCTTGGAAAATCCCTGAGGCTTTTGAGTTCCCTCCATTCCTTTCTACACCTGGGAGCCATGTCTTAAGAAGACAGCTCCTATCAGGGAATTAGAAGCAAAGTGTATTTATTGAGCTGCTGGGTCGTCATCCTCATCTGCTTCCTGTTTCCAGGACACTTAGCATTTCAAAGAAAGTGAGTTATGTGATGAATCAGGATTTAAAAGGGAAAAGAGATCTTGGGGCATGCTGAATGAGACCTCCCGCCCAGGGCCAGAGCCTCCATAGGAAAATAAGCAGCTGACAGACTCCTCCCCCCACCCCAAAAAAAACAACAACAACAACAACAACAAAAAAAAACCAGCAATGATCTCAATGAGGCAAAAAAAAAGATGCTTTATCAGTCAGTCAACATTTTCTATCTTGTTACATCTTGTAATATACAGATATGAAAAAGAATATTATCTTCATCTGTTTTCCCAAAGTTAGACAAAACCAGAAAAGAGGTGATGGGTAATGATGGAGACAGGATTTCCTGGCATGACTGCTATATATCTGATGTGTAATTAGACCTTTACAAAACGGACCCTGGTTTTTACACAACTGAGGAGCATTTGGGGAAGCAGTCACAAAGGAGATAATGTGAGCAGGTTTTGCATAGCTGCAGCATGACTACAGTAGGAGGGTGTACTCCCTATGCAGAGTGACTGCAGTCAAAGAGGCATGCAGGCGTATGTCAGGCAAGAATAGACTGTGTAGGTGGCAGTGAAAGATTCTATCACCTGTATGACACTGTCCTTGCTGTCACAGGTCATGGGTCATAGTGCAATGCACCACTCATGTTCGCAGTAAAGATGACCCCACCGAACTCACTGTAAAGTCAGCTTATAAAAGCAAAGCAACTGCGAGCATACTCGGTGTACGACACTTGGTGATGAAAACTAAACCTTACCGGAAGTAGACAGTTAAGGATGGATGGGTGAGGGGCTGAGCAGGAGGATCAAGTGGAGAGGGGGATGGGGGAAGGAATACAGGGAGAGAAAGCTAAAATTAAGAGCTGTCAAGGGATAGTATGGAAACCTAATACAGTAAGAGCTATACATATATGAAGGGAATCTAAACAAAGCTGAAAAAAGAATGAGGGAAACAGAGACACATTTTGTCACCAAATCCAAATGAAGTTCCCAGTACTGGGAATGGATTACATCTAATTGAGCTGTTGGCCACAAGTGTCCCTTGGTAACCACCAGACAACCCAGGCTGTTGCCAAGACTGTAGTTTGCTCTCCACAAATGGACAGCAAGGCTCCATTGCAGAAGACAACACCTACACAACTCGTTGAACACGGAGAAATCAAGCTGGTGCCTGCACAGAGCCTTCGGCCCTATAGGCTAGTGTTCTTGGTACTAGAAGGTACCTAACCAGAGGCTATCTCCAACTGATGACCACTTGCAAGTGAAAATTTAGTTTTCTCCGAGGGAATCTCATTGGGGAAACAAACTACTCTTAAAGCTAGGCCACATGCACAGCAGTAGATGACAACCGAAAAGGAACTAAAGTCATCTCTGAAGATTCCTTGTCTCATAATGTTGTGCCGGGCCCCTATGTTCTCCTTTTCTTTTCTTTCCTTTCCTTTCCTTTCCTTTCCTTTCCTTTCCTTTCCTTTTCTTTTCTTCCTTCCTTTTTTCTTTCCTTTTTCATTTTTAAAATTTTATCCTTTTTTCTTTTTCATCTTCTTTTTCTTCTTCTCCTCCTCCTCTCCTTCCTCCTCCTCTTCCTCTTCTTTCTTTCTTTCTTCCTTTCTTTCTGTTTTCTCCCTTCGCAGCCTTTATTTTATATACATTATGGCTTCCAGTTTGTTATTTTTATGGGATTCCTGAGTGTGCAAACAAGGGAGTCTCCACTTCTTTATCTGCTTCTTTATCTGTGCCTACCCTTGGGATCTTTTCCTTCTGTTTTGTTCTGTCCTATTCCACTGCATTTGCTTTCTCTTGTTATGTTATATTTTATTATTATCTCTTAGTAGCCCATTTGCTTTCCAAAGAGAGGCAGAAAGGGTCTGGATGGGAGGGGAGGTGGGAGCAGTAGAGAAAGGGAAAGCCATAATCAGAATAGATTGCATGAAAAAAATATTTTCAATAGAAAAAAATGATATTGTTTAAGACTGTTGACATTTCTACTCAAGAGTTCAAATTACAGCCTTTTGATATAGGCTTTAAGTAGGAACCACAAAAACTCCTGCATTTAACAGAAGCCCATTTCCCCCACACAGTATAAATAATGGGTGAAATCCTTAGGGACTTAAGGACAATGGCCTTAGCTAGTGTTGTCGGCATTCTATCTAGCAAAGAGTCCAGGAGCAGGCATGGAGCTGGTGGCAAAGTCCTTACCTCCTATGGTGGTTTCAATGGGAACACCCCAGGTAGGCGCTTTTGAGAATCTGGTTCCCTGTGGATACCGTTTTGGAATCTACATAAGTCATAAACCAATCTCCTAGCGTTCTCCTCTTACCCCCACCCCCACACATTTGCACTATAGACTGCACACCCTTATGAATGTCATGCATACATACAATAATAATCATAGATATTTATTGAAAATCAATTTTTGTTTTCCAAAGCAACCAAGAGCACCAGACAGCCCAGCATATACCAGCACTGGCCTCTGTGTACACGTGCGTGCATTCCAACATAAATCACACGTGCTTTGTTTCTCCAGGAAGAGAACTGTTCTTCCCCTTGCTGGGTTACTTTCTGTAAATACTAATATCTCCAAGGACAGACTAGACCCAAACTGGGATGTCTTGTGAACAAGAACCACACGGATTTTTCTGTTTCCTCAGAGACTGTCTTGACCTATAGAGCCAATATCCGGTTGGAAGTCTTTCTAATCCAGGCACCAGCTTCTGCAGACTCTTCCGCACACCCTTGCCTCTCTTTCACTAAAGACATGAACCCAGTGGAGGTTGGCAGAGCTGTGAAGGCTTAAGACAGGGCTCCGGTCAATGTTTGCTACAGTACTGATTCAGAACCAGCTGGAAGGCACGGGTAAAGCTTCTCAGATTCCCTCCTCCGTATGGGGGAGCTGTGTCTGAGACAGTTGTCAATAAGGTAGTCCAGTGCATGAACACCTGCTCTCTAGCATTTGGAAACAAAACTGAAGCTACGTTTACTGTCCATGCTGCATGATCTAGGCTACTTGACGGTTTTAGCAGGGGAGGGGAGAGCTGTCTCGTTTTCTTGTCTCTTTAAGAGTGCTCAAGGTCCTTTGTGGATGAATATATTTGCTCCAAAAC
The DNA here is from genome assembly GCF_011762505.2 of Arvicanthis niloticus. Classification (NCBI taxonomy): domain Eukaryota; kingdom Metazoa; phylum Chordata; class Mammalia; order Rodentia; family Muridae; genus Arvicanthis; species Arvicanthis niloticus. Next base: position 22,831,378 of record NC_047665.1, on the reverse strand, counting down.
TCAACATTTGTTCTCAGCAGACCTCGTAATGCTGATCCTTAAATAACTGGAAGATTCTTTTCTGATTTGTCTCTCAAAGGGTTTGAATCTTATGCTTTTCTCCGTGCTTCTGTTTTCACAGGTATGGTGAGCAGTCACAGTGCCAAGTCCTAGTCTCAACAGAAAGGCTCCAGAAGGCACGCCCCCATCAGTCTACTGAGATCTCAAATCTTGAGTAATCTTGAATGACTGGAGAGAGGTGACGCTATTTAAATATGCTCCCGGTGAATATAACTAAAGCCTGCATTGTGGCTATAGTGGTTACCTTTCTAGTGGCTAGGACAAAATAACAGGAAAAAAGCAACTTAAAGAAGTTTATTTGGCCTCACACCTTGAGGGTACAGACCACTGGGTCAGGGAAGGCATGGTGGGAGAAACAGGAGGCAGCTGGTCACATTGTGTCTGCTGTCAGGAAGCAGACATGGATGAGTGCTGATACCCAGCTAACTTCCCCCTTATTCAGAGTAGGACCCCAGTCCATGGGATGGTGACACCCACATTCAGGGAGACTCTTTTCTCCTCTGTTACACCTTTCTAAAAAAAGAATTCATAGACACACCCAGAGATGCGTTTCCATGGAGAACCTAAAAGCATTTATCTTGACAGTAGAGACGAACCATCAGAGTAGCAGCACATGCCTACTGGGGATTAGTTACTTTGGGGAGTGTGCGTGTGTGCACTCATCCATTGGGTGCATGAGCACATGTGCACATGTGCTGTGGATGTGTGCATGCAGAGGCCAGCAGTTGATGTCAGTGACAGGTGTCTTCACCTACTGCTCTCTGGCTCTCTGTCTTTCTTTTTGTGACAGGATCACTCACTGAGCCTGGAACTCAAGTTTCTGCTAGTCTGGTCAGGAAGCCCTGGGATTCATGTGTCTTTGATGCCACCACCACCACCCCAGCCTGGGGATTACAGATACATGCTGTTATATCCCATTTTAAACAGATGCTGAAGATTACGTATGCTCTCAGGTCCACAAGAATTCTACCCTCTGAGCCATCTCCCCAGCCCCTTAGTTACTATAATCAAATACCTGAAGAGAAGCAACTCGGCCCAAGGAAGATGAACATGGATTCATGATTTTTGAGTATACAGTCCACTGTGGAGGAGAAAAAGCTGAGAGGCAGCAGTTCCCTGGACTAGAAAGAAAAAAAAAAAAAAAGGAAACACTGATCCTGCAAAAGAGATGTCTGTGGGTTTGAGCACAGTGAGCAGAGACTGAGATACCAACACATGACCACAGGACAAGACCCAGCCCAACCCAGCGCACCAAAGGAAGACCTGGAGTTTACTCAAACAATGATGAAAGCTGTGCTCAAGCATTAGGGCCAGTAAAGGGGGTTGGGTGTGTGACTTACGCTCTCCTTCATGTAAAGCAGCCTGTGGAGTAGAAAGAAGAAAGGAAAGAAGAGAAGGAAGTGATAGATCTTAACTAAGGGAAACAGAACTGGATTTTGACAATGTAGGCTCTAGGAGGACCACCTCATCCTCGGTACTCTGGTGTGACTATGGACCACACATTAAAGACCTCCTAGAAGTAGGTCTCAGTGGATAGTGGGAGTCTGTTCGCTTTCCATCTCTGATCTGCTTCCTGGCTAGTGAGGTAAGTAAGCAGTTTGGCCACCATGTGTTCCCACCAGGATAAACCCAAAAGGTTGGATGACTCATCTTGGGCTGTAGCCTCCAGAACCATGAGCCAAAGAGAACTTGCCCCTCCACCCCCCACAGTTAATTATCTCAGGCACAGTGGTATTTGAAGGTCATTTTTAAGTGATGAAGACATTATGCATTTTAGAAGCCTTTTTTTCAGAAGTCTGTTCTGCTGTGCTTGGTAGTAGTGGTACAAAGATGAATAAAGTCATAAGATAATTAACCCTGTCAGACAAGAGCTCGGGAGCAAGTGAAAAATGTTGACAGAAATGGTGGCCTCATAGTATGTAAAGAGCTCTAGAAAGGTGATCAAAGAGAGGAGGAGGGTGAACGAATGACACAGGAGCAGAGGTAGAGCTTTCTAGAACATTCTGAGATGTGGGAGCATGTTAAAAGAAAATCACCATGATAGATTCTGTGACCAGAGCTCTGGGTCCTTGGGGGCCAGTGACAGTGAGGATGTTCTGATTCAATAAAAGAGAGAAAGGGCGCAGAAAGCAAGGGTGGATTTCTTTAGAAAGTAGACTCCACAAAGACAGTGTGCAGAGAGATAGAAGTGAAGCCAAAGTGAAGACAACAGTAGATATGTCAATCCTATGACAATAGGATTGTCAATCCTATGGATGAGAAAGGAAAGACCCCATTAGAGACACTTGTCATATCCCCTAGAGCACAAGGTACACAACATTTAAAATAATAATTGTTAAATTGGACTGAGTACATATAATTGGGTATTTTAATATACAAATGTCCAGTTCTGGATTAGTATAAGATATTATCCTACCAGGGAGAGGCAAAGAGCTAGGTGCTATTTTTACATATTTATAAGGCCCGAACAGGTTAATGCATATTCTTGACATTATAGATTTATTTCTATGTTAATTTACTCTCAGAAAACATGTATAACTATAATATACATGGTGAAAAAGTAATTTTATTCATATCTTTGGACATAAAAAATATCATTATGCAGTCTAATAATCCCAGTTGACAGTTAGAATCATTTTTTTCAAAAAAAAATATATAACAGATATATTAAGAAAGAATTCAAGAAAAGCAACAGCCACGCTCTGGTCTGGCGCCTCTGTTTGCCGGGTGGCACTGATTTATGCCAGCAAGCACAGTCATTTGCAAGTCCATTTGGTGATCAATGCCTAGCCGAGCTTGCCTTTTATACAGCATTTTGAAAAGTTGTTCCCTATTTGCATTTGCTCAGGCAGCTGGCTGAAGAAGTCAGGCCTGGACTTTGCTGACCATGGAGAAAGCAGTTCATAGCTGTCTTTCCAGCACACACACACACACACACACACACACACACACACACACATATATATATATAACATGTCTATACATCATATGTTACATATTTGTATATTACATGTATTTCATATATTTATAGACAGATATATTAACCATAAGGTGAAAGCACAGATATTTTACAAACATATACACACACACCTTTAACAGTAGTGTAAGAATTCAAGGGCTGGGGAGATGGATCAGCCGTTGAAAGCGTTAGTCACATAAGCCCAACCCCCAAGCTTGATCCCCAGAACCCACATAAAAAGCTGGAATGTGGTGATACTTCTCTATAACTCCAGCCTTCCTAAAGTGAAGCGGGTGGAGAATTGTCTGGAAGTTCAGGGGTCAGCTAGGCAGAAGTACTACACAGTACAACAACTGAAATAGGAGAGACCCTGACTCAGACCATGAACGAAGAACCAACCAACCCTTGACACTTGCCCTCTGGCCTCCAGTCATGTATCACTTCATGGATGATGTATGTCCCTGCACTATCCACACCCCAGCACACATTTTAACCTTGAGTTGAGAATCTCATGTCCGTGGGTCCAAGCACTCTTTCCTAAGTGGCATTAAAAACAAACAAACAAACAAACAACAACAACAAAACTCAGGCATGGTTATTTTTGCTATTGATTTGGTGTCTTGCAGAACAATGAAGTCCTTTTTCATTTCTTCTATTTCCTTTTTAAAGAACTCTGTTCTCAGAAGAAATTGAACTTCTTAGGGATGAGAGTCTGCCAAGGGCTTAGTCCAGCCACTAATTAGTGAATAAATATTTCTTGCCCTGGGAACTAAAGCTCAGGTCCCCCACCACTTCCACCAAGTCCCACCGTGTGTAACCACAGAGAGCTGATCCACGTGCTCCTTGCTTTTGCCTGCTCTCTCTCTCCTTGACCCTGAAGAAATGAGCAGGTTCTGGCTTTTTCATGCAGCTCTCCTCCATACCCCTGCCATGGGGGAAAAAACCATGGCTTGGTGGTCTGGCAGTGGGAGAAACTACTTCTACACCCACAGGGAAAATGACAGCATGTTAAGGCAGCTGCTGTACTCATACACAGCAAGGGGAAGCATTCAGACAGGTCTGAACCTGCCTTTCAAAATACCTGACCTGCCAGAAAGGCAGGGAAATCTTCAGAGAATGTCAGCAACTCTTTCCCTAAAGCCACAGAGTAGCTCAGTCTGTTTGCAGCTTTGAGACTCACAGGCATCTCTGTCCACTGATGGTCACAAGGGAAGGACCAGCTTCCCTGAGCAGCCAATAGCTCAGTGGCTAGGATGCAAGAACAAGGAAGGAACTTAACTTTGGTAAAGCAGAAAGCTTCCAAAAAGATGGGATAAGCCCCATAACTTTATCCTTGAGGTAAGAAAGCTAACTGCTTTTCCTGAAACTTGCCCGAAGTGTCCTACACCTTCCCTCCAAATGTCTACCTGTGTCGTGTGAGCTCACAGTCTAGATGTCAGACTAAGCATCTGGGTGAAATAGTCTGTGCATAAATACATCCATGTCTGAAGAAGTCAGATCCCTGCAGGGTTTATTTAGTGGTTGTCTTGTTCATGAGAAGTGTGTGGCATACAGCCAAATACCCAGATGCACAACTAAGTTCTTTTTTTTTTTATTTACAAACTCTCATATAACTTTATTCAAAAAATAATAATGATAATAAATAATAGCGGCCTGTATTTTGAATAAACAGGTTTTCACTAATCTCAAAAGATTAACAAATCAGGGGCTGTGGGCAAGGCTCCTTCCCCTTGGATAAGAGGAGCTGCTCTGAAATCAAGAGGACCTTTTAGTTCAAAGTCTCAGAACTCACATAAGAAGCCTGGCCTGAGTATGTGTCTACAACTCTTGGCATGGAGACAAGTGGACCCCAGGAGCTAGATCGTTAGCCATCCTAGCAAACAGTGACTTCAGGTTCAGTGAAAGATCCAATCTCAAAATAAGGTGGAGAAGCTGGAGCCGTGACTCAGTGGTTTACAGCAAGGGCTGCTCTTCTAGAGGACCTGGGTTCACTTCCCACCACTCATATAGTGGCTCACAGCCATCTGTAAGTCTCACAACTAAGTTCTTATTAAAACTTATAAACAAAATCTGGAACACACAAAAGAACCCATAAAAATCGGGCAGTCAAACCAACATTAAGAACGGATTTGCCATCTTCATCCGAGACTAAGAGAAATGGTGACTATAGAGACAGAGGTTCAGAGCTGATTCCTTATACTGATAACTACCTTAAAGGGGCAGGTCATTAGTTGGAAAAATAGGTTGTCATTTTTGTATTGCAATGTTATTTGCCTTTTATGAGATGGTTGCTTTATTTTGCGAGCCTAGTATTGGAGCAATGGAAACAAAAGATCTTTAGGTTTATAACTACATGAGGGAGTTATGAAAGTGAGACTGTTTGCGTATTATATTTAATATGTACTCCACAACACTTACTAGTCAGTCTCTTTGGGGAAATTAACGTTGAAATAGTTTCTGTATTTAAGACCTTGATGCCTCCCGTGTATGTTGTATGAACCGATTCTGTAAGTGCAACGTTAAGTGCAAAACAAAACAAGACCAAAAAAAAAAAAAAAGTCATTAAAACAGGAATGCTACTGTCCCATTTTTCTCTACTGGACTCAGTAGAGTCTAAGACAAATCTGTCATAGCCTTTATTTTTTAAGACATAGATGAACATTCTCTATTTGCTTTGTTTGTTTCTGTTGTTTTGTTTTGTTTTGTTCTGTTTTCAAGACAGGATTTCTTTGTGTGGCCCTGGCTGTCCTGGAACTAGGTCTGTAGATGAGATTGGTCTTGAACACAGAGATCTAGCTGCCTCTGCCTCTTGAGTGCTGAAATTAAAGGAGTGTGTCACCACCGCCCAGTAGATACATTCTGTCTGCAGTGACAGACTATGAACTGATAGCATGGTGTCTCATGTCTATCTATAGTCCTAATGAGGGATCCAGTAGGGACCGTCTCCTATCTCCAAGCAGGTTCTTGTCTGGCTTTCTCTGAGAATGTGGTGGCGGGGGGGGGGGGGGGGGGGGGGGGACGGACAATGCAACATGCAGAGTGGAGAGACTTTATTACTAATTTGGGACCAACAACCTTACAAAGAGAAAACAACTGAAACCAGATTGCCACGTGGCATTTACACTAAACAGCTTTAAACTCTCAATAACAATAGCGTGATGCTCAGAGAGAGCCATTTGGGGGTCAGAGAAATGTCACCATTCCAGGGAATGTTGTAGCCCAAAAGATACCAGCCAACAATACCGCTGGCAGAACATGTCTGCATGTCTGAAAATGCTATCAATTCTCAAGGGACTAGAGAGAAGGGAGTCTCTAAGCTGTAAGTCTCCACATCTAGAGGCAAGGAACTACCGCTAGAATGAATTCCCTCTGCAGCCTAGAGTGGAGTCTTAAAGGCAGAGCAAGTATGGGTCTCCTCCACTTGGAGAGTAGTGTGATGAAACACCCTGCTAGGGACAAAAGCCACAGACATGGAGGCCTTGACACTAGGGTGTTCAACCTGAGGGAGTACCAAATGTAGTCCTTTCTTCCTCCTCCATCAGGTTTGACAGTACCCTGTGTTCCAAAGCCTGAAACTATATGGTGCTAACCGAACCTAGCTGAGTCAGCTGGGTCCTGATTGGCTGAATGTGAGCATGCAGATAAGGTGAAAAAATAAGACCAACCAGAGAAGAGAGGGCAAACATAGTTAGGCAGTGGAAGAACCCTGAGCCTACCAAGCGTTCACAATCAAGTTTTCAGACCTCTGCATCTGCAGATTCTTAAAACATGTCCACCAGCCCGGGATGCCATGACTGACAGCCCACCTTGGCTCCTTGTTTTATTCATTCAAGCAGGGATTCACTCCACTGGGGATTTTGGGTTCTTTTGCACCGTCTGCTGCTGTGCCAATAGCTATCAGCAGTCCTCTCTCGGTGTTCAAGCCTGCCAGCTTTCAGAACACTGTCAGAAAGCTCCATATGACGGGAGGGGAACAACTAACCCTAGCACTCAGGAGCCTGGGACAGGAGGACCAGAGAAAGTTCAAGGACAGTCAGATCTGCCGAGTAAGACCCTGTCTCAAGGGAAAAGGAAAGAAGGAGGGGGCATTCAAACTATGACCATTAGAAATTTGATAATTATAAGCAAATTATATTTTAGTATTTTATATGAAAATGTACATGTGGCTACAAAGCGCCAAACACAACATTCATCAACTACAGTTTCTATGTGTCAACAGGTAAAATCCACAGACAGAAGGAAGTTCAAAAATCAGGTCATAATTTCCCATCTACTAGATAAAAAGTCCAGTTGCTTTTTTTTTTTCCTTGAGACTGGATCACATATCGTGTAGCCCAGGCTGGCCTTGAATTCTCTCAGTAGTAGAGAATGACCTTGGGCTCCTGATCCTTCTGCATCCACTTGCCATGTACGGGAGCTTTAGGCATGGACCAACCCTTCCCAGGACTACTGTGTGTAAATTCTAAAATTCTAAGTCCTCTAGCAAGTGTATAATGCCATGGTTTTGACAATATTGATGTTTTATTTTCACACAATGTGTAAATAAAGAAAAAGCTATTTCTATTACTCTACAGTCTGTGTGCAATGGGTGTCAAGTAAAAATACCATTCTTGTGCACAGAGCAATAGAAAAACATACTGAGTGCATCCAGAATTCTGGCTAGTTTTTAAAACTATTTAAATGCAGAAGTTAAGCATTTCTTCATCTATGGTGTATGTTTTACTCACTGGAGAGTAACTAATTCTTGCACGAATTGAGCGTCCCCCACAGATCAATGCTAAAAAACTACTTCCTGGGTATTATGCTAATAAAGAATTTATAAATTTATTCTCTCCTCACCCCAAAAGTACTTTTGAGATGTCAAGAAAAGAACATCTCCTTGCTCCAGAAAGATATAAAACTGAACCCAGTACCAAAAGAGAGATCTGTGACACCTCCACAGAAAAGTACAGAAGCCACGAGAAAAAAACACTCAGGGCTGGAGATGTAGCTCACTGAGAGGGTGTTTGACTAGCATGCATAAAGCTCTAAGTTCGATTCCTGGTAACCTCCAAAAGGCAAAGAAGTAAGAAAGATTTAAAAAACAAAGTCCTTCATGGGACCAAGAATCTGGAGTCATGAGTCCCTCCCTATGTGCTCCCAAGCTAGTGGTTTAGACCCTGGAGATCTCTTTGGTTGGTATTGTTGCTCTCCTTATGGGGTCACAAACCCTTTCTGCTCCCTCAGTCTTCTCTCTAACTTCTCCATTGGGAAACCCTTGATCAGATCAGTGGTTAGCTGTGAGCATCGTCCTCTGAATGTGTCAGTCTCTGGCAGACCTCTAAGGAGACACTGAGTTGGGGGGAATGTGAGGGTGGGGAAGTGGGAGTGAGGGGGATAGGTGGGGGCACAGCCTCATAGAAGCATGAGAAGAGGGGATGGGATAGGTGGTTTCTGGGTGGTGGGGAAGTGAGGTAAGGGGATAAAATCTGAAATGTAAATATAATACCCAATAAAAAAAATTTAAAAATAAAAAACAAAAATAAAAAACAAAGTCACCCTTGTTCCACAGGAAAGGAGGCTGAAACAGGCAAAGAAAAAAAAAAGGGTAAATCCAGGCCACCTCTTGTGTAAAACCTCAACCAGGACTTGGAGTTACTTCATAACAGTTACTTCATAGACAGTCTGCCAGACTTAATGTATTTGATAAAGTCTCTGGCTTTTCATCTTCAGCCTTGGTTTGCTATATTAATCCAAGAGTTTCAGGAATATGAGAAACAATGGCAATAATTCAAAATTTTTCATTATCTGCTCTTGGCTATGTCTTCATTTGTCACAGCTGCCTGGCTGTAATGAAAAAGCTGCTCTGTCCCTGATGCAGATTTGAAGTGATTCCTTATCAGCGCTCCTTTCAATCCCAGGTTCCCCTGACCTGGGGACCAGTATGGGCTCCTTCTGACTGGATAACTGCAGGCTGTACGTAACACTTCCCACATCCAGATTACCTACCCTTGGGTCCATCCAGGTCCCTGTGTCTGGAACTCTTAGAACCCTAGCCTGAGACTTGACATCCCCAGCCGTGACCACCCAAGGCTCAGCTAAGAGGTCTCAAAAGTCAACTAAGGAAGCAAGTGATAGTGGAGAACAGAAAAAGATTAATTCCACGTGGCCACATTTAAAAGAGCAAAGAGGTCCAGTGACCCTCTCCCTTCACCCCCCAAGTCCAGCTTGTGGAGGTTTAAATAGAGGATATTCCTAGTCAAGGTGTGGTCCCGCCTATCATGATTGTCTTCATAACATTCTGTCTGCAAGGCAATCTGGTAAGAATCCTGTGAACTCTCTTCCTGGGAGACAAGTTCATCCTGTGTTAGCACCAGTCATCATGGTTTTCCTTGTCCCACCAATGAGATTTCCGGGGTAATTCCAAGTCCTTGGGGTCTGTTGTTTTTAAAAGTCTGACGGTGAGCAGAAGTATCCTTGTAAACTGTCTTCATCCCTACCACAGTAGTGACCCTTGGACCTCGCAGCTCCTTCTCCAGCCATCATGCTTGCCTGTATGCCACCATGCTTCTCACCATGCTGATGAGGTACCAAACCTCTGAACCTGTAAGCCAGCACCAATGAAATTTTTTTTTAAGAGTTGCTATGGTCATGGTTTCTTTTCACAACAATAAAACTCTAACTAAGACACCTTCGTACGAAAGTTTTAAAAAACCAAATCAGCTGAGGGGAGCAAAGATGGCTTGCCTTCTTGCTTATGAGAAGTGACATCTGAGTGGGCAGGTCCCAGGGGATTTTACTGATTGGCTTCTCTTTCTCTTCCTTTCTCCCCTTTCTCCTTACTCTCCACATGGAAAATTCTCATCTTCAAGGCTTTCCTAAAATATCAACCAGACCATGCTACTTACAAATTTAAACTACCTGTCCACACACCGTATTCCTTCAGATCATACAGTGGTTTATTATGTATATATTTTAAGATTTATTTTTATCTTCTGCAGGGGGAGAGGAGAAGGGTAGTTGTGTTCTAGGAGTGTATGTGTGGAGGTGCTGGGGTGGGAGAGTTTTGTGAAGAACAGAGCTGAGTTACAGGCGGTTGTGAGCTGCCCAGCATGGCTGCTGGAAACCCAACCCATGTCCTTTAGAAGACCATCAAGAACTCTTAATGACTGAGCAATTTTCCTAGCCCCTTCATTATTATTTTTTAATCTGCCTCCCCCATCCACAGAAGCATGGAAGATTGGTTCTCTTTGGTTTGTTGTGTTCCCTGTTTTTCTCAAGCATACCAGAACATAAGTTACAGATAGTAAGGGCTTCTGCCCATTGACTCCACCACAAGCTATTGATTACAAGAATATGATATAGATGAAAACAGGGGCTCTTAAAGTATGAGAAAAATAAGATATAAGTTCTGGCTAGCATCTGATGAGAAATAAAAAAAATAAAAATAAAAAAAAACAATATTCTCATTTGGACCTCAGAGAGGCCAACAAAGCCTCACGGTGATTCAGAAGGCCTACCCTGGTGGATGGGAACCATGGGAGTAAGAAGTATATTATCTCACTAAAGAAAATAATTATTCTACCTATCTCTTTAGTGTGACTTAAGGTGAGCCCACAACCTACGGTGATCCTTTAACCAGATGGTTGACAAAGCCTACCCCAGGTCAAGGATCTTATTCTCTTGTCCCAAAGGAGTTTTTCTTAATGGACATTCACTGCTACTCTAACAAATGCATAGGACAGATTGTGACCTTAGATTGAGATAAAGTAGGAAAAGAACTTGGGAATACGGACAAGGGGATATGAGCCACACTTAAGACCTATGCATATGACCTGCAGGTATGGCCTTCTTCCTTCCCCGGGTATTTTCTTGGAACCTTAAAACTAAAGGGAAAACTCTGTTTTATAGCAAATATATCAGAACTCCCAGTGACACTGTGACTTAGGTGGTTAGTTTACCAGCTATGATCCCAGTCAATAAATGGAGTTCATCCTATGGTCTAACTTGAGTTAAGATACCTTTAAAATTAAGGGAGCGCTTCTGGTTGCTACAGATGAATTGCAAAGCTTTGGAGGCAAATCAGCAGAAAGTTCCTTTTCTGTCCTTACAATTTATTCTGTTTGTTTATGTATTATTTTCACTTTGAGCCAGGGTCTCACTATATGTAGCTCAGGCTAGTCTCAAAGCTGTGGTATTCTCTTGACTCTTGGTCCCTCTACTTCTACAGTTACAGGCATGTGGCATCATGCCTGGCGAGATCTATATTAGCTTAGTGACTTCTTTGTCTTTACAAGAAAAGCAGCGAGAGCTACTTTAATTTTTTTCTGTGAATGTTAGAAGCTATTATAATGAGACTTTTTTCCACCACTAATTCTTATCCTTAAACATTTAATTCTCAGGGTCCTAAGAGCCCTGTATTTCCATTCTGTGTGGCTTCTATTAGTTTTGGCATAAATATATTGTTTTAGATTTATTGTATGTCAGTCAGAAACATCAGTCTGACTGATTTCCACAACTCATGGGTTCTCAAGTGAGAGTTAAAAACTCACACAGAAAAGCCATGTCCAACTTTTGGTTGTACATCCTGTAAGTAACAAAGAACGAAGTCCTGGAATGCTGTGCCTGTGAACTGAGCCCTGACCTGAGCCTGCAGGAAAATCTTTGGACTGTGGTATTTTCCATAGTTCTATCTGTAATTGTCAGTATAACTGAAAGATTATTTCTTCATCAGGCACTGGGGCGGGGGCGGGGTGGGGGGGGAAGAGACAAGAGCGTTTCTTCTTTGCAAACCAGAGCAAAGGACGATGGCCAACAGCCAAGGTAACCTAAGGTGACAGGGAAGATGTTCTCTGCTGTTGAGCCTCTGTCTAATTCCAGGTGAGCATCACGTGTTTAAGACCATAAGCACATGGGCAAGAGGGAGGAGGCAGGAAACATCTGTGGAGGCTCGGTAAAGTACCACGGATGATGTTCAAGTAGTGAGTGGATGGATGGATGGATGGATCAGTGGATAAGTAGAGAAATTTGCTCAATTGAGACAGAACATAAAAATACTAAAATAGAAAAGAAAGGAAGAAAGAAAGAAAGAAAGAAAGAAGAAAGGAAAGAAAAAAACAAGAAAGAAAGAAAGAAAGAAAGAAAGAAAGAAAGAAAGAAAGAAGAGAGGGAGGGAGGGAGGGAGAGAGGGAGGGAGGGATGAAGGAAGGAAGAAGGATCCAAGGCAATGTCAAATGTGTCGCTCCTTAAAGTTTAGATGAAGTTTTCTCTGAAAGAAAAGGAATAAAGAAGGGATGGTGGAAGTAGAATGTGTTATCTTTTCATTACCGTGACAAATTCCTGAGAACATCGGCTTAAAGAAAGAAACAATTTATTTTGGCTCATAATTTTAGACCTGTAAGTCTGTTGCAGATTGAATTTAAAGCGTTCCCAACTGGGTGCCTGGTTCTCCTTGGTGGTGCCACTTTAAGAGGGTCTGGAAACTGGAGGAGGTCAGTTTCTGGCAGAAGCAAGTCAATAGGGATATGCTTCCCCCACCCGGATAGTTCGTTTGTTTATTTGTTTTTTATCTAATTATTATTTTTATTTTTGTCTCATATATTACATCTCAACCACACTTTCCCCTCCCTTCTGTACTTTAAGCCCCGCCCTGTAATCTCTCCCCCAGATCCACTTCTCCTGTTTCCCTTCAAAAAGGGCAGCCCTCCCAGAGACAGACTCTTGAGGGTTATATATGACCTTGATTCCTATTTCTGACTGTTTCTTCGTCTTGTGTGATATGAACTGCCTCCTCCATGCTGCAGCTACGATCTAAGCTGCTTGGCCATGCCTTTCATGGTATAATGGACTGAATATCATGAACCCAACAAATCTTACATCTCCTAAGTTATTTCTGCCTGGCATTCTGTCATAGCAATAACAAGGTAATGGAAACTTTCCCGTGGTCCCTCGGTTCCGTCATTTCTAACTTTTGGTGAGGTAGCAGCTCAGAGCAGAGGGAGCTGATGGAGGAAAGTTGCTCACTTCTTGAGATGCAGGAAGCAAAGAGAGGATGGAAGGTCCAAGGGACAAAATAGACCCTTCAAGGACATATCCCCAGTGACTCAGCTACATATTCTAAGACTTTCCACCACCTCCCAATAGCCCAGTAGGGGAAAAATCATCAAACAGATTCATCTATTGATGAGTCAAAGAACTCATGGTCCAATCACGTCCCTAAGGCCCCATCTTGGAAAGGTTTTATACGGTCCCTCATGGACCCCATGGTATAGGATTAGGCTTCCTAAATTCTTTCCACACATTGGTTTTGCCTAAGAAATTTTTTTGAAATCCTGGAGATAGACATATATGCATGTCAATAAAGATATACACACACACGTGTGTGTGTGTGTGTGTGTGTGTGTGTTGAATAGTTGCTGATAACAACCAAAACAGAATTTATTTTAAGCTGTTGTGGCCCACATCTTTAATCCCATCCCAGCACTCAAGAACTCTGCAAATTTAAGGCCAACCTGGTACCTATTAAGTTCAAGAACACCCAGTGCTACAGAGTAAGGTCTTGTCAAAAGGAAGTAATGAAGGAATGAAGGAAGGAAGGAGGAAGAAAAGAGGGAAGAAGTTAGGGCTTGGGAGGGGGTTGCTGTTTGAGACAGGGTTTCTCTGTACAATCCTGGCTGTCCTAGAACTCTATAGACCAAGCTGGCCTTGAACACACAGATCTGCCTACCTCTGCCTCCCAAGTGCTAGGATTAAAGGTATGTACCACCACGACTGTCATGAAGAATTTACATTTAAACAATTCTTTGGTATACATATACTTTCTTAAAGACAAGAATAAAATTAGATTTTAGACAAGTACAAATTTGCATTTTTCAGAGATGGCAATGTTCATTTATCTAACATAACATGATGAAAGATACACTAATTTGATACTTACAAGCTAAGGCATGATAGAAGGAAAATATTTAAATCTTTGATTTCTGTAAGTAAACTGTGTTTCTATGAAAGCAGGAAACATCACAAATACAGGAAACCCCTGCAGTCCCTAACAACAATCCTCTCAACTCTGGGATGAGGTGTTTAAGGCAGTGCTCATTAGAATTGCATGGTATAGCAGCAATGTAACCTGCAAAGTTCACATACTTTGAGTTCACAACCAAGGCTGCAGTGAAGCCATGTAACACAGGCAGGTGGGGCCAGAAGCACCTTAGGTTCACTGCATGTTTGATGATGATGTTGTGAAACTTAGTTTAAGACACTCTGGTCCAGGAGACTCAAAAGTAATGAATGAAATAGTTCATTGATCAACAGTTAGAATAACCCCTGGGAAGTGATCTAGACTGGGCAGGACCACCAGCATCATAGGACTGCAGGATGGGATAACCTCATTAGTGTGTGGAGACTGCAACCACGGGGAATTCTCTGTGTGTTAACCCAACCTCTAAGGAGATGATCAGCTCCTGCACCCTAGTCTTCTCTGTCTTCTGAGGGTTGCTTCACCCTTTCACACTTCCTTTAGAATAAAACCCTAGTCTCTCCTAGAGGCCCAGCTTTAAGCAGGCCAGGCAGCTTGTGTACACACCACATTCCTGTGTCCTTGCCTTCAGCCCAGTCAAAAGGAAGTGAATGGCTACAGGTAATTCTTTCTCTATCTCTTGTTTTTCACTTCATTAAATGAATCTGATATCAAAGACTACAGTAATTTTACATATACTATGTCTACTGAAATACACCGAGAAAGACCATCCAATTCTAGAAGAACAGTCCAGACAACCTGAACTTCAATGTTTTGACAGATTGTCAATGGTACTTTGCTGGCATTAGAACTATCTGTCAAATGAGAAACCATGGAACTCAGTCACAAAAGATTGTCTTATAAATTTGAGGAGACATTTCTACATGACTCTTTGTGAATATTTGCTCTAAACAAATGGGAATCTCCTAAATAAAAAATACTGGGAATTTATGAGCCAGATGCTCTCTTAAAAGGTAGATAAAGGGGAGTTAGAGACAAGCTCAAAATAATTTTATTTCCTGAAGAAAAGTCCAGAATCAAAGAGATCAGGATGCCTTATGGGAAATGAAGTTAGAGGTGACAAACCAGGGCCATGGCTCAGTAGAAGAATGCCTGTTTAGCATGCATGCATAAGGCCTGGAGTTCAAAATCAACAGTAAAAGAGAAAAAGGGAGGAGGAGGAAAGGGAGGGATGGAGGGAAGAAGGAAGGCAGGGAGGGAGGAAGGAAGGCAGGGAGGGTGGAGGGGAAGGGAGAGAGGGAGAAAGGAAGGGAAGATGGGAGGGAGGCAGGATGGAGGGAGGAGGATCATCAGGCATAGGAAGGAACTAACAGGAGAAAGAAGGAATTGGGGACAGAAGCAAAGTGAAGAGAGGAAAGGAGAGAAAGAAGTAGAAGAATGGAGGAAGAGGAAGAGAGGAAGAAAGCAGAGAAGCAGAGGTAACCGAATCATTATCAAGCTTGGGTCTAGTGAATGGTGCCTGGTTCTTAATGCATACCCTGTGCATTTTAAGTCAGAATAAAGGAGAATGGATCACCATCATCCTCTAGGAATGTTCACATGGATTGAGAATCATGGCCAGGATTTTCAGTTACCGAAACCTGGCCTTATGTCAGTTGGGCTTTGGCTGAGCACTTTCCCAAACACTAAGAGCCACAGAAGGCAGCTCATATGTATTGTCCCTTTGTGGAGATGAGAAAAACACAGTTGAAAAGATGAGGGCTCCCTGGCCAGCGTTGTATGTTTTTAATCTCACATCTAATGTATTAACTATACCTATTTGCCTCTGAGTGCTCAGATGATGCTGAACAAAGAGATACAAAAAGGATGAGCCATTTGAGTCCCCTTGGGAACCATATGCCAAAATAAACTCCTCCTTCTCTGAGTCACATTTGGTCCTGGCCTTATACTATAGCATCAAGTGTAACTGGTAATTTGACACAGAAGTTGGTGTAGGAGTGAGGAGTTTCTGCGAAGAACTTGAACCTGTGTTGCAGGTCCCACTGGACATGTTTGTGACAACCAGTGTTGTCATGTGCATAGATCTGGGTTGGTCTGAAATGATGCCACCAGCCAGTATGTCGCCAGGCAGGGACCTGAGCCCATTTGCTTCACATTTACAGCAAATGTTTGTTAAGTTAGGACAATGTCATCACTAATCAATCAGTGGAGTTATCGTTAATGAAAGCTTTTTGGAAAACAGTTCTGAAGCTACTCATGGGAATCAGTCTCATGCACAAACAACCCCTCAGGACCATACTATAGTGTTCATGTGACTCAAGGGATATTTGAATTGGAGCCAAACACCTCCATGAATACAAGGTTGTAGGGCACAGAAGGTTCCTTAGAATGAAAGTTCCTGCAATGTGGCACCAAGGAAGCCGTTTATATGTTCCCAAGATATCTGAGTGTCCCCAGCTATAGAATTAAGTGTCCTACAGTGGCTCAGCAATCTCACCTGCCTCTGTATCTCATCCTGGTTCATGGTTGGTTTCTATTAGTATGTAAAATGAATGGCTCCTTGGAAAATATAAGAAAAGTATAAATGTATTTGAAATACTTTTTTGGCACTTTAAGTATCATTTTGTTAGTAATCCCATGCCCCCCCCCAAAAAAAAATCTGGTCACAACATGCTTCCTTTGGAAATAACCACTACTTACCCTCCCTCTTATCAATGAGTCAAGCTGGCAAGCACCTGCCTTTGCTGCAGTGTCCTGGTATGTCCCCGTGGCACGTGGCCAGCACTCAGAAGTGACGAGCTGCACACATGCCACCATCAGCTGGCCAGCCCAAACCATGGAGAGACTCATGTGGCACCTTCTCTGCCAGTGCCATCCATGACTTTGGTCAAAATTCATACAAACTGAGAGTGAGGAAGCAAGGCCTCAGCATTTTTTTTTTTTTTTTGTAATGGCTTTGCTTATTTCTCAAAGGTCTCCTTGAGGAATCTTCATATTCTCTCTCTCTCTCTCTCTCTCTCTCTCTCTCTCTCTCTCTCTCTCTCTCTCTCTCTGTGTGTGTGTGTGTGTGTGTATGTCTCTCCCTCTTCCTCCTTCCTTCCCTTCCTCCCTCCTTCTTTCCCTTCCTTTTCCTCTTCCCCCTTGATGCTTTAACAGAAGATAGCTTATCTGGATTTAACAAGAATTTTCTCACAATTAAGAAATGGTGTATCAGGGGCTGGAGAGATGCTTGCCTGGGGATCGGGAGCATGTGCTGCTCTTGTGGAGAACTGGAATTCGATCCCCAGTACCCACACTGGGTACCTCACTGCCAGCTACTGGGTCAGACTACATGAGGATGGTCTGTAGGTCCCTTACTGTTATTTCCCTTTGAAATCTGCTGAGTCATGCCTCTGCCGGCCACACCATCTCACCACCATTGTCTTCCCCTCTCCTACTGGAATGGCCCATTAAGCTCCGTTTTAGGCATTTAACCATTTTCTAGTGCAACTTTCCAAGGCCTTTCACATTCCAAAAAAAACCAGATCTACATACCCATGACAGCACCAATGGTCACAACTATGTCCAGTGGGATCTGCCCATGGCTCGGTCAACACTGTTGATTCTGAGATCACTTTCAGTGCAGAGAATAACAATTCATGCTTAGACCTTTTCATATTGTCTACTGTGCTGTTTGAAGTTCTTTTGTGGCACAAGCCATCTCAGGGGAAAATAAATAAATAAATAAATAAATAAATATCAGAGAGAAGAAGAAGAAGAGGAAGAGGAAGAGGAAGAGGAAGAGGAAGAGGAAGAAGAAGAAGAAGAAGAAGAAGAAGAAGAAGAAGAAGAAGAAGAAGAAGAAGAGAAGAAGAAGAAGAAGAAGAAGAAGAAGAAGAAGAGAATACAAACTATATGAAAACTTCAGGGGTGCCTTGGATGTCTTCACCCCCTGAAGAACTCCAGGCATGACCAGAATGAGCTTCCGAGAAGATCAGTAATCTGAGTCCATTGCTGCCATATGCCAGACTCTTTAGGCTCTGTTCTCAGTGAGACTGCCTCTCTCTGTGGTGTCAGAATGTCTGTGGTGGCTTCCTACCAGAGTGACATCTTACACATCGGGAAAATGGCAATGCCTTTCTCTAATGGTACAAGAAAATAGGTGATAGGTGCATGTGCCTTTCCCCTCTGGCCTCAGCCTTGGTCTCGGATACAGTAGCCCCCAAGATGTTGATACCCAAAAAGGACAATATTGCCATCTACGAACTCCACTTCAAGGAAGAAGCAGTGACGGAAAAATACATATATCCACATCCCCAAACACCCAGAACTGGCAGACAAGAATGTACTCAATCTTCGTATCATGAAGACCATACAGTCTCTCTAGTCTCCAGGCTACAGGAAGGAGCAGTTTGCCTGGAGACATCTCCACTGGTACCTCGCCAAGAAGGGCATCCCATCTCTCTGCCGTTACCCTCACCAGCCTCCCTAGATTGTGCCTGTTACCCGGCACATACCCTTGATGCTGACAAGAAACCTAAGGCTGGGGTTAGCTCAACAATGTTTAGAGGCAGCTTTGGTCATGGACATGGTCAGCCACCTCAATGACATTGGAGGAGATTGTTTTGTGTTGAATGGGCTTATAATTTTTTTAAAAAAATTTAAATGGAGACAGGACTGGGGAGATGGTTCGGTAGGTCCTTTATTTGCCACATAAGTGTGAGGACCTGAGTTCAGATCCCAATAAAGACAAGTGCAGAATGCTCATCTGTGTCTGCAGTGTTCCTACAATAAGATGGGTGGCAAAGACAAGCAAATAGTCAGAAGCTGACAGGCCATCTAACCTAGTGTACACAGCAGTGAATGAGAGACCCTGTTTCAAACTAGGTGAAAGGCAAGCCCTAACACCTGAGGTTGTCCCCCCAAACTCTGTACATCTGCCATGGCAGCTATGTGCCTTCACTCTCGCACATAGATTACATACACTTCAGGCAAAGGGAAATGGATGGAAGGAAGAAAGGAAGGAAGGGAGGGAGGGAGGGAGGGAGGGAGGAAGGAAGGAAGGAAGGAAGGAAGGAAGGAAGGAAGGAAGGAAGGAAAAGAAGATAGAGAATATTTCTTATTAGCAAATAATAGCCAAATACTGTAGCTATAATAATCATTGACTCACACCTGCCTGATACCACTTAGGTCCCATGCAATGGGATTAGCCTCACTTTGACCCAATATACTAATTTACAATGGCTATCAAAACAAGGTACCACAAACTAGGTAATTTAACATCAAATACCTACTTCCTCATGATGCTGAAGGCTACAAGTCTAAAATCAATATGTCACCAGGGTCGGCTTGCTCTGAGTCCTCACTCTTGGTCTGTCCATGACCATCTTCATCTTCTCTGTGGGACTTCACATGGCCTGAATGTCGGTCTCCTAACCTCTAAAGAGGACATGATTCATACCAGGGTGTACTGTACCAACCTGTCTTTAGCATGCTCACCTCTCACAGAAGCCTGTCTATCTACAGTCCCATTCTGAGGTCCTAAAGACTCTAGGATGTGAATGTTGGAGGGGTATAACTCAGCCTCTTGAATGTAATTTTCTCAGAAATTTAAGATGCTGTTAGCAAAAGAGTGGGACATTAATGCAAGGTAGATAAAAGCAGCAAGGCCTGCCATTCCTTTTCAGCCTCTGCAGATGCTGTCCCCCACAGATTCTGAGATGGGGCAGGTCTAGGGCCTCAGAAATGCCCACGCTTGGGAGGCTAACACCTTCAGTCAACAGGGCTGGGAAGGAATTTTAATGCTTTCAAATCATGTTGCTTAAATGTTCATTGGGGGATTTAAATAGATCTTACTGGAAAAAAAGGACTGTGTGGTTTTTAAAAAAATGAAGATGTTTGTGTTTTGTTTGTTTGGAAATGCTTAACTCAAATTAGACAAGTTTCTAGACCACAGGATTTCCCAAAGCCTTTTAATATGTGAATAATTTTTGTGAAGCTCTAAGAATGAGCGTGTAATCTGAAGAATGTACCATCGCTCCAGACACACATTAGAGAAAGCTTCCTTATGAAATGCTATTCACATATGGGACATAAAACAAGTTTTGGTTGGGTGAGGAGACAGGACAGAGGCAAAACTAGACCCCAGCACTGTGAGAGGCTGACTCGGCCAATTCTACAGCACTCTTAGCCCAATCTGGTGCTGAACGGTCACATGTGTATGTCCCTCCAAGGCCCCTGTGTTGAAATCTTAACTCCCAGTGTGGTAGTATTAAAAGTGTGGGCTTTGGATGGTAATTAGGTCATGAGAAAGCCCTTGTGGTTGAATATGTATGTTTATAAAAGGAGTCCCAGAAAGATGGCTGCCTTGCCCTCTATCTGAAGACAGAGTAAGAAATACTGTGTATGAACCAGGAAACAACCCCTCACCAGACACTGAATCTGTGGCCACCTTCATTTAATACTTCCTAGCCTCCAGAACTATGAAAGAATACCTTTCAGTTGTGTGTAAGCCACCCAGCCTTGGGTATTGTATTTACTATCCTGAACAGTGAATACTCAGCCTCAGCTCACAGACAGCAGGAGGCTTAGAAATGAAAGAAGTGAGCCAACACAGGCTGACTGTAGACAAGAATAAAAAAAAGAATGGATCAGGGTAGTAGAAGAAAAGAGAAGCATTATTCAAAGCACCAAATGAACGCGTTTCAGTAAATTCAGGCAAGAATTGTGGCCAATCAGTCTTTGGAGATGCACTGGATTATTTGGGGCTTTAAATTAACTACTATTAGCTGTATTAATTACGAGTCTCGTTGCTGCAAGAAAATATCAGGTAAAACAATTCAAGTAAGGAAAGGTTTATTTTGGTTCACAGTTCAACGGAGAGTTCATCACGGCAGCAAACATGTGGCAGCAGGAACATGAGGCAACTGGTCATGTCACATACACAGTCAGAAAGCAGAAAACGCCAAATACCCATGCTCCTCTTGCTTTCTCCTTTGTATGCAGCCTGGGACGCCAGCACATGGAATGGTGTCACCTACATTTAGGGTGGGCTTGCCTGCTTCAATTAACCCAACCTACATAATTCCTCCCAGATGCGACCAGAGAATTGTCTCCAAAGTTTTTCTAGATCCCGTGAAGCTGGCAATCACTACAAACCCTCACACCTACCCTGGAACTCTCTAAGCATCATTTAGATGTCTGTGGTAAACCAGGAAGACCCTTTCAGCTGGATAAGAGAGAGAGGAGAACCTGGAAGCAATCTGGACAGAAACAATCTATCTTCCTAGACAGCAGGTACTAGTACAAGATGCAACGCACATCCATCAAAGCCCCACTGAGGTGTAGAGAGAGTTCACATCCATAAAGTCAGAATTGAGCTTAGCCTATCAGAGCTGACTTTCTACTTGTAAGCATAGGATGGTCCCCTTCCATAATCCTTCTGCCATTTCACCTAGGAAGTAAACTGGAGCATACACCAACAAGGACACTTACAGCATCTTTCTGACACTTTGAAGCTGATACCAAAGATATACCTCCTAGAGATTCCACTAAAACATATCATGACTCAGATCCTGGCATTTTGTAAGTCATCACCTCTGACCCCTTAGAAATGTAGCAAGTTTGCAAAGACTGCTGGCAGAATTCATGCTTCAGTGGTGCTGTGGGTTGGATTGTTTATTTAAGAATTCCAATCAACCTTCATCTAAATCATGAGGAGGGGGTTGCAAGCCCTTTGTAGGCAAGCCTTTGTTATTCATCCCTACTCAGAAGTTCTCCAAGGGATATAAGGAGTTAGTTAAACTCCAGAAAGAATAGAGATGAATAAAAGTATCTTCCATTCCAAGCATCATAAATGTTAAACACATGTTTTGCAGTTCAATGGTTTTAGAATATTTTCCAACATGACCTTTATAAATATTTGTGTGTCCCTCCCACTCCAGGCAGCCAATGACCTGACCATTGGATGGAGTCCCTGGGGAGACAGAATGAGGAAGTGCTCTCAAGTGTATGAACTAAGTATGCCCCAGAGTAAGTCAGCCCCCACGAGGATGAATATTACCTCCTCTGGGTCATAACACTTCCAATTAGATGCTAATGAATAACAGAGAAAATTGTTCAGCATGAGGACTGACAAGATGGCTCAGTGGGTGAAGGTGCCTCCTAAAAAATCCTCCTGACAACCTGAGTTCAACCCTCAGAACTCACAGAAAAGTAGAAGGAGAGAGGCAACCCACAAACTTATTCTCTGATGTCCACATACACAGTGAGACACACTCATGCTTATATTCACACACACACACTACACACACACACTACACACACACTACACACATATTGCACACGCACACTATACACATGCCACACACACACTATACATATTACACACACACTATACATACTACACACATATTACACACACAGTATACACATGCTACACACACTATACACACAAAATACCAAAATATGTTTTAAATATATAAATAATTTAATTAATTGTTCAGCATGACCCAAAGAAGAAAGATAGCTTTACAATGTTAGAGAGTCAGAGAGTACCTCAGAACAGGAGAGAGCTTCAAAGTCTGTCTACTCCAAAACACCCCCTCTTACAGATAGAGTGAGAATACAAAATAAAAGAGAAAAATACAAAGTTGGGTTCAGATTTTACACCACTCTTCCTAATCAGTTGACTATGCCCTGAGTATTCAAGATACTCTAGGATTACCTGTTTTACCTTTCTGGCCTTTTCCCCTGACCCCACAGTTCCTTCTCTGCCTCTTCTAGGTACTTATATGATGTTCCACAATGCTCTTGCCAACTGTCTCACATCCCAGTGTTTCCCTTTCCAGCTCAGAGCACACATCCCATCTGTGTCCCTGGTTGAGCATTCTTTCTCCAATGTTCTTTCTCCCCTCTGGGTGAGGAAGCCTGATTCCCACTGGCTGAGCTTACTGTTTTCTGTCTTATCTTACCTTTGGTCATCACCTGTGTGTGTCACTGTATACCTCTGACAGTGTGGAATTCTAAGCATTGACTTGCTTGTCTATTTACACCAAACTCTGACCCCTACACAGTGCTCAGTATAAAAATATCTTCAGTTGTCTGCTGTCTGTTTCACTTTGGATTCCCGTTTCATTACAGTCTGTGTCCATGGTAATAAGTTCTATACCTTACATCCCCCAATTCTCTCTTGGGCATGTCACAGGTATCAATTCTCCATTGTTTGCCATTGTGTCCCTTGCTCATCCAGGTGCGTCCCTAACTCTACTCCTGGGCTTCCAGAGTGCATTTCCCTTGTTGCTTTCTAATACTCTTGTTCCCTGCCACACATAAAATCCCCAGGTGTTCATAGATTCTGTATTAGGGTTCCCTAGAGGAAAAGAATCACTAGGATGACTGTATATTCTAAGAGTGGATTTATTAGACTGGCTTACACTATAGGAACTGGGTAATTCAACAACAGCTATCTGCTTTCAACACGTAGGCCTTTGAGGGACACATATCCGAACTGTGGTACCTCAAATAACACTTAGGGGATGTTAATTCCCTCTAGTCAGATGTATTTGTTACTTCTTTTATAGTTGCAACAAAACACACATGTACACACATTCCACATACTTGACAAAAATGTTACAAGATCCTAAAAGTCCCTCTGCCAAAGACAATAACCTACTACCTTTTCATTTAGTCTTGGGCAATATAGTAGTTTGAATAAAAATGCCAACATAGACTCAAAGGGAGTGGCACTATTGGGAGGTGTGGCCTTATTGAATGAAGTGTGTCATTGTGGAGGGTGGGTGTTGAGGTCAGATGTTCAAGCCAAGCCCAGTGTGGCATTCTCTTCTTTCTGCCTACCAATCCAGATGTAGAACTCTCAGCTCCTTCTCTAGTACCTTGTGTGCCTGTATGCCACCATCCTTTCTACCATGATAATAATGAACTAAACCTCTGAAACTGTAAACCAGCCTCAATTAAATGTCCTCCTTTGTAGGAGTTGTGCAGTAGTCATGGTATCTCTTCACAGCAATAAAACCATAACTAAGACAGGCAAGTTCTTAGGATAAGGGCAGAAGGTAGTCAGATTCTTTGTCAAACTCTCAGAAGAACAGCCTCTATCCTGATTGCTGTCAAAGTCCTTGCTTTCCTCTGAAACCTCTTGTTTTGGACCTTGCTCTGCTTCACTTTATTCTCAGCACTTCTGCTTAACAGACTCCTGCTAGTATGGCTTGTTAAGTTCTGCTTTCAGTATTCAAATGTTTCTTGGTTCAGAGTCCTCAAACATCCCACATTACTACAAAAAAAAAAAAAGGAAAAAAAAAAAAAAAGCATGTTCACTTCTCCATGGCAACAACCCATTCTCTGCCACCAACTTAGCTGCTGTAGTAAAATGCCACAATCCAAAGCAACCTGTTGAGTTCATTTGAGCTTACACTTTCAATGGCAGGGGAGGCATGGCAGCAGGAAGCTAAAAGGTGACATCCTCCATCCTCATGAAACTCTCAAAGTGACACAACGCCCAGTCACATACCTCCTCCAGCAAGGCTGCACCCTTTTAAAATTTCATAATTCCCAAACAGTATCAAACCTGTAAATAGTAAAGTTTCTTTCTTTTTTCTTTTTAAATTCTCTCTAGTGTGTACTTTCTCTCTTTCTCTCCCTTCCTCCCTCTTTCCCTCTCTCCTGTCCTCCCTCCTTCCTCTCCGCTTTCTCTCTCTCTCTCTCTGTCTGGCTCTCTCTCTCTCTCTCTCTCTCTCTCTGTCTGTGTGTGTGTGTGTGTGTGTGTGTGTGTGTGTGTGTGTGTGTTTACATGTACATGATTGTATGTTTGGGAGTCAGGGGCAAGAGGTCAAACTTGGGAGTCTTCTCTGATCACTGTCAACCTTACACCTAATGACAAGGTCTCCTGACAGACCTGGAACTCACCTTCTGGACTAAGCTGGATAGCCCGCAAGATCCAAGGTGCTTCTACACACAGTGCTGTGGTTATAAGCATATTGTACTGCTGCTAAGCATACACTGCTGCACCCAGCTGTTTATATGTACATGTTAGGGTTAGGAGCTTAGGTCCTCTTGCTTGTGTTGGAAGCACTTTACCCACTGAGTCATTTCCCCAGCCCAAGTTTTTGTTGCAGCTCCAAGCTATCAAGAATGGACATGGTCCTTACTCATCTCAAGTCACATAGGCAGGAAATAACGGAACTGTCTTTAGAACAGGGATCTAAATCCCACATTTGGTTTTCCCTAAGTTTCTGTTTAATGACCTCTGTCTCACTTGCCTCTAATTTCCCTTCCCTATCTCACCTTGCCAAATGAAAGCTAGTAGCAACTCATATACACATCATAAGTCATCTTCCTGTTTCCCAAGATGCTCATAACTCTATGGGAGGTTATGCCAGCCCAACCCTCTTTTTGAGACTGAACTCACACAATGCCTCTTCTGTAAAAGACTCCACACATCCTGAGCAGTTTATCCTCTGTTCTCTGTTTCCAGAGGATCTTTTCCACACACTTTATTATTATAATTACATGACACTATATAATTATTTGTTCCTATGTCGTCTCTCCAACTAAGCTGCATTCTTCTGGTACAGAATCTGACACATAGAGGAGAAAGAAATGTCTAATGAATAGATGGCAACAAGAGGATGTAGGTGTCTGGTGAGACCGAACACTAGTTCAACATTCACTAAAGAATATTATTGTATTACTATCCTTTCTATTCCTGTGATAGAACAGTCTGACCAATACACACTTGAGCAGTAAAGGGTTTCTTTGGCTCATACATCCAAGTCACAGTCCACCATTGAGAGAAGTCAGGGCAGGAACTCAAAAAAGAACATGAAGCAGAAACCATGGAGGAGTGAAGCTTTCTGGCTCACGTATAGGCTCATGTTTAGCTAGCCTTCTTATCCAGCCATGACCCCCTGAACAGAGAATGGTGCCACCCACAATGAGCTGGGCCTTTCTGCATCCGTTAACAATCACTGTGACCCCGCACTGGCAGGCGTACAGGTCTGTCTGGGCAGACCCTCAGGTGAGACTCCCTCATTGAGTGACTTGCCCAATGTGCTGGGAAATGAATACAAGAATTCTAACTCCTTTATTGGCCCCCAGTTCTCCCTCATTCCAGCCCAAGGTAGAGCTTTGCATATGAAGGAAATTACTAAATTCGGACGGTTATCTGCTGGTTGAAAACATAAAGAGTGAACTAATTTAGCTTTCTGCCCGTGCTTTCATTTCAGCTAGTAGACTTGGTCCCACACACTGAGTAAAGTAGCTTCCTGAATAAATGACATCATTGGAAATGACATTTCCATTGTGGATCTCATAGGTAAACAGGCATCCCAGGAGATGAAAAGGGGCCCCTTCTTTAAATATTATGGACATAACAACCCCACACACTCTCATGTGACATTAGATAAAAGAAACATTAAGATGTTTTGGGAGGGTTCAGGTCCCCTTATTGCCTCTGCAGCCTTGCCCCTTAAGTAGACTGTCGTGCAGCAGTCACTGGTCCCAGAGGAAGCCTCAAAACACCTCGTTGGGGTTTAGAGTAGTGTTCTGAATCTGGCAAGGTAGTTGCCCAAAAATCAACTGTTACAGATTTTGCATAAACCAAACTGCCAGGATTAAGAGAGACGTGATGCACTCCAATACCCAGTCATACCATGCTACTTTGTGACTTGCAGATAGATCGCATGGATGTATGGAATGATAGGATTCATGGATATCCAGTGTCTCAAGACTCAAAAAAAAAAAAAAAAAAAAAAAAAAAAAAAAAAAAAAAAAAAAAACAGGGCCTACCCCACTTTGCAGCACAGTCAAGGGACTCAGGCTCAGTCCATGCTGAGTTTTTGTTCAACGGATCTGTATGGTTGAGCTAAAATGTTCCAGGACATCTTGTTCTATGAAGAATGCAGGCAAAGCCCAGGTTATTCTGGAAAGAAATTTCTCCTGATCCTAGTTATCCTTCAGAACTACACAGAAAAGGAGGTCATCTGTGTCCACCACAGTCATCTAAGTAGCTACCTTCACACACCGTATTTACCTCTAGTACATAGTGGTTACTTCACTCTGTCTCTAGTTATCCATGTTTTCCAGCGGGAAGAGGATGAGCTATGAAAGATGATGTGTCTTCTCTAGTCCTTCACAGTCAACTCATCATCCTCGCCCCCAGAGAACTGGATCGTTTAACATCTGAGAAACATCACATCTGCCGGGCGTGGTGGCGCACACCTTTAATCCCAGCACTTGGGAGGCAGAGGCAGGCGGATTTCTGAGTTTGAGGCCAGCCTGGTCTACAGAGTGAGTTCCAGGACAGCCAGGACTACACAGAGAAACCCTGTCTCGAAAAAAACCAAAAAAAAGAAAAGAAAAAAAAAAAAAAAAGAAAAAAGAAACATCACATCAGCATCGCTCTCTCCTGACAACAAGGTGCTTCAGCTAGTCTACCAAGGAGCCTTAAGACTATTGGGTCTGAAATCAGTGAACTTGTTTTACTGGCCAAATTGATGTATTCAAATAACCAATGAAGCTCATAAAATAACTGATAAACCTTTGCCCTCATACGGCTAAATTTACTGATTACTTTTGCATTATGTGGACAAAAATACACCACTCAATAGCTTGCAAGGTTTTATATGGCATTAACAAAAATATACCTCTCAAAGTCAACAAAATAGTAATAATGAAAATAGTTTTGTTCCATAAATCTTCAGATAAATAGGAATGAGGATTTGTCTTAAATAATAAATCTCTCACTTTATATGGAATAAACATTACCAGAAGCCCATGTCTTTACTAAATTCAAGAAGTCATATTTTTGCAAAGCTAGAACAATTAGTTTCCTATTCTATTGTCTGTACAGATCATTTAACTTTAAGAGAAGTTCTTTTTATGGGCTTTCACTTTAATCTAAATCACTGCATTGAGCTGGGGCACATGGATTTATTTGAGTGAGGATGATAAATGATGTTCTAAAAGGGATTTCACTTTAACAGTCTGGCAACAACATTGGGGAAGCTTGGGAGAAAGGATCCTAGGCATTATAAGAAGAACTCAGCACACCCAAGAGTTCATATATATGGAATGCATTCAAAAGGCACAGGACTGAACTCTATTGGTTAGGTTGCCATGAGTGAGCAAGGTTGTTTGTTTGTTTATTTGTTTGTTTAGTGGTGTTTTTATATAATGTTAGGTTTTCCAAAAGCTCCAGTGTCAGCAAAGGTATGAAAATACTCTATTTGTGCATATATTATCTAATCTACACATAAGAAATTTAACTGTAAGTGAGGAGGAAGCAAGCAAGAACAAGAGAATGCAAGAGAGAAAGAAAGAAAGAAAGAAAGAAAGAAAGAAAGAAAGAAAGAAAGAAAGAAAGAAAGAAAGAAAGGGAGGGAGTACACTAATGGAAAATACTTATTCCTTTATAATATTCATCTACTTTGTTTAATTTTCAATTATGTAAAGAAAGATAATATAAAGTCATACATGTGGTATTTAGCCAATAATATGTGCATATGTGTAAGGAAGTATACATTTGGGTATACTGTAACAGGTAGAAAAGCGAATAAGAAAGACTAAGTATTACCAGGAAAGGAAGGACTGCACACAGGAAATGAACATGAGCTGTGTGGTAGGCTATGAAGCTAACTATTTTTCTAGTTCTGATATGGATTTTTTCAGGTTTGGTGGTAAGTAAGTTTATAAAAAAATATGCAATAGTGAAAGGGTAAATAAAGCCCAGACACAAAATGACTTTTCTAAGTACAAAGTTTGTTGAGAGATATAGAGTTTTGGTCTGGTTAATTTTGGTGTTCGATGCTTATTTTATATGTAAATTATTTTATAATAAAGTTTATTTTAAAAAATAATAGATTTCATCACACATATAGTGGTATACCTGTGAAATCATGTATAAAATTTTATCTATATAATATAAAATTCAGATGTTTTATAATATGGTAGGCAATATGAAGTTGAGGAGCATGTGCTTTCTCTTACAGTGATCAAAACAAACAACACAAAATGGCTTCTAATGCTCGAAATATTAGATTTGATCCAATTCTAGACTTAAACAGACTTTCTATTAGTGATACTGCTCTGTAGCTGTTAATGTTTTCTTTCATTTCTGTGTGATAAAATACTCCAACAAAAAGCATCTCTTGGAAAGAAAAGGTCCATTCACCTCACAGTCCTTCACTGTGGGAAAAGTGAAGTTATAGTCTACCATTGCAGGGAAGTTGAGGCTAGAACTAGTTGCAGCTAGTCACATCCAGCTGAGACCAAAGAGAGAATTCATGTGTGCCATGCTTGCCGGACTCAGCTCATTTTCTCCTCTTTCATGGAGTCCAGGATTCAAACCAAGGGAATGGTGCCACCCACTTGTAGGCTGAGCCTTCTCATGTCAATCAACATAATCAAGGCTATCCTTGAAAACAATCCCACAGGCCAACCAAATCTAGACAACCCTTATTGAGACCCTTCTCTCAGGTGATTCTACACTATCAAGTTGACAGTAAAACTAACCATCACAGTAACCAATATGGCCTTTTATTTATCTTCAATCTGACTTAAAAGTATACTGCCCCAAAACATACCAGCACACAAGTCATTCTCAGTACACCTAAAAAGATTTATCTCAAGATATCAGGGTCTACCTAGATCTGCTGTGGCAAAATAGGGCAGAAATATGACCTGAGAAAACCAGAATGAAAAGCTCCTCCTTAGCCAGGAGACGATATGTCATAGCCACATTTTGTAACAGCTGCTGACGCTTGTTGACAGAGATCATTATGGGTTGGCATCTTTGTTAGAACCAAATGCTTCATTCTTCTTCCCTTTTATGTGAAGAACAATGTACAAATCCAAGTCCTACAGAGATACTGAAATAATTTCTATGTCTCCTACGTATTCTAAAGTAAGATGCAGACAAGTACTTTCTAAAGTAGACTAGAATAAAACAATTTGTCATTGATTTGCTTTTTATTTTATTGTACAGGCTGGTCTTGATCTCACAATCCTCCTGCCTCAGCAGTGTTACTATGATTGCAGGTACAGTCCCACACTTAGATCATTAATCAACTTTTTTTTTTTGGGGGGGGGTCTTTCTATGTAGCCCTGGAACTCACTTTGTAGACTAGGCTGGCCAGGAACTCACAAAGATATGCTTGCCTCTCCTTCCCACTGTAATTAATGACATACACAACAAGCCTGACCCTTAATTGGCATTTTTCATTAAAAAAATATTATGGGAAATAAAATGCGGTCTGGGACTTGTGAGTGGATTGATGAAGAATGTGGTCTTTGTCTCATTTTCTCCTACCTTGACCCAGTCTACACTCCAAACCCACTGAGGTGGTTGTGGCAAGAGGAATTCTTTACTTCAGCCTGTGGCTGTGACTAACTAGGGACTCTGTTCATATCCTCACAGTCACAGTAACTGATTTAAGTCACCTAAGATGACTCAGACTTCAATAATGCAGGGTACATTAGATTTCTCATTGGTAAAACTTAACTTGCTCAGAGATTCTAGAGAGTAAACCCCATCCCTTTCATCATAACAATTTA
Organism: Arvicanthis niloticus; assembly: GCF_011762505.2. Taxonomy (NCBI): domain Eukaryota; kingdom Metazoa; phylum Chordata; class Mammalia; order Rodentia; family Muridae; genus Arvicanthis; species Arvicanthis niloticus. The sequence continues at coordinate 22,800,857 of NC_047665.1, read as the reverse complement.
GGGAAAAAAACTAGCCAATTTTTTCCCTAAATAACCTTAGGAAACTAGAAATCTCCCTGTGGCACAAATACCACAAAGCCAAAGACTATAACAGTTGTTGAGTCCACACTTTGGATAAATGCATGAGTCCTACAGACATTTCCAGACATATGCTCTGAAATCTGCCTTCACGGTTCCAAAAAGGTTCATGTCAAAAGTCGATATTATCATTTAGAAGAATTACAGTAGTTTCTGCATTGGTTTGAATAGAAATGGTCCCCATAAACTCATGTGTTTGAATCTTTGGCACACAGGGAGGTGTGACCTTGTTTGAATAGGTGTGGCCTTGTTGAAGGAAGTGTGTCACTGGGGGAGAAGGCTTTGAGGTCTCATATGTTCAAGCTATGACTGGTACTGTAAGCCAGTCTCTGGAAGTTGATATGGTCATGATGTCTCTTCATAGCAACAGAAACCCTAACTAAGACAGAACCTTTCATTTGTAAAATATTTTTGACTATTTCTTCAAGTGTCATCTGTGGACCACCGGAGGGTTCCTGAGGCCATTCAGCTCAAAACCATTTTCATAACAAAATGAAGGTGACACTTTACTTTTTCATTGTATTGACATTTACAGTGGCAATATCAAGAGGATGGATGAAACTACTGGCACCTTGGTGAGAATGAAACAATAGCATTGGATCAAGCCAGCAGCCACTGCATCCTGTGCTGCCTGGCACTCAAAGGAACAAGATCTACTATAGATTCTCTAAAAGAATAAATATAAACTAACTGAATATTCTGTTGTGCTAAATGGAGTTCCACATAAAGCATTTCCCCTTATTATAAAACAGTAACAACAACAACAAGAAACAATGCTTGCTTGAATTGGCCCTATCTTTATGAAACACCGATGTTGCTTGGTAAATAACTGGTGAATCATGTATGGTCATTCAGTGTTCATTATTTATCACATTCTTTCTTTTAAAAGAAGACCGATAATTGAGTCTTCCATTTCAGAATTAGCAACTAGAAAGAACTGTGGCTAATGACTAGAAAAAAAGTATGGCTTACACACTGGAAACAATTTCAATGCCTTTGATAGAGAAATCCAACAGCAAAATCTGCTCCTAAAAGCTTTCTCATCATAGAGAGAAAAGAATGTCCCTGTGGGCTTTAAGACCCTCATCCTAGCTTCCTGGAACTCAGTCTTCCACTAGCAGCCTTGAGATGAAGATGTAGAACTCTCAGCTCTTCCTGCACCATGCCTGCCTGGATACTGCCATGCTCCCATCTTGATGATAATAGACTGAAAAAAATTTACCCAAAACATTAAGGTCATCATACAGACTGCTTTGCCACTGATAGTTTTTATTGCAGCACAAGCTACTGCAAGCACTGAATCCCCAATGTTCTGTGTCTGTTAAAGGACTCATTCAGTGCTGATAAGAACTTTATTCAATGCACCTAGAGAGAACCTGTCATATTGCCAGGCAGGAAGACCTGACAAGAGTTGTGACATCCAGAAGTCTCTATGAACCACAGGAACTGTTTCAAGAGTCTGGTGAATGAAGTCAACCCAAGAAGTGGGTCCCTCCAGAACTATACGAGAGCCACAAGGATAGAACTGGTCTCCTTGTGGGGTTGCTAAGAAAGCCACTCACCCTACATGATATGTGTGATGATTTGTATATGCTTAGCCCAGGGACTGGCACTGTTGGAGTAGGTGTGGCCTTGTTGGAGCAGGTGTGTCTCTGTGGCTGTAGGCTTTAAGACCTTCATCCTAGCTTCCTGGAACTCAGTCTTCCACTAGCAGCCTTCAGATGAAGATGTAGAACTCTCAGCTCTTCCTGCACCATGCCTGCCTGGATACTGCCATGCTCTCATCTTGATGATAATGGACTGAACCTCTGAATCTGTAAGCCAGCCCACATTAAATGCTGTCATTTATAGGACTTGCCTTAGTCATGGTGTCTGTTCATAGCAGTAAAACTCCAAGACAATATGTCAAGAAAAAAAAACTCTATTCAAGAGATGAAGGTGTATACTCTTCATACCACCTCAGCTTGGTCCAATGACCCCAATGGATACTGGTTCCAGTGCCTCCATTGGTGCAGGTTTCTGGTTTAGCTGGTTTAAAGCAGGGCTTCCGGTGCTTATTACTAAGACTCTCAAAAAAATACCTTCAGCCCTCAGTGTTGACAGATTCTGCAACCATGGCTGCAAACAACCACAAATAGAAAACATTTGGGAGCAAAAATTTCCAGAAAGATCTCCCCAAAATAAAAGAGCAGGGAGGCGGGAATGAGAGGATGGTGGGACCACACGTTCATAGTAATTGGAGTGGAGGAATGGGGTAAGGGGTTAGGCAGTTGAAGTGGAGGGCCTAGGTGCCCGAAAGTTTGGATTCCCTGATGTTGGGAAATATGAGAGCAGGAAGGCAAAAATGGGAGGATGGTGGGAGCACACCCTCATAGAAACTCCCAGAATTATATGGATTAGACATGACACAGGCAGGCCACCAGAAGACTAGATTCCAGAATTCAAACAAACAATTATCTTGATACTAAAATTTGTTTTGAGAATTTTTATATTGCAGAATACATAGCCTTGGTGTATCTACTCATCAGGCAAGCTGAGCAGACCTGCTCGAACCTCTGATGTCCTGGAATTCCAGCTGGATGCAGTGAAGACACAGTGTCAGAGGCTTATCAATTTACTCTTCCCCAAACCCCTCTTCTAATATCTCAACACCCATAATCAGCTTGAAGAAGTTAATGAAGAGTCAGCGCCCCTATTCCCTGGGCTTGGGGACTGAGGTGGTTAATATTGGGCTGTCTTTCTAGGGGAAAGTAGTGGTTTTGGTGGAACAGGGAGGATTAGCTAGGATTTATTGCATAGCCATAACCTACTGGTAGAAATATGTATAATTGTTATTAAGATGAAGTTATAATTTCTTAAATGGTACAAGATTTACTTTGATTTCAAATTTAAGGTTTTCATTGGTAAGAGCTTCTTATTAATATAAAAGTGAGACGAATATTGTTGCTATCATAGGCATTGCGCCTGTATAACACATTTAGGAATACAAGGCTTAGACCCAGTCCTTCTTTAACTTTTTTAACTTATTTGAGATGTTAGCCTGTGAGTTAAGGGCCTATAGCAAATTCATGGCTTTGAGTTTATTGTTAGGGTGTTTTCTGTATTTTCTTTAGAAATAGCTGAGAGGAGTTAACAGACAACAGTCCAGATTGCCTTACATAAATAGTTGGTTTTCAAAACATCAGAAATCCACAGAATTGATGTTACAAACATTTCTGTATTAATGTTCATTTTGATTAGAGACCTGTCTGCTCCTGACAGCTTCCTGACTTGGATTCTAAGAAGAAATTGAGCATCTTTGGAGTTATTCCAATTGTGGTGAGTCAGTCACTAGGCAAGAATTGCCTCTTTCCATCTATAGACAAATCACTGTCCAGAAAAGGACACACTTGCAGAATAGTCGACTGATTATATCTGCCAATACAGAGTAATCAGCCCTTAATAATTCTGCATCACTAGGTCTGTCAGATGATCTTGGGCCAGAAGGCTGAAGATCAGGTGCTCTAACATTCTGTAGTATAGGGACTGTCCAGGTGTTCAGTGGTCTCTACAAATTGGCTATGTTTTAGAAGCTATGCTTTGTGCTTCCCATAATTTCAGTTAACTCAGTCATTCTGGATTTCTGATGGGGTTGAAAACTTATAGTCTCATAGCCAATCCTTGCTATTTACTTTGAGAGAAAAGATTTGAGAGGATGGTTTTCAGCTGACATTCATTCAAAAGCCAAGAAAAAAAAAAGCCAGATTCAGAAAGAACTAAGTCTTTTATTTAGGAGAGATGACAGAGGTTCTGCTTAGTCAACAAAATTATGGACTGGGTGTTAGGTCTATCTTGCACCTTACTGACATAAATTGGTATAGTTATGCTCTAACTATATTTTGAGAGAAAAGTTTTATTTTAACATGTAGGGTGATATGTAGGAGGAGCTAAGGTGGGAGGATTACAGAGAGGAGGAGTAAGGAGAGAAGGAGGAGAAGGAGAGGAGGAGCTAGGTGATGAGAGAGAAAGAGAGATGGGGGCCAGACATGGAGGCAGATGTTCACATGTCTCCGCCTGTCAAAGATAGTTGATATATCTAGGTTGGGTATTAGGTTACACTTCTGATTGATATTGAGCATTACCAAATTTATAAAGCCATTGGTTAACATTAAAAAAAAATTGTATAAAAGCAAAAAGGAGAAGGGGGTATGGGATAGGGGTTTTCTAGGGAGGGGAAATGGGGAAAGGGGATGGCATCTGAAATGTAAATAAAATATCCAATTTAAAAAGAAGTGCCTGCACCATGGTAACTTCAGCTGTTTAGAGTAGAGATCTTTTCTTATCACCATCACCACTAGATGAACACAGAGCTGATGACAGGGGAGACCCCATCAATGATGGCAAGCACCTGCAGCATATAAGAGACCTGAGAGTTCCAGGCAGGACATTTTCCTAGCATCTAGACAGGTCCCAAAACTATGCTACCAGTAGCTACCTATGTTCTTGCTGGGTAAGGCCAAGTTTTCTATTTTGCCTTCACAATCTACTGAGTTTTCTTTTAGTTATTTTAATCCAGAGCAGACGCTGTCTCCCTAAGTCAGATGTTTTTCATTAGAACACGGCCCCAGGATAGGTTTACACAATTATAAAGTGAAACAGCTTTAACTTCCTCCTACTGCTGAGAGTATCCTCCCTGAGGGCAGCCTTCCCACTATCCCAGGAGCTGCAGATCACAGTCAGATTTCTACATTTATCTGTCATTTGATTTTTCTTGACTTTTATGGAAATTAATATTTATTTATTTATTTATTTATTTATATGCATATGTGTGCAAGCCTGCATGGATATACATGTACCACTTGTGTTCATGAACACACAGAGGCCAAAGAACAGTGTCCAGTATCCTAGATTTGGAGTTACAGATGGTTGTGAATGCTCATGTAGCTTCTGGGAACTGAACTTGGAACCTCTACAGGAGAGGGGAGATGCTCATAACCACTGAGCCACCGTTGCAGCCCCTGGGGCAGTGCTTCTCAACCTCCCTAATGCTGAGACACTTTCATACAGTTCCTCATGTTACAGTGACCTCCAACCATAAAGTTGTTTTTGTTACTACTTCATAACTGCATATGAACCATAATGTAAATATCTACGTTTTCCAATGGTATTAGGCAACATTTTTAAAGGGTCATTGGACGCCCCCCCCCCCCCACAAGGCAGGCACAACCTATAGGTTGGGAACCACTGTTGTAGAGTAAGATTTGATGTCTTCCATACTGCCATCTCTTCTGGAAACCCTTCCCGAACAGCCCTTCTTCCACCCTATCCAACAAACAGATGCTTGATGGATCCAGAGTGTTCTACATCAGTTATCCATGGTAGCTATTCTTCCATTACATTCTCTCCACTTGGTAGTACTGATAATAAATCCTTTGTCACTGGGGACTGTCGTTTTAGACATCTTAAATGCAAAATGAATTAAAATGACTTAAGATGTGCTGATAACTCTGACTACACCAACAGGTACAAGTTACCTCCCCATCCCTAGAAAGGTCCATCTATACCATCTCTGTATTCCAGCCATGTGCCCTGACTTAGTAAGGCTATCTTTTTTCTTTTTTGATTACCTAGCCCAGCACACATAATCACCTTTTAAGGTATGCATGTGACACACATAATCACCTTTTAAGGTATGCATGTGAGATATAACAAGAAAGAAAAATAGCCTATGGAAATCAAAGTTGAACCATGACTCTGCCAAGCTGTGCAGAACTGGACCTGGAAGGTATCTGTGGATTGAAAGTTGAAGCCTGGGCCTCAGCATCCGGTATAGAGAAGTTCTTCCAGGGCTCGCTAGATAGCATGGCACAGCTTTGTCATGATTATGTGTTCCAGGTACTCCCCAGTTCCTTATTCTATAGCATTTATTCTCATCTCCACTCTGCTTTCTGATTCTTCAAAACCTCAAAATTCTTTATAACCTCTCGACTCTAGTCCTTCCTCTGCCTCATGGACTACCTGGACACACAGCCTTATAGATTTTCTTTCCAAACATAACTATTCCCAACTCTTCCGGTACATTATTATGTATGTATAGTCATGTCTCTGCAGTTGCCAAGCTCCAAAACCGCTTAAGTTTCTTCTTCAGAGTGGCAAAGTATTTTTTATAGAATTCCAATATCTTCTCTCATATAGTTGAAACCTCTTGGGGTTGCCTATAATCTAATATAATGCAACACTTTGTAACTAACTGTATACTATATTGTTTAGGAAACAATGGCAAGAAAATATTTTGTGTCAACTTCTTTAGAACAGATATCCCTCTCTACCACCATAGCCACCAGGTAATGGAGCCAGCTGATGGCAGAGGACATCCTATCAATGACAGTTTCTCGAGCACCTGCAGCAAATAAGAGACCTGAGAGTTTCAGGCAGGACAGTTTCCTAGCCTCCAGACAAGTCCAAAAAATGTCTTATCTAAAGGAGTCTAATTGCTGGGTAAGCTTTTTTTGTTTGGTTGGGTTTCGTTTTGTTTTATTTTTTCAAACACTCTCAATACACGGTTAGCTGAACCCAGATGTGATGTCCACAGAGAAGGACCTCACAGAGTCAGAACTCAAGAAGGGCCAACTCTAATTTCCCAGAATGAAGACCCTAATCCACTCAGGTAGCCTCTGGCCAGAACCAGCTGTGAATTCACTCTGCTCACACTGGCTGCTCCTCTCTGGCCAAAATGGCCTGCAATAGGGTCAGTATCACATGACAGAGACAACACCTGCTTGCCTGGAGGCACACATCACTATGGGTGACAGTTATCCTTAGCTATATGAGGAACCTTCAGTTTGTCCAGAATATTCAATATTGTTAAAAACCCTCCTGAGCCTCGTAGCTGGTATAGTAGACATATCCACAGTTTTCCCCCTGAAATTGGTCGAGTAGGCTAGTATGGCTGGACAGAGAGCCCAGGGATCTGCCTGTGTCTGCCTCCCCAGTACTGGGGTTACAAGAGCATACCACTATTGCTCAGCTTTCTGTGCAGGGGACCTAGGGACCAAACGTGGGTCTACCTGCTTGCAAGGCAAGCAATTTACTAGATGAGTCATCTCTTTACCCCAGCATTTTTTTTCTTAGAAAATGAAACACCCAGCACTTGGTGTGAACAACTAAAACCTTCGGAATCGCTTCTAAAGATAGAGCCACTCTTCATGTTTTAAATTACTAAACAAAAATAAAGCTCCTGGCGAGAGAGGGGAGAGGGAGGGAGGTAGGAAGGAAAGAAGGAAAGAAGGAAGGAAGGAAGGAAGGAAGGAAGGAAGGAAGGAAGGAAGGAAGGAAGGAAAAAAGTAGGTGCTTCTACAGGTACATGGACCTTTCACAAAACAACTCAAGCATCTGCCAGTGTTTGAAATCTAGAGATATGCACTATCCCTGCTTTCCTGAGAGACTGGTCACTGACACTTGTGGATTTCCTGCTCTTCAGCTTCCTATGGTTCCTCTATGACTGCATTGCCAATTAATGACCCCAGAAACTGAAAGTGAAAAATCATACAAAACTTTAAGACATGGTGATTGTCAACCACTTCATCATAGACATTTAATCTTCCAAGTCTCTCTACTACAGCTATGGCTCCTCCTCTCCTCTCCTCTCCTCTCCTCTCCTCTCCTCTCCTCTCCTCTCCTCTCCTCTCCTCTCCTCTCCTCTCCTCTCCCTCTCCTCTCTTCCCCTCCCCTCCCCTCCCCTCCTCTCCCCTCCCCCTCTTCTCCTTTCCTCTCCTCTTCCCTCCCCTCCCTGCTCCTCTCACAATGTCTCCCCAGGAAATGTTACATAATACTTTAGTGTTGGTTAATTTTTTGCATCAGCTTGACTAGATTATGGGATGCCCAGACATCTGGTTAAACCTCTTTAGAGGGGTATCTGTGACCTTTCTGAAAGAGACAAGGGTATGGCTTAGTGAAATGAGTAAACAGAATGTTCTCTTAATGTGAACGGGTTTTTATACAACCCATGAGGGTCCAAGTAGAACAGAAGGCATAGAAATGAGGGTTCTCTTTCTAATAGCCTGAAACTGAGACTTCGGTCTGCCCTCTGAATGGGGCTGACACCATGCACACTCTTCATAGCTAGGCTCTTGGATTGACTATAGGTAAGTCCATGGGGCATTTTCTTAATTATTTATTAACATGGGAAGACCCAACCCACTATGGATTGTGCCAAACCTGGACAGGTAGTCCCATGTTATATAAGAAAGCAGGCTGAAGATGAGAACAAATACAGAGACCTATAGCCAAAGAGTAAGAGATCTTAAAACAATAAATGGGATGCCTCTACTAAACCCCTCCCCTCAGAGCTCAGTGAACCCCAGAGAAGAGGAGGCAGAAAAAGCTTAAGAGCCAAAAATGGTGGAGGACACCAGGCCCTCTAAATCAACACAATCCAAGTTCACAGAAGCTGAAGCAACATCCACAGGCCTTACATGAGTCTGCACCTCCAAATTTATAGTATGGCTTCCAGTTTAGTGTTCTTTTGGGATTCTGGAGTTTGTGAATGATTCTTGTGCCTTCTCTTGGGCTCTTTCTGTTTACTTGTCTTGGCCAACTCTGATGTTATAGTTTTGTTTTATCTTATCATATTCTACTTGGTTACATTTAATTAGTAACCCTTAGAAGCCCGTTTGTTTTCTAATGAGACAGAAAGGAAGTGGGTCTTGATGGGAGAGAAGGTGGACGGGAACTGGGAGAAGAGGGAGTGAAAACAGTAATCAGGATATAGTATGTGACCCCCCCCAAAAAAAATCTATTATCAATAAAATTAAAAAGCAGGCTGAGAAAGTCACGAGGAGCAAGCCAGTAAGCAGCACTCTTCCGTGGTTCAGACCTCAGCTTCCTACTCTTAGTTCCTGCCCTGACTTCCTTCTTTGATAGCAGGTGATGTGGAAATGTAAGGCAAATAACCCCTTTCCACCTCAAGTTGCTTTTGATCATCGTGTTTTATCACAGCAATAGAAACCTAAGTAAGATACAAATCTAACCCACTGAATACTCTCTCTTTTCAACAAAGTGGCACATGGTAGAATGTTGACTTTTCACTCAAGGAGAGCATGAGTCCAGAAGGGAGAAAGTTTTCATTCTTTGGTTGACTGGGACAGTGTGAGGCTATCAGATGTAGCTTGCTATGGTTTTCTTATTCCTGTGAGAAGACCTGAATGGTGAAGACAATACCCACTAAGGGTATAAAGGAAAGGAAAGGAAAAAGTCTCCTAGACACAAAATACCCATAATCTTCCAAGTACCTGAGATAGTGCAGTCTTTGAGATGAGTGGTTTGACTTCTGTGTTCCATGGCTTTTGTCATACAGTATTTTTTCCTAAGGACAAGGTCTCATGTAACCTAGGCTTACTTCAAATTCACTCTGAATCTAAGTATAAGCTTGAACTGTAACTCCCACCGCCTGTCTACAAGTCCCACATGCTTAGATTACTGGTGTGTGCCAACCTGCCCAGTTTTATGCAGTGATGAAATAGAAATATAACTAGAACTTTCCTACATGCCTTTTAAATTTTCATTGCTTTTGCATGGCTTCTGTATAGCAGAAAAGGAAATTACTCTAGGTCCTTTTGAAAACCCACAATTAAATCCTCTAGACTTATAGAAAATTCAAGAAAGCCCTAAAATGTTCTATGAAAAAGAAAAAAAATAGCAGCACTGCTTGGTTTCATTTTTGGGTTCTATTGACTTTGGGTTGGGGTGTGTGTGTGTGTGTGTGTGTGTGTGTGTGTGTGTGTACAGGATCTCACCAAGTAACCCAGGCTTGCATAAAATTTACAATCTTCCTACCTCAACCTCTCCACTGTTGAGATTTCAAGTGTGTACTACTATGCTTTGATATTTTTTTTTAACTTTTTGTCTGCTTGCTTGCTATAGTGAGACAGGATTTCACTTTATAGACCCAGCTGACCTTAAACTTACTATGTGTCCTAGTCAGTTTTCTTTTGTTTTGTTTTGTTTTGTTTTTTTGTCAACATGATACAAGCTAGAGTTGTCTGGTTAGAGGAAAACTCAACTAAGAAAAATGCCTTCATCAGACTGGCCCGCAGACAAGTCTGTAGGACATTTTCTTGATTAATGATTGATGTGGGATGATCCTTGCCACGATCATCCTAGCCAGCTGACCCTTGATTATATAAGAAAGCAGGCTGAGCAAACTATCAAGGGAAAGCCAGTAAGCAGCACTCCTTCTAGATCTCTGCTTTAGTTCCTGCCTCCAGGTTCGTACAGTCCTGATTTCCTTCCACGATGATGAACTGGGATGTGGAAGTGTAGGTCAAATACACTCAGGAAATACATAGACCTAAATCCACTCTGCAGCCTGTCTAACCTGTGTTTAAGAAGCTAGCTCCCTCTACCAAGCACTTCAGTGTAACAAGAGGGCATCAGTTCAAGGCTTCCCTGCTGTTGAGTCTTTCTATGTGATCTCTGTGATCACCATCAACGAGTAGATACTTACTACCCTTGGCTTAAAATGGAGGTTTAAGGGAATTAAATACTATGCCCAGGGACAAAATGTTGAGAAGTAGAGGAGGAAGAATTGCTGCCTCCAGTCATCTCAGTTCATAGCGCTTGTCTCTTGTGTGTCACCACAATACTCTTTATAACTTACGCTTGCATTATATTTTATATGCACATTTACATCTCAACTCACTTTTATTGTCTTAACAACCTCATAAGTTATTAGACCCATTTTATGGGTGCAAATACTGAAGCCCAAAGAGGTTAAACATTTACTGTTGACCACATGATTCATTCGGCACATCCTGATTTTTATTAACATTGTATGGCACTTTTTGGTTCAATTATCATAATTAGGCTGGCACAGCAATAATAGAGAATATCGTCTGCAGCTACATCTGTGACTCTTTGGTGTCTCTTTGCCAGTGGCTTCATGGCCAAACGTTTCATCCCATCACTCAAAGCCAACTTTCAGCCAGCTACAGCCTACATCTCTCAGTAGTGCCAGGCAAGATTCCCGGCCGGGTACCTGCACCTGCTGGGCTTCACTCTCTTTGTCCCTGATTGTTTTATGTCAACTTGGGAAGAAAGAACCTCAACTGGGGAATTGCCCACACCAGCTTGGCCTGTGGGCAAGCCGTTGATGCAGTTTTCCTGATTGACGATTGATGTGGGAGGACCCAGATCACTGTGCGTGGTGCCACCCCTAGGCTGGTGGCCCCAGGAGCTCTAAGAAAGCAGACTGAACAAACGACAAGGAGCAAGCCAGTAAGCATCACTCCTCTGTGGTTTCCATGTCAGCTCATGCCTCCAGTGCCCACCTTGAGTTCTTGCTCTGATTTCCTTCAATGAGACTGTGATGTGGAAGTCTATCACTGTGTGATGGACTGTGGAATAAACCCTCTCCTCCACAGGGTTTGTGTGTGTGTGTGTGTGTGTGTGTGTGTCACAATGTTTCTTCTCAGCATTAGAAACCCTGTGAACAGTCTTTAACCCTTTGTCCATGCGCTAGCCTTTCCCAGGATAACCCCCTTTGCTCTGTATCCAAATAATCCTCATTGTTTCACCGTCCACCTCGGAGTCAGAAAAAGCATCCTTCCTCCCATCCATGAACACTGCCCTAGCCACAACCACACAATTACTGTAGTGTTTATTTTCACTCTCTTCCGTGTCAGACACTGACAGTTCTCTTTTCCTTTTCTTCCTTCCTTTCTTTCTTTCTTTCTTTCTTTCTTTCATTCTTTCTTTCTTTCTTTCTCTCTTTCGTTTTGCAGTGCTGGAGACTGACCCCCTCCCCCACCCCCAGGGCTTTGCCCATGCTATTCTTAGGTCTGTTCTACTACTGAGCTACACACATAGCCCCTTCTCTTGTGTTCATGTTCCCCCTCTGAGTGCTTTGTGAGCTCCTACCTGTTCAAGGCTCCCACATCACTCTTTATGCCTTTTCCTCACATGGAACTTGGCCTCAAAACACTCACGAAGTAATAGACATTAAGGCAGCAGCTGGGTTAACTGAACTGGCAGTCCACTCGTTAAGAACCGCTTGTCCCTTATTGTTTGGTTTCCCCTGAAAGCTTGCGGGATCCTCATGACCTTCCTTTGAGTCACCGGCTTCTGATCCTCCCATTTTTTCCAGGCTAATTTTTCCACTGACCTGATGTTCTGATGCGCCCTGTGCATATTCTTCATTTGTCTTAATGTCTGCTCTTTCACAAAGCCGAATGTGAAGTGATCCATGCTTTCGCTGGCACAGTCCACACTGCCCCCTCTCCCCCCTGTCCTAACTAAGCTATTCATGTGGAGGAGGCTTTTGATCCAGGCTACAGATATTCAGTCACACTTTACATAACCAGAGACCATGCAAGGTAGTTATATAAACTCTGGTCTTGACTTGAATAGTCAGACAACAGTCTCTGCAGTTTGAGTTAAACCATGTTGTCAGCTTCCATTAACTTCTGAAGGGCTGGGTATCAATGGTATCCTACAATGGCACTGTCAAAGAGATCCTTGGGCACATCACGGGAGAACAACTGAGGGTGCGTAGGCTTTATTTGAGTTAATATGCCAGATGAACTGGGTGTGGTGGCGCATACCTGCAATCTCAGCAGTCAAGCAGAAGAATCATGAACTCCAGAAGCAGCCTGAGCTACAAAGAAGACCCATTCTCCAGGTCTGTAAGTTGGTAAAATTCTTTCCTTGCAAGTATGAAGAGCTCAGGTTCATATCCAGAAACCAGTGCTGCGCAGGAGAAGATGTGCAGGTCCTTGGGGCTCCCTGCCCAGATTGCCTAGCCTAATTGGTAAGATCTAAGCCAGTGAAAGAGCCTTTCTGAAAACTTACAAAAATCACACAGATACATGGTTGGTGTCATGATTTGAATGGGAACATTCTCCATAGGGGAATCTTTACACACACATGGTCTGAGGTTGTTGATGCTGTCTGAGCAAGCTTATGGGGTGTGGCCTTGCTAGAGGAAGCTTGTCACCAAGGGAAGGATTAAAGAATTAAAGCAAAGCCTAAGAGCGCTTCCAGCTCAGTCTTTCTGCTCCATCCTTGCAGTTGAGCACTGACTTCCTGGATCCTCTTCCTGACACCATGCCTGTCATTTGCTGCTATCCCTCTAAGCCACAGTGGACACTTATCCCAGTGGAACTGGAAGCCCAAAGAAACCCATTCTTCCTTAAGTTGCCTTGATCATCGTGTCTATTGGTTACATTTTTTTATAGAAAAGTGACTAATACAGAAATGCCCATGGTTGTCCTCTGGCTTCTACATGCATGCACACACATTTGAATACACATGCACCTGTATACACACATGCACCTATACACACACATACATGTACCCACACATGCATGTACATACGCATACATGCACACATACACACACACACCATAAAAGAAAACTTGTCTCAAAAATCAATAATGATGATGATGGTGGTGATAATGATGATGATAATTAATTAATTAATTAATTAATACCATTTCAGGTAAGTGATCACACTTTGAAGTCTGATAAGAGTGTGGCATCGGTTGTCATGGAACCATGTACTGGCAAGGGCTATTCTACTCCCTTTCACTTCAGTGAGAGAATCTGGACTGCTTCTATCATGAAATGACAGCTACAGGAAGAAGGAAAGAGATGACAAATGAAGAGGCAAAGAACCAAAACATAGACACACCCTAATCCACGACAAACTTCTGGTGGGCCATGGCAACTTTAGAGGCCAATTACTTATCATGGGCTTCTGGGTCCTTTCGTGTCTTGTGCCCTGAGCCTTAGCTTTGTCATATCTCCTTAGGCCTCTCCTGCATGGTTAGACTTTCTTGGTCTTTGTTCTCATGCTTCTGCTGACACACTTATCCTACCCATTTTTCTGAGAACTATATAATTTTCTGGACATAGGTTTGTACCGTGGCATTGACCAATTGAGCAAACCTCCAGGAAGGACACACGCCGCATTACTAACTAGTAGCACAGAGGTCGGGTGGCTTTAGTCCTGGTTATTGTGGGGGAATATATCTATTAATAAGTGAGAGAACTCATGTGTCTTCTATATTGAAAAAGAAGAAGGAAAAAAAGTGGTCGGCCATCCCAGAGATCCTGCTAGTGATATGGAATTTGGAGAGGTCTTTCTGCCTGATTAATGGATGAGTTCATGCGTGTTTGTAGGTCACTCATCTTAGAAAACGTTGTCTTCCAAAATTAACAAGTAAAAACCAAAAAACAAGAGAGAGAGAGAGAGAAAGAGAGAGAAGAGAGAGAGAGAGAGAGAGAGAGAGAGAGATTAGACAATACTTGAACATTGTTACCTCAAGTACCCCAAAGAGGATTAATTCCACAAACAGGCCAACTCTGGAGGTACAGCTACTACATCAGGATGATGGCTACTCTCTCTACCATACAAAGAGTTCATTGGCTTTTTCTACATTCTCTAACAGTATAGTTACCAGAAACAATAATTACGGTTACCATTGCTGTGATAAAATGCCAGAATCAATAGCAACCTGGTGAGAAGAGGGTTTATGTGCATTACACTTTCATACCATAATTCATTATCAAAGGAAGACCCAACAGAAGCCTGGAGGTAGGAGCTGATGCAGATGCCATGGAGGGATGCTGCTTACCAACTTGCTCTTCATGGCTTGCTCAGTCTGCTTTCTTATACAATCCCAGCCAAGGGGAGGCCCCACCCACCATTGGCCTAGGCTCTCCCATACCAATCACTAAATAAGAAAATGCTTTACTCGTTTGCCTACAGGACGATCTTAATGAAGATATTTCTTCAATTGGGGTTCTTCCCACTCAAATGACTCTAGCTGTGTCAAGGTGATAGAAACATGGGTAGCACACAGATTAAGAAGCAGAATGCATGGTGGTGAGGAGACACGATGGTGAAAAAGTGAGACCTCTGGCCACACTGTCTCTATCATCAGGATCCAAGAAGATATGCAGATATGCATGCTGATGCTCTCTCTCTCTCTCTCTCTCTCTCTCTCTCTCTCTCTCTCTCTCTCTCTCTCTCGTCTATAACCAAACCCCATGGAATAGGACCAACTTCATTCAGGTGGGTCTTTCACCCTCAGTTAAACTTCTTTGAAAATACCATCATAGACAGTCCAAGAGGTGTGCCTTCTAGTGATCCCAAACCCAGGCAAGCTGACAATGAAGACCTAAGACAACACAGAGCAGTCTGGGAAATACAAAGACATAAGTGGACAAATAAGTCGAAGATGAAAATTACTTAAAAGAAGGAAGTTTAGCAACAAAAACATAAAAATTAACAACGACTATAGGCTGGTGTCACCCACCTCTCAGAAGATAAAAGTAGGAGGATCATGAGTTCAAAGCCAGGTTGTGTTACATAGTAATACATGAAATATATGTATACATGTATGACAATTAAATTAATAAAATATGACTTTTCTTCTATTCTACCACAACTTCAGTAATAATATGCAATAAAGGTTTATTTCAAATGAGCAATGAATGGCAGGTATTTCTGGCATGAAAATGTCTTTTAGCAGATTTGGTAAGCATTTCTGCAGAAATGACCAGAGACCTGGGATTCTTTTGCTGAGCTCTGTCCTTGGGAAATAATGTAGAAGTGGGAAGAGCTATATGCATTCATATTTATCAAGATAGTCTTGGAATATTGATGCACTTGGATAAGTGCATTGTATAGTTTAAGACATTTCTGACTATTCAAAACATAATAAATATGTTCTTGTAGCACTTA
The DNA here is from genome assembly GCF_011762505.2 of Arvicanthis niloticus. Lineage (NCBI taxonomy): Eukaryota > Metazoa > Chordata > Mammalia > Rodentia > Muridae > Arvicanthis > Arvicanthis niloticus. The sequence continues at coordinate 22,785,055 of NC_047665.1, read as the reverse complement.
CTCTGGACCTGAAAGTATCTCAACGGTTTATGTGATTAAATAATTAAACCCTGTAAAATCCTGTTAGATGGGTAAACTAGTCTTATACCACTTTATAGAGGAGAAAAAAGAGGCAAATAGAGGTGCAGTAACCAGCCCTGCAATGGGGGCTGGGGGAACAACAGCAGATCTATTTCTTGGACACTAATCTACATTATATTACCCTTCTTAGAGACAATGCATGTATGTACAACAAAAACTTAAAACTCAACCATGATATTCCTAGCAAAAGAGCCGCTCATCTCATTCATTTGAAAATGCAAATAGAGCATCCTGGTGTGTAGCTCAGGTTCACCCGGGATCTTTTTAGCATTGTGTTGTAACAAGTTCTCTCCCACAACTTTCCCTTGTTCTGAATACTCTCATCTGCAGAAGTAGATGGCAATGTAGTTCACCTCTGTCTCCAACTCCTTATCCAATGGCATGTTAAACGCCTTTATACAGAAATCTCTTTCTAAACTTAGGTTTCTTAAAAGGTAAACTTTCAGCTCTTTAGTTCTCTAAAATAGAAACCACACCAATTTTAAGAACATGATTCCTTTGTCCAGAGTGTTTTCCCAAAGCTGCTGTAATGATTTGGTTTTCTTAAGCACTTTCTAGGAAATCCAAAGAGTAAACTTCATCAATGTCACTTCGGGAAACTTTTTCTAATTAAGTGGGGAGAAAACAGTATTGTGTGGCCATTTTGGTTACACTGTTTTGTCCTTTAACAGACATAGGCATTTGCCATATATTTTATATTTGATCTTTTGCCTGATTGCTTTTTTACAACATGAAAATAAGCAAACACAGAAGATTGGCTGAACCTGGCAGCCTGTGATTGGTATAATCGTACCAGTTGGGAGATAGATACAGAAGGATCACAAGTTCAAGGTTATCCTCTGCTATGTAGAGAATTGTGAGGTCAGCCTGAGGAGCATGAGAGGAAGTCTCAGACACAAAAACAGACCAGTGAGGTAGATAGATGCCTGCTGCCAAGCCTGATAGTCTTGAGTTTGATTTCAAGGACTCACGTGGTGAAAAGAGAGAGCAAATTCCCACAAATTGTCCTCTGCCCTCTACACTGGCACTATGGTAGTTGTAACACACACATACACGCATGCATGCATGCACCCACACACATATGCATGTACACACATAATAAATAAATAACTAGTAATAAAAAATTTAAACAAACAAAAGAGGCCGTTTGTTATTGCTTCTATCACTGTTTTGGAGACTGAACACAGGGCCTTATAAATCATCGGTAAGCATTTACCACTGAGCTGTACCCACGGCCAGAAAATAGATGTTTGGCAAATCAATTTTATGAGCTCTTTATACAGCACAAGTACCTTACTCAGCCTTCACTACATGTGTTTTTAAACCTTTTGCTTACTTTAACCAATGTTTATAGATACAAAATGTCCAAAGGCTATTAACGGTAATAATTAAACAATAAATAGATTATACTTCACTAATCTCATAGAATATCACAAAAATAATCCTCAGAATTTGTCAATGATTTGGAAAATGTTTATTTTGTATGCAGTGGGAAAAGGTATAAAAAAAACTGGATGCTAATGCATCAAGCTAAAAACTATATGCATGGTAAAGACTGAAGAAAATGGTCTCAACAATATTAATTTTTAGTATCAGGCCTTTCATTGATTGTTCTTTGATTATTTATTCCATTTGGAGAGAATTATAGTAAGGAGCTAGTAAATATTTTCAAATTACTACTACTTATTATTATTATTATTATTATTATTATTATTATTATTATTATTACATTTACTTACTTGGAGTAGCAGGCTCATGCTTATGGAGGACAGAGGACAGCTTGCATAAAGCTCTCTTTTCTTCTACCATGTAAGTCCTGGTGATAGAACTCAGGTCAAGGGAATTGGCAGCAAGGGTCCTTTCCTGTTGAGCCATCTCTCTGGTTCAATGATTGAAATTTTCAAAAATCACTGATGTTTTTTATCAGAAAAGAAGGAAGAAAATTGATGAAGGGAGGGAAAAAGGAAGAAAAGATACTCTCAAGCATCAGAAAAGGAGAAAGCTAACCATGTACACAGCAATGTTCCTAAATATAGATGCCAAGACAAGTCCTCCACCTGCACTTCTTGCTCTAGCAAACAGAGCATTCGGAACGCAGCAGTCAAGAGTACAAGCACAACATGGCTAGGCCTCTCCAGACGTAGCTTCAACCCACTAACCCACTATTCTCATCGGCCAGAGGAACTGACATGACCTTCTCTATAGGTCACATCATTATTGTGACTATCTGACACTCTCAACTTGAATAGAGCAAACTTTTATTCTGGTTCATTGATTCGTAGGGTTTAGTCCCTGTTGTTCAACCCTGTGGCTTTGGGTATGTGGTAGGACAGCAGATCATAGTAGGAGCATGTGACAGAAGAGGCCTACTCATCTCATGAAGACCAGGAAGCAAAAAGAGACAGGAAGGAGCCAGGCTCACAAAATCTCCCTCAAGGGCATGTTCTCAATGACCTAACTGCCTCCCACTAAACCCCACCTCTTGAAGATTCTGTGCCTTTCCAACAGTGACAGAGCCTGGAAACCAAGTCTCCGACATGTCTGCCTTTGGAAAATGTTCATACCCAAGCTACCACATTCCCCGACTTCTAGCCATTTATAACACAGCTGCCCCAGGAAAGAAGCTCAAGGCAGACTGCTTACTTGACTGTGTAAGACCAGTCACTTTAAACCCATTCAAGTCAGCCATCCAATTTTCTTTTCACCAGATTTGTTCTTCCTTCCCGAGATATTATTGCCCCTTTGTGACAGATGTACCATAGCCCTTTATAGATATGGCTGCAATCAACCTTTCTTAAATTGATTGTTGAACCTAAAGCGTTTCTCCCAAACTCATGATGTTCCTTAAGGGAGAGAAAGGGGATAAAGGACAGAATTTCAGTCCTCACCATCCCGGGTGTAGTACAGGTTCTTAGCCCTGAGTGTGGGACTCACCTGAGCAACATTATAACTCACCCATATGCCGTGCTTTTAAAAGCACAGGTGTGCAGCCACAGCTGGGACTCTCCCAGTACAAGTGATGGGTTACAATGACTACCCAGTACCCCCTTTGGAGCTGCTTTATCTATAATTAAATGGTCAGTATTAACATCCTCTACATCGGCCTGCGGATCCACACAGCTGCCTTCCTTGTCACCAAGGTAGAGTTAAAACGTATCGCCCAATATCCCCTCCCTAATGCAGGATAAGAGGCAGATAAACTGAATATCTCAGAGGCTGTAGCCACAAGCCACAGCCTTAGGATCCCTGCTATTAATAGAACCTGTTTACAACGAAGTGAAAGAGCTTTTTAATGGACTCAGAGTATGTGCAGAATGATGTTAAATCAGTGGAAGATTGAGAAAATATTAGGGGGAAATTTGCAGCTACTCTCATTATTAATTTGTAGTGGGGCTTTAATAGAGCAACAAATGAGAACGTCTTTGATTACCTGTTAAGTCAATCAAAATAATAAGAATGAGGGGGAAAAAAAATTGCCATCTCAGAGACGATTGCTAAATGAGAAATTCTATCAGAGATAAACCCGAACAAAAACCCTATCTTAACAAAGTATATGGCCTGCTGTTAAAAACACTATTTGACAAAATAATAATAATAATAATAAAATAAAAAAATAAAAGTATGATGGTGATTCCCGAGTATGAGAGTTTTATCAGCTAATGAGTAGATACAACAGCCTCCTTGATTTCAAGTTGAATGAGTGGTGTATTTTATTGCTAATTTATAAGTTGTAAGTTGTGGTTGGGAGATCAGCAAGAAAACAAAACCTACTCAGACAGAAAGCAGAATGAAGAAGTTAGTGACTTAGATACATATTTGTCCAAGAAAATGTCTCAGATCCTGGGGAATGATAAAATGCCTGTTGAACAAAACATAAAAGGCAGATGATGGGAAATTAAATAAACCCAAATTACGGAATGTGGTTTTTTTTTTTTCCCATATTGCCATTGGGTTGTGGTTACAACGAGAGATAAAGACATGCAGTAGAAAAGAGGTAGGGAGGGGCTTAATCTTGCTGGAAATGATCCTGTAAACAGGCGGAGATATTTATTGTAAATGGCTGCCCTGCTTTACATGCATTTGTATCCTGTTAACATAAAAGACCAGATATGCAAAGACAAGGAAACCAGAAAATGTAATTAGATTGGTAACTAGAGTTAGGGGTGAATGGGCAGGGAAAGACTATGGGCGTGGGCGGGGGGGGGGGGAGAAGATGTTTTATTTTCTGTTGGCAAATCTGTAGTTAAGAGACAGGTTCAGAGATGAACACCCTTCTGCAGCTAGAGACAAATTCCTCAGGTTTGTGAAGCACAGAACGAACTTGGGGAAATGCCAGGCTCTCCACAGTCAACGATTAGGAAAACAGTCTAGATGACAGATCTGGAAGACCCCACTGAAAGACTGGCTGGAACACTGAGTCGCAAAAGGACACTAATAGGAAAAATAATAATAATACAGCTATGAAAAATGAGTCTTTGTTGTGGTCCCAACAGGCCCAGGAGCCCACATATCAAAAACCATCCCACCTCCGACCAGGCGAACAAGCGTGGAAATTAAGCAGAGAAGCCGAGTTCACCTCAGCTCAGGTCTTCCTCCAGCTGTTTGGACAAGCTTATGGCTTGTTGTTGTGTCTGTTAGATATAATTGAGAACGGCTTGCTCTAGGGGACATGAAGGATTTGATTAACAGGGAGTGTTTCTTCCCCCTTTCTTCTTTCTTGTTTTTGTTCAGCCTTATCCAGGGTTTTTGTTGTTGTTGTTTTTAAACTGTTCTTTAAATCATGTCCTGTTCTGGGTCAATTTCCACTTTCTGTTATGGACAATCAAATGCTACAAGCATATAGGCACACACGTGTGTGTGTGTGTGTGTGTGTGTGTGTGTGTGTGTGTGTGTGTATTTCAGGATGCAATAAAGAAGGCACGAAAAGGGGAGTGTATCCAAGGGTAGCTTATTTTAGTACTCTAACCCCAATAAACTCATAAAACCAAAACTGGAGTGGGCTATGAAGACCTCTGAAGAAAGGCCAAGTTAGCTTGTTCCCCAGGCTCCCACTGACATCACTACGAGGCAGCTATAATTTCTTTGTTAACAAGTGTATCTTCCCATTGCTCTCTGTGGTGGCTTCTATTGCGTAAGGATTACATACTACTATGAACGCCATGGAGAGGAGACTGGGAGATAGCAGGTGTGACAGCAGCCATTCTTTTTTTTTTTTTTTTTTTTTTTTTTTTTTTTTTTTTTTAAAAAACAAACCATGAGTTCCAAAAAGAGCACAAGATTTATGTGCAAATGAGTCCAGAAAGCCTCAGCCAGGGAGGGCAAAAGTCATAGGAGTTAATAGAACTGTGATCCAGTCAGACCCAAGGAAGGAAGGCCGACAGTGGGACAATGCTGCTCTCCCTTGAGAACAAATGACCCTGGCTGCCACCAAACCTGATCTCAAGAGGACTGAACACACACACACACACACACACACACACACACACACACACACACAGACAAAAAATTTTTAAAGATCAGATAAATAGGACTCGGCTCCAGTGGCAATTTGTTAGCAAGTGGAACTTATATTCCAAAGGACATGACCATCAGTGTGGTTGGAACTTGGAGAAAGCTTCTAGTTAGTGAAATCCCAAAGAGGATGTGTTTTCTAGATGCTTAGTGCACTCAGTTATGTATCTGATGGATCTGTGGAAGATGCTGGGCCTTGGACACAGCACGAATTCAGAAAGCAAGGGCACATTTTGTTGGCAAGTAGATGAGATTAAAGAAAATCAAACATTTTCAATACATTACCTGTGGTGTGTGTGTGTGTGTGTGTGTGTGTGTGTGTGTCTGTCTGTCTGTCTGTCTGTCTGTCTGTCTATGTGTGTCTCTATCTCCTGTCTCTTCTCTCTTGTCTCCTCTGTTTCTTTCTGTCTCTCTGTCTCTTATCTCTCTGTCTTTCTCTGTCTCTTGTCTTTATGTCTCTGTCTCTCTGTCTCTAGCTCTTGTCTCTGTCTCTCTCTTCCTCTCTCTTGTGCCTTTGACATGCAGTTTCAGGCTGACTTTCAACTTGCAAAGCCTGCCTCAGCCTCCTAGGCTGCCCCACCATACCTGACCTTACATTGCTTATAGATACATTATTTTTTATTCTCTCATTCCCAGAACTGCACCCATCCCCAGTAATTTCCACAGAATGCATGCAGTACTACAGCACTCACCTAGCCAGTCTTTGGACCTCTGGTTTATCAGATTGCCTGCCATAAGCATTGCCAAGCTAGGAAGCCTCCATTCTCTCTCAGTCTCCTAGAAGCATCATTCCAATCCTTCTTCTGCTGTTTGTGGCAGCACCATGGATGTGTCTCACGGTACCCGGCTAAATACTTAACCAACCTTTCCTTGAGCACTGTGTGTCGTGAAGCAGGTTCTCTCTTGCCTTTGCAGCATCCAGAACATGTCTGTAACCTTCTGTTTGGGCAATGTATCTACCCTCACCTACAGTGGATCTTACCTCCCCACCTCCTCATCACCTTTCTGTTCTTTAGAGTGAAGTTCATCTTTTTCTGATTTCCTTCTATGTCCAGAGAAGACTCTCAGAACTCCAGAGGCTCAGAACTGTAGGTCTCACCAGGTCGTGAGACCCTCACTGGCTTTTGTCCATCAATATGGGTCCTTTGATTAGTCTCTGCCCCCCTTCCACTGCCCAGCCCCCCCCCCCGCCCCGCCCCATGGATGCCTGTACTCTGTGAACATTTACTGACTGCCTCGTTTGTTCCAGGGACTCTGCAGTAAGAGTCTGCTGCCAAGATGCTCCTGATCGAAGAGGGGAAAGATGCTGGGGTCAATACATAGATTGCCACTATGTATGCCTCTTTCTGAGTGTCTGGGGCACTTGTCTCTGAGGGCAGTGCTTTCTTCTCTGGGTTGGTCTCTACCCCCCCCCCCCCCATTAAGCTTATGGTACATACTTCAGGCTTTTTTTTTTTTTTTTAAAGACTTGCTCCATGTCAATGAATGTGCCAATAGGAGATTAAGGCTGGAAATTATCTAGATGATCTTTGAATTTCTTCAGTCTTCCAGGAAAAAGATTTGGGGCCAGAGCAACTTCTCCACAGACTATCTGTGGAAGCCAAAATAAACACTGAGTTGCCTCACAAGGGAAAAAAAAATAAAACTAGTGCTTAATGAATGGTATGAGAACAAAGCTTTTCCATGTGTCGTTGTTTCTACTTTTTAATTTTATGCAATTTTAATGAATGACTCATTGAAAATCAGTGCTACCAAACATGGTGATACATGTCATTAGTCTAGGGTACTCCAGAGGCTGGGGCAGGTGGATCTCTGTGAGTTTGGGGCCAGCCTGGCTTACATAGCAAGTTCCAGGACAAAGCTAACAGAAAAACCCTGACTCCAACAAAGGAAGGAAGGAAGGAAGGAAGGAAGGAAGGAAGGAAGGGAGGGAGGGAGGGAGGGAGGGGAGGGGAGGGGAGGGGAGGGGAGGGGAGGGGAGGGGAGGGGAGGGAGGGAGGGAGGAAGGAAAGAAGGAAGGAAGGGAGGGAGGGAGGGAGGGAGGGAGGGAGGGAGGGAGGGAGGGAGGGACAGAGGGAGGAAGGAAGGAAGGAAGAAAAGTATGCTCCAATATGGCCTCCTCCATGGATCTGGAGTTGAAGAAGGCCTTCACAGATAGAGCTTCAAGGCAGAGTTATTGCTACTCTGATTTTGTATTGCAGACGTACAGATTAAACAGCTAAACAGGATTTGAGAGCACGCACACTTTATGGACACAGAGCTATAACACTGGTAAATGAGACTAACATGTATGAAGCTGTAGGAAGAATGTTTATTCTACAGTTCAAAGAAGTAATTTACAACTAGATGTTAGCAAAACAGAAAATAGCAGAAGAAAAAATTAAAGAGGTGGAGGAGAAAAGTCCTACCTGTAGGGGAGCTTTGAGGAAGCTGAGGACAACATCCAAGAGAGAGAGATGCTGATGGCTCGAAGGGCACAGTAGGAGCTTCTGGAAAGTTCTTCCCTTCTGACCCCTCCCATCCTGTCAAGGCAGAAGCTGTTCAGGGCCCAGTGGCCCCATCTCTCCAACACTCTGAGCCCCTCAGGTCCCAACTAAATGTCTATCAACCCCTACCCAGAATACTCTTCTTTTCTGGGCCAAGCAAGAAGCTCTTAACAGAGGGAAGACTGGAGATGGAGAAAGCTGTCCAAGCCTGTCATTAGGCATGTGGGTTAGGCCAGGTTAGACCAATAAAAAGCTATGTCTTACTCTTTTAAAAAAAAAAGAAGAAGAAAGAAAGAAAAAAGAAAGGAAAGAAGAAAGTAAGGAAGGAAAAGAAAAGCTGTATTCAGTACAGTTTCAATAACTCAGTGGTACAAAACTGAACAAGCTAGATTTCTCTATAGGTGTTGTCTCCTGCAGGGTGGATGGCAAGATGATATTTAATGTGGACAGAGATGAGGAAGCTACAGGGAGAATGCAGGTGACAGTGTGATGCACAGTCATATTTTACAACAATGTTTGGGCTGAGGAGATGGCTCCATCAGTAAGGTGCTTGTCACATGAGCATGGTGACAGGAGTTCCAATCCCCAGCACCCCTCCCCCCTAGCACCCACACAAACTCATGCACACACATATACATTCTTGGCTACCTCTTGTGTCTGATGAATTTGTTTCTCAATTTTCCTACATTGAGTCTAGGGTAGGGCACTGGGAATGAAAGAAAAGAAGGGATTCAGGATTGACTTTGGATGTCTCTGGTTCAGACCCAGATGCTTTCCTGGCAGACAAAGAAGTGAGCAAAGGCAGATTGCAGAAGGATCCTGAAGGTCCTCAGCCCATTAGCTCTGCACAGGAAGCCTGAATTGTTGACTGAGCCCTACTCTCCTTACTATTTCTCTGCATCCAACTTTGCTTTCCACCTTGTCACCATGGGAAGAACAGACTGCTCATAGACACTGATGCTGGGGTTCAGGGTTGGGTGACAAGCACTTGGGGAAATGAGGTAGCAACCTTTTCCACTTGGACACCTGCTATGGTTTGAATACAGTCTGTTCTCTCCAAATCCGTGTCGACATGTGATTGCCTCTGTAGAGGGGCTGGGAGGCAGGCCATTAAAGGGGTAGTAATTGGGGGTTAAGACTTGTCCTGGAGTGAAATCTTGCTCTCTCATGGGACTAGGTCAGTTACCACAAGAGCTGGTTGTTACAGGAGACTGTCTTTGTGTGTTGGCTCTTTCTGAAATGAATTGAGGCAGTAAAAAAATAGTCACCCTCAACATGGATGTGCATGCCTTTGGGCTACCCAGTGTCTAGAACTACAAACAGATTCATGCATTCTGACAGAGCGGGCCAGTAATGTTACTTTGAGAAGTAACAAATATGGTCTCAAATGAGGGACCTTTGTGTAAACAGATCTCAGAACAGAAGCTTTTTCTAGGAAACCACCCCCATTTTCCACTAAGCACCACCAGGCTCAGGTTCACAACCTTGGAGTAGTTCATGCAACTGAAGACCAGTACAGGCTCCATTGAACGCCTCTTAGCAGTCTGTTTCCCTCTCACCCCATGTGCAGATCACACTAAGCCCATTTGCAATCACTGACAGACCTGGAAACCATTAAAAACAGACCTCCAGATGAAGGCCCAAACAACTGGCTAAAGCATCTCCGGGTGAGGGATAAACACTTTGCTGTGCTTGGGGCTTACAGTCCCTTTAGGTGTCTTTTGTTAGACTCCTTATGACACCAGGCGCACAAGCTCCCAAATGACTGCATTTACAGGTTCTCTGAAGTCTTCTAGAATTCACTTTAACTGATTCTGAAATGTCATCTCTTGTCTTGAGCTTCTGAGGCCTTGGAAAGATGACAGTAAAGACACACATCCACATACTGGAATCAGAGCTGTGACTTATGTACATTTCCACCTTGGAAACACTGGGTCCAACTTTGCGGCCTCCAGCCCATGCTCAGTTATTATGGAAAGAAACAGGAAAAGTCAGTCCAATGTATTAAACTGTATCATCCCACAAGTCTTACCTCATCTCCAGCTGCCTTCAAATACCTAACAAAATACCTACCACAGCACTCTTGCTGTGTAAACAGTGCTTAGACTCCAGTACTTAGAAAAATACTTAGAAGAAAAATTGTTTGTGAGTGTTCATACAGATATAATTTTTCCCTATCCACAACTGGTTAATTTCAGGATGCAAACCCACAGGTATAGAAGGCTGAGTGCACCTAGCAGATACAGATGGAACAGATGGTCGATGCTGCCTTCCCTCCATCCTTGCCCTCCCTCCATTCCTGTGCTCATCCCCAGCCTATCATGCCTGGGAACCTTCCTGCTATGAAGGCTTCTGTGTGTTCCCTACAGCTGCAGATCTGAGGTGAAGCTTGAGAAAAGAGGTTCACAGGAGCAGGGTTTTAAATATCCAGTGTGTGTTTTGGGCTGGTTAGGGGCAGGGTTTCTTCCAGAATTCCCATGTGTCTGGGAAAAAGACATTCTGAGTCAGCATATGGCCCTACTCTTTCCCAGTAAGCCCTGTGTAGTCATGAGGTGAGCTTAGCCTGTCTACTGCTGTGCATCCCTGCATCCTCCTCATCCCATCACTTATTTTCTCTTAAAGTTCCATAGTTTAATAGCTTTATGACCAGGAAGCAGAAAATAAAACCATCAGCCCAAAAGAGAAGACAGGACCATGTCTCTTCACCAACATGTGCTTTCTCTGCCTTGAGAGGGCGTTCAAAGATTTCTTTAATTTCTGTCATTTTGTTAAAATACCTGATTGGTTACTGACCGTAATCTTCATATCCTTACGAAGGATCTAGCATTTTCTTTGCCATGGTTAAGACCATCTTCACATATGCTTTGCAATAAAGTATTATAGATATATACAGGTATTTCCTAAGCTTATGTAGTTACTTCATGAGCTAAAAAAAAAAAAAATGTAAATAAGAAAACTTACTTATTTCAAACTCTGTAAAGAGGGACAGTGGCTAAAGAAACACACAGTCTCATACACAGAGCAAAAAATGTGAAACATTTTTCTGACCAGTTCTATGAAAAGGAAGCACTAGAGTCATGTGAAGTGTTATGTCACTGTGCTCTGGGCACTTTGACTTCACACTTTTGTCACCTTGTCCTCCCCTGCCTCACCACCGATCCTGAGCATTCCTAAAAACATTAGCACCCTTTGCCTTCTGGAATGTATCAAAACACAAGAAAAAGAAACCCTATCCAACTCAAGGTTTGAATCTCAGAACTGGCTCACAGCAGACAGCATTGTCAAAGGCTCTGGCTTCAAGAGCCAGAATTTTGCATTTCAGTAGACTGAGCCTGCTGAAGCCCATGAAGTTTGTGACACTAGGTTACAAGGCACACAGCTGAGCTGAAATGCCAGCATTGTTGACTCAGGTAGAGCGTTGGGAAAGAACAGCAATAAAGTCAGGAGTTGACAGTTGACGCAAGACTCCAAGAGGGTCCTGGTGATCCAGCCACATGATTATCCCCCAAGGCAAATTCTGGGAAGAGAGAAATTGATAGGAATTCCAGATAGGACTCTGAGATCTGGGGAGACAGAGGTTGCTAGGCGGAAACCTAGGAAGGTGAGAAATCTTAGAAGTCACCTTTGCTTGATAGCCTCAGCCCCAAAGGTAGTGGCGAGCCTTGAACACTATGCTGTGCCCTGCATTAAATGATGTGGGGGGAGGGCCAACAAAGTCTCAAAGACAAAAGATCCTCAAAAAATCATGATGACTTGCGCTCAGTGTTTGTAGACTACAAGGAGAGAGCATGGTATGCTCATATATCACTAAGGGAGAGTGCCAGTGAATTTTCTGGAAGATGGGATGTTTTCTTGTCTCCATCACTGGTAATAAATTCTGGTATGGTTCTCCTCTATATCTCAAATATAGCCTCCAATAATGTACCCCTGACTCAGTGTAAGCCCAGTCATTAGTGGATCAGAATTTGATTTAAGAATTACATGGAGGATTGCTTTCATTTCCAAAGTTTTAAGTTCTGGAAACTCGAGTTCTTGGTGAGTTACCAAGAACTCAAGTTCTTGGTAAAGTTACATGTTAACACAAAAATAACATAATCAAGAATTTAAAAAAAAAAAAAAACCCTAATGTCCTCCTCAACTTGGATGGTTGCTCTAAGGGCTTGCTTAAGAAATAAGCATAGGAACTGGAAGCAATGGCTCAGGAGTTTAAGAACACACTGAACATTCAAGTAGAAGAATTGAATAAGAAATTCAACAAAGATCTGGCTGGAATTATCTAAAAAGAATGGTTGATACACTGATGCATTTGTGACCTCTGAGCTCCAAGTCTTCAAGGGGATTACAACAGTCAACCCCCCAAATTGACAAATGCTCTTCTATAGATTCAGGTATAGCTGGTTGAAAATAATCACGATAAAAATAAAGAACATAAAAGGCAACACCTATACCTTAGTGTGGTCGTGCACACCTGCAAAACTCAGCCCTCAAGAGGCTAAGATATAAGAATTATGAATCCCATGCCAGTCTGAGATATAGAGTAAGCCCTTGTCTAAAGTTAAAATAAAACAAAATAGCCAGCCAGTAAGATGGCTCAGTGCATCAGATGTGTGCACACTGCATATGTACATACAAATCAATCAATCAATCAATCAAATCAAATCAATCAATCAATGGTAATTAAAAATTAAGCTATCTATAGTAATATATACAGTTTTAATTTTCCCTAAATTATCCAGTAGAGCAACAAAATAAAGTGTTTGCATTGTATTAGGTGGTCTAATAATTTAAATATGTGGGAGGTTTGTATAATGCTATGTCACTCTGTAGAAGGGACTTCAACATCCATGATTGTGGGTATCCTCTGAAAGCCCCATTAGCTGTCCTTCACAGACACCGAGGGACTACTACTCTATAAGAGAATTCTAGGAATGAAGACAGAGGAACTCCACAGATATAATGCCCAGATAATGAAAAGGAACGAGGAGACTTGCTTGAGGCAGCAGTAAGACCCAAAAAGCAAATAAATAACCCTGGAAGCAAGGAATGGAAAAAGCTGGAACTCACCTCTAAACTCGGTTTGTTCCACTTGCATTCCTCACCAACTTTAGATAGAGGTCACCTAATTACACAATATGTCACCAGGCTCACTCTGGCTTGACTGCAGAGAATACCTTTGATGTGTGGGTACCAACGGACAGTGGCCTAAGCTAGTTTTCAAGAATTCAGAGGCTTTGTATTTAGCTCTAATCAGTGTTAATCACAACCTCTTCACGTGGGTCTGGACAAGGACATGGTGCGTGAGCTCTGCACATCAGAGCAGAAGCCACATGTAGCTCTCACTACCACCACCACCTTCTGAACTTACACAAAAACATGAGGTCTGCCCACATACATCTGTGGACCGTAGTTCACTTTCTCTTACTTCTAGAAAAAAAAAAAAAAAAAAAAAAAAAAAAAAAAAAAAAAAAAAAAAAAACAGATATCCATAACAGACAGATTTTCGGTAAAATTCTACTGGACTTTCGAAGAACAACTACAACCAATACTACTTAAATTATTCAAAACATAAGAAACAGAAAGTGTGCTTCCAAATTGCTACAAAGATAGTATCACTCTAATGCCAAAAACCAGATAAGAACACAACAACAATAACAATAATGACAAAATAGTACAGGCCACCATTTCTGGTGAAAACAGAGGTAAATGCCTCCACAAAAACAGAGTACAGGTATATAGCAAACAGATCATGAATGACAACCAAATACACTTTGTCCCAGAGATGCAGAAATGGCTCAATATAGAAGTTAATAAATGTAATAAATCATATATATGAATGTAAAGACAAAAATTACATGATCATCTCAATATTTGCAGTAGAAAACCTTTGGTAAAACTCAACCTACTTTCATAACAACAGTCCTAGGGAGAATAGGACTGGAGAAATATATCTGCACACAATCAAGGCTATCTGTGACAACCTACAGCCGACATCATCCTAAGTGGAGAAAAACTTGAAGCAATTCCACTAAAATTAAAAACATTTTCAATATAGTGCTTGAAGCCCTAGCTGATGCAATAAGACAAGAGAAGAAACTTAAATATATATTAATGGGAAAAGAAGTCAAATACTTCTAGTTGCAGATGGTATGACGTTATGCATAAGACATATCAAAAATTCCGCCAGATTTTCTAGAAATGGTCAATATTTCCACCAAAGCAGCATAACACAAAATCACCAAATTCAGTAGCCTTTTAACATACCAGTAACAAATACACTGAAAAAAAGGATCATAGAAACATAACAAATCCAGAAATAAACCTAGCCAACAACATAGTAAATCTCTATAATGGAAAGTTAAAAATTATAAAGAAGGGCTGGAGAGATGGCTCAACAGTATTTATAAGCATTGTCTGCTCTTCCAGAGGATCCAGGTTCAATTCCCAGTTTCCACAAGGAAGCCGGCAATTATCCACAACTCTAGCTCCAGGAAATCTGATGCCCTCTTCTGGCCTCTGTAGACATCAGGGATATATATATGTGTGTGTGTGTGTGTGTGTGTGTGTGTGTGTGTATACACACACACATATATATACATACACACATATATATGTACATACATATATATGTGTGTATATATATGTATATGTATATATATCTCCCATAAATACACAGAAGCAAAACACTCATATACAATAAATAAATAAATAAATAAATAGATAGATAGATAGATAAATAAATAAATAAATTAGTTACTTAATTTTCTGAAGAAAGAGACTGAGGCAAGCACCTGAAGATAAAAGGATGCTCAAGAATTGGTAGAATTAAGCAGTAGATAGAGTCATCTCAATCCCAATCAAAATGCCCATGACATTCTTCCCAGAGTTAGACATAAGGATCCTTAAATTCATACAGAAGCACAAAAGACCTCAGATAACAAGAGTGCTAGAGAGACTACCATTTCAGATTCAGGCTATATTATAGAGCTACTGTAATAAAGACAGTATAATACTGATACAAAAACTGACATGCAGATCAATGGAACAAAACAGAAGACCTACACACAGTTATGTAACTACAAACATCTGCTATTTGACAAAGATGGCAAAAGACAGCCTCTTCAACAAATGGTTCTGGGAAAACTGCATGCTCACATGTAGACTGATGTAGTTAAACCCGCATCTGATCCTGCACAAATATCAACTCCAAATAGATCAAAGACTTCAATATGAAAACTGAAATCCCCAAAGTGCTAAAGGAAATCTTACACAGCTCTCTACAGTATAAAGGTTCAGGGAAGGACTTTCCGAACAGGACTCCAATTACCAAGAAATGTAGGCCAACAACTGATAAATGGGACCTCAGAAAACTAATAAGCTCTGTAAAAAAAAAAAGAAAGAAAGAAAGAAAGAAAGAAAGAAAGAAAGAAGAAAAAAAAGAAACAAATCAATCAAAAGAACCAAATGAAGCATGGGAGGGAATGTTTGTTTTCACTATATAACTAAGAGAGAATTAGCATCAGAATATGCAAAGAACTTAATAAACAAAGAGTCAAGAAAACAAAGGCTCAACTTTCAAATTGAAATATATAAAATATATTCAAATATTAAAATATAAATGAGCTATAGATCTGAACAGAAAGTCCTCTAAAGAAATAGAAATGACTAAGAAATATCAGGGAAAGTGTACAACAACCTTAGCAATAAGGGAAATGAAAATTAAAACTAGTTTGAGATTTCATCTTAACGCAGTCAGAATGACTGGGATTAAGAAGACAACTAACAACAAGTGCTGGCGAGGATGTGGAGAAAGGAAACACTCATTCACTGCGATGTGCTTGCAGAATAATGCAGACACTATGGAAATCAGTGTGGGTAATTCTCAAACAGTTAAGAACAGATCTGCCATATGACTCAGCTGTGTGACTCCTTGGCACATACCCAAAGGACTCTATATCCTCCTTTACAGATACTTGTTCAGCCATGCTTATTGCTTCTATATTCAAAACATTTGGGTAATGGGGGAAAAAACTAGATATCGTTCAAGTAATAGATTGTGAAAATGCAGTCACCCATTCACAATAGAATTCTAGCCATCTGTAAAGAAAAAAATTATGAAACTTTCAGGTGAATTGATAGAATTGGAAAATATACTAAATGAGGTAAGCCAGACTCAGAAACATAAAGGCTCATGTTCCTTTTTATTTGTGGAGCCTAGCTTTGAATTGTTAGACCTGAGTATAGGACCGGGAATAACCACAGAATCCAGGAAAGAAGACAGGATCTATGACGGGGTGCTTGGGCTCTGTACAGGAGGCCAGCAGGGCTCAGGTACTTTAAAAGGGGAAACATGATGACCTTATCTGTGGAGCAGAAGGGAGGATCATTCAGAGGAAAGGCTGGGGGAAGGGAAAATAACATTAGCAATGTTTGAAACAGCTATATTTTAATGGAGTTTTGCCACATGGGATAATAATGCTTCCAATGAGAGGCATATACTATCTACCCAAAAACCCAGTGCCGGGAACCTCCATTCAAGTTGTTGATCATGTTATTTCGGCCTACCCCCGAAATACAGGCTATTGTTGTTGCCCTTGGTTGCCTCCCAGAAGTTGAAGATAAGTCTCAATTGCTGAAGATACCATGTACTTTAGAAAAAGGACTTAGAGAAGACACCATGAACTTCAAATTCAGGACATGGGGAATTCAAACTGGATCTGACCTCTAAGCCTCCTTCCTGTAGACTAGCTGTCATATACTAGATGTACAAGTTTCTTAGAGAGGAAAGCAATAGTCCTGCCTAGCTGGTTTGCCTATGAACAGAAACCAGCAAGGCAAGATATATTAAGAGTATATTACTGGCAATTACATCTTGACTTTAACTGTCCACTGTCTAGTTGGACTTAAGGCAATCTAACAGGAAGGAACTCTTGCCTGGGAGTGGAAACCCTAGCCAATTAACTGCCCAGGGAGAACCCATTACTATCACTTGACCAAATTGACATAGTTCCTAACTACATTCTAATTACTTATTCTTATCCTCACAGATAATTATAGTTCTCACACCTTATCAAAGTAACTTTTCCCTGCAATAAATGGAGATCATTACAGAAAATCACAACTGGTCAAAATGCAGAGAGCAACATCCAACCCCAGTGGACACATACATCTCTAATACAATTCCTTCACTTAAGTCCCAGGGAACATTACTGAAGAAAAGGCAGAAGAATTGTAAGAGCCAGAGACCAGGAAATCTGTGAGATGGTATCTCCTAGAAATGACAGGGAAGCCCTGTCCATGATATCTCACCAATATGGCTAACTAAACAAGACCTAAACAAGGACACCACCAATAGACATGTGAGCATGGAAGGGGAGGGAAATCACAAGAGTTTCCATCCTAAACAAAGAACTATAGGCCACTTTAGAATACTGAGCGCTAGAGAAGTGGTCTTCCCCAGGGTTGAGTTCCCTAATTGAATATCCAATGACAACTGGTCAGACCTGAAATTATATTGCATACAAGGAACACTAAAGAGACTGAGCAAGTTGTATTTATATAGTCATACATTTTCATATGTAATAATAACAAAGAAAAGGATGCCATGAATTTGAGAACAGGCATGGGTGACGCAAAGGATGATGGGAGGGTTGGAGAATGGGAAAGGAGAAATAACGTAATTACACTTGAATCTTAAAATAGTCTGTCAATACTTCTTAAATCAAGAAAACAAAAACATGGAAGTATAAGACACCTCAGCAGCTTAACTGACAAGCATGGATTTATACTTTGCCCAGCCTTGAAACATACATTTCATATTCCTCGTAAATCAAACCTCAGCTCATGTCAAAGAGTGCATGCTCTATTTGTCAGTTCTTTCACAACACCAACGAGAGATTAAAATGAATAACAAAAGAATCCTAACCAAATAAGCAAGAGGCATTTATTTGGAAATTAAAGCCATGCTTCCAAAGAATTTATGAGTAAAAAAAAAAAATGACAAAAATTAGAAGACAGGGAAATGGAAAGATAATGAAAATACACAAAAATGTGGGATGAGACTAAATTTTACAAGAGTAATTTTTTTGCATTAAATGTTTATATTATTGGAGAAGTCTGAAAATGGTCAATGTAACCAATTTTGGAGGTAATAAAAAGTGAGATCAACTAGAAGAAAGGCAAAGTAAGGAACCAAACAAATCCAATAATGAATTCCATGAAACAGAAAACATACCCTGGATATTAACAAAGCCAAAATCTTGGTTCTTGGGAAAAACTAATTAAGTTGACAATCTCAGGGCTGGAATGATGCCTCAATGGTTAAGGGCATTTGCTCCATAATCATAAATTTGGCTCCCAGAACCCACACAGCAAGAAAAGTGTACTAGTTACTTTTCTGTTGCTATGGTAAAACACCATTACCAGAGTGACTTACAGAAGAAAGAATTTACTTTTTCTTGTGATTCCAAAGAAAGAGACTCTAGCTGGAGCAAGAAGCAGAGATCGAAGCTTCAACCAGGAACATGAATTAGAGATAGTGAGCTGGAAGTGGAGAAAGGAGACTATAAATTCCCAAAGTCTATGCCCAGTGACATACTTCCTTTAGCAAAGTTCAACATCCTGAGCGTTCCAAAACTTCTCCAAATAGCACCATCATACAGAGACCCAGCATTTAAATACACGACCCTATAAGAGACATTTGTCATTCAAACAACCACATTCTGCCCTTAGACTCCATAGGCTCCTGGCCATATCACACACACACACACGTACACGCACACGCACACACACCACAATTTGCTCCACATAGTTTTTAACAGTCTCAACACTGTCCGGAATTCCAAAGGCCGCTCTCTTCTGAAACTCAAGTCAATCTCACAACTGTAAGCTCCTGTACAGTCCAAGACAAATGACATATTTTGAAGCCATGATGGCAAGAGTGTACATTTCCATTTCAAAAGTGAGAGGTGAGGACATAGTGGGGAAATACTGCCCTAAAGCAAGACCAAAATTCAGCAGAGTAAACCCAAATCTTGTAGCTCCATATCTGGCATTTAGAGCTTTAGTTTTGAAAGCCTTAGATGCCTTGTCTCTTCCAGCTTTGTGTATATCTCCCTTGAGCTGGGTCCCCTCCTTATGCACAATTCTCCTCTAAGATGTCTCACAGGTCTGGCATCTCCAGCATCTCAGGGTCTCCAATGAAACCCAGGCCTCACATTCAGTTTCACACATGGCTTCCTCTCACAGCACCCTTGAAGGGATTTCCCTGTTACATGCTGCTTTGCCACAGCAACTCTCTGAAGCCATGGATGAAGAACACAGGACCCCTCCATTTTTCACGTAGCTGTGTGGTGTCTGTCTCTGAGAACACCCTTGTTTTATTCCAGTGCAAAGTGGGAAACCTCTCCTCAATTGTACTCATCTCCTTCACAATTATAACTTCTCTCTTAGTAGATGCTTTGGTTGTAACCTTAAGCTAGTTTTTTTCTCTCCAAATTTTACATTCTATATTTCATCCTTTCCCTCTTGCTCTTATCATTGAAGCCATGCATAGGAGTAATCACTAATAACCATTTCATAGCCTCAATGTTATATTATTTTGAAATTTCCTCTGCTAAAAAAAATATTCCATTATTTTTTAACTCAGCTTCAGACAAGTTCTTAGAACAAGGGCAGAAGACAGACATATTTTTTGCCAAGTAACACAAGAATGGCCTATAGCCTGTGAATAGAGTGCTTGTTCCCCCTCAGAAACCTCTGGGGCCCACAGGTCACATGACTCTCAACATCCCTGTCTTCCAGGTGTCTATTAGGGCAGGCAGTTAAGCACTCCTTATAACACTGGATTTCAAATCAGAAAAAAAAGGGTCCAGGGAGGAGCCTTATCTCGTAAAAGTTCAAAAGTGCCTTCTGGATCAAGCCTGATATCCTGAGTTCAGTCCCCAGATCCGATGCAGAGAACTGGCTCCACAAAGCTGTCCTCTGACCTCCTCACACACGCCATAAGGCACTTATAGGCCCATACTCACAGGCACATAATACACACACACACACACACTCACAGACAGCAGTACCAACAACAACAACAATGACAACAACAACAAATGTTTTCATTAAAGATTAATACCTATCTTATTCACCATTTTACCAGAGGGTCTTATCAGTACAGTAAGAGAGTAAAACAGAAAGTGATTCAAAGATGCCATGGGTTGGGAAAATGCCACAGTGTTTCTCTTCAGTACTCGCCACAAAATGTCTGAGAAACGGTGAGCACTACTGTGCAGCGAAGGTTGCATACTTGATAGCTGGAAGGGTTCACAGCAGGCTATTCTCACAACAGCAACAGTAAGGCTACTTTTTATTCCCGCTAGCTATTTAGTAGGCACGCACGTGCTATGATGCAGGTGTGGAGGTAGGAGGACAGCTTTCAGGAGTTAACCCTCCCCTTCCACCATGTGGGTCACAAGGACTGAATTCAGGTCATCAGGTTTAGCAGCAAGCACCTCTACCTATTGTATTAATCAGGATTCTCTGGAGTAACAGAACTTACTGAATGAATCTTCTCATGGGGGGAATTATTAGAAAGAGTTACGGTCTGTGGTCCAGCTAATTGAGCAATGGCTGCCTATGAAGGGAAGGTCCAAAAATCCAGCAGTTGTTCAGTACACAGGCTGGATGCTTCAATTGGTTTTCAGTATACATAAGACTCCCATAGAAGTGTATACTCTAATGCCAGTGAAGAATAGACTTGTTACTGAGGGAGAGCAAACAGGCAAAAACTAAAGCATCCTTCTTTCATGCCCCTATATAGGCTTCCAGCAGAAGGTGTTGCCCAGATTAAAGATGGGGCTGGTTCTCCCATCTCAGAAGATCTAGATGAAAGGTGTATCTTCTCACCTCAAAGATTCAGACTAGAAGTGGGTCTTCCCATCTGTCTTCTCTCACTGCAATGAAAACATCATGACCAAATAGCAAGCTGTGGAGAGAAGGGTTTGTTCAGCTTGACACTTCCACATTGCTGTTCATCACCAAAGGAAATTAGGACTGGAACTCAAGTAGGGCAGAAACCTGGAGTCAGGAGCTGATGTGGAGGCCATGGAGGGATGCTGCTTACTGACTACCTTCACATGACTGGGTCAGCCTGCTTTCTTACAGAACTCAGGACACCATCCCAGGGATGGCACCACCCACAATAGGCTTGACCCTCCCCCATTGATCACTAATTGAGCAAATGCCTTACAGCTGGATCACATGGAGGCATTTTCTCAACTGAGGCTCCTTCTCTGACAATTCTATCTTACGCTAAGTTGACACAAAACTAGTCAGTATACCATCCAAAAGATCCAGAGTAGAAGTGGATCTTTCCATTTCAAATTAATCAAAATTCCTTCACAGATGTGCCCCATTTTGGGGGTTTAGTTGATTCCAGATGTAGTAAAGTTGACAAGAATAGCCATCACATTTACTGACCCCTATTGCCAAGCCAAGAATATTGTAAATGATACTATATTTACTGTAATGGACTTGTAAAGATAAAAGTCTGTGGTCGATGGAGATAGTTGAGTCTAGTATTTCAAAGGGAAAA
This sequence comes from Arvicanthis niloticus, assembly GCF_011762505.2. Taxonomy (NCBI): domain Eukaryota; kingdom Metazoa; phylum Chordata; class Mammalia; order Rodentia; family Muridae; genus Arvicanthis; species Arvicanthis niloticus. Next base: position 22,763,395 of record NC_047665.1, on the reverse strand, counting down.
TCACCCCAAGAGACAACAAGGGTTAGAGGTTGGTATAGCGACAAGTGTCTCATAAGGAAGTCACCAGTAACTTACAGCTTCCTTAAATAATCAAATGTTTGTTTCTGCATGGCTTGATTAACATCAATAAATGCAAAATTTACTTTTACGCCCATTGTACTATCACAAATAAGACATATTTTATATGTGCTGATAGAGTTTCATCTCTGTTAACCCATCCAAAATTGAAAATATCATAAGTAAAAGAGTCATTTCACCCAGCTAATTCAACACATACACCAGCTTAGCCATACAGTTTGCGGTTGCATCAGCTACTTCCCATTGTGGCTGCATGGCTGACGAGGGCTGTGGGTCCCTGATGCTGCCCAGCCATAAGAAAAGAAAATACCTTGCATTGCTAGCCTGGGAAAATGGTGAAATCCAAACATCACAGTGCTCTGGCGTCTACGAAATGCAATCATAAAGTCATAAAGTCATCAGTTGCTCCACTGTAAGGCAGGACTATCTATCTGCACTTGTTATATTGTAGCCTGGCTTGAGTGTGTAGGTGGAGTGTGTAAAGGGCTGAGCTGCCCTGTGTAAGTCTGCATTGCATCATTGTAACCAATACCTAAGATAATTAACTTAAAAGGCAACGAGGTCTGCTTTTGCTCACAGTTCAGGAGGTTTCAGTTCATGGTGAATTATCTGCTTTGAGGTTTATGGTACAGTCATGGTGGAGACTGTGCAGAACCAGGCAACAAAGCTGGTCAGTTTATGGTTAAATGGGGTAGGGGGAGAAAGACGAGAGAGAGAGAGAGAGAGAGAGAGAGAGGGAGAGAGAGAGAGAGAGAGAGAGAGAGAGAGAGGAGGGAGAGAGAGAGAGAGAGAGAGAGAGAGAGAGAGAGAGAGAGAGAGAGAATATTAATCAGGATCCCTTCAAAAACATACCCCAATAACTTAAAATCTTCCATCTAGCTCCACCTCTTTAAAAGTCACACCCCTCCTAGTAACACCAAACTAGGGACCTGACCCTTAGCATGGGCCTTTAGGAACGTAACAGATGTAAATGGTGGCTATCCACTTCAGCAGGCACCTCCTAGACTCAACTCACAGAATTGGGGGTTGGGGGGAGAGTGGTCAGAAATACTTATTTTTAAATTCACAGTTTTTTTCTTTTTTTAATGTAAACTCACATTTTTCTTTTTACGTTTATTTATTTACTTATTTTATGTGCTTGGGAGAAGAAGGCACCAAGGTTGGAAGATATCTTATAAGAGTTGTTTTTCTCCCTCTACCATACAAGTTCCAAGGATTGTACTCAGGTCATCAGGCTTGGTGGCGGACACCTTTCTTTACCTGCAGAGCCATCTTGCCTGCCCCAAATTCACCATCTTTAAAACCAACAACGGAGTAAGCTACGAACCTGCGCATGTTGTATCAACGTGCACTGATAAACTATCTCGAATCACACTTCAACAAAAATTGCTGTTTTTCTAGTCAAATAAGTCAGCATCAGTGTGTCAATGTGAAAAAATGTAGTGTTCTCTGGATGTAATGACAGGAAAAAACCACTGATCATGACATAAAAGGTTGGTTTAAAATATAAAAGGAGCCAGGAGGTTACGAATAGCTTTGTGTTCTTACAGGGAAGGCAGAAGCAAGCACATCTAACTGCCGGTTCGATTCTACTGCAGGTGCCCAGATGACTCCCTTAACTGTGTTAAGAAGCCATGGAGTGAAACAGCCTGCTTCTGACTCCCTCAGTGGAGCTGGGAAGGTATTACCTCCTGGCTGAAGACTCAGGCTCGGCTTGATGACAAAACCCGGCCTCCCATTGGTGCGCGCATCCGATGCGCATCCCGTGCTGCGCAGTAGCTAACTGGCACGGATTCTAATTTCAACGCTGTTATGGAGGCCTTGATTCTCTATTAAAATTGGAAGTGTTAATTTGCCAGTAATCGCTCCACTTTCTCCCATCTCCTCGCTGCAAAGGACAGGCCCTTACTGCACGGATAAAATGTAGTAAGGCATTTAGCGCTAGGCCATGATTTTAGACCTCCAGCTGTTTTACTGGTTGTGTAACTAAAAATAAGATAATGTTATGCTGGGTAACCACGGCTTGTGTAGGCATTCACATTTTACAAATCGCTGCACAGTATGCAAACCATTATATTTTTAAATGCTTAGACCCAGCCGAGAAGCCTAACACTTCCATTATTAAAGGAGAGCTTGCTAGCCTGTGAAGTAGGATGCCTGTTGGACAGAGATGCCAGTGGGCTGAGTTTACCTTCCCTGTCCCCAAAGCCCGCTTGGAAGACCTCATTCCTGACCTTCAGTGATGCAGAGCAGGATCTGTAGAGGTTAGTGGTTTTGTTTTTAAAATTTGACTTGATCTGTAAACCTACCGCTTATTCAAATAATACAAACCAGAGAATCATATATTGAGCAACTACAGTGGCAAAAAATAGCACGCTTCTCTAAGCAGGCTTGTATTAAAAAAATAAAGGGTCAGGGGAAAGAACGCTGCTGGTTCACATCATGCAAACACATAAAAGCTCTGTGATATTTATACTTCCATGATCTAATCAGAAGCCCAAAGCACGGTGTCTTTCACTGAATAGCCGTCTTGCATTAAAGCAACGTTGGTAAATACTTGGAGCCGTGCTATGCTGGAGTTTCACAAGTGTGCCTTCCGAAAGGCCAATCAGTCAGGGCAACCTGCTCCTTTATCTACTGCTCCATGTTGACGTGAATCCTGGCAGGGAGTCATCAGGACCCTGTATAGTACCCAAAAACATTTGCAAAGTTCTTAAGGTTATTTAGATTTTTTTAAAGCTGTTATACTTTGCAATTTGTCAAATATTGTCTCTCTAATGTAACTAGAGCATTGAGCAAAGGCATCGAGCTGGGTGTGGTAGCACACACCTTTAATCCTAGCACTTGGGAGGCAGAGGTCACCCTGGTCTACGGAGCATGTTCCAGGATAGCTGGGGCTACACAGAAAAACCTTGTCTCAGAAAACCAAAAAATTAAAATAAAATAGAAACATCTAAAGATAAAAAAAAAAAAAAAAACCATAATCACACGGTCATCCTTGAGCAGAAAAGATGGGCTCTTTAGTTTCCCTAAGACTCCTGGGAAACTAAGTGATCCCTGTGCCAGTCAGTCAAGACTAGTCAAACCAGCAGAACACAAATGTCAACAAATGTCCACTCGCTGTTAACTGCATGCTAGATCTAGATTTAACCACACATACTGTAATCATCAAGCAAACAAGCAGTGGAAAAGCTAGACCCAGGGTACATAAGAGGAAGTCAAATTAAAGATGTAGTTTTTAACAATGAAAATGTTGAGCGAGTGGGGGAGAAAGATGGAGGACGGTTGGATTGGAAATTGAGACAGTCAGAACTGACCTTAGAAACTACTCTATGAGTGATTACTTGAGATTAAAGGATTGATAAGGGGGCAAGGTTGAAATTATTGATTCTGTACAAAAAAATAAAGCTTAAAGAGAAGCTAGGTTAGCAGAATAGTGCCCTGAGGATTTTGAAAGATGAAAATGTATAATACTGTCTGCACTACAAACCCCTCATGTTCTAGAGTGATGAGGATGAAAATCCTTCCTCCCCGAGCCTTTCCTTTGAGCACAGGTAATGTCAATCTCTCCTAAGGATATAAAACTTGGCCTTCTGTTGGGGCCTTGAGGCCATGACAGATGAAGACCTAACTGGACTCTGGGTATCTCCTATTAGGTTTGGGGAAGGATGCTTAGAGACAGAGGAAGAGCTGAAATCCATGCCGTACAAACTCCTTGTTTTAGATGCAGTAGTCTGTCACTCAGAGAACTGACCTGTCTGCAGTCCCACACTTGAGGAGCCATAGATGAGTCTTTTTTGAGACCTAATTGAGCTCAAGTTATTCTTCTCAGTCCTCATCATACTTTCTACCCACCGTGAGGGACAACAAGCAAAGAGAACTAGTTCTCTCATGCCATACATATTCCACTCACAGGGAACAAAACTAAAATTTTAGAACAACGACAAAAAAAAAAATCCCTATGTAAGTCATAATCCAGTATGGATGGTGTGTACACTTAGAGCCTTTTGTGAGGACGAGAGGCCACTATGGACCCGAGTTGGGGTGTGGACAGAGGCCTGGTCTCTGACTCACAACTTTCCTTTCCTGGTGACTCTGGCTTAATCCTCGGGGTGTGGTGAACACTCCCAGCCCTATTCTGGAGATACAGTCTCAGTTTTTCCTATGGAAAATAAAAGAGGCAAGAGATTAGCTTAGGGTTTGGTTGGTCTTTCAAAACATTACAATATCTATACCTAAAATCAAATTCCCAGTACACAGTAAAGGTGGTTCTTAGTTTTGTCTTTTTTTGGGTTTCTGAGAGTCCTGAAGAAGCTGGTACCTTTGTCATCATTTTCAAATAACACCAAATTCTTAAGATGATTACCTTTCTAAGCCCTACCTGCCTTAAGTTTACTCATATAAACTAAAATATAGATAGTACAGAGGTTGTTTGAATGTATGGCTGCAACCCTTTGCATCTCAAGCAGGCCCCGGATGAGGTCCTTCCACTCACCAGCAATTCAATGTTCTGAAATTCAATTTCTTTCTAGCAGTGCATTGAAAGCCACTCAAATGTGTTCCCTATCCCAGCCCCGGCTGCCCCGTGTCACAATCTAATGACAGCAAACCAATTTTTTGTTTGAGTCCTATTGTTGCTGAGAAAATACTATACTTGATAGCACCCTGGTTCAAGTGCCTCATCTTTTTCACCTTGCAGTCACTCTGCCTCATGCAGTTCAGTTCTTCCTGGAAAGCTCCAGAATGTTCTGAAGCCCTTCTGAATAGCAGTCCCTTTGCCTTTCCTTCTGTTCTTCTATCCGTTCTTCCATCCTTCAGTCTTTCTTTAGGATTTGTGTTTGGTTTGTTTACCCTTTTATTTTATTATTCTTTTAATTTAATTCTTATTATTGTGGGGGGTGTGTGTGTGTGTGTGTGAGTGTGTGTGATGTATGTGTGTGGTCACATACCATGACTTACATATGACAGCCAGGGGACAGTCTTGAAGAGTCAGTTCTCTTCCTTTCATATTTATGAGGGTTCCATGGATTAAATTCAGGTTACTGTGCTTACATGGAAAGTACTATTATCTGATGAGCCATCTCCCCAGTGTATTTAATATCTTTCTTCTCTTCTTCTTCCTTCTTCTCCTTGTCCCACATCTTTCTCCCCAGATAAGGTCTCATGACCTAGACCAGACTAGCCTTGAAGTCACAATACACTATGTGGCCCAGACTTGCCTCAAGTTTCCCATCTTTCTACCTCGGCCTCCCACGGGTTGAGATGACAAGTATGCCATCACACTTGATTTTCCTACATTCCTACTTCCCCCAAAACGTTTGTCTTTTCAGGGAGAAGAAAAGCCTTTCGCAAGTCAAGTCTTCCATAAATAAATAAAACAGGTTCTATCTTGTTTATCTCTCAGTCGTAAAGAAGGATTGGGGAACATGGCTCTATGCTTTAGAATTCCTGCCTATCATGCAGAAGGCCCCACTACCAATCACTTTCCCAAAAGCTATTAATTATGGCAAATTAATTAGGATAACTTGTCTTGTCACAAACATAAGATAACAATCCAGAAAATGGAAAGCATCAGAAGCCAAGGGTGAGAGCATAGTTATCTACAAGAAGACTCATGCCTGTGCAGCCAGCAGGGCTTTTGTGCTGAAGGAGACAACATCACGTCAGGCTTGCTTTGTCCCATGACTGGCAGCTCTGACATTGCCAGCTATATAAATCTGTTAGGTGCTAGTGACTTATTTTTTTTTCACTTTATTATTTGTGTGTGTGTGTGTGTGTGTGTGTGTGTGTGTGTGTGTGTTCATCAGATATGTGAATGTGGTGCAAATATGACATACAATATTCACGTCAGAGGACAACTTTCAAAAGTCAATATTCTCCTTCTATCACATGGGTTCTTCAAATACAACTCAATGGGTTTGCTGAGCAAGTGCTTTATACATCTGGTCAACCTTATTATTGCTTTTGACCATTTTCTTATCCAGCATCCAAACTCCTTGGTAAGTAAGTCGCACTGACCCTGGTACATGTGCTGTTTAGCATCTTCTCTCTCAGAAAACAGTGTGCCCCACAAACACCTGTTTTAGCTACAGAGAAACTATCTTTGACTCCCCAGACTTTGGCTCTTATGAACATAACCACTGGGACTGGGGTATCATTCAGTATCTTATTCTTCGTGTAAAAACTGCTTAAACAGCAAATGCTGAATTATTATTTGTCATCTGTTAACTCCTCAAGAAACAGGAAATAGAGATTAGGTGGGGAGAAGGATTAGAACCCTTTCTCCTTTCTGAATCCTATTTCACAGCTTCCTATAAGGTAAAGCCATGTAACAGAGAAGCATGAGGCTTTTCTTCCTTGTTAGAAGGTGCGCCTGGGTCCCCCACCCATGCTTGCTCAGACTTTTGCTAGATGGGAGAGCTTCTGCTTAATTCCTCTCTGAGCCTCAGTTACTTCCTTAGTCTGTATTATCTACCTTGTGAACATTCACTGGGCTAAATTGTGAGAAATAATAAGCAAAACATTAATAGTTAGTAGCAATTCTTATTATACCCATGAGAGCCCCAAAGGGAGAGATTCTAATACAGCTGCCTCTGTTGGAATCCTTTTGGAACTAATTAGCATCTCAACAAACTGCCTTTAGTTCAAGTACTCAAGGTGATGATTTGACCCAACTCATAATCATCTTTTATTATTTTCTTTGTTTTATCAAAGCCTGCTAGACTTTTTTGTTCAAAACATTTGATGTGTGTGTGCGTGTGTGTGTGTGTGTGTGTGTGTGTGTGTGTGTGTCCACATGTGTATCTGTCAAGGTATGCATGTGGAGGTCAGGTAAATTCTGGGGATCAAACTCAGGTAGCCAGGATTGACAGCAAATGCCTTTGCCCATTGAGTCATCTCACCAGTTCTCATAGCATTTTCTATTAAAGCAGAAAAATAGAAAGTAACAGCTTCCAATGGGGATAAGTCGCTGTGGTAAAGTGCTTGCCCAACTTACGTGAGGCAAGGGGTCTAACCCCAGTACCACCAAAATGAAGATAAACATCAACAACAGTAAGAGAGAGAGAGAGATATCTGGAATGGCATGTTTTACTTATCTAACAGAATGTAATCCATTGCTTGTATAACTGACATACTCGATTTCCTTCAGCTCATACTCTACTCTATCCAGGTGTCATCATGAGTACCACTTCATGCCACTTCCAAGATCAATCCTGAAAGTCTGTGCCAATCTGACCAATTTCTGCCTTGGGGAAGACATATGACCCATGCTAACTCACTATACAGACGACTGGGGTTTTGTTCAGTGCTTTGGTCAGGGTAGCAATCTCCCTTCCTCTAGGAAGGTATGGCTTCCACATGAAGAACTGGAGCTACTTCAGCCAATTTCTGTAGAGGACCATATGCATCCCCAGAAGAAACAAAGCCAAAGTCAACTTAGAGAAACAGAGGCCATGAGTCACCAAAGGCTTCCATGAATATCAGAGATTTTCCATATCTAGAGCCAATAAATCCTTTTTTTCTTTTTGGCCCACTGAGAATTAGGTCCTGGGGCAAAAGAGGTCTAATGTACTTTAAGTGTGAACATTTATCATGATTGAAAATTATATTATCACTGTCTCTCAAAGGCTGTTGTGGAAAACTTCACTATATAGTCTATTCCCTACATCCATAGGTTTCTCATATGCAGATTTTACACACTACATATTAAAACTGTTTTATAATCATGACTGTACTAAGCATGTGGAGGTTTTTTCTCATTATTTCTTAAATAATGGAATATAACCTACTATGGTGTAGATATACACTGTACTAGGTATTATATAATTCAGCCAAATAATACATACATATGGGAATAGTGAGATGTCAACATACACAGTTAATATGTATTAATAATTATTCTTTAATGAAATAATAAAATGCTAACATATTTTTAACCACTTCAAGATTTTAACCAGGGAAGAGAAAGCAATCTACAGGTGGGTTGTGATTCTGTGCAAACACTGCACTATGTGGGCAGTACACCATTGTTTCTATGCAAACACAACAGCATTTTATATGAAGGACTTTGGCATCTGCACATCTGGACTTCTGGACCCAATGCTCCACTGATGATGTACAATGAGGAGTGCATCGTTTGAATTACTAGCCTTGAAGACATTGTGTTGCTGTTGCCCTTTGAGCACAATCCATGTGTAAATCCACTGTTTGAATTTAGAATGAGATAAGAAGAAAGTGTCTGTCTATGTATGCACGCCATCACTTCTCCAACCAGATCTGGGAACTCACATGATGACATTTTGCCCAATTGACTAGAAGAGCAGAAGTCAGGTCCTCGATAAGCATGGCTAGCCAGCCACAGTCTGGAACCTTGAAAATGGATAAGAATAAGAAGGTCCTGGAAGCAGAAAACACAGCATCAGGGTCCTCGGCACCAACTAGCATTCAAAAACTTGGGCAGGCAGTGGTGGCAATAGTTGGTGATGGTTATCAGGGGTTTAAAGGCGTCTCCAATCCTCTGACATTGAGAAATCACATTTTTATCTCCCAATGTGTTCTATTCATAGTATCTTGGGACATATGCAGCCTGCAGGCTGCAGGTGGGACACACCCAGTAGAACATCTTAGACAGAAGCAAGCTTCTCAGAGGCCCTTAATAAACAGCTATTCTCATAATCAGCATTTCTGGAAGTGAGGATGAGAATAACATCAGACCCACCTGAGGCCAGGGACGGGGAGTTGTCAAGAGGACATATTCCCGGATTATGTCTTTAGCCTGCTGAGTGTTTGCCAGGTACCTAAGGAGATGCACATACCCAATAAATACCCCAAACTAAAACAAATGCCTGACCACAGCCCTGACGTGGAGCTCATTTTAACACAGAGACTACAGTAGTGCACCCTGTCTCATGAGTGATGATCTCCAAGGGAAGTATCTAAGAATACTCACCCTTTAAAAGAAGAATCTCTTTTTGAGAAACTACATGTGATCTAGCTTATTTAAGTATTTCCCAACTTTCTTTAAACGACAACAGCAAAGTAACATAGAGCAGGAAGCATATAAGCCACAAAAATTCATTTCTTACAGTTCAGAAGGCTGAAAGTCCAAGAGCAAGGTGGCCAGGACAGCGGTTCCTGAAGGGCTTCTTTCCTGTTGTACAGCACCATCTTCTCCACACTGCTTAGGTAGTAGGCTAAGGGCAAGAGAACTTTATCAGTCCCTCTTCTGGTGACCCTAAGCTAAGTTATGAGGGCCCCACCCCCATGTCCTATTTACTACCCAAAGGCCCCACCTTGTAATACCATCACATCGGGACTCACATTTCAATACAGAATTGTAGAAGGACGTATGCAAACCAACACATTTCCCTAGAGAGCTGGAAAATTTCCACTAGAAGGTCCCCCTCTCGGGTTTGCTGGGCGGTGAAATACAGGGGAACCCAAGGCACTGGCTCAGCAGAGCCAAAATCTAGACAACCTGTCATGTCTTTCAGTCACTCAAGCTTGTAGATGGAAGGTAACCATCCACATACCTCCTACACCTGCTTCATAACAGCCTCAGCCAGCTCAAGTGCTTCCCAGAGCTGGGCTGGCTGCTCAGAGTCAGGCAACCCAAAGCCAGGACTGGTGCTGTATTTCTGCAGGGCTCCCACTCAAATAAATGAAGCCAGAATGTCAAAGGCCAGAGAGGCCACGTTGTTTATCGTTCCTGCCTTCTGCTGCCTGAGCAATACTCATGACCAGTCTGAAAGACACTGTCCGCAAGGTTCCCATTCCCTCCTCTCAAGGACCCTTCAACAGCATTTTTATTTAACTCGTGATGTAAATGAGTGAAAATACAGTAAAATGTTTAACTTGACTTGTTAGTTCAGTCAAACAACCAATGAGTTCATTTCGTTGTTGTTGGGTTTTTGGTGGTGGTGGTTGAATTTGGTTTGATTTGATTTTTTGTTTGTTTGTTTGTTTATTTTGTCAAGACAGGGTTTCTCTTGTGTAGTCCTGGCTGTCCTGAAACTCCATCTGTAGACCAGGCTGGCCTAAAACTCAGAGATGTGCTTGCCTCTGTCTCCCAAGTGCTAGAATTAAAGGCAAGCACCACCGCCACCATTGGGTAAGTTTTTTTTTTTTTTTTAATTATCTAGCAAGGTTTTTTTTTTTAATCCTTCTCAGAACTACTTGCATCTTTTGCACAGTACTGGCTTTTGGTACAAAGATGAGCTCTGAGTTTCATCCTTGTGTGGCCCCTGAGGTCTTTACAATAGTGGGCCCAACAGGGGCCTGGGCATTCAGGTGGAGGCAGGCACAGGATGGGAAGGATGATAGCCCCCAGGTAGCAGTACACCACCATTAATTTCTTATTGGACCATATCCACTCATATCTGGACTTCCATGGAAGAGAAGAACAGCTACCTCATGCCTGTTTCCATGGAACTGATGGAGGTCCTATTTGCTTGGAGATCCAGCAGCAGCTTGGAGAGGTCCTGAGATAATGGCAACCCCTAGATATTGAGAGCCCCAGCCAAGCCTCATCCCACCCCACCTTCCTGGGCTGGGCTCTGGGCTGGGCACTACTACCTGGCTTAAGCACCTTCTCACAGATTGATCTTGAGATCCTCAAGTAGGTCTATCTACCTGGGCCAGTCTCCACTGTCTCAACATTTTTCCTCGAGCCATGTGTGGTCCTACAATGTTCTTACTTGTCTCCAGGCCCAGTTCCGAAATAAATAAATCCTTCTTCAATGATGGAATGTCAGTCATAAGGAAATCTAGATCCTGAATGACCATTGTGCTGTCCTCATCAGAATGCAACTATTTGTCACCCTAAAGAGTAAGAAGACCAAGCTGCATAACTGTAAAGAGGTTGGCCCTTTGGCCTTCCTCCTGACCCTTCTTTTCCATGAACTTTGGTCACATACCTGAGAAGCCATTCTTGCTCCGGGCATGCACGAGGGAGCACTGGGGAGAGTTCATATTCACATTACACACACACACACACACACACACACACACACACACACATGCACGCACTCACTCATTTACACAATATCTGTATATGGATGAATGAACTAGCAAAGAGTCCTCCAGGTAACAGTTTCTCATTTCAACATGTCTCCTTCTGCTAGCCCTCTGAATCTATATCTTTGAAATAGCAGTAACTCTATCAGCGTCTCTCCAAGGTGAGACACACTCAACACAAGCCTCCCAGCCCTTGCAGTCAGAGCACTGAGGGGGTCTGTGAACCAAAGGACAAACTAAGAAAAATCGAAAGGAAAGAAGTCAGTAACAACACAATCTAACTCTAGTGGGGTGTGGGGAGAAATGGCTATCGGGAAATAGAGCATAAAATTATTTAGATGACCATGTACCTTCCAAATTGTTTATAGGCATGATCTCGGACACAGAGGAAACAAGCAGGAGCCAAAGACCTGCGCCCCAGTCCCAGCTATTATATGCAAAGACCATAGTAACTCAGACAAGGCTCTGAGTCCTTTGAATCTCTCAGTCCATCCATTTTGGCAAGGAAAGATCTGCCCTCCATTATCATGATGAGAAGAATGAGTGTTGGCTGGGTTAAGATCAAAGGAAATAACATATAATGTGATCCTTTGAAATGGCCTTTGTTGTACAGTAGGGCATCTAGAGATGATACTGTCACAGTCCAGTGTCATGAAAACTTTTCTCTCGAAGGACCCTGAACCACCAAGTGCTCCACAGCAAAAAGACAGAAGGGGAGATCTTGGAGAGGCTTCAGAGGAGAGCCACAGACATGATTAAAGGAACAGAAAATCAAAACCACGCTTAGGAAAAGGTTAAAAGAACCGAGTTCATTCTGCTCGGAGAAGACAAGTCTACGAGGTAATTGAATAATTGTTTACAAGCACACATGGCCTGGTGTCCAGCTGTTCTTCCCAGTGGATAGAGAAGAAAGGATCGTAGATCCTTGTCACTGGCAGATTTGACATGGGAATTTCAAAACATTGCGTATCATTGTATCATTCTGAAGGCTCATGACACGTTGTAACTTTTTTTTTTTTTTTTTTTTTTTTTTTTTTTTTTTTTTTTTTTTTTTTTTTTTTTGGTCTATGCCATGAACTTTAACCACAGGTATGTAAAGATGTAAAGGGAATTCGTTAACAGGTCTGTAACAGTCTATCCAACCAGTCAACATGGAGACCTCGGGTTGTTCTTTACTAATGGGTCACACAGCTATTCTCTGACACAGCAAAAATAATAGCTGCCTGTAAGTGTTTACTCTGTACCAAGAAGTCTATGCTGAGAGTTTTATGGGCAGTGTTGCTTTTAATAGGGAAAGGAAATGAGGCACAAATAGGTTAAATAACATGGTCAAGGTCACCCCACCAGGAATCAGAGGACCCGGGTCTTAACCCAGGTCTAATCTGGGGCTTAAGTCATTATTCGCCAAAGAAAACTGTTCCTCCCTGAAGAACGACCTCCAAAATGCTGCCTTCAGACAGGGCTGAAAGCTATAAAAACCAAAAGGGGCCAAGTGACGGCTCTTACCAGGAAAGTGCTTTTGAACGTTGGGTATATTCAGTGTTTCTAACAGAAACTAGACTAGTTATGGGCAGGAGTTTGGACATTGTGCGAAAAAGCCACACACACAAAACTAGAGCTGAGTGGAGGGTGTGGAGTCTGCAGCCTTATCGAGCCTTCCTCCTTTGAATGGTTAGACTCTGGCAGGCCTCTTGCCAGAGCTTGTTTGGGCTGCTCCTTCCGTTCCCTGCAGCCCAATGTGTTTGCTGTCTACAAATCAAAACTTACCCAGCACCATCTAGGAGCCTACTTTCTATATCTAGAACAACTTCCCACGAGCTCACTGTCTTTCATAAATCTGATAGTACCTGTCCTTGCACAAGGGTCCTATTTGTTTATCTATCTATCTATCTATCTATCTATCTATCTATCTATCTATCCATCCTAGGAAGTCTGAGATAAACAGGCTGAGAATACCTTAGTATTGAGAGAAAAATGGGGGAATCCTGTAGTAGGCACAGTGGTCACCCCAGAAGTATTATAACAGATTAACTGGAGATGAGAATTAAAACATAGACCCAAGAAAAAGTCAAGTCTAAGACCAGAAATTCAATATCCACATCCAGGAAGTGAGAAGCCACCTTCAGCAAGCCAGCCAAGAAGCCAAAGTAAAGAAAGTAGTGGGGTGACATTTAAAAAACAAAAAAGAAACAAATAAACAAAAACAGCATTTACAACACAGACAGTAAGACAAATAGTGACACCCAGGCCTGTGGCTAGTGTAACACACAATGAGGAGACCATTTCCACAATTTGGAAATACGTGATCAGGCCACATGTATGTTCCTTTGTTCCCATGCAGCACTGTTTGTCTTGAGGGACAACACACATGAGTCGTATCTGTGGGGTACAACCCCCTTAACTACAGTGATAAGAGAGCATGCTGGAATCACACAGAAAGGCTCCTCTCACTGTCTGGCTGGAACTAGGATTGCTTAGTGTGAGTCTCAAGGAGAACTAAGTGAGAAACAGTTTCCAGGAAGAGAAGTATCAAGGAGACACTAGCCGTGCTCACAAAAGCAGTCAGTAGGAAGAATCAGCACAAGGCGTAAATCCTGACATCACAGGACAGTCCTTCATGACTGGGGCAGAGAGCAGGGTGTTGTGTCTTCAAGTTGAAAGGCTGAGAGACTGGGAGGAGATGACAGGTGATCCCTAACTCAGAAAGCTAGATGAGATTGCCCTCAACTATCCACAGTCGGCCAATGGCCTCTGTAGATATCTGTACTCTTAGATGTCCATAATATCAGTAATTACATTCTTATCACATGGTATATTATATATTAATATATTAACATACTAAAATGTACATCATATAGTATGTAATATTTATATACTATAGTAGACATATATCTATTGTAGAGGTTTCCTATTTCAGTATCATTAAAAATAATGTCAAAACAGAAATGGGGGCAGCAAGATGACTCCATTGGTAAAACTGCTTGTGTCACAAGCTTGATGACCTGACTTCAATCCCCAGAGTTATAGTAGAAGATGAGAAACAACTTCCGCAAAATTGTTTTCCATTCTACATACCCACAACACATAAACACACACACATACACACATACCCACACATACACCCATACACGCACACATACATACATATACACACACAACACAAACATACACATACATACACACACATACACACATATGCACACACATAGACATACATATGCACACACATAATACACAAATATACACACACATACACACATACACACACATACACCCATACATACACACATACACACATATACACACACATACATACACACACATACATACACACACATACACACACAACACATAAATATACACACACAACATACATACCATTCACATATACGTAACACACAGGGAGCAATAATAATAATAAAAATGGATTTTTAAAGAAATTGTGCTATTTATTATCAAGATTTTATAATTAATGAAACTATCATTTTAAAATATAAACCACAGGGCTATTCAATAGAGTTCTTGTGTAATATACTTAAGGCCCTGCATTCAAGGTCCATTATAAGTGAATTAATTAACAATTGACCAAATGCAAGTGACAAGAACTGGGGGTACAGCTCAGTTTTATGGCACTGGCTTAACATGCATAAATCCCTGGGTCCAGTCCCCAGCATCATATAAACTGAGTGTGGTTTTGCACATCTGCAAACAGAAGATTAGGGTCATCCTTGACTGTATATGGAGTTCAAGGCCAGCATAAAATGCAAGAGAGAGAAGAGTACAGTGTAAAACATCATGCTTTGAAACCACAGGCCCACGTTCATTGAAATTTGGAAGCACTGCATACTCAGATCTCTGGTCACTTGGTTTCATAAGACAGAGATAAGCACATCTGTCATGCAGGCTTGTAACAAGGACCTGAGGTTTAAGGAACCAAATTCCAGGAAGGATAGCTCACTGGCAGATAGGCATTCTGACCAAGATGGGTTCCTGAAACCCCAGAAATCCTGGACCAGAGAGAAAATTACCCAGGAATCATCACCAGGCATGTAGCCACAGCCCTCCTGAGATATTTGAGGGAAACCAGAGTCCTGGCTCTGAAGCAAGCCAAGTTATCTGTAAGATTTTTGGTGTTCTACATGTAAAAAGACATTGGGAAGAAACAAAGCAGGTAGCTTCAGAGAAATCTAGCAGCCCAGAGAGGCTGAGAGTGTGGGCCTCGGGAGGAGAATATTTGCTTTCCTTAACACAAAATGACGGCATACCAGCAAAGAGGATGGGCCCAGAGATGTCTACGTTAGAGATGTTTAGAATGCTACTAGACCTGGCTCTTTAGGGCATACCCTTCTTATGTCCTAATAATAAAAGTGGTACTTGTCTTAAATTGACTCATTTGTTCAAATATCAAAGAGTTGTGAAACCCAATATCAGTGTGTTGTAAAACCCTTCTTGCCCCCAGGAGCGAGAGATTGCCTATGAGTCCGTCTCCTATCAATTACGTGAAAACCCAGGACAGGGCCCTAAGCTAATCCCTCCGTGCTGACATTTCTCACCCTCTTCAGAGTTATCTGTCCTAAAACTGCCCTTCTGCTCCAAATTTCAAGGCTATTTCCTCTCACATTGAAAAACATCAACTACGTTAGCAGACTTAACGAATCTAGATTTTTAGAACAAGAACTGGTTTTAACTAACGTTTAAATGTTTTCCCTAAATGTTACAGCACATCTTCAGAGACCATGTGGAAATAGATACCTAGTGCCTTCCTTCCTGATGTGTGCCCTGCCCCAGCATGTCACTTAGAGCTTACCACAGAGCTCTACTTTGAATAATACGGGTAAGCCTTTTCCTTAGATTTCCATCAAATGTGTCCACTCAGCAAGCCTAATGTGGTATCTGGGATACATCTTCAAACAAACACAAATCCTGGACTGGGTGCTGTGCAGGCAACAGGGACTCCATAAATGGCCTTTTGGTTCCTGAATGATGGAGGGGACACCTGGGTACTCTCTGCCTCCCTCTGTCACCCTCCTCCTCTCATCATCAAGATCTCCCCTGTACCCACACTAGCCTCCAGTTGCTCAAGCAATAGCATTCCAACCTCAGGGATTTTGAGCTTCATTCCCCTTAGACACAAATGCCCTACCCTAAGATAAGCCTCATTCCCTAAATGCCCCCAGGGCTCCTAGCATCCAAGGAGCTCACAGTGAGAACTTACCCCACTCACAGAGAGAATGTAGTAGCCTCTACCCCACAGTCTGCCTGGCCCTCTCTGTCTTTTAACATTTTGCCCGGTCTGATTTTTCTCCCTGGCACTTTCAAAATACCTGAAGTTAGCAGGTTTCCTTTGTTGTGACTCTCCCTATAAGCAGGCTGAAGGCACAGGCTTCCTTCACTATGGTAGCCAAAGAACTTGGATCAGCACATAAAGGACTCAACTAACATTTGAATGGAGGGATGAATATAAATGAGAAACAACTCAAGGAAAAACAAGTAATTGTTGTGTGTGCTGGGTAGGATGTAAGGGTAGACATTTCATCTTCTCTCAGAAGTCGTGTGCAGGCACACAAAAGCAGCTAAGCATGGTTGTGAAAGTCAACTCTTTCTCCTCCTGAGGTCACTGAGGTGTCCCATGAAATATTTGAAACCTTAGGCCTTTCCCAGATACAGCCTGATGATGTAACTCGATTGTAATGTGGCTGCCTGAATTGAGGCATCAATGATATGCTTGCAATGTAACTATGGGCCAGGCTGCTAAACAACCAGCTGTCAATATGGCGAAATAACCGGTTGCCCCAGATACGATAAGGCCATAGCCCCCGGGACAGGACTTGTTGATAAAGATGGTTCAGGCCCAGCTGCTTGCCTTATGTAGCCTTCTGGATGTCTCCCTATGGGAGCTTCAGGAAATAGTGTAAGAAGCTACCTTGCCCCTGCCAGGACAGACACCTAGAAATGTATCTCTCCTCCCACTAGGCGGTAAAGGACTCAACTTACTCCAGGGTCTTTTTGTACCCAACCCTCATGAAAAGTAGCAAGAAAGCCCTATACATTACCCCCTTACTGAGCAGCACATGACACCCTCCCTGCCTTTCTCCTGAGTTGGGACCACAGATGAGTTTTAGCCTGTCCATGCAGAAGTTCTCTTCTCTCAAGAGAATAAAAGTTAGACTCATTTCTGATTCTGAAACGGGAAGTCAATCCTTCATCTAACCAAAGGACATCGTCCCAATGCCCATGACCTCAAAATAATGACACTAAGTACTTAGATGAGGCAGCTGGACCATCCATGGCAGGGAAGGGTAGGATACGGATACTGTTCAAAGATAGTCCACCCCTACTTTGTCTGGGTTAGGTTTGGTTTGATTTGGTTTGGTTTGGTTTCGTTTCGTTTCGTTTCGTTTCGTTTCGTTTCGTTTCGTCTGGTCTGGTCTGGTCTGGTCTGGTCTGGTCTGGTCTGGTCTGGTCTGGTCTGGTCTTGTTTGCTTTTGGTTTGGTTTGTTAGGTAGCCCAGACTCCAGTGATCTCACCTCAGCCCCCAGCCATCAAGCGCTGGATCACAGGTTTGAGCCACCTCACTTACCACCATGTTCAAAGCTTGTAGAAGACAAACAAATAGTGTATGTAGCTAAGCCCAGTCCTGCATGTCCCACCTACCGCCCAGTACTCCTTTATAACACCGGAACCCACACGGGTTCCTGGGAGAACCTGAGGGGTTTGGGGTGATGTGGTAAATGAGATGTTAATTCCACTGGGGGAGAAGTCAAAACAAAATTGTATAACAGGGATTAGTTCTACTGAAAACCACATCCCTTCCAAAGAAGGAAAAGAAAAGCCTTGGGTCCAGGAAAACCTGTAGACTGGCCTCTTCCTCAGAGGTCACAGATGTGTGTTTGATGAAGAATATAAATTTTATGTCCATGGATATAGATGTAGAAGCCAACCTTGAGTGTTAGCCTCCAAAATACCATCTACCTCTGTTGAGACAGGATCTCTCATTGACCTCGAGATTACCAACTCTATGAAACTGACTAACTAGAGAATCCCAGTAATCCTCCTGCTTGCATCTCCCCAGAACTGGTATTTCAAGCATACTACCATACTCATCGTTTTTATATGGGGGGAAGGGGAGACTTGGAACTGATATCTTCATGTTTATGAAGCAAGCACTTTGCACACTGAGCTGTGTCTTCATCCCAGATGAAAAATATTTTGAGTAGGGTACCAGTCATTGTCACTTAAAAACAAGCTCTGGCTTCTGGAATATTCTGGAACTCTTCCTTTATTTTCTATTTTCTGATGCTGACAGAGAGAGTATTCTCCCAGACTGAGACACTGAAGTTATAAAAGGACATAAACATGATCATGAAGATTAGTAATGGGACACAACTCAATGGCAGAGCATGCACTCAACAATCTCCAGTGCCAAGTAAGTAGAAGGTAGTGAGAAGGGAGGAGGCTGAAGAAGGAAGGAGCAAGATGGGGACCAAAGAGAAAAAGAAGGAAACAAAAAAGGAAGGAAAACTGGAGGCAGGAGAAGTAAAAGAAAAAAGAAGGAAAGAAAAAGGGAAATGTCCTCTTGTAAGATTTTCTTTTTTTATTATGTTTAGCTATGTGTATATATGTACGTCTCTGTGTTAGTATGTGCAGGCGAGTGCTGGTGTCTTCAGAGGAAATGGGTGTCAGATCCCATGAAGCTGGAGTTACAAACAATTATAAGCTACCTGATATGGGTTCTAGAAATCAAACTCTGATTCTCGGGAAGAGCAGTGTGTGACCTTAACCACTGAGCCCTCTCTAAACCTTCTCTGTTCTCACACACTCACACATTCATAGGAATATGGGCCACTAAGTCTGTGCATGTGTGTTACTGAGCCCCAACAGGGAATAGAGCCTCAGTCTTTGGGTCACCACCACTCACCAGAATAAAGCTAATACCCCGTGGGCATAAAATGTGGGGAAAGAAAGAAGTGACGGGGGCAAAGGGTCTCCCTTCCAACTGAGATAACTTCATAGGCAGAGTAATTATGGTTTTCCATCTCCCTCAGGGTACCCAAGATCGACTCCTGCAATTACAGCCCACCACCATTCCGTAAGCAAAGCTACACTGAAACACAAACTCTGTCCATTTGTCTGTTGTCCATGATGAGTTTGTGCTTTGAAAGTGGAGTTGTGTAGCTTTGACACACATATATATTTCCCCCCAAAGCTGGTTAAACTATCTGGCCCTTTCCAGGAAGTTTGCCAGCTTCTAGTTTCAAACATGACAGGGAACTCTCCAAGCCCAATCTGTTTTGGGTGTCAGAAGGGTAAAATTATTCCAGGGTTTCCAACAATGCTTCTAATTCTCAAATCTACTTGTATAAAGAGTGACATTAGAAAGCTGTGTCCTTTGACATGGGGTGGGTGACACGAGGGAGCTATGAATACCACCTTTATAGATATGGATTGTAGTGCAAATATGTTTGAAGAAAAGTTACTTCCTGTAGGTATGGTGGTGCACACCTGTGACCCCAGCACAACAGAGGCAGAGCAGAGAGGCAGAGGGTGGTGAATTTCTATGGACCAGGCCAGCCTGGTCTGCACAGTGGGTTCCAGGGTAGCCATTGAGACCCTATATCAAGAAAGAAAGAAAAGGAAGAGTGGAATACTCTTCCATAAATGCTAAACTTCTTTGTTTGTTTGTTTTAGCATTTTGTGTGTTTTAACAGTCACAATAGTCATCATGACTTTGGATGATGTGATTTTCCTACAACACAAATAACTGACATTTACTGAGCTTGTTACTAGAGACCCACCACTCTGTTCACAGGAGCATTATGGGAATGGCTCCAAGGACACCACATGATAACCAGAGAAATGATGCTCTTCACTGTTCTGTAGATGAGCAAACCAATAGCAAGAGGCTACATTCACTTGCTGTATGTTACTGCAACAAAGTGGGTGAAGCCAGAGGACTATGAGGAAAAGAGGTTTGTTCAGTCCACAGTTTGGGAGGCTGGCAGTCCATGACTGGAAAGTGTCGTTGGTTCAGTCTCTGGTTAGAGCATCATGGCAGACTTCATGATGGAGGAAGCATGTGGGAAAGACAGAGTTCACAGTGCTGCAGGGACTGGATCCCACAAACCTTCAAATTGGTGTGCCTCCAATTAGTCTAAGGACCTCTGTTAAGCCACCTCCTTCTAAAGGTTCTACCTCCCAGCATTGTCACAATGAAGACCCAGCTTCCAACACAAGAACCCTTGTGTAAGAGCGAAAGCTATGTGGAAATGACAGCAAGGGCACAAATACTTTCACCATGCCCAGATACACTAAATAAAGAGCAGGGCTCTAACCACTGAGCCCTGCCCTTAACAACTGCATTATCGTTCTAGTCAGCTCAAGAAAGTGTGAAGAGCTGAGCGTGTAACTCAGTCATAGAGTTCATGCTAAGCCTGGACGGGTCCCTAGGTTTATCTCCAGTGCTCTGCCCCAACCCAAAGAGAAAATATAACAACAACCAACTTAACCAAAATTCTAATTAAGTAGTAAATGTCTATGTGGCACTCAATATTTAACCATCTACTGAACATTAATGTGCAAGGTCAGTATTTAATCTTCACATTGATTAATCTGAATTTTTAAAAAAATAAATATCAGCCAGGAGACTGATCAAAAACAAAAAAAAGTAAATTTTAATAATTTTCTAAGTCTCCTGGGTCTTTCTTGGACTTTCATCTATATGCTGGGGTGTGAAATATTTCCGAGTTGTCTGCCCAAGCTCAAAGACTCCCATTTTTTTTTTTTTATATTATATCTGAAGAACACGCAGCGAAAGAAAGCAAGGCAACCAGAACTCTTCTACCTTTCATTCAATTATATTGATGAAGATAATTGCAAACCCTTCAAGGTTCCTAGGAACAAAGCCTCAGCATCCTATCTTTCTGTCCTTGGCAGTCACTCTCCGCTGACTGATCAAGTGACTCCAAGCATCAGGTCCCTATCTATCACTGAGAAGATGAGTCAACAGTACAACTCTCTGGCCTACGACAGATCACAAATTTGAAAAAGAAGGTTTTGGAAGAGGGTTTGTCTCTTTAGAAGGGTGGAGGAGTATTGCTTTATGGTTTTCTTTTGATTTTCATTTGTTCTTTAGAGTGCATGTCACTCTGTAGCCCAGCCTACCCTGTAACTAAAAGTATAGCCCAGGCTTAAAGTCTCACCCTTACTGCCTTAGCCTTCCAACTGTTGTGATTTCTGGTGGGAAAAAAATTTTTTTTTGAGATAGGGTCTCCTCTAGCCTAACCTGACCACCAATTAATTATGTAATTGAGGCTACTCTTGATCTGCTACCTCTCCCTTCCAAGTATTGAAATTATATTGTGTGCCACCACACCTTATTAAAAACATGGGGGGGTTGCTATTGTTTTATTGTTTGTTTTTTACAATAGAAACTAGACCCAGGTGTGGTGGTGTACACCTCTAATCTCTGAAGTTTGGTGGCTGAGGCAGGAGGACTATGAGATCAAGGATAAGCAAAGCTACAGAGTAAGACACTATCAAAAAAAAAAAACAAAACAAAAAAAAACTAAAACTAAAAATCAGTAAACTCCTAGAGACTTGCAGTTTCAAGCATGTAAAGACTTGTAAGTCTTGCCTCCATCCTGGGATGAACTGAGGTGGGATGGGAGACCCTAGCAAAGTGGAAACCAGCAACTCTATCACAATCTGTCAGAAAAGTGAGGTCACAGGCTAAACCGCTGAGCCAGAAATGGTACCGATACAAACTCTGAGCCAATAGGGACAAATATGCAGATACGAAGAATGCAACACACTAAAATAGGAACCCCCTTGAACCAATGCTGGGAGAGGAAACCAGAGTGAGCACCACAGAGGGACTGCAGGCCGTTCCTGTGAATTTCAGTCACGAAGGTCCTTGTACCTGGGTAAATCTGACCTGAGGATTGGCCAGCCCACACTGTGGAACAGTAGAGTTTCCAGCCATTGTAAGATGTGGAAGGGGCCATTCTGCTCTCTCCCACTTCAGGTTTCATCACAACCCATCCTCCTGGAGTTGAATCAATGAGGAAACCACCAGAAAGAAGAGATCTTCCTATCCCAAAGCCACTCCAGCCTTTGCATCTAGTCATGATACCAGCAGAGACCCTTTTCATTCCCAAACCAAAGATCCCCCTCTAGTCCCATAGATGCATTCCTTGGGAATGACTACAGGAGCCTGGCCAAAGTTGTTGAGAGGCCAGGGTCTTCCATTCCACAAGTCTCTATTGGGAGTGAGAAGTCCTCGTTGCACCAGAACAGCAGGGTAAAGGAGCTGCTTACTTCATGAAGACGAATGCATTTATACCCTTTTTGATGGTGGTTGCTGACAAACACAGGGACTATGCTGCCCACCCATATGTATGTATGCTGGTCTCCTTCAATGCCTTCCCCAGACCAGCAATATCTCGGGACTTCAGCACTGGAATGAGACAGAGACATCGCCTCATTGGAAGGTGAGACTGATTCTCAATAGAAGTTACAAGGCTTGACCACAATGAGGGAGCAGAGCAAATCGAAGCTTGGTGACACAAGCTTTGGTTTGAACTGGGTAAAGCAAGGAAACTAAATTAGCCTTCTCTTGTTTGCTAACATGCATCAGCTGCAGTATTTCCATGGAACCTACGACTCTATTGATCGGCACGCTATATTGTGAACTACTGGGGAAAAGAAGCTGCTAATTAAATCATGACATCTTTCAGACAAAGACATCTTTCAGAGACATTAACATGTAAGTCTAAGAATCAAGGAAAAGTAGGCTGATACCTGGTACTGTGTACCTAATCTACCTAATTGTAATTCATTCTTAAAACAAAATGTTTGAGATGGTAATATTGGTTAGTGAATTCCTTTAAGATGAGAAACCAAGGGGCTCGACTCTTTTATGAGTAGCAGGACAAAGCCAAATTCACCTCTGTCTACCTGCGGGATCTGAGTCTGTAAGCACCAGGCCTCTGCAAGACTAACAATTCCCACAGAATGTGGAATGTCGTGGAATAAGTAAGTCAGAGTGAATATGCACTAAGGCTCTCTCCTCTCACACCTAGAGTCTTTCTCTCACAAGGACAATAAATGCAATGGCTTGTCCTTCCACCAGGGAATACGTGTAAGGATGGACTTATAGGTTGGCCATAAGTTTGTGCAGGAGAAAAGACAAATGCACTTCCTTCCTCCTAAGAAGGGTGGAATGTTCTCAACTGTAGACACGTTTCTAGGATTTATAGTTTTCGTATTCTAGTCTCATATCTTTTTGTGCTGGAGAGATGGCTCAGCGGTTAAGAGCACTGACTGCTCTTCCAGAGGTCCTGCGTTCAATTCCCAGCAACCACATGGTGGCTCACAACCATCTGTAATGGGATCCGAGGCACTCTTCTGGTGTGTGTCTGAAGACAGCTACAATGTACTCATATAAATAAAGATAAATAAATAATATTTTTTAAAAAAAAATATTTTATTTACCTTTTGCATAAATGATGCATGCACAGGCTGTGAGATTCAGAAGTAACTCTCCCCAACTGTCTACTTTTTTGTGTTTAAAAAAATTATAACCAAAAATGTTTTTAAAGAAATTAGAAAACCATGCTGAAGACTATAAATCTAGCTACAGAAGCAGGATTGCAAGAAAAACAAAAAACAAAACAGCCTGAGCTATAGAACTAGTTGAAGGCCACTTGGTCCAGACAGGGAGGCTGCTTCATACAACCCGCACACACATGACTGTAGGGTAACTTAGTACAACATTTAAATTCTACCTGAAATGTATCTCAGCTCTAAAATACACCTGACAAACACTGTATTACAGCAAAGAAGGTGACTGAAAAGAGAAAATGATCAGTCAAATTCTTAGGACAGACCAGATGGCTCCGAGGCTATAAGCCCTTGTCACGTAGGCCTGGTCACCTGAGTTCAATCCCCAGAACTCACATAAAAGGTGGGCAGAGAGAACCAACTCCACAAAGATGTCCTTCGAGCTCCATATGCACAACATGGCACACACACCCTTACACACACACAATGATGATGATGATGATGATGATGATGTCATAATTATAATAATTATGTGCTTTTTAAGTATTAAAGGATGGATATTTTTCATTTTATTAAAAAATCGTTGTTTTTTCACATAATATATCCTGATTATGGTTTCCCCTCCCTCTATTCTTGTCAACTCCTCCCCACCTCCCTTCCCATCCAGACCCACCTCCTTTTTGTCTCTAATTAGAAAACAGGCTTCTATGGGATAATACAATATAATATGATAAACCAAAGGCTAATACATCAAAATAAGACCAAATAAACAGAAGGAGAAGACACAAGAAACAGAAACCCACTTATTGGCACACTCAAGAATTTTAAAAAAAGCACTAAACTGGAAGCCGTAATATATACACAAAAGACATGTAGGGAAAAGAGATAAAATATAGAGAAAAATAAAATATATAAGACAAAATTAAAATAAAAGGGAAGAGCCCTGACACGACACTATGGGATGAGGAACCTCCAAAGACACCGTGGACCTCTTGGCTCTCCACTGCCGGTCATGCAACCCACCCTTGGCTCTCCACTGCTGCTCATGCAACCCACCCTTGAGGGTAGTTTACTTCCCCAGTGAGAGACTCCCTTAGAGGAAACTAAATTTCCATTTACAAGTAGTTATCAACAAGGATCTTTAACCATTTTCTTGGCTGCCCTGTGGTCTAAATGATGGACTCCTTTGCCTTACACAAGTTTTTTTCAGTTTCATGAGGTCCCATTTATCTGTTGTTGACGTTAGTGCTAACAGTGTTCTGTTCAGAAAGCTTTTTCCTGTGCCAGTGAGTTCAAGGCTATCAGGATCAGTGTGGTGGGTTTTATGTTGAGGTCTTTGATCCATTTAGAGTTGAGTTTGTACAGGGTAATAACTATGTATCTATTTGAATTCTTCTACAAGCACCCATTCAATTTGAAGCACCACTTGTTGAAGATACAGTCTTTTATTCAGTGTGCATTTCTGGCTTCTTTATCAAAAATCAACTGTCAACAGGTGTGACAGTGAGTATCTTAGCATTGGAATGGATGAGAAAGAAAAATGCATTCTCAAAGACAAGAAATATGCCAGATGTTGTATGCACCTGTGACTCCAGCACGGAAGCAGGAAACACAAGAGTCTGAAGCTGGCTAAGGTGCAAGCGAAGGTGGGAAGGATGGAGGACTGGGATAAAAAAAAAATGAGGAAGGGGGAAGGGAATAAATACCATAGTCATGAAAGAATGAGGAACAAATACCATAGTCTTCAGAAACCTCTAAAGAACTGGACAGAGCGGTGTGTGAGTGATGTTGTGTGAAGCCAGGCAGCCAGTATCTCTGCAGGCTACAGGCATGCAATCTTCTTAATCTGGGACCTCTGTGCCTCTTGGATGTTTCTGAGTCTTCTGCTGAAATGCAAAACTGACTCACTTATCCTCACAGAGAAGGGCTAGCAGAATGCAACTCTTGGCGGGTGTGCGTGCATGTGTGTTTGTGTGTGTGTGTGTGTGTGTGTGTGTGTGTGTGTGTGTGTGTGTGTAAGTAATCAGGAAGAATTTGGGGCTCATTATAGCTGTTATAAAATCAAACCAATCAAAAGATGTTCAGAGGGCTAGAATTTGTAAAAGTTCTAAAAACTTTGGATACAGTGTAAACAGGGTCTGGTGTAGTCTAGGCTGTCCTTGAACTCTCAGTCCTCTTTGCTCCAGTGATGATCCTCCTGTCTCAGTTTCCTAAGTGATAATTACCACTCTGAGCTACCACACCTTAAGCTGAAACTTTAAATTAACTAGAGTGGGTGCAGGGAGAGAAAGAAAGGCGGGAGTAGATTGTTAAAACAATAAAATACTGGTGTTTCATCCAGTTCAGCATGGAATCCACAGGCGACCAGGGAACCCTCAAGTGGTTGCCCTCTGAATGGGCACAGAAGGGACAAGTAAGCAAGTGGCAATGTAGAAACAAGCTTCAGAGAGCTAAGCAGGTCACCAGGAAAGAGCCTACCACACAAGCATGATTTCCGGAGTGCAGAGCCTACGCATGCATGTAACGAGCCATAGTCAGTGCTGTGTGCAGCTGCAACCCACTTCTAGAACGGCAGAGACAGAAGGATCCCTGCGGCTTCTGTCCTGTCAGCCCATTCAAGTAAGATCTAGGTTCAGTGAGAGGCCTCATTTATAATAATAATAATAATAATAATAATAATAATAATAATAACAATAATAATAATAAGATGGGGGGGATGAGAAACAGTTTTTAAAAATCAAACCTATCAAAAGAATTTGGGGGGGGAGGTGGCATCCAATCCTGGATCCAGAATTCATATGTTTAGAAGGCCAGAGGCACGAGAATACACACTTATAAGCTCAGTGTATTCACCCAGGGAGATGGAAGGTGGAGTCAGGAGAATGGCTTCGAAACTCGTAAAGCTGCTAGTCTGCCCACCGTGTGCAGCAGTGAACAATAATAAATGTCTCAAACAAGGTGGATGGAGAGGACCAACACCCAAGGCTGTCCTCTGACCTACACATGAGTGTCATGGCACTTCTATGTTCCTAACATACCTACGCTAAATAAATAAGGGATACAATTGAAGAAGACATGTGATGTTGGCCTCTATGCACACATGTGTACACACACACACACACTATACACATAAAAGAAAAAGAGAGGGGAAAGAGGGAGGGAGGGAAGCTATAGAATAGAATACAGAGCAGGGAAAGAAAGAAACCTGAGAACAGTAAAAGAGACAAAGGAAAGAGTTAATTTGCTGAAAGACTGAGAGAACTGGGAGAGTGGAAAAACCATTCAATTAATAGATGCATGTTGAATCCTCCTAATAGATGCTCCAGCAGTAGACCAAGGACATGCCTGTCTACCAGAAAATATTTTAAAATACTAAACTGAATTGCTGTTGGACATGTCAGGCCATTTGACTTTCATTCACAGGTTTTTCACACAAAAATCTCACTCACTACATGAGGAGACATCTACCTACAGTGTTATGATAAAAATAGCTGGCAGCCAATGCACAGTCTTTCTCTTTCGGGGCACCCAGGGATGGCCACATTAGCATAGTACCCATCCTTGTGCTTCAAGCATCACTGTGATAACTGAGGGAAACCAGGCACTCTAAAATGCAAAGTTGATGGGAAGGGTGGAGTTTGCAAAAGGAAGTAATTAAACTCATTAGTCAAAAGCAGAGAGGGAGAGAAAGAAAGCCCAGCCAATCATTCATTAGACTGGGAAGCGTTTCTTTCTAATGGGAGGATATCACAAAGCTGACAGTTAAAAATGACATTAATTTTTGTGTAGTAAAGGGCAGCACCCCAGTCAAGGACACTCCGGTACAAAGGATGTTCTGGATATCTCTGCCATGACACATGAGCTGCTGAACACCATAGCAACCCGCCTAACTGATGTCTCCACACGTGGTTTGTGGGTTTTGTTACCAAGCTGAATGCCTGACAGGTGAGTGAGTATGGATTATATGGTGTAAGAATAGCTTTCTCCCTGGACCCATAAAGGTGATTTATCAAGTGTTCTGAAGCTGCACACTGATTGCAGGTTGGGCTGGGATTCTGCATCCTCCTGCCTCAGCCTTCCTAGAGCTAGAAGAGTATATCGAACTCAGAAGCTAAATCTTTGTGTGGTAAGGGAGCAAGTATGTTCCTGTGAATAAATATGTGTGTGTGTCTCTAGAGGCCAGATGTCAGCCTCAGGTGTTGTCGTCTACCTTTAAAAAAAAAAAATGTTTTGTAGCGGGGACAAAGATTCAGCACATCACAGATATGGAGGTCAGGGGAAACTTTGTGGAGGTCAGGTTTGGTTTGTTTTTTGTTTTGTTTTTATTTTGTCTTTTGTTTTTGTTTTTTCCTGTCTTTATGTTGAACTCGGGCTGCCAGGCTTGCTCAATAAATTCCTTGACCCACTGAGCTATTTCGCTGGCCCCATCCACCATATTTTTGAGATAGAGTTTCTTACTACATCTGAACTCACTGACTTGGCGAGGCTGGCTGGCCAGAGACTTCTAGAAATCTACTGTCTCTGCCTTCTCCAATATTAGAATTACAAGAGGATGTCACTGACTAGGGTAGGAGCAGCCCCAACCGTCATCTAAGTGGCAGTTGGGAATGACTTTTTAAAGGAAGAGTGAGCCTCTATGGTGACTGAAACAAGGAACAGCTTGTGTTTGACAAGGCACAAATACCCGGCCTCAATGATCAATAGGAGGCGCCATACTGCAGGACAACTTCAGCAGAAATCACGGCAGCCCCTGGTGCAAAGGTGGTTAAAACATTACTATAGCAACTACAGAAACTCCTATACACAGGGCTTCTGTGGGCCCAGCTCTGGCTGGAGTCCTGCTTTCAGCCAGCTGCTGGGTGCTGCTTGACTCTGTGAAAAGAGAAAAGGAAGAATAGACTCTAGAGATACTGAGACCTTACAAGGAGGGCCTGCTCCAGTCCTCAAGACTGGACAGACCCTGAGGACACATAAGATCTGTGACTTGATCTACCATTAAGTATACTGTGGGACTTGAACTCTGGTCCTGCCCTGCTCAGATTTAGTACAGCTCCTTATAAGCATTCTGAGACTCTGGAAGAGCTTAGAGCTGTGATACTTTGTGACCTCATACTAGGCACCTAGAGCTTGCTAAGAATTTCGTCATGGATTCTGCCAACTTGCCCCCCTCATCCGGCATCTCATTTCTACTTAGCCAATGAAGTTTCTACTCTCCCATTTAAAATACTCCCGTGTGGTGAATGAAAGTCCCCACTCTGTTCTTGGAATATGGGCAAGACAAGAACCAGAGTGGAGAATGGACCACCTCAGCACCACATCTGGCTCTGTACATGAGTTCTAGATGCGGCACCCAGCTCCTCAGACTAGAGCAGCAAGCACTGTATCCAACCAAGCCACCTGTCAGCTCCCTGATTCTTCATTCTTGCCATCTGAAGTGTATCTTCCTCTGGAGAATTGGCTCTTTCCCAATCCAGCTTACCACTGACTCGGGAGCTCACAGGAACAATTGACAGCAGAAAAAATGCCTATGGTCAAGCAGATGCTTCATACTGTCTGAGTCACTGGCTTTTTTATTCCTACAGTTCTCCTAAAACCATGGTCTTTGGCTCCTTGCTGAAAAAAAAAAAAAAGAAAGGAAGGAAGGAAGGAAGGAAGGAAGGAAGGAAGGAAAAGGAAAGGAAAGGAAAGGAAAGGAAAGGAAAGGAAAGGAAAAGAAAAGAAAAGAAAAGAAAAGAAAAGAAAAGAAAAGAAAAGAAAAGAAAAAAGAAAAGAAAAAAGAAAAGAAAAAGCCAAGTCATGAGAGTTGAGTCATACAAAGTTGCATGCAGGACTTGCCTGGCTCTGTAGGTGTGTTTGTTTTGCTGGCATGCCTCATTGAAGACTCCATGTCATGGCTTTCACCCCCAAAGCCCAGGGTGGGACCCCTAGTCATATCCAGCTCTTTTTTTCCAGGCACACTTGCACTCCCAGGCTCTTCTGAATAAGGAGGCCTAAGGCGCAGGCGCAGAAACACAAAACCCAGCTTCCACTGGGTACACAGTGGGAGTCAGGAGACGAGGCAGCCCACCGAACAGATGCAAGTTTCCTGTGCTCTGGTTCAGCTGGGAGCATGTGCTGGAAAGCAGAGATAAATCACGGGAAGTTGCTGTCAGCCCTCTACCTCCCCGCTAAACCCTTCGACACCGGGCTCTTCACTGGCTGAGACCGCTGTAGTTTTTAAATGAAGGCTGGGAGCTGGCTTTGGCAGGGCCGCCTCATTTTTCCGCTAATACCTCTGTGGATTCTGCGTTCGCATCTGGCCAGTGCCATCATGCTGGGTATGATTATAATAGGCTGCTGCTCTTTCCCAAGCAGGAAACTGGAGTCCTGTAACCGACAGCTCAAATAGAGGCTTGTTCCAAGCACAACAAGCAGATCACAGCCAGGGAAGGGGCTGCAGTGCGGGACTTCTCCCAAGGCATAAAAAAAGAGAGAGAGAGGGAGGGAGAGAGAGAGAGAGAGAGAGAGAGAGAGAGAGAGAGAGAGAGAGAGAGAGAGAGAGAGAGAGAGAGAGAGAGAGAAATGTGTTAACTGTGCTAACAGTGCCAAGTAATATGCTTCGTTAAAAATTTAATCACCTACAAGTGCAAAGCAAGTGTAAGGCAATCATGTTGTAATTAGCACAGCAATTAACACCTCCCTTTTCGATAGCACATGCATCCTAGGAAGGGCAGGATTGCAAGTGTTTATGCTGCTGACAGGCACGGTTCCTACAGAGAGGGGAGGAAATGCTTGACTAGAATTTTTTGATTTCTGGCCTTTGGGTTGTGTGTCCCTCAGAGCTCAGAACCGGCTGCCATTTTGGCTGTGTGCTGGACGTCATCAGGTCCCTGTTTTACACGTTCTCTGGAGCTGCATACTCTAGCGTCAGCTTCCCTTCCGTGGTATTAACATATCCGTAAATCTCTGACTGTACATATACACTGAGAGCAAGCATGCCCATGAGCACTGTTTGTCTGCTTAGGAATAGCCTTACCCACCAAAAAGATTTGTCTTCCTTAGTTCTCTACAGAAACTAACCAAAAACAAGACAGCAAGAAACCCTCGATAGGAAATTTGGTCTAAAATAATTCATTCTATTTGACCCGAAATCTTGAGACTCTCCTACACCAGCAAGATAGTTCTGAGGGCTCAAGAGCCAGTCCTTCAGACAGTGGAGGAAATCAGGAAGGTGGATCTTTCCAAAATAGGACATAAAGGTCAAGTCCAGTAGCTGGCCTGTGCTCTCTGGCACTTACTAGAAAATGCCTACTAACAAGTTCCCAGACAAGTATCCCAGAAGTCTCTTAGTCTATAGAAGTTAATGGGGGAAGCCAGTGGGAAGCTGGAGTGAATTAACCTAGGCCCCCATGGGAGAAAGTATCTTTGGGGATGGGAATGTCTCACAGCCGGAGGCCATGTGATTAACAAGCATAAAGGTCTGTATCCACCTTCAACACATAAATACATAAATAATGAACCTTAATGTCAAGCCCCAGAGTTTTATTTATATATGTAAGTATATAATACATATTATATATAAATATGTAACATAATATTTTTATATTTTATATTATATATTTTATTATATTAATTTCAACTTAAATATTTTTATTTAATTTAATATATTATGCATACACATTTTTAACTTAGATATAAAATATATAGTTTATATAAAATATAAAACTATTATATTCTATTTTTATATATTCATATATATATGAAATAATTATCTTTGTTAGCCAGCTACAGTAGCTCTGTAATCCCAAGCACTTGGGAAACTGAGGCAAGAGCATCTTCACAAGTGTGAGGTTAGTCTGGGCTACATAGTGAGTTCTAGGCTAACCTAGGCTACAGATTCAGACCCTATCTCAATGAATGAGTGAATTAAAGAAAAAAACTCTGAAGTTTCTGATCTATATTTTGTTTCCACTTGGGTAGACAAAAGCATGCCCAGTCTGCAACCCCACTACTAGAAACTCACCCCAGACCTCAAGAACTTGGTGCTGTTTGAGAATGGAACCTCTGAGAATGGATCCTAGGTGGTGACTGTCAAGCCTTCAATGCGTTTGAAAGGAGTTTGGGGTTTGGTTGTAGATGTTTTTAAAAAAAACTTAAAAGACATCTTAGGAGCCGGCTTAAGAACTTAAGAAACAGCAGTACTAATCTTTGGGGTTGTCTTCATCTTATTCTTACCAACCATCACAGTATAAAAGCATTTCTCAGAGCAGGGCAAAGCTCTGGGGTGTGTTTGGGGAATGGAAAAGCAGTTGCCTTCTCTAGCTGACATTGTAAGAACGCTGCTGAGACTTAGGGAGGAAAAAGCTTAAGTTGTGTGTCTGGCTAAGGAACATTCCAGGGCTCTGTGGACTCTGGAAGGGCAGGCATTCATAGATGCTACTCCCTGTCTTGGTTCGCTCTTTCTTCCCCCCCACACACACACTCACCCCCACACACAGGGAAACTCTTTTGTTCAAGCACAGAAGCCCATCCCAGAAAGCTGAAAGGGAGAAAAGAAAAGAAACCCAGTGAGGAGGAGACACGCTTTGTGAGTGGGACAGACTGTGTACTAGCGAGCCTCAGTAGAAGACAAATGAAGTCCCTGTTTCAAACGCAGAGAGGACAAATGTCTTATTAGGCTTAAAAGCCTCAAATGAAGTATGTAGAGCCAGTTGGAAGAGATAGTTCCTGCAGTCTTCACTTCATTCATTCCTACAGGAAAAGACATCTTCCGAAAGCACTCCTTTAAATATTGCTGTCATTTGTAACACTGGTTGAAACATCAGCTGTGGTATAGCCTTTATCCGAGGACCCAGAGGATATACTTCTGCATTTGCATTTATCTCCAATAAATATTTTGTCTAGGCTGCTCAGTTTTTATTTTCTCTTTTATCAAATGGCTTAAATGTCAGCTAGTTAAAAATTAAGTCACAGTGCCACTTGAATGATTGTATTTATCATGCTGTAGACTTGCAAGCTCATTCATTCACTTAAGAGTACGCATTATACGCCAGCCATTGATCTCAGAGCAGACACTGTTTGGAGAATAAGAACAGACTAACAATAACAATGAAGGATAAGGACCCTAGGGGCCTCCCATCCTTGAGAAGCGGTTCTGCTATCATGTTCCCAGTGTTTCACACAGAGCTTAGCATCCATTAGACATCAGATGGATGGATGGATGGATGGATGGATGGATGGATGGATGGATGGGTGGGTGGATGGAGTGGTGGTTTGAATATGCTTGGCCCAGGGAGTGGCACTATAAGGAGGTGTGCTCTTGTTAGAGTAGGTGTGGCCCTGTTAGAGGAAGTGTGTCACTATAGGGATGGGCTTTAAGATTCCCCTCTTACCTGCCTGGAAGTCAGTATTCTCCTAGTGGCTGCCAGATAAAGATGTAGAAATCTCAGCTCCTCCTACATCATGCCTGCCTGGACGCTAGCATGCTCTCACCTTGATGATAATGGACTGAACCTCTGAATCTGTAAGCAGTCTCAATTAAGTGTTGTCCTTATAAGAGTTGCCTTGGTCATGGTGTCTATTCACAGCATTAAAACCCTAACTAACAGATGGATGGATGGATGGATGGATGGATGGATGGATGGATGGATGGATGGATGGAGTCAATCAATGATGAGCTCCACACTAAACTGAATATATATATATATATATATATATATATATATATATATATATACAGTTTATATATGTATATATATATATATTAACTTTACAGTGAGTATCAGTATACTAATCTATCATATATTACAACTTAGAAACTGATTAGAACCCTAAGAAAGAGACATATTCGATGCAAAAAGAACTGAGAGTGCTATAGAGGAAATAGCAGTCACATCAGGATGAAGACAGTAGAGAGCTCATGTGTGAAGGAGCTTAGTACCCCAAAGTTGAAGGAATATTGGGGTGTTGATGCAAAGGGAGTTGGAAACAGATCACCTCAGCCTTGAGTAAGTAGCTGCCAAAGCAAGTTAGACCCAGACAGAGGCCAACAAAGGAAGGGTCATCTGTCCACATGTAAAACTGATTATCCTGGAAATGGACTGGCAGTGAGGAGACCAATTTGAGGGTTACTTCAATAGTTTGGACACAGTTTACTTGAAAATTCCCTTGAGACAACAAAGGGAAATGTAGAAGCTGACATGGGATAGCTAGAGTCTATCTACCCATACCTTAAACTGCCAGTGCTGTGTGGCTGGATCCACATGCACAAACTGGAGACTCAGAAGCCAGCATTGGGGTGGGGGTGGGGTAAGAAAATAAAGATTGTTGTTGCAGACTGTACCACTATTGAAGGTTGGCTGGGCATTTGGTGGCAAGTGAAAAACCCTTAGAAATGTCAAGCTGAAACACAAGCAAGAAGCAAGAAGACCCTTAAAAAAATGAGGTTTGGTTTGGGTCAGTCATACACAAGGCTTTTATATCATAACTGATATATTTGCATGAGCAACTTCCCTGCTGTGTCTGGGGGGGACCTCCTCTGTATCAATCCACTACCTCAGCCTTTTACAATCTTTCCATCCCCTCTTCAACAATGGCTGAGTAGGTAGGGATGAGGGAGGAGCTATGGGAAGGGTAAGGGGAAAAGGTGAATATAACCAATTTCCAATAACTAATACAAAGCAAAAATAATAAAAGTATTTTTAAAATGCCCTTTACATAAATTTTTGACATCAGTTGTGGTTAAAGTCGTGGAACTGAATGGGGGAGAAAATAAAAATGGGACTAGATTCTTGAAGAGAAGCATAATGTGGAAGGAAGAGCAGAAGGCATCAAAAGAAGAGAATCACTCAGAACCACAAAATCCAAAGAGAAGAGACTTCCCAGCAGGCCATGGTTCTAAATGCTGTAGGGAGATGAATGTAGAAGGGGACTGAGAAAAGACCTGACCACCAAGAAGTGGCTGGCAACCTCTGAGAATGCAGTTTCGATAGCCTGGGGAGGTGTGGGGACTTAGCAAGGCTAACCTTAAGGAAGCAAGAGTGGGGAGGAGAAAAGCTCCATGAAGAGAGAGACATACAAATGGTGTTTTCAAGAAGACTGGCATTCAGGGGAAGCAAGATAGAAAAGTGACTGAATACACTAGAGCAGGTCAAGGGTCAGTTTCTTTAAGACAAGTTTGGCTCACACTGAAAGAGGCTATTTATCATCAATGAGGCTGAAGACATGAGCAACCGAGGAAATGTGATGATCTGGGAGCCAGATGGTGAGACTGTAACTGCAGCAGACAGAAGCAGAATGTCTTCCACTGGGGGTGTGGAGATGCAGAGGTCTTAATCACAAGCGTGACACAAAAACAAAAAACAAAAAACAAAAAACAAAAAACAAAAAACAAAAAACAAAACAAAAAACAAACAAAAAACAAAAAAAAAAACAAAAAAAAAAAAAAAAAAAGGAATCTGAAGAACCCATATCTTTTCTCAACCATGAGATGCCAGTTGGAAAAATGAAGAGGTATGCATGCTGTCAATACCTCCAGCTACTGAGTGCATCTAAAGACTGGAGCGTGGATATCTCAAACAAACACACAGCTCTGTGAAATGGAAACATTAGTTAGGATCCTCAGAGCTCAAGTACTGACCTGCTAAGGAGCTCAGTGAGTTTGCCGAATGGGTGTTCAAATCCCTCCTCAGCTTTTCACCCACCAACCTAAAGCAGTCATCCTGACGACTCATTTTACCCAGAATCCCATGGTCTCCCTGGGAGTATTTCTTCTACTGAGCCCATTCCATCCTATGGACTATACATTTTCACTTTTCCTGATACCATGTTAAATCTTTCTCCCAGTCTCTCTTTCTGTCTCTCTCCACCTCTCTCTCTCTCTCTCTCTCTCTCTCTCTCTCTCTCTCTCTCTCTCTCTCACACACACACACACACACACACACACACACACACACACAAACACACACACTTAACAAAATCCTACGGTAATAGCTGTTCTTCAATAAACTTTACTGTATTGTTTTTCAGCAGTAGCAAGTATGTTCTTCCTTTAGCAAAACCTCATGTGTGTATGTGTGTTAACAATGTAAAAATGGGACAGGTGGATTTAGAAAGAAAACCCATAAGAGGAGTTTAGTTATCTATGACTTTATAAACATAAATTTGACAACTTAGGTGAAATGGACCAACTCTTTCAAAGGATGAACTGACAAAACACATTCAGTGTAAAACAGACAATTTGTCCAGCCTTACAGCCATTAAGAAAATTGAATTTGTGATTTAAATGCTCCCCAAAAAGAAATCTCCAGACCCAAATGATTTTACTGGTGAATTTTACCAGATGTTTCAAGAGAAATTAGCAGAAATTCTACAAATCACTTCCAAAACATAGAAGAGAGAGAGTATTGTCCAACTCAGCTTACGGTTCTATTACCACCCTGATACCAAAGCTAAACAAAGACCATTAAAAGAAGAAGAAAAAATAATAAACTACAAACCAAGTACCCTCATAAATAGAGACATGAACGTCCTTAACAAATGTTAGCAAGTAAAATTTAGAAATACAAAAATGAATTCTACAACTTGATCAAATAGGATTGATTCCAGACATACAGGCCAAAATCAGTGTCTGACAATCAATCAACAAAACCACCATATTAGCATTCTAATGGAGAAGATCATATTGTCATATACATTGATAAAGGAAAAGTCTTTAACAAAACTAAGAGATAAAATTCATGACAAAAGTTGCTCATAAATGTAGGAATAGAGTGAAACTTTCTAACAATTGATAAGGACTACATCCTTGTTTTATGTGTTTGTGGGCTTTATCTATTTATTTGTTTTGTGTGTAAGCCTATCAATAACATTATATTTAATATTAAAAAGACAATAATCTCCTCCCAAGATGGAGAGCCAAGCAAGGATGTGCACACTCTTTATCTATACTTAAAACAGAGTTGGAAGCCCCAACATATGCAATAAGTCAAAAAAAAAAAAGTAAATAAAGGTATGCATATCTAAAAAGAGAAATAAAACTATGGAAAAAACTTACTGAAGGCATTGTTGTCTGCATAGAAATTCTTGAAAAATCTAAGAAAGTCTCATTCAATCAAATCAATTCAGTCAGCAAAGCAATAGAGTACAAGATAAGCACAAACTAAGTTATATTTCTATATACCCTCAATGAATACATAAATATAAATTTTTAAGTGCAAGATCATTTACAACTGCTCAAAATATTTTTAATAAAGCATGTAAGTCTAAGACCACATATACAGATTTTTATACATAAAACTACAAAATGGTGTGTGAAAAATCAAGAAGACAGAAATAAATTCAGAGGCATATGCCCAGTATGAGTAATAAAGATGTCAACTCTCTCCACATTAACACATAGTTTTTTGTTGTTGTTGTTTTTTTACTTTGCCTGGGCTACTGCAACAAATTGCCAGGAGCTGAATGATCTACAACAAAAGAAAAGGTTTCCTCTTACACTTCTGGAGACCATAATTCCAAAATAAAGAGATAACCAGGATCAGTCCTTCTGTAGTTCCTGAGGGAAGATGTAATTTGTGATTCTATCCCAGATTCTTATGGTTGTCCCTGGTTCTTGTCATTCCTTGGCTGTACCAGCATAGCATGAATATGTGAGTCCATTTTACATTGCCATCATTCATGTGTATTCATGTGTCTTTTCCTGCTCATGTAAGGACACAGTCACCATATTTCTCCACGCTGATCCAATAATTCTTCACCTTAAGTTAGCTCATCATATCTATAAAGTTGCTTTTTCCATCTATGGTCACATACTGGCATTGTGGGTAAATATGAATTTAGGGAAGACATTGTTCAGCGCCTCAAAGCTATTGCAGTCCCTGTCATATGGAAATCCAAAGAGAATAAAGTCATTTGTATAATTTAAGGAAGAACAACAAAGTTAGAAAAATCATTTGAAACCTACAGGGTACTAATAAGCACCATAAAATACTGACAGAGAACTTAAAATCATAGATCAAAGAACAGAACCAAGAACTCAGAACCAGACTCACACAACTACCCCCAGAGATTGTTAACAAGGGGACTTTGGTGGCTTGAATAAAGAATGTCTCCCAAAGGCAATTAGTCTTTAGTTGGTTGCACTGTTTGGGGAG
Organism: Arvicanthis niloticus; assembly: GCF_011762505.2. NCBI lineage: Eukaryota > Metazoa > Chordata > Mammalia > Rodentia > Muridae > Arvicanthis > Arvicanthis niloticus. Next base: position 22,725,608 of record NC_047665.1, on the reverse strand, counting down.
GTTATGGACCCTTTAAGAAGAAGAACCTTGTTGGAGGAAGTATGGAATTGGGTGCAGGCTTTGAGGTGATAGGTTGGCTCCACTTCCTGCTCTCTCTCTTCACACTTCCCTGTGCAGATGACATGTGACCTGTCTGCATCCTGACTTGTCAGCTGGGTTTCATGTTCCTGCAGCCATGCTTTCCCCATTCTGACAGACTGTATCCCACCCTGGAACTTTTTAAGCCAAATCAATTGTTTCTTCCCTAACTTGTTGGTGATCAGAGTGTTCTTTTACATCAACAGAAAATAAACCAAGACAGACATAAAAGCAGTCCTGTGAGCCTTTCTATAAAGCAAATAAATACTCAAAAGAGCAAAAGCCAAATTCCTGAACTAACCCTTACATCCCCCGGTTAACTCAAAACTCATCAATACCTAAACATAGCAGGAGTATTCGAGAGCTAGGTTAGGCGGAGTTTTTAAGGTTGACTCCAAAACCACAACATATTTAAGGGGAAAATAAGCAAATAGGTTGCATCAAAGTTAAGACTTTTGTTGGCCGTGGTGGTGCAATCTGGTAATCCCAGAGCTTCAGAAGCCAAAGCAAGATGATAGAGAGATGAAAGCCAGCCTCGGCTACCCTGTGAGTTCAAGGTTAGCCTGGCTTACAAACTAAAAACCTGTCTCAAAATTCAATCAATCAATAGCTCTCTTGTCCTGTGGATAACCCTATTAAGGGGGGTGGGGGGGGGAGAAGAACTGCAAAGTACATATCTGGGCATAAGCCTAGTAGCTAGGATAATAAAACTCTCAAAACTCCACATTTTATGAAAACAGTCTAATCAGAAAATGGGCAAAAGACATGCAGAGACATTTCACCTAAGAGGATATACAGATGGCAAATAAACACAGAAAAAGATGTTCACCGTCATTAGCAATTAAGGGGATGCAATTTAAATCCATAATGAGGTATCATTACACACCTATTAAAATGGCTAAGATAAAAAAAATAAAATAGTGACACCACCAAATGCTGGTGAGGATGCCAAGAAAGTCAGTCACTCAGGCATGACGTTGGGAAGTGTAAAACAGCAGAACCAGGCTGGTAAGCAGTCTGGCCATTGCTTTAAACCTGTATATGCCACATGATGGAATTATCAGCATTTATACTAGAGAGATGAAGGAAAGGAGCTATGTGCAAATGTTTGTAGCTGCCTTCTTCATAACAGCCCCAAACTGGAAACAATTCAGATGTCCTTCAAGAGATGAATGAGTAAACAAACTGGCAAATCTGTACCATAGAACACTATTCATAAAGACACATGCATGGAAGCATAAGTATGTTCTAGAAACAGCCTCAAATGGATTGTGCTGAGGATAAAACAGCACAGAAGGGTAAATACTATGTGATCTGATTTACTCATGTTTTGTCAAAATTATATACATGGGAACTAGGGCTATGGTTTATTCAGCCACAAAAGCATGAGGACCTGAGTTCAGGTCCCTAGTGTCCACATAAAAAGTAGAACGCAGTGGCATGTGCATTTAATCTCATCACTGGGAAGGTGGAGCTGGAAGGATCCTTGGGGCTTGATGGCCACCTAGTCTAGCCAAGTCATTGAGCTCTAGGTTCATGAGAGACTTTGTCTCAAAGTATAAGACAGAGATCCATGGAAGAAAACATGTAATTCTGACCTCTGACCTCCAAATACACACACACACACACACACATACACACACACACACCATACCACACAGAAAATTACACAAATAGAGAACAGTTTAGTATTCTCTGAGTGAACTCTGAAGGTTAAAAGAAGAGAGAGTGGCTCTAAACAAGCCATGTCATAGGGCATAGCTAAATGGTTGAGATCAGAATCCTTAGTATGCATAGGTCTTAAATTTAATCTCCCAACAAACAAAGTCACCACAAAGCATCCTTTTGGGGACAGAATGTTCTGTATTGTGTCTGTGTCACTGTCAGCAGGACTTGGCCACATTGTACCACATCTTTGCAAGATGTTACTCTAGTGAGATGGCATACACAGCTAGTCTGACTGGCTTTTCTTACATGCTTCTTACATGTGAGACTAATATTAACATCAAAAAATCTAATTTAAATATCATCAAAACTGGGACTGGAGAGACATCTCAACAATTAAAAGCACTTGCTGTTCTTCCTGAGGTCCCAAATTCAGTTCCCAAATAGCCAGGTAGCTCATAACCACCAGTACTCTAGCTCCAGAGGGTATGATACCTTGTTCTGGCCTCTTCAGGAAATGTATACAAGTAGCATACACTGGAACACACACACACAAATATGACTGCTATATAGTAAAAGTCATGTATTGGGTGTTCATTAAGTAAAATTATTTGCTAAGCTACAAGAAGAGAGAGGAGGTGGTGGCTGAAGTTGGGGTGAGAGAAGCTTTGAGTAGATGCTTCATGACACAGAACAAAAAACCAGAAGTTGAGTTAGAATTGATTCTTAAACATCAACAATAAGATTGCCTTAGAGACCATCAGAAGTACACACACACATATAGTCCTGTCTCCCTAGGGAAAAGCAATGTCAAAGACAATTATTTTAAGACAAAAAGAAAGGGCAGGAAAACTATAAACAAGAACATTGTATGGAATAAGTAGGGATAGCAATAAAGATAGCATTGAGCCTTGAACACTTAGACTACCAGCTCAGAAGGTCATTTCATGTAAACTCTATCAACATCCTACCTTACAGATGAAGAACTTGATGCCTGCAGACATTCTAAAGCCTGCCATAGCCAAACAAGAGAATGAAGGTTGACTTGAGAGTTGGTAGCTCCCTGTTGTCCTATATGGCTACTCCCCAAGTCTAGAAACCACCTTCAGATGGTTTAAGATGGGCATAAGATGTCCAGCTGTTCAAATCTAGAAAATGGAGGGTAACTCAGGGAAGACCAATAGAACCAAAGAGAACTGCCTTTTATTGTGGGTGGTGGAGATTTAAATACTCGGGGAAGAGTGAGGAGACTTCAGGCCCAAACCACACAAACCTGCTCCCTCTATTCTCTGCAAAGGCTTTCCTCCTTATATAAGGGTGGGAGAAAACTGAGAAAGTCCTTGAAGTGTTAATGCGTGACTGTTGGTGATGGCAATTATTTAAATGACACTGGTTAATTTGTTTTATTGTTTCACACAGTTTGATTTATTTGCTATTTATTGGTTCACTTACGTAATGAATAAGGCTAGATTAATAGATTTTCAAATGTAAATTCATCTCCATTAATGTTTATGAGCTACATTCGTAGATGAGGCTTAAATAAATACACAACCAAGAATAAAGATTACAGTATATTTTCAGAGCAATAAAGCGAGGATGCAAATATGTTCCAGAAAGAGAGATGTGGCGACACCATGAATACCGCTCCCTAGAGGCAGAAGACTTGGTCAAACTGTCATAGGGTGAACATACAGTATTTTGTTTTCTTTTTATAAAGGTGTGTGCCTGGGTGTGTGCACGTGTGTGTGTGTGTGTGTGTGTGTGTGTGTGTGTGTGTGTGTGTGCCCTCAAAGGCCAGAAGAGATCATCAGATCCTCCAGAGCTGGGGTCATAGTTATTTGTGAGCTGACCAACATGAATGCTGGAAAGTGAACTAAGGGTCCTCTCTGAGAGTAGCTAGCACTCCCAACTGCTGAGCCATCTCTTCAGCCCCAATGTTTCATTTTCTTCCCAGTCCACTAAAACTAGCGGAATACTAATCCTAGACCCTCAGATAATTCTGCAAAATGTCTCATTATGAAAGGCCTTCTTGTGTAGAGCTGCTGCTTGGAAAGAGGCCTCAGGGGAAGCATCTCTGGCAGACTCTCTGTCTCATGCCCCTCTGGATCCAACCACTGCTTCTACAGAAGACCATGCACAAGAGTCAGGGAAAGGACCAAAGAGTTTGCGAGATCAACACTGTGCTACTAGTGCTGATGTACAAGGATGGTTCTAGAAATAAGTTGCCCTCTGACATAGAATATATATATATATTCAGAGCACCAGGGCATGATTGAGCATACCAGAAAATACCTCCATTAAGTACGGCCCTGGGACCCTAAAAGAACTGATTCACCTCACATGGTGGGAAAACAGAATCACCTCTTCACCTATAAAGGGGCTTGATGGCTTGAACTACCCAGCCAGCCAGTTCTTCATAAGACCATATATGCAAACAAATGCTGTCTGAAGGACTCATACTGATAACAAGAGCAGTTCTAGAACAGAAAGGCTGAACAGATTGCCTAATATTTCAACTTGGTAATAACCATTATGGACTAAACTGTATTCTTCCTCTCCAAAATTTCATACATTGAAGTCCTAGCTCTCGGAACATCAGATTGCTGCTTGTAGTGGGATTGCTTTACTATGATAATGGATATACTGTGAGCTCATTTGGGGAGAAGTCTGATTAGGGTTCAGAAGTACACAGACATGAGGACATAGAGCAAAGAGCCCATCTTGCCATGACTTTGGGCTCAGGCTTCCAGCCTGCAGAATGGTAAGGAAGCAAACTTCTCTGCCTAACGTAGTAAGAATTCTGGAATCTTGGTTCCTTAAAAAATACAAAAAAAAAAAAAATATTACAAGAATACATTTTCATTTTAATCCTAGCTGTGGGGTTATGGGCTGCTTCAGACAGTCCACAGCAGCTGACTATGACTTGCCTCATGCCCTAACAGAAGTGTGGCTTTACCAGCAACAGAGAGTTTCTGTGACTGTATAACATTTGGAATTCTGGGAATTTTTCAGAAGGTATATAAATGATAGAGCCCTGATAGGTAGGGTGGGTAGTTGTTGTTCTGTTGGGGGTGGGGAGGATTGGTTATAATTTATTGGTAGTCATGCTCAAATAAGCAAGAAGAAGGAAATTTGATTCTTCTTCTTTTCTCCTCCTCCTCCTTCTTCTTTCTCGTCTCTCTCTCTCTCTCTCTCTCTCTCTCTCTCTCTCTCTCTCTCTCTCTCTCCTTCTTTCTCTCTAATTTAGAGATGGGAGTGAAACCAGGAAGATAAAGAGTGGGGGGAAAAAAGAACCCACAAAGTTCGCAAAGGTGGACAACAGCTTTCTTAGGCAGAGGAATACAATGGATAGGACGGCCAAGCTGAAGTCTTCATCTTACTTCCAACCACCAAAGTCGAGTTCATGGCTCTTTGGTTTCAGCAAGATACTGATGGCAGCATCCTTGTGTAATCACCAGAAAACTGACCTTTTTTCAACTTTTAAGAGGATGTTTGTTATTCCTCTTTCGATGCCATTCCTTTTTACTGGAACATTTTTTAGGATGAGGAAAGAGGAATGGAATTCCTTTTATCAAGCAAATTGTGCATATGCAAAGCTCATTCCATAAGCCAGTTGTCACCTACATACCAGTGAGCAGACCATGCCAACCTAAATGACTGGTGTGGTTAGCGCTTGCTGGTCTTAGACCTCATTTTGTCTTCTTTTCCATCATAATTTTTTCATATTAAAGTGACAAAATACGGGCCTGATGGAGGTAACACATGCCTTTAATCCCAGCACTCTGGAGGCAGAGGTTTGAAAGCCTCTGCGTCTGAAGAGGTCTGAGTTTGAAGTCAGCCCGGTCTACAGAGCAAGTTCCAGGAGAACCAGGGCTACACAGAGAAACCCTGTCTGGAGGAAAAAGGGAAAAGGCAGCGGCAGGGGTGAGGGGTGGGAGGAGGGTGGGGGAATTGGGGGGAGGGGGAGTGCAGGGGGTTGGGGGATGCAAAATAAAGATGAAAAATGTCCTCCCACACAAAGAAGTGGGTGTAAGGCCCTCAGATTCTGAGTTTGCCTCTAGGACTGTATGTGAACATCATCCCCTTATACAATGACACAAATCACAAATTTAATCCAAACTCAAACATGTAATGAATCTGTGAGGTTCCTGGCAGTGCTCACCTGTGTCGCCTTGCAGGACCTGACACACTGCACAGGCTTACACCAGGCTCCAGCCCAGTGCATGCCTCCTGAAACAGCTCAATTCAAATTTGAGAGGATTGTCTGTATACTCTGCAGTGTCTTTATTGTACGTACAATTTTATGCACTCACGGAAACATAATTTATTAATTACAGAAAACAAAAGCTTTCAATAGTTTCCTACCATCAGCCCTCAGCACATAAGTAGCCAATTAGTGTGTCCTTGCCTTCTATTGCATTACAATGTTTGATTTTTTAAAAAAATAATTGAGTTGCTGAGTTGTGTTTTATATAAAAAAATATTGTTGAGTGAATTGTGGCTTGGGATTGGGAAAGAATTTCTACCCATTTGTGAAATGACCCTAAACATAATTATGTCATTTAGTACTATATACTTACATGAAGCAATGTTCTCAACATTGACAATATTAAATCAAAACATTGATTAACTCTGAAAAACTCTGAAGATGTCCTATGTCCTGCATATATCAAATATTTAGTTAATATTTAATTTTTATGTAAAAATAAATAAGTGGATACATCTACTTTACATGAGAGTTGCACAGTGATTTTCAAAATCGTATGTACAACAAATGTTTCAAAATAAATTTCTCTAAAATGTATTATCAGTAAAGTTTGATTTGTATGCCTGTTTTATAATATATATATATGCAATATATATATGTATACAAAAGAATCTCCATTGAAAAGGAATTACATCTAAGCCACTTGAGCTGTACATTTCATTATCCAGAAAATTAATTCAAATTAATAGTATCATATGCTCAACAGTCATAGCTCATGGGACTCATCTTTATGTTGACTGAAAAATCACCAGTTAACCCACCAAGCCAGGCAACTAAAAACCAATTGTTTTATTTTAGTTTACTTTGCAGGACAGGGTCTAGCTATGTAGCCCAGGCTGTCCTTAAACTCATGGTCTCCTGTCTCAGCCTCCCAAGGGCTGGGTTTCTAACTTGGCTAAAAAGTAAGAAAGCCCTGAGCAATCTAACAGGTGAGGGGGATTAAGAGACAAGATAGAGACTGACTAAATAATTAATTAATTAAGAATAAATTCATAAAGTCTGACTGAGAATTTTCATCACAAACAATATTGAACTGGTATTTCTAAATTCCCTGAATCCTTCTAACTTCTTGGACATCAACTATCTCAGTAGATATAGTTGATGATCTTTGAGGCAGAGGTTATTAATTTCTTTTTAAAGTTGAACTGCAGGAAAGAAGATCCCTTGGCCAACTGGTGACCTGACAGGATGGCCATCCTCCTTGAAGTCTTGAATGTTTGTGTTGGCAGGCTACCTTGGGACAGATAGAGGAACAATCCTCGATCAGTCTTTTGTCTCTGGACCTTGCATAGGTGACTCCTTCATAAAGGAATTCCATTCTCTGGGGACTGGAGACAGAGCTCGTTCATAAAGTACTTATTTGGTACTCTACCTCAACAGAAAGAAAGAGAGAGATGGAAGTAGGGAGAAAGGAAAGGAGGGAGGGAGGGAAAGAGAGAAAGAAAAATCCTGAAGAATGAATTCCTCAAGTTCAATGTAAAACAGGACACTGTCTAGATGAGTTATTTAGGAAAAGTTATTTAGAAGGAAACCCAAACATTCACATGAAGTGAACTAAACAGAACAGTTATAGGAGAATTCCAAAAGAGATTATGTTAATGATAGAGCTGTGTTTGCAATCCATGATGAGAAATTATGCTATAGAATAGCATTCCAGGAAATACCTAAAGAAACATCCGCAAATACTTATCACTCTGCCCAAGGCAGACTCGACTATGGCAAGTCCCTTGGAAGAGAAGAAAACACAATTTTCTTGTGAAGGAATACTGGAATACTGCAGACAGTGACAGTGAATAGAACCATGCCCAACAGAAATGTAACAGAACTCGAAAGGGGGAAAGTGGGTGAAGAGTCACATGTAAGCCCTGATATTTAGTCCATTCTTTTAAAGATTTTCAAATCTCCAGCAGATACTTTCAGAAAAGTGAGGTCCAGGTTTGTTCACCCCAAGCAGTTGATAAGCTAACATCTAACCATATGCTCCACTAGTAAAATCACTACTTCTTTTGACTGTGGTTATATAGGGTGCTATGAATGTGGTTGGGTACCTAATTGGTGAAATGGCATAAGGTGTGAGACACAGACATCCTCAAGAGTCAGGTTACAGCCAACTAGTACTAGGGACCAATGTTCAGGTCTGCTGGAGATGGTGGGAAAGAACGTGTTCTTACATAATCATGTCAGTTGGTGGCTCATCCGACATGAAGGGACAGTCCCATGAGCTTCCAATGTGGTTAAAAAGAGAACAGGGTCTTAAGGCCTTGTTGAGGCATATAAAACAGGGATGGTCAAAAGACTTTTCAGAGCCAGAAGTTAAATTCCTTAAGGCATTAAAAAAAATGTCACAGATGGCAATGCGTACTCAATTGACACAAACTAATGAGCGTCAAGGTGAGAGTCAAGCTTTGTCAACCGTGCATGGAACACTATGCCGTTTTACGTTGTGTTCTGTTGTGAGAAGATCTCACTATGTAGTCCAGGCTGGCCTCATTATGTAGCTGAGGCTGGCCTCAAACTCACAATCATCCAGTCTCAGCTTTCTATGTGCTGCCATTAGAGGCATGAGGAGATGGATCGGTGGTAAAGCACTGGCCAAAGAAGCATGGAGAGCTGGCTTCAGCTCTCCAGAGCCCACATAAAGCCAGACATGGTGGTGCCCTGAAATCTCAGGGCTCCTCTGGTGAGAATGGAGGCAGAGACAGAATAATCCCAAGGAACTTCTGAGCCAGGTAGCCTGCAGTATACACCAGTGGGTAAGAAAAGAGCCTGTTTCAAGTAAGATGGAAGGCAAGGACAGACACCAGAGGTTGTCCTCTGACCTGTACACATGTTCATGCCTACACTCTCGCACACACAGAGATCATACACATGTAAATACTTTTTTAAAACTTCGCAGATGCTTCATATGTTTATACATGTATATCATATATGTTTAATAATAAATATTGCAGTGGTTCTCAACTCACGGGTCACAAACCCTTTGGCAAACCTCCATCTCCAAAAATATATACATTATGATTCATACCAAAAATACAGTTATGAAGTAGCAACAAAAATAATTCTTTGGCTGGGGGGCGGGTCACCACAACATGAGGAATTATATTAGAGGGTCACAGCATTAGGAAGGTTGAGAACCACTGTTTTAGAGAAATAAAGTGTTGTAGCCATGTATCACACAAGCATATCCACACAGAAAATGCCTGCCATTAGGTGATGACAATCAGTTCTGGCCGGTTCTGAAAGCTTCACCCCCGGGAAGTAGATAAATGCTAGCATTGGTCAAGATCTGCTATTGTAAACAGACAGTTGTTGACCTCCCGCATAACAGGGCCCAGTGTATGCTGCCCTCACCTAGCAAGAACCTTCATGTGTCCTCACAATACTGCTTCCTATTTGCTGCTCAGCGAATCCATTCAGCCAGGCCATGTAGAAGAACACATCCACTTCTGGACTCTCTCATACAGTCTGGCTGGAAGCGACACTGCAAAGTGCTCATCCTTCCCAAGGGCAGATAACCAATATGACAACCACTTCATTGATTTAGAATTAGCCTTTGCTAGAGTTCTCTGTCAGGAGTCACCATGCTGGACAGTTTCCCTCTGCCATCATCTTCTGGGAGCTGCACTCATTTTCCTCATTTCCCTCAGCTGTCAGGAACAAAGCTGAGATGGGGCAAGCTGACATTTTTCATATTATTGCCTTCTGCCTACACAATGGGGTCTGTGTTGTCCTTTCCCTACACTTGGGGCAGGGAACTCAAATTTGAGACTATTTAGTTAGAGCATAAACAAGGGTCATAAACAATGAGTCCCAACAGCTTGGATGAAGACAAAGCTTAGCACCAAGCCTCCATAGATATGGAATATACCCATCTATCCACTCTCCTGCTACTGGAGGTTGTGTTTAAAGCAGGGGGGATGCTGGACTCAGACAGCAAGAAGGAAAGGCATTTGAAAGCAAACTCATGTTTTTAAACTTAAGTGGGCGTCTATAAGCCTTGGTTAGCAGTTGCTGGTGTAATAATGTGTTCTCTCAACCTGTCACATAGTTCTTAACAAAACAAGAGGGCTACCAGCCAGCACCACCTTCAAGCAAGGATCTTACAGTAGCCTCCATGTGTTATCAGCCTTGCTTCAGACCTTGAGAAAAGCAGAATGCAGGCTGGGCTGATGGAGAAGGATAAAGGCAGAGAGGAATCCTGCTCTCCCCAGATATGTTCCTTTGCAGAAGAGCATATTTGAAGACACATACAAACTCTCTCTTCTGGTTCTGTCACTTCCAAGACTGGCATGCTATCTTTCCTAACCAATGAGATGCCCCAAGAGAGCCAAGCAATCTGCCACCATCACTGGCCCCTCCTCACGCTGTCACCTCATTGGCAGAAGTGTCGTTAACTTTTTCTGTGGCAATTATTTGAGGACCAAGTAAACTGTGAAAATTTGTAAACTCTTGCATGGCTAAATTAAATGCTATTTTAACTAACAGTTAATAGTGTTTACTGCTGTGTAATCGTAATTTTCATTTTTTTTACTGTATCTAATGACATTCTGATGACTGGAATTCTCTGTAGGGATACCAAATCATTACATTAAGGATGAGTGATTTTAGTATGCAATGACTGATCAGTACAATAATATGTAGATGGATGCTTCTGCTAGCAAATTAAATCATTTGCACCACAGTGTATGTCAACTACAATGGGGATTCCATTATGCTGCTAAATTATAATGTAGAGCCTGCTTAAAGTAAGATAACAAATGAACATCTTAGACTGGTGACAAACTGGTACAGTATTTTCTTAGGAGGTGTAGCAAGAAGAGAAACATCCCCAATCATCAACTCATGGTGGCCATTGAAATAAGCTACAGGAAGACTTTGTAGACACTGTAGAGTGTTCATGTGTGATATTTGTCTACTGGAGGAGGGGAGACCTCAGGAAGACTTGAATATATCAACCATGTGCAGAAGTCCTGTTCAGTTATTCTATGAGAGCTAATTTTAAAAAGAACACACGTGGGAAAGGGGAAGAAATGCTTCGTTATCAGGATGGTTATCAGCTGTTCCAGGGCACATGATCAGAACCTAAAGAACATCTAGGGGGAAAAAAGCCTTGGTTTACGACTTCACCTGCAAACTCCACTTCTATCAAGGTTTCTTTAGCTCTCAAACTAGATTGCACATCAAAACATGGCATCCGAAGTCAAGTCACAAACCTATATCATGTCCAATGACTGATGCACAACATGCAAGTTTGATCAAACTTGAAAGACTAGAGCATCCACTCCCCAAAAGGAGAAGATAAAAAAACCAAAATCACTCAAGTTTCTAGACTTTTCTTGGATCTCAATATTTCTCATTCATTCAGATGACACTTTGGAAATGGCATCATAGAAAGTTTTGAAGAATGGATGTGACTGAGACAAACCACAAGGTGAGGTGACAGAATGTCACCCTCTTCTCACCCTCTTCTCCCCAGAATAGAGTTAGGGAAGGTAAAATAAGAAGTACATTCTATGCTCAGTGTCTTTTGCACAGAAACTTTGAAGCATGGGGTCTATTCCTTGTGATTTGGTGAAAAAATTCCAAAGCTCATCACTGTGCATGAATCTGCCATCACCTAGGAGGAGAAACAGTGACCTATTCTGAGCTTGCAGACTCGGGGTTCTCTCTCTAAGAGGTCATCACACAGAAGATGAGACAGCATAGGAAACAAGAATTCCACTGCATAGTTTTTATTGATTTGGTTGACTTTTGAGGGGACAGGCGTGTCACTGTGTGACTCAGGTTGGCTTTGAACTCACAGAAAAACTGACTGCCACAGCCAGTAGTAATCTAGGATTACAGATAAGAGACATCATGCCCAGATTAGCTCACCAGATGCTTTGTTTATTTGTTAATATTTATTAATGTGCTCCTGTGTGCCTGTGCATGTGGGTGTGTACTCGCGTGCACATGCAGGTGAGCCTAAAGAGTGGGAGATCCCTTGGTGCTAGAATTATGGATTGTTTGAGAATACCTAATGTAGCTGCTGAGAGGAGAACTCTAGTCCTTACCATTGGGTAGCAAATGTTCCTAACCCCTGAGCCATCTCTCTAGTCCCACTCTATGTCAAGGGACTGGCCAGGGAAAAGGGAGCTTCCTGTCATACAATGATGCCTAGAAGTTGAGGAAAATATAAAATAATGAATCTAGGGGTGGGCCTTAGTGACAAGTGCATGTTCAACATGGGCAACCCCTGCATCCCACCCCCAGCACCAGAAAGAGGGAAGAAGAAAGAGGAAGTGGTGAAAGGAAGAGAGAGGGGGGGGGGGAGAGAGAAGGTAAAGAGAGAGAGAAAGGATAAGGAGACAGAAGAAAACATAAGATGGTAGGTAAGAAGAGGAGTGGGACAAGGCAGAGAAGAGACAAAGGTAAAAGTGAGCTTAAGACATAGAGAAAAGCTGGGCGGTGGTGGCACACGCCTTTAATCCCAGCACTTGGGAGGCAGAGGCAAGCGGATTTCTGAGTTCGAGGCCAGCCTGGTCTACCGAGTGAGTTCCAGGACAGCCAAGGATATACAGAGAAACCCTGTCTCGAAAAACCAAAAAAAAAAAAAAAAAAAGACATAGAGAAAATAAGCTGAGCCTGACCGGGAAACTTCCTGCTGCCCAGCTTTCACATACTGGAAGATTCTGTGCAGGTTGTTGGAAGAGGAGAGGCATCAGTGAATTTATCCAGCAGTAAGCTCTGCATGCTCTGCTCCTCTTTGATTTGCCTAGGCAATGTGCTCATTGATGCAAGAGGGGCATGGCAGGTTTGAGGGAAACCAACTGCTTTGTCATTGGCTGTGAGGCCCATCACTCATCCAATGTGGGAGGGAATTCATGCCAGATGCTATATACCTTGTCAAATCCCATTCGTGTCAGGGAAGAACTTTCTATCATTGTTTGATAAATGAACATTTTGTGAAACTGGCTTCAAAATTTTTATGTTTCTACCCATTGGTTAGGGCTGGTCTCAACCTTGGTCAGAGAAGCTTCTTTTTGTCGTATGTAGTAATCTATGCACAGATTTGTCACTAATCAAGTGCTGAGCATAAACGAATATTGCATGTCATGCTCTAAATGGGATGTAGATCAACATTTCCTGCTGAACAGAAGCTCAGGGAACAGCTTTAAAAATTGGTTGGAACCCCCCAGACAGCGTTATTAAATTAACAGGCTGGCAAGCCAAGGATGAGTAAGATTCTGTACAGAGTCTTACCAACCTAAGACAGAAATGCATTGCTTTTGATAATGCATATCCCATGACGGGATGCTTGGCAGGAATATGACATTGACCAAGGACAAGGAAGTAGGCTTCAGGCAGGAATCTGATATTAGGCTAGAACAAAGAAGTAATTTCAGGCAAGAATCTAAATCTTAGGCTAGAACAAAAAGTAATTTCAGACAGGAATCTAAATTTTAGGCTAGAACAAGGAAGTAGGCTTCAGACATGAAAATGACTTTGAGCTAGGACAGGGAAGTTGGCTCAGATATTTTGGTCATCCTGATAAGCCCTTAGAAACAGTGATCACCAAAGTGTTCACGGAATTGTGTTTAATGCTTTGCTTGTTCTCTGACTATTTGTGTTTATTGTCTTGCTTGTTCCTTGGCTATTTTCATCTAAACCAGTCACCACTCCACAGTGTGGATCTGAGAGGGGCTCATTAATCTTTCCCTGCCTGGGGAGCTATTGTCAATTAACAGCTTCTGGAGATGGAGGGGCCACTTTTCTTTGGGAATATAACCTCTTGTAGGCTGCCCATGTTCTGGGGGATGACCTTACATCCTGTATGCAGGAAGTGTTAACTGGATTTAGAAGGAAGAAGGAAAAGAATAAGAAGGAGGAGGAAGAGGGGAGAAAAAAGAGGAAGAGGATAAAGAAGAGGAAGAGGAGGAAGAAGAGGAGGAAGAAATAGAAGAGGAGGAGGAAGCAGAAGAGGAGAATGATATAAATATAGGAGCAGAAGTGATGGGAACATCTGGAGGAAGTTAGGGTGACTATGATCAAGATACAATGTATACATGTATGAAATTGTCAAAGAATAAATTAAAAATATCCTAAAATCAAATAAATATGGAGTGTGAAACAAGGTTAAAAAGCACAGAGGTAACCCTTGAAGGAAGAGACAAAACCATGGAGAGCTTGGAGCCCAGGGCATTCACCAGTCACCAGTGTCACAGGTACAGAGATGGGACTTGTTTTATAGAGCTGCCATCCTGGTGACAACACAAAGGTGGTTTAGTGAGAGGATAGGGGAGCTACTGAGATCCTGGTGACACAACTATAGTAACAACTATGACACAACTATGATAACAATTAGAACAGTGACACACTGCAGCTTCCATGGCAAGATGAGGTGGTTGGTTGGTTGGTTGATTGGTTTTGGTTTTCTTTCTTTCTTCCTTCCTTTCTTTCATTTTTCTCTTTTTTAGGGAAGGCAGATTGCAAGAGTGGAAGGTAATATGAAAGGACTTGGAGATGAATGGAATTGGGGTGCATGATGTGAAATTCACAAAGAATCAATAAAAAGTTTTTTTTTAAAAAAAAAAAAAAAAAGGAATGCTGGGTATTAGAGCGTATGGGTGCCTGAAAGAGTAAAAAACCAGAAACACATATTTGGAAAGACTGCTGATGGCTGCCTGCTGACAGGGGTGTTGGATTGACAGAAAGGGGGAGTAACCAAACCAGCCGGCACTGGAAAGCCTTTGGAAGACACTGGTTTCATATTGAATAACTAGTCTGCTGTATGTTTACTGGACTTCCCTCTGGCACACAGAATATTCTTTTCATTCCTTTCCCAGAGAATCAAAGAAAATCCCGCCATAACACCATTACGTGTTTTGTGTGTGTGTGTGTAAATCAAATCTGCCCAAGATATAATCAGAGAGAAAATGTCACCATTGAAAACCCCATTATTCATAATGGTCTTCAGTGGGTGTGTCCCCTGCTCGGCTTTATGACATCCTGGACAGAGCTGATGGGTACTGGAATGGCCCTCCTGACTCACACAGCTGCTAAGCTTCCTGCCATACAAGCTCTACCAACAGGTAACTAGTTGGCCCTACTAAATCCTCTCCCAAGAAGGACAGCAACAATAAATTACTAAGTCCATGACGGCAGGAAAGAAAACTTGGTCACTGCAATAAAATATCACCCAGCAAAGGGAAGAGAAGAATACATGACAACTTCCAAAAGCGAAACGAAGTTTGAAGTTTTGTTGGAGCTGTGTCGTCTCTTAAAAAAATAAAAAATAAAAAAATAAAAGAGGATGTGCAAGTTGGGAGCTGCACAAGACTCACTGTGGCCCAGAGGGACAAGTAGGGACAGAAACAAACACAGCTCAGCCTCCACCTGTCAGGTAAGCAGGCTGACTCACGGCAGGGACCATGAAGATGAAAGCCGTCTTCTCATTGCTTGTTCATGTTGCACAGCACGAACGGCAATGACAATCAGAGCACACTGAATTGAATCTTAATATTTTTACTTTAATTTTACTTTATGTGCAAGGGGATTTGGCCTCCTCGTGTGCCTATGCACCATGCGCGTGCCTGATGGCAGCGGAGGACAGATGAAAGCATTCAGTCCCGGGGATCTGGAGTTACAGACGGTTGTGAGCCATCACGTGGGTGCTGGAAATTGAACCAGGTCTTCTGAAAGAGCAGCCAGTGAGAGCTCTTAAACCACTGAGTCATCTGTCTGCCCCTGTTAAATAATACCGTTTCCAACATTGTCCTGTGAAAATTTGCTATAGAAAAAAAACATTGCAAAGGTGGGGTTTTTTTGTTGTTGTTGTTTCATTTTCATGAGCTACTTTTCAAGGTATTAAGAAGAGACCATTCTTCTCTCAAAATATTTAGATGTGGTTTTTTTTTTCCAAAAAGTATGCAGTTTATAAAATTCTCGGAAATAATATGCAAAGCTGTCAAGCACGGGGCGGTGTCCTATTGACACATTAAATTGAGTTTGGTTTTATGTGATTTCCATTCAGTTTTGGTGGCTAGTGTGAATTCTAAACACATGAGAACTAGATTGTTCAGCTCTGACTCAAAACAGCTTCGCAATATGTCTTGAACCTGCTAGCCAAACGTCAGAAGCTCCACGGATGGAGCTTTGCGTGTGTCTCTAAAGTGACTACAGTTGTCGCTGGGGGAACTGTTTCCTGCTAAGGACATCACGGTGCTAATATTTTACCTTCTGACTTTGACAGGCAAATGAGGCCTTGACTAGATTACCTTAAGTAAATAAATGTGGGTAAAGAGATTATCTGGCATTACGCTCTATTGTAGTCCTCAAGACACAGGCCCAATATTTTTAAAGGATTAGCAATCTCACTGTGTATCTTAAAGAAAAGCCCTTTGCCATATAGGGCCCTTGGCCTTGAGCAGTGGCATACCAGACATCTCTCCCAGCTCCCTTTCGTAAGAGGCCACCACCTGTGTAGCACAATAAGACCTGACTTAGGGAAGGAAATTACATTGCATCATAGAGGGGGAAAAATTTTTTTTTAAACTTGAGTTAAGATAATGTTTTGTTCAACTCTCTGGCAATCTGAAAGACGTTATTTAAATGTGCAGTTTTTTAAAATGGAGTTTAATGGGTCTCCAGAGAGCCAGGAATTATGCATTTTGTATGGGCTCTGCATTGGCCCTCGACATACAAAGAGTAGCTGAGACGAAGCAAGCATTTTCTCTGATTGCTGATTTCAGTAATTCGTGTTATTGGGTGATCAGATAGCCTTACTTAAGGGATTAGCCACTGTCTTACCGAGTTATTCCAGTGCTTCAAGAATTCCTTTGGAGATTAAAAGCAAATCCTTGGAATAAGGATCCAATTTTTCAGTCCAAAGTGACTTCTTGGGACACCAGTTTAAAAAAAAAAAAGTCAGAAATGAAGTAATCCCTTAAGAAAGAGGATATTTGATAACTCAATAGCACAAATTAATTGTGAGAATGCTCGGGGAATCCAAATGCATTATAATTAATTTAATTCTTAAGAAATACATTGAATAAGGTAGTTAATCCCCCTAAATGTAACCTTGTGGAGGGAGGGTGGGAGTTGGAGGGTTCTGCCCTTCTTTGATTTCATAAGCCAATCACAGACAGATGCTAATTTCGCCTGGAAATGTCTACAGACTGCATCTATCTCCAGGCAGAAGACTGTGTATGTGTGTAAACTTTGTTGTAAAGACACAAATAACCTTTTGTGTACAAATATATAAAACGAATATGTAGAGGATGATGACAATTGCTTGTCAGAATCATAAACGCTGCTGCAGAAGGATGACTGTGCTCTTCAGACCAAGGAGAGTGACATCAGAGGGAGCTTGTGTGGCAAGCACTCTGAGCACTGAGTGTGCAGATTGTCTCATGGACTCACAGACTTGTTTCAGCTTTTGCCCAAGAGATCCAGACATACGAAAGCATTATATTTTAAGTCTGAACTCACGAGTTCAGATTAAGCTTTTCTGAAAATAAAATTAAAAATAAAAATTTATAATATGTGTGTGTGTGTGTGTGTGTGTGTGTGTGTGTGTGTGTGTTATATCCTGCTTAGCATGACTCAGTAGGGAGACATTCAGCAGTGAGATACTTAGAGACTGGTAGACTAGCAGACTGTTAAGGATTGTAAACAGTGTCCTAGCTGTGTATTCCACACTGCTGTTTTTTCAAACAGTGACCACCAGTATTCCTGAGCTTCTTTTTAAATTCAAATAATTGGCAATCTCATATTAAGTCAAGCAGTTAATGGTTCTGCTTGTTTGTCCCAATGCCGGGGCTTGAACCCAAGGCTTGCACATGGTCAGCAGGCACTTTAGCCCAGCCAGCTAGAGCATCTAAGAAAAGGAGTGGAGAAGACATTGCTATACTACAGAGTTTGATCCAGGTCACCTAAACCTGGCACCTCCCCACCCTCCACTGACTGTGGTGAGCAGCTAAGCAATACAGGTAAAACGCTTCTGAGAATGCAACCTGTTTCTCTCATCTTTCCATCTAGTGGTAACCTCAGAAGACACATGAAACACTGTTGCACACTGGGTGATCTCCACCTACGGATGTGGCCTGTTCCTGTCATCTTTCCATCTAGTGATAATCTCAGAAGAAGCATGGAACACTGTTGCACGCTGGGCGATCGCCACGTCTGCTCAGACTTGTTTTCCTCTAGGGCAATGATCATGAAATAGGAGCTAGGAAATTGAAGCCTAGTTTCTGGGCTTATTCCCACCTCTGCTCTATCTGTAGGGCCTGTTGGGTTTAGTTGCAGCCATGTCCCTCCATCTGACCTCCAGAGAGCAGCCTTTGTTCATTCCACACAAATGTCCTGAGTACAAACCCTAAGGAACATAAACTTAGAACTGGTGGTCCCAGCTGGTTCCAGAAGTCACCATAGAATAGAAGGAGCCACTGTGAATCATCCAAATGAAAAAAAAAAAACAATACATATTGAAATAAACAGAGAGGCAACTGGAAATGGCACTCATAAGCAGGCGATGACTAAGGGACAGATCAGTGCTTCAGACAAGGAGCTCTTATGGAGGTGGATGGGAGGTGGGCAGGAGACCGGAAGAAGAAGCTATCATTACACTCTCATGACTATGCGCCCACATACCACCCATGCAAGGGGGGAACAAAAGAGGCAGTGGCTTACATACTAACACTCATCCGTGTGCCACATCTTCTATAATTGTGTCCCTTCTTGTGGTTTGTTTCACAAAAAGAAGAGGGAGATAAAGTTGGCATGGTCAGAGCCCTGACCAAAAAGAAGACCAAAGGGGTAGCCCTGAACATCAGTTGTGGGAAAAGGGTCAAGCCTGAAGCCAGTTCCCATGATCAGCACAGCACCATGGTAGGAAAACAGGGACAAGGTAAAGGAAGGCAAGGAATGCTGTTTGTCACTAATCTCAGAAGCTTTTGACCCTACTCTAAGGTCAGTAGGTCAGCAGTCACCACCACCCCAGCAGGCAAAAGAGAGCGGAGAAGACCTAAAGGCTAGGAAGGGTCCTGAATGCTCTATGAGTGCATTGGATCCACAGTATCTTTATAGAATTTATTTTTCACTTTGACTTTTATTTATGTGTATGCATATGTGTGTCTATGTGCACGTGTGTGCAAGTGCTTTCAAAGGCCGAGGGGGTAACATTGGGTCTCCTAGAGCTGTACCTGTGGGTCATTGAGAGCCATCAGCTGTGTATGCAGAAGACCAAATTGGGGTCCTCTGCAAGAGCAGAAAGTGTGTCTTGACTGCTGAGTCACAGTGCCAGCCCCATCCATCCCACCTTTTATACTAACTCAAGGGTTGGTCTCTCTTGAACACGCAGGAAGTACCTACCATGTGACTGTGACACAAGACTTTGTTACCTGCTACTGGTGTCAGTTTGGGAGTTGATGGTTTAGAGTTGAAGGCTGTGGTTGGGCATGAAGTCTCCTGCTGGCTTGGAACTCACAGATCAGACTAGCAGGCTGGCCAGTGAACTCCCAAGGATCTGCCTGTCTCCCAGTATTCACATCATGCCTGGGTATTCACATTTTCCCCTAGGTTCTGGGGGGACTGAAGGGTCATCACCACCCCAGCAAGGAAAAGGGGGCATAGACCTGGAAGCTAGGAAGGATCCTGAGAGGTAATGAACACTCTGTAGGTCCCTGGAATCACGATATCTTTAAATTTTTGTTTTTACTTTTATTTCTGTCTGTGTGCATATATGTGCAAGTGTGGCAAACATTTCACCTGCTGAGCCCCTCACTCCATTTTTTTATACATCCTTAGAGGATTAATTTGCTGACTCCAAAAAGACCTGAATTTTCTGAGAAATGTTTTTAGATTCAGAGTGTGTTGATCCTGTTGCTCATAGCTTCTCCACTACTTAACCCCTCAGGCTGTCTAGATTTTATATTCACAGACCATACAATTAAGTACCGTCAGTTCTTTGTATCTTCCCCTCTGAGGGCTCAGCATTTTGAGGCTTAACAACTTTTTAAAATTTTTTTTGAAAATACTCAAAAAAAAAAAATCAAACATACATACAGACCTTTATTTTTTCAGGTCATTTGTCAATCTCTAGATAATGCTATGTAATAACTATCCATGTGGCACTGACATTATTGTGGGTTTTATAAGTAATATACCGATGATTTACAGTATATGAGGTGATATGTATAAACTACATGGAAATATTGTGTTGTTTTATATGATGTGCTAGAGGATAATGATACAGAGTTGGGAATCCTAAAAGCAATCTCCCTTGGGTACCAGGGGACACGAGCATTGATGAAGTGTCTGCTCTTAGGATGCATTTGCTGTGCCACGTACAAGACCCAAAATGTGTACACAAGAGGCAGGCAGGCGCAAAATTCCAAAAATGAACTCATGTAGAATAAGTGTTGTGTGTCTCTGAGGTCGCAGACCCATTGACACCCTTCCCACTGGGTAGCACTTTGCAGGAGGGAGGGGAGAAGGTCCTTAAAAATCAGTTATTTAATACTTTTCCAAATAAAGTCATCAAACGCAAAGCAAAACAAAGCAAAAAGGTGAAGCTATTAAACTTGAGGGTTAAAAACATTCTCCATTGGGGGAATGGGGAAAGGGGATGGCATCTGAAGTGTAAATGAAAGATCTAATAAAAAAAATATATAATAATAAAAAAAAAAAAAACATTCTCCATGCAGAAGAAAATTCTGCCTTATCCTCTAACATGGGTGAACATTGAAGACGTTGTCAAATGAAATAAGCTAGACACAAAAGGAAACCATAAGATTCCATCCTCATGAGGTGATCAATCACGTATGATATGAGTAGTCCCAAACGTAGGCTCATGGTCAGAGTGGTGGCTGCTGGGGTCAGGGAGAGGCCAGATGGCAGCCATTGTTCAGTGAATACAGAGTCCCAGTTGTCTAAGATGCAAGAGTTATGTGGAGGATGCTTGAGTGACAACTTGAATCTTCATTGCTGCTAAAATATAAACTTCAAAATGGTTAAAAATAGAGGCTGGAGGTGTAGTTCAGGGGACTCTGTAATTTAGCAAGCCCACGGCCCAGAACCAATAACTCAATAAGAGCTAAAATGACCAATGTCATGTGGTATATCGAGATTTTTAAAAATCAGAGAGCAAGTATGTTCATTTTCCTTTGATGTCTAGGATTTGCCTCAATGGACCAGTAGAGGCCTTGAGTTACTAACAATCACAGCTGAGAGCCCACACTAGGTGTTGATGGCATGCTACTTGGATTCTTTTGCATAATTTCCCAGGATTTAAACTTTAAAAAAAAAAAAATCTAAAGAAGATTTTAGGCTCAATCCTCAGCAATACACACACACACACAGCCTTTGTAATTAATTAAAGATGCTTCAATTACAAAAAAAAAAAAAAAACAGACTATAGAACAAGATTAGAATTTTTGAAGTATTATCTGCATGTATACTCCTAGAACAAAATCACATATATCACATATGGACGCATTGCCTAAAGACAAAGAGGTTATTGAACCTGGAGGTATGCTCAGGACACCAAGTGTGATCTCCAACACCAAGAAGAAAACAGAGAGAGAGAGAGAGAGAGAGAGAGAGAGAGAGAGAGAGAGAGAGAGAGAGAGAGAGACAAATGGAATATTAAAAGAAAAATAATTAGCAAGTGACATGGTAGCTCTATGTTCACAGCACTTTGGCCATGTCAGATGGGGTTAATGATCTGAGTCTCTGGTCTTGAGCTGCAGAAATCCTGGTCCTAGCAAGAGAACCCTGTACTCAGGAAAGAGCCAAGAGACCACCCCACCCCCACCCTGTCCCCAGCCAGGCCCTCTTGAGCTGAGCTTGGACAACAGGTACACATTCCTGCTCCTTCCCTTCCCAGGGTTAGATTGATGAGGGGTGGACACTGAGCCCTGGGTTGACCCAGGGAGCAGGGCCAGTCAGAGCCATCAGCCCACTCTGCCCCAGGGCATCTCTCAGCACAGAGGCCAAACACAGAGACTGGGAAGAAGCTCGCCAGGTCACCCGGAGATGCCCCTGAAAAGATTCTACGGCTCACAGTCATTGCAGAGCAAAGGGCTTAGAGAAGCCTTGAAGTGTGTGTAAATTTTACGCTTTACAGTGAATACTGCACTCTCACATTTCATAAATGTATGCACCCATTTCTTTATTGTTTTATGTCTTCTACCCTAGTATTTATTTGGCTCAGGGTTGGAGCACCAGGAAATAGCAATGTGTAATGACTTGGCTATCCAAAAAGGATTGTAAAAGTTTGTTTGTTTGTTTGTTTGTTTGTTTGTTTTTACATTTTTATATATGTAACCTATTTCCCTCTGTATGTATGAATAACGTACAACAGGAAGAGAGAGTTAAAAGAATTATTCATTGAGGAAGGGCAAAATCATGTTACATTTCCTCTGACAACAAGAAAAATAAAACTACAGAAAACTTTCCTGGAAGCCCCATGTGAAATTACAGCCCTAATTAGAAGTTGACCAAGGTGCCCTGGCAAAAAAAAAAAAATCCAGATCTTGAGTGCTTCGAGTTTTTGCTTCCAGCTTCAAATGGATCCCTCATCTTGGGCAGGGACAAAACGACCAGAGAGAAACTAACTGTGTGAGGATTTCCCCAAAGAGATTCACTCTTTACTCTCTGGATAGGAAGGTCACTAAGCCCTAGTCCCCCAGGAGCTGCACTGCTTTAAGTTCTGACCTGGGATTTAATGGGTGCAGAGGATTAGGGTCAAAAGCCAAACCACACACCTTCAGCAGATGCAGAAAGAGACACTATCCTACCAAATGTCTCTAATAAAGCTCCTAGGGTCTTCTGCTAGCTATGCCTTAACTGCACAAGAACACCTTGATGGATGGATGGGATAGCTGAGTGATACCTTCAAGGTGCTAGAGAGTGACCCAGAGCTGACAAGGAGCAGATCTGACACAACAGCCTACACCCCAAAGTCTTACAGGGTCCTAAAAAAGACCCATTAAACGAAAAGAGAAATTAATACCTAGTGCAGATTTTTTCTCACGCTCCAGCCAGGTGTACTTGATTGTGAGGTTACCTTACATATGTCCGGGACAGAGAGTTGAGAGTCACCACTGCCTGCTTCATGCCCAAGGCTGAGAGTCGGTTTCCAAATCACTAGCTACATTTCTGTGGATCTGAACTAAAGTCCTATGGCCACCCCCTCCCCCAGCATAGACATAAGCTGCTTGGAGCCTTGCTTCGCTTCGATGGGACACTCATCATCCTGGAAGAAGTACCTTCTTCTTCAGACATGGGCTTTACACATCTGCAAAAGAAAGGGCCATTTACAAACTCCACTCAAACGCTTACATAATATGATTCCACAGATAAAACATTAAATAAAAATTGGAAGGTTTTTTTAAGACGATGGTGATTAGTAGTGGTGGTGGTAGTGTGTATGTGTCTGTGTATTTGTATGTGTGTGTCTGTGTCTCTGTGTGTGTCTCTGTGAGTGTATGTGTGTGTAGGTGTATGTCTGTGTGTGTCTGTGTCTGTGTGTGTGTGTGTGTGTGTAGGTGTCTATAGGGGTCAGAAGAGGGCATCAGACTCTTTAGAGCAGGAGTTACAGGAGATCGCTGTGAGCTCCCAAAATAGAGATAGGAAGCAAACTCAGATCCTAAGGAAGAACAACAAACGCTCTGAATCACTGCGCCAACTTGTCAGTCCCAGGGGAGTTGGGTTTGTGTTTTGTTTTGTTTTTTTCTCATTGCATTTTAAGGAAAACTGGAGGCAGCAATCTAGCCTACAGACAACAAGGAGCAGATAGCCCTTAAAAGAACTATGTGAACCCACAAGGGAGGAAGGACCAGAGGCCCTTCCTTCATCAGGAAGTGAAACTGAACCTCTTTCCCACCCTTCCCCTGTCCTAGGCACTCCATCCTCTAAGATCTTCCTCTCCCAGCTACTGTGGACACCTTCAAGTACTCAGCAAGAAAGCTCTCCATTCACGTGTCGTCTACTACACACCATAGCCCGTGTGACTAGATATTTCAGGGTTATTTTTGATCAGGTCTTTTATCATTAGACTTCATTCATTAACAACCTCGTAACCCTCTCCAAAACTAAGCGTAATCACATTAACGGGGACTCCTGAGAGCAGCTGATCCAACGGCTGGTTTGCCAACCAAGGTGACTGCTCATGTCAGTTTTATAATCACAGCTACATGCAAACAATTAGCTCTGGAATGTCTCCTTTCTTTCCTTTTTTCACCCGGTGTATTTATCATTTTTCTCTCCCTGCCCACTCATGCCCTCCCCCCAAACCCGGCCTTTTTCCATCACATTTCAAAGAATATGCATACTATGAACTACAGAGGCTCCTATGTTTCCATCCTTTCTCCTCCTTTCCTCTCCACAACTGTCAAGCCTTTTAAGGTTAGCCAACCATGGGCTATCATTACACGTCAACAAAACCTAGCTTGGTAGGTTAGCTACAAACAAGAAGGGGAGAAAAAAAGAAGAAAGAAGAGAAAGGAAAAAAGTTAGGGAGGGGTAAAGTATTTAAAGGTCTCATAAAATTAAGTCTCAGATTTAAATTCTCCCCCATATTTTATTGTCTTTTCTTTTCTTTTTCCTGTGGTAAATGGTAATTAGAGTCAATAATCTTTTGCTGAGAGAGCACCTTGTCTTCACAGTGTTTATATCATCGTCATCAAAGATCTGCCTCAAGGGCCTAGCTTGTTAATAATTTAAGGTGTGCTCAGCCTAGTTAGAGCAGGAAGCCTAGTTATTGAGTTTGTAAACCAGCCGATGATTTATGGGAACACCTTGCGTGACTCATGCTCATTAAATAAAATACTTCAGTTTAATAAGGAACACGGGGTAAACAGCCCTTCCCGTTACGGGGGTGAGTGTGCGATTGGAGACTGTTGAGTTTTGTCACCGGGTCCCCAACATTATTTTGTCTTAATTGTACCGGCAGACTAAGGAAAGTGGGAGGCTGTGCACGTGTAATATGTGTGTGTCTGCACATGCGCACAACAGTGGCTGGCCGGCTCTCTCCCTCCCAGACTCATAGGAGACAAGAAAGGCCATTCGCTTCTACTGATCCGACTTGAGAAGTGGTATCACCTACAAGCTATAGCCTCTCATGGAAAGACTATTAAATCTCTTTCTCTCTCTCTAAAAGGCTACTAATTAAGAAACTAGAAATGTTCATGGAAATAAAATTACAAGAAAAAATCAATACACGGTTGTTAAATGTAGCCCACATTTAATACCTCTAACCATACTTTACTGCTAAACACTGTGCTTCGTTCATTTACAATTCCTAAGCAGACTGATACATCAAAAGCTAAACAGAGCCTTCCGGTCTGTGTAAAAGATGCACACAGGATATCCTTTTTTTCTTTAGTGTCCGGTGTCTGGGATCCCGTGGATCTGTGGGACTCTCGATGTCATTACGGCACAGTGTTTCCTAACAGACACAGTCTGAGAACAGCTTATGTGTATCTCATTCTAAATTCACTGATAAGATTATGAAATTGTCGTGAAAGGAGTTAGAAAACAAACTTGTTTGTTTTTACAGATTTCCGTATGATGCAAACTTTACTATTTGGTTGAGATGATGACTGCAAGATTTCTTGGTTAGTTGAGACAAACTTTCAGAAAGAAAGAAAAGAAATAAAGGAAGGAAGGGAGGGAGGAAGGAAAGAAGAAAGGAAGGAAGGAAGGGAGGAAGGAAGGAGAAAGAGGAGGAGATGAGAAACAACTTTTCAGTTTCACATGCTGGAAACACACATCTCCAGGTGTTTGTTTGTTTGTTTGTTTGTTGTTATTGTTTTGGGTATCTGAATGATATCCAAAATGATAAGACAAATCACTAAGAAAAAAATCAGTTGTGTTCATTTAATAAGCTCTGTATTGCTCAGGACTTCTATCAGCTCTCTTTGGAAAATAAACATGCCCAAAACAAACCTGCCTGTCACTAAGTGGAGTGCTCTGTGGTCTGTTTTACTACAGAGAAAATGGCTAATCTGGGTCTCAGGTTACAGGGCTTCCCTCTCTGGAATGCTACCTGCTTTGAGTTGGGCAGGGTTTCCACTCATTATCCACCCTGGTTCTGGATGTGGCTTCCATCTGCAGAAACACTGCAACATTTAACTCCCACAGAAAGAGAGCACAAAGAGCCAGTCCTAGCCGTAAAGAACGTTTTTTTTTGTTTTGTTTTGTTTTTTGTTTTTTTTTTTTTTTTCACTTCGCTTGTAGAATATGATACTCTAGTCCTCTTGTAAAGAAAAGAGAATAATAATGACGGGAGGAGGGGACAAACAAACACAGCAAACATTTTTACCAGGACTGTCTACATAATAATCTCAAATGCCAAACCCGAAATGTCAATGGATCTTCAGTTAAGCTATGTACCATACATGACCCAGTTTCTCAAACTCGATCCAGTTTCATCCAGCCATGAAACAGTAACGTGTTCCCTTCATATCCTCTGAGATCCATGGTACACCTTCTTAAGTTTACAGAGAAAAGTAATTTCAAGTAGCAGGGCTTTATTCAAAACATTTAAAATCCCAAGTGACTTTATAATAAGCAGTATCTACAAGACAAACCAGACTGTAAGCCTCTAGCTGGTGAAGAATAGGTAGGTACCTATGTTTTTTAGCAGTGTTGTACAATTCTTCATAACAATTGCAATGGCCCGATCCACACTATCATCCCAATGCCCTGGATTTGGTCATCTCTTCTTTCCCAAAATGGCATAAATACGTTTTACACATTTTTTTCAAATTCAATTTTAATTTCAGCAATGTATCAAGAGTAAATTAAATAGCCACAAAATCATTGAAAAAAATTCCGTGTGTGTGTGGGGGGGGGGGTGTGGGTGTATGAGCGCGCGCACGCGCATGCATGCTCTGGTCAGCCTTCTTTGAAACAGGAAAATTAAAACCATCAAAGAATTAACAAACATCTGAGGTCATACAGGTCTTCATACTTCGGTTAAGCTCGGGATGAAAATAATCCCATTTCTCGGGGCTTCTACAATACCTTTCCTTTCCTCCAAGACTGCCTCCACACCTGCCGGCTTGCCTACGGCCTTTTGGGAGCATCAGACCCCTCCAAACATGCCTTAGCCATGGTACTGGAAACAGATCTTATAGCTTATGTTCTATGAATCCATCTACGACCAGGGCGGCTTCAGCAGAAGCTGAGATGTGTGTACATTGTCATGAATTTCACTATGAGGTGAATAATGTCTGGGTTTCTGAAAAGTCTCCTCTTTGTTGTTGTTGTTGTTGTTGTTGTTGTTGTTGATGATGATGATGATGATGATGATGATAATGATGATACAGTTAAAGTACATAAAAACAGGAGCAAATATGAACCTTTTTGGAAAACGTCTGTTTCCCCAAGCTCCGAGCTGCATGTTCCACTAAGATATCTAACATGCTCTGCTGCTGCCTTAGACAGGAATGGAAGCTTGACCTTTCTTGAAGGCACTGGAAAGGTATACTGGCAAAGTCTGCCTTGCAGAAATTCAACTTTTCTGCCTTCTGCCTCAGATAGAAGCCACATGCCTGGAAGCACGGAGGTTTAACGATTTCCAAGAGGGCTCGCAGAATGAGCCCTCCTACCAAATCCAGAGAGATCCAGCTTCCCTGCTAAAGAGAGCTTCTCAGAAGGGCCAGGCCACACCTACCTGATAGCATCTCAGCTACACTCCCTTTAAGGACAACAGGATAATCACTTCTCTTAAATGCTTCTTTTCCAACACACCAAATGTTACTCACTGTGCCAAAGTGTAAGCACAGGAGAGGCAAGCTGTTTATCCATCCCCAAAGATAAATATGTACTAGCAAATGTATTAGCCACAGTCACCTGGACCGAAGGCAAAGCATCCAGCCAGGAGAGGGACCAGTTTTATGATGGGTGTGTCTGTGATGCTTTCTGGCCTCAGGCTTTTTGCAAGGGTACACTCTATTGTCAGGCAGAATCAACAACTGCCATGCCAGGAATCTCTTCCACCGTTCTTGACACCTAAGCAGAAATTCTTCTCGATAGAAACAAAAGCAGAAATTATCTGGTGGGGGGGGGGGGCTGGGGGTGAGGAATGGTGGTGGTGAGATTAAAAACCTTTCTATCAGAGAAGGTCTCTTTCCCCCCTTCATTTTGTATAAGGACACTGACTCCCGGGGCTGCTTGCTCAGCCACCCTGAATGTATAGCTGCCTCTTGTGCCCCAGGGCCAAAGCTGATTTCTTTACCAGAGATGCAATCAGCTCTAACCAATCAGTAAGAAGGGTTAATCAGCTGATCGATTGCTCCCTGAGCAGCTCGGACCTGGCTCCTCTCTGACTGGCTCTAACCTGGCCTTGGGGCAAGAGGTTGGGAACTTTTAATTATCCACAGCGGCTACCGCTCTGATTGAATGGTCAATGGGTTTACTACTGAGGCGGCCCTGCTTGAATAATAATAGAAAACAATATGAACTCTGGCGAGTGCAAACAGAGGCCCCCAAAAAGGCACTTGGAGATGGAGAATGCACTGTTAAGACAAGTTAATTGCCTGACAGAAACCAAATTTCAAAGGTCTGGAAGACGTTTTTTGTCTGAGAGGGGTAGAGGCTTGGAAACAGAGCAAGCAGCGAAATGGCATTTTCTTTTCTCCTCTCAGGGCTGTGACCATCTCTGGCTGCACGCCGCTGCCCCAGGACAAAGGGTAACTTGCTCACCCTGGTGGCTAAAAACTGATCATTGGAGGAAATTTGTGTTTTGACATTTTCAGGCACTGTCAGGGGTTTGTTTTTCATCAGGAACTTCCTTGAAAAGAAATAATCATAAAATAATCCCTTAGCTTTAGAATGGAGGATGTTCAAAGAAGAGAGTGAAACAAGCCATGGAACTCTGTGTGTTCGTGTGTGTGTGTGTGTGTGTGTGTGTGTGTGTGTGTGTGTGTGTGTGTGTGCTCTTTGCACTTTATGGGGTACAGGCCTATC
The DNA here is from genome assembly GCF_011762505.2 of Arvicanthis niloticus. Taxonomy (NCBI): domain Eukaryota; kingdom Metazoa; phylum Chordata; class Mammalia; order Rodentia; family Muridae; genus Arvicanthis; species Arvicanthis niloticus. The sequence goes on along the minus strand of NC_047665.1, from coordinate 22,696,642 downwards.
CACTTGACATTCCCCAAATAGAATAAACCATTTGCTAGAAGAAACTCACTGGAATATTCTGATCTTTGAGTTCCCTGATAACAAAGCTTGCTCGTGTTGCTGCCCTCTTCCCTGGAATAATGAGACAACTAGTGTATCAAAATCAAAGCATATTTGTGTTCAAGTCTTCTGTTTCTAAGAAGCAGACTCGACCAAAGGTGCAAAATAACCACATGCCCACTCCTTGTGCAGGCCGGGAGGTTTGCAAAAAATGGGAAGGATTCCATAGAGATGCTGAAAGGGTTGTTTGGGCTTAATCTAAAAAAAAAAAAAAAAAAAAAAAAAGCAAAATTGAGGTAAAGAGCAGAAGACTGCTTTGGCACAGTTTGGATGGGTCTGAGGAGAAAAGGTCAGCTTGAACCCCTTTGGAAGGCATCAGTTAAAATCTCAGTCAAGACCCTCAAATTGTCCAAGATCAGAAGTCATCCTATTTCAGCAGATTCCATGTTAAAATTTTGCCTTTCTCCAGTGATCTCATATAAACACGAGTGTTCATCAGGCGCGCCGGAGTCATTACTATTTATATTACCATACCCCGGCTGTGTGCAGTCAATTCATAAGCGTCCAGTTTTTCTAATTAATCACAAAAGATTTTTGTTTTGCCTGCAGCTAGTTCTGGGGTGACTCACGATGGCAAGCCAAAGCTCATACATCAAACACAGGCCCTTTCTCACTCTGGCCTTCTGCTAGGGAATGCAGTTCGGTGCTTCACCACCAAAGAGGTGCAGACTGGGCATGCGCGGCCCCAGGCAGAGAAGAAGCTTGCAGATCTGTCCTCTACTGTGCCCCTTGTTATTTTTATCTGATGCATTCTCAGGCCAAATCAGATCCAGAGAGTGCAGCAAGGTCTCTAAATTCAGAGCTCTGTTGTTCTGTCTCCCTTTCTCCTCCTCTTCTGACATCCTGTTTTATCAAATCGGCTCAAGACCACAGCATTTCCAACAGAACAGGGAATCTTTTTTATTATCATTATCATTATCATTATTATTATTATTATTATTAAATCCTTTCAGTGGTGGCCTTTTGTGGAGAGAATAATAAACAATGTCACCAAGACAAGGAGGGAAAGCACAGATTCTGAGTTTTTCTCTTGCCAAATACAGGTCGTGATGGGCAGTAAGAATATTTATGCAGTGTGTGGTGGTTCTCACGCAAAGGAGCCATGGTGAATTGTCGGTAGGTGACAAATGGAATGGAGTCTCTGAAGATACCTTCTTCCTCCAGGATCGGGAGGGGGTGGTCAGTGCCACAGCTTTGAGTCAGGATAGGCATGTACATCTTACACAAATGAACAGAGAGCCACCAGTGGGAGGAGGTCACCGCTGTCCGATGTATGGTGCATTGCTCGAGATAAAATTCGGTTAAGATCAACCCAAGCGGAAGAAATGTACTGATCATGTTCTGTCTGTGTTGGATTGACATCCTCATGGAGGCAGCCCAGGAGAAAGTCCAGTAGTTCTCCAAATCTTCAGGATACTCTAGAGATGTCTGGCAAGTTCTAGAAACTGATTCTACATACAGCCAGCCGTCTATATCCATGGAAGCCACACTTAGAAAACTCAGCCAAATGCAGAAAGAGAAAAAGGTATTCAAGAAAAACCCTGCATCCCACTGAACACTTGAAGGTTTTCTAGGGTGTAGAGGGTTAAACCCAGATACAAGCTCTGCCACTGAGCTACACACTCAACCTCTCTGATGCTTTTCTGCCATTTCCTTAACATATGTAGTTTAACAACTCATACATATTTGTTGTATATTGGGTATTTAAAGCATATAGAAAGATATGTGTAGGTCATGTACAAATACCCTCATTTCGTGGAAAAGACTTGAGCACTTCCAAGTCTGGGTCCAAAAGGGATACCATAGGACCAGTCCTCTGCAGATGCACGAGCAACTGGGATACCATGGGACCAGTCCTCTGCAGATGCAGGAACAACTGGGATACCATGGGACCAGTCCTCTGCAGATGCACGAGCAACTGGGATACCATGGGACCAGTCCTCTGCAGATGCAGGAACAACTGGGATACCATGGGACCAGTCCTCTGCAGATGCACGAACAACTCTGCTCAGTCATTAGCTTTGTTCCTCTTCTGTGTTCGCTAATGCTCTGCATGTGTCATTATAACATACATTTGTGCAGAACCAATACACACACACAGGGACCCACCTGCTTGTCCTTTGAAACTCCACCCTCCGATCCTTTCATTCTAACTAGGTATCACCTCTGCTAACTAGTCCCCCCAGCTACTTGCTTCTTGCCCACACCTACCATGAATATCTTCACCAGAGAATTTCATTCTCTTTTTCTACTCACCCATAAAAGCTACTTCTGTCTGTCACTGGGCATACCACTCACTACCAGCCTTGTTTATATACATACCTGATTCCCTTACATGACAGAGCAAACTCCTGTTTCCTGTTTCTTTCCTGATGCTTTCCCCATGTGAGGAGAAACATAAATGGTATAGAATAGAATATATAAATAGAATAACTTTCACAGGTGAAGGGGGAAGCTCACAGAACATAACGCTCCACCTTTGCTTCCCAAGTTCTAGCCATTTTAAAGTGTTTAACTATCAACTCTCTCACAGGTGACCTATTCTCTGCAAAGTTAAGTCTCTTAGGTCAGCCCCACATTCCTCACATACAGATGACTGTTGATGTGTACTTCTTTTTGAATTATAATTACAACAAAAATAAAGAATGCTGTTATTATCTCCTAATTAGGGAAGGCCAAACATACCTGGATCTGGGTTTGGGCTTTTCCCCTCTTCTAACGAATATTTGCATACGTAAGGGGTCAGGGTGGGGTGAGGGACATCAAAGGACATCTGCTTGCTTGATCTAATTAGTCTATTTTCCCTTCTTTACCAAAACACTGAAGAAGGGAAATTCCAGACAGTTCTTGGATCTCTGTGAAGTAAATCAGTTTCTTGGACAAAGAGATGTAAATTTTCTTTAACTGGCCACCTAACTAACAAAGAACCAAAAGTCCCTTTGGGCCTTTGACTCCATATTTCATTCACAATTTGTTTATTAGTATTGGTCCACACAGATGCATGTGGCCTCTATTCTTATTTACAAGCAAACAACATCATGCCCACGCATCTTCTGGAAAAACAAACCTGTTCAGGCTGTTACAAACTCTCTGGGTATCTGCAAATGATTGTGTCAGAGTACCATAAAAAAAAAAAAAAAAAAAAAAAAAACCTACAGCTAAGAAAATGTTCATAGTCTGCAGTGGGGTTCTCCAACCATGGAGATTTCTCAAGGATGCAGAATAGCCAGAGCTAGAAGTACATAGTGGTTTGTCACTGATACCTTCATATAGATGGAAGGCAAGAGAATCAGGAAGCACTAGCAAGGGGCTTTAAACAGGATGTACTAGGGACTGGGGTAACATTGCCAACAGTGTGCTCCTACAGAGTAAGTAGAGAGAGGGCAGAATGAAGAGGAGAGAGAGAAGGGGAGAAGAGATGAGAGAGAGAGAAAGAGAGAGGGGAAGAAAGGTAGAAAGGAAGAAAAAGAAAAGAAGAAGAAGAGAAAAGAAGCAAGAGAAGGAGGAGCAAGAGTGATGAGAGAAAGAAGGGAGAAGCAGAAGAAGTAAAAGAGGGAGGAGAAAGAAATCAAGAGACAGAAGCAAAAAGGGGGAAAGAGATAAACCTGAGTCACCATCAAGTGAGGGATAGAAACAGGCAGGTTTTATAGATACTTAGTAATGAAGAGAAAGTAAACAAAGAAGAACAGTGGGACTTTCTGGAAGAACAAGTGGGATTAGTTTCTTCAGAATTCCAAGCGGTCCATTCTGCTTCACCTTATGTCTCTAAATATGAAAAAAGAGCTATGAGTTTATCAGAAAAGGATCCAGGAGTGGGCCAGAGCACCTCGTGTTTGCTGACTGAAACTCAAGGTTCAGCTAAGAGCTTATCCCCGGTATCCCCTCTACTTCCTCCTTACAGGGTCCTAGAAGAAACCTAAGCATCTTTCCAAGCAGCCTTCAGCAAACTCAAGTGTCCCTATGTTACAGACCTAATGAGTGGAAAGGATGCTGAGTCAGTCCTTTACAGTTGGCCGCAGTAACCTCAGAAGAAGCTTAGATAGAGTCTGGGATCACAGACCATTCATCCTCACCAGACAGGTTTGGAAGTGCAAGCGCCTTCCCCTTCTCTTCTCTATCACATATTTCTACCACCACAAAAGCCACTAGTAATGTTTCTACCTTCACCAAGGCCACCATAAACCTTGGGATGGGAGACCCCACCAATAGAGGACCCTCAGAACAGTTGCTCAGAAAAGGGGACTTCAGATCTACCAGAAAATTCTAGAAGCAAGGACTATACATCTGAGAGTAAGGGTAAGTTAGAATTTTACTTTAAGTTAAAAATTTTAAAATATTCCCTGTACACGAGCTAGAGATGTAGCCAGGTGAGTGTTTGCCTAGCATGGTTCAATCCTCCATATTATACTTACACCCTACAAGTCCTGGAACTGGCCCAGACTGGCCTCCAGAGATCTGCCTGCCTCTGCTTCCTGAGTGCTGGGATTAAAGGTGTGCTCCACCACCACTAGGTAAGCATAAAATTATTATGTTGCCACTTTATAATTTCAATTTGTTGCTGTTATCAAATGTAATGTAAATATCTGATATTTCCAATAGTCTTAGATGACTGCACTGAAAAGGTCCTTTGACTCCCAAAGGAGTCTTCCCACAGGTTGAGAACCACTGCACTAGACTGAGGTAAGAGATAGGTGTCCTTTTCCCTTCTTCCTCCCTCTTCCCTCCCCCTCCTCCTTCCTTCCCCCTCTTTCCTCCCCTCCTCCTTTCTTCCCCCTCTTCCCTCCCCTCCTCCTTCCTTCCCACTTCCTCCCCCTTCCCCCTCCCTCCTTCCTTCTTCCTCCTCTCTCCTTCCTGCTCTTTGTCACCAATTCCTGTGTTCATTTTTTCAGTCCACACTTTTAGTCAAAGCAAAGATCATTCACGAGTTTAAATACTTGATCCACTTGTAAATAGTCTGGAAACAAAATTCTAAGTTCAAAACAATGCCCCTGCCTCACTTTTCACATCTGTCCTTGGAAAAAAAAACAGAAATGTAGCTAAAGCAGCTGCTCAGTGACCGAGTACGTGCCTAACACAGGTATGTTAGTGAGCCAGCAAGGAAGAAGATAGAAGAGAGATAGGGAGGGGAGGGGAAGGAGTGAGGAGGAACAGAGGTCAAATTAAGAATGAATCTCTCCCACTGAGGCCCAACCAGGCAGACAGTGGCAAAGGGGAAAGGGTAATGGAGTAAGGGATTTATAAGTGTGGGATTAGGAGAGGAGGGAGTGGGGTTGATCAAGATGTAAAGTGAATGAATGAATGAATGAATGATGAAAAAGAAGTCTGGATTTCAAATTAAAAAAACAAGTAAAAATCCAACATCACCTCCCCTACCCCTTCCTGACAAGCTTCACACAGATGAGATCAAATCAGGAAGTTAAAAATATAAGTCACTTCCATTCGGACCCTGTGATTCCCCCTCTCCCCACCCCTTGTCCTTTAGCTGGAGGTACAATTACAGAGAAGGCTCTCAATCACAGGTATTGCGAAGTGAGTCACAGCATGGACTTCCAGTGGCTCTGTTACTGAGCGCCTGCCTGCTCTTCAGAGTCCGGGAAGTGGAGGGGGTGTCTGCTGATGTGTGAGCGGCAGGTCAGATGAAGATAATGGCAAATGAGCCTATCTTTCTTATAACGCCATCTGCATAGTGATCCTTCTCCAGGCCGGGGAGGGGGTGGGGGGAGCAGCTCACTCGCCACAGGTGATGAGGACAGCAGGAAAGGAGGTAGAGAGTGACTGTGTGTCATTCCTGCCCTGATGGACCAGTGACATGACTGCTGTGTGTTGAAAAGCCTAGCATTATTATTAACCTTATATGTGCCTAGGCAGCGCTGGTTCCCGCGCTGAGCAGGGAGAGGTTAAGCTGAGTAGAGCTAGCAAAGATTGCTACCCAAGGAGCCTGAGGGATTGATTGGTTAGCCTTCCTTGGGCTTGCTAGCCTTCCTCTTGGAGGCAGCTGCTCCATCCAGCCTGAAAGCCAGGCAAAGGCAGAGACTACGTGTAGTTAAGTTCGGCCTGATGTCCTCTTCAAATAAAGCAGCTTAAATGATTGCATTGACAATCCCCCAAAATGGTGAGGATGTAGGTCGACCTACAGACATCAAAAGAGGCCCTGAGTTTTATAACATCATCCCTTTCTTTGTGTGGACTTGAAGCCTCGATTCTTTTTTTTTTTTTTTTTTTTCAATCAGGCTAAAAAAGGATGTATTTTATCATAATGGCTTTACATCCGAAGTGTACAAGCCAACACAAATAGGGTATTAGAGGGAAAAAACTGTACCTCAGGCACCATTTTATGAGAGCTAGTGTTTACATCAAACAACATATCCTAAGAGCATTATATTAAGCGTGGACAAATCATTTGCCTGAGGATTAGGTGCTGTGCCATTGAAACATAATCCTGCCGTTGATTTTTTTTTTTTTTCTTAACTGCCAAGCCGAATGTGGTCAAAGACAGAACAGTGAGTGCTGCCACAGGAGCGAGCTTTCCCTCTTTTTCAAGTATGAAAAACACATCCAATCCCAAACCAGTGTAGGACAGCCCTGTCACCCGCAATGTTTGATCGATTCACACACTGTCTTTCCAGTGTCTAATGAGTGTCTCTGGATTTCCTGTCCTTACCAGAGTGTGCCTGCTACACTGAGTTCTCGAAAGATAAAAAGCAGGAACAAGAATGCAGCACCCAGTAGGAACTAACCAGGGCCTCAGGAGTCCCACTGACCTGGCCTGCAGCAAAGGACTCCACTTGACTATCCTAAGCTATATCATCTCTAAGAAATAAGAGCAGTAAAGTCTTCTGTGACAGATAAGCTTACTTTCTAAGCTAGAACCATATTCTTCATGTTTTGCTTTTCCATGCACAGCCTTATGTAACCCCGGGCTGGCCTTGAACCAGCTTCATAGCTGAGGCTGACACTGACTTTCTGACCCTCTTGGCCTGTGCCACCATGCTGACTTTATACTATCTGCAGGACCAAGCCAAGGTCTTCATGTGTACAAAGTGAGTGTGCTCCTCACAGAATTGTACTCCCAACTCAGGGGCATAGTCTTTAAGATGCTACAAAGCAGTTCAGAAACAAACAGGGATCACTAGAGCTTAGGGAGGGGGAGCAGAGGGACAGAGGGTCAAGTAACAAGTTCCAAAACACAATCAAACAGGAAGAGTTAATTCCTCTGATTATAGCACAGCAGGGAGGATATTGCTTTAAACCAGTGGTTCTAAGCCCATGGATCGTGACTCCATTGGGGTTCAAACCACCCTTTCACTAGGATTGCCTAAGACCATCAGAAAACAAAGATATTTACATTACAATTCATAACAATAGCAAAATTACAGTTATGAAGTAGCAATGAAACTGATTATAGTTGGAAGGGGTCACCACAACAGTTCTTAATACAGGAACTGTATTAAGGGATCACAGCATTAGGAAAGGTTGAGAATCACTGCTTTAAAAACTTTGTCATGCATTTTGTAAATAAAGTGGGGGAAAGGCTATGCACACAACTGGGTAGTAGAGTATTTGCCTAGCATGCACAAGGCCTTGGGTTTGATTTTCAGCACTGCAAGACTAGAAGGGAGGAGTTTAACCATTCCCAGTGGAAAAAAAAATTGGTAGAGGAGATAGAAATGTCAATTACCGTGGTGTGATAATTACACAACATATACATGTATGAAGTTATAACACAGGTCAGTTTTGGGGTGTCAATTAAAATTGCAGCATGTGTTCACATGTGTAGGGGTGTGCAAGCATATATACGGATACTGGTGAGTGTAGAAGCTATAGGCCAATGTCAGCCATACTCCTCATTCTCTTCTTTATCTTGCTTTTTTGGAGACAGGGTTTCTCACTGAACCTGGAGCTACCAACAGGCAAGACTGTCTGGCCAGTGAGCTCGAAGGATGCTCCTGTTTCTGCCTTCACAACACCAGGACTGATTTGTTAGATGGTCTTATACTATGAGATTTGTCTCACAGACAAGACTATCTTACTTTAAAAAAAAAAAAGGTGAAATTAAATATTCTATCTTTATAGAAAATCATTGCCTTGTTTCAAATTCAGTCTTGTATATTTCCTCTGGATAATATGGTAGCTTAGAGTGAGATAGCCTGAGTTAAAAATCTTCATTTAGCCACCGGTTGTCTGTCAGTTTAGCCTGAATTGTCTTACTGTACTTTGGGCAAGAGCAATGATGCTGGGCCCGTAAGCAGCCGGGAAGGTTAATCCCACCATGGCACTAAGAATTACTCTTCACCTTCAGTTTGTTAACTTTCAATCAGTAGTGTACTGGGGACTGGGGACTGGTCTTAACTTCCTGTCTTCGGCTTTCTCTGTACCTCCCAGTCTGTTTACTATCAAAGCAAAAATAAATTGTAGAAAAGAATGCCTTAGTCTAAGGAAACAAGACTGAGCTGGGGGGTACTTTCTCCATAGGTGCCTCCTTGGCCAGGTTAAAGCCAATCTTCTTGAGGTCACTACCTAGTAGAGCCCTCCCAATGTGGTTATAATACAGGTGACACCTGTCTCTGTGTCTACCTAGAACCATGCCACCTTACCAAGTGGGCCACATAGGAATACAGGTAATACAACACTGTCACCAACTTGGCCTTCTGCAGACCCAAATTAAGGATGGAGAAAACAATTATTTTCCAAATAGTAATTGTTTCCACTGAACAAAGGTGATAATGTTGATGGGAGATTGAAAGGTGGTCGAATCAAAGAGAACACTTGGATAAGTTGCTAACTGTTTCCTTGGAGAATATGAATCTATACAGGAGACTATTATTCTACACTGGGTACTATGGGTATATACTAGAAAATATGAGCATATACTAGAGAATAGTAATATATACTGAAGACTATGGATATATACAATAGAATATGAATATATATACTATAGAAAATGAATATATACTGGAGAATATGAATCTATGCACACCTGTACAGCAAACTGCCCTAGAGATTATGCAGGTGGGTCTATTCAGCCACTCATTCATGATCCTGCACATATGTTTAATTAGCATTTATATGCCAATCCCACACCCTGGGGACATACCAGGGAGATAGACTGAGTCACTGTTTATAAATTCTTAGTCCGTGGGTTTCTACAAATGACCGACACTTTGTAGCTACTCATTACATTTTTACTGCTTAAGAAATGATAGTGATCCTGGGATTCATATCTGATTGTGCTGTGGGGCTTTAGCCTCGCCTAGGCATAAGCCTGAGCAACTAGACACACTTAGACTTCTCTGACTCCTTCACAGTCTGCTATGGTCAGGCTCCTTCACAATCTCGTTTCTCAATCTGATTAAACATATGAAGGGAATGGACCCTCATTGCAAAGATTTTGGAAGCACTCAAAGAGGGCATTCTTGCTGCATAGATTTCTGTCCTAGTCCTTGTGTAAAATGGCCTAGAATCTATGCTTGTCTTCCGATATACTTTGAGTCTCCTCCAGGTAACTTGAAGCAAATGTTATGTAAATATTTGCTCTGCTGTGTTGTCTAGGGAATGATGACCAGAGAAAAGTCTTCATGTTCATCACAGATGCGGGACCTTTTCTGAAATATTTTAGTTGAATCCACAGATGCGGAACCTGTGGAGACAGGGGGCCAACTGCGTGTGGAAATTGTAAATAACTGGTGTCACTTTCCTGTAGAACCACCTGGAAGATGTTAAGACTCAGAGTCTGTCATCTGAGTATGTTCCTGAGTACGGAGAAATCAGACAGTCTGGGTGACGTAAGGCAGTGGAGCAGGGGCTCCTATCTCCTAGTACAGGAAAGTTCCAGAACATTCTAATTCCTTTCCTATGTCTTCATCACCTTGTTTGTGACTCCAGGTGAGTCATTTCCTCTCCAGTATCCCTATTTCTATCAGGACTAAATTAAGGAGAATGCTCACCAAACCCACCATGAGCTTCACCACAGCAAAATAGTGCAATTTTAGGTACTAATAATTGGTTACTGTCTGTAAGGTCACCCCTTTTTTTTCGTTTCCTTTTTCAGCTCTGGGAATTGAACGGAGGGCCTTGCCCACCCAAGGCAAGTGCTCTGCCACTGAGTCCCAACCGTGTTGGAAATGGCTCTGTACCCATTAGCTATCGGTACACGTTTCTAAACAGCCAGATGTTTCCCCCAAACTTGGTTCACTATCTCCTTTAAAGCAGCCACTTGATAACAAAAGCACTTATTCAAAGTGTATTTCTTTTTTTTAATTTTTAATGTTTATTGGATATTTTATTTATTTACAATACAGATGTCATCCCCTTTCACCATTTCCCCCCTCCCTAGAACCCCCTATACCATCTCCCCTCCTCCTTTTTGTTTTTTTATCATTTTAATTACATGCATGTATTAAGGTCAGTTCTAGGTTGAGGAACTAGCAATACAATAGATGCAAATAGTCAAGGAACAAGCAAGACAATAAACACAAATAGTCAAAGAACAAGCAAGGCATTAAACACAATTCCAGGAACACTCCCATTATCACTGTTTCTAAGGACTTATCAGGATGACCAATGTATCTGAGCCTACTTCCCTGTCCTAGCCCAAAGTCATTTTCATGTCTGAAGCCTACTTCCTTGTTCTAGCCTGAAATTTAGATTCCTGCCTGAAATTAGTGTATTTCGAATAAATATATTAAGCAAATCCAGTGGTTTTTAACCTGTGGGTTGCAACTCCCACCGGGGTCGGATATCAGATATCCTGCATATCAGATATTTGCATTATTATTCATTTCAGTAGCAATATTATAGTTATGAAGTAGCAATTAAATAATTTTATGGTTGGGGGTTACCCCAACATGAACTGTATTAAAGGGTCACAGCATTAGGAAGGTTGTGAGCAATTGCTCTAACTGGTACACTAAGGGAATTATTACATTTGGTGTGGAGAGGGACAGGGTCTTACTACATAAATCCTGGATGGCCAAGAATTCACCTCGTAGATCAAGTTGGCTTTGAACACATAGAGATCTGCCTGCAACTGCCCTCTGAGTGAGTGCTCTGATCAGAGGTGTGTGCATGGCTCTGAGTTCTCAAGGTAGCATCTCATTTCTCTCAACCCTAGGTTTCTCACTCCATTCTCTACGAGTAAAACATTAGAACAGTCAATACTGTGTTTTTCTTCTATACAGATTGGAGGGGTTTTGGGTATGAATCTCTGCACTGTTGGGAAGTGGCTAAGAAGATTTATTTGTCTGTGTGGCTCAGGCATCTACACCTCAGAGCAAAAAGCTGACACTTTTCAAGCCTGTCTATCACAGATGCCAGGATTTGCCAAACCTTTACTTCATTTACCAAAACATTTAGACTCCACCTCTCGTTCCATCTGTTTTTCTCCATCCCAGAAGCCTTGCCTATTCTGAGGCAGCCACCTCCTTGCCCCATGATTTAACCTGCAAGTAACCATGAGGGTGCTCATTTGCTTCCCAGGCAAAAGACTCATGAAATATCAGTTTGCTGAAAATAAACGACTCTTCACTGTGACATGACTTCCCAGGGAAGACATTTTCTACTTTCCTAAGAAAGAGAAAGAAAAGCATTATTAGATACCTTAAGGTTTGAAATTGTCAAATGTCAGTGTAGAGGAAATTTTTGGTTGGGTTTTTGGTTTTGGTTTTTGGTTTGTTTATTTGTTATTTGTTTGTCTTTTGAGAAAGGGTCTCACATAACCCAGGCTGGGCTGGAACTTCTGAATCTTTTCTATTCATTAACATCTCAGATGTGTGCCACTGGGCCCAGCCTGGCCTAGTACAACTGTTTTAAAATGAAGTTGCACTCAGCCATGATGGTCCATACTTCTAATCCCAGTACTTGGGAAACCTAAGACAGGAGGATTGTCAGGAGTTCAAGTCCTGGAGCAGAAGAGATGGTTCAGTGGTTAAGAGCACTGACTATTCAGAGGTCCTGAGTTCAGTTCCCAGTAACCACATGGTGGCTCACAAACATCTGTAATGGGATCCAATGCTCTCTTCTGGTGTGTCTGAAGACAGTGACAGTGTATTCATATATACATAAAATAAATAAATAAATCTTTAAAAATAAATAAAGATTCAGGTTCAGCCTAGACTACATATGAGTTCTAGGCCAGCCTGAGCTGCCAGATAAGAGCCTGCCAGAAAGAAACAGACAAAGAAAGAAACAAAGGAAAGAAGAAACAAACAAACAAACAAACAAACAAACAAAGTTGGATCCACAATTAATTTGCTGCAGACTGGGCACTTGATTCTGGTACAATTTTGAGGTTAATGTCTCCCACCAGTTCACTGCCTTGAGACATATATTTCCTTCTATTTTGGACATTAGGGTTATGTTTGATTTTTTATTATAATTATTCTAACTTCCTCTTTGGATGAATCATAAGCTGCTTAGGTAAAGACCAGTGTTCATGTTCATGCTTCCAGAGCCTAACACTCAGCCAACCCTTGTGGATCTCCTTGTGAATGGACAGTTCTGGGCTCTTTGCTCTTGAAGGAAACATGCAGCTCCCCATTGCTCAGTAAGTTCCATTGATTACTACCCTCGACAATGCTATTTTGTCATCATTTTGAAGTTAATTTCTACCATCCCATGTCTCAGTGTGCCCACGAATTTATCAAATTTCAATCCTTGACAAGGAAGCCTTACATAAAAACCAAATACCCCTGGACAGAGGCATTCAAAACAGGGAAAGATTAATCATAGTATCTGGGGCAAAGCAGCCAGCTGTTGAAGGCCCCTAGGTCCTGTTGGAAGTGTTTGAAAGACTTTAACCTACTCATCATGACCTCTGTGGATAGATGAAGCCCCAAGGGCTTCCTAGATCATCCTATGGTCCCAGGACTAGAATAAGAGTCTATAGCCTCTTGCACACAGTCCTGCCTAACTGCTGACTCATGGAGAGGTTGAGCAAGGGCCAGCCTTCTGCAACCTCTGTTTCTTTCCCTGAGTGATGGGATTGAAGATAACAGATAGGACAGACACCATCACTGAAATGAAGTCTGAACTGAAGAGTTTTATCCCTCAAACTTTAAGCCTCTTTTCCTGGTTTTAGTCATTTGCCTGTCTTTAAAGCCGCCATTATGTATATTTCCTCTTGAGACCATTAAGAAGTACTTCAGTACCTGTAAGAAGTACTTAGACCAAGACAATGCCTTGGTTTTGCAAAGAAATAAGCAGAGTAATTAAGTCTGTATGGTTTACCAAAAGTCACGTGACCTTGCTGATAAGCTTGTAGACAGGCTTCCCCTCACTTCCGGTAAGAGAGTAAACAGCAATAACCAGTTTCAAAAAGTGACTTAGGAGGTCTTTTATTATAACGCCCTTAAGTATATGCATATAGTTTGACCCAGAGATCCAATGTCTAGAAATTTTCTATAAGAAAGCAATTACCGGGCTAGCAGTGTGGCTCCATTAAGTGTCTAGCATGCACAAGGCTTTGGGTTCTCTCCTCCACACTGGGGAGGTGGGGGCAGCCAGAGAGGAATCTGATGCTCCGTTGTCTCAGGCCTGTAACATGTTTTGTGCTTTTCTATATTTTTATTCTTATTTTATTTTTATTGAGTGCATCGGTGTGTGAATGTTCCATATATGTGCTTCATGGTCATATATGTCAGAAGAAAGTGTTGGATCCTGTGGAATTAATTAAAGTTACAAACAGTTTGAAGTGCCGTGTTGGTACTGAGAATTGAACCTGGGTCCTCTGAAAGAGCAGCCGGTCCCTTAATTACTGAGCCATCTCTCCGGGTCTTCTTTAATGTCTATGAGGATTGGAGAGATGACTGTGTGGTTAAGAGCACTGGCTGCTCTTATAGAGGTCTCAGGTTGGTTCTAACACCCATACAGTGGCATGTCACCATGTGTAACTTCAGTTCTATGGAATTCATGACCTTTCCTGACCTCCTTCACAGGCACCAGACATGCATGTGGTTACATGTACCTACATGCAAGCAAAACACTCGCATACATAAGATAAAACATGAGCCAGGCAGTAGTGCCTTTAACCATAGCACTTGAGAGGCAGAGAGGTAGGTGGATCTCGATGAGTTTGAGGCCAGCCTAGTCTACCTGGCAAGTTCTAAGACAGCCAAGGCTACACAAAGAAACTCTAACTTAAAAAAAAAAAAGAAAGATAATACATAAATTAATTAATTAATAATAACTAGGGATGCACTATGGTTTTATCACAAAGATGGACATAGTAGAGTAATTTATAGTTAAAAAAGAAAGCAGTGTATGTGTAAAATCATAATAGTTTGATTAAATAATGATATATAGGGAAACTATTCAAGTACTAAAAACTATGTTGTAAAAGATTGTTACGTCATTAGGTAACTAAAAAGGAAGCCACAAAAAAATAAATAAATAACAAAAATGGGAAGGGTGTACAAGACAGTCCAGACGGGATTGACGAAGAATCAGAGAAGCTGAGGAAGAGGGTGTCTTGTACAAACAGTCTTTGGCCAGAATCTTAGTAGTATATTTCTCTAGGGACCTTGAAGAACTGTATATCTCCAGATACTGATTTGCTCAATGTTTATGCTAATGGCACCCAGTGACGGGAAAATGACGGGGCTAAAAAGGGTCTGTGGGATCTGCGACGAGGTTCTGTGGGGAAAGAAGTTGCCAAGGGGCATCATACAGCTCAGTGGATCTGGGAGAGGTATGATCGGAATTGGGTGGAGCTCTGGAATGAATCAGAGATGTCTGATAAACTCTGACCCAGCCACCTCAGTCATGAGACACCCAAGAGATAACAGGGGATGGAATGGTGGTAGAATACACTCCCGGCTTAATGAGAGGTGAGAACAAGATTACCCAGAAGCATTCTTGGCAATTCCGTGGTTGGAAGATTTTTTGGTTTTTTGGGTTTTTTGGTGTTTTGTTTTGTTTTGTTTTGTTTCGTTTCATTTTGCAACATCTCAAGCAATTAGAACGATGGCCAGTTTACATCTTCATGATAACATACCAAATAAAATGAGTAGCATTTAGCCAATGTGTGACCCACTAGACATGGTCTATCTGAATTCATTCATCTTTCTTCGTTTTTAATACAGCCAGGAAAGGAAAAAGATTGCCAGTAAAACAGAGTCAGCTACACCCCGAGTTGATTCCAAATTGCCATTCATCTCCTGACTATCATGAGACCCATTTACTCTCATCTGCTGAACGGGAATGACAGTCACCTACTACACAAAAATGAGGATGAGACCAAAAGGAGTTCAGGTACACAGACTACACAAAAGGCTTAGCCCCCTACTGCTTTCCTTCACCCTGGTTCACTGGCATAGAGCACAGCCACACTGGGGAAAGACTAAGGTCATCAAGCACAACCTGTGTCACTCACTGTGGGTTTGAATATCCCCTGCCTTGGATGCTTTCTTCCCTCTGGTCAGAGGCTGCCTGGCTCCTCCTGTATATGCACATAGTCTACTAACAAGTGGACCTCCTAGTTTAATATTCTCTCTCTCTCTCTCTCTCTCTCTCTCTCTCTCTCTCTCTCTCTCTTGCTCTCTCTCTCACTCGCTCTTACTCACTGTCTCACTGTCTCTCGTTATTGTTGTTTTGTTTTCGTTTTTCGAGACCAGATTTCCCTTAGTAGCCCTGGCTACCTGGAACTAGCTCTGTATACTACATTGGCCTCAAACTCAGAGATCCCCCTGCCTCTGCCTCCCACGTGCTGGGATTAAGTGTAAGCCAGCACCTCCTGCATTTTTTAATGTAAACTCTTCTTTTGGAGTAGAGTGTTTGCCAGACATACTCATGGTCCTCTAATGTTCTAACATTCTGACTCTCCTACCAGTGACAATGACCCACCAATCACTCTTCACCCTTTCTTATCATCCCTACGTACATACTCCTCAGCCTCAGACCTGACAGGGTGGTCTCAACACATAAGAAAACCCCCTGGATAGGTGCAGACCACACCACACTCTGGATATGTTTTTAGCATGGGTGTCTGTCAAGACCATTAGGGCTGAGTTTCAGATTTGGCTTCTTCAAAACACTAGCCAATGGAAAGATCACAGGTTTACAGATCTCCAGCTTAGAACACTATGGAAAGAGATTACAGGGGACGAGTGTGGTGGTGCTCAACACCCTTAATCCCAACACTTAGGAAGGTGAGGCAGATGGCTCTCTGTAAGTTCAGCCTGGTCTATACAGTTAGCTCCAGACAAGCCAGGGCTTCCTAGTGAGACACTGCTTCAAATAATAAACAAATAAGCTTGGTTGGGCATTAGTGGAACCAGGCCTTTAATTGAAGCATTTGGGAAGCAGAGACAGGCAAGTCTCTGTGAGTTTGAGGCCAGCCTGGCCTACAATGTGAGTTCCAGGACAGCTAGGACTACACAGGGAAACCCTATCTTGAAAAACAAATGAACAGACAAGTAATAAAATAAAAAGAGTATATGGAGAGGGGTCGGTTCTGACAGAGGCTCTGTTTTCTAAACTGTTGGAATCTGCTTGCCTATCTTTGTATTTATTGATCTTAACTCCACTCTCAAATCAGAGAAAATAAGCCCAAAATTCTTTCTTTCCTGTCCTCTGCCACGTAGTCTATAATAGACATGTGATGATGAGACTATTGTTCCTTTTCCTGAGCTTTGGTTAGAGGAGTATTCTTCATGCAAAACCAAAGAAAAACAGTAACAAAATGGTTATGATAACCAACTTAGCTTACACATTTAGCTGGAGGTGTAGCTAAGTGACCAGGAGTATAGTGTTTGCCTACAACATATGAAGCCCTTGGGTTTGACCTCCAAACAGCACAATAAATGATAAATACACAGAGAGAAAAGTACAAAGCGACTACATCTCCTAGGATGATCTCTAGAAAGCAAATTTTAAAATAGCAAAAGACATCGTCTCACTACATAGCCCTGGCCGGCCTGAAGCTCATGCTATAGACCAAGCTGCCCTTGAATTCACAGAGATCTGCCTGCCCCTGCTTCCCACATGATGGAGTTAAAGGTATACAGCACCAGCATGGCTAGAGAGCACATTGAAATGGGAGGGGGATTTCAGCCAATATCAAAAGCAAAACAAAGAGGCAAGTCCGATGGCTCAGCAGGTAAAGATGGTTGCTTACAAAAGCCTGGCCACCTGAATTCAGTCCTCGAACCCACGTGAAGATGGAAGGAGGGACCCAACTCTACAAAGTTGACCTCTGACCGCCACAGGTCCTCCATGGCATGTCCTCCACCTACTGTGCATATGTATGTGTATACACACACACACACACACACACACACACACACACACACACTCACACACACACAGACAATTATTTTAAGTAAAATGAAGACAAGGCCAGAGAATATCATTGCTGCCCTTGCTCCTTTTCTATGTACGCATTTTTCTCTAGGGGAGTCTTACCAGACAGATGCCTGGTAGGCGAGCTGCCATTGCTCAATAAAGAGAATTAATTTTCCCGTGGAGGATAGACTGCTACTCAAGTCCAGTCCAAGCAAGCAGGCAACCACCCCCAAAACCCACAGGGATGCGTATGTCATTATCCCATGAGTGTTCATATATTTTCATCTTAATAAAGCAATCTATATTTAAAAAAAAAAAAAAAAGCTAGCCAAACATCTAATCAGATGTTCCTTAGAGAAAAGAAAGGCTAGACTCCGCTGTATAACAAGTTCAAGGCCAGACTGGGTTATGTAAGACTATCTCAAAAACTAATGAAATAAGATAGGTATGACCAAAATTCTCATTCATATTAACCTCCTAGGAAAGTTGGGAAGCATGGTTACACTTGAAAGCTGATCTTGTAGAATGAGTATGATTTTATTTGGGAACCTAAGTTGGCCCATTACAGGGGTGAGCCAGCTCCCGATGTTCCAAGTGTTGGAGGCAGAAGCATGTCCCCATCCAAATTCGAACATTGCAATCCCAACCCCTAGGACCTGAGATCTGAAGGACATGTTTTTTAAAGAGAAATTAACCTAAAGTCATTGTGGTAGCCCCTGATATACTCTGACTGGAGCCCTTGTGAGGAGATCAGTATTGCAGGGTGATATGCACTTGTCACCCCAGCATGTACAAGAGGCTAAAACAGAGGGATTGCCACAAGTTAGAGGCCAGCTCAGGCTCTGAAGTGAAATTCTGTCTAAAATAATAATAAATTTTAAAAAGAAGAGACCGAGATAGACAGACACACAGAAAGAAAGACCACATAAAGACACAGGCTAAAAACAGAATCTGTAAGGGCAGACAGAGGCCTCAGGAGAAACCAGCCGACCACCTAACCTTGAACTCGCAGCTTCCAGAGTGACAGGGAAATACATTTCTGTTATTAAATAAACTAAGTCTATGGCCTTTTGTTACAGTAGCCACATATACACAAATATCAGATTTTTTTGATTCTATGTTCCCTACAGATCAAAAAGAACATCTCTTCAGTAGGCTCTTGAGTTATACCTTCTGTGCCCTGTAACCTCTGTGGATGACTTAGGTCACTCGTCTGTCCTGCCAAATTCACTTAAAACAACAATATGAATCGACTCATGACCTCACTCTGCCCCCGCTTCCCACTAAAAGCCTCAGGAGGTCCCCCTGGGAACCTGAGACAGTTCCTTACTTACAGGATTTTATTTGTAGCACAGTCACAAGCACAGGTCCAAGCAATGGACAATGACGGGACCACCCCAGCCTGACAAGCAGACCCACAGAATCACACTCTCTCTACCTACATTAACTGATTTAAGCTGACGCTCCTCTTGTCCTGGCATTCGAACACAATCTGACAAACTCTTCACTTCCAAAACTCAACAGTACCACAGATGGTCCACTTGACAAAATGAGACTCTAGGTGCCCCTGATCAATGCCCATCTAAAGCACCCATGGGAAGGAACAAAAGGCCCTTGGTCCCTGTGCTTTCGCTCTTCTCCATGGCTTCTCATCACTAAAAGGGTTCTGTTCAGATTTCATACTGTCACATTACAGATTGTCATGCTCTCTGAATGACAATAACTGCATGTTGTTGACTAAACAGTAAATCCTTGTGATTGTTTATCTGCAGATAATTACAAATGTGTATGATAAAGACAAGCCTTCCTTAAAGAGGGTACACACATGCTGTCCTAGAACCTCGCTGAAGAATTAGCACCAAGCCACTAATAAATGTACACAATTGGTGAACAGAAACCTTTATTTCATTTGAACACATGGTCCCTTCCTGGTAACTGTGCCTTTAAGAGAAAACCCTTCCAACAATCTAGGACAATGATTCTTTTTTTGTTTGTTTTGTTTTGTTTTGTTTTGTTTTTGTTTTTGTTTTTGTTTTTCGAGACAGGGTTTCTCTGTATAGCCCTGGCTGTCCTGGAATTCACTCTGTAGACCAGGCTGGCCTCGAACTCAGAAATCCGCCTGCCTCTGCCTCCCAAGTGCTGGGATTAAAGCCGTGCGCCACCACCGCCCAGCAGGACAATGATTCTTAACTTGTGAATCACAACCCCTTTAAGGGGGCTGAATGACCCTTTCACAGGGGTTACATATCGGATACCCTGCATATTAGATATATACATTACAATTCAAAACAGTAGCAAAATTACAATTATAAAAGAGCAACAAAAATAATTTTATGGTTGGAGGTCACAATAATATAAGAACTACATTAAAGGGCCACAGCATTAGGAAGGTTGAGAAGCACTGAGCTAGGGGGACCACAATCTCCCAGAGCCACGTATTTACTCCAACTTCCATCTCACTGTCAGTCAGAGAGTTCAGTCTTCCAAGGTAAGCCATTTAAATGTGACATGGGACATGCAAAACACAGAACAGCTTAGCACAGACCAAGACTTTCAGCACTGGGACAGACACACTAGGCTTCCTTGGGACATAAGCCAGCAGTGATTTCAATTTTCCCAAAGCTGTTGGATGAAACACTGTCAGACTTACAATTTGCAGGATAACTCTGTCCAGTCCCTCCTCTATAGCTCTTTCTTTAGACCAGGGAAAGCATGACTTGAGACCCCTACAAGTGTTCACCAACCCCAGCTCTTGTGCTGTGAGCCCATGCTTCTCAGGGGAGTTTGATCTAGGTATAAAGACATACTCGTCACACCTAAACTTTCTTCAGGATGAGGTTTTATGAGATGCAGTTGATCTATATGTGTCTATAGTAGACCATTCATACTCAGAAGAGGCTTGGTAAAGGCGATGTTTTCAAACCTCTTTGTTCCTAGGGCTACATAACAGAAATACAACTAAATAAGGTGTATATCAGTCAGGGTTTCTATTGCCGGGATGAATCATCATGACCAAAGCAACTTGGAGAGATAACAGTTTATTTGACTTATGCTTCTCCATCACAGTTCATCATTGAGCGAAGTCAGGACAGAAACTCCAAACAGGGCAGGGACTGGAGGCAGGAGCTGATGCAGAGGCCATGGAGGAGTGCTGCTTACTGGCTTGCTCTGCCTGCTTTCTTATAGAACCTAGGACCTGATAACACCTCCAATGGGCTATGCCCTCCCCTATCCATCACTTAAAAAAATGCTCTGTGGGCTTACCTACAACCTCATCGTATGGAAGCATTTTCTTAACTGAGGTTCCTCTCTGATGACTTTACCTTGTGTCAAGTTGACATAAAATTGGCCAGGGTATAAAATAAACATGAAATGTCATAGGAACCCAAGAAAAGGGGGAGTCAATAATAAATACTGTCATGGGGGACTGGAGAAATGGCTAAGTGGTTGAATGCTATTGCTCTTGCAGAGGACCTAGGTTGGGTTCCCTGTCCCCACATCATGTGGCTTACAACCACTTGTAACTCCACTTGTGGGGTATCCCGATGCATTCTGGCCTCGGCAGGCACCTGCATACATATAGCATACAAAAACTCATGGGCACACATACACATAAATTTTTAAAAGAAATTCATCACAGGGGTGATTTCTCAGAGGAAACAGCCTACATCTCAGAAAACCAGATGACTTCTCACACAGTACACATGGACAGTGGAAGATACAGGCACACAGGAGACAGAACACCTGCAGCTCTTCATCCCACATTGACCCTGAACATGTAATTCATCAATTTCTTTCACTTCCCACCCACTCATGAGAGTCACAAGCCTATTTACACTGTGTCCAGCCTATCTGCACATCCTCCCCTTGGCCTACACTCTTGACTTCCCTTCCTCTCCTCATCCAGGCTAGACCAATTGGCTACAACTTGGTTGTAACCAAAATTATTTGCTCAACATCTATCTTTACCCACCTGAAGGTGACCAGAGGAGATCACACAATTGGTTCATTTTAAAATTTGCGTTAGGGGGCTGAAGATATGACTCAGTGTTTAAGAGAACTGGCTGTGCTTTCAGAGGTTCTGGGTTCAATTTCCAGCACCCACAAGTTGGCTCACAACTGTCTATCACTGCAGTCCCATGGGATACAATGTCCTCTTCTGTGCAGACAGGCAAAACTCCCATATACGTAA
Source organism: Arvicanthis niloticus (assembly GCF_011762505.2). Taxonomy (NCBI): domain Eukaryota; kingdom Metazoa; phylum Chordata; class Mammalia; order Rodentia; family Muridae; genus Arvicanthis; species Arvicanthis niloticus. The sequence goes on along the minus strand of NC_047665.1, from coordinate 22,675,074 downwards.
AATGCATTAATAAATAAATCTCAAATAAAAATAAATAAAATTTGTTTTAACCTTGGGGGGGGGCACACATTTGCCTGGAGATGGGAAGACAGTAGAATCTCCCACTTTTACATGGCTTTTCACTATCAAACTCACATCTGGTGACTTTCGGGGCAAGTGCTTGCCTCACTGGCCCACCTTCTCACCCCCTTGTTTTTATCATTAATTTAAATATGAGCAAAATTTTCAACCAGCGCTTCAAAACTCCCTATCATTAGGTGTCCAGTCACCTCAGCTTCTCTTTCTCCAAGATGACTATCTCATGTTTTTTCCCCTCTTCCCTAAGTTCTAGAGAACCCTCTTCCCCTCCCTAGCTCTTGGACACTGGTTTGCTCTGCAGAGAAAATAGAAATTATAACAGTTCTACTTTGTCTCCCAACAACTCCCTTCTATTTTTTTTCTTTTTTCTTTTTTCTTTTTCTTTTTTCTTTTTTCTTTTTTTTTCCTTTTTTCTTTAAACAAGATCTCTAACTCCCAAGTCCCCGTGCAGCTAAGAATGGCATTAAAGTCCTCATCCTCCTGCCTTGGCCTCTCAGGGGCTGTTAATACAGGTGTACACCACCAAAAATGTTTTGCACAGAGCTGAGGTTCAAACCCATAGCTTCACACTTTTAGTAAGTGAACACTCTATCTGTTGAGTTAGCTCCCCACCCACTGCTCTGCTTAAAACTGTTGCATCAAACCTTTGCACCTACTCCAGGTCCTCCTGGTAGAGCTTCAGAGCGGGATTTGTCATGCTTGACTCTGCTATAGAACAGTACGCTTTCAGTCCCCCACACACAATCCTTTAAGCATCTTCTTACTTCCTTGACAGCTCCTTATGGTCTTCTTCGTTCACACCTCACCCTTAGCTTGTCCCAGAAACATTGTAGTACCCCTGAGCTTAGCCCCTGCCTCAGGGCATACACCCCCCACTCTGGGTGAGTCCTCCTTGACCTATGGCTTTAAATACCATCCACACACTTGTGAATCAAAGTTTAGCCCCAGAAGTGAGTTTTAGCTTACATCCCAAACTTCCGGATTAATCTAGACTCAGGATCCTCACTTAAGATGATCCAAGCAGAGCTCTTCATTTCCCAGTGGAAACTACTTCCTTCCCTATCAGTCTCTGGCTCACTTGGGAAACACTTCCACTATCACCTAGCTGCTCAGACCACAAATCAGGGAGTTAGCCCTACCTGGTCTTTTACTCTCTTACTGGATAACTAGCCATTCATTGTTGAGTTCTTGGTCAGTCCCTGCAACCTACCGCCTCCTGCCACATTCAGAGTCCTATACGTCAAGACACCAACACAATCCTCACTAGTCCTTCTACAAAGCCAAACTAGCTGGTTTGCCTACATCCATCTTCTTCCTCAGCAGAACACTCTCCAAGATCTTCCCCGGTGTTTCTTGTCTTTTCTACTTCTTTATAGAGTACAGTTTTCATGTTATAACTCAGACTACCTTGTCTTCCTGCTCAGCACACTCCAGTGGCTTCCTACTGAACCATTAATAAAAAATCCAAGGTCAGGAGTCAGCCTGTAAGGCCCTGGCAATCCAATTACTTGCAACCTCACTTCATCCATCCTTTCTCCTCTTGACCGCTCATTTCCAGTCATGCCTACTTCTCACTGTGTTCTTCTCTGCCACTTCCTGACACGCTTTCTGCCTACCGTTCCTTCTCCATCACTACCAATCTTCCTGTTCGCCTACGAAATTCAAAAATAGTACCCTCTTCTTCCTTCAGGGTCTTTCTTTTAAATTTGTCTCTGTGCTTGGGATCAAGCCCAGGGCCCCAAGCACGTTATTAAAAGTGTGCTGCCATTCAGCTACAACCTCAGTCCTGGTGCCCTATCTTGCTTTGTTTCTGCATCACATTATGAAGCTTTGTTGTTTCTCAATTTGTTGACTTCCTTCCCCTACTGACATAATACCTTTATTAATTATTTGGGAATATTATACAATGCGCCCCGATCACACTTGCTTCCCCTTCCTCCCAGATCCACCCTCCTACCTTTTGCTCCCTTCCCAAAGGAAAAACAAATACTAAGTCCGATTTGTGTTGCCCATAGACTCATTGGAGCATGGCCACCTTTCTCTCTGTGTCTTTCCCTCTGGGATCTGTGGTTAATACAGGAAGAAAGAGAATCTCACTTGACCTTCATTATTAATGCACCACCAAATCCAAGATGAAGCATTTTTAAAATGTTTCTAAGAAGCCCGTCATTTACATACACTACTCCAGCTCCAGAGAAGCTGAGGCCGGAGGATCATCATGAGTTCTAGGCAGCCTACTTGCATAGGGAATTTCAGACTAAGATACAGTACGAGACCCTGTATCTGAACAACAACCATTGCTAAGAGGATAAGGAGGAGGGAGAAAGGAGGGAAGGGAAGAGAAGAGGAGAGAGAAAACGAGAGGAGAGGAATTCACATCTTGGGTACGGGATCACTTCCACTAATCCATCAAAATGAAATCTCCAAATGAGGAGAGTCACCTTCATGGTCCCAACTTTGCAAAACCAGCTGGGAAGAGCCTCCAGCATTCCTGTCCTGCCCCCTAATTTTGCCTGGCTTAGCTTTCGGGAAATTAGATGGTGTGATCGCCAAATCAAGATTCCCATCTCACAGGTGCATTCTTTGAATTGATTTGTGCAATCTGCTGCTAGAAGCACCTGCCCTGCAGAACAGATACGCTAATGGACTCGCACAGGCCACCCTGGAGCATTTAAGGATGTGAATCCCTGGAGGCCAAAGGCCCATCCCATCATTACATACAAAATAAACTTCGAATGTAGATGGAGCAAGTCCTCTCTCTTTATGAGACCCTGTGCACAGCAGGTGGCTAACAGGATTGCCCTTAAAACCATATTCATGTAGGCGTTAAAGCACGCCAACCCAGAGGAAAGGGGAACTGAGAATATAGCTCAGTATGAGAACGCATGCTTCATAGGCGCCAGGTCTGAGTAGATCCACAGCATGAAAAACTAAAATTGACAAGAAGAGACTGGTAGATATGACATAACTTAGTTCTTGGTTCAAAGCATTTACTGTGTTATCCCCAAAGTACAGACACTCGATGTTTCCACTAGCCTACCGAAGGAGTCTTCCTTTCCTAGTTTGACATCCAAACACCTCTGCCCCTCACCTAGAAAGAGCCCCTTTGCTGCCTGTTCACCTAACACACAAACAGAGTGTCCTGCTGATGGTTCCCTATGGAAAACATCAGTTCTCATTTAAAACAGTTCCTCAAGTTCTTGCCCCTCTATCATGATACCTATGCCACTATACTGAGACATTTGTAAATAATAATAGACATGTGGTTTGTTTTGGGTTTTTTTGTTTTATTTTTTTGTTTTTTGTTTTTGTTGTTGTTGTTTTTTGCCTAGAAAGTCAAAGATCAAAGGGGCAGCAGATGTGGTTTGGTGAGTTCCTGTGTCCTAACATGGTGGCAGATTCCAGAGCCCCTTCAGTGAAAGTACAAATCCCCTGCATTTTGGAACTCCCTGGATGCTATCACTAACCACAGCTGTACACTTAGCACAGTATTCCAGATCATTTCAATGTAAGGGCTGGATGGAAAGGTGACTCATATAATTCGGTCATTTGAAGCCCCTTTCTGCCTCTACCCCAGATTAAAAGGCTTTTCTTCATAACCTGAATGTGGTGGTGCACACCTCTAATCCCAGCACTCAGAAGGCAGAGGCACGTGGATGTCTGTGAGTTTGAGGTCAGACTGGTCTACAGAGTGAGTTCTAGGTCAGCCAGGGCTACACACAGAAACCCTGTTAAGAGAGGGAGGTTTGATAGGGGCTGTCCATCATGAGGGTAGGGTTCTGTGAATCTTTCTAGTTATTATTTTATTTTCATAATTACTAAGAACTGATGTCTCGGGTTTATCCCTTTCTACTCAGGCCTCTGTTGCTTACTAACCTCCTACATGATGCATGGATTGTTTTGTTGTGGTGGTTTTGCTTAGGATTTTTTTTTGAGAGAGAGAGAAAGAGAGAGAGAGAGAGAGAGAGAGAGACAGACAGACAGACAGACAGACAGGACAGAGAGAGCATATCATGTAGTCCAAGCTAGGCCCCAAATTCTCACTGTATCTGAGGATAACCTTGGTCTCCTGATCATCCTTCTTCTACCTCCTGAGTGCCAAAATGATAAGCATGCGCCACCAGGCCCAGGATTTGCAGTGTTGAGGATCACCCTGACTTTTACTCCTGTTAACCAATTACTCTGCCAACTGTGCTTCATGCCCAGTCTCCAAGGATGACACATACAATAGACGGTTGGCCTATACATCATAAAAAGTCAGAAACTGAAGGGTGCTGTTGTCATGGTGACTAATGTCTGTACTACTGATAAACATTTCAATTAGGGCAGCTGGACATGCTGGCCCATGCCTATAATCCCAGTATTCAGGAGGCAGAGGCAGGAGGATCGTAAGTTGAACATGATCAACTGATACATAGGAGTTCAAGGCCAGCCTTCGGTACATAGCAGAGCTTATTTAAAGAAACTATTCTTACCTAAACTTAATATAACCAAATATTTAAAGCTTTCCAGAGACAACTGTTAAGAGTACTCGCTGCTCTTACAAGGGACTCGAGTTCAGTTCCCAGCACACATATGGAAGTTCACAACTGTTTGTAACTCATTTCAGGGATTCAATTCCCTCTTCTGACATCTGTCAGCACCAGACACAAAGATAGTCAACATATATGTGCAATAAAGACATCCATACACTTGAAATTAAAATAAGTAAGCCTTTACCAAAAAAAATTTTTTTTTCAAAGAGAGGTGGCCAATAGCTAGCTACTTATGACTAATGTTGATTAAATGAAAAATCATATTTTGAAAACTGGCTTAAGTGAGGGAATTCTTCTGCCAAGAAGTAATCTGCTTCTGGGGGGGAGGGACTAAACAAAGGTTTATCCAAAATATTCATCTCCCAGGGTCCTGGACAAACTTATGTATTTATTATTTACTATTACAGCTTTCTTTGATCTGCACCTGCTCCAGTATGCACCTGGCTCCAGCATGCACCTGGCTCCAGCATGCACCTGCTCCAGCATGCACCTGGCTCCAGCATGCACCTGCTCCAGCATGCACCTGCTCCAGCATGCACCTGCTCACATGTCCAGCCAACAAGCATGAAGCAACGCCAAAGGGAGAAATGAAAAAATGGTGCGAAGAAGCTGGGGATGCAACTCAGTGGTCAAGTAGAGCCCTTGCCTAGCATATCCAAGCCCATGGCTTCCACCCCTAGCTCTACAAACCAAAAGCAAGAATCTTGCAATGAAGCAAAAGAAGGGGAGCATGAAGTGGGTGAGCAGTGTGGACCTAGGTAGGGTCTTAGAAACATGCAAAGAGGCTCAACTCTGAAGCTGACATCAGATGAAGGAATCCAGTGTCCTCTCTCAGGACACTGGGTGAAGGAACATGCAGGACACTATGCTAAGTGAAATAAGTCAAGAGAGAGAGAGAGAAATCCAGAAGTGGATGACTTCTCTTACAGGTAGAATTCGTGAAGATCACTGAAGTGGAATGTCAGTGTGTTGGACTGGGAGTGGGCAAGTGTGGAAACATTTGTCAAAAGTTCCAGAGTAGCCATGGTAAATGGGGTTTGATTTGGTGTGTGAGCCTAGTACTTGGAAGGGTGAAGCAAGTACCATCAGTGTGAGGCCATGCTGGGCTCTAGAGCGAGACCGTGCTTCAACCCCTGTCCCCTTTGCCAAATAAAAGAGCTAAGCTCTGGGGCTCGCATACACACCCTGGTAAGTATAGCCAGTAATACCATATAATATACTTTAAACTTGCTAAAACCAACACAGTACACACGCAACATGGAAACTAGGTCAGGCAATAAATGTTAGCCAATCCCATTGTTGTATGTATGTGAATTAAATCACCATGCTGTAAACCTAAATTGTCTACAGTTTTATCCTGGCACTCAGAAGGTTGAGGCAGGAGGATGGCCAGGGGTTGGAGGCCAGCAGGGCCTCCAAAAATAAAACAAAAATTATTCAATTTTATTTGTCAAGTATACTTCAGTGAAGCTGTAAAGTAAGGCGATGTTCACAAAGGGTTTGGAAAGAGCCAGGTACAGTAGCACAGTACTTTAATCCCAACACTCAGGAAGCAGAAGCAGACAGATTTCTGTGAGTTCAAGGCCTGCCTTGTCTACATAGAGAGTTCCTCCTGGCCAGTAAGGGAGGGGATGAAAGGGAATGAAGGAGCTTGGAACGAGTAAAATTATTGTAACAGACAATTACTATACCTTTCTAACACATACTATTTGTCTAGTCTAATTGTTGATTACTTCTGATGACCTTTCTTCTCTAGTCCTATCTCAGTTTGGTTAAATTATAGCATTCATGTAATAGAAAAGTAAATACTGTCAAATAATAACCTTACTTTGAATACACCCATCTTTTCCCTTGGTTGCCTTGCTGGGGATAGAACCAAGGACTTTCCTATTCTAGGGAAGCATCCTGCAACTGACCTGCATCCTAGGCCCATCCATCTCCGTTGTTGCTGTGGGTAACTGGTAGGTGGAAATGACCTTGAACTTCTGATCCTCTCTGCCTCTACCACTCGTGGGCTAGGATTACAGGTCTGGGTCACCACGCCCACCTCCCACACATATTTTTCTTATAAATAAATAAAAGGAATCTGTGAAGAGGAGCGTTGAAAGAAAAGGGAGTTGGTGGGGAAGAGAATGAGGAGAGGCGACATTGTGGGAAAGTTCTAGAAACTCAGCTTGCCAAGAATGTGGGACACGTTTCAGAGAGCTCACATGCTGCAGAGGTATGTCAACGTAAGGGAGAGAGAAATGTGACAGCATCGGATGCCATATTAACTCCTGGGTGTGGCCCAGAATACCTACATTCCCAGCACTTGGAGAGGCTGAAGCAGGGGCATGGATAATTTGAGACCAATGTGGGCTACGTATTAAGACTTTGTCTAGGGGGAAAAAAAAAGATCAACAAAAACATTTTAAAATTATTTAAAATTTGAACAAAAATATTTAAGAAGTCTGGACTTTGAAGCCCACCAGAAGATGCATGGGCCCATGGGGGAATCTTAGTGGCAACACTGTATGTGAGTTACATCAACAGTAGTTAGGGGGAGGGACTTGTCTTAATCCATCCACATGTGTATATGAAATGCCACAGACTAGGTGACTTCTAAACGTAAAAACTGCTCTGCCTCTGGAGGAAGAAACACTCCATGAGAAACATCCAGCAAGTTTACTATCTGCTAAGATCTATGGCCTGATTCACAGACTGCAGCTTCTTGCTTAGTCCTTACCTAGGATCAAGAAGACACACGGCACCCCACTAGACACTAACACCTTAGAAGAAACCTCAGGATCTAACCACCCCCCAAAAGCCTCATTTCCTGACACCATCATACTAGGGTTTAGGGTTTCAAAATAGGAACTGGAACATGAGGGGAAGGGAAACCAGTGGAAGAGGAAGACCAGCTGAACTGGTGCAGTAATTCAGGTGAAAGGTGAGCAGCTGTGAGGTGAGGAGCCTGGTAACTAAATGAGGAGGAAGCGGTCCTATCTGAGAAGCACATCTAAGAGGAACCACCTGCACACCAGGGCTTATCTCCCAGTGAAATCCTTCCGTGATTCATGAGCTGCAGAGGCATCGGGTGAATAAGGGTGACGCTGAGGCTTCTGGCCAGAGACTGCACAGGTAGTGACAGCATTACTCAGCACGGAAGAGGGGGCAGGAAGACGGCCAGCTGGTTCAGAGAAGAACACCATGGGCTTTGGCTGGGATGAAGACAATAAACTGGAGGTGTGGGTAGCATCTTGGGAGAAGATGACAAAGGAATGTCACAATTGCTGGTGCTGTGTGAACGGATGAGATCATCCAAGGAGAATGGGGAGAGCGCGTGTGTGTGCGCGTGCACGCGCACGCACACACACACACACACACACACACACACACAGAGAGAGAGAGAGAGAGAGAGAGAGAGAGAGAGATCTTTTGTACAGAAGCTTGCGGTATAGAAAGGAACAAGACCCAATGGTACTTTCAGAGAACATGTTGGGAGAGAAGAGGATGATCTGTGTTAACAGGACCTGGGCATACTCCTTGGCTAAGAAGAACAAGCTAATAGAGGCAAAGCAATGGAGTGTTTAGGAGCAATAGAATGTTCAGGAAAGACTGCTGTTGAGACAGGATGGAAGTTGAGCTAATTCCATCAGAGGAAAGGCGGAAACTGACTGAGGAGTAGTATGGGTAATCCAGGATGACTGGGGATTCTTCCGTCATCCTAAAAGTCTCCACATCCTCTATAAATGGGGAAGTTAAGTAAGCTGTGGGGAGGCAGGTCAAGTATGGCATACTGGGAGTTGGAGTCTAAAAGAGGCAGGCTGGAGTAAGAAAAACCACATACATGAGGAATGGGGCGGGACCAGCTTACTTGAGCATTTCCTCTGTAGCTTGGACTGCCGTTGGTCCCCAAGAGCTGCTGCACACAAGAAAGGGTGGAAGCCTTTTCGAATCTGGAAATGTTCTGGGTGGTGTATTGCTTCATCACTAATAATCTGAGCTACTTGGAAAAGGACCAGAGGATGGTGACAGGGAGAGTGGTGATGGAGGGTGGCCCCGCCCATTTGTCATCTCAGGGCTCCTTCCTCCTTCACTGCTCTAACAAGGAAGGTAGTCAAAGCTGGAACGTGTCCTGGGTGGAGAGAAGAGCTGCCTTTTTCAATCTTCCTGCAAGCCCATGCCTCCTTTGCCTCTTCCTCCTCAGCTACCTGGCTGCCACACCCAGTTCCCATCAACTGAGGGATATGATTATCAGGAGAAGTGGCAGAAAGTGCCCCACCGACTATTACAGAAAGAGTGACTCAGTGTCTTCTGATGCTGTTGTTTGGAATCTCATATAGCTATAAGTGTATAGTTAACAGTATCTCAGACCCAGGACCAGAGACTAAGCATGTTTTCACACACTCATTGTCTACAGCATCTCCATACAGCTTGCGCCGTCCAGCAGCTACTGCTGTGATGCAGGCATCTTACAAGTGAGAAAACAGAGGCGCAGCATTCTACCTGTTTATTCACATACCGTTCTGCCTTCCAACAAGACACCTTAATATAGTGAAAAGCCCAGACCTCCTCCTTTTTTTTTTTTTTTTTTTTTTTTCTGAAACAGGGTTTCTCTGAGTAGCCCTGGCTGTCCTGGAACTCACTCTGTAGACCAGGCTGGCCTCGAACTCAGAAATCTGCCTGCCTCTGCCTCCCAAGTGCTGGGATTAAAGGCGTGCGCCACTAACGCCCGGCCCCAGACCTCCTTCTAGAAAAGGCCTTAGACATAGAGTATTCCAGGCTCCCACATGAAGCAGGTATCATTCTGTGGCTTGGACAATCCAGGACTCAACAGGGAGCCTGCTCTACTGCCTTGTTCTCACTGAATCAAACCCTAAGGCTGGCTGACCCTGTTTTTCATGCAACCAAGCGAACCCATAGCTGTGAAGGTGGCAAGCCTCATGGCTCTCCTGGCATATGCAAGTCCTCACTGGAATGAGTAAGAGAAGGGACATTTCCTAACCTGGCCAGGAAGCAAAACACCAGAAGGATGGCCACAGTGGAGTCCTGCAAAAGGTGGCGTTCATGCTCTGATTCCATGAAACCATAGACCATTTGTCAGCCTTGAACCACCTAGTGGGTGAACACTGCCTTGTTGGGCCCTGAGGATAATCTAAGATCAAGTCCAACATTGTTCAGTAAAGACTCAGAACTGGGTATCAAAATAGATGACTTGCAGAAACCCATCTCTGAAGGTAGCAACTCACAATTCACTTTGAAAGTCCAAGGCACCTCTGGAAAGGGCTTCCTCATCCTCAGTTAATGAAGCTGGGTGACTAATTTCTGGTTTCCCTTTGGACTGGTAGATGGTCTGGTAGCTGCAAACCCTGGAGGGAACACAGTGGTCTGTTCCCAGTCCACCGCCCACCATATGGACTGTGCTCACCTGAGGAGGGACAGGACATTTGCTCAGAGAGACACTGGCAGCTCATTTCCTATTGCAAAAGCCCCAGCTGGAAGCTAACCAGGGACATCTCTTGCCTGGAGTCAGCTGCCTGGAGTAGCTGTCTAGAAGTAACAGTTAACCTCTTGAGAACCTGCTTATCCAGGCTACAGCCACCAGCACTGCTGTTCTGCCCTCGTGGGCATGTGTATTGTAGAAGAGGGAGCAAGCAGAGACAGGACTGAGAAACTATAAATAACAAAGAAAGTAGGAGCTAACTCTTCACACTTAAAAAATCAACACATGGAAGAAGTTACTGGAACAAACAGTGGAAGCAAAAGTCATAGAACAAGGACCAGAGAGACCCAGGATGAGGAAGAAGAGGATAGGCCGAGGCCTCCCTTTTTGTAGCACTCATACACTCGTCAGCTCAACAAAAATGTCAGTGAAATTCGCCACTTGAGAGATGTGACAGAAGGATCATGAGTTCAAGGCCAGCCTGGGCTATATAGTGAGACCTTGTCTTTAAAAACAATAATATAAAGGCTGGAGAGATGGCTCAGAAGTTAGAGCATTGGCTACCCTTGAAGAGGATTGAGGTACAATTCCCAGCACCCACCTAGTGGCTCACGACTGTCTAGTCTCAGCAGATCTGACGCCTCTGCAGGCACTGCATGCATATCACACATACACATACATACATTTGGTGGAATGCCCACACACATCAAATAAGTCCTCTTTGTAAGCAGTAGCCTGGCTTTTAAAAGCAAGCCATACTCACCTATAGTTTAGAGCACTATTTTTTTACAGGATTCAAAACTATTTGATCACCAGCTAATTGGAAATTTAAGCAAGAAGGTAATAGCCATAAGGCCCATCATTTTGTGGGGTAACCTGTACTTTTGTGTAATTTGGAAACATTTATGTAGGGAGGAAAAGAACACAATTGACTGTCCCAGACACTGTGACTTTCAGTTTGTTGAGTAAAAAGAAAAAAAATTTTAAGTGTATTATATTTAATGTGCACGTGTGTGTGTGTGTGTGCGCACACACACACACACACACACCATTGCCCTTGTGAGTAACTCAGAAGTCAACTTCGAGGAATCTGTTCTCTCCTTCCCTGGGTGTGTCCAAGGATGGAAGTCAAGTTTTCAGGATTGGCAGCAAAGTGCCTTTCCTAGCTGAGCCATCTCACTGGATGGAAAAAAAAAAAAAAAAAAAAAAAAAAAAAAGGCTAAAAGTTTTTACCTATGTATTTAGAATCCCAAAAAGTTAACCATTGCAGTTAAATTTACACTTAGTACATATAGAAACCATTTGAGTTTTGAATGTTAAGTTTTATTCTGAACTGAACTGAAATTATAATATTATATATTTACAAAAAGGTTTTCCATTACGTCAGGCTTTTGTTTTAACACACCAAGGGGGAACCTGGAGGTTGAAACGTCAGACTCAGAGCAAGAAGTCTTCAACTACAACCCCAGCATTTCCTGGAGTTAGCAATCTGCCAACACCGGCAGCTGTGGGCTGTTACCCACACAGCAGCTTCACTCTGTAGAAGCCAAAGCCCATATGCTGTGATGCTCAACCCTGCAGAGCCAAGCTGTGTCAAGCAGTACCACCTGGAAAGGTACAACTGTAAAAACAATATAAAGAGCAAACTGGAGCTCGCCATCCCGAAGGCAGAGAGAGCAGCATCCTGTCTGTCTCTCTATAAAGTGCCCTGCAGGAGGGGACAGTGTGATGTCACACGTGTGCTCAAAACAATAACCTTTAATGCCTTGGTTTTACCTCTCCTACCTCCCCTACCCAACTGCCAGCCAAGAAGCCAACCTTCACAGTGTGGCAGCACAAGCTGACTTTGTGAGTCTCTAGCCCTCTGCAGAAAGTCCCCACCCACACAGAAGAGCACATCCCTGTCGGCAACCTACTATTACTCCCTTCCTGGCCGGCTTTGTTTCCATGTTGCTACAGTGTGCATAGTTCCCATGAGTGCTAATGGGACTTCCCCACAGACACATAAAAGAGAACAGCACCTTGAACTTGAGCAGAAAGGACCTTCTGCTGAACTCAGACATTATCTCATCAATTGCCTCCACAGCCTGGTGAAGTAACTAGGGGCCCGGTATTATGGTGTCTAGTACCAGACAGAGACATTAAGAAACATGTTGTATGGTTCAAAATTAGATATTTAACAACAGAACCTGGTTGAAACCCTCAGAGCACCAAGAATTTGGGGCTGAAGGGATGGTTTAATGGATAAGACCCTTGCTTTGCAAGGCTGATGACTTGTGTTTGGATCGCCAGAACCCACATAAAACTGGGCATTGTAGGGTATGTATCTGTAAGTCCTGGTGTACTTAAGGTGAGATGGGAGGCAGAGACAAGATAGTAGCCAAAAGCTGGCAGGCCAGCTAGCCTGAAGTGTATAGAAATGAAGAATAAAAGACCATGCCTCAAACAAAGTGGAGGATGACAGTCAATATCCTATCTTGTCCTCTGACCTCCACATACATGACCACAGTAGAACATGCATGCCTAAACACACATACACACACACACATACAGATTTAATAAACAAGAAATAAATATAAATACATAAACAAGAATATAAAACCACTAAATCTTAGGCTAGAACAAAGACATCATTTCAGGCAGGAATCTAAATCTTAGGCTAGAACAAGAAAGTAGGCTTCAGACATGAAAATGACCTTGGGCTAGGACAGGGAAGTAGGTTCAGATATTTTGGTCTCCTGATAAGCCCTTAGAAACAGTGATCACGGGAGTGTACACCGAATTGTGTTTATTGCCTTGCTTGTTCCTCGACTATTTGCATCTATTGTATTGCTAGTTCCTCAACCTAGAACTGACCTTAATACTTGCATGTAATTAAAATGTATAAGAGCAAAAAGGAGGAGGAGGGATGGGATAGGGAGTTCTAGGGAGGGGAAATGGAGAAAGGGGATGACTTGTGAAATGTAAATAAATAAAATGTCCAATAAAAACACAAAAACAAAACAAGTATATTGAACCAAGCTGTCCAGGGCAGTAGCCATACTGAAACCTTGAAATTCAGCCTTTCTGAATAAGAAACACTGGAAGAACATGCCGGACAAACTTCAAAGCCACTCTGAAAGTGTAAAACATCTCATTCATAATATTTATGATTATATGTTTCATCAAAGTATTATTTTCTATATACTGTCTCAAGTCAAAATGTTATTAAATTTAATATTTCTTTCTACTTTTTTATGTTGTTCCTGGAAAAATGGCATGTTTGTGGCTTCCATTATTTGTATGCTGAGCAGAGCTGACCTAGAATCCGGTGGATGTCTTTTGACTGCCCTATGTAGTCCTCTGAGACACAGAAGAAGTTGCTTGTAATAAAAGAGTTCTGGGTTCTTGTCTTGTTTCTAGTGCCGTTTATTAGCAAACTGATTAAGCTTGGCTAAATTGCTCAGCTCATTTCTATAACCTTCGGTCTCCTCCTGAGATAAGGTTGGAGTGTTGAACAATTGCTTCCAAAGATGTGACAATGCATCACTTTGAAATGACTTGAATTCTGCACTTCTGCATCCCTATCAAATTCTGGACAAGTCCGCAAACGTTTGTTTTTAGAATGAGCATGAAGCTGTACTCTTGTTTACAGGTCTCTTATCTGCTCTATTTTCAATGAGATCCAGATAAAAGGATCGTGGGACATGGTAGGGAAACATTAAACCAACGTCCAGATGTAGGCACACCCAAGAAATGTGAGAAAGCCTAGGTACAGGGCATCTTTTGATCCAATGATCGTATTTCTCTGTTAGTCAGGATAAGTTGAGTTATGCTGCAGAAACAACTACATCTCCATGGATAACTTTAAAAAAAAAAAAAGATTATTTCTTGATTGAGCTATTTGCCCATTTCCAATTATCAGAAGACTTCTCACTATGAGCTCTGAGGACTCATGGCAACCAAGAGTCATTGTCTCAAGCAGTGCCTGTGGTACCCATGATGGGAAGTAAGCATCAAACAGTCCAGCTCAGAATTGACTAAGGTCGCTTTCTTTGTATGCCATTGGTATTCATTGACAGCAATTGATTATGTGGCCCTGTGAATGGAAAGGGAGCCAAGAAGTTCAATCAACCCTACTGCCTTGGCTTGGTGTTGTTGTTGTTGCTTATTTGCCAACTTTAACAAGATACTTGAAATTTGAATAATTAACAAGAAAAGATGGCTCAGCAGTTAAGAGCATTTACTGCTCTTGCAGAGGACCAGAGATTATTCCCCAGCATCTAGGTTGGGCAGCTCACAAGTGCCTGTGACTCCAGCTCCCTGTTTGGCCTTCCTAGGCACCCACATGTACATAGTCACACACATAAATACATAAATAAATTTAAAATTTAAAATAATTTTTTAAAAGAGATGGAAAGAAAAGGAAAAGAGATTTGTGTCCTTCACAATTACGGAGGGCATGGGGCTGGCATCTGCTTCTCCTGTGGAAGGTACCTCATGATGTATGGCAGCATGGAGAAGATGCAGGGAAAGCCAGAGTCTATAAAGCAGAGACATGGGGGCAGAGGAGACAGAAAAAAAGGCTTGCTTTGTAAAACTCCCCTCTGGCAGGAATTGATCCAACTGTTTGGCACCAAACTTGTTCCCATAAGAACTAAACCAATCTCTCAAGGAAGAAACTTCTCTGTTCACAGGATGGTGACCTCAAGACCTAACCAGCACCCCCTTACCCAGCTCCCTCCCACCTCTTAAGGGTCCCAGCATCTCCTAATACTATGATACCCAGAACCAAGCTTCTACCATGTGAGCCTTGAGAGACAAACCAAACCAGAGCACCTACTGTGTGCCCAAAGGTTGCAGAGGCAGAAACACTTGTTATACAGACATAGGACTACTGCTTGCCCAAAATCTGATCCTAAGTATGTTCCTAAGCTGGTGTACAGTTTGTTCCTTACAGAAGGGACTGCTCCTTTAAGTGACAGTGACAGAGTCCTGCTGTTAATGAGCTCCAATGAGAGGGAGATGGAAAACCAGGATTACCTGTGTCAACTTTTTCTTAATACTTTATTTTTATTTTTAGTTAATGTGTATATGTGCATCTGTGGTGTGTGTGTGTGTGTGTGTGTGTGTGTGTGTGTGTGTTAGTCAGGGTTTCTATTTCTACAAGAAGCAAGTTGGGGAGGAAAGGGTTTACTCAGCTTACACTTCCACACTGCTGTTCATCACCAAAGGAAGTCAGGACTGGAACTCAAGCAGGTCAGGAAGCAGGAGCTGATGCAGAGGCCATGGAGGGATGTTACTTACTGGCTTGCTTCCCCTGGCTTGCTCAGCCTGCTTTCTTATAGAACCCAAGACTACCATCCCAGTGATGGCACCAACACAATGGGCCCTCCGACCTTTGATCACTAATGAGAAAATGCCTTAGAGCTGGATCTCAAGGAGGCATTTCCTCAAAGGAGGCTTCTTTCTGTGATAACACCAGCTTGTGTCAAGTTGACACACAAAACCAGCCAGTACAGTGTGTGTGTGTGTGTGTGTGTGTGTGTGTGTGTGTGTGTGTGTGTACATGAGTGCCGATGTCCTCAGAGGACAGAAGAGGGAGTCAGGTCATTTAGAGATACAGTTAGTGGCAGTTGTGAGCTGTTGAACATGGGTGCTGGAAACCAAATTTGGGTTTTCTCAAAGAGTAGTATTCAAGTTGGGTGTAGTAGCATAAACCTTTAATCCCAGTACTTAGGGGGCAGAGGCAGGCAGATCTCTAAGTTTGAGACCAGCCTGGTCTACATAATAAACTCCAGGACACCCAGGGCTACATAGTGATATTCTATCTCAAAGGCAGAAAAAAAGACAAGTATTCACCCTTAACCATATCTCCAGACTGAATTTCAACACACAGACACACTTTCTGTTTTTAATTTTTTTTTTTAAAAAAAAAAAAAAAGGAATCCCTTTATTAACTAATTAGCTTAGTTTTTAGGATATTTGGGAGAAATGCAAGTAATTTATATCTATGCTTCCCACACTTCCCGTCAATTCCCCGTTATATAAGGTGGTCCTCCACAAACTGAAAACTAGTCCTTTTCCCAAGCATCCACAGCCTCACTGATCTGCATCCAAACAACCTTAAACAAACGCCACACCCAACCCTCTAGGCTTCTGCTAACCATCCACCCTGATAATGCTGAGCTGCCACTGTGGATGTTCCCTCAGAGGACAGCTCAACTCCAAACCAATTTCTGTACTCTGTACAGATGTCTGCCTGGGACCTGCCCCTTACTTGGCTTAAAGACTCCCCTTGGAACAGCACAGCACAGGGAATCATGAGCTACACACTGGGCTTTTTCATTCCACTAAATTATGCCATACAGACCCTTCTGTACACTCCAAGCAGACACACAAACAAATGGAATAAAATCACCAACTGAAAACACTGAAGGGCTCAGCACAGCATGTACTATTCTGCTACTAGATGGGTAATTTCTGCAAAGAAGACCCCTTAGCCAAGAGACAATGTCGGTAAGAGAGCTTGATGCACTGAGACTGATACTGTTGAGGTACCCCCTCTTCCTCCAGAGTTACACACCACAACTCGGCTCAGACAGAATCCCAAGGTAGACCCTGAGCCCTGAGTTACAGCAGCCAAGTATTCTCATCTGACGATTTCTGGGTCCAGGACGTTCCGAGAACCACTCCCCCTCCTGTGGGTGACCCACTCCCGTGGCTCACCAGAAGGTGCACAACAAGCCTGTGGTTGTTCCAGTGGCAGCTGGAGAATGGCGGGATGAGAACAGACATGATACTTTGCCCACCCCCCAAGAAAAGCTTGAGTTAGCATAGCAAGGGGCCCACATTTCCTCCATGCCTCAAGTAAATCGTGGCATGAAACACACATGCTAAAGGTAGCAGGGACCCACCTCTGCTCCTTAGCCCAAGCCAGGCAGTTTATTGAATGCTTTCAGTACACTAGCTCATTTCATCCTTTCTGAAGCCTTAGAAGGGACTTACAATTATTCTCCCATTTCACAGGGGTAAAGACTGAGATCTTTCGCAAAAACGTTTAGTCATGTAAATAGGAATTATGGGAGTCAGGACTTAGAGCCAGGGTTCAAACATGGACCTCAACCCTGATCTATCAGTCAGAATTAGAATCTATTGAAATAGATATATTTAGATGTCAATAGGTGTGTGTGTGTGTGTGTGTGTGTGTGTGTGTGTGTGTGTGTGTGTGTGGTATATACATGGGCATGGCAGTAGAGAGAGCAGAGAAGAACAGCAACTATCCTGGTCAATTGCTCTCCACCTTATTCCCTTGAGATAGAGCTCCTCACTGAACTTGAAACTAGGCTGGCAACCAGCAAGACCCAGCAATGCTCCTGTCCCTGTCTCCCACAGCACCAGGGCTACAGGACCTGGGTATATATAGCTTTAACACAGGTCCTCAGGATTTGAGCTTAGGCCCTCACGTTTGCCCAGCAAATGCTCTCACCCACTGGGCCAGCTCCCCAGCCATAGATAAATGTGTTTTAAAGAATGGCTGCCTGCCATTGTGTGTGCCATAAAGCCTGCAATGCATATGACAGGCCAGCCTCAGCTGGAAACACAGGCAGAAGTTGCTGCTCTCCTCTGCAAGTAAATTTCTACTTCCCCAGGAGACCTCGGAGTTTGTTCTTGGAGCCTTTATTTAATTATATAAAGTTCTTCTGCACTGACTCACGTGTCACCTGCATCTACAAAGCACCTGCAGTGCAACATTCAGACTAGTGTTTGGTGACATAACTGGGAACAATGGTCTAGCCAAGGGGTCGCAGGCATCACTTATTGAAATAGCCCATTGTACCTCACGAACACATACACCATTACATAGAATCAAAAACTGAGGACTGGGATGTAGTTCGCTGATAGAACATCAGCCTGGGATATTCGAGAGCCTGGGTTCAAGCCACATGGCAATACATGAAAAATTTTGACATTTAAGAAAATGGACGGATTTCTGAGTTCGAGGCCAGCCTGGTCTACCGAGTGAGTTCCAGGACACAGCCAAAGGCTATACAGAGAAACCCTGTCTCGAAAACCAAAAAAAAAAAAAAAAAAGAAATGCTAATGAGTGAGTGTGATTTGATCCTTATACACTACATTTGCACCCCATAAATAGGTACAATTTAAATAACAATAATCTCCTGGGCCTGGGGGCACAGGTCTATAATCTCAGTTACTTGGGGGGGGGGGGCAAGGTAGGAGAATCAACCATTCAAGGCCTGTTGGGGCTACAGAGTGAGTTCAAGGCTATCCTGGAAATGTAGTGAGACCTTATCTTAGAATGAAAAGTAGCCAAGATTGGCAACATGGATCAGTGGCTAAAAACAGTCACTTGCATTCATGTTGCATATATACACACAGATACACATACATACATGTTAATCCACATGAAAATAAAATATTTCTTAAAAAATTTAGAGTCTTCAGCTAAGTGTTTATGAGATGGGGGAGGGGGGAGGGAATTGTCTACAGCAGATCATCAAGAACTGGAATTTCCAGCTGGTGAAATAGCTCGGTTCTTGCCAAGTATGTACAGACCATGGGTTCGATCCCCAGCATCACAAGATGACAAAAAAGAGAGTTTGAAATCCAACTAGGATAGGAAAGCCAAGCATGTATGAAGAATACCTCAATTCACTAACTCATTCATGTCTTATGACAGGAAAAAATAAACAAGTGACATGAATGCAAATCAAGTCTCCAGCACCAGAAACCTTCCCTGGCTGCAGAAGATACAACAAAGAGCAAAGCGGAGAGGACCCCTCACAACTAGTCACAGAGATAAAGCTGCAGAGAAATTATGGTATAGGGATGTCTTCAAAGATGAGCCTAGTGTGCACAGACAAAAAGGAAAGGAAAGAACACATCAAACCAAGGGACTTCTGGAAGGTTCTTACCTTGGTGGGCTTCAGTCAAAGCCCCATGTGTTACCTGCACCTACCTGGTACATAGGTTCACTCAAGCACCTGACAGAAGAAGGGATAAAGAAAGGAGACATTTCCCAGAAGCCAGTGGGAGTTGAAACATCCTGAATGTCCTCAGCCTGAGGTAGGAAAGTGGGTCTTGTCATCTTCCTCTGTTTCCCAAGTCTCTGAGCTGTTCTTCCACCAGGATCCCAAACTCCTCCAACAGGTTCTAGGGGGTGTGATTCACCTCATTTCTGACTCACAGGGGGAATAATGTCTACCATTTAGTTTCTCCTGTGGTACTTAGTCACATAGCAACACTCTTGAAAAGGCATTGTTCTTCAGAGCCTATGAGAAAAACGTGAAGATCCAGGACAGAATAGAAAGTCTTCCTTGAGATTTGTGATTTGCTTTCCTGGCAGGAGGTTATCATGGCTTATGGTTGTGTCTGTGTTTTTTGTTACCTCCCTGCATACCAAAGGCTTGACAACTTTTAGAATACAAAACAGCAACGCCAGAAAATCCCTGTTGTTTCCATAGTTAATATTCACACTAAATGAAATCTGATTTGATTTACTGGTTTCTTGACCTCATTTTTCTAGAGTTTTTTGTGTCAAGAATATTGGCAAAAAAAAAAAAAAAAAAAAAAAAAAAAAAGCCGGGCAGTGGTGGCGAATGCCTTTAATTCCAGCATTTGGGAGGCAGAGACAGGCGGATTTCTGAATTCGAGGCCAGCCTGGTCTACAGAGTGAGTTCCAGGACAGCCCAGGCTACACAGACAAACCCTGTCAAAAAAAAAAAAAAAAACAAAAGAAAAGAAAAAAAAACAAAAAAAAAAAGAAAAAAAAACGAAAAACAAAAAAAAAAAACAACAACAAAAACAAGCAAAAAACCCAAAAAAACAAAATAAAAAAATAAAATAAAATAAAAGATTTATTGTATATCCAGAAATCTCCCTACCCGATAGTTTCCTGAAATAGGTACTACTGTCACGACACCATAAAGATTGGCATTTATGATCAAAACCCACTCTCACAAGGAAAACAAGAAAGATTAGGGAGACCTGTGGGGTTTTGCTTCATAAATGCAAATCAAGTGTCTAGCACCAGAAATCTTCCCTGGCTGCAGAAGGCAGAACCCAGTCCCAGGACAAGTAGTAACCACCAAGGAAATCAAACATGATTCTGAAGGTCTATCAGAATGTAGTCTGGGGCTTTATGAAGCTGACAGCTAAGGCAAATTTGGTGGTGCGCGCCTGTAACCCCAGCCCTCAGGAGACCAAGGATAATGAATCTGAGGGCTTGCATTTGTTTCATTTTAGTTTGTTTTGAGACATGAGTGTGTAGGTGTGTAGGGGTCTCTGTGTGGGTGTAGGTATGTAGGTGTTGGGGGCATGTGTAGGTGTTGGTGGGGGTGTAAGGATTTTGAGTCCTGGCTGTCTTGGAACTCATTCTGTAGACCAGGCTGGCCTCAAACTCATAGAACCACCTGCCTCTACCTCCTGAGTGCTGGGATTAAAGATGCACACCACTGCCAACCCACTAAGTGCCTCTTAAATGCTGGAACCTAACAGAGTGTTTGAGGTTACTGGGGACACACCCTTGAAGAGGATAGTAAGACTCTAGACTTCATTTTACTTTCTGGCCATAGCTGAGGTAAGGGGGCGGGGCACTTGTTCCACCCTACATTCCTACAATGAAGTCCTGCTATGTGCTCAAAGGATAACCATGAGGTAAATCCTGTAGGACAAAACAAACCTTTCTTCTTTATTACCTATCCAATAGAGTGTTTGTTGAAGTGTTGAAAAAGAACTCCTGAAGATGTTAGATTAATGAATTTGACATCATACACTGACAAAATTCTGGAGGAATAAGTATAAGGGAAATACCTTGAGAACATAAAGAAGAGAAGAAGTTACCCAGGTCAGTAAAAAATTCACTGCAAATATCCAAGAGAGGATTGAGGGTATCAAAGCCAAAGACTGTTTTCAACATTAGTAGCTTGACTATATAAGGTTTTGATAAACTCTCTTTTACCCTTTTGAGGTGTTGATGGAAAAATAGAAGCTGGATTAGAATCAAACTCAGGTTAACTTCCTCAAAAATATTTACTTCCTGTGAGTAGACAGTCCTTTGATGTAAATGAAGCCGCCTCATCTAAACCAATAGCTGGGGGCAGCCTGTGTGTGTGTGTGTGTGTGTGTGTGTGTGTGTGTGTGTGTATATGTAGGTGTGTGGGGGTATATTTGTGTGTGTGTGTTTGTAGATGTATAGGTGTGGGAGTATGTAGGTGTGTGTGTATAGGTGTGAAGGTGTATGTGTGTGTGTGTGTAGGATAGGTGTGTATGTGTGTGTAGGTTTGTAGGTGTGGGGAGTTGTGGGTGTTTATGTAGGTATGTAGATATAGGTGTGTAGAAGTGAGCAAGTGTATGTGTGTGTATGTGTGTGTGCACGCTAAGAGTGTGCTCCACTGCTACACACACCCCTAAGTTTACAATATGCATTTTCACGTTGAATATTAAACTGAGGGCCCACAAATCCTAAACACACTCTCCTACTGAGCTACACCCCAGCTCCCCTTTTAACTACTGTGAAGGCATTAATGCAACCTTCTTTAAGAGAGGCCAGAGTGAACTGAAGATATACATAATAAAAATGCATAGGCCAGAGGGGGGTTGGATTTAATGTTCATTTTACCTCAATGAACTTATAAAACATTTTTTAGAAAATTCACCTAGCTGACTCCACCCACATTGTTATACATAGGAGAGTCAATGTTCTGTTTTTTTTTCCTTCATTCCTTTCTGCTCTGTTTTGATTTTATAGATACAATCTGAATTTGTAACACAGGCTGCCTCTAAACTCCTAATCCTCCTGCCTCAACCTCCCACATGCTAGGACTACAAGTGTGCACAAGAAGTAGGCTTCTTGGCTCAGCTTCTGAACCTAGCATTTCTTCTACTTCATTCATGAGTGCTCTCACTTGAGACATAAACTTGACATCAAAGTGCCTCTCTGACCTTAAGCCTATAGACCAAAGATGTTAACTATGACCCTACAATCAAATAGAGACTATGACTTTGCTAATGTCGAGTGCTCATTTAGAATAGCATTCTCATTTTATTAATATATTACCTAGATACCATGTCTATCAGATGTGTAAGTATCTCTTCCTGAATATAGCTATCTTTCCTAAGAAACCTGGTTGACATTCAGCTGAACGGTTATTCAATGAATAGATAAATGGGTGCAGTTTGTGCCATTGTAGTTTTTTGTCATGATTGAATTTTTCTAATGTTACATTAAGAGAGATCTGGCCTTGAATCTAGCCCACAGAGAGCTTTAATATATGCTTTTCTGAAGGGTAAACTCCAGTTCCACCCAGCTTTAACAAGGAGCTGGACTTGAAAACCCAGAGACTCCTTGAAATCACCAAGAACGTCCATTGTGAATTCCACAGCTCCTAGTTCTGTTGCTGATGTGATATTAAAAGGCAGCAAGTTTACTAATTTATGAAAGTGCTATTGTTATCAATTCTGGGCCATGAGGAATCGTGCAAGGGTGGTTAGGGTCTGAACAAGGAATAAACATGAGAATCGCTGCTCTGCAGTAGGCAGTGCTGGCAGGGAAGACCAATGGGAGAAAACTGATCAAGGGTGATGGTTCAATGTAGGGACCATTAAATGTTAAAGAACAAGGGACCTAGAAACACTTAGATGTCAAAATGACACAAGATCCTGATGGAAAATAATTGGTACTTATTTGCATATAATTTCGTATATGTTTTGTAAAGTTAATTGAGGTCAAAATGAACATTGAATTCCCCTTGGCTCATGTATTTTCTTGTATGTATCCTTAGTCCCCTCCAGCCTCTGTTGAAGGAGGTCACATGAACCCACTTGCAGAAGGGGCGAGAGAGAGATGAGTATTGCATAGCCAGAGAGTATGTGCTTAGCATTCTTAAGGCACTAAAACAAAATTAGAAGTCTCCTTGGTCCAGCCTAAACCCAAATTTTCATCCTCCTATGTTGCTAAGTTTCCTGGCCTAGCAGCTCTAATCTTACATCCATCTTCACAGCTTCCCTTCCGCTCCCTCCCCTTACCCAGGATGGGAACCCAAGCCAGGACCTGTGCATGCTAAGCAGGGCTTTTACCACTGAGCCACATCCCCAGCCTCTCCCATCACCATCTCAATATTAGGGTACCAATCAGAGCATTCACACCTAACTAATAATCACCTGTGTTTCTCAACATGATCTTTGCTTTTTAAAGAACAAATCTGAAATGCAGAGAGGCTTAATGTATGGGCCAAACCTCCAGCTGATAACAAGAATTCATGACTCTGAAAGTCACACTTTTAATTAACCTCATGCTGCACTGCAGCTGTGGGAGCAGAGAGCCTCAGAGGGCTGTCTAGAACCTGGACACCCATCATTCTGAGCATCACCTGGCTGTGCAGCATCAAAGAGACAGTGGAGATATAGAAGGCCATTCTGTTCACATGCCCTTCACTACCAGCCTAGAAGAACATCTTGGGGTTCAAAAGCTTGCTATCTCAGGCTACCCCAATTTCCATGAATGCATACTTTGCAAGGTGGGAGGCTCTGACACTCCTAGCCTTGGCTGACATATTTCTCCTATAACTTAGTGCTAAGAAGTACAGCATTCTGACACTGAGAGAGGTAGAGGGTGACCTTAAAGAAGCCACAAGCTTCCTCTCTCCTTAACAATGAGGCAGAAACACTACTCACGGGGATGGGGGAGATAAGAAGAAGAAGAATGGGTGAAAGGATAAAAATGTATAATATATATAAATTAACCAATGGCATCAATGACCACAGTATTGAGTCAAGATTATGTAAGATCATACAAGTTTTTGAAGGAATTGTCTCCCCGTAGTCTCTGGTCTTTGAATACTTGGTCCCCAGTTCATGGTGCTGTTGACTAGGTTTAAAAGGTATGGCCTTCTTCACAGGAGGCAGGTTTTGAGAGTTTAAAGGCTCAAGCCACTTGGAGTTTATTCTCTCTGTTTTGTGCTTGTGGTTTAAGACAGGAGCTCTTGTGGCGCGTGGTGGGAGCTAAGAAGGTAGAAGCAAGCAGACCTCTGCACGTTCCAGGCAAGTCTGGTCTACATAGTGAACTCTAGGATATCCAGAGCTATAGAGAGAGACTCTGTCTAAATAAAATAAATAAATACATAAGATGTGAGCCCTCAGCTTCCTGTCCCAGCTGCCATGCCTTTCTGCTTGCCTCTCTTCCCTGCCATGATGGTGACAGTGATGGAGTCACCCTTCTAGAACTTTAAGCCCGAATAAACCCTTCCTTCTATGAGTAGCCATGGTCATGGTGTTTCGTTATGACAATAGAAAAGTAACCAAAACAGATGGGAAATGAATGGGCTGAGAGACTTTTTGTTGTCTATTGCTCTGTAGATGTTTACTTGGGAGTCATGCAAATATATTATATATTCATAAGCCAAGCACAGCCCAACAAGATGGCGTAGCAGGTAAAGGTGCCCACCGTCATGCCTCACAACCTGAGTTTGATCCCTGGAATCCATGTGGTAGAGAACTGGTTCCCACAAGCTGTTTTCTGACCTTCACACATGGACCATGTGTGACAGACAGACAGACAGACAGACAGACAGACAGACAGACACTCACGTACATACCTAAATAAATGTAATAAAAAATAATTAAAACAGAAAATAAAAGTCAAGCACATTGATTTTAAATTATAAAAAAGTATTTACTGTCATAAATATTGACATCGTTTACTTCGAGAGAGAGAGAACTCAATGGCAGAAGGATGATAATCTAGGACCACAAATGAGACACTCAAAACAACGGCAATGTGCCCTCTTTTAGGTTGAGCATCTCCAAATCCACAATCAAGGGCTTAGCAGGGCACTGATCCTGTTAAAACTTTGTGACTTGTAGCCAGCATTCCCTAAGTTCTGAATATTACTCTATTCTCTCTTCCTGCCCTCATGTAACATCTCCCCAGTTGTTCTCTTGCCAGGTTCCTTTTGATGAAGATACTTTAAGGTCCTCTTCTCCCCAGTATGACCCCAAATTTAAAAAATAAATCTTCAACAACCCACTTCCCACAGAAGATGGCATCCTGAGGACTTCATTACATTTTTGCCTTCCAAATGTCCCAGGCACTATGCAACCATCACAAACAGTAGGGAGAAATTTCTCAGTTTTCTTTCCTATGGTTATATATTGTCTTAGTTAGGGTTTCTATTGCTGCAATGAGATCACCATGACCAAAGAGCAAGTTGGGGAGGAAAGGGTTTATTCAGCTTACACTTCCAGGTCATACACGTCACTGAAAAAAGTTAGGATTGGAACTCAAGCAGGACAGGAACCTGGAGGCAGGAGCTGATGCAGAGGCCATGGAGGGATGCTGCTTACTGGCTTGCTCAGCCTGCTCCCTTATAGAAACCAGGACCACCAGCCCAAGAATAGCACCACCCATAATGGGCTGGGCCCTGTCCCATCAGTCACTAATTAAGAAAATGCCCTACAGGCTTGTGTACAACCCAATCTTCCAAAGGCACTTTTTCAAGTGAGGCTTCCTTCTCTCTGACGAGTCTAGCTTGTGTCAAGCTGACATAAAACTAGCCAGCACAGGATACTGTATGAGAAAAGAAGCTATTTTCAATAAAGAGAAAGCAGAATTTTGTCTGTACTTGCTTAATTTTGCTAAGGTAGGGCATATTTTTGTTTGTGTGTTTCTTTCCCAGAATACTAAAATACAGTTTAAAATACGTGTACACACACACCCATGTCTCCACACAAGGGAAGTGCATGCATGCTTACACAAGCCTTCAGTCGTTTTAAGGTTTTCATTACTTCAATACAGTCATCAGGAAACCCCCGCCTCACCCTCTCCCAGAGTCCTGATAACACATTGACTCAAAGCTTCATTCCTTTTGGGTTTGTATTCTTCTTTTACAAATCCAAGAAAGGGGCACAGAAGTAGCATCTAGGATCCTCCTTGTCAGCATTTATTAATTACCCAATAAAACCTAATTGCTCCATCATTAATTCTGATGACACTCATTCACCCAGAAAGCCTTGGGAAATTTCAGTGGCACACAGCAGCTGATGCTTCCTTCCATGGTGACATCCTGGAGGAATGGTTTGTTACATTGAAAAGGCAGTTTAGTTGTGTGTTAGCAACAACTTAGGATCTGGGCAACAACTTAGGATCTGGGGGAAGGCTGACAGAAGCGTCTTCCTCTTACAGAGATTCTAGCCTGGAAATTCCACACCCAGTTGATGAAAGACCTCAATGTGTGCCCTTCTATTGAAAAGATCTACTGACAGTGTGGGGGTGCATGCCTGGAATCCCAGCCCTCAGGAGGCTGTGGCAAGATGACTGCACAGGTCTAAGGCCAGTCTGAATTCTCTCTCTCTCTCTCTCTCTCTCTCTCTCTCTCTCTCTTTCTCTCTCTCTCTCTCTCTCTCGCTCTCTCTCCCTCCCTCTCTCCCTCCCTCCCTCTCCTTCACTCTCTCTCCCTCCTTTCTTCTTTCTCCCTCCCTCCTTCCCTCCTCCCTCCCTCCCTCCTTCTCTCTCTGTTTCTCTCTCCCTCCCTCCTCCTCCCTCCCTCCTTCCTGCTCCCTCCCTCTTCTCTCTCACTCTCTCTCCCTCCCTCCCTCACCCTCCCTCTCTCCTTCATTCTCTCTCTCTCTCTCTCTCTCTCTCTCTCTCTCTCTCTCACACACACACACACACACACACACACACACAGACACAGAGCAAACAACACAAGATTCTATGGAACTGAAAACTTGGAGCCAGTTTGATACATAAAGAAATAAGTTTCTATTTAGTCAGCCATCCATCTGTCCATCCATTCAACTGTCTGTCCACCCATGCATGAAAATGTCTTCTCTAAATGTGCCTGCTGATAAATCTTACCTGATGACTTTTGTTTAATGTTTTTCAACAGAAAACGGGGAAACTTTTACTCACTGTACTGATTGCTGCAGCGTGTGTAATTCAGGACAGAGCACATATCTGGCATAAACTAGACACACTCATCCCCAGCACTGTATAATAAAATCTGTTTGACCACATATATGTGTGGTCATACATGTGTATACATACACCACACACACACAGAGAGAGAGAGAGAGAGAGAGAGAGAGAGAGAGAGAGAGAGAGAGAGAGAGAGAGGCACAGTCTCACTATGTATTCCTGGCTAACCTGGAGCTTTCTATTTAAACTAAGTAGTCCTTGAATTTACAGAGGTGCACTTTCTGCCTCCGCCTCCGCCTCTCTCTGCCTCTCTGCCTCTCTCTCTGCCTCTCTCTCTGCCTCTCAAGCATTGGAATTAAAGACATGCACCACCACACCAGCTTTACCTAGCACCTTCTGTTGTTATGATGTGCTAGATTCTGCCAATCACCGTGCACAGCAGAGATAGAAACAAAGCCCTTCTGCGCTCAGTAAACTTATCATCAGTTAAAGGAAACAGACATGAACAGTTAGTGTCTGTGCTAACGTTAAGCAGGGTGGCATTGTACCTGGAGCACACGTGGCGCTGCATTGAGTAACTCTGTGATAAAGATATAAGCCATCAACAAATGCTGATAATGCTCCCCGGCTTGTGGCAGGAGGTTTTAAACAAAATTAAAGCAATGGGGAATAAAGTTACAGGACACATGCAATAGAAGTGAAATGGAGAGACAAACAGGCTGGTGGAGGAGGCGCTAAAGACGCTTATGACAGCTGGGGTGTGGCTCAGGGGTAGGACTCTTCTAGAGCATGTGTGGAGGCCCAAGTTACAGCCCCAACCCTGCAAAAGAAAGATGCTACAAGACATGAACTTAATGGATAAGAATATAGTTAGAAGCCAAGGGGTAGGAGCACATGCTTTTAATGCCAGCATTCGGGAGGCAGAGGCAGGTAAATCTTTGAGTTCGAGGCCAGCCCAGTTGATAGAGTGAATTCCAGGGCAGCCAGGGCTACACAGAGAAAGCATGTCTCAAAAACACAGAAATAAAGGGAAGAAAGAGAGGCGGGGAGGAAGGAAGGAAGGAGAGAGAGGGAGGGAGGAAGGGAGGGAGGGAAGGAGAGAGGGAGGGAGGGAGAGAGGGAGGGAGGGAGGGAAGAAGGAAGAAGGAGAGAGAGAGAGAAAGAGAGAGAGAGAGAATATTATTTTGAAATTTCTTTGATCACCAGGTGGTGGTGGTGCACGCCTTTAATCCCAGCACTTGGGAGGCAGAGGCAGGCGGATTTCTGAGTTCGAGGCCAGCCTGGTCTACAGACTGAGTTCCAGGACAGCCAGGGCTACATGGAGAAACCCTGTTACGAAAAAAAAAATTTAATTTTTTTGATGAGAATCATGAGATTCTAGTCTGAGCAAGACCAGGAGGGAACCCTGTAAGTTCTTGATGCATCAAAGACATGACATTAGCCTGTGGCCTATGGAGTAATTCTGTGGGACAAAAATCCAGAAAAGAGTTTAGGTGAGGACAAAGCCGGTCTCAGAAGCCAGCTGAAGAAGTGTGAGAGAAAAAGGGAGCTGCAGGAAAGTGGTTGGTATAATTGACTTGTGCTCAGGAATACAATTGTATGCCACAGAAAATGTTCTACTTAAAGCCAGTATAGACTGGAGCAAGGGCAGAAAAAGGAGATATGGGGCTATCAGGAAGGAAATCTCTGTATTAGGTCACCTTCAAGCAGACTGTACCTTGGGTTTTCAAGGCCCTTCGTAGCCTTACCATAGATCATTTCATCTCATTCAGCTGAGATGTCTAGGAGACTCAGTCTATATATAATTATGCCCATGTTACAGATGAGGACAATGGAGGCACACCCATAGTAAGTGGCTTGACAACAGTAGAACACTGCCTGCTTGTCAGCTTTCAGATCACTCATCTTTCTCCTAGACCTCAGCCAGCTTCAAGCAGGTCTGTCTTTACTCCACATTGAGAACTATTTACTCAGAAGCAGTTTGTGATATAGTGCAAACCTTTGAATATTTGGAAGTTTAAAACCGAGTGTCTTGGCCCAATGGTTCAGAGCACTTGCTGGTTTTGCACAGTGTGAGGGGTTGGGGCCTGAGGTCACAGTTGTCTGTAATTTTGATTCCAGGGACCAGGCAGTCTTTTCTGGCCTCCTTAAGACACCAAGCATGCACATGGTACACATACATTTGTACAAGCAAAACTGCCATACACAAAAAATTAAAATAAATAAATCTTTTTTTAATCCAGTACCCCTTCTTCCCTCCCTTTCTCTCTGTTTCTATCTCTCTTCTTTTCTCTGTCCGTCTCTGTCTTTCCATGTCTCTCTGCCCTTCTCTGTCTCTAGTCTTTGTGTGTCTCTGTCTCTGTCTATCTCTCTGTGTCTCTATCTCTCTGTGTCTCTTTCTCTGTCTCTCTGCCTCTCTCTGTCTCTCTTTGTGTCTCTGTGTCTCTCTGTTTCTCTGTCTCTGCCTCTCTTTATGCATGTCTTTGTGTGTCTGTGTGTGTCTGTTTCTGTCTCTGTCTCTCTATCTCTCTGTGTCTCTTTTTGTCTCTCTGTCTCCCTCTCTGTCTCTCTCTCTCTCTGTGTCTCTCTCCCTATGTCTCTCTGTCTCTTTCTCTGTTTCTCTCTGTCTCTCTCTCTGTCTCTCTCTGTCTCTCTCTCTGTCTCTCCCTCTCTGTCTCTCTCTCTCTGTCTCTCTCCCTATCTCTCTCTGTCTCTCTCTGTCTCTCTCTCTGTTTCTCTCTGTTTCTCTCTCTCTCTGTCTCTCTCTGTCTCTCTCTCTGTCTCTCTCTGTCTCTCTCTCTGTCTCTCTCTGTCTCTCTCTGTCTCTCTCTGTCTCTCTCTGTCTGTCTCTCTGTCTCTCTCTCTCTCTCTCTCTCTCTCTCTCTCTCTCTCCTGCTAGCAACAGCGCTGGGATCTACAGTGAAGCAAATGTTAGTAGTCAACTTTTAAACTTTGGGAATGGTGTCATTAAGGGAGCAACAGCCACAATAACAGGACTACAATAAAACAGTCAGTACTAATACGGAGTGAATGGGAAGAATTGTTTGTTACACTGGCTGAGGAATGTGGATCAACCTTCTCATGCCTCCCTCACTGCCTTGTCTACAGCATTAACAAATGGCTTTTGTGTCCCTGTCTGTGTGACTGCGGTATGTAACTGGACAAGCAGTCACTTCACTCGAGAAGACTTTCTACATAACGGCTTATATCTCCTCATGGCCCCCGCTGCAGCCTTATGACCTGTGTGGACTGAAATGCTATTCCAGAAAGTGGTAATCTGGGTTGGCTATTTTTTTCAGCCTGTGGCCTTACTTTGAGACATCACTAACTCCAGCCGGCCCTGCTTTGTACTTGGTTGGCAGGTTTTCCGTTCACACAGCCTACCAGGTTCATGGCCTCCTTCAGACACTTCTTAGAACTACTTGGGCTGTCTTTGTGGGTGGCTTTTTATTTTTTAAACTTTAGTGAAGGAGAAACAGGAGTTGTTATTACTCTTTGTAAATGGGGCCACTTCGGGTAAAGTGACTTCTGAGATCAGGTTTTTTTTTTTTTTTTTTGCTCGTCTCCCTCGGGCCATCTTTCCCCCATTATTCAGTAATTACCATTATTTCTGCTTTCTTGATTGTTAGAGTCCAGCTTTTAGTACACTTTCCAAATTTGTCTTCTGTTCCATCACTTAAGTCTTTATACAGTGAAAAATTCCTCCCAAGCTGTCTCCGCAACTCCCAAATCCTGGGCTCAGCGATTTCTTAGGTTAAGCTTTGGGCAAGATGTAGAAGAGATAATTACAGCTGGACCGAAGGATTAAAAACTCCAAATCAAAAGAACAAATTACGGGCAGTCTTGGAAGGAGGCTTATTGCTTTCTCTGTATATTAAAATCTGATCCCATAACCTCCGTGTGAATGGAAGGGGAGGCCGCTTGCCCATTCGACATCCGTCTGTCTGTTAAGTGGTAACAGGAGAATTCGTTTGCTGGAAGTCCTGACCATCTCCAGGTACCAAGGCTCAGTCTAGCAACTGAGGCCAAAAGGTGGCTTTTTAGGCCTCCCCAGAGCTAACCTACTTCTGAAGAAGCTACAGGAATATGTGAGAATTTACTTGGCTGTTTTATTAGATATTCGGGTGGCAGTGTCTGTACCAAGATACGGATCTGGGATATTTTGAGGAAGTCTTAGTAATTAAACCCAGCACCTCCTGTGCACTAAGCATGCATCCTCATCCTGCCACAGAACTCCAGCTCTCAGCCAAGGCTGTCTTCTTCCTTCCTTGTGGTTTTGTTTTGTTTTGGGTTTTTTTTTTTTTTTGGATTTGCTTGATTTTTTTTCCTTTCTTTCTTTCTTTCTTTCTTTTCTCTCTTTCTTTCCTTATTTTTTCTTTTCTTTCTTTTATTAAATTTCTATTATTTGTTGTTTTTTCAAGACAAGGTGTCTCTATACCGCCCCCTGACTTTTCCTGGAACTCACTGTGTAGACCAGCCCGACTTTGAGCTCAGAGATCCTCCTGCTTCTACCCCCTGAGTGCTGGAATTAAAGGCATGTGCCAGAACACACACAGCATAAGGTGTTTTGCATTAGTAAAATTCTGTCACATTTTTGGAGATAGCAACCAGACTGGCCTGAAACTCACAGAGAACTGCCTGCTTCTGCCTCCTCCTGAGAACTGATATTAAAGGAGCACCCTACCACCCCTGGACTGCCTTTTCTTCCTTCCTTCCCTCCTTCCTTCCTTTCTTTAATTTTTAAAATGAAATTAATGTGTATGAATGTATTCTCTCTCTCTGTGTGTGTGTGTGTGTGTGTGTGTGTGTGTGTGTGTGTGTGTGTGTGTTTGTACATATGTATGTGTACTAATGCATGCCTGGTGTCTAACGAAGTCAGAAGAAAGCTTAGGACCCCTTGGAAGTGGAGTTGTAGATAGTTGTAAGTCATCCATGTGTGCTGGGCATTGGACCCAGGTACTCTACCAGAGCAGCAAATGCTCTTAATCACTGAGTCATCTCTCCAGGCACACCACCGCGACTTTAAAGAAATAAACAAACCTATTTAATATACATGATTGTTTTGCCTTCATGTATGTATGCGATTGAAAGCATACCTGAAGCCTGAGCTGATCAGAAGAACCCTTGGAGCTGGAGTTACAGACAGTTGTGAGCTGCCATGCGGTTGCTGGGAATTGCATCTGCGTCCTCTGGAAGAACAGCCAGGGCCCTTAGCCGCTGAGCCATCCCCCTTAACAGCTGCGCTTTTATCCCCTGGTGCTGGGGATTGAACCTTTGCTTCACCCAAGTATTCCACCAGTGTGCTGCACTCATGGTACTGATAACCTTAAACGTAAGAACCAGAACCCTTAAGTCAAGTCTTCCAGTTGGCCCAATGGCTTATTAAACCTTTATTTCATTATCGCCTCCTCCAAGGAGAAGAAAATAAATTCAATTTAAAAATCTAACAAGCGAAATTAAATCAAAAGAAATGTGATGTTGTCGGTTAAGGTTGAGCATGAAGGACCACAAATATTCATTGTAAGAGCTGAGATTATTTTGTTCCCCGAGAGATGATTTTTGCCCCTTTGAGGGTAGCATCATCCCAATTGGGAACACATTTCCTACCCTGATTCCACATATCAAAATGACTAACTCCTTTTTTGATGTTTAAAACATTATAGGGGCTCCCCCCTACTGTTCTTTTGCTGTGCCCCTCCCCCAACACACACACACACACAAAACCTGGAAACTTCTCAGTGAGATTTTTTTTTTTTAAATCACTAACAATGGAATTTCAGTTTGAATAAATGCATAAACAGGCGACAAAATAAAGTACAAAAACTGATGGTTGAGGAAATCCAGTGTCCTGGTAGACCTGCCTCTTTATTCTTGATTAAGGAGAGTTTCAAACATTAAAGGCTCCTCCAGGTGTTGCCCCAGACAAGTAACCAGTAAGCAAAGACAGTAAAGAGTTTCAAAGCCCACAGGTTTCGCCCACTTTTTGAAGGATGGCAGGTGCAGAAGGCGGTCACAGAGACCCAGTGTGTGTTTGATGTCTTTGTGGCCATTCCTCCACCAGACACAAAACGATGTGGGAAGTAGTAATTATGTCGTCTCAAAAGGAACATTGCAAATTTCCGCACAAAAATGAACACTTAACCTTTCTCACTGTAATGCCTGGACCAAAAGCACAGACAACTGCAGGGCTAATGGCCTGGGCAAGGCAGAACAGAGCACCCCGCAATTAAAAGGGAGGGTAACCCCAAGAAAGACTGTAGAGGTGGGCAGTGGGCTCAACCAGTCCTGCCAAACCTAAGACCCCACAAGATGCAGAAAAGACTCACCGCCTCCTAACAAATGTTGCCTGCATTTAGCCAGGAGCATCTTTAGACTCCCTTCTCATCCGGTCCCTTACCTTCTGCACCCCAAAGAGATACTCAGTGGAAATTCAGTCTGTTCAGCTGTGGCTGCTGCAGACTAGGTGTTGAGAAGCCTGAGATAGGAAAGAACACTCAAGAAGGAGTGTGTGAACTGCCACATGGTCGCAGAGTGGGCAAACATCTCATGAGTGGTTGCAGTTCTAGCTTCACCACACTGTGTACACTCCAGTTAGGAAAGCTAAGATGTCTATGACAATGGACTTTTCCAGACTCCTGTCACAGAGATTTGAGTTCCCCCACAAGTGCCTAAGACGATGAATCTCTTTCAATAAAAAAAACAAGAGTCTGGGGTGTCACTCTGTGGCAGAGAGGGGTAGGGGAGCAGTACAAGTTCTCTTCAAAGATGGCTGGAGTTTTGGCTCTTGAGGCACAGGTTACAGTGGCTGAAAAGGTGATGGCCTGAAACATATGAGGAGGGGGGCTAGTGAAATACAAATATGTGTGGTGACAGGACAGTGGAAGGGAAGGGAAGGCCATTTGTGAGGTAAAAAAGAACCAAGAACCAGCAAGAAGAAGGGAGAAGGGACTAGTGGGGGAGGGGACTACAGGAGGGGAATGAACAAGACCAAAGTGTAACTCTGTGTGTGTGTGTGTGTGTGTGTGTGTGCGCGCGCGCGCATGCGTGCGAACATACCAAAATGTACTGGATGTAGTGTTGTAGGTATTTAGCCTTACTCAAGAGACAGAGGAAAAGTTGGATCTCTGTGAGTTCCAGGCTAGCCTGATCTACACAGCAAGTTCCAAACCAGATGGAGTCACCTAGTAAAACTCTGCCTCAAAACAAGCAAACAAACCAAACAAGAACAAAACAAGACAAAACCAAAAAAATAAGAAGGCAGGAAGAAGGAAGGAATAAAGGAAACAAACAAATAAAATCCATCACTTCATAAGCTGACGTTAAAAATAAATGAAATTAAATGTCTGGGCAGGAGGTATCTGTGAGTTGCAGACCAGTCTGGTCTACATAGTGGTTCCAGGCTAACTTGGTCTGCATAGAGAGTGTTAGGCCAGCCAGGAATACACAATCAGACCCTGCCTCAAAAACAACAAATAAGCAAATAAATAAACAGTTATTAGCATTAGTACTTGAATCTAGACTGCATGGAACATTAATCTGTGCAAAATCAAAATGGCTTTTGATTTCTGCAGCTCTCAAAGGGAAAAGAGAGCTGGGTGTGGTGCCACATGCCTGTAACTCCAGCACTTAGGAGGTAGAGTTAAGAGGATCAGGAGTTCAAGGCCAGTTTCCCCTACTTATCAAGTTTAATGGGAGACTGGATTGGATGAGACCCTGTCCCAGAAGCAGACGGACAGGATACTAATGTTGAATTTGCTTACTGTAACCTTATGATCAAACACATTTGTTGAGTCCTACACAGACTGAGTGCTTGAGATTCCCAGTCTCACCTTCGAATGTTATCAAGCAGATTGTCCCTGCTTTTTGTCTCTCTGTCCTTCACTTTGTCAACACTCGCCCAAGGTAGGTCACTGGTAAAGCTGCTTGGTATCCAATAGGCCCTGAGTGCAATCCCAGGGAAGGGGAGGGGGTTGAGAGGAATTCACCTGCTGGGAGCTCATGTTCTGAGCTTCTGCACAATGAGCTTGGCCATCTTCTTCCTCTAAGCTGGAGGGCTTCTTTCTCCCCACCGCATCTGATGAACCTTGTGTCTATGACAAGCTGTCTGTATCAAACCGTAAAGAAGCAAAGGACATTACAGAGTGTTGTTTTACTTCTGATCTACCGCCTTCTGCACCTCTAGATTTTTGGTTGGTTGGTTGTTGATGATGTTGTTGTTGCTGCTGCTGCTGCTGCTGCTGCTGCTGCTGCTGCTGTTGTTGTTGTTGTTGTTGTTGTTGTTGCACCTGCCAGTTAGGCTGCCCAGTGAAGAAGACAGGCAGTGGCCAACCTTGATGAGCTACAACAGAGCCCTGGGCCTCTGCTCTGCCACCTGGTCAGGGGCAACAAACACCATTGTTGCAGCTGCTGCTTTAATTATGTGTGTGTGTTAAGCGGCACCTTCCTTCCTCTGCCTCCCTTCAGAGGCAATGATGTATGGTTACTTTTTGGTAACTGGATTTCATTAACATTTATGAACTCTCATAAAGTAGTAGAAAAAGCAATTTGTGTGGAAGAATTTTCCACCTCATTAAACAGTGTTCTTTGGTTGGGGGGGGGGGTCAAGCTGATATTTTGTTGTAATTTTTTTTCTTTTTTTGTAGGTCCTTTGTCCTTCTTTTAGCCCTGGAGTGGGTGAAGGGAGAGCTGTTCACACACAACTGGGTCTCTGGAGCCCTATAGAGGGCATGCTAGCGGGAGGGTAGGTTTCCCCCCACACACACTGCGGGCTTTTAAGCCTCCCCAGAGTGTACCCTGGGTATGCACCCTTCCAAACCTCCTTGGCCAAATCTGACTCTTTTGTAATAGGGCCTGGCGGAGGGCAGCTTGTAGTTACTATCTGTGGCGACCTTGGCAAGGATCTGGGGGCCTAAAAGGATTCAAGCCATCTGAACTTGAAGGAGCGCCCCAACCCCTAGGAAGCCAGGCTTCCAGGACCTGGAAGAGAGGCCCTGGCTCTGTCTTTTCAGTTGTATATATAGTCCTGTTGTGGTGTGTGCACACAAAGTACTAATGGAGATAGGTAGGTTTTGGCTGGAGTGTACACCTCCACTGTACAGTCCCCCAAATGGCACTTCCTCTTCAGCCCCTATAGACAAGAGCACCTCTAAACCTTGGTCTTCAAAAAGTGGGGAGTAGGTTTTTTCCCACCCCCACTGCTGGTCCAAGGAAATTGGGGTTGGTGGATCAGACAGTGAGTGGTTAAAGGGACAATCCTTTGTAGAAAGATCCACTTCCAAACCCCCAGGAGGAAGGAAATATGCCTTCAGAACCCCAAGATGCCAGTGCCTAAAGGCATGGTAAAGTCACTAAGGAACTGGGTGACAGGTGCTAGGAAACACTGACATGCAAAGAGACTCCTGTCCTCTAGTCCAAGAATCTGTGTGTCCTCCTTGACAAGAAAGCAAAAGCCCCCCAAAAAAAAGAGAAAGGAAAGAAAGGGAAAAGAAGAGAAGAGAAAAGAAAGATGGTTATTTAATCCTAGTAGCATTGGGTTCAGACAGACAGCTCTGAAATCAGATGATATTAAGGGAAACTTTCAAGGCTGCAGGTGACCAGGACAGGCCCCAAAGCATCTTCCAGCTGTCCTGGGAAGAGGTCTGTGTAGACCCGGACTCCATGCTCTTAGGATTTGCTGAGTCACCCCCGGGCCGCCTGGGGCTTAGCTGTTTCCAGCTGGGCGACTGTGCTCTGCGGCCTTGTGTGTGGACAGGGTGGTGTAATGATTGTTTTGTTTCCTAATATGTAATTACTCTTTGTCATCACTGTTGCGAATCCACCGAGCTTGACTGAAACAGCAAGGTGGAATCAAGTTTGGGGTTGGGATCCAACTCCTGGGCTTCTCCCCAGGCTAAAACTCACCAAAATGGGGAGAGTCCGGGTCACTGATAAGAGGCCATCAAACCTGATCACTAACTTTGAGTATGGAATCCCGATAGATCCTTCCTTTTCTTTTTATTTTTTCTCCCCCCCCCCACCCCTTCTATTTTTGAGACATGTATCACAGACTGACCCGAAACTCTGTATGTTGCCTATGACAACTTTAAACTGACAACCCCCCAACCACAGCTCTGTAGTGCTAGGCTTACTAGGCATACATGATCATGTTCAGTTTGTGTGGCTCAAGGATTCGAACTCACTGCTCCCGATATGTTGGCCAAACACCCTAACTCAAGCAACTGAGTGCAAGAAGTCTCTTTTCTTTTTCGAAATATTTCCACTGAAACAGGGATGGGGTAGGGGAGATTAGGGAGGAGGGGAGGTTAGGATGTTCTTGCTTGGATACTAGGAATTCCTGTTTACTTCCTAGAGATGCTCGCAGTGTACCTGTTATCTTCCCCCCCCCCCCCCCGCATGCCAGCCTCGTGTTCTCCACCGGTGGAGGCGACCCCTCCTGCCTTGTTAGGTTGCCTCACCCTTAGGTTAGGAAAAGACATGGACAAAAAGCAGCTGCCAGGAGCTTGTTCCCAGGAACCCAGAACTGAAGGACCTCACTAGCAGATGCCCCAGGTCCCCAACAGGGCCGCAGGGAGGAAGTTCAGTGCTCTGTTGAGCTGGGTAATACCCGTGTGCTCGCCCGACTCTGCGCTGCCCCCGGTCCATCCGTGCCTGGCCTTGCTGACCTAGCGGTCATCCCAGAAGAAGGACCTGCCGACCCCGGCCGGAAACGAGAGGTCCCGGCCGCAGAAAACGATCCATTTTCTCTACCCATTTGTCCTACAGCTGTCAGGGTAACGCTGTCTCCTAGACGGCCCAGAGAAGAATGCGTTAGAAATTCTTCGCTGGGGAGTCTCCCCAACCCCAAATATATCATTCCGTGGCTTTCCTGACGCCAACCACTGGTCCCTAACCTCAGTCACCTTCTCTCGTTGAAATATGCACATCGCTCTTCAATAATTCAGACACCTGGGAAACTGGACAACTATAATTTTTCCAAACATCCCAGCATCCGGGTTGTCATTCATCATGGGTCTGTTTTATTTGAGATGGGCTTTGTGTGGTTTTGCTGCCCTATTCTATTCCATTTGCATGAGGCTATTTAATGGGCATTTATTTTAGCTTTGAAGATCTGCTTTTAAAATCTAAATCCAGAAAAGCGGGAACGTCCCCTCCCTTGTGGATCGGGGTAGATTTGCCTTTGGGACCCATTGCTTTGAGAAGAGCCCTGCGGGTCCTGATTACGCCTGAATTTTGATTCTGAGACGGGGCACATCGTGAAGATGGTCAGGCTTCCTCAAGCTCAGAGTTTCTTTTTTAACCAACCGTGCTCCAGTGGGTATTCGTGTAGGACACGAGTAATTGTGCCCCAAATGCTTAAATAAATCACTGATGGGTGAAATCACTCGCGCTCACTTAAAGTGTAATGTGATTAAAAGATTATGAGGTTGAAGCTAATATCTTGTCTCCCAGCTCCTGGACCCAATATCTTGACATCAGAAATTTATCAACGACAACTGTCTTCAAATTTCCAGATACAATAGGCGTCTGTGGCCAGCGCATTAAAAGGAACCTCTCGGAAATAAAAATGGGTGTATTGCGTACGTTCTTTACGGTAGTTGTGGTTTTCTCAGAAAAAGACTGGAGACGGAGGCTATGGACAGAGGGTGCTAGCTCAAGTCATCTTTTATTTAAAAAAAAAAAAAAAGTACGCAGGGCGGGGGATGTGACGGGCACTACGTCTGCGAGCTGATTACTGGTGCTCTGAAAGCCACCCCATTCCCCGCACGGTGGGTAAGTCCTTTATCGGGGAAAGCCCCGGCCTCGCCCGCAGCCATTCGTCGCCCGAAGGCGCGCGCTGGGCCGGGGCGCGGGAGCTGCACGGCGACTCCGTAATGACCCGGGTTCGCCGCAGCTGCGCCCTGACCCTTTGTGATGGCGCCGATAGCGCTCGGATGAAATTATGTCCTTCTCCGGGTGTGAAATTACCATGTTTATTAATTGAGCCAGACATTAGCTCTACCTTTTCTTTCTAAGCCGTGAAAATTTGTGATTCAGAGCAAATGGTTCTCCGACAGACGCGGCGCTCCAGGTCCTACCCCTC
Source organism: Arvicanthis niloticus (assembly GCF_011762505.2). Classification (NCBI taxonomy): domain Eukaryota; kingdom Metazoa; phylum Chordata; class Mammalia; order Rodentia; family Muridae; genus Arvicanthis; species Arvicanthis niloticus. The sequence goes on along the minus strand of NC_047665.1, from coordinate 22,636,042 downwards.
CCGTGCCCTCCCCTCCTTTCCCCTCCCCTACCATCCCCTTCCCTACTCCAGCTCCCTTCCCCCACGGCCCGGGAAGTCAGCTAGAGAGCTTTCTAGATGCCGGTACCCGGATCCCAAAGACAAGGCGCCAAGCACATGAGCGCGTGTGAATGGCTATGCGCACGCGGAGGCGTTTTCTTCTCCTGTGAGTGTTATTATCAAAAGTAACAACAGTCTGAATTGCAGCTTTGCCCTCGGAATTCCTGATCAGTAAAACCCAAATCGGCTTCAGGACAAAGAACCATCAATCAGCGACAAAGACAGATTTAGCGTATTAAATCTTTATTAAAGTGAAGTCATTCTTATTGGAATGATGTATTGCGTTGCAGAAAGATTGAATCCCCCCCCCCGCCCCCCAATGCTTGGGATCGAGACTTTGGTGGTGGGAAGCCGCCGCCGATGTTGCGGCGCTCCCGGGTTGTTCTGGGTAGCGATTAGGTGCCTGGGACTCTGTGGGGAGGGGAGTGTCCCTAGCTGGGCGACAAGGCTTGGACTCCCGAGCCCTGGCTGGTGCACCTCTCCTCCCGCCAGCCTGGACCGTAATGGACCGAGAAACAAGCATAGCCCTGGTCACCTCTTGGAGAAAATTTTTCCTTTGATCTCTGAAATAGGGAAACTGAGGCACAAATTTGAGAAATCGAAGTCTCCGAGGCCTAGAAAACAGAAAGAATATTCTGATTTTCCTAATCAAGACTGCTCCGCACAAGCTAAAGGATGTCCCTGTGCCTGGGGTCTGAAGGAAAAGGGAGAGAGTGTTCCCAGCGGGCTCGAGGTTCGTCTCCACCATCCCTCCTCCTTGGGGCAAGATTGGAGGCAGGAGCTAGCTGCATTCAAGCCTGAAGTGGACTCTCAATTAAATTGGCCGGGCAGACCTCCTGCCCTGCAGTCAGCGAAAGTCGAGCCAGAAGGGTTCAGAGGGAAGTCCTCTGCCTGAGGGATGAGCCGCCCCGTAGTGTTGCGCGTCGCCAGCGAAATGGCTTGAATTCTTATCTCCCCGGGAGCAAAGGGAGGGGGCGGGTCTCCCAAACTGCCCGCAGCTTTGCAGAATGGCAGCCTCAACCCCAACAAGATTTATTTGTGCCCCTCCACCGTCAGACACGCAGACACCCATACCGACTGGAAGACTGAAAATGAACTGTTGGAATCAATTTCCTTGGAATACTCAACTTTTTTTTTCTATCATATTTCAGCAACGGGCTGAACGTTCTAGCCAGTTGATTCAATTTAGTATTTGCATAACCAACCCGGAGAAGGTGGTAGAGCCCATGAATGGATCTCTTGTTTGTTGTCAGTGTGACTGTGTTGTGGGCTTGGGTTTTCAAACACGTGTAGGGGGAAGGGTACCTAGAGCTGTGCTGAAGCAAGCACTCACCAGTCAGGAAGAGAGAAGCTGACGTTGGTCCTGATGAAGAGACTCAGGATTCCCTACCCCAAGTTGCTCGCTGTCACTCCGCCCACGTGCCTGCAGAATTCTTCCTGGACACCACTCGTAGGGCCTTCCGTTCACTCTCTTCATGTAGCCCGGATCTCACACTACCTTGGCAAAAATATTTGAAATCATCTGGTGGCAAGGAAGAAGGACAACGCTGTCCCTTACTTTGCACATAGAAAAGAGACAAACAGGCTTTTTCTAAAATAGAAGCCGTTTTAATAGGATTCCAGCCAGGGCACTAATTAAATATTTCACAGCTCCCCCAGCCTAATGTGCTAACACTGTGAATTTTTTCCACCAAATCATACAAATTGGCCTTCTCTAAGGCCACCCCCCCACTCCATCTACCCTTTCCATATTCACCCCCAACACACACACACACACACACACACACACACACACACACACACCCCGTACCACAAACTCCTACCAACTGGTTTTCTGAATGGCATTACAAAGAATTTTGTTAAAGAAAAGTCAGACTAATTGCTGCCAGAAGACCCGGCTCTTGGAGAAGTCTGGTTTTCATAAACCAGATTCAGTCAAGGTTGTGGTTAAAACCTAAGCCTATGGAAGGTTCTTAAGGTTTCCTCAGCAATACAAAGAAACACTAAGTTCAGCCAACATGCTGGGGGGGGGGGTCGCATTGGGGAGTGGGCGCAGAAGAGTTATCTGAACTCTTTTTTCCTTCCACATTCCTCCCCTCTAAAGAGCACCCTCAAACTTCCTAACTTCTTTTCCCCAAGCAACACCTCACAGTTACTCGCCGACTTGACTGTCACCCTTATGACACCCATAACTAAGGGCTGGAACCTGGGCTAGAAGGTATTAGAAGGGTTATAATTTTTAAGGCACCCAGGATTCCCACTGGTACATTTTTCCCAGTCTGCCCCTGCTTGAGCTACCTTTGGTTAGGAGCAAAAGGCCCTCAGAGTTGCAACCAGGTGATATTTCCCTCTTGTACTCAGTCACTGAGAAGCACAGGGGCTTCTGGGGATTTTAAGAGAGTACCATTCCCAGCATTCCCTGCCTCTGGTCTCCCTGAGCTCAACCAGCAGGACACAGCTTGTCTGTAAAACAGAGAGTTAGAAAGTGGTAGTGGGGGTGGGGGTGGTTGAGGTCGTGACCCTTGTGCATTTAAGAAGGTAGGACTCCTCTCAAAACGACCTTGCCATTGAGGAGCTCGATTTCATTTCAGGCTTCCCTGATCTAAACTGTCCGCTAGTCTCTTCTCCTTAAAGCTTTCACGGGGGTCCTAGGATTGGTTAGAAATTCTCCCCAAAGCATTGTTTCCTAACTGTGGAATCTTCCCCCAAGCCCACCTCATTCCAGTTGATCCAAGAAGTTGAACCTATCTGATTATATGTCATGAGGAAAAGAGAGGAGAAAGTCAAACCAGGCCTAGCAGCAAAAGCCTGAGATCCCAGCCCTTGTTATCCTGGTGGTTCACACTGAACTCGTTCCCAAGATTCTTAGTGGTTTTTTTTTTTTTTTTTTTTTTTTTTTTTTTTTTTTTTTTTTTTTTCCTGAATTCACACCACTGACCATAGAGGTGTAGACATAAAAGAGGGGCAGTGGGCTAACAAATGAATATGAATTTCAAAATCATCCTCCAGATAATCTTCCTGGTTGGGATGTCCAGAGAAATTATCCTTTCCTTGCTGAAAACTACTGACAAATTTAATGCCGTCGAGCAAAGAGTACGTCCCATTTTCTAGGTCCTGGGGGAATCGACTGTCTTCCCTTCAATGCTTCACTTCCCATTCCAAAGCCTGAACATTTTAAGGGGCTTAAGAAAAGTGTTTCCAAACAAGTACTAAAGCGTGGTTATGAAAATTGGCTCCAAAATACTTACCTGGGCATCGTCGTGGATCAACTGTCTGATCTATTCGGATGCCCACGAATAGCTTTGTCAAACTTAGTAAATAGTCCAGTGGGTTGAAGCTGAAGATCAAGGCAGCTAAGAAGACCTTACCAGATCAAGTACTTCAATCTAAGAGTGCACACTCAGGAGAGTTGTGAGTTGCGCCCCCCCCCCCCAGCTCTGTGGAGTTTCATGACTTAAAGACATGCTGAAATTCTACATCTGTAGAATGGGGGGAGGGGGCACACTCATGAGTACTGTCTTCTTCCTCTTTGTTACCAGGAATAAAATGTTGCAGAGAGAAAACTGTTCAAGCCATGAGAGCTGGTCTCGATGTGGGGTGATTTGGGATTTGAGATCTGTTCTTTTACCCTATGTTCTCTTCTTATAAACAAGCAACATGGATGCTTTCTCCTAACAATGGCTTCTGCCTGTATGTATTTGCATAATAATTGCTATACAAAACCTCGTGCTTCTTTTTGCACATTTGCTTTCTGTTTTTCCCCTCTAGCACAAAAAAATTAATTTTTAATCTGCTTCTAGGGGTTTTTCCTAAAGTTCTTTTCAATCTGTCATAGCCTCCTTTTTTTTTTTTCTTCAGGAAACTGGGAATGCAGTTAAAACATTGACTAGAGAATGTGTGAGCATTCCCATTTATCAGAAGGGAGTACCCATCAGGTAGAAAAGGCCTCGTACAACTTTTACTGGCATCTGTCCCTGGCAACAGAAGAGATGTGATATGTACATGGAAATCAGCCTCGGGAACTTTGGGTCTCAGTTTTCAGAGGCAGAGCCCACCAGTGATGTCCTTCCTGCAGGGCCCCTCTCCTCACCGGCAGCCCACTTTGCTGAACTAGCTTCTGTTGGCCTTTTTCATCCCACTGGGCTAGCCAAACACTTCCCACAGAAGCAATTCCTTTCTGGGATTTCAAGGGAAAAAAATAAACAAATAACTGAGATGAAACATGTTTTGTGCTTTGAATGCAACCTTTGACCTTCTCTTTCCAGTACACCTGACACCAGGGCCTTCAAAGAGACTCGCTTTGAGTCTGGCCTGCTGATTCTGATTCATTCTGCTTCATATTCTCTCTCTCTCTCTCTCTCTCTCTCTCTCTCTCTCTCTCCCTCCCTCCCTCCCCCCCTCCCTCCCTCCCTCCCTATCTTTCTTCCTCCCTCCCTCCCTTCCTCTTCCCTCTCCCTCTCTCCCTCCCTTTCCCCTCCCCATTGGTCCCTCCCTCCCTCCCCCACCCCCCACCCCCATCCCCATCCCTTCCTCCCCACCACCGAACTCTGGAAAGTTGTTGCTCTAATCGCAGCTCCCTGCTCAGGGCCAAGGGAGGCCGGCAGAACACGCAGGGTGTTTTGTTAAATGCTCCCGTCGTTCGCACGGGCTGCGACTTGATAAAAGGAGACAGTTTTCTGAAAAGATTTGATTGAAATGGCGTGTGCCAGGGCTGATGGGAGCCAGCGAGGGACAAAGCGCAGAGAATCCATGGACACTCGAGCAATTACGCCTCCACGCTGAAGGTGGATTAGCGCGCTGGAAAGAAGCATATGTTTGGCCTGGGGCGACACTTCCCCCCGGCTGAGCTTAGAGAATGGGAACGCGGAGAGCGGCTGGACTCGGAATATCAACTATCTGCGAAGCCCCCCTCGCCCGCACAGCCCAGCTTGTCTCCCCGCTCCCATCCCCGAAAAGTCAGAGTGGGTTTTTGCAAAGAACCGAGAAAGAGGGGGAGTAGTGGAGGAGGGTGGAAGAAGAGGAGGACAGACCAACAGACAGAGGGGGGTTATCTCAGAAGTGCAAATGAATAGATATTGACTAGGGGCACCAGCTTTCTTTGGGGGGAGGGGGGAAATCACCCTACCGAGACACTGAAGCTTGGGTGTGGAAACCCAGACCAAGTCAGATGAATGGTATTTACACACTAGTAACAAGTTTTGGCTGGGGGGTTTTCTCAAACCTGTATTGAAAGGTGACATAAATTGTTACAGTAAAGCAAGCGACCTTGAATGCGACTCCAAAAACTACAGCGTATAGCTAACCGACAAGGGGCTCGGGACAGGAGCTCTGAGTGTAGGGGAAGAAAGACCTAGGGAGAAGTGTTGGACAGAAATTGGTGCAAAGGGCTGAAGCTAGGCAGTTCCTAGAAGGTAGTGGGAAAGAAAGGGGCGTCGGTCTGTTTACAGTCCTGGGCTAGGGATATGCGTACTTCGTGCTGTCCTGAGTCTGGTGGAGCCAAAAAGTTTCCCAATTCTTGCTTGTAGTCATTAATTAAAGAGTCGATCCCGTGAAAGGGGGCCTTAAAACCTTAACTCCAATGCCTTCCAGCTCTCGTTGACTCCACAGAGAAATCGTGGAGGTGATGGAGACGCAAAATGGTTTTAATGCTCTTTCTCACTCAGACCTGTGCTTCAGTTTAATTGAATCTAACCTGGATGCAGGTGGCAGTGGCTACCGCCCAGAACTCCCTTAACTGTAGCGGCCCTCGGAGCCCCAGCAGAGCCCCACGGGCACCTAAGTAGGACTCAAACTCCCCACCGGCGCTGCGCCTCCATCTCAGGGCCAACAAAATCAAGTTGTGAACTGCTCCCAATACCAAGGGCTCTAAGCAGTGTGGGTGGGATGAGAGTGACTTCAGCAGAAGAAATGCTTTTTCTGTAGGCCCGGTCCCTGGATGGCTGGATAAAACCTCTTCAGGGGGTGCACCAGGCTCCGCTGTCGCCGCTGCCACCTCCTCTCAGGCTGATTCCCTGCTGTAGACAAAAGTGCAGCCCAGACTTGGGGCTCCAAAAAAGACAAGGGGCATCCTGAAATAGGATTTGGTAGCTGACAAAGCAAACGGAAATTTGATCCTAGCATTAACTCGGTGCCTCAGGAAAAAAAAATATTTTAAACTGTATTAGCTAAATTTAGTTTGACCGTGTGTGTGTGTGTGTGTGTGTGTGTGTGTGTGTGTGTGTGTGTGTGTGCTCACGTACCCAGATCACGTTGGATTTTTTAAGAGTGATGATCTAGGTGTTCTGGGTTCTGAGACAAAAACATTGGCCCAGGCTTCTGACCAGTAGAAGCTGGAATCTGAATTGACTTGGAACTTCAACCCCATGGATGGGACCAGTCAGAGGCTGGGTGCTCTCATTTGAAGCATTTGTGTTTAAAATTGTTATTGGAACTCAAAAGAGAGGTTGTCACTGGTTTGGGTTTTGAGGGGCTGCAGAAGTACACCCAACACTAGTCAAGTGCTCTATCATGGAGTTACCCCCTCAGCTTTAAAAACACACACACACACACACACACACACACACACACAAACAAAACAAAAACAACCTTCATTTCCGTAGAGAAGATCACAACATGGTTTGGGCCACTTTAGAAAAAGGAGAGGTAATGGGCAAGACAACCCCTTCTTTGCCATTGGAAATATCCCCATTCCTGAGACATAATGAGGAACCCGCGGAGCTCAGGATCACCAGACTTACCAGAAGGGGCAGGGAGGGAGAGCCTGCCCTAGGTATGGAAGCTTCACCTCCTTAACTTTCTGTTAGTCCACAGTTCATTCCAGCAACATGATCGTCACTATTTTGTTCAGAAAGAAGCCTGCTCTGTGAGAACTTAACTGCCTCTGCTCCCTTCCTGCTGGATAAGAAAAACTAAAAGCACAACCTGGCATATGAATATCAAAGTTTTGTCTCTGAGACACCCCCCCCCCATTCCCAACTCATCCTATGGCCTACTTCCCTCCTCTTTTTATACACAGCAAGAGTTTTTGTCTCAAGCCTGTGAACTCTTCACATACCTGCACCCCACCTCTATCCAGGTCAGCACTGTCCCACTCTGCAGACAACCCCGCAGCCCATCACGGAAAATGTCAATTGTGTCTTTGGAGATAGCATGATTGGGTTGGGAAATGTGTCTGATCTATATCCAAACACTAATGTTTCATTTGGCGGTACTGCTTGCTCACTCGTCTATAACTTGTCTATCTTGACCTAGTCCATCCCTACCATCAGAGGCAATTAACACCATTCTGATCATTAATAACACCTTTACTTCTGACTCATGGTTAACTTGGTCCTAGGTGTTATTAAAGACAAGCTTCTCCTAGAAGGAATAGTGGAGAGGAGAATGCTTTGTAGTACCAGGTGGGTCAAAGGGAGGACAGTGTCATTAAGAATGACAGGAAGCTGAGATGACATCTTTTGTACAGCTTGGCTATTGAGCCACGTTTAGTACAGAAAAAAAAAAAAACAAAAACAAAACACAAAAAAACAAAAAAAAAAACAAAAAAAACCAATGGTTTGTTGAAAGTTACCAGAACAGATATTCCAACACATCAGAAGATAGAATGCTAAGGTGTGACAGACCTTGTCACTTGCTCAGTGATTTTATTCTCCTAGAACGGAGTGGTTGACTGATACTTGGAGCTGACTTTTGTGTTCCTGGATTATCTTTTCTCTCTCCCCCCTTCCTTTCTCCCCTTCCCACCCAGCAGTTAACAATAGGGATCTCTTTCTTCAAGTCTCCACTTTGGATAATCAAATAAAATAGTAATTTAAATTGTCTCAGTCGCAGCAATCTCCGCACCTGTAACTCGGGGGATGAAAATGCTGGTTATTTGTGTTGTTAGTTCTGCCTCTTGGATCTCTAGCGAGTTGACCTGGTTTTTAGAGCCCTTTTACCCAGGCAATGAGGACTCTTCCCCACTCAGCCTCCCCTCCACCCCATCACTGAGTGGCTTAAAAGATCTGTAACTGGGCTGAAGCAGCTGTTGGCTTCATGCCCTCTTCTAACTTGATTATTCTTTGGACACGTTAGGCAAGCATTAGTGATTGATAATGACGCTAATTAACCCCTTTCCTTTCCAAAGAGTAAATGGCTGCCAGCAGGATGCTGCAAACAATAAATATAAAACACTGCATACATCAATATCTGCTTAAAGCACAACTTCATTTGGGCACATGCAACTGTACTGCTTTGCTTAACTGTTCCTATGTATTCATGCACTTCTCAAAAAGCCCTAGGGTGGGAGGCAAAGGAAGAGCTTGAGTTAAGAAATTAGCCTGTGGCTTTAAGACCACAAAATACTGTGTACCTGTCCAGCAAAGTAAATCTCTAATGGAAGCCATGCGGGTTATTATTTTTTTAATTTCAAGTCTACACTTTAAAAATGAATTAATCCAGCTTTATTTTTAACCTATTTAAACTTAGAACAAGGCTAATGACCACATGACTTTTTTTTTTCCTTTATGAGAGAACTCTCCTGCCTGACACAGAATTATTGTGAACACACTTTGGGTTGAAAGAACTGTGAGGTATTATTTTTCAGAGTAGATACAATTTGAATTTTAAGAGGGATTTGGGAAAATCTAGGTAAACTGGATTTGATTGTGCAATCTAACATAACCTGAGTTGTAAAGAAATGTGCAGTAAATTTGGAATTTTGATAAATGAATATTCCTAGCAAGTGAATAAAATGTATTCAATTAACTAAAACCCTGTGCACTTCTGAACTGAAGTGGAATCGACTGTAATTGATTTATTTGAAACCAGAGGTTAAGGACTGAATTAGCTAAGTACAACTGGGTATTTCAAGCCACTGACTTCTCAAATGTCAAATCCCTTCTATTTTAAATATTATTTCAGCTGCGGGGCATTGCGGTCCTGATGGTAGTTCCATCAAGAACACAAATCGTATTAATATTCGATTTTGGGGAGGAGTGGGTTGAATTGTGATTTTTAAAGGGTGTTGAAGTTTAAGAGGGGGTGACTCTGACTAACCTCCTAGAAAGAACACTGTGTCTCCATAAGAATTGGGTGTGGTAATTAGGATAGCCTGGCAAGCATCTTTATAATTCAACAATGTATTTTGATCTGGTTTAATCCAAAGAGAATCTTTGTTTTTAGCATATAAACACCTGACCAGTCAAGCAATCTCCACATCTTTGAAAGAACATAATCAATTACAACAGAAAAGGCCAAAATTCATGTAACCTTTGGTTACCTGAACTTAAAAAAATTTTTTTTGATAATCACTTCCTGCATCCCACTCCCCTAAAATGCACATAACTCTTTTATTTTATTGTTTAAAAATAGTGTCAAGATCATGAGCCCAACCACAGAACAAAAATCACTGATTCTCTGCATTTAAAAACCATTGTTTATTTTTTACCCTGTCCTGTTCCAGCCACTATCTCCTCTCCATCTTTCTTGGGATGCAAAGATTATATTGGGTTCAGGTTTCCCAATGTAACAAGCATCTGTAAATCCAGATATGAATGAATGGTATTTAATAAGATTGTTTTCGTTTTAAAATGAGTATTTATGTGTCATTGGAGAAAGATCGGCAATGTATGGCTGTTTATGAATGCCATTGTGCCTGGGGTTAGGTTCCCCCCACCCACCCCCCACAATCTGAGATGCAGCCAAGAAAAACAGTCCTGATAGACAATGCTTCACTTCACCTGCTACGCCGATGTGTGCATTTCATTTCTGTCAACAGTATGTACAGTTAGGGTTCATTCGCCTCATTATTTTATTACATCTACGTTACAGTTAACCAGTCTCTCTAGGAAATAATAAATAACCGCTTTAAAAAACAATTGCTGCATTGCGTTCTGAGAATACACTTTCCATCTGAATTCTTTTTCTTAACCCACCATTGTTATGAATTCTCTGGCTTTGGAAAATAGAATTTAGACTCCACCAACTCTTGTTGGTTTGTGGAGATTGATTTTCCACTGCCTTCGTAAGGAGATGAGAAGGGGGAAGGCTGCAAAGGGGACACATGGATACTCTGCCTTCTCGGTCTTCCGCATGCCAAAGCCCAGTACAAGTCCAGTCCTTCTCAGCATGCTTCTCTTGAAGCCTTTCAGCTAGCCAACCTCCATTTCTTTGTTGAAATAGGAATAACAACAAAGCCATAAGTTAAATCAAAGTAAAAAGCCACCTTACTTCCAAGGCAAAGAATTACAAATTCCATTTACAAAACACTGAATTCGCCATCTTCCTGTGCAGGAAGGTCCTTCCTTTCCCCCTGAGCAGTCCTGTTATTGTAGAAGACAGACCGGGAAGGTTTGCAGGGGCGGCCCTCCCCCACCCTCTCTATCCCATTTCGGAGACTTTTGTGATTCTAAAAGGTCCTAGGAGGAGCCACTAAAGACAGAAAAGGGTTTGGGTGTGCCTGCATTTGGGGTGGGGGCAGGGGTGTCAATGATTCTAGAGACCCACCTACTTTGCCACTCCCCTCTACTGGCTCCAGTAGTGAATTCATCTCTAGATGAAATATTAAAGCAAATGGGGCATCTGGCCTCTCTTTCTGTGTTCCCCATATATTTCCGCCACCTTCTCTTTTCTCCTCCCAGAAAAATGGGAGTTAGCTTAAGCCATAAAAGCCCAAGCAGACAGGACTGAAATGGCCATCTTCCTTGTACTAATGAACTAATCATTTGAATTTCAGTTGTCTTCAGAGACAGATTCTGGAGTCAGTCAGGGAGGAGGGCTTCTTCCCTTCTTACCCCTCTTCACCACCAGATCTGTCATCTCTAATGTTTAGTTCTGAGGGTTTAGTATTTTTGGCTTCCAGAATGCAAATGAAAACCTAAAGGATCAACATAAATAAAATAAAAACTTTATTTTTAATAATAAAGTTAATGCTCCCAGTCAGGAAGCAATAGTATGTCATTCCTTTAGCAGTACAAACAATTTTTTATCCAAAAGAATACATCGGGCTTTATTGGGTCGTTTGTCTGAATACAGACTCAGTGGAATATCTAAATGATACCCTGCTCTGAACTCCAAGTTGAAAGTAAGTTTTTATTATACTTGAGGGAAACAGTGGGTTCAGCTGCTTATTGCAAAGAGCAATTGCCAAGGGAGAGTTAAACTCAATTACTGTAACCATACTGAATAAAAAATACTGCCAAGAACAAAAATACGCCTGGGTAAAGACAGCCACTGAATAAAAAAAAAAATCGACATAAAGCGTATCAAATATTTATTTATCTGGGCAACAAAGGACTATGATACATTGACAGGCATAGAGGCTACTGCCAGAGCAACTCAACAGTGTATCTAGAACTGTTTCCAATGTGGCCAGTGAAGACACAAAATACCAGGTGGTCCCAAATGCTTAAAGTTGGAGAGAGAGAAAGAGAGAGAGAGAGAGAGAGAGAGAGAGAGAGAGAGAGAGAGAGAGAGTGAGAGAGGAGAGAGAGCAGGAACTCCCTAACCCTTGGTTTAAAGACAATATTCACTTATTGCTTGGAGGACACTTTTAAGGGAGGACAGTGAAGTCAAATAAACTTTATTTTTCTCCCCATGATACCATAGAAGATTTATTAAATCACTCCAGTTTAAGAATTTTTTCCCAGTGTCCCAATATCACTGATTTTTTCCCTGTTAGTTCAATGAAAAGCTAAATGTAATACTAATTATATATAAATTGTTTATTTTATCTTAAAAATGTTTTGTTCGGCTGTTTCATTATCATCGTTTAACATGCTACCACGGGGCTAAATCCATGAATTCCAGAAAGGGGGCAGGGGTATTACCCAAAACCTTGGATTTCTAAGTAAAACCACATGAAGAACTAATAGGGACGATCCAAAGCCCGCTAAACAGATCACCAGATAAATAAAAAAAGGTTTAAAACAGACTCACCATATTTACAAATCCCATTAAATTACACATAAATAAATATATACAGAGACGTGAACACTGATTCCCTTATAGAATTGTGGATTGTGTCATCAGAGGAAGTTCAAGTGGGTGGTTGTACCTTGCAGAGACAACTTCTACAACTGAAGACAGGACATAGAACTTCTGTATTTGTGTTCAAGTTTATTCACAATACTGATAAAAAATGTCATTATCCTCTTTGCCTTTTTTTTTAAAGTATGGCTACAATCTGAAGTATGCAAGGGAAGGCGATGAGTTAGTCCCATGAAGCTCATATACTTTTTAAATTTTTTAACGTCCTTTAAAAAAAAAAGTTTTAGTGTTTGTTGTTGATTTGATTTAAAAAAAAAAAAAAAAAAGGTTCACAAACGCGACAGAACTTTTCTTTGCTGGCTTCACGACCTGTTCTGTTCTCTTAGGCTCCACACGAGGGTAAAAAGGGGTGTTGGTGCTGATGGGGAAATTGAGGCAAGGCGCCGAGTAGGCAGCGGCTGCCCCACTGGCAGTCGAGAGAGCAATCCGAGAGCAATCCGGAGGACTCCGGGACGAAGGGCGGCGCGGCAGCGCAGAGTAGCAGCAGCAGCAGTAGGAGTGGCTGGTCCCGGAGCTGTCACCTGCCGGGTGGGGGAGGGGCGAGTGGGGACGCCGGCCCGTGTGGCGGGCGGGAGCGGGGCGGGAGGAGAGCCTCACTTTCTGTGTTTCTCTTCTTTGTCACTGCTTTTGGCGCTGTTGTCCGTGTGGCTGTTGGGGTTGTTGCTGAGGTACATTTTGTCCATGGCCTTGAGGGCCTCGGTGAGATAGTTCTGCAGGGCGGTGACCGCTGCACACACCGCCGGGCTGCCGAAGCCATGGGAGATGAGGTTGAAGTGGGTCAAGCAACTCTGGATGCCAGGCTCCAGGATAGGGTTGGGCCGCGAGTTCCCCAGGGGAGATCGGTCCTGAGCCAGCAGGTCAGTGAACTCTTTGCAGATCTGTCTGCAGCGGAACAGAGAAAGAAGTGAAGCCCCCATCAGGCCTTAGAAGCAGTGAGAAACCATTGCTCCCTGCAGTTACCTCTGCCACCCGGCCCACCTCCGCCCCCTCAGGACCCAAGGCCAGCCACTCAGAATAATAAAGCCTGTCACTACTAAACCAACTCCCCTCCCTTAAATGAATACCCTTCCTACTTTAAAAAGACCCCCCCTTCTCTCCCCACCCCCAGCCCTCAGACTGGACAAACTTCTGCCTACACCTTTCTCACTCACAGCAAAGACTCTGAACACAGGAAAGCATTTTACAGGCTGAATGAGGGCAAAGAAAAGTTACACCGGAAGTTAAAAACACAAGTCTCCCTCTTGAGTACTCTAAAAATGTCAGACTTGTTCTTCAAAATATCACCAGAGCCTGCTCCCCACACCTCTAAGGGAATCACAGTAAGAGCTGGTGGAATGGTGTCTTCTCTCATTCACCTTCAAACCAGGCGAGGTTTGAATTTAGGCAGAAAGGCAAACTTTGCTTTTTAAAAACACCACCAGGGCCTGGGAAGAGAGCGCACACTTGACCACACACATAAGGACCTGCCCTTGGATCCCCAGAATGTATGTAAAAATCCAGCTTGGTGGTCTATGTCTTTAACCCCAGCGCTGGATGAGAGAGATAGTGGGATCCCAGTGGTTTTGCTGGGCAGCCATTTTAGCCCAAATAGTGAGCTCTGGGGTCAGTGACAGAAACTGTCTCAAAGAATAAATACTGTGGAGAGCCGTATAGAGAAAGTAACCTCAGCACACAGAAAGCCTGTCTCCTGGAAGCCAGCACTAGCAGAGGCTTTCCTGAGGTGGCTACAGCCCGTGGGGGTCGGGGGGGTGAGGGAACTTGCCACCAGGCCAGAAACTGTTCCCACCCAAGAAGGCCTCAGCCTCTCAAGTCTCTGCTGCAGTGCCTTCTGATGACACCAGCTTTTGATAATTGAGGACTTCTAAACAAGCCTTTTAATTTCCAGCAAACGTATGAAGACAGTCATTTTCTTTTCAGCCCAGAGAAGTCAATTCAGCCCAGGCACCCATGGGAATATAACTTGGGCCATCTTGAAACCCAGTTGACAACTTGCCAGTTAGCTAAAACTTGTAGTATAACTGTAACTCTGTCTCTGAGTCTCTCTCTCTCTCTCTCTCTCTCTCTCTCTCTCTCTCTCTCTCTGTCTCTCTCTGTCTCTATCTCTCTCTGTCTCTCTGTCTGTCTCTATCTCTCTCTGTCTCTCTGTCTGTCTCTATCTCTCTCTGTCTCTCTGTCTGTCTCTGTCTGTCTCTGTCTCTCTCTGTCTCTCTCTCTCTCTCTCTCTCTCTCTGTCTCTCTGTCTCTATCTCTCTCTGTCTCTCTGTCTGTCTCTATCTCTCTCTGTCTCTCTGTCTGTCTCTGTCTGTCTCTGTCTCTCTCTCTGTGTGGGGGGGGAGAGAGAGAGAGTGGGGGGAGGGAGAGAGAGAAAGAAGATGATGGAAACTGGGATTAGAGGTAAAAGTGGAGCTGTTTCTGGATGGCACATTTTGTAGGCCTGGGTTTAACCTTTGCCTTTCAGAACACAGTGATAGAGAGAAAACCCGGGAAAGCCTGGTTGGTAGCCCTTTGAGGATTTGATTCTGGTTTTTCTGAAACAACACAAAGCCATACTCTTTCAGTGAAACCCCAGGCTGCAAACCACGCACATCCGAATTCATTTAAAAGTTAACACCGAGATAGACCTGAGGAAGAACACATACTGACAATCCCACTCTGCTTCCTCTTTGATACAGACTGTGTTCGCTTATACATTGCTGCACAGATTTCAGTATTCACAACAAAGCTGCACAGCCAGAAAGGAGGAGTTAAAAAAAAAAAAAAACCCATGAGATAATTTTTTTGTTCCCTTTGACAGTGAGCAGCCCGGACCCTGCAGAGGTAAATGCCTTACTTTGTAGCCAGGAGCATGTTTTTTCTTGTCACTTGCTCATTGGGATCGGAATGTTGTCGGTTGAGAAATTCTGCTACTGCTTTGGCAGGAAATTCAGTTTCACACACGTACCCAAAGTCCCTGGCTAGGTGGACGGCTTCTCCTGGCAAGAGGTAAGGGAGAGAAGTGAAGGCCAGAGGACCTGGGAACTGGGATCAAAGTTTCCTCCCCACACCCAACTCCCTTAACTTTCTTCACTAAAAGTTGGAAGGAAGAGAAACCACTTGTTTTCTTTCTTTAGACTTTTCTTCTTCTCTAGAGAACAAACTCACCAGGAAAAGTGCCAAGCTGAGGACGAGAGGGCTTGAAAATGTTAATCTCTCCCATCACCCCCTACCCATTCCTGACTGATGTTTCCTCACCTTCTGTTTGAAAATGGCTGCCCTGGTCCACCCTCACACCTATCAACACACCCATCAGTGGCGGTTCCTAATCGCTCCTTGAGCTTTTCATCGAGGGAACAACCTGGAGAGTTTACATTTTAACTTGATCACATACAATTATCTGTTCATCCAAGCCGATTAACCAAGAGGATTTGAGGGTCACTCCACTGAGTCTGTCTGTGTTGTTGATTTTCGAATCTTTGGTTTTAATTTCCTGAACCAGTTGGTTTTTACTGCAGGGCTTCCTGCCATTAGCTCCAGCTCCGGAAGAACGCATGCGCCAATTAGAGCATCAAAGCCCTCTCCGCAGAGCTTGTTTCCATAAAATGGAGCGGATCACAAACAATAACAGTTCTCCAGAAACTGCCTGCCCTCTGCATCTCTCAAGCCCCAGACCCAGACCAACTCCTCACACTCCTTCAGCTCCAACCACCACATTCCTGGCATATAATTTGGGGAGTCGAATATGAATACTGGGGTCTCTATATACTACCATTATTTTAACATACTGCTGCTGTATTTGAATTTCTGGCCCCTAAACAATAGAATTTTTTTAAGTCACATTATCACCACCTTCAACACCATTCAGCAACCAGAAATCATAGAATTCCTCCTCAAAACCACTGTTTCAGTTGTTTTCTAGAAACTTTCAAATTCGTAGATTCCATGGCAATCTCTCTCCCCCCACCCACCCATATGCACTATGCAAATAAATTATGCCTCATTAAAATATAAGTGGCTAGTTTTAAATCTGCCTGGGAATAAATCACCATTTTCTATTAATGTGAGATATAACAAGACACAAAAGAGAGCTATGCATCTATCCCAACCCTGATTCCCAACCTTAAATGAACTGAACATCAGAAGGAGTTAGGAATCTAGGAAACAGAAATGTGAGTGAGCAGATTCTGGTGACAGTTTTTGGATAGCTGGCCAGGATTGCTTTTTGTCTTAAGGATTTTTAGAAGGGTGTGTGTGCTAAAAGCAGAAAGAAAAAAAACTGGCAAAAAAAAAAACAAAAAAAAAAAAACAAAACTTTTACAATGTCTGTTTCTTCTCCTTCTGTATCAAACAATCCAGATTCTAGAAGTGCTTACTTGCCCTCCTGGAGAGAGGACACACAGTGGAAACAAGAGGTAGGAGGTATATGGATGGAAACCCAACAACCTACAAGGGCTTTTAAACCTGAGCTTTCAGGACAGTCTTAAATCAGGATGCAGGTCAGAGATTCCCAAATTAATTCAGGAAGTAATGGTCACGCATTTCTCAAATGCAGATGTCAGAATAACTTAAGTGGTTTACTGCTGAGTTCTTTCGAGGAGACAGGAACTTGGGGAATGCGTAGCTCTTAAATTTGTGTGTGCCTCATTTAGGTCAGATTTGTGCTGAGGGTAGGGTGACTCCCGCACAGAGAAAGAACATATAGGTACCAGTCTATATACATAGGCTTTGGATCTTTTGTTTTATTTTGTTTTGTTTCTTGGTTTTTCCTTGGCATCCCAAATTCTGTCCACTTCCAGTTATAGCTACACTCCATGGAAAGGTGAAGTCACCCAAAGGACACAAAACACAAACATCTGGCTACTAAATAGTATCCATTCCTCCCCCCACGCCCAGATTGACAGTTCCCTTGTAGTTAGCAAGTAGGTCTGCTTACCTTCCACTAGTGACGTGAGGAGGGTGACGTTGGCAGCTTTACGCCTCCCTGCTGGCAGATTCAATCCTATTTTGTCCAGTTTTTCTCTTAAAGATCTTCCTCCATTCTTAGACTTCGCTCTGTTCAGAAACACAGGGAGGCAGGGATGTAGAAAAGACTGACTTTCTCTGTGTCACATCAAAGTCATTCTGAACACTTTTTAAAATGTGTTCTTTAAAACTTGAGGGGCATGGTCCCAAGGCAGAGGAAGAGAGAGCAAGAAGGGACTGTACAGAAAGACCATAGGAGATACAGGCATGTTAAACTGTAAAGCACACACTGTGTTCAGTTTACACACACACACACACACACACACACACACACACACACACACTGGAGCACTTGCATGTGTGCACACATACACACAGTTCTGTTGCTAGAGTTGGAAATATTCTTGAGGTCCACTGATAACTGTATTTTCCCTATTGCTACAATCACAGCAAACCGCAGTGGGGTCTTTAAATTGTCTTCGCAAGATCTGCTGTTAGGTTGTTCCCAGTAACCAAAGTTCTCATCATGCTCACATTTCATGTCCTGGCTGTGGTCCCAATGGGAAATGCACCTCGCCAACTGTTTATGTGCCATGTCAGGAGCGTAACTGGAAATGTCAAAAGCATGATGGCCGATATCAGCCTTCAAACATTTCCCAGATTTCAGAGACAGTGGAGACACTTCTAAATAGATGTCTAAATAGATTCCCATAATCAGAAAGTGGGTAAGATAAATTGCTTAAATAAAACAGCAAATTAATTAATTTCAGATTTTATTCCCTACTCAAGTAGGTCTTTAATTGTGTGGATTAGATTATGCTCCCATAGGTAAGCAGTCTCCGATATCGGAGATGGAGGAAGGGGGGAGAAGCAGAGGGCAGAGAAAGATCTGTGGCAGTTAACAATAACTAAGGAGAGTCGTTGGTGTTAACTCTGCAAAACCCTCTTAAAGTATGTAGGTGGGCTGTACCCACCAAGGCCCAACTGAGGGTTATTTAGATACAGGAATAAAGTTAGACAATGAATTACAGTTCTTTTGTAGAGAGAAGAGTAAGAGGCATACTATTTGGCCAAATTTAACACTAGGCCTACAATTCATACCATGGGATAGAACCCTAAGAACTCAACTGGCTCCGAGACTTTTCTCTCTTTAGACTCTACCTTCCTGGCCCTTGTGAAGAAAGGACTCACTCACTTCAGAGAGGTGAGATTCCTGTGTTAACGGATGAAATCCCCGAGCAACTACATATAATGAATGGAAACTGGTAATGTACCCTACACATTGCCTGTCACACATCACAGCAAATCAGAACGTCAAAAGTTGGAGCCTTCGGTAATGAGACTGGGGTGTGGGTAGGGGTGCCTTCTTGCAGGAGGGTACCAGCAACCAGGGATGGGGAGAATTGCAGCAAGCAGAAGTCACTCTCTTCCTTTACTTGAAAACCTGTCTGTTAAATCTCCACTCAAGAGCACCCGGTTCCCATCAGAGACTCTACAGTGTGGTAAGGCAAAGCAAGAAGCTTTTCTGAGCTTGTAACCTGTGCACAACCAGGAAAAAGGCAGCAGCATGGCGCCCCACGGCTGCCAAGTCTGGGACTGAGCCCCAGATGGAAAAAACTGCGCCTGCGTACTGAAGAAAGCGGAGTCCCCCGAGTGCGCAAGCGCGTCGCCTCACCCCGCCTTAGGACACGCCCACAAAGCGCCACTCTCTTCTCCCCGCCCCTTTCCCTGCCTGCATGCAGGACCACTACGGTCCTGGCGCAGGCGTACTGAAGCCGCGTTCGCGGGGCGGGGCCGGGCAGGGTGGGGCGGGGCCGAGCCTCACCTCCGCAGTACTCCGCCCAGGAGCGACGCGTTGAGACACTCGGGCGGTGAGAGGCGCCGCTGTACTTCCGCCACCGTGACCTTGTACTTCGAGGTGGAGCTGAGGAGGGACAGGCGACCCGGAACTGAACAGAAGACTTCGTTGGGGTTCACCACGCCACCGAAGAGGTTGTCCTTGTTGATAGGGATGGCGGAGACAGCGTTGCTGTTGGACTTGGACAGGGACACAGGGCCTGCGGAGACACAACGCCGGTGCTTATGGGGGGCGGACCGACCGAGAGCTGCTCGGCTCAGGCTCAGGAATCCCGAGGCGGGTTCCTGCCCTCACCCTTGCAGCAAGCTGTCTAGAGATGGCTGATGCTATCGCGACCCCCTGGGCTCTCAGGTCTCCGGAGTGATGCAAGAGCTCGGGTTTAGGGAGACAACGAATGGGTTCTATGTGCAAACCCGAGACAGGGTGGATGTAGTTGGGGTTTTGCGGGCGAAAAGGATCAGTGCCTAAAGAAATTGCTGTTAAAACCAGGAGACAGTTTCGATGGCTGCAGCAGCCAGTAAATGAACATTTCCGTCAGCTAGCAAGTGGTGGATTCTGTTGTCACACACGTCCGTCCTTTCATCAATAGACCCTTATGTTCCATTTGAAAGACACTCAGGCTTTGGAGATCATTCCAAGCCCATGAACGAGACTCAAGAATAGGCCTACAGTTGAACATTAGGAATGCATCCTTTTGTTGGGCAAATACTAAATGAACTCTGTCTGTCTAAGCCCCTTCAAAGGGTTGGGGGTCAGGATATATAATCAGTTAAAACCATAAGCTCTTCATCATTGCATGTACCATTGTTAAAAAACAAATTCAAGACCAGCAAAACGAGGGGTTCATTTCTTAACACCAATGTAATTCAGATGCATCCACAACCGTTTAAGTTCATTGCGTTTGTATCTTAAAATTCCACGCGGACATATAATGATAATAATAATATGCACAGTCTCAGCGATTATCATTTTTTTAAATGGGGATCTTCTAGTTGTATGGGGAGGTGAGGGGCTCTAGGTTTTGGATAGATCACTTGTGACATTAATAGCTCTGGGGAGGCTAATAGAGACAGTAGGAGTTAAACGAACTCGGGAGAGATTACTAATAAAAGAGCCAATTATCATGTCGACTTGGAAAGAGTACCTCTTAAGATTTATCCCTTACACATATAATTTGACATGACAAAGATTTTCACAGATGCAAAAATGAAACTTTAAACTAGCTAACAATATAATGATTGGGGTTAGAAATGAGAACAGTTTTATATAGCATCATCCTCTGGTGGTGCCCAGAATCCTGAAGAGACTGCCACCATAACAACAAAAGTACTGCCACTGCATTTAATACAAGAAACTTTATTTCTACCCACTGAGAACAATGCAGATGATAAACCCATGCAAATTATGTAACATCTGTCTAACCATTTCTTTTCTATATTCATAGGTCAACAGCAGCATCTTCAAGATGCTAATTTTAACCAAAAGCTAAATTTTTGCTAACCTAATTCAAGTTTGAAAGCCTTGAAACTCAATCAAGAGACTAGAAACTAAATCAGAGATGTGGAAAGTTGTCTTCCCCTTATAGAGTGTGGTTTTTTCAACCTGACTTTTATTAATTTTAAATTATTTGTATTACTTCAGCTTGATACACTTTTTAACCCTCATGGCCTGTAACTGCACACAATTAATTAAGTATGAGACTATTTCCAAATTGAAATGCCAGTTCCAAATCAGGTCAAGTATTGCACATTTTACTTTGTGCAAATATCATTAAACTACATTCAATGCTGAAATCCTTATCAGAACAAAGCTAGCCTGTTGCCATTACCAAGATCCTGAAAGATGGTTGTTTAAGCACTGTTCTTCTATGCCTATCTATTTGCTAATTCTGAGCCTTTAGGAAATCCTATTTGAAAAAAAAAAATAAATACAGTCCTGTAAGTTCTTTTAAATAGCACTCTGCCTGTAAGGACATGCTTGGAATGCAGAAGGAAATGGCTTACCTTTCTTAATTACAGTTTGATCTGGGATGTTAATACCCGGGTCTTCTACATGCTGCAACAAAAGATACACATGAATGTAAGTGTATAATCAAAACAAAAGGAAATGAATATTCGCTGCAAGGTGGGGGAGGGGAGGGGAGGAGGGGAATGCTCCCTCCGCCTCCCCCATGACATTTATATATAAACATCTTATCTTGGCTTACTGAATTTGGAGCTTTAGAACTCAAGAGGTTTCACTGTACACCAGCCACCCATTTCTCCTCCCCCAACAGATAATCCACGTTGAAGAGGACAGGATGGAGAATAAAACTTTTCTTTGAAAATCAAATGAAGTTTTGGAGTTCCTAATCTTTTTTTTACCATCAGTTCGACCTTTAGAAATGCACCCAGCTTTAGTGTGGCACCTTTCAGCAGCTTGAGACCTCAGGGATCCCAGAGTGTAGAGGCAGGCCAAAGACAAGGAAACACAATAGAAAGGACAGGGGCGGGAGAACAGCAGACTGTTGGAAATCCTGTAGGTAATGCGACAACACACACACACACACACACACACCCCTCCATTTAAGGAAAGCTAGAAATAATTTTAAAAAGACTCCTGCCTGCAGTAGATATGGCAGGAATGTGGAAATATCAGGAACAAAAACCCTTCGAGGCTGCTCTCCTGTTGTCCAGCAGCAGTGTGGGGTCTCCCCTACCACCACCCGTGTTTCTCTCTCTCTCTCTCTCTCTCTCTCTCTCTCTCTCTCTCTCTCTCTCTCTCTCTCAGATGGATGGGTATACATCTATGCTAGAATCAAAACGTGATTAGAAAGTAAAATGAAATCATGTTTTCTAATGCAGAAACTGACAGGCAATATAATGTCTGGCTGTGTTTACAAATTAGCACCGGGGCTGCTGAGATAGAGGATTTCGCAATCGTTACCAAGCACAGGCACTGCCATTTAAAAAACTGTTACTTCCTTCTCTAGTCTTTGTCCAACAATAATACTGATTCGAACATTTTCCATTCTGTCTTGGATTTATGCTCCTGTTAATTGTGCCTGATCGCAATGATTCCGGGTGGATGGTACTAAGTTGCTTTATTACAGGTTTTATTATACTCAATGCTCTCATTTGTAACTTGCCTAAAGTGCTTCTGGATTTAAGTATAATTAAATTGAGAAATGTTCAGAAATGACTACTGCTGCAGTTCTTGTGTTTTAACTATATGGGGAAATATGATCCCTTTACGCATGCACCCTAAACCCATAAAGTAAATGTAGTGTGGCATAATACTTTTATTTCTGTTATTTCTAGCTAGACCTTGTCCATACAGGGAAAACTGTTAAGTTTAAAACCCCACTGAGATATTAATGATTAAATAATTTTCACCATCGACTTGATTTTCTTAAATATTTAGCAGTCATTCTTATTAAAAGTTAACTGTGGCAGCAATGAGAAAATTGAAAACAACCCTTTTCCTGACCCAAATTCCTTTGAAAGATTTTTTTTCCCTTGAAAGGTGGGGGAGGGCGAGAAGAGCACTGGGCTTCCTGCTTTCATGTGATCATTTGGCTAATTTCTCCTTCTGACCAATTTCACCTCAAAGAGTTACCACACAGGTATCAAGAATTCCCACCAGCCACAGGACATTTTTTGCAAAAGAATACCTATGTCCAATTCAGCGTAGCTCCAAAGCTTAAGACATTATTTTGCTACTTGAGTGTTTTCAAAGAACAGGCAAAGAAAATTCAGAGACTCTCTAACTAAAATCACCATAACTTCTAGTTCAATATATATATATATATATATATATATATATATATATATATATATATATCCTCAAATTCACTAAGAATAATTTCTAAAAGCAGCATGTAAATATGAACACACACAGCTTACTAAGCCTTGCATTGGACGAAGCGCCTGCTTTCTGTGTTCCTTGCAAGGCTGTTAAGCATAACCAACAAATTTCACTGATTAACTGGGCTAAATGAGAGAGGTAATAAATTTTCTATTTTCCTGTAGAACTTCAAGAATGTTTGAAATCCACCAGGCAATCAGGTAAGTTCATGTGGCCCGCTTCCCTTACAATCTAATTCAGTAATCATTAAACTGTCAACAGACATACCACTGTTATATTTGATGTAGTAATTTGAAATAGCATTTTAGCAAAAATCACATCCAGATACATTTCCTTTCCAAAGAAAAGCACCTTTAACAGAAGCCATATATATATATATATATATATATATATATATATATATATATATATATATTCCATTTCAGAAAGATTGTAAGAAAGCCATAAATTTATAGAGCCGAGGCTAAGAATTGCTGGCTGCAATTTAATTTTAAAAAGTATTTTTAAATTATCAGTAGCCTGGGTTATATTCTAAGTAGTCCATGTTCTAAGGCCCTGCTTATTTAGAAATCATTTAAAACTGCATTTGTTGATAACTGAATTAGAACTCAGCGCAGCACCCAATAGTCTCCAAACATTTAATTGAATATGCAGTGTAGTAGATTCTGATAGGCGTTGGGAACCTAGCTAATGATTTATGAGGTCACCACTTAGCACCCCCAGGAAGAGAAGAAAGCTGCATTTTAATGTCCCCGTGCTTGGATTTGCTACTTATGTCCCTTTGATCAGGATAGGGTAGGCATAACTTCTAGGTTTTACTAATGCTTATAAAAGGCGGTTCAAGGACCTTTCCCTGCGTCTCCCATACTTGCTTTTACTTTGTGAGTGTATTGGGGGAGCTCTCTGGGTTTACATTTAACCGCTTTCCGAGAACAGCGAGAAATCCCCCACGAAACTTAAAAGAGTGGAATTAGATTCTCCCTCGATTCACACAGTTTACCGCCTCGGAGAGAAGCTACCTGAAGGGTGACAATCGCCTGATTTATTTGTGTCGGTTGGAAGTGGTGACCCAGGCATTGTTGAGCGAGCTCCAGGATGCATTGTTCTCAATTACTTTTTAATTTCAGAATTCGGTTGTTTAAGCGAGTCTCACCCTAACCCCCAACTATGATTGAGGAAAACCAAGGCCCTGAGGGCCTGGGCTCCGCGAAGCTTCCCAGAGGGCAGGTGAGCCTAGGGCTGAGTTCCCTCCCGCGGCCTGCACCGCCTCTTACCGGGACGTCCTCGATGGCGTGAGGTAAGGAGTGGATCGGGAGGTCCCCGAGCCCAGAGCCGAGCCCGTGCGGGCCGTGCAAGAGGTCCTCGTGCCGCCGATAGTCCCTGCGAGGGTCCAGGCCCGACAGTTGGTGGGGTAGCCCCCGGTGTGTATGTAAGAGCCCAGACTCCTGGCTCTGCCTCTGGCCGGGCCAGCCCGGGTGCTGCGGCTGTGGCTGGGCGTGCAGGGGATTCAGGCTGTAGGGGTCGTTGACGTGGGAGTAAGGATCTTGCGACTGAGGGTAGATAGGCTGGTAGGGCGGGGGGAAGTAGGGAGGCTGGAAGTCGGCATTAGGGGTGTGGGACAGCGGCGGGGCGCTGGTGTAGGGAGATTGACCTACAGTGCCCAGCTGGGGCAACCGTGCCGTCCCGTTGCTGGTGCCGTCGTGACGGTCCTGGAAGAAAGCAAGACGGAAAGGGAAAGAAGAAATGAGGCGCAGTATTTCAGCTACCCTACTAAATCCATTCCACAAGCCCAGTGTGGGCAGGCGGTCGAAGTAGGGGGTATCAATACTCTACACTGTTCATATTGGAAAACACCCAAGAAGTGAAGCAGGCCTTTCCAAAAAACAGAACAAGCAAACAAACAAAAGCAAAGGAATCAGAATATGTAAATATAGTGGCACAGCAGAGTCCCCCGACATCCCTCTCAAAGGAGGGAAGGAGACTTAAAAGAGTGTCCTGTAGTACTACCCTTAACGGCCGCAGTACCAAACCTCCCTTAAGCAAAATTCAGATAGCCACTAAATATTAAACAGGAGAAGCGGCCTTTGCTTTTCCCGGATTTGAACCTGTCTGCCATGGCATTATTGTTTACTCTTCCATTAATCTTGAGGGGGAAAAATCATAAACCCTCAAAGACTATTACCATTTCATGACTATTTAAACAAAAACATGTTTCACATAGAGGCCGTAAGAAAGCACACGTTTAAATGACCAGCTTAAATGTTTTAACGGCATGGTTGGGGAGGAGGGGGTCTGTCTTTTCCGCTTCCTCTGTTAGGCTTTTTACACCACAGGGTCGTTTTATAATATGAATGGGGAGTGAAAGACGCCAAGCCTGGGTTTAAAAATAGAAAGATTCTGTCTTACTGGGTTCTTTTTAAAAGAAAGAGGTGCACCCCGGGGCGGAGGCCCCCGCCCCTTCCACCCCGTCCCCAAAGGGCAAAAGAAACCCCTGGCTTTAGGTTTCTCAATTGCAATCCGCTTGCAAAGCAAGCCAAGAGTGGGTTCCAGAGAGAGGGAACCTTCCGAGGTTTAGCCACCAGGCCCCAGGCTAGGGAACACACCGGGGTGCGCCTTTCACCCCCCACAGACGGATTAAACATCAGATGTGGAGAGCGTCTCTGGAGCAAGTAAAGACGCAAGGAAATAAAGACGAACCCGGCGAGAAACTGGCCCAGGGAAAGAGCTGTGGGGTAGGTCTGCGTGCGCGGAGAGGTCCAGCAGGGACAGGGCAGTGGCGACGCGTTGGATTTGGGGATGGAAAGGAGCCAGAGAAAAGAGGAAAGGGGAACAGGAATGCAAACGGAAGGCGAGGTCCACAAGGAACCGTAGCCAAGCAGCTCAGGATCTCGGGCAGTTTCTCGGCTGCGGGTTTCTGGAACAGAATTCCTAAGGAAACAGGGCTGGGGGTGGGGTGGGACTCACCATAGCTGAAAAACTGTGAACTAACATCTGCGAAGAGTCTGGGGTAACCAGTCAGGGTGAGGAAAAAAAAAAAGCCAACAACAATAACAAAAGCAAAAAGCAAAACCCACCACGCCTCGAGCACCCGGCTGCCCCGCGGCCCGAAAGAGCCACACACAAAAGGCGCCGAGAGCCCCGCGCCACCCAGGACTCCAGTCACCGCGCGGACGCTCCCGCGAGCGCCGGAGCCCCGCTCGGATCCATCCGAACTTGTACCACCGAGTCGCGCGGCGCCTTCAGCTGGTCGAACCCACGATCTCTATCCTCCCAGGATCAGTTAGGATTCAGAGCTCTTTTAAGAAAAACAAAAAGCAAAAAAACACCACCAAAAACAAACAAACAAACAAAAAATACCAAAAAAACCACTGAAAAAAAAAGTGTGTGTGTGTGTGTGTGTGTGTGTGTGTGTGTGCGCGCGAGCGCGCGCGCGTGTTCCTTAATCCGTGTCTCCCCCTCTTTCCTTAGCGGCGGCTTCACTTCAGCTTCTAATAACCGCGCTGGGCAGCGTTCCTGGAGCCTCCTAATAGCAGATATTCATGACTATTAATATTACACGAATACTTAATAAGGGAAGAATGCCTGGAAATCGAGCGTGAAGCGGAGAGGCAACTCGCGCCGGAGCCGGCTCTCAATGCAGTCATTGACGGGAGTCTCAGTGTAGCAAATCGGAGGTGGGGAGAGGGAGCGCGAGAGACAAAAAGCGAGCGACGGAGGGAGCGGGCGAGCGTGCGGGGGGCCGCGGCGCGGCGTCTGGCGAATCACAGCAAAGGGGCAACATTTTAAAAGGTTGCAGGGGCCTGCAAAAGTGAAAGAGAAAGAAGGCGAGAGAGGGAGGCCGAGGGGCCAGAGCGCCGAGAGGGAGGATGTGTCTGCGTGCGTGTGCGAGAAAGAAAAGTGTGGGCGACGAGAAGAGAGAGGAGTGGAGAGAGGGAGGGAGGAAGGAGGGAGCGCCGGGGAGGAGGAAGGGAGGGCAGGAGGGAGGGAGGGGGAGGAGGGGGCCGAGCCGGAGCTGCGGAGGGGGAGCCCGCAGCGGGGTGGGGGTTGGGGGGAGGGGAGAGGAAGCGAGGGAGGACAATCGGACCTAAAAGGCTAGGGCAGACCTCGGGATGGAGCGGGGGTCGCGCGCCGCGGGCAGGAGCTCCCGGGACCCGCTGGCGGCTGCCCACCGAGTTCTGCGCCTGGGAGGTGCTTCCCGCCGCTCTCCGGCCGCGGGATTCTCTGTTGCGCAGCGGGGCCTGGGACTCGGGACTCGGCTGCCCGCTGCCTCGCTGCTCCTCCATGGCCCGGCGTCCCGCCTGGGAGCAACCCGCCCGCTTCTCTAACCCTTGTCCTCCGCCTGGTCGCGAGCCGCCTTCCCTAGGACCTCGGAGCTTTGCGCTCGTCGGCTGCGGCTGCTCCGATCTCCGTTGGTCCCCGGACCCGGTTCCGGGAGCGGGAGCCGGAGCCGGGACGCGGCCCCGGGCGCGCACAGACGCGAAGCGGCCCAGCCTGGGCGCCTCTGGCAAGGGCTCCTGGCTCCCTGCACAAACCCGTCGGACTGGCTGGGCCACTCCCGCCGACACCCCCTAGATGACAGGGCTAGCTCTCCCCGCGCGTCGCCACTGCTAGTCTGCCCTCCTGGTTGTCGGAACAAGCGGCACCTCGCCTCTTGCGTGTCCCTGCAGAGCCTCAGCCAATTCAGACAACTCCAAGCCCGCTCGGAAACCCGAAATCCCTGCCCCAGCACAGGCTATCCCGCCGCTACCAAAGTTGTTGAGATTTCTCAGACTTTTTTTCCTTCTCTGCCACCCGAGTCTCATCTCACCCCTCTCCCATGCACCTCCAGAGTCCCTCTGGGGGTTCAAGTTCATCTCGCGCCCTACCCTCAAGATCCCTTTGGTGTGTAGAACCACACGAAGGCTCTTAACACTTCCACTCAGGACGCTTGTACCCCGAACTGACTTCTGGGTTCCAAGAAAGTGAAAAAGCATCAGCTTGGGAAGGGAGCCCAGACCACTAAGGTGGGAAGCAACTGCTCTTAAAGTGTCACGGTAGGACCTAGGCCTGCCGGCAAAAGTCACCCTTAGCCTAGAAAACAAAGCTATCTGGTCTTACGTGGGGTTCCTGTGTTGCCCCGGGAGGCTCCAGAGAAGTGCTCCAGAGAAGCACAGATGTTGGTAGGATGTCTGTCACCTGGTGTCCCATCCGCCAGGTTGGGAGTGTGGAGAGGGGCAAAGGGAGAGCCGGAGAGGAGAAAGATGATAAAATGGCATTTTAAAAGCAAAGGGGGGAGGGAGCGGGAGACACTTCCTTCACATAAACCCAGTTTCTGATTTCGAGTGAAGACCGAGTTTTTGCCTCAGCGCCCGGGAGCAGACGTTTCAACCGGAATCCCCAGTTCCAAATGCCAAAAGGAAAAAGAAATAAAGCAAAAGAAGAACAGCGAAAGTCAAGGCTACTACAGATTTGAATAATCACGGTCTTCCCACCCCTCCGTCACTCCACGCACCCATCAGCTCCTTTCAGTGGGGATTTGTAAAAACAAACAAATAAACAACAACAAAAAAGACTGAGGCCATCCCTCCCGCACAAGAGGGAGCCATGCCTTCCTGGCTGTCCCAAAAGTTATGCTCTGAGGTCCTGGGTTTTAAAATGGGTTCCCAAGGGAGAGCCCTCTGTGATCCCAGCGGACTATCGGCAACGGGAGACGATCGGCAGTCGCCTCAGGATTTTCAGGGTCCCTGTCGCTAAGCGCCTTCAGGTAGAAGGGGGATTCCTCCCCCGCCCCCGACTCCCAGAGGCCGGTAACGCACCCGCATCCAACCACCACCATGGGGTGTGTCCACCCCAAAGCTCGGCGGGAGAAACTGGTTAGAACTTCAAGGACTATTGACGCTAAAGAGTGACACCAAGGGCTGACGTGAGGGCTCCCAAGCCGAACCCGCTTTACTGGACAGGGCGAAGTGTGTGGGCCCTTCTCCAAATGCAGGAAGGGAAGGGCTTTAAGAAGAAAGAAAAGAATGAATGAAAAACAGAGGGTATTAATGTCACAGAGGGAGTGAAAGGGAGAACATTTCTTTCTTCCTGCTATTGTAGGCACCCCCAGGATCTTGCTCAAACACACCAGAGTGCACAGGCACGTGTCCAGTTGCCAGCTTTTTTTTTTTTTTAAACCCAAGCTCCTCTCTTCCTTCCACGCTCAGGCAGAACCAAAAGTAAGCAGAAAAAAGGGGGGAGGAAAAGTGGGACACGAGCTTCGAACGACAAAAGTGAAAGAAGTGAGATCCATGGCCACCATCTCCAGCTTCTCCGTGCTAGTCGGGCGAATTCCAAGCGTGGGAGCTGCGCCGGTGTAAGTTTGTCCCACCCGCATTTCGCGGCTAGCTGCGTGGAGAGGAGGAGGAAGAGGAGGAGAGGGAGGGAGGATCGATCTCCAAGCCTGTGGCCGCAAGGATGACTGAGTTGGCGCCGCGCTTACCTCGCAGTCTTCGTACTTGATATTATCCGTCAGTTTCCAAAGCATTTTCATGGATCGGCGTGATCGGATTTGCCCCTCTGCGCCTCGCACCCCAGCGGAGCTTACTCTCTGGGTTAGCGCAAAGTGCGGGCTGCGGGCGGTGAGCAAAAGAGGAGGAGGGGGGAGGAGGAGAGGAGGGCGAGGAGGAGGAGAAGGGTAGGAAGAGGGAGGAGGAGGAGGAGGAGGAGGAGGAGGAGGAGGAGGAGGAGGAGGAGGAGGAGGAGGAGGAGGAGAAGGAGGTGGAGGTAAAGGAGGAGGGCCAGGAGAAGAAGGGCGAGGAGGGAGGAGAGAAGGGTTAGAGAGCTCCCGTGTGCGCTCGGAGATCTCCCTCTAATGGTAGAAACTTTTCCCTTTTCCTGCTCCTCACCAACAGCCTAATCGCCTCATTAGCATATCAACAATAGTCCAATTGCTCGCCAGAACAAAATCTGCCGCCGGCCGCTCCGACCCAGGTATAAAGGCCTCCTCTAGCCGCGAACTTGCTCCTAGAGCACACACGCCTGCACGGCAGCGAGCTAACCCAACAACTGCCTAGAGCTCCAGCACCCTCCCTGTTCCGGCGGCCCTTATCCCCAATTTTATCCCTTTTCCCCTTCGCCTGTTTTCGGATCCTGCTAGCCAAAGATGCTTTGGATAAAGCTCCGTACTACGCAGGGTACCAGCGGCAGCGCCTGGGGACCAACTTTTAGTACCCCACCACCCACCCCTACTACAACCGCCACTATCTGTCTTTTGTCCCCGTCCGATTTTATTAAAAATCATTATCCCTTTCGCAAGGAACCGTATCCACCAAACCAGGACCAGCAAAAGTCACTCCAGGATTTTTGCCCAACTGCTCACCGCTGTTACCCCCTCGGGCTGCAGCGCCCTGGGAGTTTTATTAGCTTTGCGCTTCCCCCTCCCCCCAGGTTGGAGATTCTGCCAACCGGCTCTGGTGGTTCGATTGGGGTTTGCGATCTCTTAATTGCTACGTGTAAAATAAAAGTTGTACCCTGAAGAGGTTACTCGACAGATCCGGGGGTTAAATGATTTTCCTCCGGTTTGTAAGAAGCTGAAGCAGACTGACTACTATTCATCCGGGCGTTTGGACAGTAAGGTTTCCCAGGTGCAACGTGGACAACGACACAGAATTCGGACGGGGATGCACAGCCCCTTCTGGAGTGAGCCAAAAAGCAGACCCGTGAGCTCCTGCGACTCTCCATGAGGTGTTGTACAAGCATCAAAATAAAATACTGGGAACCAACTCTTTCTGTGCTAATCGGCTCCAGTTTTCCCAAGATTCTCCTTTTTAATTAAAGAAGGACGCTATCCTTCATGATTTGGTTTTGGCGGCGCAATGGCCGGCTGGTGAAGAACCTGAAGGCGGGAAACAGCACTTCCCCAAGTTGACCACTCCTGGCTTTTCCAGCTCCACCCAGGGGCTCATTCACTCCACTGGGACTCTTCCTCCCTTTCAGCAATTATTTTAAAGTAAGAAAAAAATTAAAGATTTTAATGTGACACTTTGATATAGAGGGATTTCTCTGGTTGAGTTTTCCCATTAGCACTTTTAAAAAATATTTTTATCTATCTTTCTCCTGCTAATTGTGGCAAACTGACAGCAGATCTCCTCAGAGACCCCTGGTTCATCTGATTCTTTTTTCTTTGGTTGTTCTTCCTTCCTTCTTTTCTTTGATTCATTCTCTCTTTTTTTTTTCAAAAATCTCGGGGCCTCCCCGATTTCCATAGTGAATCAGTCCCTCAAGAGGAAGAAGACATCTGCAAATCCAAGTGTTTGCTAACAGGTGGAAGAGTAGAACCCCAATTTCCACTCAAAACTGAAGAGATGCAATTCTTTCTCAAGCCCCTGCCTAACTAAGCTAGAGTATCTTCCCAGAAAAGCCAGAGACAAGGCCAGAGCTGCCAAGGGAATTCAAAGTTCCATGGCCCTGAGTACCCCCTAGAGATGCCTTTCCACATTTAAGTGGCCCTTTGGCTGATAGGTATAGCAGCTTGGCACACTACTCTGCCCAGGAAAAAAAAAATATTGTCAATTTCTAAGCAAGGCTCAGCAAGGTTTTCCCCAAGCTCAACTGAGCTGTAAAATGGCTTAAAACCTGGAACTCACCCTCTGGGAGGGGCCAGCACCTCCACTTTTCCCAGAGGCAGCCACAGCCCAATGCCCTGACCTGTAGGCCCGCTCCAAGGCCTGCAAGCAGGGGTTTTTACATCCTGCGGGCTCGCCAGGGTGCTTGCGGGAACTCTTAAGTTTCGCTTTCTTTTCCTTCAGTTTTGACCTGGGGAAAGGCGCTTAAGGGGTTATTTGCTCTCTAACCCGACCCCCCATCCCCCTCCCCGTCTCTGCAGCTCAGTGCCCGGCGGATCTCTGGCTCCAAATCAGCTAAAGGCTACTAAACAGTTGTTGTACTCCAGCCGAGGGCACCATTGACGTGTAGATTGGGCCTGCTAGCTCAGGGCGGCCGCAGCCGCCGCCCCGCAGTGTGGGCGCTGATGAAAGGCTGGAGAGAGCGGTCGGGTAGCCCCTGAGCCAGGGAGGCTCACGCTTGTTCGAGCTTCATTCTCACAACTCAGTCAGTTCTGCAGCCGGGCAGGGCCTGGTGGTTCCCTTGAATAACAGCCTAGAGTTAGAACTGAGGATGTAGGCCTGACCTGGGGGAGTGAACTATACCGAGGCAGGGACATCGGGAGAAACAAAGAAACACGGGTCCAAATGATCTTCTGTTCTCTCATTGTCAACATCCACTGAGATGGGAGGTGCCTAGTAGATCTGTTCCCATAGGCCTCAAAACTTTTGGCCCTCAGCACCAGATTCAGGGCTACAGCCACTTGCCAAACTGTAGGCTCTCCTCAGCAGGCCCTGGGCTCCACCATGTCTCTTTTCTTTAGTAACCTCTGGCTTTCAAAACCTAGCCAGACTCCCTGGGAGGCCTGGTCCCAAGCACAGCTCACTCTGGGCAGTGGGCACCTTCTCACTTCCTGCAGATTTCTTCAGAATTTAGCTATAACTGCCCTCAAGCTTCAGCACCCAGAAAGAGAGTTAGGTGCACACGGTATGGGGAGAGAAGGGAGTGGGCTCTAGCGTTTGTATTTGGTGTGAAACTTTCATCCTTAAGCAAGGTCAGCCTAAGTTGGCAGAAGGAATATTATTTAATAGGTTTAACCAGAGAGGGGGGTAGTGTAAAATTATTCACTCAACTAATAAAAGTAATTCATATAAGGGGGAAACAAACAGCCAAATGGCTTCCTATCTCCAACTCCAGACAAGTTAATGAAGACGACACCTCTCAGAACTTTAGGGCTGAGCTCTCAGGCAAAAGAAAAAAGAAGAAGAAGAAGAAGAAGAAGAAGAAGAAGAAGAAGAAGAAGAAGAAGAAGAAGAAGAAGAAGAAGAAGAAGAAGAAGAAGAAGAAGAAGAAGAAGAAGAAGAAGAAGAAGAAGAAACTCCTCCAGGGCCTTGCTTGCCCTGGAAGGAGCAAAGCTTCCAGCTCTGGGTTTTTTCTTTTTTCTTTTTCTTTTCTTTCTTTCTTTCTTTCTTTCTTTCTTTCTTTCTTTTTTTTTTTTTTTTTACCTTGGGAAGGTCGAAGCCCTTGGTTCAAATCGCTCCTTAGGCTTGTGGCTTACAGAACGTCGCTCTAACCAGGCCTCAGTTGGCTAGGGCAAAAAACAGGGCCCCGCGGTTCCTATTATGAAATCCTGGACTGGGGATTGGCGGCATGCTACTACAACTTAGCTAGGGCCGCCCTTGTTTCCCTGTCAGGAAAATGTGAAAACAAGTTTCCAAGGCGGGTGTAGGGGTTTGTGGCTGGGGGGGGGGGGGGGGGAAGGCCAGACTCCGCGCCTACCCCCCCCCCCACTCCGCTTTGAAGAGTACACGGCCTAGCAAAGTCACTTTTGGCAGGTTCTAGAACCAAAAATTCGCTGTCTTTACTAACCACCACAATTCTGTAGACCAACAACCGAAAACCTACCCTAGGAAGCCGAGTGAGAGAACAGCCAAACTTTAGGCAAACTTAAAAAGTGAATCTCCAAAAAAGGAAGGAAGGAAGGAAGGAAGGAAGGAAGGAAGGAAAGGAAAGGAAAGGAAAGGAAAGGAAAGGAAAGGAAAGGAAAGGAAAGGAAAGGAAAGGAAAGGAAAGGAAAGGAAAGGAAAGGAAAGGAAAGGAAAGGAAAGGAAAGGAAAGGAAAGGAAAGGAAAGGAAAGGAAAGGAAAGAAAGAAAGAAAGAAAGAAAGAAAGAAAGAAAGAAAGAAAGAAAGAAAGAAAGAGAATGTGCTCCCGGCTATGTCTGGCCATCAGGTCTTTTTATTTCACCCTCCAAGGTCCCCGAAATTCAGGATACCAACCGACCAGGTGCACCAGGTCTAGGGGTGAAGCTGAAGGCACGGCCATCGGGAACCCACACATCCAGCCCGGCGTCCCTTCCCACTTCTTAATTAGTCATCCACCCAGGTTTTTGTTGGGATGGGGGTGGGAAAATGGCTGGAGATCAAACCACGAGTGACCCCAGGGGCCACCTGTGGAGCTTGAGCCGGACTTTTCCCAGATACTGGCCCCGAGGACCGCGCGCTTGGCCCCCAGCTCCAAGGCTGTTGCCTGCGCTGGTTTGTCCAGTCTTCCCTCGCCTTGGAGCACTCTTGGGCGCTGCCAGGCGTGCCTCACCTAGTACTCCCCTGCCCTGGGCCACGGCACTTCTCCGCCTCCCCACTCCGGGCCCCCTCCTCCGCTCCACCCCCGCCCACCTCAGCCCCAGCCAAGGCAAACCCCCGTACCTGCCAGTCCCCCATTTTGGCAAGTATGGACATCGCGGCTCGGCGCTCCTGGCGACGGGTCCCCGCCGGGCATGTGCTGGAGGGCTGGACCGGGACCGCTCCCTGGAATCGCTTAGACAAATCCCTTTTTTTTTTTTTTTTTTTTTTTTTTACCTGCTCACCAACATCTCACCTGGTCATAAAGAACTAGGTTGCTACCTGCCGACGCATGCGCGTTGGCCTAAGGAATTCTCTCCGCCAGCTCCAGTCCCAGCACCTCTCTGAGCTGACCTGGGAAGTGATGGATTTATAGCCACAGCAATCTCACCATCAGCTCCAGCTTTTCCCAACAGCCCTAACCCGCTTTCCCGGTCAGTCCCTGGCCAGTGAACCGAAGCCAGGGACTGGCTGCTTGAAGGTGCTGAGTCCCACGCTGGTGTGAGAGTGTTTGAGCACTCGTGTAGTGGAGACATCTGCAAGCTCATTCCACCGTTCCCTCGCCCCCGGAACTTTTGGGTTAGAGGTGGGGGAGGGGCTGGGGGATGGGCCAGACCTGGAGAAGGGCCCGTGGAGAGTCTGGGCTCACCTGGACGCTAGCAGTGGGACAGGGTCCCCGCCCCCTCCTCCTCACCCGCCCACGATCTTCAAGGCACTGCCAGCCTTAGCGGATCTGACTACCACCCCTAGGGCGGCCTCAGCGGTGGATTCCAGATCAGGTGTTGCTCAATAGGTGAAGAGATTCTCAGTTCTGCTTCACTTCTGTCTCCGAGATTTAGTCTCCTCCCATGGGCAGAGAATTGTGGGGGAGCGGGTCACTACAAACACTCACGTGCTCTTTCACGTTGGCATATTTAACACTTAGGTATAAAGCCCACCAACCCACGTTCCCACGTTCACGGTCCCCTCGCCCCCCCCCCCCAAGCCCCTATGACTTTCAGGCTCTTTATCTTTTTCATTGAAAACTTTTAAAAGCTAGAATGGGGCGTTGGTGGCTCTGGGATGGGCAGCTGAGGTTTGGGGTTGGGGTTTGCTTTCCCATGACAGATAAAATCGTTCAGGTGACTTCACTGCTGTTTCTAATTAGAGGGGAGTTTAAAAGAAGCCACAGGATTTGGGGCTCCCATCTTGTTCATCTCTGTCAGCAATCACACCTGGGCAGGAGCAGAGGCGAGAGGAGATTCGCCCGGGGGGTGGGGGGGGCGCCCTGCTCCACAGTTGCGGCAGCCCTTTTCCTGTGGACCATAAGGTCTCAGGTTGTACAGAGCGCAGGCCTGGAGCACCTTGGCCAGACTCAAACATTCTCCTGGTTCTACTCTCGCAGGGACCTGGGGAGGAACAAAGAACCGGTCTCCAATCATTTCTTTGACATGTCAGCAAATATATGTAAAAGGTCAGCTGTGAATTGCAGAGTGGAGAAGATGTCTCCACCCCAAAACTCCTCCTTCCTACTCTGGCGGGGAGGCTGGTCTAGATGGTGCACCTCACTTGAGTGTCGAGGGGAGGAGTGTTGGTGTCTCTCTTTGGAGTTCCTTCAGCGTTTTAATCGTCCCTTAATCTGCTGGCTTTTCATCTCAGGGCTGATTTTCTACTTGATTGGAAACTTTCTTGGACCTGTCTTAAAACCTTGCTCAACAAGTTTGGAGTTTGTTTGTAGGTGGAGTTGGGGGGGGGGGGTTGTTTCCCCTTTATTTTGTTTTAGTGACAACTAATAATCAAATGGTGTTTTAAACTCATGAATGTCTACAGTGAACCCTCCCTGATTTTTGGTTTTGGTTTTTTTTTTTTACAGGCTGTTGAAAACAGACTGTTTAGCCCAAGCTACAGGTAGAGGCCGTGGTTGAAGCTCCTTCTGTTTCCTTTGGGGAGTGCTGAGCTCCCTTGCAAGTGTGCAGTGGTTACAGGTCCTGTCTGCCCTATCATTCCCTAACATGGAACCATAGTGCACCCCCTTATTAGGCCTGGCCCGGTCCTGAAAGACCTAAAGACACTGGGGGGGGGGGGGAATGGAGCTTAAGGAGCGCCATCTCCACCCCGGGTGTTTTTTGTTTGGCGGGTAAGGCAAAGGCAAGAAAGGCAGGAAAAGGCAAGCAAGGCCATAGTGGTGGGAGTGGTGGAAGTGTGTGCAAAGTCAATCCACTGCTCAGAGCAGAAAGAGAAACTGGAAATCAATGAACCTGCCCTTGGGAGGGCAAGTCTTGGGGATCTCTCATTAGATGCTGGAGGGTGGAAGGCAGAAGATTGAAAAGGAGAAAAGATCTAGAATTCAGAGTTTCCATGTACATCAGTTCTGCACATTTCATTTGCTGATTGAGTGGTCTTCGACAAGATTCTGGATTTACTTGAAACTCAGTTTGCTCATTTTGAAATGGGCGATTGGTAAGAATTCAGGAGGGGAACCCGAGCAAATCCCTTTAGCAGGTGATGTGACTGCCAGATCATATGAGTCCCACCATTCCAACACACCTTGCACCTACAATACTCAAAACCAGTTCAATTCAAGATGAGATCAGCTTCATTTTCCTCACCGCAGACCCCCACCCCCCACCCCGCTCCCAAGGCTGAGATGTTTGTCTAGATCCCTCCCAAGATTACCTCCTCAAACCTGGGTCCATCCAGACTCCAGTTTCCCAGACACCAGCTTCCATATCTGTATATCATCTCGTCTGTCTTCTATGGCGCAGAGGCACTCAAAACACCCGCAGTGCCTGGGACAGGATTAAAGGACGAACCAAAGCAGCTACCGGCTTCAGTCCGCACCAGGCTTAAGACAGTCTTCCTAGAGAGGCAGCAACGCTGGCTCTGCAGCTAACCCGGCCTTAAGACTCAGCACCCGATCGCAAACTTTCTGTGCCCTTCCAGAACGCGCTCTCTGGGAAACACAGAGTAGATCGGATGACAGATGACACGCATCTCCAGGCTGCAGGTAAAGCTGTGTTGGGGCTCTGCCAGGCCGGAGTATCAAATACACAAGAATCCATTCCTATCCCGATTCTCTCCTTAAGCGCCACCAGCCCCCAAACCGCAAAAGGAATCCGCTGTTAAGATTAGTCTCTGCACCTCGTTTTGATTCACCTCAGGACCACCCCGACTCCTCGTCATTTCTCATTTGCCGATCTAGTGAGGAACTTCCAGCGCTGGGCTCCAAGTTCCTTAAAAGTACTTCAGAATCTGGATCCAAGACTAAACAGTGGGTAGCTCTGAAGTCACCTGTGGGATGACCTGTGTGCCGTTCGCTTTTCCCCTTTGCAGACCAAGAATCAATGGGCACCGCCTCTTTCACAGCAGTGGCCTATCTTCCTGGCTGCCCTTGGGCCAGAGAAAACTCAACTCAACTTTGAATAGTAAACTAGTTCTTCGGGTCCGAGCCGGGAAGGGAGATTGAAAAGAAGGGGGGGGGGGTGTTGAGTGGCATTTTCCCACTGTACCTGAGACCTTCCTTAGAAACGATGTCTCCAAGGCCCCAAAACCCTCTGGACTCTCCAGTAGGATTAAGCCAAAAGAAGAGGATTACCAGGAAACCACAAGAGAAGGAAGCAACATCGCTTTGCAAAGGTGCTGAATTGAGGACCTAAGACCTTGGAGTGGAACAGGGCTGCTCCACGCTGACGCTCCCTGGTGTTAGTCGAAGGAGCCCCATCCTGGGCAAAAAGCCCTAGGTGTGTGTACTAGAAAGGCCCAGTGGCTGGGGATGTGCCCTGAAGGCTGGAAGAACACGCCACCACTGAAGTGCAGACCTTTCACGCCCGGCCTCCAGGCCCTCTCTGCCCTGGGCGACAGGTGCAGCAGTTTGCCTGGCCGCTCGCTGTGCCAGGGCTGCCAGTGCACTGGTGCGGAACCACTATCGGAACGAGTTTGCGCTTCTGTTTACAAAGCAATCCTGCCATCAAAAGAGGAACAAAATCACCACTTGTCACACCCTGTCATAAAGTGATCTGCCTGGGAGCGAAACTCTAGAGAGCCACGCGTGGTGTGGTGGTGGCATGAGAGGCGACAGAAGAAATGGAGACCATTCTAACTTCCTTGAAGAGTAAATCGTTTGACCACGGAGAGTCCCCATCGTGTCTTGTCCTGACAGGCCAAGAAAGACCAGCGTACCCTGGATTTTGGAGCAGGAACATGGCAGAAGAACTCAGCTAGCATCCAGGACTGAGCCAGGCAAGGTGCAGAGTCTTCCTTTCTTGGCCCTATGGAATGAACCCACCCACTGCCCCCTAACACTAATGCCAGCATTCCTCAAGTCTTCAGATGACCTTAAAGACCATCAAAATAGATGAGAGAATTGGGGGCGGGGTGAATTCTTAGAAACTGTGAGTCCCATTTAGTGTCCCTGGCTGCAGGGGTACTCATGAAATTCCTGACTGGTGCCAGTGGATTTTGCCTCCTGCAACGGAGGTCATTCTCCTGAATTTGTTCTGGAAGGGAAAAGATTAAGATAGAGCCAGGTGGTACCCACTAAATGTCAAGGCAAAAACTGGAAAGGTTTGTTCCAAGACACCATGAGAGATCCCTGTCTTCACTCACAAACCTTGGAGTCTTCTAAGTTTTTCCAGGTTTAAAACAGGATGAGAGGAGCTTTGGGCAGTCAAGCTCACACACTGAGATGACTGGGGCAGGGGGGGAGGGGTCCACCCAGGTGCCTCTGCCTGCCTCTCCATTGCTTTCAAACAAACTAAGAGAAGGAATTCTTGTTTTTAGAATGCTATGTCGGTCTTGGTATCACTTCTCATACCTTACTATAACTAACACTTGAGTTTGTACCTGAACATTCAGAACTGTGTCCTAACTCACACCCTACCCCTGCTGGCCTTCGAATCCCTCCATCATGATCCATAAAGCATTCACACCCACATTTGGAAATTTAGGGTGTGCATAGAAGCCACCCTAAACTGGGGAGTCTTGGTGTCTGTCACCTGAGTCTGAAAAGTCTGTGTCCATTAGCGTTTAAGAGATCATGTTGGGTCCTAAAAGACCAGCCTGAGCCCAGAGAGCAGAAGGGAGTTATAAGTTTGAATTCCAGTGTGGAATTCTCATTTGCACTTGTTGAAGGCCTGGGAGAAGCTGTGTCGCCCTTGACAACTCCCATATAGCCATGGTACTGGCCATGCTTGAGCCCTAGTGCAAGAGTTCTGTCAGATGTGACAGTGTGTTTGTCAGGAGCTTGGGAATTAACAGGATCTTCAAAAGCCTGAGGTGGAATGACCCCAGTCCCTTCCCCAGCTAAAAAGCATTCCAGGGAGCAATGAATGACTAAAGAACCTTGGCGCTTTCCGAGCCTTGCTCTACAACAAGGTCACCTGGACAGTTTTCCAGGTTTGATGCTCAAGTTGCTTTCTGGTGCAATTACATAAGAATGTCTCCGAGGAGGGATGAAGCCAAAATATTTCAAGAGGATTTAACTCCATGACACACTTGCCTAGCCTAGGGGAGGCCTTGGGTTTGAGCCCCAGGATTGAAGAAGAATATAAATAAATAAACAAATAAATAAATAAATAAATAAATTATTTATTTATTTATTTATTTATTTATTTAAAAAACAGGCACTGCCAGTATGCAAGCTTTCCAGGGGGAAAGTCTGTATCAGCTGGGGACGTGTTAGAGTCTCAGATGCCACTCGGCTGTATATTGGGAGAACTGGGTCTGGCCATCGATATTTTAACCAGCTGCTTTGTTTGTCTCGCTCCTCGCACAGCTACCACACACCTGGAGCAATTTTTAAAGAAAATATTTTAAATAATTTTTTAAAGTGTGTGTGTGTCCTGTCTTCGAAGGTGCCTGTAGAAGCCAAAATAGGCTACAGGGATCCTTGTGAAGAGCCCAGTGTGAGGGTGTGAGTACCTGACCCAGGGCCCTTTGGAAGAGCAACAAGTGCTCCGAACCACTGTCCCCCTCGGAGGCTGACTTTTAAAATCTGCGGCTACTTTCTCCTAAGTTAGGGGGAGAAACAATTCTCTCTCTGTTCTATCCTGCCTACCCCACCCCCACCCCACCCCACCCCTAAACTCTCCAAGCTGTTTGTTGACCACCCTCTCCGGAATCCTCTCTCCTGGGTCAATTTTTCTATATGTGAGCATAAAGGTAGGTCTCCTGGACACAGCAGCTCGGATGCCTTTTCCTGTAGCAGCGGCCAGGTTCGGCAGCAGGCTAAGTTTTACTTAACCACCTTAAAGACTGCAAGCCCAGGGGCCTCTACACGCAGCTCGTGGCCCGAGGTTGTTGTCCCTGGGCACCTTAATCTGCAGGAGGATGTGTGCCTTTGTGGCTCAGCCATGCCTCTGGTGGAGTCTGGCCTCTAGTTGAGTTGTCTTTGCCTGAATTGAACCATTGAGCAAACAGGTGGGCATCGCCTCCTCTCACGAAGGGGGACACCAGGGGCTTCTGGTCATCAGTATGTCCAGGCCCCCGGCCCAGAGACTCTGATCCTCCCAACTCCAGGGGGAGCCAAGGTTGGTGGCTAGAGTCCAGCCTGGGGCGGCGCCGAGCATAAGGAAGCCCCCTCGGGATGGATGGTCCCTGCTGCGCGCAGCGGCGCCAAATCCTGCCGGGCCAGGGGGCGGGGAGCCGATCTGGCTCCTTCCCATTCAGAATTTAGAGGCTGGTGGAGACAGAGAGTCTCCTAATTTGAAGCAAGTCTCCTGGAAGTCTGGGAAGGAAGCCTCAAAACTTTCTGCCATGCAAAACCCGTGCTGTCGCCAGCGCTCTGTCCCGAGTCCCTTTATCCAGGTCCTTTCACGCATTTTCCCGCGGCGGCGCGAAACAAGAGGGAATCCGAATCCCGCACAAGATTGCGTTTGCTTTCAGTTATCTTAGATGAGTGATGGCAGACTGGGGTGTAAGGCGTGGCCTGAGACTTTTAAAGTTGTTACTCCAGTCTGGAAATACCCCGGCTTGTCTCTTTAATTATTTATTTGAAGGGCTGTATTTTAAAAAGCTGAAACACTTGTATTGCCTCTTATTTCTCTTTATTGGGTCCATCTGCTGCTGATGGCGCTAAAAACAGGGGATCCCTGGACCTACCTCACTGTTCTTCCAAGGCAAACCTCCACTGCCATGAAAAGCAATGTTCTATATTTTAGTCTCTGAGTTTCTCTCTCCCTCTGCCTTCCTCCCCCACGTCCTGTTCTCTTTCTCTTATTTTCTAGACAGGGTCTCACTATGTAGCCCAGGCTGGCCTCAAACCCATTGCAGTCCTCCTTCTTAGCCCAACACCTCACCTCCAGCATCAGTATGTCTGTCTGTCTGCATGCATGCATGTATGTATGTATGTATGTATGTATGTGCATGTGCATGTTCGTGTGTGTGCGTGTGTGTGTGTGTGTGTGTGTGTGTGTGTGTATTTTGGGTTTTTTTGAGACAGAGCTTCTGTCCTAGAACTCGCATTGTAGACCAGTTTGGCCTCAAACGCAGAGATCAGCCAGCTTTTACCTAATGCTGGGATCAAAGGCAAGGGCCACCACTTCCCACATGTCTGTCTGTCTGTCTGTCTGTCTATCTTTCTTTCTATCTACTTTCTTCTTTCTTTGTTTTTGTTTTTGGAGATAGAGTCTCTCTACGTAGCTCTGGTCGTCCTGGAACTCCCTTAGTAGAGCAAGCTGCCCTCCAAGTCCAAGAGAGCTGCCTGCCACTGCTTTCCAGTTACTGGGATTAAAGGACTGGGCCCCAACACCTTGCTGGGTAATTTTTTCACACCAGAACCTTGCTTATTTTCACAAATGTGACTTAAAGGACAGCTCTCAGTGCTTGTAGGTATGCTGGGCTTTGAGATATATATATATATATATCCCAAAATGACAAGCCAGATGCATCTGTGTTTCAGATATAGTGGGCTTTTCAGAGTCTGGGGAGTTTCATTTCTGTGTTTTTAAAAATCATTCATCTCATCCCCCAATAAAACAATATTTGTTTGACACTAATATTTGTTAACACCCTGGAGAGGCCTTCAAACAGCATTGTGTTTTCCCCCATCTGTATTTCAACATTGTAAGTTTTATTCAGGTTTTAAATTGGCAATTTAACAAAGCTAAACCAGATACTTGCCACTGAGGTGGGAGAAGTCTTGGGGATTTTTGAGAGAGTGCTCTGATATCATCTGTCCCCAAACTTAAGCCTTCTGGTTCTGAAGCTTACCATGTAAGTTGTATAACCTTTTTAATTAGATGATTTCAGCCAGAAGGCTGGGAATGTGAGAATTTCATCATTTTCCTTTGAAGAGTGGTGCTCAGAAGAAGGGAAGGGACCGAGTCCCCTCCCCCTGCCCCAGAGTGATTGAAAACAAATACACAAACCTGACAATTTATACACACTTTCTGACTTGGAGAATTGCTATGTAAAATACGCAAATTATAGGATACTCGGATAATTGTGGTCTTCAGCCTAAATAGTTTATTTCTAATTATGAAAAACTGGTTTTAATTTGCCTCAGGAACTTTTAAAGGCAAAGTTGTGTGTGACCCTCAGTAGTACAAAGATTTTACAGCAGCATTGGGCTGGTTTTAGCGTCTATTTTAATTTTTTTGAAAAATTAAATTTGAATGTAACTTGTATGTTTACTAAAGAATATGCACTTAAAACAGTCTTCTTTTATTATTAGACTATTCAAGCAACTATCATGTACAATTCAGAATAAGTATGTGCATGTAAAAGATAACCCAGCTTAAGCCTTCCTATTTTATTCAAATATTTAATACAAAAAAATCTTACGATTTCAAGAATTATTTTAAATGTATATACTTTAAAAAAAACTTTACTACTAGAAAGAGAGGCTAATAAATGGGCATTCTATGGCTTTGGCAACTTCCAGTGTGTTGAGATGCCAGCATGCAATAGGGAAAATTTGACTTGTGGTGTTTGAGGTTAAATGGTGGCTTGGCTCAAGACTCCCAAAGAGACAGAATTCAGTACATTTTCCATAATTTTACCCTGAGGAAGGAG
Organism: Arvicanthis niloticus; assembly: GCF_011762505.2. Lineage (NCBI taxonomy): Eukaryota > Metazoa > Chordata > Mammalia > Rodentia > Muridae > Arvicanthis > Arvicanthis niloticus. Next base: position 22,593,121 of record NC_047665.1, on the reverse strand, counting down.
TCACTAGAACTAGAATATGAGAGTGTTAACACTTTTATCATAATACCCCTTGTAAAACTTGAAGTGTACATATACTGAGCCCTCTACAAATCTATGTACTGATCCCAGTTCACCCCACACAGTGATGCGAGTGCTGCTGAGACTATTAGTGGAAGAGGTAGTCAGATGCAGGTGTCCAGGCTGGTGACCGGTCCTCCCCATACACATTTCCTAAGGAGCTGATGCGTCAGTGTGTATCTTGGATTAAGTAGAATTTTTTTTTCTAATGAATGTTTGTAAACTGAGAGGATAGAATGACTGATGATGTTATGTACCCATTGCCTATCTTGGTCAGGAATTATGCAGAACTCCGAAGCTGAGAAAAGGCTCCTCACTCTAATGTTGATTTGAGTGTGTGTGTTTGTGTGTGTGTGTGTGTGTGTGTGTGAAAGAGAGAGAGAGAGAGAGAGAGAGAGAGAGAGAATATTTGCCAGCAAGAAGCTCAACCTCTACTGAAAAGAAAACCAGAATATGAACCCTAACCCTAACCCTAACCCTAACCCTAACCCTAACCCTAACCCTAACCCTAACCCTAACCCTAACCCTAACCCTGAATGTTTCCTAATTAGGCAGACCCATGCCTGCCTGTGTCTTTAATGTACTGCAAAGAGTCTGGACATTGTGGGGATGGAGCAACATTTCAGAGGATAAGAACATTTGATGAGGCCACCTATATACCTTTAATCCTAGCACTCAGGAGGCAGAGGCAGGCAGATCTCCGAGTTCGAGGTTAGCCTGATCTATGAACTGAGTTCCAGGACAGCAAGAGCTACACAGAGAAACTCTGTCTCAAAACAAAAAACAACAACAACAAAAAACAAAAAACAAAAAACAAACAAAAACCCCAAACACCTGATGCTCTTGCAGAGGACCCAAGGTCAGTTCCTAGCACTCAGATGACAGCTCACAATCACCTGTAGCACCAGTTTTAGGGTCTCTAATGCCCTCCACTGGCCTCCGAGAGCACCAAGCATGCACATGGGTGCACAGACATTTATGCAGGCACAAACATACATGTATGCAAAAAGACTCATATACACAAAGAATAAAAACAAATATGTTTTAAAAGAGTTCAGACTCAGAACTAATATCTTGTGACAATAAAGTTACAGAACAAGGGTTTCACTTTCAATGTTGTCAGTGTGCCCCATGCTTGCCCAGTCTGCACTCCAGCCCCCTCCAGTCTGCCCAGTCTGCACTCCAGCCCCTTTTATGCAAGCAATCCTATAGTCTTAAGTCTTCTGAGTAACTGGAGCTACAGATACACACTGCTGCATCAGGCCATCGTCCTGCCTTTCAGAATCAACAGGACATAGTAGAAAAGCAGCTGAACATTCAGTAGTCACAATCTGATTGAGACTTATTAGGGATGAGTAAGAAACAATAAGAAGAAATGAAATCATTAAATGAACAAGCGCTTAAAAAAAGAAAATTTACCAAAAAAGAAAAAAAATCCATAGAATAAAAAGAAATCTTCCCCAAGTTTCATGATTCTTAATCTCCACACCACACCAAAACTCACAATTTCTGTAAGGATGTGATTCAAAGTTAGCATTCAAAAGGGACAGGCTTCTGTTTTAACATTTAGTTATTTACTTCTTTACTGTGTGCACGTGCTCATTTGTAAAGGTTAGAGGACAGCTTGCAGAAATCTTGCATCTCCTTCTACCTTGTAGACCCCAGGAACTGAACTCACTTCATCAGGTTTGGCAGCAATCACCTGTCCTGCTAATCCCCTTTGATTAGCCCGTAGTTCCTATTTCTAAGGAGTGCTTTACACTATTTCTTAGCAGAGGTACATTTAGAAACTGATTGAGCCGTGGTGAAGTACACATCTTCTAAAGCCCTCAACCCCTTGTTGAAGCGGACAAACAACGATCAATCTCAGGGCCATCACATAAACAACTCCAAGACAAACCCCCAATAACCCCTTTCCCAAACGTCTTGGACTTCTGTTGGCCAACGAACTAAATATTTTTCCTAAACCTTTTGCTGCCCTCGTGTGTTCCTTTAGAAAACTGACGGATAAAGTTAAATCCTGGTCATGTAGGACTTGGGGCGGGGGCGGGGGCGGAGGAGGGTGGAGCATGGAGGGCGGGGCGGTTCCGCAGTTTAGGTCCAGTTTAGCACAATCAAAGAAACCTTGTAAGGAGCCATAGAAAGAAAGGAAGACCAGAGAAAGAATGTAGAAATGAGGAGGGAGGGTCTGACTTTTGCCACGGACTTCTGGGATAATCCTGTCATGGTTCAATCCCTCTGTCCCAAATTCTTCAAACTTGAAACCAGTAGCAACCGGTAGAAGGATCGGGTAGCCCTTCTCTGAGGTCTCTTTTAGCTCCTAGACGCAGTCATTCTCCTGGAGGGTAATCAAAAAAGGACGTTTGGAAAATAGTCACCCATCTCTAGCCAAGCCATCAACTTAAGAGATCAGTGCGCCAAAAGCTTGTGAATGAGTTTCCTGTTTCATCATCGGAGGCTCTCTGTCATCTTGGCAAACCTGCTTCAGTTGTCTGAGTAGCTCTGACGAGAAAGAATTCGGTTCTGTACTAGCCAACCATTGTGCTCTGTCCCACAGTCACTTCAAAATAAAAATGGCCTTCTGTGGCTAACAGGGGGAGTGAAGAAGTTGCTGTCTCTCCCCATTCCCCCAGGGTTTGTTTTGTTATGAGGCAGAAGAGAAAGAAGACAGGAACCTCCTTTGCCCAAAGGGATGAATCTTGGCTTAAAAGTCACACAGTTGGGCAAGTGAGATGGTTCTTTGGATACAGTCAAACCCAGCAGCTGGATCTTGATCCCCGGGATCCACATGGTGGAAGAACAGACTCTAGCAAGCTGTCCTAGGGACATTTGCACCCCAGCACATGTGGAGATCTGAGGACAACTCCGTGGCATTTGTCCTCTCCTTCCACCGTGAGATTGAACTCAGGTCCCTGGGCATGGCAGCAAGCACGTTTACCCACGAAGTCATCATTCCTACCCCTAACAACAACAACAACAACACAAAGATCCACACACTTACTGGTTCATCACATCCTTATCTACAGGGATTCAGATGCTTCTGGGAAATCTATAAACACACTTAGACCAGGAGCTGGAGAGACGGTTCATTAGTAAAGAGAAGCTCACTGCCTTTCCAATGCGTTTAGATCCCAACACCTGTATCAGGAGGCTTACAACTGCCTGTAACTCCAGCTCCAGGGGACTCAGTGTGTCTGGCCTTAACAGGCACGAGCATTCAGGTGCACATAGCTCTCCCTGTTTATGCAATTAAAAGAATAAAATAAATCTTTAAATTAGAAAAAAAAATTACTAAGGCCAGGAAGATTATGCAAAGATTTAAGTTTAATTGGTGTAGAGTTTGGCAGTTTTTGAAAACTCCAAGCATATGCAGCCTGACTGTGATGGTTTATATATGCTCAGCCCAGGGAGTGGCACTATTAGAAGGTGTGGCCATGTTGAAGTAGGTGTGGCCTTGTTGGAGTAGGTGTGTCACTGTGGGTATGAGCTTTAAGACCCTCATCCTAGCTGCCTGGAAGTTAGTATTCTGCTAGCAGCCTTCAGATGAAGATGTAGAACTCTCAGCTCTACCTGCACCATGCCTGCTTGGATGCTGCCATGTTCCTGCCTTGATGATAATGGACTGAACCTCTGAACCTGTAAGCCTGGGTGTACAATTAAATGCTGTCCTTTATAAGAGTTGCCTTGGTCATGGTGTCTGTTCACAGCAGTAAAACCCTAACTAAGACACTGGATCATAAATGCTGTTATGTATATACAATTTGAGAGGAGGGATGGAGAAGGATGCAAGGTCTGATGTGTTCCAGGCAGACCTCAGACTTACTGTGAAGCCAAGGATGGCCTTGAACTCCTCATGCTCCTGTTTCCACATTTTAAATCCAACGATTAAAAGGCATCCAACACCATATCCAGTTTAGAGCCGTACCTGCCACCCCACGGCTTCACTTGGTGCCAGGGGTCAAACTCATGGCTTCATACATTCTAGTTGGCACTTTACCCACTGGGCCGGATCTCCAGCCCAGTGTGTGCATTGATTAAAATGATCTTGATTTCCATCTTCTATGTGATTATTATCACCTACTATGGTTATTATCGTAGGTTTTTGCAATAGGGTCTTACCAAATAGCCCAGACTGGCTCAACTCCTGTAGTCCCCCTGATTCAGCCTCCTGAGCATGCTAGTGTAAGCCACCATTCCCAGATTACAATGCAATTGTTGGTGATACAAGTTTAACTGCCATCTGGCTTGAATACATAACTATATCAAGACTTTCTGATTGTTCTTAACATGTAACTTTAGTCGTCAATATGTTTGAAACTCCGGCACTCAAACCTATTTTTTCTATTTTTAGCTTCTTCCCATTGGGATTATGCTTGTGTGAGTGAGTGTGTGTGTGTGTGTGTTCCGATGTGGGCACATGATACAAATGTGAAGGTAATGAGAGGTTCTCTTTAGCTGTTGGTCCTCAGTTTCTACCCTGTTGGACACAAGGTAGATACTTGAAATTTACTGGCCAGCCAGCCTCACCAAAATGAGCCTCACAATCAGTTAGAGAGCCTGGATGTGGCTCAAAGATAAGGCAAAGAATGATTGAGGAAGACGCCCAGTGTCAGTCTCTGACTTGTATACATGCCCACACAAACATGTACGTATACCACACACACACTCGAAAACATCAACATCAATTAATAAATGATATGTCTCTGACATAGGACTCCCAGTCATGGTCACATTTAAGAAACCTACCTTATTTTTCATGCACCAGTAGCAGATAGCGTAGATATTAGCCTAGCTATTAGCCTAGATAATTAGCCTACTCTGCCTTACCAGACAAAGTACCAAGTGATCATATTCTCAGTTGCTTACAGAAACCCGACTCTAGCCATTGATATTTTTATGATTCCTGACCTTGTGAGCTTATCAGTAAGATGTGTGCAATGTAAACCAGATGCCCACACACCCAGACCCAAACTTGTTCACATATCCAGGAAAGCTATTACTTATCAACATCTATTCTCAACCTTAAAAGTTAAACACTTCAGCCCCAAAGGTAGAAAGCAAAATATTTCCAGTTACTCCAGATAGGTTTTTTTTCACTTTCCCCATTACCAGGTGGCCTAACCTTTAGCTGACTGGGAAACAGGTTTACAGAGTAGAAAAAAATGTCCGTGTGTCCTTATCTAGGTAACAGACATGTTATTTGATGTCTTTTGTCAGTGTCATTTGATTAACATTGTTATTGATAATAATTGGAGGTATCTGGTGTTAAGGATGTAGGTGATGACAGGCATGAAGTCATCCTCAGGGCCACAGTTCAATTTGATGGAAAAGCAAAGTGTTGGAGCTGTTTGTGTCCTGTTCTTCATTCCTACAGTTCTGTCACTGTGGCCATGATTCCTAAATTCCAATCCCTACTCCCAGGCCTTGACTATATCTTTTTAAATCTATACGATGGGATTCAGCACCGCACATACCTCCAGAAAGGCCTGTACCTGTGCTCATCTATGTTTCCCCCAGCAGCACCAGGCAACTGCAGTCAGAAGAGCCCCATTCTAACGTCAGCCAAGAGGTGACTAGATGTCCTGGGCAAGTTTCTTCTTGTTCTGGAGTCTCCCAACCAGGAGTTTCCCAACCAGGAAGGCAAGGTTGTCAGTCTTAGTGATTTCTAAGCCCTCCCCAGATGTACAAGCTCCTCAAGTGCCCTGGCAACTCTGACTAGAAAAGACAGTCCAATGGAAACACATAGCTGAAAACCACACTTGGGAGACAGGAAGAAACCAGGGAATGTCTTTTGTCGATTTCCCATGGAACATGTCAGAACACTTGGAACAAATGGGAACACCAGTCCCATTTAGATTGTCTGTACATGAGGCAAAGCCTTTTCAATGGTTCACATTTCAATCTATGAAATCCAGGTGACTCCTCTCTGGTACAGAAATGAGGTAAAGGATACCTTGCTTATTCATTATCTTCTGAGAGAGCTATATGAAAACACACCAGGACTATACAGGAATGTCTAATATAAAAATTATGGTGTGTCTTTAAGAAAATTGAGTCATATAAGCCCTGAATAAATTAATCTTTATAATCACTTGTGTTATGTTTTTTAAAGTTTTTAAAAAAGATTTATTTATTTATTTATTTATTTATTTATTTATTATGTATATAGCATTCTGCCTGCATATCTGCCTACAGGCCAGAAGGTACCAGATCTCATTATAGATAGTTATGAGCCACCATGTGGTTGTTGGGAATTGAACTCAGCACCTTTGGAAGAGCAGGTGGTGCTCTTAACCTCTGAGCCATCTCCCCAGCCCCCCCCAACCCCCCAGCCCCCACCCCGTGTTATCTTTTAAATAAAAAAAGAATTGTGCTATTTGAAAACCCACAATTAGTGCCACAATGTCATTCATCATCTATGCAAATAATCATGTTGCAGCTACTATTTAAATGTACAAAAGTTGATGGGTGTGGTTGCACTTTAATCTCAGCACTTGGGAGGCAGAGGCAGGTGGATCTCTGAATTCGAAGGCAGCCTGGTTTACAGAGCAAGTTGCAGAACAAGCAGAACAATTCAAAGAATCTCTCTCTCTCTCTCTCTCTCTCTCTCTCTCTCTCTCTCTCTCTCTCTCTTTCCATAAGTATCTAGGAAATGATGAGAACCGCCAGCCTGGCTGTCACCATTAGCATGCTAAACATCAGTATGTAACCACCATCAGCAAGTTAAAACTCTGTCCTGTCTTCAGATCCCTCCTGTGTGTCGCCATTGCTCTTTACAGCATCCTTCATTACTTAACTGCATTCCTTGCTTTTCTCATGACTGAATACCTGTCAGGGGCAACGTAAGGCTTTTTGTTTTGGAGAATTTCATCAGGAAGCTCCATGGAGGCAGAAGTGTGAGGCTGTAGGAGGCCATTCCCTCACACACCTACAAATAACTCAAGAAGACAAGCCAGGGGTCTGCTAGTGTCCGTGTGGCTTTCTCCTTCTCTTCTGCATTTAGTCTGGTTCCCCAACACTATCAGATGCTACCAACATGGAGGTCGAGCTTCCCTTTCGAAGTTAGTCCAATTCACAAACACTCTCCCAGACACACCTCAAGGTGTGTCTCATCACTATTGTTTGACTCTGAAACACCCTCCGAAGGTTCCTGCTTTGAACCACTTCTTCCACAGGTGGTGGGTTGTGGTGCCTAGCTGAGCAAAGTCACAAAGTCACTAGAGTTGTCCTTGAGGATTATCCCCGCCCCTTCCTCTTTTCTCTATGTCCTGGGATGTGACCTTGTGAACTGTCCCCAGAGCAGCTCCTGCTCGAGGGACTGTTCTGTCATGCTTGCCCTGTTATGTTGGACCATTCTCCTTAAAAACAGTGAGTCCAAACTGGTCTTTTCTCCCTTAAGTTGGCTCTGTCAGATATTTTGGTCACAGGGACCAAAAAGAATTAACACTCTGATTGAGGGTGTCTGGTGAGTGGTCACAGATGAAGAGGAAAGAGACCCTGCCAGAGCCTTAGGTTCTTCGAGTCAGGGAGAGTTGTCAGTCAGAAAAGGACACCTACCAAGCATCCTGAAGAAGGGTGGGGCAAAGAGGAAAAGTGGAGAATCACTTCAGTGAGAGGAGTGAACTTCTATGTCCACAGTTGTCTTGATCCCAAATGAAGCAGATTCGGGCCTGAAGACAGGAAGTAGATTCTGGGCAGGAAGTCAGTGGGCGGGGAAGATGGAAAACCAAAGGGGCTTTGTAATCAGAGTATTCCCACAGCCTTAAGCAAACATGCCTCATGCACCTCAACATTGCAAGCCACTCACGGTCACAGTATCTCCCTGTGCTCACTGGTACAATAGGAGCACTAATTCCCACCCAGGAAAACAATCTGAGAGAGCTGAGAGAGTTCGCAGAATCAAGGCTTAGGAGTTATTCTGTTAGGGAGGGCCTAGCACAGACCTGACAGCTTGAAGCTGAGCCATCGCTCCCACAGGTTCTCAAGGCTTCAAGGCTAAGCTTAAAGTGCCTCCAGGGCTGGTTCCTGATGGTGTCATTCTTTGTGGCTTGAGGACAACTATGTTCTTTTTCATTTTTTTAACTTTATATATTAGTTACTTACCTATTTATATGTGTGTGTGAGTCATATTATGTGACTTCACAATGGTCTTAAACTTGGAATCTTCTTGGCTAACACTCCTGTGACATGGAGTCACACGTACACATGATTAGATGCATAGGGTCAGTGATGCTCTTGTGTTCTCGTGTGACAATCTACCCCTCACCTCTGTAGGTGTGAGAGATTAGAGTCCTTTCCTTCTTCCTTCTTCCTTCTTCCTTTCCTTTCCTTTTCTTTCCTTTCTACCTTCTCTTCTTTGTGAAGAGACCAGATCCCAGGCCCTTGACAAGCTAAGCACCTTCTCTGACTCTGAACTACAGCCCCACCCTTCTTCCTCTTCTTACACGGAACACTAACCCTGGCTAATCAGACTCCTCCCTGAGACCTATTGCACTTTTATCTCCCTAAATCCCCATCTCCAAGTGCAGCCATGTTTGTAATTCATGCCTGGGCCTGGGAATGTGTGAAGGAACACATCAACAATGCTGTTAGGGCTCAAACCCAGCATCTGCCCATTCCTTAGGAGGCTGTGATCATTTTGGTTCTGTTGTTGTTTTTCCTCTGTGGATTTTATTATTTTATAGTATACAGTACAACCCATAATCAAAACATATAGAATTGTTATCCAGAAATTTTAAAACGTATTCACTTAAACGGCTCCACTCAGCATCTTCACAAATGTCAGTTTAACAAAAATTGGTCAACACTGCCATCTACTGGAATTTTGTTCAAAGCTTGTTTGTTGGATGTCTATTGATCTTTTGTTAACGCTGTAACTTATCTGCTGCTATCATTATTTTTTCCCCCTTTCTAATTAGAGTAGAAGATGCCCTGGCTACTTAATCCAATCAATATTCTAAAATATACAAAAGTATCCTAACATCACAGGTATGGTCTTTTTTTCTATCTCCAGGATTCACTCCAAATCTATACTTGTAATGTGTGGTCAGGGAGTTAAGATGTAGCACTCTCTTCATAAATAAATTGATTTTGCTTAACTATCACAAAGTGTTTGATCCCATGGCTCACCCAGTCCATGGAGAGAACGAGAGAGAGAGAGAGAGAGAGAGAGAGAGAGAGAGAGAGAGAGAGAGAGAGACCAAGAAGCCCCGTGGTAGAAAATGAGTTTATGACCCAAACTTAACAAATATGGTCCCGCTGGCAGTGAGGTCCAAGATTGACATTACAGAATTGGTTTCAAAGGCCTAAAGCACTATGGAAATCAGTGCATTCCCACAGAAAGTGGAAACAGAGCTACCTTATGACCCAGGCACACCACTCCTGGCCATGACCCCAAGTACTCCCATCCCTCAGACCACAGAGTTGTTCACATGTTCATGGTTATTGCAGCACTTCTCACAATCACCGAGATATGTGTCTTAGGGTTTTACTGCTGTGAACAGACACCATGACCAAGGCAGCTCTTATAAGGACAACATTTAATTGGGCCTGGCTTACAGGTTCAGAGGTTCAATCCACTATCATCAAGGTAGGAACATGGCAGCATCCAGGGGGGCATGGTGCAGGAAGAGCTGAGAGTTCTACATCTTCGTCTGAAGGCTGCTGGCAGAATACTGGCTTCCAGGCAGCTAGGATGAGGGTCATATAACCCACACTCACAGTGACACACCTACTCCAACAAGGCCACACCTACTTCAACAGGGCCACACCTTCTAATAGTGCTACTCCCTGGGATGAGCATATCCAAACCATCACAATATGGAACCAGCCTAAATGTCCATCATGAAATATATAGAGATATATAACTGAGATCTTAAAAATATTCAACATCTTTTCTTTTCCAAGAGGTGGCTTGGCTTAATTATCCATTTCTTTGTTTATGAATTAGTGTAGGTTTATGACCGTCCTAACGCACTTATAGAAGTCAGAGGCTGATTCCCAGCAGTTGGTTCTCTCCTTCTACCACATGGGACCTGGGAATTGAACTCAGGACATCAGACTTGATGGCAAGTGGTTGTCTCCTGCTCAGCCATTGCTCCAGTCCCAACCGAATCTTATCATCTGTAAAGAAGAATAAAATGTCATTTGCAGAAAGGTGGGTCAAACTGGAGATAAAGCAGATTCAGGACAAGTGTCATATTTTCTTTCATATAAAGAATCCGGAGGGAAAACTGACACACAAGTAGATGGGCGATTAACAGGAAGTAGGTAGGGTGTGAGAGCTGAGGGAGAATGTTGAGACTGTCATGACCTGTGTGGCTGGGTCCTGGAAACGTGACTGAGATGATGAGAGAGCAAGAAGAGGACAGACAGACAGACAGACAAGGATTGATCAGGCCATGTACTCTATCAAGACACACCAACAGCATCCTGGAAACTCAGAGCATTTGTTACGTTCAGCACAAATGAGGAGGCGGCAGTGGCAGGTTAGCTAATCTCAGTAGCAGATCTCTGTAGGGGAGCATTCTTAGGTTGCAGTCATCTGGGGAGGAAGAAAACGTGGTTAATAGTTTCTGTGCACACTGCTTGTAGCTAAGGGTCAGGCATCCCTTAACATCTGTTCTTGGACCAGAGGAAGGCTTGGCCACTCCTCTGACCCTGACCTGGGAAGGCTTTCCCATTCCCACGGTCTGAGGTACTGGGGTCCTTGAGGTGGCTGAGCTCGTGTGAACAATACAGAACCACTCAGGACTTACTTCATCGGCTCCTCATGACGGGCAGAGGAGGGGAGGCTTATGGAATCAAAGCACATGCATATATGGAAATGTCATCGTGAAATCTAGTATTTTGTACAATAATCCATATTAAAAATGCATTCGGTGAGTAAACGAAGACAGAGTTCAGAGGTGACAGAGCATGAATGAGTCTGTTTCAAATTCCAGCACCACTGAAAAGTAGAGGATAAGGAGTCGGATGGAATGGGAAGGTGTTTGGTTTCATGCAATATGAGGCTAGGTATGCAGCTGGTAGAGAGTTTGCCTAGCATGTACAAGACCATGGCTTTCTAGGGAAGGAGGAAAGAATGGAGGGAAGAAAGAAAGAAGGGAGGAAGAGAGGGGTGAGTGATGCTGTAACAGAGCATCTCAGAGGGACCAAACACCATACAATATAAATTCTCAAAGCCCACGAATTCTTTCTAAAATAGATCATTTATCGGGACACAAATCGAGTCTCAACAAATACACACAGACACACACACATGAACACTAATATATGTACATATATGTATATATGTATTTGTTGGTGATTGTTTTCATTTGTCTTTTTTTTTAAAGATTTATTTATTTTACATGTATGAATGTTCTAGCTGCATGTACACCTGAAAACTAGAGGAGGGCATTAGATCACATTATAGATGGTTGTGAGCCTCTGTGTGGTTTTTGGGAATTGAACTCAGGACCTCTAGAAGAACAGACAGTGCTCTTAAGCACTGAGCCATCTCTCCAGCTCTGTCTGTTTGTTTTTTGAGATAAGGTTTCTCTGTGTAGTCCTGGGTGTTCTGGAACTCACTCGGTGGACCAGGCTGGCTTTGAACTCAGAAATCTACCTGCCTCTGATCTCTGAGTGATGGGATTAAAGGCATGTGCCACCACTGCCTGGCTAGTCTCACCAAATACTGAAAAATTGAAATAATTCCTTGTATTACTTCAATACAATGTAGTATTACTGTAGAATATGGAATAAAGTTAGAATCTATTGCAAAAGGCATTATAGAAAAATACATAAAGTCATGGGGATTAAACAACACAGTACTGAATGATGTGGTCACTGGAAAAAATCAAAAGGAAAAACAGTCCTCTAATTGAATGAACTGAAAGTACAACATACCAAACTCTCAAGTCTCCAAGTATCAGAGATCTGTCAAACAAGCAAACAAACAAACAAAACTAATAATGCAGTTTAAGACAGTGGAAAAGCAAGATCAAAGCAGTGGATGGAAATAAATAAGCAGATGTGGTGGCGCACACCTTTAATCCCAGCACCCAGGCAGAGGCAGGCAGATCTCTGAGTTCAAGGACAGCTTGGTCTACAGAGTGAGTTCCAGGACAGGCAGGGTTACACAGAGAAACCCTGTCTTGAAACCAACCAACAAATAAATAAATAAATAAATAAATAAATAAATAAATAAAATAATCAGAGCATCAAACCCCAAAGAACCAATGCTATGAGAGGCTGGTCCTTTGAAAAAAATAAACAAGATCAAAAAGCTCTTAGATAAGCCAACCAAAGGAATAAGAAGACCCAGATTGACAAAAGGGAGCCATTGCAACAGGTGCCAGTTAAATTCAGAAAATCATATGGACATAATTTCAAAATGCACTGAATTGGAAAATCTAAAAGAAATGGATAAATTTCTTGATAAATATGTCTACTAAAGTTAAACTCAGATGAGATAATAATTTAAACAAATCTATAACAAGCAACAAAATTGAAACAATAATTCAAAAAAAGTCTCACACCTGGAAAAAGCCCAGGTTCAGAGGGATTCACCATAGAACTCTCTCAGACCTTCAAAGTAGAGCTAATGCCAACACTTCTTAAATTATTTTGTAAAACAGATAATGGACATTTCCAAACTCTTTTTATAAAACCAGTGTTATCCTTACGCCAAAGAAAGACACAACAACAAAAGAGAATTATAGATCCATTTCCCTGATGACTAGATGCAAAAATTCTCCATAAAATAGTTGTAAGCTAAATTCAAGAACACATCAAAAAGATCACTCATCATTATCAAGAGATGGGTCAACATGTACAAGTCAATAAATTCCTCACATAAATAGACTAACAAAAACCATTTGATTATCTCAGTAGACACAGAGAAGTTCTTTGTCAACAATCCAATATCTCTTTATTAGAAAAGCCTTGGTGAGGCTAGTGGTGAAGGGAATATATTGTAACATAATAAAGACTATTAAATAGTACATATGGCATGCTTATAACCAACATTATTATAAATACATAAAATAAAAACATTCACAGAAGGATTAGAAACAAGCCAAGAGTGTCTACTTGCCCCATTCCTATCCAATGGAGTGCTTTAAGACTTAACTAGAGCAATACAACAAGAAAAAAAAGAGATACAAATAAGAGATGAAGGAGTCAAGGTACATCTAGTTTTAAATGATATGATTCTATATGTTAAAGACCCCAAGTACTCTACTAAACAAATTCTATAGCTGTTAAACCTTCAGGAAAGAGAAGACCCGGTGTCTCTGTCTGGTTATGTTTCAGAGAAGCATGGCAGTGTGCAGGCAGACACGGTGCTGGAGGAGCTAAGAGTTCTATCATGATCCACAGGCTGCAGGAGACTGTGTACAACACTCAGCATAGCTTGAGCACAGGAGACTTCAAAACCTGCCCTCACAGTGATACACTTCCTCCAACAAGGTCATGCCTACTCCAACAAGACCACACCTCTTAACAGTACCAACTTCCTAGGGTCAAGCGTTCAAACACAGGAATTCGTGGGAGCCAAACCTTTTCAAACCACCACATGAGCCATCTCACCACCCCTCATTATTTCATTTTTAGGTTTTGGTGCTGCCAGTTGAAGCCGTGCTAAGAACTCCCTTCACCACAGAGGACGAATGCTTCCTTTCTCTGGGACTGATTCTGAATATTCTAAGTGTCATTCTGTGAACTCACACAAGAGAACTGTTACAGCCTGTTGTGGGCACAGAGGACTCAGGGGACAAAACTCTTCTCATGATGGAGCTCATGTTCCAACAGGAGCCTTAGAAAATTGGGAAACAGAAAAGAGAATTTTCTCAGATTCACTGATCCCGTACACCATGGTAGAAGACAAACATGTTTGCAGTACCATGGCAACTGCCTTCAGCTCCTAGGCCCTTTCTGCAATGGTTGCTCCTAGTGGCCTGAATCCATCGCTGGATTTAGTATCTGCCCACTCTGCTCTGTTCTCCTTACTGTCTGTGACAATAGACCTGAGACAAGTAACTTAAGAAGAAGGAAGGTTTACTTGGGTCACAGATCCTGAGGTTTCAGACCGGTTGCTTTTAGCTCTTGGCCAGGCAGCAATCACAGCACAAATGATTGGTGAGGGAAGCCACATGCCTCATGGTGGCAGGGGATCAGGAAGAAACAAAGCACCAAGTATACCTGTCAAGGCATGCTACCAGAGACCTACTTCCTACAGCTGGGGCTGAGTTCCCGACTTTTCCACACATTTGCAATAGCCCACTAGCTATGAATCCATTGATGATGTCAGAGTGTTTCTGATCTTTTCACACCCCAAAGGCTCCACCTCTGAACATCATTGTATTGGAGACCAAGCCTTTAATGTATATGTTTGGGAGACAAGGCTAGAAGCAGTGGTAATCTGCTAACTAGTGGTAATCTGGTAATCCCAGCACTTGGGATCAGGAGTTCCAGCCTGGGCTACAGAGGCAACCTGCCTCAAAAAGTAAACCAATAGGATCAGTGGAGTTGTTCCATGGGTGTGGTGATTTGAATAAGCATGGCCCCCATAGGCTCACAGGGAGTGGCACTATTAGGGGTGTGGCCTTGTTGGAAGAAGTGCATCACTAGGGGGTGGGCTTTGAGGTCTCAGTTCAAGCCTGGCCAGTGTGGCACTTCACTTTTTGCTGCCTGCTAATCCTCATGTAGAACTCTCAGCTCCTTCTCTGTCACCATGTCTGCCTGCACACGGCCATGCTTACCACCATAATGATGCTGGACTAAACCTCTTAAACTGTAAGCCAGCCCTACTGAAATGTCTCCCTTTATAAGAGTTGATGTGGTCATGGCAACTTTTCACAGAAATAAACCCTAACTAAGACAGTTGGTAAAGGTGCCTGCTCCCAAGCATGGAGACCTGAGCTCAACCCCTGGACCTAAGTGGTAGAGAGAGTCAATTCTGGCAAGTTGTCCTTTGGCCTCTACACAAGCACAATGGCAAATGAAACCACATATTTACTATACACACATGCGCATGCACACACACTCAAATAAATATATTGATAAACTCCAAGTTTCAGCATAATGTCAGCTTAATTCTAGAGAACACAGAGCTATCTCTGAAGTAAGTGTGGATCTAAAAGAAGACTCTAAAATGTGAGCCCTCGCTGCCTCCTTAGTCCACTGAGGCTATTATAATAAATCACTTTAGACTGGTCATTTCTGAAGTACAAAAAATGTTTCACCCACACTTCTGAAGTCTGGAAGGTCTGTGACCTAAGTGCCAGAATGTTCATTATCTGGTGAGAGCTCAGCATGTGGATTCATTTCTGTGTTTTGTCCTCACATGGGGGAATATCCATCCATCTCCCCAACCCCCATCCTTCCTCTTCTCTTTGCTGCCATGGAAGCCAGAGCCTTGTACACAATAGGCAAGCACCCTACTGAGAAGTCCTACAGATTTGCAGATATGGAGACTACTGTGTGACAGCACTGAGTGAGTGAGCTATAGTAAGAAGTCAGCGTACCCAAGTCTCTCTTGCTGGCAGAAGCTGAACTTATTTCATGCCCGACTTACTTGCAAACCTTTCCACAATGTCTCCCTACCAGAGTATGCCTGCTCCCCCAACATCCACTCTTTTCCACAAGCCCTATTTTCTTATTTCTAAATAGGCCAAAACTCAGTGAGTTTCAGAACATTTCTACCCCAATTTTATTATATTATACACACAAGAAAGCATGTTTTTTTTTCTAATGTGTAATATAAACCTGAAAAATGCATGTGGGAATAGATTTTTAAGAGTTGGGTTGTGTGGTGGTTTGAATATGCTTGGCCTAGGGAATGACACTGCTAGGAGGTGTGGCCTTGTTGGAGGAAGTGTGTCACTGTGGGCATGGCCTTTAAGACCCTCATCCTACGTGCCTAGAAGCCAGTCTTCTAGCAGCCTTCAAATGAAGACATAGAATTCTCAGCTCCTCCTGCACCATGCCTGCCAAGATGCTGCCATATTCCCACCTTGATGATAATGGACTGAATCTCTGAACCTTTAAGCCAGCCCCAATTAAATGTTGTCCTTATAAGAGTTTCCATGGTCATGGTGTCTGTTCACAGCAGGTTGGGATGGGTTGATGGCAGAATGCTTGTCTAGAATATATGAGATATGAATGAGGTTTCACCCCAAGCACGAGAGAGAAAGAGAGAGAGAGAGAGAAAGAGAGAGGAAAGGGAGAGAAAAGGAAAGAGAGGGAAAAAAAGAGGGAGATAGAGTTTCTATTGGTGTGACAAAATACCATGACCAAAAAGCAAGGTGGGAAGAAAAGGGTTTATTTGTCTTACACTTCCATATTGTTGTTCATTATAGAAGGATGTCAGGACAAAAACTGAAACAGGGCAGGATGGTGAGGCAGAAGCTGATGGTACAGAAACCATGAGGAGGGGTGCTGCTTACTGGCTTGCTCTTCATGGCTTGTTCAGTCTGCTTTCTTACAGAAGCCAGGATCACCAGCCCAGGATACCACTACCCACAATGGACTGAGCCCAACCACTGATCACTAATTGAGAAAATGCCTTATAGCTGGATCTCATGGAGGCATTTCCTCAACAGAGGCTTCCTCCCCTCTAATAATCAAGCTTATGTCAAGTTGACACACAAAGCCAGCCAGTACACACACACATACACACACACACACACACACACACACACACACACACACACACACACACAGAGAGAGAGAGAGAGAGAGAGAGAGAGAGAGAGAGAGAGCTTGGGAGCTGTCATATGGGGCCAGGTCAATTTATTAATGTGGAATACCAACTAGAATTCTATATTTAGGAAATGTTTTAATTGTCAAATTTACACAATAAAATCTCCAGGGATTTGGGCTTCTGAGCATATCCATAGGGAACTGTTTTATTATATGAATTGAGATGGGAAGACTTTCCTACTGTAAGATGCACCTTTCCCTGGACAGGGCATTCTGGGCTGTATACAAGTAGAGATAGCAAGTTAAGCACTGGAGTGCATGCAGTCATTCACTGCTCTTTGCTCTTGGCTGTAGGTAAATATAAGGTGAACAGATGCTCCAAGTTCCTGCTGCCTTGACTTGCCTGCAATGATGGGCTGTAATATTGAGCTGTGAGCTGAACTCTTTCTCCCTGAAGTTTTCATAAGGATCTTTTATCACAGTAACAGGAAAAAGAAAGTAAGACAGCTTATTGGGTGAAGCTCTGGGAAACGGTTTGAACAATTCAACTGGTTAATCAGGTAAAGGTGGATCCAATAACATAATATTCAATAATATTAAGGTGTCAATCCTCTGACATAATGCAGAGGAAGGTTCTAAAGGGAAGAATGTTGCAATGGATGGAAAGTTTAACCATACATAACTCATAATCAATATGCCCTCCAACAGATCTTTAGCCTGAGAGCTGTTTTGGGATAGACTGTCCAGGGTGTCAGATGTTAGCCCACTGTATAGCAGTGGGCTATACTTTGTGTACCAGGATCTGTGGGGCCACCTCTATGTAAATGCGAGGGGGCCGCACAGCCACAAAAATTATCTCCTGCAGGAGGACCTAATTGTGGACTGCCTGAGAGACCAAGGATTGCTGGCACAGGACAGAGGGTATTAAAGGAGCTTGAAGCAGTGTTCAGATGAGCTTGCTGCACCACCTCACCTCCAAGCCCCAAGGACAGGTAGGATCTGGCAGGGCACAAGAAGCACCTTTGTTTGTAAGAATGTGTGTGTGTGTGGGATGGTGTTTGTATGTTTCTGAGTGTGTGTGAGGGTATGCATGGTATGCATATTTGTGTGGGTCCCAGAGGACAACCTTGAGTTGTGTTCCTCAGGTACCACACAGACAGGGTCTCTCACTAGCCAAGGACTCACCAAGTAGGCTAGGCTGACTGGCCAGTGATCCCTGGGATCTCATGCCTTCACCTCTCCAGCACTGGGATTACAAGTCCCCACTACTATGCCTGGCTTTTCTTTTCTCTCTATTAAATATATGGGCTGTGCGGGTCCTATAGATGCTAGGAAAGCTTTCTACCACCTAGCTATTCACCCCTGGTTCTCTCTCCCACTCATTTTCAGATAGAGTCTCACTAAGTTGCCCAGCCTAGTCTTGAACATATTCTGTAGCTGAGTCAGTACTTGAATTTGTGATTCTCATGTCTCAGCTTCTTGAGTACCTGAGATACAGACTAGCATCACCAGACTTGGCTCAGGGACATTTTATTTGTTAAATCTTGGCAATGAAATATAATAGTTTGTATAACTATGACTTAAGCTGAAGACAACTGATTATGAGTGCTTAGCCTTATACGGGACCTCTATAGTATTCCATACCTCCTACAAACCCTGTTAAAGCTATGGGAACATCATAAAGAGAAAACAGAAGCAATTTAAGAGCTAAAAGATGGGAGATGAGGGCTGTGAAATGCTGCCTTCTAGGCATGATGTAGCCATATCCCTCATGAACCCCCAGTAGTGGTGGTTACCTTCACATGACCTATACAAGATCAAGCCAGTTAAAATCTACCATGGATTGGGGAGGAGCTCTTAAGGCCTCACCCCTAGCTGAGAAGTTATTGGCAGTTGATGGTTGCTGGGATAGAGAGAGTCTTTTTACAAGAAGGTGGTTACTAGCAGGCTGCCCATACCTCAGTGGATGACTCCATACCTATGTGCACATAAGCAGCACAGATTTGACTCAGTTCACTACATAAATATAGAAAAAGAAAGATCATGAAAGAAAGAACAAAAGAAAGAAAGAAAGAAAGAAAGAAAGAAAGAAAGAAAGAAAGAAAGAAAGAAAGATCATGAAGCTGGAAGTGAGATAATATTGAGGGGCCTCACAGGGATAACAGATGGAAAGGTTAAACTGGAGATGACTGAGATGCATTGTATACATGTATGAAAATTTTAAAAACATAAATATTACTTAATCTATATTATAGGGAACACTCTAGGCCCAGTGATCAAAACTTGAGTAGAGCTGATACTATGTGTCTCGTGCTGGGTCTAGAGGGGCTCTGGCAAGGAGGGGATGGAACACCTTGAGAAAGACTTCTAAGTACACATTTACTTGTTTCTTTAAGCCAGTGGTTCTCAATCTGTGAGTCCCTCTTTTGAGGTCAGATATCAGATATCCTGCATACCAGATATTTACATTGCGACTCATAGCAGCAGCAAAATTACAGTCATGATGTATCAATGAAAACAATTTTATGGTTGGGGGTCACCACAACATGAAAAACTGTATTAAAGAGTTATAGCATTAGGAAAGTTGAGAACCATTGCTCTCAGCTGTCCCCTAGTCACAACTGCACTGGCTTGCTGGGGTTACCCTACAAGAGAAGGAGTGCTCCCCAGTCTTGTCACCTGACTTCTCTTGCAGATTAGCACAAAAATTAGATGTCTAGAAGACCAAAAGCCATCACCAGTTCACTTCCATCTAGCCTATCACCTGATTCTCCTTGAGGTATGAGGCCATATCAACAGGCCTGCACTGTTGGTGTGTCTTCAAGCATACCTTTGAAGCAGGAGCAGGTGGGTTAGCCTTGCAAGTCATCATTCTGGGCATTCATGTGCTGCTGTTAGTTCCTACCTCAGCAGAAGACACAGCAGGAGCTCTCCTCACACAGGGTGCTCACTCCTCATGCTGCCACACCCTCTGAGTCTCCTTAGATGCCCCCCTCTGTGACAGAACAGCCTTGCAGAATGGCAGGCGGGTTTGAAATCAAGCTCAATGGCCAAACACTGATAATGCCCCTGCCTGAATCACTGTCCCTCTATTCTCAAGCCAAAGCAGGTGACGTTAACAAAAGCAAGCTTTTCTTAAAACTCTGAGATACTAGTTCAATAGAACACAACTGAGACAAACTGGAAATACTCATATAAAAAGCCTGTTTGTCTTTATTTATTCATCATTGTATTTGAACACATTATCTGAAAGGCCATAATAAACAAAAAATGACTATTTTGTGATTTTTGACAAAATTGACATTATTACAAAAAGTAATATATTATCGCCTAGAACATGGATGTTGCATCACATACAATGATGTCCCCAAAGTATGAGAGAGAATGCCACAGATAAAGAAAGCGATTCCATCTTCAATGCCGATTATAATTCTTAGCAGCAAACCAAGAAGGCACAAGGCTTGTACACCAAAAGGTAAAAATTGTTGCTAAAGAAAGACAGAAGCAAGGGTGAGGAGGTGGCTCTGTGGTCACAGCTCACATTCTGAAGAAAGACAAACATTGCTGGAATAATGTCCTACTGTCACACACCACAAGTATCCGGTTTTGTTAAAGTGTCAGTGTCCATATTAGTCAGGGTCCTCTAGGTCACAGAACTTATGGAATGAATTTCTCTCTCTCTCTCTCTCTCTCTCTATATATATATATATATATATATATATATATATATATATATATACACACATACATATATATACATACACATATATACATATATATATGTATATATAAATATATATGTATATATATACATATATATGTATATATGTGTATATTATATACATGAGCCTATAAGTCATTCTAATACATTAAACATATAGTGTGTGTATATATATAGTATGTATATATATATTATATACATTATATATAGTATATATACACATATACACATATATACATATATTCATAATGTATTAGAATGACTTATAGGTTCCAGTTTAACTAATCCAACAATGGCCAGCTGTGAACAGAAAATCCAACAATCTAGTATTTGCTCAGTCCCATAAGACTGGGTATCTCAGCTGGTCTTCCATTAATGCTGGAATGCTGAAGAAGTAGGCTTCAATGCCATGAGGAAATAGATGTGCTAGCAAGGCAAAGGCAAGCAGGCAAAGAACAAACTCTTCCTTTTCCCCCTGTCTTTGTATAGGCTTCCGGCAGAAGGTGTGCCTCAAGATCCCAATTAAAATCGAATGTCTTCCAGCCTCAAGGTCCAGATCACAGATATGCCCTGCCTTTCTGGATTGTAGTTCATTAACCAGAATAGCCATCGCAGGGTCTATCCATGGCTTAGGAATTTAAGATACCATCCCACATGCATTAGGGTGGCTTCTATTAAGAACAACGAAAACAGAAAATAATAAGGAGACAGGACGACTCTGAGAGCTCCTGGCTGGTCTGCCTTGTTGAAACAGCAAGCTTTAGGTTCAGTGAGTGTATTAGCTGCTTCTCTATTGCTGTGATAAACACCACGAGCCAACTTACAGAAGCACTCGTTTATTTTGAGCTCACATTCTGTCTTAGTTCGGATCTTCCTGCTATTAACAGACACCATGACCAAGGCAACTCTTAAAAGGACAACATTTAATTGGGGCTGGCTTACAGGTTCAGAAGTTCAGTCCAGTATCATCAAGGCAGGAGTACAGTAGCAAGGCAGGCATGGCACAAGAGGAGTCGATAGTTCTACATCTTCATCCAAAGGAAGTCAGGAACCATTTAATTTCCAAGCAGCTAGGAGGAGGGTCTCAAAGCCCACCCCCAAAGTGACACACTTCCTCCAACAAGGCCACACCTCCTAATAGTGCCACTCCCTGGACCAAGCATATTTAAACCACCACAATCCACTTTCTAGCCCCCCAGGCTTGTTTAAATAGGTATGAGGGCCGTACCTAAACACAGCGTAATACAAAATACATTTAGTCCGACTAAATTGCAAGCAGGAATCAGAGGAAGCAAAGTAGAAATGGCACAAAGTTTTGCACTCCCAATGCCCAACCCCAGTAATACACTTCCCTCAGCAAAACCACACCTCCTAAGCCTCCCCAGACAGTGCCAACAACTGGGGACCAAGTATTCAAACACTGGAGAATATGGGGGACATCTCAATCAAACTGCCACAGTGAAAGACCCAGTTTGAAGGCAGTAAAGTGAAGAATTAGAGATGACACTAGGAACTCTGTTCTAGCCTCTTTATACACACTTATGTGTGTGTGTGCGGATACACACACACACACACTCACATGTGTAGGCTTAGATTTTTTAAAACCTCGTTTTAATAATGGTTTTTAAATGTTTTAACATCCCTTTTATCCCACCTCCCGCCAAAGGTAGTGGAAAGAAAAGGGTAATAGAGCAAAGGAGAATATGGACCTATTTAGAAATACTTTTTTTGGAGAAAATCCAATCTGTGTTGTCAGGATATCAATAGTTAGTTCACATGAATCAGTAGTGGCAGCTCAATCTATTTGTAAATACCATTTATGAATCAGCAACGGGAGGCCGATCCAGAAGAAACTGCAAGGCTCGCTGGAACACCACCAGAAGTTTTTTGGCGTGTGTTTCTCTCTATGAAGTCATCACAAATGATGACCAAGAATGGTAAGGCACACCAATATCATCCAGCCTTGTCCACTGTCTGCTGGGTTACATTTATACCCTCTCCAAACATCACGTGTTTCCAGGCTGCCTCCAGAAAAACACCACGTGTCTGCTCTTAGTAAAATATCTTCCCCTTCTTTTTCCTCAGCAGAAATACCCTCTCACAAGGCAGCTTTCGGAAAAGCATCATTTGACACAACTGAGTCTCTAACAAAACCAGAAATCGCCACATTACACATGCTTTGCACTACACACCCACATCCTCGAATGCTTTCAAAACGCACACACAAATAAATACATAAACTCGCAGAACCATAATTAGGATCAAATGGAATACTAATTGCCAGGGGCTGTGAGGCCAGGAAAGGAGAGGTCAGTGGGGACAAATCTTCAGATTTGCCAAGTGAAGAGGTATGGAGCAGTCACACAACCATGGGAATGAACTTAGCGTCACAAACCTGAACACTTAAAACTGATTATAATGAAGCATTTATACCGTGTGTATTTTGTCATCACTCTCCCCCACACACACACAGACCTCTTTCACACTCCACATGTGCACAGCTTTGTCCAGGCTATGTTAACTTTCCTGAGTCTGTCCTTAATGCATTCTGAAAAGATTTTCGTCTTTGGGATTTTTCTTTCTGCTATAGGATCCCACTGTGTAGTCTGTCTCCAGCTCCAGCCTTCTTGCCCCTACCTGCCTAGTGCTGGGATGAACCGCTCGGGCTCCTACACCCAGCTAGTCTGAGATATATGACTGATGGGGATCTCTCTCAGATCATCGCTCACACGGTCCATCACCACAGCAGTAGCCTTCCTAGGTCACCAATGAGCCTTCTTGAGTAACCCCAGTAGTAACGTCTGGGTTGCTCACAGGGAATCCAGTGTACTGGTGCTTTGCACGCAGATGGATCGGCTAAAGCTGAAGCAGGGGCTCTAGCTGTAGGACTTGCTGATTCTGACATATGCAAAGTCCACATTGTATCTGGGACATCAACTAAAAAGCATATGAGATAGACCCCTGTCAGGGCCCATCCACAGTAACAAAGCCTCTTCCTGGAACGTGACCAGGCCTTCTTTCAGAAACAAGTGGCCAGGGTCCTCCTCTGATGTTTCTAAATTATAGTTCTTTTTTTTTAATATTGAATTTTTAATGTAATTAGAGCATCGGGTAATGTTGATTTCAGGAAGAAGCTTAAAAGTTTTTTTTTTTTAAAGGAGCATATGACATAAATTGAATATGAAATTCGAATGTACAAATTATGAAAATTCTCCACTTTTATAGCTGGTTTCTTTTGAATGGCTAAATTCTAGTCTCGTTTTTTTTTTCATCAACGAACCAATTGGACAAACTCGTTTACCCAAATTTATATCCTAGAATATGTAAGTGAACTGAAGACAGTATTCAGATGAGTAAGTTCTATTCGTTTTCACCATCTCTCGGATCAGGTTGCAAAGGACGCCTTTCTCTTTGCTTTTCCTAAGCTGCTGCTTCCTCCTTCTTCAGGAGTCTGGTTCTCTTTTTTAGAATCTTTAGGGAACAGCCTGAGGAATTCCCCGAAGCTTTTTGCCACTTGGGAGTTGGGCGCACACACGCAGACCTGGTTCCCTCCTGCATGCTTATTTTCAGCTTTTCTCAACGAACTTGAGAAAGAATTGGCAACAAAGGTGGAGAGCCAACCACCTTCTTGGGCACTGGAGAAGTCACCACTTTTCTGTAGGCTCCTGGTGTAGCTGCCTGCGGCCACAAATCAACTGGGTTCACCTAAAAGGGGGGCTGGAAATGAAAAAGGGACAAAAGATGAAGCCAAGAGAAAGTATTCTGATCAAGGCTCAAAGTTTAATGTTCAGCTCTCAATTTAAAGGGAAAGCCCCACCACAGAACTCCTTTCTTGCTTCAGCCAGAAGTGGGTGAGGAAACCCATCCTTGGCCACTGCTGGAGATGGGTGGAGGAACCCATTCCTTGTCACAGCTGAAGATGTCTCAAAGCAAGCTCAGCGGGCAGTTATTCTTCTTAGTTCTTGTAGCAGGCTGTATGTGCGGCCTAAGTGGGTAACTCCACCTAGGTCCTATTATTTATTGTGGTAAACAAGGTCTTTCAGTCCTGCTTAAGGCTGGGGGGAGGGCACATCCTGGGACGTAGTTTGCTTTGGTACGCACAATGTTCACACAGGAACAGACATCTTTCACTGACACCCCAACTGCAGATGTCTCAACTGGACAGGAACCCTAAATTATAGTTCTTAATGGGGTTCTAAATGACTGCCCAACTGGTCAAACACAACTACTAAAATCCTTGTAATTCATAATTTAAGCAGCAGATGGCACTATATCACTGCTCTTTCTTACTTTCTCGCTCGCTCCCTCCCCCTTTTCCTCCTCTTCTTCCCATCGCCCCCCTCTTTCCCTTTCCCTCTCCCCGGTTTCCCTTGTTTCCCTTCTCCTGTCTACCCTTTTCTCCTCTCCCTCTCTTTCCCATGAACCCCACCCCCCCATGCACATGTTATTACAATCATTGATTTCTGTGACGTTAGGAGGGAATCTTCACAAATATCATCTACCGAGGGAAAAAAATGAGTTATTTCTGCAAAACAAAATCATTTAGTAGTAATAGTCAAGACCCAAGCCGTGCTTTTCCATCTGGACTGAGTAAGTTACCCAGTTGCTATTGCTTCTCCATTGGGAGAATTATCTGAAGAGTTTGACAACATCCTAACAGGAAGGAGGATCTTCAGTTCAAGGCCAGACCCAGCCAGTCTCTAGATTCTGGATGGACATTGTCATATACAATGTTTATGCTCAAGAACCCTGCAATTGAGTCACAAGGTATGTGTGTATGGAGTTGGGGGGAAGTGTCTCATAATGTTTAAGTTAGTTTATAATTTTGTGTTGGGTGGCATTCCTACCTATCCTGGGGCGTGTCTATCTTCAACAAATATTTGACAATAGTTTTATCTTTGTAAGTGAATGTAAGGAAACACGTACCAACTGTCCCTTCATGGAAACAGTTACCTAGCACCTTTGAGCATACTTATTGAACAGTAAGGAGATGCCTGGGTTCTTGTTTCCAAGGCACCTGAGTGCATTTGTAGGATACATTTTTCAAAGTAGAAATCCCAACAACATAAATACTCTTTCCCCCCTCTCTCTCTCCCTCCCTTCCCCTCTCCCTCCCTCCCCCTCCCCTCTCTCCATCTCTCCCTCCCTTTCTGTCACTTAGTTTGATTTTATGTATATGGGTGTTTTGCCTACATGGGTGTGTACCATCTGTATGCAGTGTCGCCAGAGACAAGGAGAGAGAATCATGAACCTCCCTAATACTTCAATACAGCTCCTCGTGTTGTGGTGATCCCCAAACATAAAGTGATTTTCATTGTCACTTCATAATTGTAATTTTGCCACTGTTGTGATTGTTAATGTAAATATCTGATATTCAGATAGTCTTAGGCATCCCCTATGAAACGGTTATTTGCCACCCCCCCCCCCCGCCCCCCCCCCCCCCGCACCAAAGGGTTGAGACCCACAGGTTGAGAACTCCTTCCCTTGAACTATAGTTATAGATGATGGTGAGCTGTCATGTGGGTGCAAGGAATTGAATCCCCGCCCTCTGGAAGAGCAACCAGCTAAACCATCTCTCCATCCCTGGGAAGACATTCTTACAAGTGGATTGACTAGACAAATAGAGACAGTATGATGTACAAGGGTAGACACTGCCACTCTGCTCCAAACAGGGTCTTCTCCAAAAATGTCCACAGCACATGGCACTGCTCCTCTTTAGTCCCGGGCAACATTAAGTACGACACTTTCTAATCTTAACTTTACTTCCAAAATAGTCACCTTCACATTATTTTACTCTCACTATGCCTGTTCCAGTGATGTGTCCATGTTAGTTTATAAGTCTTGTTGATTTGTCAGCCGTCTGCTCCGCTCTCTTGCTTACATTTTCATTGGATTCCCTTCTGTGTAGAGAGCCATGTTAGTGGTTTTATCGTCTTCATTGTCTCATCCAGCAGGGCTTGGTCCTGGAAACCTGACTGGGGCAATACTGGAATGAAGAAAGGACACACACACACACACACACACACACACACACACAGACACAAACACACACAGACACACACACACATAGACACATACACAGAAACACACACAGACACACAGACACACACACACAGACACACACACATACATGTACACGGATAAAAAAAAACTGAGAACCTTAGATGGTTCATTATATACACACAGAGGGAGGGGCTAGCTATTCTCCATGGGAAGACTCAGTAAGGGACAGTCTCAGTGTTAGACATCGGTGCAGCTTAGAACAGACCACTCCAGACCAAACAGTTCCAGGTATAATGGGAATGGGAAAAAAGTTCATAAAGAATAATCTTGAGAAAGACAGGGACCAGGAAAGTATATCTCTTTACCCTACCAGTCCCGTATGCAAGAGTCAAACCTTGGAAAGAGGTCCTCACAGACTGTGGACTAAACAGAGATGCAGGGGCAGGCAGAACTCAGTTCTTTCCCTGCTAATATTAGAAAAGGAAGCTGGTGTGTTGGACAATACCCAGCAATTGTCTTAAAGCATTGTGTCTCCCCACTGTGGTTTGAATGTGAAATGTCTCCTGAAGGCTCAAGTGTTTGAACAGGTGGTTACCAGCAGGCGGCTGCTTTGAAAAGAGGTGGAATCTAACTACAGGAAGTGGGACACTGGAAAGACAGTTTTATTAAGCTAGCCCCACTTCCTATCCATTTCCTCCTTCCTGACTACAAACAGTGTGACCAACTGTCTCACTCTCCTGCCACAATACCTACCAAACTATGGTGGGCTACATCCCTCCGAACTATGAGCTAAAGCCTTCCTTTCTTATGCTTTGTGGTGGTTTGAATATGCTTAGCTCAGGGAGTGGCACTATTGGGAGGAAGTGTGTCACTTTGAGGGTGGGCTTTGAGGCCCTCCTCCTAGCTACCTGGACGACAGTTTCTTCTGGTTACCTTCAAATCAAGATGCAGAATTCTCAGCTCCTTCTCCAGCACCATGCCTGCCTGCAGGCTGCCATATTTCCTGCTATGATGGTAATGGACTAACCCTCTGAACCTGTAAGTCGATCCCAATTAAATGTTAGAGTTGCCATGGTCATGGTGTTTCTTCACAGCCAACAAAAACCCTAAGACATACTCTATCTTGTCAGGTATTCGATAGAACAGTGAGAAAATCAACTCATACATTCCCCAAATCAATAACCAATGTCTTATTGTAGTATCTACTGAGATCCACTTTGGATTTTGAAATGTGATAAATATCTAATTCTGCATGAGTCTGTCCTCACTGTCATCTTTACCATAAAGGTTGGTGCTGAAGCTTTGTTCTCCTGAGCCACAGGAAAAGGTAAGGGGTACAATATCTTATAATTGCTCTTCAGAGTGTCAGGTCTCCTTGGAGAGAGAATCCCTTCCCAGTAATAAAGACCAAGAAACAAAATTGTGCAAAAGATCTGCACAGGGCAGTCACTGGGAGCTGGAAGAGGCCACTGTCATCTCACCCAGGGCTTTGCTAGCGGTAGGCAAGAGTGATGAAACTGGATCTTGAGATGAACTACCTGGTTATGAGAGACTGAGTTCCACAAAGCAGGTGTGCATTCTGGCAGGGACTTCTGGGAAGGAACGGATGGGATGAGAGGTCTTAGAGGCACGGGCTCTAAGCTGCACATAGCAGCACATCCCTGTAATTCAAATTCTTGAGATGCAGAGGCTGAAAGATCTGTCCAAAGACATCACTGGCTACATAGTGAGGTTGAGGCCAGCCTGGGACATGAGAATCTGTCCCCAAAACAAAACAAAGCAGAGGCTTCAGCATCATAGAGGCAGAAAGTACCCCGGTGAGCAAGAGTTCGTGTCTCATGGGTACAGAGTTTGGGTTTGGGAGATCGGAGATGATGATGGTCATGGCAGTATTGACACCCTCAATGCCACTCAGCTGTGTTTAAAAGCCAACGATAACAGCTTTGATGTTAAATATACTTCACCATAAAGAGTCCGTTAAAAAAAAACTTTAAAGTGAGCAGGTGACACTTCTCAGTGGTCAAAGGCACTTTCTGCACACCTTGGGTATGTTTCTGTTGCTGTGATAAGCAAACACCATGGCCAAGAGCAACACAATAGTTTTTTTTCACCATACAACTCTTAGGTCACATTCTGTCACTGAGGTAAGTCAGAGCAGGAACCAAGCTGAAGCAGAGGCCATGGAGGAACGCTGCCTACTGGCTTGCTCAGCCTGCTTTCTTATACAACCTGGGACTACTGGCTTATAGACAATGCAGCTAGGATCCTCCCAAGGGACCAAGCAAAAAGGACCTAGCAATAGCTTGTGCCATCACCTGCCACACCATTGCCTGCCAGGTGGGAGCCAGGGGCAGCCCAGAAAACTGCTCACTTCTCAGCCCCCCTTTCTTTCTGTCTCCCGCTCTCTCTTCTCAATCTCTCTATCTCTCTTCCCACATGTTCCCAGCTGGCTTCTCTTTCTGTCCTTTCTGTCCTTCTCTGTCCCCACTTTCTCTGCCTTCACTCTGTCTGCCTCTGTCTCTTCTTCAGGTCCTCATTCCTCCTCCTTTCCCCAAATAAACTTCCTTTATACCAGGTCTGTCAAATGGCATGATTTCTCAGGAGGGGACACCTTGGAATGGGCCCACCGGGTACTCCTTTATTGCCGCTGCTGTATTATATTTCAAAACAGGGACCCCCTTTTGAGGCATGGCAGTACCCACAGTGGGCTGATCCCTCCCACATAATTATTAATCTAGAAAATGCTCCCAAAGAGATGACTACAGGCCAAGCTGCTCAAGTGATGTTCCCTCTTCACAGACAACGCTAGCTTATGCTAAGCACACTGCCCAAGTCTGACATTCTGAGTCCAATTCCTGGAAGCTACATGAAGGTCGAAGGAGAAATCTGATGCCACCAAGTCGTCCTCTGACCACCAAACACGCACATCCCAATAAGGACAATGCTATAATAAGGTTAAACAGCAAGGCCTGGAGAATGAATGATAAGACTGAAGGCTGAAAGTGGAGAGCAATGGTGAACACAACTGAGCCTTGAATTTTTTAGGAGAGCCACTAAGCAAATCCCATTTCTTATGAAAATTATGAACCAATGGGATAGTTAGTCAAGACTCTAGTTAGACTGCAAGATGTGTTTATTTACTAATAAAATTTCAGCTCCTGCTATAAAAAAAACAAACCCACTTATGACTCTGTTGTTCAAATGCTCATTTAAGGCACCGGGTATGGTGGGGGATGCCTGGAATACCACCTCTTAGGAGGCAGAACCAGGAGGTGCTGTCTTGAGAACATCTATATAGTACATGTATGTGTGTATGTGTATGTGTCTGTGTGTGTTTCTCTCTCTCTCTCTCTCTCTCTCTCTCTCTCTCTCTCTCTCTCTCTCTCTCTCTCTCTGTGTGTGTGTGTGTGTGTGTGTGTGTGTGTGTGTGTGTCCTTTCTTCATTCCAGTATTGCCTCAGTCAGGTTTCCAGGACCAAGCCCTGCTGGATGAGACAATGAAGACGATAAAACCACTAACATGGCTCTCTACACAGAAGGGAATCCAATGAAAATGTAAGCAAGAGAGCGGAGCGGACGGCTGACAAATCAACAAATCATTTCATTTATATGTAGTAGTATGTGTTTGTATCTGTGCACATGTGAAGATCAGATGTCAATGTCAGGGATCTTCCCTGTGTACTCTCCATTTTTTTTTTGTTTTGGAGTCATTGAACTTGGAGCTCAATTGGAGGATTCAGCTGGAGCCCCAGGTGATGCTCTGGTTCCACCTCCCATTCCCCCACCTCATCCCCCAGCTTCTTTCACCCTAGGATTATAGATATACTCTTTCTCATCTAGCTTTTTCTGTTGGATGCTTAGGATCTGAATTCAGATGTCTTGGTTTTTATTTTATCATCCACTCACAGAATGTGGCTTAATTTGTAGATATAATGGACCAGCTGGTTGAATTCCTAAACTAGAGAGACGTGCAGTGTCCAACCAGGCCAAAGGCTCTGCTCAAAGAGGACCTGAGACATAGAACAGAGAATCCATATCCCCCAAGGCAAACTAAGCCCCATGGAAAAACAGAGCAGCTGAGTCAATGAAACAGTCTATTGTTTTTCTTCACTGGATAAGTCACTCTTCTCCCAAGGCAAATAAGGACAAGAACTGTGCTTACCCACTCTCCTTTCTTAAGGAAGATACAAACAAGGCACTGTGGAGAAACTCCCCATTTTTTGTTGTCTCATTCCATTGGCTTTGAAGTTGTCATGTAGCTCAGGCTGGCCTGAAACTCCTAATGCATGCTTCTAGCGTACTGGGATCATGGGTGTGAGCCACTATGTCCAACTCAATAGATATGTTTTTGACACAAGTTTTCCTTCCTAATGTGACACATTAACAGTGCCATAATTCTTAGGCAATAAAATGGTGGCATGAAATGACATGATATTGAATTACAGAGTGAACAATAATGCTTCCTACACAATTTTTCTACCATGCCTTAAACTTGGCTGTGGTGCTTTGAATACAAATGCTCCCCCCCCACCCCCCACCATAGACTCATGAGTTGGAACGCTCAACCATAAGGAGCTGAGGCCTTGTTGGAGGAAGCATGACTCTGGAGGTGGGCTTTAAGATCTCATGCTCAAGATAGGCCTAGTGGGACAGTCTCCTTCTGCTGCCTTCAGATCAAGATGTAGAACTCATAGCTCTTTCTCCAGCACTGTTTCTGCCTGCATGCTGCCATGCTTCTTGTCATGACGATAGTGAACTAAACCTCTGAAACTCTAAGCTGGCCCCAATTAAATGATTTCCTTTATAAGAGTCGCCGTGGTCTTGGTGTCTTTTTGTAGCAATAAAACCCTAACTAAGACAGAAATTGGTTCCACCAAGTTGGGAAATGGTGTGACACGCTTGACCATGTTTGGGGGAAGGACTTTGAAACTTTGTGCTCAAAAAACCATTGAGTATTGACAGTGGGCTATTCTGTAGGAGCCTGGAAGGTAAGAATGTTAGCAACAGTGCAAAAGATGAAGGCCTGGCTTTGTGAATTTTCAGAGGGAAGGAAAGACTCAGCCTTTTGTGTGAAGAATCTTTGGTTCTGGTTATCTGGGGCTGAAGAGTCAGCTATGATTAACAAGATGCCAGAACTACTAAAGTGAAACCTTTGCTTTGCTGGAATACTCAGTGCTGGTCAGCTGGTCACACCTACTCCAAAAGGCTACGCCTCCTAATAGTGCCACTCCCTATAGTCTAAGCATTCAAACACTTGAATCTGTGAGGGTCATTCCTATTCAAACCACCACAATCACTAATTGTGAAAATGCTTTCCAAATGGTTCTCACAGAGGCATTTTCTCAACTGAGGCTCCTTCCTCTCTGATGACTCTAGCTTGTGTTAAGTTGACATACAAAACCAGCCAACATAACTAACCTCTTGTCGACTTGACACACAAACACATCACTATTAATCCACAACCCTTCCTTTCTTATCCCCAAGATCTCATATTAAAAACATAAATAACTTTAAAGGTCCCAAAGTCTTTACAAATTCAAACACATTAAGGGGAAAGATTTTTGCCAGTGAACTAACGCTTTCTGAATTGTGCACTATCTGATTGTTTTTGCTGTATTGTTTTGAGTTGCCTATGTCATGGAGCAAATCAGAGTGTCCTTTCAAAGTTATGAGCATTTGGTTTTCTTCTGAATTCATCTTATTGAAGATATGAGCAAAAATTTGAAAAGTTATGATGTTAATGCAAATAGAAAGGTAATGAAAAAAAGGGGAGAGAAAGGGAGGAGAGAGAAGGGAAGAGAAGAAGGGTACAGAGTCCAGTAAGAGATGTTCAATTGGAGCCATGGTTAGGAAGATATCATTGTAGAAGATAGTCCTCTACTTCATGGAATGGGAGAAACCAAATTCTAAGGACCTTGAACAGCAAGTAGAGAAATCTATATTTAATCACATAGCCTATGTGGTATCATTACTGAGTTCTGAGCAGCACATAATTTATGATATTTAAGATGTTAATCTGGCTACAGAACAGAAATAAATCCGATCTTATTTTAAATTATATTTAATTTAGTTTTTTATTTTGCTTTTGTTTGAGATAGGGTCTTCCTATGTAACCATGGCTGGCCTGGAATTCCCTGTGTAGACCAGGCTGGTATTTAGATCTTGTCTGATTATTGAATTTTTTAGATAAGGTGTCTGTTTACATTGAGGCTGGTCTCAAATTCAGAATCCTCCTGCCTGTGTGTGTCACTACCTCCATAAGGTTAGTCTTTCAGTGAAGAATTCTCTTCATTAGGACTCTCTTCCCAGTATCTTGCAATGCCCCTGTAGTCCCTTCTGTAACCATACTTTTGGCTACTTCGCTGGGTTCTTTTACCCATCAATCTCCTCCACCACAATCTCTTCCAACCCCCCAACACTAAGTAAGAGAGAAAGAACATTAGAGATGAAAGGAGGCATCAATCTTGTTAGACTATTTGCTAATTGGTGGCATGGAGTTTCTTGGGGCGAGTCTAATCTTTGTCATCAGGATATCCCCAATCAGCAAACAGCAATCCAGCAACCAGCAGCAGCATGAGCAGCAGCAGCAGCCACCTCCTCTCTTGGGGATCTGACATTTATGGACTCTTGAGAGAGTTCCTAGAATTCCAAAAACAATCTATCTTTAGCTGGCAGAATTATGACCCGCCAGAGCATGACACAAATCATAGCTGCTGTGGGCAATCTGAAGGAGCTCCATATTCCACACCTAAGATTAAAACAAAAACATATTTTCCATAACACAACTGGCATTTTTAAAGAAACCAGGAATTCTCACTACATTTCCCCCTTTCTGTGTTAAGCCAATAATTGTGCTATGTTTAGTGAGAAATTATAAACAGAGACATTTTCAATGAAGCAAACACTTTTCAGATCAGTAATTTTTTTCTATAATCTGGTGACACTCAGCTATTCTGGTCTGAAATGGTTCATTCTTTTTGCTTCGAAGCCTCAAGCTAGGCCACCAAAGCTGGTTTCTGATGGCAAAAAAATTACCTTGGATATCTATCTTGGACCTACACACATTTGTCTAGTGGTATCCCTTGCTACAACTTCAAACCCTGCAAAGCTTAGGCTTTTTTTTTTTTTTTTTTTTTTTTTTAAACCCATTAATGCCAGAATGGCTTGTTTGCGTCTCTGGTAGAAAATATCATGTTTCTCACAATTAATGCACCGAGCCATTTTGAGATCTAAGGCTTTTGAAAGTTTGGTCACAGTTTCTTTGTAAATGACCAAATTTACCACATTGAAGCACAGGGCATTTTTATATTGGAGGCCCTTAGCAGTAGCTTGTCCTATGATATTAGCATGATACTAGTGAGAACCAATATCAGTTGTGTGCCTTATCCACTCATCCATTGACACTGCCTGTGCCTTTAGTGGTCTAATAACTCTTTTACATTCAGTATTTGCATTCTTATATCTCTATCAACACCTGTCTCGCTGAATAAACTCATCCTTTCTAGCTCTTTTTGAACTCTGGCTGGCTGGTTCAACTCAACTGTTCTGGCTCAAACTCCTCTCCAAGCTAACTGACTAAAATTGGCTTCTCTCAGCTTCTGACTGAATAGCTCTGAGGGAAAAACTGCCTCTGAATTCCACACACTGAACAGCACTAACCGAACTTCTCTGAACTGAACTCAACAAACTCAAACTGCACTCAATTAATCAGCACCAAACTGAACTCTCTCCCTGCACTGTGCTTAAATAGCCTCTCTTTCCTGTCTGTTCTCATGAAAGTTGGATGTATCCTATCTCTGATTCATTTTGTAAAATTTTGTTTGCCCCTCAGTTAGACATCATTGTTTGAGATTAAATGTATGTATTAAGGGCAAATCTGTATTCCAACCAGAGGGATTAAAGATGTGTCTCCATCCTAGCTAGATTACAAAGACCTGGAACATCTTTGGATGTGATCCCAGAGCAGCCATGTTGCTGGATTAAAATTCCTCTACAAATGATCCCATACAGCACAAGCATATCACCTTACAACTTGCCTCTAGGGTACACTATTCTTTCCTGAGCTTTACTGAAGTATATTTCTTAAGCAAAGGTGCATGTGTTGAAGGGGTGTAACATGATGGTTTAAGAAATATCTATATATCATGAGTGATTCCCACAGCCAAGCTCATTAACATATTGATCATCTTCACTTCATCACCTGCATATAAGAATCTGAAAATCTA
The DNA here is from genome assembly GCF_011762505.2 of Arvicanthis niloticus. Classification (NCBI taxonomy): domain Eukaryota; kingdom Metazoa; phylum Chordata; class Mammalia; order Rodentia; family Muridae; genus Arvicanthis; species Arvicanthis niloticus. The sequence goes on along the minus strand of NC_047665.1, from coordinate 22,558,430 downwards.
TCAGGCTGTTTATTCTTTGCCCATCCTTCCCCTGCTTCCTATTCCAAATGAAACCCCATGAAGATAAGCATGCACTCTGTGTGCCTGGTATACAGTAGACGTTCAATAAACTCTCTGCACATGAGCACAAGACAATGGCACTGGGATGGCCAGCAATTGAAAGGAGCTGTGCCAGCATTGGAAACAGAGGAAGGGAATGAAAAAGGAGGAAGAGTCTGTAGACCCAGAGACTACCAGTAATAGAGTGAGCAGGATCTGGTCACTGCAAGGACTGGATCCTTTGACTTGTGACTGATATTTCTACAAACATTGCTAAGCAACTCCAGAGAGACTGTCCTGAAGGGCGATTTGGGTGACACTCCTGTGAGACTTGAAATAGTGGCCAGGAACTCCAACAACTATCTCTTCAAGGAAAATATAATTGTTAAGGAAGAAATCTTGAAGATTATTGCTTTGGTGTAAAGTTCCACACCCATGCAAAAGATCAGACTAAGAATCAGAGTGATTTTTAAAATCATGCTATTATTTTATTTATTTTTTAATTAATTATTTATTTTAGGTATGAGTACACTGTAGCTGTCTTCAGACACACAGAAGAGGGCATCAGATCCCATTACAGATGGTTGTGAGCCACCATGTGGTTGCTGGGAATCGAACTCAGGACCTCTGGAAGAGCAGTCTGTGCTTTTAGCCTCTGAACTATCTCTCCAGGCCCCAGAGTGATTTCTAGTCACTCTGATTTTAGTCACTCATACTGAACTTCCATGTCACCAAGCTAAATCCAGCTCCTCTGACTGTACTGATTAATTTTTCCACTGTTGTGACAAAATACCAGAGAGGCACAATTTAAGGATGGAAAGGCTTATTTTGGCTTAAGGTTTGAGGGATATAGACCACCATGGTAGGCTCTTTTCTGGGATAGCAAAGTCGTCAAATCCCCTCTGGCTTGGCTGAGCAAGGACAATGACTATACTTCAGTCATCCCTCCATCAGGTAGGGAGGCATCTGTGGTTCATTCAGTGCTGTGCTGTGATGGTTGCAAGGTAGGTATATTAAACAAATATTTTTGGTGTGTATATGCTGTATGTATATGTGTATTCATGTGTCTGTGTGTACGTGTGTGTGTGTGTGTGTGTGTGTGTGTGTGTGTGTGTGTGTGCTCATGTGGAGGCCAGAGAGTCAATGTTAAGGGTCTTTCTTTCTCTACATTTTTTTAAAATTTTATGTGTTTTGCCTACACTTATGGCTGAGCACTCTGTGTATGGTTGGTGTCTGTAGAAGCCAAAAGGTATTGAATCCCCTGGAACTGGAGTTATAGATGCTTGTGAGCCACTATGTGGGCTCTTGGAATTAAATCCAGGTCCTCTAGAAGAGCAGCTAATGCTCTTAACCACTGAGCCACCCCTCCACCATCCCGACCCCCCAGTATTTCTCTCTCACTGAACCTGAAGCTTGCTGACTTCCAGGGATCTGACTGCTTCTCATTCCCATGACTGGGGTTTCAGATGCTACCCTCTGCCTTTCAGCTCTATGCAGAGAATCCAAACTCAGATCCTCATGTTTACATAACAAGCACTAAGCCATCTCCCTGGTCCTTAAACAGGAGTTTGGCTTCCAATACCTTTACTTTATGTGTCTCTGTTGTAAAACTTAGGAACAATCTTACCTTCTTGCCTCACCCTCTTTCTCTTTTGCCCAGGCTAATTTCAATTTTGAGAAACAAGCCAGACATCAGAAGTGAGTGGAGATTTTGTTTTGTTTTTGTTTTTGTTTTTGTTTTTGTTTTTGTTTTTGTTTTTTTTGAGACAAGGTTTCTCTGTGTAGTCCTGGCTGTCCTGGAACTCACTCTGTAGACCAGGCTGGCCTCGAACTCAGAAATCCGCCTGCCTCTGCCTCCCAAGTGCTGGGATTAAAGGCGTGTGCCACCACTGCCCAGCGAGTGTAGAATTTTTAAAAGAGCAAATTTAGAGCATAAAACACCCGACAAACTAAGAACCATTGGCTGCGTACACCAGCCGCCAAGGGCGCATTGTAATCAGGTGAACTAGGCCGTTCTTCAGGACAGTGAAATACCAGCCATGTTTGATCTAACCTATCTTTTGAACAAGCTGTACTGCAGACACCGAAAACACTTAAAAGAATTGAATGAAGACAAAATTATGGCAGCGAGCCAGCCAAAACGTGACAAAACTTCCGAAAGGAGCAGTGACACAGCAATCCTCAGATCCCCCAGTGCAGGAGAGCAGACCAGCCGGATGAAACAGTTGACCTTTGAAAAGAAGAAAAAACCGCGGAAGAACCCCTAAGGCCTGGGTCAGGGGGTTAGCTTTTGTAAGGGCATAAGGTGCTGCGGCTCCGACTCTCCTCATTCCTAGTCACCTGGGGCACTGCTAGATGACAGGGTAAATCCTGGTCTGGAGGAAGAGCTTTAAGCCCTCAGAGGTCAACATCCTATTCTGTTCTAGAACCCAGCAGAAATGCTCTGGGAAAGTAAGAGACTTGGTAACAGAGTGGACAGCATAGGGGAAACGCACACAGTGTGAGGGTTAGCCAGTGCATCTCATAACCTGGTGGAGGCATTTTATATGTATTGTTAAAAGTCTGTAACAGTGGCACTTTAGAGGCAGATACGGGAGCATCCTTGAGTTTTAGAGCAGCCTGGATGCAAATTGAGTTCAAGAGTGTTACACAGTGAGAGCGGGGTACAGCTCTTCAGTCCAAAACTACCTTGGCTGAAAAGGAAACAAAAGTAAACACCCAGTTATGATGGACAGTCACGGGAATCACTGGAGACGGTTTTCAAGCTGGTTAAACAGAGACTGCAGTAGAGATTTTACTGTTAGCAAATGAACTTAATGAAACCAGTTGCAGTTAAAGTGTGGGTATAAAAGTCCTGGCCTTGCTCCTTACTTGTGGTTGCTGTCCATGTTCCGTTGTGGAGTCCATTTTTCTATAACCTTTTCAGAAGGTGTACCTTGGCTGCTCCATGGTCAGGACCGAATCAGAGGCCTGACAAGTGTGCTGATGGCTCACTTATTTTCGTCTGTGCCCCCATAACCATATGCACGGTCTAATCTCGATTTATAAAATAAGTAGTTTGTATAGAAATAATACCAAAAATATTGCTGTTAGTTTTGGTGAAGAAAATGGAAATCATGTAAAATAAATAAATAAATAAATCTTAAAAAAATGACAAGAGTGGCAGATATTGATGAAATGAAGGATTTGTACAATATCACAAAGGCTGGGTGAACCAGTGGGACTCTAGAGCCCTGTCCCAAAGTCTGAGGTCCCCCTAATAAGTCAGGAACGGTTACCATTGCAAACCATACGTAGTTATAGCGAGGTCAACCAATGAAGGTAAAGATAGATGTATGGGCCTCATTTTTCAGGCTTGAACTCCAGCTAAGGAGCCCTCCTCAGAGGCACATGTGTGTGTAACATAGCCATGGAAGGGCAAATGGAAGGGTTTTTTTTCCCCCTCCTCTTCCTTTTCCTCCTTCTTTCTCTTCTTCTTTTTTAAAACTTTTTGGTTTTTAAAGACAGAGTCTCCCTACATAGCCCTGGCTGTCCTGGTACTCTCTTTGTAGGTCAGGCTGGCCTCAAACTCACAGAGATCAAGCTTTCTCTCTGCCTCTCAAGTGCTAGGGTTAAAGGCATGCGCCACCGAGATCCGCTCTCAATGGAAGTTTTCTAACACTCCTTCACAGAGATCTGTGTGTGCTGTGATTCAGAAATCTTTGAGTGAAATCTTTATGGAGGCAAAAGTGAGATTGGGAGGGGACGGAGAGCAAAATGTGAGGGGATTCAGGCAACAGATTAGCGGGAAAGTGTGAGTGCCTGTATGCATGAGCACACACATGCATGTGTGTTACTGGTGACTGAGCCTAGGACCTCACATGTGCTATGCAAACCCTCCACCACTGAGTTATGGATGTCTTCAGACTGTGGCCCCATCTACTTCAAGAATGAAGACCATTCTCATCAATCAGACTGTCAACATTCCAGAAAATGTCGACATCACTCTGAAGGGTGCACAGTCATTGTGAAGGGTTCCAAGGGAACTCTGTGGAGGGACTTCAATCACATCAGTGTAGAGCTGAGCCTTCTTGGAAAGAAAAAGAAAAGGCTCTGGGTTGACAAATGGTCAGGTAACAGAAAGGAACCGGCCACTGTCAGAACCATCTGCAGTCGTGTTCGGAACCTGACCAAGGGTGTCACACTGGGCTTCCGTTACAAGATGAGGTCTGTTCGTGCTCACTTCCCCATCAACGTCGTTATTCAGGAGAATGGGTCTTTGGATGAAATCTGAAATTTCATGGGTGAAAAATACATCCACAGGGTTCAGATGAGGACAGGTATTGCTTGTTCTGTCTCTCAAGCCCAAAAGGATGAATTAATCCTTGAAGGAAATGATATTGAACTTGTTTCAAATTCAGTGGCTCTGATTCAGCAAGCTACAACAGTTAAAAACAAAGATATCAGAAGGTTTTTGGATGTCGTCTATGTGTCTGAGATGGGAACCGTGCAGCAGGCTGATGAGTGAGGCCTCAGCTTCCTGGCTCCACAAACAAGATCTTGATCACAAGTACAATTTGGGCTCTTTGAGGACAATAAAGGACTTATATAATGAAAAAAGAAATGTCTCGAGGCCTTGAACTTGTAACCCTCTCATCTTAACCTCCCAAATAGCTAGGATTACAGACTGGCACCACCACACTCAGCTTGATTATTTTCTTATTTAGTTATTTAAAGGCAGGAGTTTCAATGTATTATCCAGGCTGACCATGACTTCTGGGGAGAGATCTTCCTGCCTCTGTTGCCCCATTCTCAATGTCAAGATTTTTGTTTGTTGGTTTGTTTTTGCTTTTGAGACAGAGTATTTCTATGTAAATCTGGGTGTCCTGGAACTCACTATGTTGGCAAGACTGGCCTCAAACTCACAGAGATCTACTTGCCTCTGCCTCTCTGGTACTGGGATTAAGGACTATGCCCAGAAAACATATCTAGCTTTTGAATATATTTCATGAGAGATATTAATATCTCCTCTATCTGAATGTATTACTGAAATAAATATTAAATCTGATGGGTCCCCCTACCTAATCTGATAAAGACAAAGGCAGTCATGCCTACCTTAGGCCACTGCTAATTAAACAGTCTAACTAAGAATCAGCAGAGTTGCCTGGAGCTATAAAAGTGGTTTATTTAAACAATGTGGGGAAAAGTCATCAGTTTAATTAATGATGGGCTAGTAGGCAGTATGCTGGTACCAACAGTCCTGTGTGGCCCACAATGATGGCAAATGGCCTATGCCCCCTTCTACTGTTGTGATAGGCACCATGACCAAATGCAACTGGGGGAGAAAGGTCTTATTTTAGTTTACACCTTGCAGCCCATCATGAAGTAAAGTCAGGTTAGGAACCTAGAAGCAGGAACTGAAGTAGATATCATGGAGAAACAATGCTTACTGTATCGCTCCTCCATGGCGGGCTCAGCTTGCTTGCTTTGGTCTTTAGAAGAAAAACTTTATTACTGTTAAGTGTGTATGTGTCTGCAAGTGGGTATGGGCATATAAATGCCTGAGGAGACGAAAGGCATCGAATACCCGCTGGGTTGGCACACAGCAGTGTAACTGCTGATGTAAGTGCTGGGAACCAAGTGGGTCTTCTTTAAGAACAGTTTATGCCTTTAAGCACTGAGCAACTTCTCAAGCACATTAGCCTGATTTCTTATACAACCCTACCCAGGGGTGGAACCACCCACAGGGGGCTACACCCTGTCACATCAATCATTAATCAAGAAAATGCCCCATAGGCTTACCTGCAAGCTAATTCGATGGAGGCATTTTCTCAAGCGAAGTTCCCTCTTCCCGGATGAGTCTGATTTATAACAAGTTCACAAAAACTAACCGGTACACTATCTTGGTTTCCTTCCTTTGGTGAGATGACAAAGAACAGTTTGGGGAGTTAGGTCAGCTTATTGTTTCAGATTACAGACCATCATTGAGGGCTGACGAAGTGGGAACGTCAAATAGTCACAGACATCCACTGTCAAGAGCAGAGAAAAAAGAATAAACACATACTAACTTGCTTGCTTGCTTCAACTTGGCTTCTCCATTCTTATACAGTTTAAGACTATCTGCCACTACAGTGGGCTGTGAGTTCCTACATCAATAAATTTAACTGAAACATTATCTGCCCTATGACCATAGGCCAACCCAATACGGACAATACCTTATTCTTCTTTGGTGATGCTAGGTTGTGTCAAGTTGATAATTAATTAATTAAAGTCAACCATCACAGAGATGAACAAGAGACCACTGAAGTTAAAGTAATGATACCTACATTAGTTAGTAATGACTAATGTAGTCAGAACCTTGTCCCTCCCAGATATGGGTTTGACCATACAAGGAAAAAAAAAAAAGCAAGTTACAAGAGGCTAGTACACAGTAATATCTATCCCTAATGGTTTCTTCTTTTGGTTAATCTTGGCATACAGCCATATAGAAATAGATTGGGTAGGGGGCCTTTTGTCTCCCAAATAAATGACATGGAAACCTCATATTTATGAACATCTTAAGCACTATCGCTGGGCAGATATTCATCTGTTCTAATAGAACTATGATGATCTGCTTTCTAGCCGTGTCCCACATTATTTTTCATCTTAGTCTTTCCCTGACTGATCTTCTCTGTCCATATCCTCACGGCAACTCCCCCGGCAATCTGCTCATGGTGAATCTCTCTCTTTCTGATCCTCACCCTCTCACTGGGATTGGAAGTCCGGGTTCCTCACCTGCCCAGCTATAGGCCGAGAAACTCTTTCTTAACTAATCAGCGGCTTTGGAAAAACAATTTTAGCACAACATCAAGACAGGAGATGCTTGACAGTGCCAGTGTCTGGACTGCAAGCAGATCTCTAGGCACACTTATCAGCATCTGAATACACAGTACACAAGACCATCCCCCAACAATTCCTCTTTTTACTCTAATAAAGGCCCTTCTCTTCTATTAATAAACGACATACAATAAGAACAATTAAGAAAACTTACAAAGTAAAATTACATTCCTAATGTACAGTCCACTTGTATTCGGCAACCTTGGATAAAGTACTGTATTCTCTATCCTATCTTGTTGCGTTTAGAGTTGTGTGCTTGCCTCATTTTCTATCATAACTTGCATTTACCAACTTAAGAATAGCTTCTTAGACCTTAAAATATTTTCTTAAATTCTAAACAACCTAAACTTAATTGTGAGACTATAACTATCTAGTCTTCAACCCTATGACAAACTGAGAGACAATAAAAATTACCTGAGTGTGCAGGAAGTGCAGAGCAAAGAGCTTCCAGAACTAAAGAATTGATGAGACAGCTGGCTGCCTGGACAGTCACCCAATGTTGGACCATCATCCTCAGCCTTCTGGTCCAGTATATCTGACAGACTTTTCCGTGAAGCAGAAATTATGAAGAACTTCCTGTCTTGGAGACAGCAATGGACTTTCCTGCTTCTCCAGTTTGGACAGCATTTTGTCTTCAGTTGAAGCAGGGGCAGTTTCTTGTCCAGTAGCTAGCTTGCCACTTGTAAAGCAAACTCCACAGGGAGATTCTTCAGTGCCCTTCATCTTCTTCGAAGTAGAATGGGGGTGCTACCAGGAGCTGACATGTTTCACTGTCAGAAACAAAAAATAAAAAACAAACAAAACCCTTTTATTAACAAACCATCTTTAAATGTCATGCTCTGTAGATCTGAAGTTTTTGAAGACCTTCAGCCTATCTATAGTATATCTCAATTGCTTATTTCTAGCTATTTACTATCTGTTCAACCTAGGAAACGTATTTCTGTAATTAACTAAACTAGTTGACAAAAAGTTTGACTATTGACTTGCATTCTTTAATTATCCTAAGTAGTTTATAATGCATTTTTCAAAAGGGCTAGAACTTCATATTGCGTTTTTAAAAAAGAATTACTTATTTTATGTATGAGTACACTGTAGCTGCCTTCAGACACATCAGAAGAGGGCATCAGATCCCATTATAGATGGTTGTGAGCCACCATGTGGTTGCTAGGAATTGAACTCAGGACCTCTAGAAGAGCAGTCAGTGCTCATAACCACTGAGCCATCTCTCCAGCCCTTGTAATTTCTTTCTACTAGAGACAATTTTCTCTCAGCATCAGCTAATAATTTTCTTGGACTATTTAAGTCTTTATTTCCTTGTAAAGTTTAAAACAAATCACTTAGCTCTTGAGTAATCCGTCGAATTGCAGACCTTAGCCAATTAATGTCTCCCAACAGTTTTTAGAAATCATTAAGAGTTTTTAATTGGTAACTCATAATTTGTACCTTCTGTGGGTGGATATTTTGCAGACCTATCTTACATCCTAGATAATTAATAGAATCTCTTCTTTGTATTTTTTTTTTTCAGGAGCAATTTGTAATCCCCAACAAGGCAAAGTTCCCCTTACTTCATCAAACATTTTTTCTAAAGTATCTCCATTTGAATTAGCCAGCAAAATACTATCCATATAACGGAAAATTGCTGATTGAGTAAGTTGTTTATGGATTATTTCCAATGGTTGTTATACAAAATCTTGGCATAAGATTTGACATTCCTTGTGGAAAGACCCTTCACTGGAATCTCTCAGTTGGCATGGAGTGGTTAAATGTGGGCACAGTGAAAGCAAATCTTTCTCTACGTTGTCTTTCTAAAGGGATAGTGAGAAAGCAACCTTTTAGATCTATTACTATGATAGGCCAAGGCTTAGGCTACAAGGAAGGCAATGGGATTCCAAGCTATTAAGAAACCCATTGGCTGAATGGATCTTTCAACATCCTTTGTTTTCCAGATTTCCTTTTAATGACAAATATAGAAGAATTCCAGGGGCTGGTGGACTCTTCTGTATGTTGAGTCTCCAGCTGCTCTTGGAATAGCTGCCCTAGTGCCTGCAATTTTCCTTCTGTCATAGGCTGTTGCTCTACTTTAACAGGTTGGTCAGTCAACTACCTTAGTGGTAAGGGTGTTGGTGTTCTCTTAGCAGTGTCTCTCCCATATAAAGTTGGAAAGTTAGTCTCTGCTGTGTCCTGTTTATGGACAGTGTGGACAGTTCATGACAGTTCTTGATAAGATTTTTAATACTTCATCAGGAACATCTCTTATTTTATGGTTAAATGCTAATCTATACTTCCCATTGCTACAACAGATCTCTTTTCCATAAATGCATTGCTATATCAGGCACATATGGTCTTAATATTCCTATTTGACCTTTAGGCCTTATACATTTAAGTCATTTTATACTTTGTTTTACCTGACAAAGTTACATCTCTTAGAAATTGCATATCTACCCTCTAAAGAAGCCAATTTGGAGGCTAAGATTTTGGTGAGGTTACTCTTACATCTGCTCCAGTGTCTACTATTCCTTCAATATTATTTATAAATACCTTTAGTTTGGCCTCTGATCATCTATAGAATTTTGCCAAAATAATCTGTTTCTCAATCCCTTCTGAGTTTTTTGTTTTATCTATTGAAACTCCTTTGCCTTTGATATCTGGGTTTTTAACGTCTGTTTTCAGAGCAGTATTGCTTAACAGTTCTGCAGATGAATATCTCTGTTGTTGGCCTGAGATGGCTGATTTGAATCTGATATTGGTGCCTGCAAGAGGCAGGACCCTGGGTATTTTTTGATAAGGGGTAACTCTGTTTGTCCCTTGTTGATCTACATTCATTGGTCCAATGTTGGGCCTTGCTGCATCTTCTGCATATTCCAGAAGGCTTAGGGCTTCTTTCAAAATTAGTTTGGTTCTGTCTGTAATTCTTTTTTAAATGGCCTTGCTTGCCACAATTAAGACATTTGGCAGTTTGGATTTTCTGGAAATCTTTAGAAATCACTTCTCCTAGTAAAGCCATGTCATATGAATGAGATCCTGTATCAACCATATTTCTAATCCACTCATCTATTGGTGCTGATCTTGCTTTTAGAGGCCTGATCACCTTTCTACATTCAGAATTAGAATTTTCAAAACCTAAAGATTCAGTGAGTGCTTTCCTAGCTTGTGGATCTGAAACCCTTCTATTTACACCTGGAGTCAATCTTTGTAAAAAGGTCAATGAATGTTTCTTTTGGATCTTGCATAATCTGAGTTCAAGTTTTTTCCCATTTCTTTACCTTGTCCCAAGCACTTAAAGCTGCCATATATAAACTTTACCTTGATCGTGGGAAATACTGATGCCTCTGACCCTATTTCTTTGTTCTGTCTCCTTAGCCTCTTCTTTCCACCATGATTGCCATTGTAAATGAGAACCAGGTTCCAATACTGTTTTCATTGTATCTTTCCAGTCTTGGGGGATTACTTTATTTTGAATCAACCAAAAAATCTGCTTCATGCATGGTGAATGCATAACATACAAGGTGATACTTTCTTAATTTTTTTCAATTCCATCATATCTACTGGGTGCCACCCAAATTCTTCAAAGCCTTGAGGGTGTCCAGCATCTGCTGGCATTTGTCACATAGTAACTGGGTAAGCTAAGGTTGGTTTTCTAAAATCCTTTGGCTGACTTTCTTGATTCTTGTTATATAGTAGTGGTGCCATAGGCCCAAGTCATAGCTCCTCTGTCTTTATCTGAGTATTTTTTCTGATTTTTATTTATTAATTTTTTCCCCAATGCTTGGCTCCACTTTTCAGTTTTCTCCTTTTCTTGTATCTGTAAAGCCTTTTTCTTTGAGAAGGCAAAGAAAGCCATTATGATTATTAAGATTAGAATAAGGAACACGAGCATGATAATAATCATGATTAGTAAGGTGCCAATCTAAGATGCCATCATATAGGTCTGAATACCCTGCCTTATTAGGTTTTTTTATAATGTCTTATTTCTCTTAGTTTTATTAAATTTACATTATTTATATCTATCCATAATTTTTCATACCCAGTCTCCTTCTTTCTTTAGCATTTAATCATAAACCCAAATATTTTAAACTGATCAGAAGTTTGGCTGTGCTCGGATTTCTTCTGTATGTTCTCTCTGTCTGTGTCTAGCTTCTGCTTCCCCAAACCCTGCTGTGACTACCCTGTCCCAGCCCTTCACCTCATAGAAAGGAAGTGTTTCAGCCTCTCAACATGTTTGTAGCTAGCAACCACCAAGTCTCATGTTTATGGGTATCAGCCTGGAACTCTGTCTCACTGGATGCTCACACCCCACAACACACACACTCCTAGCAGGCACCACCAATTATGCCACTAGGAAGCGCTTCTGCAGGCTGGGCCACAGCACGAGCAGCCTCATTCTTACAGGACCAAAATGTGGCCACCTATGCTTTGTGAGAACCTGTAGCGGCTTCTCTGAGTCTCAGCCAGGCCAACCTTCCCATGGGAGTAGCGTGGGCTGACCTCAGCCAGTCTGGTCCCCTGTTGTCCCAGCCCCAGGCAGCATGTCTGGCCTCTGACCTCTGGGAAGGTGGTGTGCCAGTGTAGCAGGACAGGGCCCAGGTTTGTGTGTCCCTTTCCTACCCTTCTGCACAGAGCTCTGCTCCCAGCTGCTAACCTTCAGCTGTGGGAATCTACGAAGCTCCATTCCCAGTTGGGCAGCTTGTGCCATTTCAGAAGGCCTTACTGTTCAGCAGGGGTTCTGCATTAGTAGGAACCTGCGTCTGTTCCCTGCCTTTCTAGCCTTTTTCACGGCTTTCTTGCCTGGCTTTCTAAGCTTTCTCGGGCTTGATGCTTAGATAATATGCCAATAAGTTGAATGTCAAATATAGAAGTAAATTGGGGGCTTTTTATATTGCCCTCTTTATCTCCAAGATAAATGACACAGAGACCTTATATTTATTAACAATCTTTAAGCACTATATTTGAGCAGATATTCATTTATTTTAACCCAACTATGCTGGCCTGCTTCCCAGCCATGTGCCCCATTACCTTCCATCTTAATCTTGCCCTAGTTACTCCTGGTCTGTCTGTGTCCTCTTGCCTCATGACAATTCCCCTGGCGACCTGCTCATGGTAAATCTCTAATGGCAAATCTCTCTCTCTCTCTCTCTATCTCTCTCTCTCTCTCTCTCCCTCTCTCTCTCTCTCTCTCTCTCTCTCTCTCTCTCTCTCTACCTCACCAGAGACCCTTTCACTGGGATCAGAAGCCCTCCTCCTCTCCTGCCCAGCTACTGGCTGATCAGCACTTTATTAACCAATTTTTACACAACATTGAGACGGGAAATGGTTGACAATGCCTATGTAAATTAGATCTCTTATCTATGGAAAATATCCAAATGTATGGTTATCTTGCTGTTACAGGGTGATCTGAGCTCACCCAATGTCCTTGCATCACAGTAATATTACATGGGAAAGTGAAGAGCAAGCTAGGAGGACAGTGGGGGCCCAGGTGGCTAAGTGAAGTTAGGTAATAATTACAGCAAGGACACAAAGGCTTGTTCCAACCGTGAAATTCTCAATACTATAGGCAGGAACCATCAAGAATATTTCTCAGGGGATTAAATATCAGCTTCTATCATTACCCATCTCTTAGACCCAAGAAGGAGCTAAATTTGTTGGTATATGAAACTCTTGAAATTTTATATTTCATGTCTGCAAAAGGTGCTCACTTCTGTGTGAGGCTGGGCAAAAGAAAGTCATCTTGGATTGGACACCAACTCAAGCCTGAATCATGGATAGAATCAGCCTTCTCAGTGCCTTTGGGTCTGAGTCCCACTCACATAGGACCTTCAATAATGCACACTGCAGATTATGACAAGAGACTCTGAGTACTTCTCAATGGGGTTCACTGGCGTTTGAGGCCAGAAAACTCTTGGATGTTCTTACATACAAAGGCCATGAGAGGTGATGATTCATATATGTCTTCCAGGCATTGGTTTAGACAACTTCAATGACTGGAGGATGTGAAAGATCACAAATATTCATGTCTTGGATCATGACACAGGAACATCCCAACAATGAAAGCAGAGCACAGAAGAGTCTCTCTCTCTTTTAAGATTTATTCATTTATTTTATGTACATGAGGACACAATCTCTCTTCAGACACATCAAAAGAGAGCATCAGATCCCATTACAGATGGTTGTGAGCCACCATGTGGTTACTGGGAACTGAACTCAGGACCTCTGGAAGAGCAGTCAGAGTTAACCACTGAACCATCTTTTCAGCCCTCAGAAGAGTTTCTTATATGGAAAATTATAAGGGAACATGCTACCAAGGGGATGTCAGGAGGAACCTACCACATCCACAAACAAGGAGCCTCCCCTCTCCTCTTCTACAACTGACTTTAGATCTACCCAGGAACTCCTAGAATGGTAACAAATATGGCCCTATCTAGCTCCCAACGGACAGATAAGAAGCTACTTGGTTTATGAATGGCCATTCTGGGTGAATGAATGTATCCTGTTTGGACTGCCACTGCATCAAGACCAATGAATAAAAGACTCTAACTGAAGAAGGTGTCCAAGCCAGCTCAGTCAGTCAACAGGTTCTCCTGCGCAGGAGTGAGGATTAAAAGAAAAGAGACGATGAGACAACATTGCAGCGTGACCCCAGCAAATTCTGTTCCTGCTCTGATTTTGCCTTGTTTTCCATCTTCCAACCTTCCTCACCAGCAGATAGAAGGCATGGTTGGTTTCTTTCCTCGGTCCCCCTTCCCTCAGCGCCTCTCTTGACTTGAGAACAGAATACAGTTGAGTGTGAGCCTAAGGAGCCTGTCAGGAAAGGGAGCATGAGTGCATGCGTGCGTGCATGTGTTTCATAGGACACTGTTGGAGTCTAGGTAAGAATCTTCTCTACAATGCAGCATGGGCAGAAAAATAGCACTTTGAGACAGCTGAATATGGGAGGCCTGTGCTGATTTGCAATGGCCCAGAGCCGACTGCTAGAAAAAGCACAGAATTTACCTCTGAACCCTTCAGGATAGATCACTAGACAAAAGAATCCTGTGCAAACAAAGGCAGCAGCAGGAGGGAGACTGAAGCCTCTGGCTCTATGGAGTCTTAATGCCCAAGTCTCCACATCCTATTTTCCTCTGGTTGACATAGTGCCCTTCCTGTTGTCAGGTTTCTAGTTGCTGTGACATAGACAGGTTAAGGAGGAAAACCACTCTGATTATCATCTCTTTCCTAGTTCTCTTAGATGTTATTTTCTATGTTTCAGAGTCTCTAGGTTACAGGCACTCACATCCAAGTTACCTCTGGTAAATTACAAATTTCTTTTCTAATCCAGGCAACCCTACTGCTATCCTGTTTTAAATGGGAATTTCGCGCTGAGTGCTATCCTGTCTGCTTCCTATCTAGATGGAGCAAATGTGATACTGATGGACAGATTATGAATTTTAGGGGAAAGGTCAGAGGGAATATTTAAGGATAATATTAAAGGTTCCATCCACAAAGGGGCTGAGACCCTCCCTGCCTCATATAACCATTAGAACATTAGAAATTCAGTTGACTTCTCTGATATATGAGGTTCGGTATAGACTTCACAGACTTCTCTTCATAATAGATCCAACACAAGTAGACAGAGTGCACAAAGGCCACATGGTATCACAGCCATGTGGAGTCACATCAGAAAAACCATAGCCTTCTGGGGTCCTCTTTCTCATCACTCTTAATGCAGGAGGACAAGATACAGGAAACTCAGGACTCCATAGGAAAAAGTGACTACTTGAATATGCCTCTTCCTTCCTCATAGTAGCTTACAAACGAAGAATATACGGGAACCTCCAGAGAATGCTCTGATGAAGAGGACAAAGGAGAGATGAAAGATGTTCAAATATGCATTCCTTTTGTGTAACCAGCTACTCCTAGACTGTATCAGTTTAACCCAGACCTTAAAAAAGAAAAAAAAAAGATAATGCCTGTGGGTTTTCTCCACTCAAGCCTGCTGTTAAGTTAGAGGATTAAAAAGTGGTTTTGAGTGAAAGATCTCATAGTAGTTTCTTATCCTACAACTTGATTCCTTTATAGGAGAGAGGACACTCTTAAGCTTTTCAGATTGTCTGCCTTCACTTACAGATACATGATAACTACTCGTGGGCACAGTCTTTCAAGTAGTTGGTCACTCCAAGCATAGCCAAGAAGGAGCTCAGACACTGATAAAGGCGCATATGCCTGTTAACTTGGTCTCCCCTGAGACCAAGTGGCTGCCACGCACTTAGGACTTTATTATAAAGTCTGGTGATATCAGGATGATCCCTCAAAATTAATTGTCCCACTTCTAATAACACTCTAGATGGAAACAAATTTAATTTTTTCTGATTCTTATCACTTTCTCTTTCCAATGCATGACCCAGCAGATGGCAATGTTGGGGTCCCGGAGCTGCCCCACAAATCAGACAAACACTGATCTCACTCAGACAGCTACAGTTGATCCAACACACACCTAAAGACTGATCGATCAGGGCAACAGCTCACAGACTCAGGAGCTGAAAGCTGCATGCCTGTACGTGATTCAGGGTCAGTTTATATAAGAAAAAAATCATAATGAGCTAATAAGCAGATACAGGGGGCTGTAGGGTGTTCAGCATTTTCAAGTTTCTTTAGTAATTTAGACATAAAGTTCAAAGGGGACTCCTATCTTGCTTGGCCCAAGTGAAGGCTGCAGCTGGGAAGTTTCCAAGGAGAGCAGTTCTCAAAACATCTTAACAGTCCTCTGAGCATAGCTGGATATATGGTGTGAGGAGTAGGCCCTTAACAAAGCTGACTCCATATTGTAATAGGAAAGAAAACAAGTCTGGACAAGTCCAGAAAACAAGTTTGGACATGTTTTAAAGTATTATAATAACCAAAAGTCCACCTGCAATAAAGTCATAGCCCACAGATAACCAGATGATCTGCCGTGCACATCAGAAATAACCCCAATTCAAGCATAAAAGAGGAGCCCTTGGCTGGAGCACTTCATCACACTGGTAGCCATGACTGGCTAGCATGAGGAGCAACAGGTCCTCTCTACTCAGGAATCATATACAGGACTGACTATGAGATGGTCAGTTCCACAAGAGGGGAGAGAGTACGCCAGAGATGGAGGTTTGATATTTAATTAATTGCTCTTTAATAATGCACAACAAACTATATATTATCACCAATGCCAAAGCTATTATAACAACGAGGTATTGCCACATTTCCTATGCATTGCCTCTATCAATATTAGCACAATGAATACAAATAATAAATTGCTAATTACCAAAGAAATAAGCATAGCAATAAGTACCTCATCATTCATGAGTTATACGACCTGAGTCCTTGTGACTGCAGTTTCCAGCAGCTCAGGTCCAGAGAGTGCTTGACCATAAAGATGAAGGCATCAGTCTCTGGCTGCTGCTTTGATGATCCATGCTGCAGAGTGCTTGGTCTCTCAGCTGCAGAGGAGGCCTGAACGGAGGATCACGCTAACCAGTCATGGCTACCAGTGTGATGAAGTGCTCCAGCCAAGGGCTCCTCTTTTATGCTTGAATTGGGGTTACTTCTGATGTGCACCGATAACTAGACACTTCTGGTTATCTCCAGGCTATGATTTCACTGCAGGTGGTTATCTTACTTATAATAATTTATTTCTATATGTGCACATTTTGATTCACAGGATTTTGAAGACCCCCAAACTCAGGAGACCCCCAAACTCAGGGGAGAGTTGGCTAGCCAAGGTCAAAACTACTTGTCCACGTAGGAACAGAATTTTGACAAAAGGCCAGCAAACTGAGGGTTTTTTTATAACATGGGGTGGGGAAAGGAAGGAATTTTTGCGCGGTTACACATGATTGGTTGCATTTTCGAGTGGTTACACATGATTGGTTGTTTTACAAATTTTGAACATCAGCAGGCTGTAACACTGGGAAAACCTCAAGTGGGGGGTAACCAAGAAGAGTGGAACATTTCAGAGGAACCCACCCTAAATGAATTAGAGCCACATGAAAATCACTCTGCGAACTCATTCTTCTCAAAAATGTAGTTTTACCATGTCACTGTGCCCTACCCTGTCATTACCAACTATTTCAGGTTAAGTATTTCTCACTTGCCATAGCCCCACCCTGAGGCTTGAGGAATGTTAATCCAGCAAGTGGTCCTCTGATTCAGGGATAATTTTTCACTCTACATCCCCCATTTTCTGATTAGGTTAGGTTTTTAATCATAAAAACTCAATTATTAATAAGCCAATTCTCACCCCACTTTTTCTGATGTGGATCTTTAGAAAAGTTTAAACTCCAGTGTCATCATAATTATCATTTTCTTGACCTAAAGCTCTATATTGATGGCGTAACAAAAAAAGCTGAACAGCACTTATCCTTCCTCTAACAAAAGTTACTAATCTATTTAAAATGCAAGGACCTATGGTTCACAAGTGGTCCAGCAAGGGAGGATAATAGGGTCGTCATCCAAGGGGACTTATTGAACCAACTCTCAAATCAACTTTGCTGTGCCTCTCTATCTTTCTATCTCTGATCTAACCTTAACATTCTTCTCTTAGAGCAGCATACAGACCTCCTTCTTTAAGAAACAGCAAGTCTAGTCCTCTTAGCAGCACCTATCTCCATACCTGAGAGTTATAGTTATATATTTTTTATTAAAAATATAGTGAGTGAATAGCGCTGAGATTTTGAAAAAAGAAAAAAGTGAATAAATAGTGCTCAGACAAGTCACGTGATATGACTCCAGGTTAATGCTGAACCAACAAACTTGCCTGCAGACAGGTCAGACAGGTCAGGCAGGTTGCCTACTACAAGAAGTTACAGGCTGTCCTAAGTCAGAGAGCCAAAAGAATAGGCCTCCATTTCGGTACAGATACAAATTTATAGCAAAAAGTAAGTTAGTTATCAAAGCAATAGATAGGCCAGGATCCCTCAGGTACCTAGATCTAGTGCCCAATATAGTCACCTAGATAAATCTAGTGGAGGAATACCCTTCCCCCCGATAAAAGCCTTTCTTCTGCAAGACCCTTGTAGGTTCTGGTCTTCAGGAGTGAAGAACAAGAGAGGACACTGGAAAAAAGAATGTACCCTCAGACATGGGGACCCCATCAATTGATAAGGCCGTGGTCAACAGCGGGTTACAGAAGGTAAGAGACACCCAAAGGCCCACGCCAGATCCCGTTGATAGATCTTGTGTAATAACATGAGACCCCACTAATTTTGACCAAGGAACATGAGATTAAACAGGGAGGCTAGAGAGACTACAAGATAAGTCATTAGAAGGTTTAATATAAGTCTAGAAGAAAAGAGTAGAGAGGATTTAGTGTAAGTCTAGAGAAAAGGAGTGGAGAAGATAAAAGGTTTAGTGTAAGATAAAAGGTCTAGTGTAAGTTGCTGAGACTAGAGAGAGGTGAAGAAAAAGAAAGGTAACAAGAAAAGAATTTACAGAAAGCAGAGAAGAGAGACGCCAATCAACAAAAGATAAGAAACTCCTTGAAAAAGACCAGTGTGCACATTGCAAGTAAAGGAGCCAGCTTCAGGGTTCAAGAGTGCCCTAACAAATAGAAGAAGCCAGGGCCAGGAAAACCCAGGCCTTGAAACACACCCCAAATGGCTAAGATATTAGCTCTGTGAGAAAACAGCTATTGAGATAGATGGGGCGGCTTGGAGCCACCCAACTCTTGATAGACACAGGGTTCTCCTCCAGGCCAATGGGCCAAAATGTATTCATGGACTACCCGAAAATGGTGGACTAAGAGATGGGCTGGGTATCCCATTCATTTATGGTATTCCTAGACTGTTCCTACCCTCTGTCAGGTTGAGACTTACTCCCCAGGATGAGGGTCCAGATACAACACTTCCTACACGATGGACTGCAACTAGCTGACAAGTGTCCTCTGATTCAGGGATAATGCCCTCCACCCGGAATGTGTCCTGGGGCAATGAAAGCCTGAAATCTTACATCTAGTTCCGCTTACTGGAACTTGCATTCTTTTGCTCAGGTTTAGGGTAAAGGAAAAGCCTATATATATTTCGTAAAATGGTCTTTATAATTTTTCACTCTACAGTTTCAAAGTAACATCTGGTTATCACAACTTCAAGACTTGTCCAGATTTGTTTTCTGGACTTGTCCAGACTTGTTTTCTTTCCTATTACAATATGGTGTCATTCCTGTTAGGGGACCTGCTCCTTACATCAGGAATCTGCCTGTGTTTGTATTTTTCTGACAAGCTGGCTGATTAATTCAACTGCCCTTGTTCTGTAGAAACTTAAAATTAATTTTAAAAAAAGCTCCTATTTCGGTTTTAAACTCAAACATTAACTTCCCCCAGGGACATATCCTTGGAGAAGCACATTCTAAAGACTCTAACAAACATACCAGGGGAAAGGGCCTAAGATAAGGTAGATGAGCCCTTAATGCAATACCCCTGTATAAACAGAAGCCACTTAAAGGAATTCCCCCGATTATAAAGATAAAGGTGTAAATTTGAGTTATGTAGAAACCCAGCCTTGGAAACAAAACCAGGCTTGGGAAAGGCTGTTTGAAATCTTTTTAAAATATTGTCCAAGAAGCAATTAACTGTTCTTGTAAACTCTGTATATAAACCACCCTTTGCCTCAGTTCAGGGTTCCTTCTCACCTCTGAGCAGAAGGGCCCTGGTGCACCGGCCATTATCAATCATCAGTTCATCAATAAACCTCATGTGATTGCAGTGAGTCCCGTCCGTCAGTATCTCTGGTGGAGCACGTCCTGTGCTTTTGGATCTTTAGAGTCCAACAGTTCCTTTAGATTTGTGAAGCCCCTCATGTAATTCATATTGCATTCTTTTTTTTTTTTTTGCATAGTTGGGGAATTATATATTTCCAAACTCATGGTTTTAGAGGTTTTTATTCCCCACAGCCTTAAGGGCTGTCCTGAAGGTCCCAGCATTTACTATCTTGCTGAGACATTAGCCATACCTTCTCCTTCTGGACTGCTGTCTCTGATTAGGAGTCATTAACATTAACATTAACAGGGAGGACATTTCTTGATGGAGGAACATAAAAACCATGTACATTATTATATAATCAAGGCTTACACCCACAGCAGTCCTCTAAACTCATGGAGGCCCATACCTGCTGGCCCTGTCTCAGGGGTGGGGGCCATGTCATTCTACCCCCAGCAAGGCAACAGTAATGCCAGGGATGCAGGAAAACAAGCTTCAGGAATCCCCCATCTCCCTTTGAGCTGTTGGGTGAGTCAAATCATTGACTTTTTTTTTTTCTGGAAGTAGGAGATTGTATTGAGTCTGGAGGACCATGAGCTGGGCAGCTGAAATGCATTTTCTGGTGAAAGAAAGAAAGAAAGAAAGAAAGAAAGAAAGAAAGAAAGAATATAAGGCCTGAAAATCAAAATTATTAGAAGAAGCCACAGGGACCAAATAAAGCTGTTATTAATGAGATCAGTCAGGGAAACCAGTTAAATAGACTTTCATACCAGGCTTTGTTGCCATTTTGATCTCTCTCTCTCTCTCTCTCTCTCTCTCTCTCTCTCTCTCTCTCTCTCTCTGTCTCTCTCTCTCTGTCTCTCTCTCTCTCTCTCTCTCTCTCTCTCTCTCTCTCTCTCTCATTCTTTGTTTGACTAAGTTTAGGCTTTCTTTAATCATGCTGAATAATTAGCATAAAAACAGCATTGTTCACCTGGAGCTGTATGTAAACCTCTTTGTGGCATGAAGAGAAGGTCAAGCCCTCTTCTGTTTTGTAACAGCTAATGAATCAAGAGAAGAAGGTAAACACCTAAATGTTTTTTTTTCTAATTCTGACAACTCTTGATTGATTTGTTGACTTAAGTATTTAAATTTTTGATCTCCCTTAATAAGTACTGCTGCTCCCATGCTGGCAGACCCTGCTACGCCTGTGCCTATTGGGAGGGAAACTAGTACTGGAGCTGCCCTGGCCATCCAGGATCAGTGTGGAAGGCCTAGGTGTTCCCAGGCTCCCTCTCCAGAATAGTAGTATACCTGAGGAAATAGATATACAAGTAAGCAAAAGTTAGAAATTTCAGCAAGGATAAAGGAATACAGGGTGTTCTGTTCGTCCTGAGGCACAGGCAAACCAAGTGACCTTGGAAGTACTAAGTACTTCCTTTGCAGTACTAAGTGCAGGGGAAACTCCTGCAGTTAGTGTATTGTTATAATGTTGAAGATACCAGGACTCATATATCTTATCTGAGCCTATGTATAAGCAGAGGCCTTGTCTTTCAATCTCTTCCAGAGTCAAAGTAGGCCCATGGCCCTCAGTGTGTAGTTGCTCTATTTGTGTACCCATCTCTTCCATAGTTATGTTATGAGTAGAAGAATTTGTGTTCCCAAAATGTTAGTCTAGTTACAATTCCTACATAGTATGGGGGTCTTGCATCCAGGCATAGCAAGCAGTCAGAAGTTAGGTCAGGGTTGGTAGAATTAAATAATTAATAATTATACAATAGTGACCTAAAGAATCTAGGTACGTTAGTTTCTTCAGTTCCTAGGAAGGAAGGAAAAACTCTTGGGATAGAGGGAAAGGCAACCAAGGTTGGAGAGAGGCCTGTCAGCTATGTAGAGGCAGAAACAGACTGCTGGGTGGTTAGCTCTTGTTTAGGGACTGTCTTTTCTGGGTCAGGGAGAGTATTTAACACTTTGTTGGGACAAATGATGTCTAAGACTCTATTCCTGGTGACCTGGAATCTCTGGATGGTAACCATTATCCCGGAGCCATTACCAGATGCATAATGGTGGTGGAGTCCCCAAGTCGTTCCTGTATCCTGCACATTACTTATACTATTTCTGATCTTAATTTGAATGGGGTTGATTTTTCCCAGTTTTTCAGACTAGCTCTCAACCCTATTCTCTGTAACTGAATATAACTGTCCCTATCAGTGGCCCAGGGAGCTAATGTTTCACATCTCCATGTAGCACAAAAGTATACATCTTGCCCCATCTGAGGAACTTGTCTCCATCTGAGGGACAGGCATATACCTGAAGGTTGACCAAACTATTTTTCATACTCTAGACCCCCATATCCAAAAGACCTACAGAGTGGAGAAACATATAAGTTTGTAATCTTTGGGTGTATATTAAATTTTGGCATAAACAGTTTGCATAAGTCAAACATGAGGGTGAAGGGACCTAAGCAGTTATCTTAGTAATTAGGTTCCCATCTGTAGATCTAACCAAAGTCCATATGTGTTACACTGCAGCATGTGCCTTTGCTGCCCAGGGCATCACAAAATAGAAAACTAGTCTCTGGAATCTTTTACCAGTCTGATTTTTAACAGGTCCTGCAGATGTTGTCTGATGACCTATGGTCCTGCAGATGGTCTGGGTTCTGATGTCTTGGTGGGGGAGGGGAGCAAAATTCAGATGAGAATGATGAATTCAGGATAGGATACCATCTACTTTCAAAGCTGTCAGGGTGATCAGGATCACAAAGTGGGGTCTCTTCTAGTATGGGCCTGAGGTTTCTTTTTGGCATCCCTTAACCAGTACCAGATCTCCAGGTTGGAACCAATGAGGGGTGACTGTTGGCCTAACTTACATAGATTTTGAACATAGGCGTGTAGGCCAGTCTGGACCTTCTGGAATGTTTGGATTGACTTAAGTTCATCATGATTAGAAACTTTAGCTAGTAAGTCTGCTTTGACACTGGGAAAAATGGGAAGGGCCTTCCAAACATTATCTCATAGGGGATTATTACATCTATGTAGGGAGTATTTCTAACTCTCAGGAGAGCAAAGTGAAGAAGGGCCACCCAGTCATTCCAGGGTTATTTTAGTCAAGGTTCCTATTCACCCTCCCTACCTGAGCTGAACTCTGAGGGTGTATGCACAATGAAGTTTCCAATTTACCCCCCAATGCCTTAGACAAAGCTTGACTGACCAAAGAGGTGAAAACTGGATCATTATCTGAGCCCGACACTGTGGGAGTCCAGAACTGAGGAATTATTTAAGAGTTTTTTTTACTGACAATCTGTGCTGTATTCTTCTTAGCTAGAGAAGCCTTGGTCCATCCTGAAAAGGTATCTATAAAAACTAAAAGATATCTGTAGCCAAATTTTCCTGGTTGTACCTATATAAAGTCTGTTTCCAAGTAGACCCCCTAGCAGACCCCCCCCCCCCTTTTTTTGGCTTGTGTTGTTTTGGGAGCTGGGCTTGTCAATTGACAAGTGTGACATCTAGTGACAATGCCTTATAATTCCTTTGTCAATCCTGGAGTGAAAAACTTTGTAGATATTAGTTCTTTTGGTTTGTTTACTTCCAGATGTGTGGTGGCATGGAAATCTCTAACCAAGTTTCTGCCCAAGGATTTTGGATAGGATTCTTCTTTCATTCTGCTGTGTGCTGACATCCACCCTTGGTGTAAATTAGGCAGGAGCTAATAGGCCAGGTCATCTTTGAGATAAGCCAGTTGTTCAGGCAGACTGGGTCTGGAAGCATCACTGGAAAATGTAGGAGAGGCTGCTTGGCTGGCTCTCTAGCCATCAGGTCTTCTTTATAAGTACCTATGGCCTCTGGGAGTCTGTCCCTTTTGATGTCTGGGACAATATATAATGGCCAGCTTCTTTGGGAGCCAAAAAGCAGACAGGAGGTCTAAGATCTCTTGTTTATTTTTAATTGTCTTTCCTTCTGCAGTCAATAGTCCCCTTTCACAGTATATTGCTCCATGAACATGGGCAGTGACAAATGCATATTGACTATCACTGTAAACATTAGCCAATTTGAGCATCTTAGTGAGGTCTATTAAATGTACTTTCTGGGCCAACATCCCACTTGAGAGAGAAGATACCCATAACATCTTGTCCAAGTCCACACTGCTGCCCCTGCACACCTATGCCATGCTCTATGTAACTGCTCCCATCACCTAACAGGGGATTGCCTAAAAAAGGCATCTTTTAAATCCAAGGCTGTGTACGTTTGTCTGCTGGGTGGTAAGGAACTCAGGAATGTATATGAATTTGGTACTGTCAGGTGGATGAGATGTCTTCTGCCTGCTGGTTTACCTCCTTTATGTCCTGCACTGGTCTATCTATAATCTTTTTTCCAGGCTTTTTGACCAGCAGCAAAGGTGTGTTCCAGTGAGAGTGACATGGGATCAGGATGTTCTCTGAGACAATTGATATGGGGCCTTGTACCTTGTAGCCTCTGTGGTGACAGGGGATATTGTATCACTCTGATGGGACTAGCGATGGCTTTAGATCTACCACAACAGGAGGTAGGGGGGGAGCCAGGCCTGGAAGGGTGGGTGTTATTTTTGGCCTATACTTGAGGGATCAAATTCATGAGATCTTTCAAAAGA
The DNA here is from genome assembly GCF_011762505.2 of Arvicanthis niloticus. Classification (NCBI taxonomy): domain Eukaryota; kingdom Metazoa; phylum Chordata; class Mammalia; order Rodentia; family Muridae; genus Arvicanthis; species Arvicanthis niloticus. The sequence continues at coordinate 22,534,237 of NC_047665.1, read as the reverse complement.
AGCTATAGAGAGTTTGACTCTAGATCATTGGGCCTCTGGCAATATTCATTCTCTAGTAATGGGATACAAACCAAAACTGAGCTGCTCTGTACAGATACTTTGCCTTCTTGGGAGAAATGAATATGAGCTCCCATTTTAGTCAGGAGGTCCCTCCCCAGCAGAGCATAAGAACATTCAGGAATTACCAAGAAGGATGAGTTACAGTCTTTTTGTCCAACTCTATATGTCATTTGGTAGTCCCCGGGTAGAATTTAATACCTATGGTACCCTGGACCAGAGTAGTCTGACTTGTCATGGGTCCCAGAGACACTCAGACAAGAATCCCCACCAAGTCCAAGTCCAAAAGAGTAGATTGCAACCCAACCCCCTTCACCAAAAGAAGAATTGGGGAGTCCTCTGCCCTCAAACTCAAAGAGGATTGCTGTGTCCCACATCCTTGAGTTACCTAAACGCACCAGAACAACAAAACTAAGCCAAGAGAAAAACAAAAAGAAATTTACTTGCTCACAAGGGGACCAGATGGCTTGGTGGTGTTCACTGTCAGAAACTGACAAGGGTGTGGGGCTCCCCAGCCAAACACCAGTAGTCACTCCACAAACCACAGGAACACCAATCTCAGTCAGACAGGAATAGTTTATAGAAGACACACTTAAAGACTCACAGACTCAGGATCTGAAAGTTATGTACCTGTATATTATCCAGGGTCAATTTATACATTGAAAAACCATAATGAGCTCATAAGCAGATACCGGGGCCTGTAGGGTTGTCAAACTAAAGGCTGCAGCTAAGAAATTTCCAAGAAGAGCAGTTCTCAAAACATCATAACAATCCTCTGAGCATTTCAGGATATATGGTCAATTTGACCTTGCTCTGAGCCAAATTATTTTTCTGTGTCTATATTCAGGCTGGTTTTTTTGTTTTTGTTTTTTTGGTTGGTTTTTGTATCAGCAATATGGGATGGCTGGCAGGCCTGAAACAAGATGACTAGAGTTATTTGCAAAAAGTAATGCCAAGGAAGCAGTGTAGGGAAACAGGTTTCAACAGATAAAACTCATCTGGACAGATCTTCACAGGTTATAAGAAAGGCAAGTAGTTGGGTGTGGGGCGCTGAGCTATGAAAGACAACCAGGAGTCTGGTCGAACAAGCTTCTGAACCCCGGAGACCCTTAGGGACGGCAGAAGTTCAGCTCTGCTCCTGGCCTCCTGGCTTTCTCAGCTTCTGCCCTTCACAGCCCCTCCCACAGAGAGGTTGAGAGGTCTAGACCAGACCATCGGGTCAAGTAGGAATTGTGCCCCAGGCTCTCCTCACATGCATATGAGGCATCCCCAAGATCTCAGACTAAGCCAATGAGGTTACCTGCTGCTAAAACCTTCACCCACCCCAAACTGTATATATTGAGCTTAATTGAGAAGTAAAAAGCCAGCAAGAATCATCCTGTTTTCAGAGAGTTTCTGTCGTGGACCCTCCCCCTCTTCACCAGCTAGCCGGCTCCAGAGCTGTTAACACTGGGCAAGGGATATATCATCAGCTAGCCGGCACCAGAGCTGTTAACACTGGGCAAGGGATATATCCTCTTTTCCTGCTACCTAGCCGGCACTTCCCGGTTTAGCAAAGATCTGTAACACTTCAGAACCCGCCAGCTCTCCAGGAACCTGCCTGGGACACCAGGCTGCCTCCTTGCCAGCTAGCTGGCTCCTTATCAGCCCAGCCCAGGCCTGGACCAGTTCAGCTCTAAGAGACAGGGGCAACACCTGGGAGAGACTGGTCAGCGACAGGGCGCCAGAGGCAGTGGCAGGGGCAGGCAATCTCCCCTCCCGCTCGCACTCTGTGTCCTTTGGCCTTGGCCTCCCCATCAGGCAGGGACGGAGATCTACAGATAGCAGAGACGCAGGCCGGAGGCAGCTCGAAGACAGTAGTGAGCCCTCCCTGCTCTCACCCTGTCCCCAGTCGTGGGACACCCTCCAGAACAAGGATCCTACAGTTGGGACCCTTCTTGTCATCACTGGATTCAACACCAAGTCTCCTGTCTTTAGAAAAAGCAATTGTTTGCTGTATTCTTCCATTTAGAAAAGAACAAATGTTTTTTGTAGACCATGGGTTGGGAGCTTGTCATGTGCTGTTTGAGGTAACTGAAGAGCTGGATCTGGAGGTGGTATATGGTCCCCCTTTCCACTTAATACCTGTGATGGTTTGTATATGTTTGGCCCCAGGGAGTAGCACTATTAGAAGGTGTGGCCCTGTTGGAGAAGGTGTGTCCTTGTTGGAGTGGGTGTGTCACTGTGGGCATGGGCTTTAAGACCCTTGTCCTAGCTACCTGGAAGTCAGTCTTCTACTAGCAGCCTTCAGATGAAGATGTAAAACTCTCAGCTCTATCTGTACCATGCCAGCGTAGATGCTGCCATGCTCCTGCCTTGATCATAATGGACTGAACCTCTGAACCTGCAAGCCAGCCTCAATTAAATGTTGTCCTTACAAAAGTTGCCTTGGTCATGGTGTCTGTTCACAGCAGGAAAACCCTAAGACAGAAGTTGGTACCAGGAGTAAGGCATTGCTATGATAGGCCTGACCATTCTTTTGTTTAGAAGAATGTGGATTTTGAGACTTTGAATTTTGAAAGCAGTGGAATGCTTCAAATGGGGCTTAATGGTCTATCCTAGGAGGAATATGGAAGACTTTGTTATTGAGAGTGATTTAAATTGTGCAGACCTTGCTCAATAGGTTTTAGTGGAGTATTTCAATATGTAGCGATATGTTTTTGTGGTATTTTGGTGAAGAATGTATTTTTGCCCTTGTCTGAAGAGTCTGCCTGAGGCTAAGGAGAGGAGATTCAGATTAATTGCATTAACAAAGGAAGTCTCAGAAATGCCCATAATAGATTTTGCTCTCTGGTTAAGTCTCATGAAAAGCATTTTAAATAAGCATAGCAAGCTGAGAGAGGAAAAAATGTACAACATATGGTCCGAGTATTAAAGGGGTACCAGGAAGTGAAATAGAGCTGAATCCTGTGTTCGAGGAGATAACAAATCAAGGGAGTGGGACTTTTTGGGCAAGGTCCTACCCAGCTAATTTTAGAGCCAGGAATGGTGATATAAACCTTTAGTCCCCAGGAAATAAAGCCAAGCAAATCTCTGAGTTCAAGACCAGCCGGAAACAAAGCAAGTTCTAAGTGAAGAAAAACTTAAATCCAGGCATGGTGGTACACACCTTTAATCCCAGGAGATGGGCATGCAGATCTCTGAATTCAAGGTCAATCTATCGAGCAAGATTCAGGACAGCCAAGCTTAGGCAGTGAAGGAGTTAGAAAAGAGGAAGGTAGTGATAATATAATAGAACAAGAGGACCATGTTCCAGCCCCAGCAAGCAGCAGAACTTAGCAGTTTTAGCCATTTGGCTCTAGCTTTAGAGTCAAGAAATAAGGTACTACTGGAACAACTGATGCTGGTTATCTGGAACTAAGAAATTAGTGGTGATTAAGAGGAGACTAGCATCATTGAGGTGAAATCTTCTAGTAAGTCTTTTCTGAGAGCACAAAGAAGCTGTATTCCAGATAGACAAGGTTGTACCCTCATGCTGCAATTGTACTTGGTAATGTGCGAGAGTCACCCAAGTGGTACTGGTTTTGAAGGCATGCAGGGGTCATGAAGAACAGCAGAGGCTTGGCATTGTGAGAAGCCATGGAAGGCCATTGGTGAAGGTGCACCTCAGTTGCAGTTGATGGCTTAGGACTGAAAAGATCATGCAAAGAAGTTGAGGCTTGCCACTATGAAGAGAGCCTACGAGAGGCTATTGGTGAAGCCTAGTTAAAGCAGACCTTAGTATATTGTAGATGGCAGTACCATGGGATGATCACCAAAAACAGCAGCAGCAATGGATCACCCTGAGCTTAGAGGGCAGAGCTGGAGAAGTGACACCAGCCCTTTGGAGGAGCCCAGAAGATCATGTGTGGATCCTAGACATTGAAACAATAAGCTGTAATATTGACATTGTCTTGGTGACCCCAAGATGTTGGAGATATCAGAGCTGTGGGCTGTCTGCTAAGGAAGGCTGCTAACAGGGAGTGGAACCAGCCCAGGATAAATAAAGTGTGTTTCAGTCAACAAAGATGAAAAAGGAGTGGAGATATGAAGACCGCTTTGACATCAGACATGGAGATGCAGGGTTTGGAGTTTCCCAGCTGGTTTCCTGTCTTGCTTTGGGGGTTATAGTTAAGTGATTGGATAAATCTCAGAAGAGACTTTGAACTTTGAACTTTTAACATTGCTAAGATTGCTATAGACTGTGGGCACAGTAGAAGTTGACCTAAATGTACTTTTATATTATGGTATGGCTAGGTATGCCCCCCCACCCCCATCAACTCATGTGTTTGAACAAGCCTATGGAAGCCAGAGAGTGGAGTGTGATGGTTTGTATATGCTTGGACCAAGGAGTAGCACTATTTAGAGGTGTGGCCTTGTTGAGTAGATGTGACCTTGTTGGAGTAGGTGTGTCACTGAGGACATGGGCCTTAATACCCTTGTCCTAGCTGCCTGGAAGTGAGTCTTCCACTAGCAGCCTTCAGATGAAGATGTAGAACTTTCAGCTCTGCCTGCACCATGCCTACCTAGATGCTGTCATGCTCCCACCTTGATGATAATGAACTGAACCTCTGAACCTGTAAGCCAGCCCCAATGAAATGTTATACATATAAGAGTTGCCTTTGTCATGGTGTCTGTTCACAGCAGTAAAACCCTAAGTAAGACAATACCCAAGCATATTTGTCTCAAATTATTTTCTAAAAGCCTCTGTCCTTGACTGACACTCACCCAACTATGTGACAAGGAGAAGAACAACAAAGCACACAAGAAAGAGCGAAGGCATTTTGCCTTTGAAAACAGCTAAGGAAGAAACTATTTCCATCAGAGGTGGCTATTATTTCTACCATAATATAAAATTCCCTATAACGAAAACAGTTATTGGAAATCTCATAAAAGATAGGATTTTTGCCTATAAGTCTCTCAAATAAGTAACTTCAATATCAGCATTATAACACAGATGTAGTTGCCAGGATACAATAGTTTACAACCTGTACAAAGTACACAAGATGAATGTCTAAGACCAACTGTCTTGTCAAGCCTCCATGCCTCCTTGGCTTCTAAGGGAACACACAGAAACACAAAGCTGCCTGAATGCTTCACTGTCTGAGAGAGTGCATCTCTCAGGAACCGGAAGGCACATTGTGCCCCGGAAACCATAGACTCTAACCTGGAGAACTTATGACATAGGCCTCTCAAGGCAACTAGGCCAAGGCAACTCCATGAGTCCTGCAGTTCATGTATCTGTTCCTGTAGATATTCTTAGTGCCTCGGTTTCTCTATGATCCTCATTTGAAGAGAGGCAGTAACAAAACAACGCCTAAAATGCCAACCAGATACAAAAAGGCAGTAAAATGATGACACGCATCTTTAATCCCAGCATTCAGGAAACAGAGGCAGGCACAAGTCTGAAAATTCAAGGCTAGCCTGATCTACATAGTGAGTTTCAGGCCAGTCAGAGTTACAAAATAAGATCCTGGAAAAAAAAAAAAAAAAAAAAAAAAGGACAGTAAAAAAAAATGGGAGGTGACTGGCTGAAGAGATGGCTTAGCACTTACTGCCCTTTCAGTGGACCCAAGTTTGGCTCCCTGCACCCACCTAAGGTGACTCAAAACTGCCTGTAACTCCAGTCCAAGTGGTCCAATGCCTCTGGCCTCCATGGGCTCCGACAATTCACATGTCCCTACTTACAGGCACACACACACACACACACACACACACACACACACACACACGCACACACACTTACAAATAAATATAGGAGACTGGAGAGGTGGCTTAGTTGTTGAAAGCATTTGATTCTCTAGCAGAGGACTCAGGTTTGGGTCTTAGCATCCACATGGTGGCTCACAACTATCTGGAAATCTAGTTCCAGGAGATCCAATGCCCTCTTTTGCTTGCAGTACACACATATACGTGCAGACAACATGCGTGTGTGCACACACACACACAAATATACATATACATACAAACCAAGAAAGGAAGGAAGGAAGGAAGGAAGGAAGGAAGGAAGGAAGACAGAAGACAGACAGAGATGACAGACAGACAGACAGACAGACAGACCTAACCCCAAAATAAGTAAATCTGGAGATGGTGGAGACAGGGAGAAGACTCATCAGTTAAGAACACTGACTGTTTTTTCAGAGGACCTGGGCTCAGTTCCAGCTCAGAACTACCTGTAATTCCATTTTCAGCAGCTCCAACACCCTTTTCTAAACTCTACCATCACCAGGCATACTTGAAGGACATAGGTACACATGCAGGCAAAACAGACACATAAAATAAAAAACTCAAATAAAAACTCTTTTTTCAAAAGTCACGTGGCACTTATTTATATCCTCCTTAAGGTTTGGAATCAATGGAGCAAGAATATTGATATTGACAGGATAAACTCAGAGATTAAAGATGATTAAAGATAAAGTCATGAATACTAAGAATTAAAAAGAGATAAAAGAGGGTCTGGAGATACACGGCTTAGTGGTTAAGAGTCCTGTCTGCTCTTCCAGAGGTCCTGAGTTTAGTTCCCAGGAACCACGTGGTGGCTCACAACCATCTGTAATGTCATCTGATGCCCATTTCCAGCATGAAGATGTACATGCAGATAGAGCATTCATACATTTAATTAATTAACTAATTAATTAATTAATTAAAAAAGAGAAAGTAAAGTAAGAATGAGACGATACATAGAACAACCACAAAACCTGATCCAGACAACTAAAAACTAAAACTAAACTGTGGTCCCGTGTTCTACCTCTGGCTGGCGATGTCTAGACAGGAGAGATACACTGGTTCAGGAAAGGCAGAACAAAATCTAAACCAGTGAGCGTGCAGTCTGCGTTCCCAGAGGGTGTCAGATGTGGTTGCACACCAGACTGGAAGGGGAAGGTGGGGTCTGGGACGAATGTTGTGGTTCCAAGTTCTCCTCTTGAGGTGCCCAGATGTCACACTGGTCTGGAGAGGAAGTCAGGAACGCCAGCCAGAAGGGGAATCTCAGATGAGCAGGATTCCTGTCTGGTTGGGAGCAAGTGCTGGAGGGGCAGAGGGAGAGAGAAGACTTCTGGAGTCTTAGTGCTGTGGATCTTTTAGGGGAAGGTCTTCCCCATGGCCATCTCCAGTGAAGCAACTTAAAGATGATCTTAGCTTATTTGTTTCTTTATTGGGGGTGGATGTGAGTGCATACACTTTTTTGGGATGAACCAGGGATTATCTAGTCTGGGGAAGAGAGTGAGAATATCCAGGAAGGAAAGGTCATTGACTTAAGACTAAGACTATTGAGATGCCCTGTTAGCACGGAGAAGAACTCCAGGGTCTGCAAGTTCTGCATTAAGTGACCGATTGCCGTCTTCACCTTAGTTAGAGGTGATGGTTATGTGTTCCAGAGCAACCATTAGAGGCTGGAAGGGAGCAGCTCCACTCCTGACGTCTCAGATCTCCAAGATTCCCGAGGTTTGAGCATGCCCAGCCAATTTGGTTTTTTGTTTGTTTGGTTTTTTTTTTGTGTGTGTGTGTTGGTTTTTTTTTTTTTTTTTTTTTTGTTGTTTTTGTTGTTGTTGTTGTTGTTGTTTTTTTGCCGGTCTGGTAGCACAGTCCATGTGCCCAACACAAAAACATCAAAAATATAAATACAAAAATGAAAACAAAATAATGAAAAAGGGAAAAATAGTATAACACCTGTCCATGTTTACTCTTTGCTAGGGTGAATGTTAAGTCCCTTCTACCCAGCCCTGAGTTGTCCTTCGTGGTGACTAATTTTGCTGGTGGCTGGTAGGCAAGAACCTGTCTGTCTCTGTGACATTTAAACAGGTGAAACAAGATGCTGGCAGCCAGCTTTCTCTCATTCTTCTCTTTTGCGCTGGATTCCAGGGCAGGAATACTTCTCCAAAGCTATAGTCACCCTTTGCGCAATGTCCAACCGGTCAAATCCTGTCTGTGATGTGCTGGCCGGCCATGCTTCTCACCTGTGGGTTTCAGTGAGTTTTTAAGAGGACTGCTCATGGTTTAGGGCTAGATAACTACTCTTCCCCCCGGGGACTGCAACTACTTGTCCACAAGCACCTCACTGCCTTTGTCCAGTCAGTTCCTGCCCATGTTTATGTGGTTGCTGCTGGTTTCAGTAGGGTTGTGTTGGGTCTCCTATGCTCTCTCCAGAGTGGCTTGGTTGTAGGATTGATTCCTCCTTGGAGAATCAGGGAGGTCCCTAATCTAGGCATTCCTTTCTCACAGGGTCTCTGGTGGTACATAGATCTAGCTAAGATTTTGCTGTTGCCTTGATTGCTTCTGGAAGCTTCCTTTTCCTTTCTGTTTGGTTCTCACGCCTTCCTGCTGCTTTGTTCAGTAGCATAAACTGAGGTCTATTGTTTCCTTTGTAAATCTAACATTTAGTAGCCGGACAGGACTTCAGCAGATCTCTCTCTGTTTTCTGTGGATCCCCCGTGCTGAACCACACCCTCACCCCCAACACTGCCGCCATTCTTCCATGCTTTTTACCTCTCTCTGCAGAGATAAATGTGATGCATCCATCCCTAGTTACAGAGATTCAGGAGAGAACTGTTTGTCTCTTCTTTGCCACCTTAAGTGCACTGTTATTTTACTTACTTGTAGCCCAGGCTAGACTGGAATTGGAGTTCCTTCCAGCTCAGCCTCCTCAGTGCTGAGATTACAGGAATATCGTGCCCTGTTCTCAGAAGATTCTTAAGCTCTTTTTTTAAAAAAAAAAAAATGGCTTCAAGGATATAGCCAAGCAACAATCCTTGTCTGATCCAAGAAAGAAATAATCAGTTTGGTGCAAATATGTGATCTGTTCACGAGAGACCATACCTGTACTTGTCAGAGCAAAGCTTTACAGTGTCACCAATGGGCTGGTCCTTCACTCTGTCCCACAGTCAGAGCTCTGAATCCTTCTCTGTGAACTCTGTCCCTCCTCTGTGCCTTTTAGAACAGTTACAAGGTTCAGGAACTAGCCATGCAAGCAAGGGCTCTCAACTTCTGACTTCCAATAGTTCCAGACACTCCTAATTAGAGACGAGAATAGGAAACAAAGATGATGTTAATGCTGCTGATATTTTCCACGAGGCTAGGTGGAGTGCAGGGTATCTCCTCCAACTTGTTAGACTACCCGAAAAGCACAGCTCTCAACAACTGTGCATTTACCCAGCTCTGGAAACAGTGGTGAGAGATCAGAGTATTGTTGACTTATGATGAGAGCTGTAAATGCCTTGGGCCAGCACATTGTCCCCTGCTCCCCAGTCCTCTGAAAACTAACCTCTTGAGAAAGCAAATGTGATTAGCATTTAAGGTTTGAGGAGAGTGTGAACAGAACAAGAGGTGCTCTAGAATCTGAGCATCTGATGTTAGAGCCTGGCCCTCCATCTTCATACAGAGAGTAGAGTCCTTGGCCAACAGTTTCTGGACTCCTGGTGTTCCTTCCAAGCCTACCCACAGTCCTTGTCTGTGCTCTGTAGTATGTTTGATTGACATCACCACCCAACTCTCCTGGAATTGATTTCTTTCTCTCTTCTTGGGAAATGATTCACATAAACTCACTGTGGTTGTCTGAATGAAAATGTCCCTCATAGGCCCCTAGGAAGTGGCAACTGTTAGGAGGTGTGGCCTTGTTGGAGTGGGTATTGCCTTTTGGGAGGAAGTGTGTTATTGGGGGGAGGGGGGGGCTTTGAGGTTTCAGACACTCAAGTCAGACCCAGTGTCACTCTCTCTTCCTGCTGTCTACCAATCTAGATGTAGAATTCTCAGCTTTTTCTCCATCCCCTTATCTGCCTCTGTGCCACCATGCTTCCCACCATGACGACAGTGGATTAAAACTCGGAAACCATAAGCCAGCCCCATTTAAATGTTTGCATTTATAAGAGTTGCTGTGGTCATGGTGTCTCTTCACAGTAATAAAACCCTAACAAAGACACACCACTCCTATTATTCAGGAGTACGTCTAAAATTTTCTCCTACAGTTCTTGGGCCCATTTGAGCTTCTGCCAGGGTTCCATGCCTTGTCTCCTGGGTTTGCTGGGGAAAGGTGGATATTTAGCTGTGCTTATATTGTGTCCTTCAACCCGGCCCTCTTTTTTGAGCCGTGGAAGTGACTCTGACTTCCACGATAGAGCTCAGATCCACTTTGCCTTTGGGATGGACACTGAATTTCAAGTGAAGATACATTCTCTCAAGGAATGGATGATTCTGTTGTGTTTGACACTCTGTAGCTGAGACCATCTTCCTCAAGAGCTTAACTGTATCCTTGGATCCCTGGGTGCTTAGCTCCAGCCATGCTATGTAATCACAGTAGTGTTAGAATCCGGGCTTGTTCCGGACAGATCACACCAGGTCAGTACAGTTCCATCGGAGAGGTTTATTGTGGGGGAAAAGGGATAAGGGGGGGTGGGGGGTGGAGATAAAGAGGGAAAGAGAGAACGAAGGTCAGGAGGGTCTGCCTTTTATTTGGGCTGTGACATAACCACTTGCAGGTAAAGGTGGGACAGGTGGATGCTGGGTATGTATGGCAATTGCCATGGCAACAGATGCACAGGTCCCTATCACCTATGGGTAACATCATCACTGGATTAGAAAGCTCACTTCTGATGCCAACAATCACAAAAGGAGCTTTCCTAATGCCTAGGCTATACACCAACCAGTTCATCCTTTAAGGGAGTGGAGCTGGCACTGACACTTTTTAGACATCTCTCAACAATTCCAGTGTATTTCCAGGGTTAAAAAGCACATGGACCCAGAGAACCTGTTTACCAACCATCTTCAGTCTCTCACGCAGGTTTTTGTTATGTTTTGTTTTTTTGTTTTCAAAGATAGAGTTACTCTGTGTAGACCTGTTTGTCCTGAAACTTGCTCTGTAGACTAGTCTGGTCTTGAACTCTCCTCTGCCCTCCTCACAGCCATTTTGGTAACTGGGTGTTGCCTTGCAAAAGCATTCAAGATAGATCTATTGAAATCATTGTCCAGCATGTTATCTCTAGATTGTACCCAATGCTGGATACTAACATTCATGCCAGTGATGCCCATCAGCAGCTCGGGCTGGCTTCACATTCATAGATGTCCTCCTGCCTCAGCTTCTCATGCTCCACACATCCCTCTCCAAGTCAGTTTTTTCATCAGGTGTTAGCTGTGGGACAGCATAGAAGTTTGCTGGGGCTGAAGAGATGGCTCAGCAGTTAAAAGCACGGGTGGCTCCTCCAGAGGTTCTGAGTTCAATTCCCAGAAACCACATGGTGGCTCACAACCATCTATAATAGGATCCAATGCCCTCTTCTGGTGTGTCTGAAGATAGCGACAGTGTACTCATATACATAAAATAAACAAATAAATCTTTTAAAAAATGAAAAAAAATTGCTAGTGGCACTTATACCTTGAAGATAGTCTGAGCGACCGTTTACAGTGAATAAGTTAGCAAAGAAGGTGTTCATTCTGTGGTGAGGACTTGAGGGCTTGGAGAGAGCTTCTCTTAATCTATCTCACTCAGCTCCCCTCCTTGGTTGAGCAAGTTCTTTGGATGGCTTTGACTCATTTCACTTTGGAATAAAACTAAGACACTCATGCACAGGACAGGCATCTGGCTCTGGCCCCAGACATCCTGCATCCTTGGCCCTGCTCTAATTGATTAGGTACTTGGAAGATGAAGTAGGAGGACCGAGAATTCAAAGTCATCCTTGGCTATGTAGTGAGTATGGGGCTAGCCTGGGCCACATTAGACCCTGTCTGAAATTAAAGAAGAATCCTGAACAGCTGACTCTTTTTGCTTCTGTTTCCTGCTTACACTGCTGGCACACTCTTCTTCCAAAGTCCAAAGCCTGGTCCCGAACTTAACAAAACATATTGTGTCTAGATTTCCTAGTTTTCCTCCTCCGACTAAACCGCGTTTGCAGCTTTGCGTATCTCTTAGCGTATCTGTATTTTGGGAGCACTTTTCTGTTTAAAACATCTCAGTATTTCCAAGGCTCCTTATCACAAATTTATAAGATATAGAAATTTTCTTGTTAAAAATTATGCTTTGGGGCTGGGCGGATGGCTCAGAGGGTAAAGTGCTTGCCCTACAAGCACAAAGGCTCCAGTTCCAGGCCTCAGCCTCAGCATCCACCTAAAATTCACAGTCACTCCCATGTTCATTCCCAGGGCAGAGAATGTACATTCCCAGTGCTGAGGCTGGGAGGTAAGTCCAGCATCAACAGGTGGGTCTTGGGCTAGCCAGCTAGGCCTAGACAGAAAGCTCCAGGTTCAGTGAAACCTTACCTCACAAAGCTAAGGGATAAAACGATAGAGGAAGAAACCAGAGGTCACCCTCTTGCCAACATACACAATATACAAAAACAGAGAGATTAAATATTCTTCAAAATGAAGGTGAGAATGTTTAACCTCATATAATTTCATGTAATTCCCATGTAGCCCAGGGTAGCTTGCAATTCACTATGTAGCAGAGGATAACCTTGAGGAAAACCAAAAACTATGTTTTGGGTCTAGGGAGAAAATTTCAGCACTTGGAATTCTGGACAGAAAACCAACAGGCTGGATGACTCTCTGTTGTGAGGTCATGTGATCACACAAACTAAAGTCTCTCTGCCTCTATAATGCTAGGCAGTGCTCCACACATATTTGAATACGTTAGTATGCATATTTAAATATGTTAATGGTGTCAATTGTCCTGGCAAAAGCGAGATGAAACTCTCACTGGGCATTCTATTAAAATCAAACATGGCTGACATTTCCTAACTGAAGTCACTTCTTTGGGAATGTAGTGTGTGCAGAAGCCACAGCTCAGCCTTGCCCAAGTGTCTTTCATAGGCCTTATTCCTCCAGTTGGCCTTGGGAAAGGCAAGTGTGTAGGAAAAGGTCAGGTTGAATGTAAGCCTATGAGCACGGCAGTTATCAGGAAACCGGAAAAGAGCCGGAGGCTTTCTGTGACGTGTTCTGTGCACAACCTTAGGCTACACAGTCATGGTGAGAAGGCTAGGCTGATCCCATGTCAGGCTTTAAATTGGCTATTAAGGAGACTAGGCCTAAATCTCTGTTTCCAAGAACTGGGCAAGTCCAGTCAAGTCCTGGCCTCAGAAGCTGCCCTGCCACCTGGCCTGAGGTAAGGACAATGGGTCAGCAGCATGGGTCAGCAGCAATTTCCAGACTTCCTCAGCTACTTCCTCAGACAACAGTTGCCAGCCCCCACGCCCTGCTAATGGAATGTCTGTGGAGATGGACCCAACTGATTAACACAGAGGTCACCTACCCTAGAATTCCCCAATGTGCTTTAAATCAATCCTGCATGCACTTGGTTGTCTCTCTATCTTGGTAATTGGAGTCCCAAGCATGCTGGACCTCTGCAGAAGAAAACACTTTTTGCATTTCCATATTATTTGAGTCTGGGTTGTCATTCTTCAGAGAATCATGGACCCTTACCATGGGACTATGGAAGAACTAGATTCTTTTTAAAAAGATATCTAAGTAAGCTAGTTGTGGTGCCTCTAGTCCAAGCATTTGGGAAGCTAATGCTGAAACCCCCAGCAGGTATGGTTTCTCGGGCTTGCAGTGCCAGGACTCCAGTGGTAGAGGCAAGAGGATCAGGAGTTCAAGGTCATCCTCTGCTACATAGTGAATTACGTGCTATCCTGGGCTACATAGAACCCTGTTTTGTTTTGTTTTGTTTTGTTTTTAAGTTACATATATAATTAGCATTTGACCAGCAAATTCTACTTGGAAGTACATGCTCAGTAGACTTCGCTATGGTTTGAGTCTATCTCTTCAGAACTGAGTTAAGCTTAATTTGCCACTACAAAGATGGTAACAGGGAGATTCCTGAGAGACGATGAAGACCTGAGTCTGCTTGGGTGGACCACCCTCCTCCCTCTGTCTGGTTTTTTATTTCTCCTGCAGCCACAGGATGATGCAACAGGAAGTCCTCGCCACAGGGTGGAGCTTTCTGGAGCTTTCGATTCTGGACTTCTAAACCTCTGAAACAATGGGCCAGCACATCTGTTCCTCCTGCAAAGACTGCCGTGAGCCATTCTACTGAACGGGATTGCAAGGAGGTGGGGGGAGGGGGGGCTCTTAGCAGATACTCAGGCCCTGAGGTTTCCAGCCACTTGCAAGAGGCTAAAGAGCACCAGAACCTACCTGCAATGTGCTGTTTATGTACAATGACGCACCATACATACCTAAAACAAAACGGAAATTCTAACCCAAACAGCACAGTAGGTTAGATTTTCATAGACTTCCCCCTTCCTCCCTACGCAAGCCTCAGCTCCCCCACTTCAGATCCAAACTAAAAGCTGAAATAACTAGTGGTCGTTTAAGTTAGTAGACAGTGCTATGCTAGGCAGGTGAGTTTCTGGGGGAAGGGACTGACTCTCCAGGGAGAGGAGGAAGGCTGGCTTTGGTTTGATTTGGTTTGGGTCTTTTTGTTTTGGTTTGGTTTTTATCATTATAAAAGGTAGTCATAAGTCCTCTAGATGGTTAAGCACCGGTGTAAGCATCCTGTTGGGATGGTTAAGGAGTTTCTTAGTCTGCGTTTCTATGATCCACAGGCATCAGACTGACTGACTGACTGTCTGTCTGACTGACTGACTGACTGACTGACTGACTGACTGACTGACTCTGGGCATGGCGTGGGTTTCTCAGTGCCCACTCCGAGTGACACACTACCTCCAACAAGGCCACACCTCCTTTGAAACAGCACCACTCCCTAAGCATTCAGATACAGGAGCCTATGGTGACCATTCTTTTTCAAGGTACCACAGGAAAGCAGCTCATTGTGTTGATGAAGAATAAGTTTCTCAGTGTGGGTTGCCACGCCTCTGGGCTGGCTATTTGTGCAAAGGCAGACATGGTCACTCGAGGGGTCAAACTCCTAAGCGTCTTAGCCTACTATCTCAAGAATGGCAATCTCTAGGGTGGTGTCTCGATACACTCAGGGCTGCTTGACATTAATTCTGTCTGGTCCTGCCTTGAGGCTGCAGAGGCCTTGCTCTGAATCTAGTGTTCCTGGAGGCAAAAGCAGTCTTATTCCAGGGTTATTATACCTCCACAAGGTCATCCTCCCAAGACAATAAAACAAAATAAAAGGAAAAAAAAAAACAGTGGTCAAGCCACAGTCCCAGTGTATAAGAAACTTGGCTCCAGAAAAAATACTGAATGAGTTGAGGATGCTTCTGCCTCAGTGGACAAGAGGTCAGAAGATGGAAGTACAGAGCCCAGACTAAAGCAGGAGCCACAGTCTCTATCATCCACCAACCTGTGCCCACTCAGAGGATCAACAGGCAGACGTTGTTTCAATCTTCTCTTTACTATGAATCTAATCTTCCCGAACACTGAAAACAAACAAACGAATAATAAAAACAACACACACTCTTTCTTTCCATTTTCGTGAGCATTGCTTCTTTGAGGAGGAATTTCTCATCCTTTATCTTTATTGACAAAGGATACTTTCTTAGGATGACTGTGTTACGTGCACAAATATTTTTTTTGGATTTTTAGAGGTGGTGAGAAAATTCTAGAAATATGATATATAACATATAGGGACAGTTACAATGGTATCTAATGGTATCTTTGTTACATGTTCTTACTCTTTTTTTTTTTTTTTTTTTTTTTTTTTTTTTGACAAGGTCTTCCAATGTAGCCCTTGCTGGCCTGAAACTTACTTTGCACACCAAGTGGGACTTGAACTCAAAGAAATCTGTCACACACACACACACACACACACACACACACACACCTGCCTCCCTCCTCCACCCCAAGTACTGGGATTAAATCAATTTACCACCACACCTTATTTTTACAACTTTTTAAAGCAAGTCTTGGTGTTCAGGTTTTGAATCAGTTAGTAGCATGCGTGCTTCAAATGCACAGAAAGTCCTGGCTTCAATCTTCAACAGCGCATAAACCAGGCATGGCAGCGCATGCTTTTAATTCAAGCAGTCAGGAAGCTGAGTCAGGAGGGTGAGGAGTTCAAGGTTATCCTCAACCACATAGAAAAGTTAAAGCCAGCCTGAGATACAAGATGACTTCCAGTCTCAAATAGAAAGCAGAAACCTTTGACAACGGTGATTCAGAGCGGAAAGTCTCGGGTTTTGGACCTCAGAGATTAGAAAAAGGACTTAGGGTCAGATTTTCCTTTGATAGTACATGATTAAAAACTGGCCTTGCATTCCAGCTAACTTGGCAGGGATGCAAGGACATGTTAACTATGAAATGAAATGACAGACAGAGAACCTGATATACAGAGTCAGTGCTTGGAAATAAGCTGGTGTCCTAGGCTAACTCTGGAGTTTATAAAAAGAAAATCTGTTTACCTGAGAGAACTAAGAACATAGAGGGCGTGCATACATGTGACTTATTATATAATCAGCTGCCCTCCGAAGGGCGTCTAAATCCACCTGCTCACCCAAGCTCCAGAATCAGTCTTGTGTTCCTTTGAACCTATTTACCAAATCCTGATAAAGTCAGCCCACGGTAAGTGTTATCAACTCTGTGGTTCAAAGTACAAATACATTACAGGCTTCTGAAAAGCACAAAAGTTACCTGGCTGACATTGATAACTAGGAATAGAGATCTGCATATAAAAGCAGATCTTGTGACACTCAGAAAAACGCATGCCTGTTTCATTTGTCCCTTAGCTGAGTGTTGAATCTCACTTACTGTTGAATGTGTTGCTGGCTGCATGCTAGCCAGAGCTAGACACACATGTAGGATTTTCCTTCTGTGGAACCAGTAGAAGTAACTTGTTCCAGTGTGTTCTAGTGGCTGCTCTCAGGAGTCTCTCTATGTGCCCAGAGAATATTTTCTTTCCCTATAAACTATTGTGACAGAGAAGACACTCCCAAGTCTGTTCTTTTATCTGTCAGTGGGATAGCCTTTTAGAGAGCATTTGACTTATCTGAAGAATAGGGGAGTGAGCATTTAAACGTTGATGTTCAAATAACATGAAAACAAGTTCATTTTTATTTGAATGTGTCTAGGACACGGAAGGGTGGGTGTGCATCATGTTTGTGTCTAGGACACTGAAGGGTGGGGAGTGTGTTATGTTCGTTTGTTTTCTCCCTTTTTCCTTTCTGTAGTACCAGAGCTGGAATCCAGAGCCTTGCACTTGCTAGGCAAGAACACAGCCCCTGAGCTATGTGTCTAGCCAAGGCTTTTGATGTATCTCTACAGGAAATAGCCTGACTGATGGTCTCTAACCCCGAGTGCATCATCTGTCCATCATCTTCTCTTCTGGATGTTCAGTCCTACCTGCCAGTACTTGGCAAAGATTCCCCCACTGGCAGCCACACTCTGGATCTGGCTTGCTTTTTTTTCTCCTGTGTTTTCTTTTTTTTTTTTTTTTTCTTTTCTTTTTTTTGTTTGTTTGCTTGTTTTTTTTATCAAGACAGGGTTTCTCTCTGTAGCCTTGGTTATTCTGGAACCTGATCCAGGCTGGCCTTGAACTCATAGAGATGTGCCTTCTTATGCCAGTTTCTTCTTTTTCTCCTTCTTTCCTCCTCCTCTTCCTCCTTCTACTTATTTTATGTATGAGTACACTGTCGAGGTCTTCAGACACACCAGAAGAGGGCATCAGATCCCATTACAGATGGTTGTGAGCCACCATGTGGTTACTGGGAGTTGAACTCAAGACCCCTGGAAGAGCAGTCATCGATCTTAACTGCTGAGCCATCTCTCCAGCCCTCTTCGTCCCCCTCTTCTTTCTCTTCCTTCTTTTTCTTCTTCTATTATGTGTTGTCCTTCTTGGATAATAACTTAATTAACTATCACATGCCTTATGAAACCTCTCAAGCACCATTCTGAATAGCTTTACTGGATGGTGGAACTGACTATACAGGCCAGGTGGGGGGTTGGACCCCCCAAATGTCACTTGGAGGCACTTCTTTCAAGTCTTCCAAAGCTTGCTCTCTTCCCACTGCTCACGGAGTGATTGGGAACAAAATGCTATGACAGTATATTTTGGGGTCCAGGAGTCTCCCCACAAAACACACAAACACCCATCTCAGTCAGACAGGGATGGGTTATTGAACACACATCCTAAGACTGATCCATTAAAGCCGTAGTTCAGAATTCGGGGGCTGAGCCACTACATCAAATACCTTTCTCTGTCAGCTTATAAAGGCTAAAACTGCAAAAACCCACAAGGAGCTCCTATGCAGGTTTGGGAAGTACTGCCTAGTGGTCGGCTCCAACACAAGCCATTTTAGACAAAACAGTTCATATTGACCTTTGATTTGATGGGTCCTCTGTGGAGCTTTGTGGAATTTCTTAAGATTAACAAACCTCGTACAGAACATAACTGGGTATGTGGTCAGCATGACCCTGCTCTGAGTCAAGTTATTTTTCTTCGTCAGTGACTGGCAAGCAGATTACATCAACAATATGAAATAGCAGGCAAGCATGGAACAAAATGGCTACAGCTATGCTGGGGGTCAGGGGTGGGCAGAACCCAACAGTATGAAAAGTCTCCCTCCTAGACACAGATTTTCAGCACTTTCAAAAAAGGGGTGGTGGTTGGGGGGAGCTTGGCCTGGTTGCACAGTCCTGTAATATCAACTCAGCACAAAACTGAATGAAAAGAACTGAAAGTTCAAGGTCGGCCTAAGCAACTTAGTGAAGTTTTTTTGGGGGGGCGGGGGGAGGGAGGATTGGGGCTAGTCCATAGAATGCTTGTGTAGCATGTGAAGGCCTTGGGTTCTGTCTCAGTACTGCTAAGAAAGGACACACTGAGTTATTCTGTATATGGCCACTAGGGGACAGCACCACATCTTGACAAGATCTGTGTCACATCCGGGGTCCACCAGGATATTTGAGTTCTTTGAATTTTCTTTCCAACCTCTTTAAAGTATTAAATAATTCTAAGGTTTGAAAAAAAAACTGTGTAAAAATATTCATCAAGCCAGGCTGGGCTCCCAGCCTTAATTGTTGCCTCTTGTTGTCTTAGTCAGGGTTTTTATTGCTGTGATTGCTGTGGGGGTAGATAGAGAAGATTGCTCTGGCCTGGGTTTCAGCCGATAAAAAGCCTTAGCAGCCTGTGCCTATACTGAGTGTTCGGGATCCCAGTGTAGCACTGAGCTTTTCTCGAGGTGAGCTTTTAAGCACAGAACCATGTTCTGGATTCACATACTTCAATTAACAAGAATAATTAGCCAGAAGTGGAACTACAGCAGCTAAAAGACAAAGTTAGTACATTTTGAGACTAGTGGCCATATCCCGGAAGTATACGAACTTTGATGGATTAGGCCTATGTTTTTGTTTTGGCAGGTAGGGCTGTGTATGTGCTGAGTTTATAGCCGGAATGGTACTTCCTTCATGGAGTCACTTGCGCTAAGTCCTGGGCCCCTGCTACATGATGACCAAAAGTAACGTGAGTAGGAAAGGGTTTATTTCAGCTTACAACTCTCAGTGATCCAGGAGCTTATGAAAGCAAACACACAATTATCGGGAGGAAAGGATTCCATTAGGTGGAGGGGTTTCCAGCCCAGACTTGGGAAAGCAAAAGAGTCACCAGGGAGCCTGTGTCACTCCAGGATCTGAAAAGTAACAAGGACCTTTTTAAATCAGAGAGGGACTATTTCAGCTCAGAGGCCTGTGGATTCAGACAAGTCAGATTCTCTTGCTGGGAGAGGTGGTGTGACTTCCTAGTCCCTTCTACCAGGGTGGATAGATGATAAGGGCCAGAGGTTGAAGTCAGCCTGACCAATACAATGAGATGCATCCCCAAAGGGAAGGAAAGTCTAGTATGGCATATTTCTATAGACTTAGTCCTGGGGAAACTGAGGCAGGAGAATCGGGAATTCCAGGCCAGCCTTAGGAATGTATTGAGTTTAAGGCCAGCATCTGCTACGTGACACTATGTCTCAAACAGAAAGACAGACAGAAAGAAACAAAGAAAGGAAGGAAGAAAGAAAGAAAGGAAGGAAGGAAGGAAGGAAGGAAGAAAGAAAGGAAGGAAGAGAAAAAAGGAGCGAGCGAGCAGGTGGTAGTAACAGACACCTTTAATCCCAGCACTGAGGAGGAAGAGGAAGCTGAATCTTTGAGTTGGAGACCAACTTGATCTATTGAGTTACAGGATGGCTGGGGCTACACAGAGAAACTCTCTCTGGGGGGTGGGGAGGGTGAAGAAGGAGGTGGAGGAAGAAGGGGGAGAGGAAGAGGGAGGGGGAGATAAGGAAAAAAGACAGAGGAAGGGGCTGAAGGAAGGAGGGAAGGAACATTCAAGTTTAATACTCCATGGTGCCATTCACCCATTGTTAGACAACAGACCAGTTGATTTGCTTTTGGGTTTCAACTTCCCAATCTGAAAAATGGGTATGCAGTCAACATCTCACTGGCTGTCAATGAGACAATGAACACAAACTTGTTACAGAATATTGGTCAGCGTGGAATAAGGAGTGACAGGACAAACAGGGTGAATTATTATATCTCCATGAAAGGGGAAGATTAGGGTGGACAATTATAAGTCTCAAAAAATTGATATTGAATTTTATATAATGACAGAAATGTAAGGTTATAATTGTTTTAACAAACTGTATATTCATTTGAGTTTTATTAAGGCATATACAACTCATTTTTAAATGTCACGTAAAGTCCCAGTCTCTTGAAAGCTACCATTATAAACCATTAAGGATAATTAAGGTTAGTTAGTTAGTTAGTTAGTAGTCAGTCAACTTATATTAGATGCCTACCCAGCTGAGGCCTAAACTCTGAAACATTGAATAGTCTCTGTGTCTTTATTTTGGGCTGGCAAGCCACGAGGGTCATACAACACCATTGGCTTCCATTTTGAGCTGACATGAAGAATTTTAATGTTTCCTCCAGCCTTGAAAAGTAAGACTACCTGTTCCTTATTTTTCTATCCAAGGATGGAGCAGTTGTGGTAACGGGACCTGCCTCTGGCCAGCCATGATGGCCCAACATGAAGAAATTCAGTATTACTTATATTGAAGTGACTTTGGTGTTTGTGATGGCGCTTTCTACGTGGGAAGCATGCTCATAGAACACCTTAGTCTCACCCCACAGAAGCTGTCTACCCTGAGTTGGCAGCTGAGTCCGATTCTAGTGGTCTTCACACAGCATTGACTTCAAGGGAAGTGTCCCCTGGTCTCAGCTCTGTCAGTGGCTCATTGTCCCCAGCATCTCTCAGATTCCCTTAGTCCCTTCCCTGTGAGATAAGAACCACAGACCCGAGGCTGGTGCACGTTCCCATTAGAGCATTTCTTGCTTCGCTTCCTCTCCTTGACAAAACCGAGAAGTTAGGGCAGGCCTGGCCCCACCCTGCATCTGTCTGTGGACTGTAAGACTGGGCGTTGGTGGTCAGATAAAATTGGGAAAGTGACAAATACAGGCAGGGACATCATAGAAAAAAATAATAAAGTGGAAGTTGTTTAGGTTTGTCACTGGGCTGATTGCTGTGTCCATGATTCTTTTATTCTTGTCTCTCAAAAAATTAGCTCCACAAAAGTCCCAGAGAATAAAAGGAAACATTTGCAACCCTTCAGTCCTTGCAGAAGTCTGTGACATGACTGTGACAGAGGGAGAAAATGTCTTTGGTGAAAATATACCCATGGCCTCACTGAAGAATAGAACTTGCCAAGAATATTTATATCAAAATCGTTACATAATGAGCCCTCTGTCTACAGAAGAGGCCGTGCTCCCTTTGGCTTATGTGATAATTGTTCACAAAGACTTCAGGACATTTAAAAGACTCTTCAGGGCACTTATGTTCCCCAAAATGTCTACTGTGTCCACGTGGATAAGAAAGCCACATCTGCTTTCACAGATTCGGAGAGAGAGCTTCTGGGTTGCTTCTCAAATGCCTTTCTAGCCTCAAGGAGGGAGTCTGTGGTTTACTCTGTCTTCTAGGATGGAGCCAGTGGTCTATGGTGGCATCTCCTGGCTCCAGGCAGACCTAAGTTGCATGACGATCTGAGGACCTCTGAGGTCCCCTGGCAGTATGTCCTCAACACCTGTGGGCAGGACTTTCCCCTGAGAACCAACAAAGAGATAGTTCAGTACCTGAAAGGACTCAAGGGGAAGAATCTCACTCTGGGAGTGCTGCTTTCTCCTCATATTACCAGAAGGACTAAATATAAATACTCAGAACAGAGGCACTGGCTACTTTCCTTCATGCTGTGGATGTCTCTACAAAAATCCCCTCCTCCTCCTCCCCGTAACCTCAAGCCTATGTGGCTTTGACAGGGGAATCTGTTAAGTTTGTCCTCGAGGAAAAGATGGTCATTGACTTACTTGAGTGGTCAAAAGAAAGCTACTCTCCTGACAAACAGTTCTGGGTGACACTAAACAGGATTCCAGGTAGATGGGGCTTACCTTCAATTCTCTATAAATAAGTGTGTGCATGTGTATGTGTCTGCATGTGTGCATTACTCCTTAAAAATACCTCTGATATATTTTTTTTCTGTTTGCCTAGATTTCCAAACTTTCTATACACCCTGTAGGTAGTTCTGTATGTCTGATTCCATAGACGCACGCAGAGGAACTTGCATGCCTTACATGTATGTTACTCGTGTTGTATCTGCTTATAGAACATACTTGCCAAATTTGTCTTTGCCTTATATGTTCCAAATCTTTCCTCTCAGTCCCCAGGGGGAAATTTGGAGCTATTTTTTTATTTCCTTATTTCTCTCTCCCACCCACCCCCCTCTCTCTTTAAGCAATGATGATGTGTTGTGTGTTGTTTAGAAACTTAGGTACTGGTTACTCACTGTGGCCCTGGCAGGAGTGTCAACCATGCCAAAGGAAGCCATTTGTGGACCAGGCTTACAGGAATCTTTAAGATCTTACCCTTATATAAAATATATTTATACCTTGTACTAGCTATACATGGGCAGAAAAGTTTTCAGTATTTTTTTTCATAAGATTGTCTGTTCTTGTAGAAAATCTGGGAAGTGCAGAAAACAAATAAAGACCAAAATACAGATGGTTTCCTATGTCTGTCTGTCTATCTGTCTACCATCTACCTATCTACATATCTGTCTGTCTGTCTGTCTGTCTGTCTGTCTCCCTACCTACCTGTCTATCTACCTACCTACCTACCTATTTATTTTGTGTTGGAGATTGAGTCTGAGCCCTTTGAGCTCTTCTGGCTGAGCCACATCCCCTGCCTTCCTTCAGTCTCTGCATTGCTGAATGTAGTTTGGTCACAGTGATGATGTGACCTTGTATCCCTGCTGCTTTTACTCAAGCTCCTGGAAGCATTTGCTTTCAGAGCATGGGCTGACCACACTTTACTCTCCAGTCTCTCTGGACTTGGCAACCCTCCTGGTTTGCTCTGCTTGGTAGTATCTAATATTAGCATACAGAGGAATGGGTTTCATTTTGACATTTGCATAGCTCATTCTGCCTAATATTTATTTGCCCCCCATTACCCCCTTTTCCCCCCTTCCTTCTCTGGTCACTTCTTTCCCTATGAACAGTCTTTCTTCTTCTTCACCCACCCCTACGCAAAAGCATGTTATAGTTCTTTCCCCCTCATTGCCTTCTGCTGCTCCCCCATTCCTCTAGACACTCTCTCCCCCAAGAGCCCCCTTCCTATCTGTTTGCTTTGTAAAATGCTGTTGTAGTCAATGCCAAATAACATCAGATAGAAATAACATCTTTTTGCGTGCACTAATTTCACCATACTTAGTGTTATGTGTTTGTTTGTTTGTTTGTTTGTTGAGGCAGGGTTTAATCTACGTGTCCCTGGATGTAATTGAACTTGATGTGTAGGCCAGGCTAGCCAACCCAGATATGCCTCTTCCTCCTGAGGTCTGGGATTAAAGCTAACACCTGAGGCCCGGCCTGTTCAGTCTTTTGAAATAATTTTCTTGGCCTGGTGGAGGCACATGACTTTAATCCCAGCACTGGAGAGGTAGACAGAGGCAGGCTGATCTCTGTAGTAAATTCCAGGCCAGCCTGGTCTACAGATAAGGAAAGGAAAAAGAAATAAGTTATTAGGTTAAAAGAGGAACATTTGGAGTTCTGATACACACGACCAGATTGCTCTAAGATGACCCTAGCTTCCATAAGTCCACGGGTATCTAAGCTGGCTTATTTTATTGCATTTCTGCTAACAATGGCAAATCTGCTTTTAAAATCTTCTGGAATTAACAAGAGGAAAGATGACATTCCCCTTTCATTTCTAGAACATGGAGATTGAATACTTTTGAAATGGTATTCAGTTGTTATTGTTGTTTCAGTCACCAGCTTTCTAAGAAGAGAGCAGGAGAGTGAGGAGAGAAAAGAGTAGAGCCTGGAGGAGCTGTGGGAACTGAGATCAGCCAGGGTGTGTGCACACACCACACACACATACCACAACACACACACTACAACACACACACCACCACACATATACACTATAACACACACCACACACATAGACACACCACTACATTACACATTACACACAACAACACAAACACACACATCACATACAACACAAACACAACAATATACACTATAACACACACCACACACACACCACACAATATACACCACACACAACAATACAAACACACATACACCACACACAACAACAACACAAACACACATACCATAACACATATACACTATAACACACCACACAACACACATACCACACTACAATACACACCACACACAACACATACACACAACACACACACACACACACACACACACGACACAAACACACCACACACACAGCACAGTACACATAGATCATCTGAGTAGGTATGATTAAAGCAAGAAGCAATCATCAGTAACTGCCCCAGAAAACCAGGTCCAGCAGATTAACTGACTGGTTGGCCATGTACGGACTCCATTCTGCCCTTAAGAATCACTGCCCCCCCACCACCACCACCACCAAGGGCTGGAGAGATAGCTCAGCAGTTAAGAGCACTGACTGGTCTTCCAGAGGTCCTGAGTTCAATTCCCAGCATCCACATGGTGGCTCACAACCATCTGTAATGGAATCATATGCCCTCTTCTAGTGTGTCCAAACAATGAATAAATCTTTAAAAAAAAAAAAAAAAAGAATCACTGCCCACCCCCCCAAAAAGAATCGCTGTCCCCTTTCTCCTGACTCCACCTCCAGACTTGTTTGTAAACTGATGATGTACACAGACAGGGCCGTTATTATTAATAGAAGGCAACCATGGCAGCCTGACATGTTATATCTTTTGAAATAAATTGCTAGGCCAGGTGGTAGTGTATGCCTTTAATACCTTTGTTGGTAAAAGGTAGCCTTTTATTCACCTCTTGTAAAACCCCCTCCTGTCTAGAATCTATGTCTTACATATTCCCCAAAGTTACAGAATTCAAGGCCACAGAGAAGCTGTAAATCACATGCATGATCTAGGTTGGAAAGATGGCTCGATAGCTAAACGCCCTGACTACTCTCACAGAGCACCAAGGGTAAATGTCCAGTACCCATGTGGCAGCTCAAACTATCTCTAACTCCAGTTCCAGACCTTTTCTGCAATCAGAGGCCACCAGTCATGCAAACGGAACACAGACATACATGCATGCAGGCAAAACACTCATACACATTAACGGTGTGGGGTCTGCAATTTGACATTCATTTATTGTATCTGTTTCTAAAACTTCAAAAAGAATTTTAGTCCCACAGAATTTTATTAGTGGCTCCAACTTCCAACTACTTGAGAGAAGGTAGGGACATTGATTAAAACACACACACACATACACACACACACACACACACACACACACACACACACACACAGTGGTTCATCACCTCTGGGGCAGGCTGTTCCTGGAGAGAATGAGAAGCCTGCTTACCCTGCCTTAGAAGAACCTATTGTCACGAGAAAATGTCAGCCTCAAGATACATAGCCTGTCTCCAAATTCCCAGCCCAGGATTTGTACCAAATCCTGCCAGTAGCCCAGGATTTCTCATCCCCAGTGGGGACATATTTGAGTGGGACACCCATCAAAGTTAAAGGTCGATCTGGTCTCTGTTAGACCTCAAACTTGAAACAATGATTAACTGAAGCGCCAATTTAACATATCAAAGTAGATCTGGTTATTAGGTTCTCCCAGCATCCCTCAGTGCCTACTTGCAGGGTATGCCAGCCATACCCTGCCTCCTATACTAAACTTCCCAGCCTAGGGCTGGGCTGCCCTTCCCCTAGATGCCCTTCCCAGCCATTTTGATGACCCAGCAGTTTTTATCTACCCTTTACTCTCCTGATCTCCTGGTTCTCCCCTCTCCCCTCTCTTCCTTCCATCTGGCTCAGGGTCATGCTCATTTTGGACTCTCCCAGATGTCTCTACCTCTGACTATGCTCTCCCTCATGTCTACAATAATAAAATAAAATTTTAAAAAAGAAAAGAAAAAGAAGCCGGGTGGTGGTGGCGCATGCCTTTAATCCCAGCACTTGGGAGGCAGAGGCAGGTGAATGAATTTCTGAGTTCGAGGCCAGCCTGGTCTACAGAGTGAGTTCCAGGACAGCCAGGGCTACACAGAGAAACCTTGTCTCGAAAAAAAAAGAAAGAAAGAGAGAGAGAGAGAGAGAGAGAGAGAGAGAGAGAGAGAGAGAGAGAAAGAAAGAAAGAAAGAAGGAAGGAAGGAAAAAGAAAAAGACTTTGGGAGTGGTCATGTCCTCCTTTTTATTTCTTTTATTTTCTATTCTTTTCCTTTCTTTTCTTTTCCACTCAGTCTGAAACCATACAAGCTATCTTAACTGGGAACTAAATATAAGGGCACAACCTAAAGTGTGAAGAAAAAGTTTGAACAGGAATCCAGAAATCTACCTCTGAAAGAGGCAGGCACTGGGTAGCAAAGGGGAAGGTTGTCCCGGGGGTGACTACCTTCAGCCCAGTACCTTTGGTCAGGGTGAGGTACTTAGACCTTTGTAACTTCTCTGGCCTCTTCTTCCTAGAGCACTTCCGGAGCTGGGAGCCGGGGAATGAAGGTCACACCAGGGTGTAGCTTGAAGAATCAGGGCCTCAGGTGGCCACTTCCTGTGGCCACTATTTTCGAGCCTCTGGGGTGTGGCTGGGGCAAACAGTTCTTTCCGTGTGTGTGCGCACATTCCAGCTTTTATTGTTCTACTCAAAAACAATAGAGTGAACCCTCCTATGCCTCAGAAGAGGCTGAGAGGATTCTCGCAGAATGCCTCTATGGAACGCTTCCAGGCAATGTTATCCCTCTGGGAACTTGTTCTGTGGAGAAGAACTGCCTGGAAAAACACACAGAGAAGGAAATCGAAACGACTTGGTTTCCTCGTCATTACCTCTGTCTAATCCTCCACCCCCACCCCCCACCCCCCACCCCCCACCCCCGTGACATCTAAGACCCAGGGGGCTTGGACCCATTTAAACTACACTTATATTCTGTATTTTCAGAACCAAGCACAGCGATTTGGGGAGTGAGGGGACGAATGAGTGAATGATTCACCCTTGACCAGGGCACCTAAAATTTCTGTTTCTAAAGATGTTTTCAATGAATAGCCTGATGAGGGAAGAAAGGGGTGAAGAAGATCCTGGAGGAGCAGGAGGGAAAAGGAGGCGGCGCAGATGACCAAAACACATTGCTGACGGTCTGTGAATAACGAAACAAAAAAATAACAACAAATAATAATTTGTTTCTTACTATAATGTCCCCCTTTTACTCAGTGACATTCACATTTAGAATTTGACAAAGTACCTTTATCAAATACATCTGCTTAAATGTGGGGGAAACGCAAAGAAAACGTTAAAGCACATGGTAACATGAGATGTGGAAAAATACTGGTATTGGTATTCATTAAAAACAGCACGTGTGCCTGAGGTTTTCACTCTGGCTTGTGTTATGCCATGAGTATCCATGGATATATACTGAAGATTCAGGATGACAGTTGACGTTTCATGAAAAATATTGGTTATCTTGTGTTCCACAGTTCCCTGTGTTGAAAATAAGATGTTTTAAATATTCAAGAAACTAGTAAAAACAAAACAAACAAACAAAAAACAATGAAGCAGTCCTTACTACAAAATTCTGTGGAAAGGACACTGGTACAAAGAAAGGCAAAATGGCTTGTGTGCTGGACGTAGCTTAAGCAATGGGTTTTAAAATCCTTGAGCGGGGAGAAATTTCTGTCCTTTTCTCTATTGGTTGAAACCTGCACTCCCAAACTTCAACTTCCATATCATTGGCCGAGGCTACAAAGCTTCAACCAATGAAGAATTTGGGGTGGGGCTTGAGGCTGCGCCTCTTCACAATCTCCTCTCTTAGGCTTCAGAGAGTCATTGTCAAAGGGCAGCGGAGGAAGAGAGGACCCTAACACCTCTTTTAACGCTCATGATCGCTCATGATCTCTAAGCGCATCTCATGTTGAAAACGGACTGTGACAATCGTTCCTTATTCTTTCAGACAAGGAAAAAGTTACAGATTTTAAGAGATAACTGGCACTCTCTGGATTTTAAAATGGACATCCATCCATCTCCTCCAGAATATCTCCTGTGAAGTTTGAACTTCTCTCGATCAATGACAGGCTAAAATGAAAAATGAACCCCTGAACTAGGGGAGCTAGTGATGTGGCTTAGTGGGTAAAGGGACGTGGCCTGTAGCCAAATCTGAGGACCTGAGTTCAATCCCCCAGGCCCCATATGGTGGAACAAAAAAACAAAAACAAAAAAAAAAAAAAAAACAAAAAAAAAAAAAAGTTATTCTCTGACCACAACCACACACACATACACACACCATGGTGTGAGAGAATGTGCATGCACACATGCGGGTGCACACACACTCACAAATTAATAAATTATTTTTATTTTTTTCAGAGCTGAGGACCGAACCCAGGGCATTGCACTTGCTAGGCAAGCGCTCTACCACTGAGCTAAATCCCCAACCCCAATAAATTATTTTTAAAGAAAAGAAGAAACCTAGGACCCTGTAGCGTTCCAAGTGTATAAGAACCTTTCTTCTAATTTTAAAGATCCACTAAGCAGATTAACATGTTCTTTCTTTTTTAAAAAAAATGTGTTTACTTTTGAGAAAAACTCTCATTATATGGCTCATGCCAGCCTTAGACTCCATCCTGCAGTGTCTGTCTCCCAAGGGCTGAGATGATAAGTGTGCATGCATGTTCTTCTCCGGCCTTTGTTGAAACTTAGTGGAGCCTCTTTTCTTAGCTGGTAACACCTTGGCCAAACAGAGAACAAAGCACCAACTGGCTCATTGCAGGCTGGTCTGTAAGATGCAGGGAGAATGGGGTTCCCGGGCTTGGCGACCCTGCAGCAGGGTGGACCTGTTTCTTTGACCTCTGTTCTAGCCGAGCAGTCCACTGAAACTGAACAAGGGAGGTGACACTCCCTGGCACTCTACTTACTGTACGCGCAATCTGATATAGAATTCAAGCTACAGAAGCCCTGTTTTCGTTTCCTTAACTTCAAAATCAGATTGTGAACTTGATCAGGAATAGACCCCATAAATAATACCAGTGTCTAAGATATATCCAACACGTAAAAATAGATACACCCTTATAAAATACGTATGATGGCTAGAACTTGAAATATCTGGAACAAAGAAACCTCAGTTGAATTAGTGCCTCTATCAGACTGGTTGGTGAGCATGTTTGGGGGCAATTTCTTGATTGGCAGTGATGTAGGACGGCCCAAACTACTGTGGGCGGTACTATTCCTAGGCGAGTGGGCCTGAGCTGTATAGGAAAAGTTGTTAAACAGGAGCCTAGGAGCAAGGCACTAATGATCGTGCCTTCATATTCTGTACGTCATTTCCTGTCTCCAGGTTCTGATTGGAGTTCCTACCTCCTTCCCTTCATGACGGACTGTAAGCTAAGATGAAATAAACCCTCTCCTCCCCAAGTTGGTTTTGATCATAGTCTTTATAAACAGTAGTAGAATACAAATTACAACAGCATCCAACCTAAAACAGACTCAAGTCAGACCTGTTGATTTTCTGCAAACAAAGCGGGGCTGTCAAAACTCCTGTGGTCTGGGGCTCAACCTCTTAGCTAGGCACTTAGCCTACGATAGTCAGGCACAGGGACACAGAAGGGCTCTGGATCTTTCAGCTCCAGCTCTGACCTTGTTCCCCCTCCGTTACATTTCTTGGCTGAACTTGACAAGACCAGCTTCGTCTCTCCTTCCTTATTGCCCTGTTTCCAGCCATTTCAAATTAAACCCTAGAACCTGATCATTTTCTACCCATTATCCTTCCCGATGTCTTGTCTTCAAGGTCTAAAATTAGCTTGGACACCACCGAGCAGCCATGAGGGGGTGTTATAGCTGCCTTGCGGCCATAGTCTTCCAGTAGCTGCAGGACACCAGTATGATTTTTCTTTAGAACTGAAGGGACAAGAAACAAAAAACTTAAGACTCGTAGGTGACTAGCTATGAAGGAAAACCCACATCCAAAGGCTGTTTACCGGAGTTCTGTCTAGACTGAGATACAGGGGTTGGGGAGGGGCTGGTCTTCTCAAATTACACCCAGCGGGAGCTGAGAGCAGGACAACACGTGACTCTTAGAGGCTCTGAGCCTGCGGAGAGCCTCCTCCTTTCACAAAATCCAGGGAACTTTTTAACCAGGTTTCCTGGCTATTTTAAACCCCTGGTGCTTCAGGCTATTTCCTGTGGCTGCAGACACTCAGGAGAATGAGACAGGGCTCCGAATTCAGCAATAGTAAAAATTAAAACTGTAAGAAAAAAAAAAAAAAAAAGGAGGGGAAGGGGGGCGGGAGAGCAGGAAACGAACCAACAAGATGCCTGTGAACTTCATATTTTAAAAAATGAGTTTGATCCATGCTTTTACCAGGCTCTCCTAGATTCAAAAGTTCCCACCAGCTTCCTTGGCTTCTACTTTCTGCCTAGAGGTGATGTCATAATAACATGAATTGTGGGAAATCTATGTTGGGTGGCACAGGTGAGACTGAAGAAATCCCTTTCCACAGGCACTGGTGTAAATTCAGTCCTCGGTATAGTTAACTTGATGCAATAAAAACTGGTTAATGACCTTCAGTGAGAGTATGCCTTAAGGAGGTCAAAATATGTTCCATTGACCTCTGTCTGAAACAAATGCACACGCTGGGATTAATTGAATGGTCAACAGGTCTATGCTGGTTCCTGATTTCTTTATCCCTGGTCACCTCCTGAATTTGGAATGTCGATCATCAGCTTTGAGCTAAAAGCCAAGCTGGATTGAGGCGTCTCTTTTTCCTTTGTGTCAGCTCATCTGGGCAAGCACAGAACTCAGGATATAGAATGGCTGCCTCTGGGGCAGTGAAGAGGCTCCAGAAAGAGGCTTTCAGAAATGGCTAAGAGTACTTGCTTGTGCTCACAAAAGACTTGGTTCCAGTCGCCTCCACCCACAGGGTAGTTTACAGCTGTTTGTAACTCCAGTTTCAGGGAATCCAACAGCCCCTTGTGACGATCTCCAGACCCAGGCGTGCACATGGTATACATACATAAATGTGGGTAAAACACTTATGCACATTAAGTAAAAATAAATCTAAAAATAAGAAAATATGATCGTGTTCATTTTTAATTCCCTCTCTGTGTGTGTGCACGTGTGTGTGTGTGTGTGTGTGTGTGTGTGTATGAGCACATGTTCGCGCATGTGTATGTACCTCTGTGCATATGGAGGTCAAAGAACAACCTGTGGGTGTCTTCTCTCCTTCTACCACGTGGGTTCCAGGAATGGAACTCAGGTGGTCAGGCTTGTTGACTTGGGCCTTTCCTGCTGAGCCATCTCCTCGCCCGGCCCATATTTATTCTTTTTAAAGTGACTAGTGTTATGAAAAATAACACTGTAAATAATCACAGGCATTTCTAGAAGGACCCTTGTGGCATTTCAGGTGAGGCACAAGGCTCTATTGCTGTTTTTAACAAAATCGCACGCAACTGTTCAATTTTTACCATTGAAGCTCAGGAGCCAGATGCTGGGGTGAAAGCCTGTTAATGAAGACCCCCATACTCAGGAGACCCTTCCTCAAGTCTCAGGAAATCACGACCACCCAAAGATCACAAGAAACCATACCTGGATGCAATCAGCAGAGGTTTATTAGGGAAAAGAGCTGGCTGCCATCTGTCTGACCAAGTACTTTCGCAGGAATAGGGTCCGACCCCAACATCCAGTCCGTGGAGGGTTTTAAAGGGGAAAACCACAAACCAGGGGAGTGGGGAGGGAGTGAGGGGTTGCCAAGGATACATAACATAAGAATAGTGAAACATTCCAGAGAAACCCACCCTGAATGGTTAGTGTCATGTGGAAATCACCCTGCATTCTTCTCAAAAATGTGGTTTTTATCATGTCATTGTGTCCTATCCTGCCATTACCAACTATTTCAGATTAACCGTCTTTACTTCTTCCTGCTATAGCCCCACCTAGGTAGCTTGCATCTTTTATCTGTGGTCAGGAATGCCTTCCTGCCTTGGGCCTCTTTCACCCAGAATGTGCCCCAGGGAAAGTGAAGGCCTGAAATCTTATTTTCAGTTCCGCGTTCTGGAATCTGCACTTTTCCTGCTCAGGTCTAAGGCAAAAAATCTACACATATTTCATAAAATGGCTTTTATAATTTTTCACTCTACACTAGCTCAGAGAAGCAAATAGACCTTCCTCTTCAACCAACATCCCAGAAGCCATGCTGTCTCAGAAAAGACTTGGCAAACAAAGTGTCTCTCCCTTCTACTTCCTGATGGCTCTCTATCCTTTCTCCTGACTTTCCCTTACTCTCTCTGTGTTTTCTTAATTATCCTATGTTCACTTTCTGTCCATTGCTCTGCATCTTGACCTATAATTGACTTTATTTAATCCTGTTTACAATATTCAGGGAAAGGCTCTTAGATTAAAGGTGTGTGCTGAGGCTGAGCCACACCCCAACCAAAACCAAGGTTTTGTCCCCCGTAAATAACGTAAATAACGCTATTTCCAGATTCACAGTGTGCTCAAATATCCTGCAACTCTCTAGCTGCAACCAAGCACCAGCTACTACCTCTGTGCCTCCTAACCAAAGGCAGAGAGCTGTGACATCTAGGAATGGTGAGATGACTCCAGTTGCCCTCACTCCTGGAGTATCTGCAAGGGGTACAGTGAGGCTAAGACTAAGTGAGGGGAGGGCCAAGTACAAGGCTGACGTCATCACCTAGATAAACTAGGAGACAAGACCATGGGAATGGTTGTACAGGTTCAGGCAAGCATAATTAGGCGTTAACATCTGCATTCACTCTTCCCCACAGACAAGTTCGTTTGAGGCGTGCGATGTCTACCTGGAGGGATTTGAAAAATTAGTGCAAATTAGAGAAATAGTTTTCCTCTTAGGAAAGTTCTTCTTTGGCCCCTGTATTGAGGAAGTGATACGTTCTACAGCGTTCTGGATGGACACCATAAAGGAAGCGATTTGTGTTGGAGTCACGCAGACAAGACTATCTACAGCTAAATCACACAGCACAACCAGTTCCTGTAGCAACTAGAGACTGGGAGTCCTAAGGATTTACCCACAGGCCATTTGTAGAGATCATTCCCGAGACCTCCGATGCGGGTGACACAGAGCTGGGAACCAGCTCTCGATCATAATCAGCTGTGGTGGGGAATCAAAGCTTCCAGGATGCTGGCCTCGTGTGCTAAAAGGGAGATCATACAATGGTGACAGGAAGCCCTATGATGGGGAGGAACCAGCATCTCCCTAACTGACAGGATATAAACTCGTGTCTTCCTGTTTGTTTTGGCATTTCTTTATCTTTTATTTTTGTTTAGTTTACTATCGGCCGTGTGTGTGTGTGTGTGTGTGTGTGTGTGTGTGTGTGTGTGTGCGCGCGCACACACACGGTGTGGCAGCGTACACAGATGAAAGAAAAACTTTCAGAAGTCTGCTGTCTCCTGCTACCACGTGGGTCCCAGGGATCAAACTCCAGACATCAGGCTTTTCAACAAGCGCCTTTGCCCAATGAGCCATCTCAAGAGCCCTTGGTATTTTGTTTTGTTGTTAATATTGGGAATTGAACCCATGGGTTCCAACACACTAAGTAATGGTCTACCACTGAGCTACACTGGGGATTCTTCTATATTTTTAATCAAAATGTGTATGTCTGTGAGTAGGGGATCAAATCAAAGTACAAAATATGAACTGTTTCCTATGATAGCACATTGGCTCTATTATTAAGATACAGTGGGAAAACAGGTATGTTCAGTGTAGCACACAGGCTCATATATCTGTCTTACAAATTACCCTTGTCTGGATTCTCTACCAATGTGAACAGGGAAGCTGGGACACAGAAGCTGAGGCATTCAGTCAGTGTCTATCTGATCGCTGTGTACAAATGATGCTGAGGGATACAGACAGATGAGGATTCATGAGTACATCAGAGATGCCCTTTTGCACCACATGCCTCCGGGTACCACATGATACAGGACACATAAATGGATTCCAACATGTACTACATATACTTGGCGTGAACGCAAGGATTTCAAATGAAGAGGTAGTAACTATGTCGTTTTCTGGAAGTATGGGCTGTTAGGGGTTCTGCCTTCTGCTTTGTGTGTGTGTGTGTGTGTGTGTGTGTGTGTGTGTGTTTCTTGTTTGTTCTGGTACTCTGCCACTTCTGCTTCAAATTCATTTGGTAAAGAATTCTTTTTATTCATTGTCTGAGGCTTATTCTTATGTTTGACCTAGGATGATAAAACCCTTACACACAAAGACACACCTTTTAAACTGTTTGCAAATCTGAACTGGATATAGTGACACACACTTGTAGTCCCTGCTACTTTGGGACAGAGTAGGAGCTGAGCCGATCTCCATCAAGATTACTATGTGAAAAAAGCCACTCTGCAGAGGAAGACTGGACACCCTTTCTTACCACAGCTTCATTTTCTGAATAGAGCATGTACAGAAACCAAGCTCTCCCCACGCCCCACCCCTTGGAGGGAGGGGACTATAAAATACCATATGCTGCCTGTCAGGATTCTCTGAGGATCTTTTCTCAGCTCCCTAGAATACATCTATTTTGGGGCAAGCCTTGCCCATTTATCCGTTTATTTCTACCTTCTGTCTGATTTAAAAGGTGAAATGACCCTGCCCAGCTGCCAGGATTTTCACCTGACCTGTATGTACTGTGTACTTCTCTCAAACACCAATGACGTAGTCCTGGTCCCTGCCCTGCCCCCTTTCTCTTTTCTTTCATTTTTGTTTGTTGGTTTGGTTTAGTTTTTCAAAACAGGGTTTCTCTTTGTAGCCCTGGCTGTCCTGGAACTCTCTCTATAGATCAGACAGGCCTCGAGTTCACGGAGCTCTGCCTTCCTCTGCCTCCCTCTGCTGGGATTAAAGGTGTGTGTATTGTCCGGCTCTGAGTCCGTTTCTAATTTCGTGTATGAATGAGACTTAGAAACTCAAAAGAAAGCCTCAGTTTCCCCAGAAAAACCGAAGAGGCCAGGGTAGAAAACTCAAATGTGGTCAGTCATTAGAGGTCAACCTGGACGATCAATAACTGAAGCTTCCGATTCTGGGAGTCTGCGTCTAATATTTAAACCCCACTTGTCTCCTCTCTCTTACTTCTCTGTCTGGGCATCACAGTACTCTGCCTGTATCCTAAGTGGGGAAAACATGAAACAAACTTGACATTTAGTAGCTGTGGCCTCCATGGAATCTGGGGTTGACAGGAAGCTGCCAATCCTTTGGGATATTTTTATTTTAAACAATTAGCCTTTACTCCGAGTGTCTCAGTTGCTTCATCTAGGGAGTTAAATGGTAATGTCCTCATAGTAGTTAATATGCCTTTTTAAGGACTTCCCTAGCAGAACAGAAAATTAAGCCCTGGAAAGAATTTGGCACAACAGTTAGTCATCCGCCTTGCTTTAAAGCATCCACAGCTGGTACAAAGAGGGGCGGGGAGTATGGGTGGAAAAAGGCCAGGTTAAGCAATTTATTGTCAAGCACGACATTTTTTATTGACAGAGTCTCTCCAGGCAGTATTCACATGCTCCGAATTGAAGCTTTTAGCTGGGCAGAGCTGGTTAAGCAAACAAACCAAGTCATTTGAATGCAATGATTAACAGGAAGCCAGGGGAGCGGGCACAGTTCACAGCCTGCCACTGGGAGAAGAGGCTTGGTTCCGAGTTCCAGAGAGATGCCTTGCCCGAAGGTCACTGATAGTGACTTCCATTTGAGGACAGGTAGGGTCATTGCCCCCTGGAACCTCCCTGGGGCGGGGCATATTTGTGTAGTAATTAGTTGTAAGTTACTTGGAGACTGGGCAGTGGAGCAGCTTCAGAAGTCTGTCAATGAAAAGTGAAGATATAAGCAAGCGAAGAAGAGGAAAACAAGAGAAGAAAGAACCAAGAACTGTACTCATCAGGACCACATCCGTATAGGATCAGACCCATATCTGTGCAGGATGATACTGGGACTTGGGAAAAAAGTAAGTTAAAGGAAGCTTTGCTCCAATTCTGTCTCTCAAGACACTTTGCTCATTTCCTGCTTTCGGAAGATGGGCTCTTGGAAGTACAGTCTTTTCAGCCTATCTCTTATTGCTGCCTTGACGTTTATATTTATTTACAATAGCAAATTATGGGCGAACAATCCATTCCCAAGGGCGGTTTCCAATATTTCGGTCTTAGCAGAAGTCTGTTTTCAGATGTTCAATGGGGAGAGGTTTCATACAGTGGACAGCGCACGGAAAACTACCCTGGAAACCTTCACCTGTTCCGAGTACAAGGTTCAAAATCATTACATAACAGAGACTCTCTCTGAAGAAGAAGCCCCATTCCCTCTGGCTTTTACACTTACTATCCACAAAGATTATGACACTTTTGAGAGACTCTTCAGGGCAATTTACATGCCCCAGAACATCTACTGTGTGCACGTGGATAGTAAGGCAACAGAGACCTTCAAAGAAGCAGTGCGTCGGTTAGTAAGCTGTTTCCCCAATGCCTTCCTGGCCTCTAGGATGGAATTGGTGGTCTATGGTGGCTTCTCCCGGCTCCAGGCTGACCTGAACTGCTTGAAAGACCTGGTGGCCTCTAAGGTCCCCTGGAAATATGTCCTCAACACCTGCGGACAGGACTTTCCTCTGAAAACCAACAAAGAAATAGTTCAGTACCTGAAAGGGTTTATCGGGAAGAATCTCACCCCAGGGGTGCTGCCTCCTGCTCACGCAGTTGGAAGGACCAAGTATATTCACCAGGAGCTGATAGACCTTAAAAATCCCTACGTGCACAATACAGCAAGATTAAAAGCTCCTCCCCCTCACAACCTGACCATTTACTTTGGCACTGCATATGTGGCCCTCACACGGGAGTTTGCTAACTTTGTCCTCAAAGACCAGCGTTCACTGGACTTAATATCCTGGTCCAAGGACACCTACAGTCCTGATGAGCACTTCTGGGTGACACTCAATAGGATTCCCGGTATGTATATTTTGTTTCTCTCACACTCATCTTCGTCTCAATAGTGTTATTTTTTTAAAAGAGACTTTGTCTTGCTATGCCCAGCCCAGGCTACCAGGCTATCCTGGAACTCTTGAGCTGTCATGACTTCCTGGATAGCTGCGATTACAGAGATTTCAGATGAGCCACTGTGTCTGTCTTCATTTTCATTAATATATATGACATGGTCGATGCCGAATAGGCTTCTCAAAAGATGGTAACTTTTATTTTTTCAAGACAGGAGTTCTCTGTACAGCTCTGGCTGTTCTATTCTGGAATGCACTCTGTAAAATAGTCTAGCCTCGAACTTGGAGATCCTCCTCCCTCTGCCTCCTGAGTACTGTAATTAATGACATGTACCACCATGCCCATTGGTAAAATAATAATAATAATAATATAATAATAATAATAATTATTTAACAGAACAAACTTCTTGGGCTGGAGACATGGCTCAGTGGTTAAGAGCCCTGACTGTTCTTCCAGAGGTCCTGAGTTCATATTCTCAGCAACCACATGGTGGCTCACAACCATCTGTATTGGGATCTGATGCCCTCTTCTGGTACGTCTGAAGACAGCTACAGTGTACTCATAAACATAAAATAAATAAAATAATTTGAAAAAAAAATCTTGGCAGTTTCAAGTGTTAGCTTTTGAGTGCGGGATATTTATTTGTTGATTTTTTTAATTACTAGTTTTATTTGCAAACCATGATGAGTACAATGTGCTTTGATACTAGCAAACGGGATGAAGTGAGGGACAAGCTCCTTAGCATACCTTGCTTGACTGTTATTTGGGGGGGAGGGGCTTTTGGAAATTGCTGTCTTAGTGACATACAGTCACCCTGCTGTGCGGTGCTCTCTGACCTAGTCCTCTGTCTGTCTAGGGTTTTGTACCCTTTGATCAGCCGTTCTCTATTCCCTCTCCACAGATCCAAGTCCTCTCTCCTATCAGCTACCGTTGCTGCTTTGTATAGGGTCCATGCATCTGTGAAATTATACAGTGTTTTGCCTTTCAGTGTGTGGCTTTGTTCAGTTTGCATAATGTCTGCCTCATCCATTCGTGTAGCTATGAATGACCGGACTCCTCCTTTTAAAGGGCTGAGTACGTTCCATTTTGTATGTATACATTGCTGTTAAAGTTTTTTTAAAAATACAGAAATTCTACTCGCAGACTGGGAGATAGGGCTCAAGATTGTTTTATAGCTGATGAGAAAGTGGATTAGCAGAGTCAAGGTGAAAACTTGCTTGTGTGGTTTGGTTTTGCTGATCTACCCAGCTTTGGGACCAAAGACCCATCCTAGATGTATGTTTTCTCTTGACACAAGGCTAAGCAAACACTAATTATGAAAAAGGGAAAAAATTAAACCTAATACCTATTTTAAAATAACACCATTATGAAGCAGGGAGAGGACAAACATATCATTAATCCCAGCATTTGGGAAACAATGGCAGTGTGATGGTTGGTATATGCTTAGCCCAGGGAGTGACACTATTAGGAGGTGTGGCCTTGTTGGAGTAGGTGTGTCACTGTGGGTGTGGGCTTTGAGACCTTTACCTTAGCAGCCTGGAAGTCAAACAAACAAACAAACAAACAAAAAACCAAACACTTCACTTTTTTTCTTCTTAGGAAGGACCAAGGGGGGTGGGGAGAAAGATGTTCAATCTGAAAAAGACCGGAAGTATCTTAATGACAAACTTTGTTACAAAAAAAAAAAAAAAAAAAGAATAAACACCATAGTGGAGGGGGAAAAGTCTGGGGTCAGTGGACAAAAGATGGCAGAAGGGGAGGGGCTGAAAATACAGCCAGCAGTTGTGTGACACTAAGCAAAAGCCAGGGAGGCAGAGGCTGAGAAGTACTGTAGAGGAACCCCTGTGTTGGACACACACATGGCCCTGAGTTTCTTCTCATCCTGCACCCGAGATTCCATGTCATGATGTCATTTTATTGAACAGAAATTACCAGCCACACCCTGACTTCTCTCCATGATTCAAACGATAAACCTGGGCTTCTTTTGGTCCCCTGGTGGGCAGTAGTATCAGCAAACCAAGAGAAACCAAAGGCACAGATTCGTGGAACTTGAAATCTTCCAAGAGTCAGACCCTGAAATAACTTCTGCATTTAGTGGGTGGAAGTTTCCCTCCTTGTGTCAGGACGCTGTCTGGTCATGCCAGCGTTTTCCTACCTAAGGTAGGCCTGCTCCTCAGCCTGGGTCATGGTGGAAGTCAACTAAAGACCTAGGTTTCTGTCTTGTGTAACTGTGAGTCTGCCAATGCAGAAATCAGAGGCATTTCTTTGGCAAGGGCTCTTAGAGTGATGTGTGGGTCTCTGGACAAGAGGATAAACCACTCTGCAGGTCACGGTGATTGGAGGTTCTCAATGATGGCAGAGGGACAGAAGGAAAGACTTCTCACAACTGGAGAGGATCGAGGTAAGGGAGTCCAAAGCACAGCATCCCAGGATAGCTGCGAGTGTGACCCAACACATTTGTAGATGACAAGGTCATGTCATGATGTCAAAAGATTGGTCACTCCTGAACCAGAGTGAACAAAAAGAATATTCAATCTCAAAAAGGCTTGAAAAAAAAAATCTTAATTAAAAGATTTGTAGTCTAGGAAGGTGGAAGCGAGAGAATCAGGGGTTCAAAACCAGTCTTAGCAGCACAGAAGTTCGAGGCTCACCTGAGACTCCAGTTCAAAAATGAAAATTTGGGGTAGGCTCAGCTTGTAAAGTGCTTACCATACAGGCATGAAGACCAGACTGTGACCCTTGTCAGCCACATAAAAAAGCTAGGTATGGCAGTACATAACTGTAACCTCAGTGCTTGGGAGTGGGGAGGGAAGGATCCCTGGTGTTCTCTGGCTGGTTAGCCAACCCGCAGGAACTCCAGGTTCCAGGAGAGACTCTCTCTCAAAAAAATAATGTTGGGAGGTGCAGGAGGCTGGTGAGATAGCTCAGTGGTTAAGAGCACTGGCTGTTCTTTTGAAGGACCCAGGATGAATTCTCAGCACCCACACAGTAGCTCAGAACTATCTGTAACTCCAGTTCCAGGGGATCTGCCATCCTCACATACACAGAGACACACACGCAGGCAAAAACACCAATGCACATAAAAATAAGTAAATCTTTTTTTGTAAAGAACGTTTCAATTAGCATTGACTTCTGACCTCTATATGTATGTGCACAAGTTTTTTAATAAGATTTAAAAAAATTCGGACTGTCTAATGAAAGAAAAAGATTGAACCAACCCCAATTTTGGAAGAAAATCTAGGATAACAGGTTCTAGAATCTCACGTTCATGGAGAATCAGAACAACATTGCTAAAGAAAATTTAATGCTGACCACGTGTCTACTTTTACAGTTCAAAGGAGCCTCACTAAAGCAAATGGTAAACTCGATATAACCTCCTAAGTGTGTTAGTAACAAAACAAGCATGTTCCTTAAAAATATCACTTTTCCACATGCCTGGTATGGCCAGTGTGGCCTGTCACAGATAGAGCATGATGGCCCACACATCAGTCCTTACTGTCATAAGGCAATGGTCAGCTTGTCCGTCTTTGCTCTTTGGATTTGCCTATTTCTTTTCCTTGAATTCCAGGGTTCTCACTTGCTGTGTGATGCACTGATCTCTGACTCAGACTTTCTTCTCTTTTCCCCTAGTGTCTGATTCCGTGTTTGGTCATCTCTGAATGTCATTTGCATGTTCTCAAGGGACCTGCCTTAGATCATGTAGGAGAAACGCAGCAAGATTGCCATATAGATGCTGTCTTAGGGATTTACTGCTGTGAACAGACACCATGACCAAGGCAACTCTTATAAAA
The DNA here is from genome assembly GCF_011762505.2 of Arvicanthis niloticus. NCBI lineage: Eukaryota > Metazoa > Chordata > Mammalia > Rodentia > Muridae > Arvicanthis > Arvicanthis niloticus. The sequence continues at coordinate 22,493,011 of NC_047665.1, read as the reverse complement.
GACAACATTTAATCAGGGCTGGCTTACAAGTTCAGAGGTTCAGTTCGTTATCATCAAAGTAGGAACATGGAGGCATCCAGGCAGGCAGAGTGTAAGAGGAGCTGAGAGTTTTACATCTTCATCTGAAGGCTGCTAGCAGAATACTGACTTCCAGGCATCTAGGATGAGGATCTTCAAGCCACAATGACACACCTACTCCCACAGGGCCACACCTTCTAATAGTGCCACTCCCTGGGTTGAGCAAATACAAACCATCACAAATGCCTACCTAAACTTATGCTTCAAGTGGGGCATCTATTAAAGCCCATGTGGCAGCATCTTGTGGTTTAAAAGCAGGAGGCAAAAACATGACTTCCCACACAGAAAGCCTTTGAGAACTTTGTGTCTACTCGGTTTGACAGGGAGAAGAGGTGAGCAGACAGAGAGTTCACCCCTGCCTTTAGAATATCACGCAATAAACTTTGGTCACCACTGTGAAGTAAAAGTCCCTGATACCCAAACGGGAACCATATTGTTCTTAAGGAGTATCGTTGTCAAACATTGTTGTTAAGTCTCCATGTAAGTTTCAGTTTTCTAAGTTTAATGTATCCTGCAAATCACATTTCTTTTCCAGCCTACCGCCAACTTGTGGCCTAACGAGGTAGACTAACTCCTTGGCCTTGCTAAACTCCAAAACCTGTGATGTATGATTGCTTTTTGCCTTATGAAAAGTGTCTTCCCGGATACCTTGAAGACATGAAGTATTCTCATCTACCCTGCATCCCCCATCCTTCTGTCCAGCTGCTGATAACACACTTATCTACCCCGCAGGCAGCCTTGAGCCCTGAGTCCCCAACTCTTCTGTCCACGTCTTATCTGGATAACTGTCTTCTATCAACCCCAACCCTTCCCCATGAAAGGGACCTAAAAAGCTGGTAAGGGACTACTCTCTGAAATCCCGACTTTGGAGGAGGCATCCGGCTTGCTTACCGGATTGGATTGATTTCTTTTCTCAGCTCTAACTCTCACTTCTTGGTCACCCTTCTCTCATCCGACTAACTTCTCCTACCCAGGCCTCTCTAATCCAGGGCACAACAGGGTGACTTTTAGTTCACTGTGCTACTGGATTGTGAGTGACTGACTTCTTATTAGGGAAGAGAACTGCAGGTAAGCCTGAATGCCAAGCTCGCTCAGCTGCTGTTTTCCCTCTAGGCTTCTGACCATTTGCCTGCTGTGTTCCCTCTGGGCTACTGATCCTCAGAGTTGATTGGCTCCACCCTGATTGGGAACTCAGGGCGCATTGGTTTCATTGGTTATGATACCCCTTAGCATTGCCCTCTTCAAAAATGATCGATACTTTCTGCTTTCCTTTTTTTCTTTTAAGATTTATCTATTTTATATATGTGAGTACACTGTTGCTCTCTTCAGACACACCAGAAGAGGGCATCAGATCCCATTACAGATGGTTGTGAGCCACCATGTGGCTGCTGGGAATTGAACTCAGGACCTCTGGTAGAGCAGTCAGTGCTCTTAACTGCTGAGCCATCTCTCCAGCCCTGATAGTTTCTACAGTTTGCACTATCCATGTGAGTCAGCTTTCTGTTGCTGTGACACAACACAGATATTTATTTGTATTTTTACTGTGTTGTCGTTGTTGGTGTTTGGTTTGGGGACAGGTCTCACTACAAATCCCTGAACACACAGCTATCCACCTGTTCCTGCCTTCCAAGTACTGGGATAATCACACGCGCACACACACACACACACAAAACAAAACCATATCACCACACACTTTAAAACACTGGTTGTACATAATAGTTATTTTCACGATGTCCTCTGGGAAGGAAAGGTTTATCCTGCTTGTAGATTACAGCCCACTATCAAGGGAATCAAGGCAGGACCCAAAACAGAAAACATGGAGGAACACTGCCCATTGGCAGGGCTCTCCATGGCTTGCCACCCTGCTTTCTTATACTTGCCAAGGGGTGGCACTGCCCATACTAGGCTGAACCCTTCCACATCAGTCATTAATCACTAATCAAGAAAATGCCCCTATAGACTTGTTTTGGGGACATCATGATGGAGACATTTTCTCAATTGAGATTTCCCTCTTTGAAGCAAGGTGACTTGAGTTTGAGTCCAGTTGACACATCATATATCCTTCTCCGCTTTCTGAAGAGTTCCTCTTATACCTTCATGCCTTACACGTGTGTGATGCATATACGTATGCATGTAGATGGGTACATATACATATTCATTCCCCATGAAAGAAAACATGTAATACTTGTCTTTCAGAGTGTGACATTGCTTGGCATAATGACCTCTAGTTCCACCCATTTCCCTACAAATGACACAATTATATTCATCCCAACTTCTATTCTTTAGAGCTGAATAAAACTCCATTGTGGCTAATAGCACATTATTATCCATTCCTCTGTTGGTAGACATCTCAGCTGGTTTTGTGTCTTGGCTCTTGTGAGTTACACAGCAGTAAACGGATGTGCGAGAATCTCTGTTGTATGCTGAGTTAGATTCCTTTCCTACATTCCCAAGAGTGACATAGCTAGATCACATGGTTGTATTTGAGGAACCTCCGTACTGATTTTCATAGAGTCCATGCCATCTCCCATCCTCTCCAACAGGACTCTTTTCCCCTCATTTTTACCAGCAGTGGGTTTCTTGATGATAGCCAGACTGACTAGGATGAAGTGGAATAACAATGTAGTCTTGATTTGCGTTTCCCCAAGAGCATTTATGTAAAGTAGTCAAGACTCAACTTACCTTGCAGTATCAGAGGATTTAGCCCACGGTCGCCTGGATCTGTTTCTGGGTTTGTGAGAAGACCGAGCATCAAGGTCAGAGGTGCACAGCGGAGCAGAGCTGTTTGCTTCATGGTTAAGCAAAGGAAAGGATAGTTCAGGGACTAAAGCTGCCCTGTAGTGGCCTTTCTCCACCAAGGTTTCACCTCCTGAGATTTCTGCCACCTTCCAATCTCCCATTGATGCAGTGATGGTTTGCCGCAATGGCTAGTTGAAATGACTTGCATACATTTTGTGGACCTTCATACACTGCAATGGAAAATGGGTTGAGGTGGCTTCAGCGTTATATCAGTCAGTAAAATCCTTGCCTTATAAGCACCAAGACCCGAGTTTGATCCCCAGAAACATGGCCTTGCTGTTTAAAGGCAATTGTGGTGGGCCACCCTGGCAAGTGCTGTTGGGGGAGCTCCCTGGGGAGCATCTGACCATCCCACTTAAATACTTGCTGAAATTCAGGGCAGTAAGAGACCTTGCTTTTAAAAGGAACATCTAGACAACACCTGAGGAAGCACACCAAGAATGTCTCACATACCTGTGCATTCCCACCCGCGTGAACACACAAAGAAAATGAAACTGGTTGAATAATATGATCGTGTTGGCCCTTTCACCTTTTAGGGCCTCAAAGAATCAAACAGAGACACAGTGCAATTTTTATATTGCATTACTCCTCTAAGCAGCAATTCCTTCCTTCCTTTATTCCTTCCTTCCTTCCTTTTTTCCTTCCTTTCTTCCTTTCTTCTTTCTTTCTTCTATTACTTACTTACTCTATTGATTGGTTCTTTGACACAAGGTTTCTCTGTGCCCTGCCTGTCCTGGAACTGGTTCTGTAGACCAGGTTGGCCTTAAACTCATGGAGATCCACCTGCTTCTGGGTGCTGGGATTAAAGGCCTGTGCCATTACACCTTGCTATCCTTCCCTTCCTTTCCTTCCTTCCTTCCTTTCTTCCTTCCTTCCTCCCTCCCTCCCTCCCCTTCCTTCCTTCCTTCCTTCCTTCCTTCCCTCCTCCCTCCCTCCTTCCCTTCCCTTCCTTCCTTCCTTCTTTCCTCCCTCCCTCCTTCCCTTCCTTCCTTCCTTCCTTCTTTCCTCCCTCCCTCCTTCCCTCCCTTCCTCCCTTCCTTTCTTCCTTCTTTCCTCCCTCCCTTCCTCCCTTCCTTCCTTCCTTCCTTCCTTCCTTCCTTCCTCCCTCCCTTCCTTCTTTCCTTCCTTCCTTCCTTCCTTCCTCCCTCCCTCCCTCCCTTCCTTCTTTCCTTCCTCCCTTCCTTCTTTCCTTCCTCCCTCCCTTCCTTCCTTTCTTCCTGCAGTGACCTATCTTAATATTATCATGAAGAGGTTAAAAGCAGATTGACAGACCCAACAACATGGCTCAGTGGGGAAAGGCTCTTGCCATCAGGCCTGTTGACCTGAGTTCAATTCCCAGGATCCACATATATAGACATACCAAATGAATTTTTTAAAAATTAACTTTAAATAATAGATGGAAAAAAGAGGAAGAAACTTAGAGTTGGGGCCCAGGGCCACTGCTGTCAATTGAAATGCAGTTTAAACTTTATGAGGACTATCGAGTGGGTCCACAGACAACCTATACATCTGCTTACTCTGCACAGTTAGATGGTACTCATTGGTGGGATATCATCATCATGACCGTCAACATCATGACCATCTTCACCATCACCATTGTTGCAGTGCTGAAGGTGACACACAGTCCTCATAGCTGCTAGGCAAATGCTCTCCCACTGAACTGCACAATGGAAGTTAGCAACCAGTAACCCTGGCTTAAAGCCTGGCTCTATCAGTAAGAGTCTTCATCTTCAGGCAAGACAGTTAATTTCTCTGAACTTAATTCCTTCTTCAGATTCTGAGGATGAAATATCTCTTTGTAAGGCTGATAGAAGATAGGTTAAACAGTATCCAGCCAGGCGGTGGTGGCACACACCTTTAATCCCAGCACTTGGGAGGCAGAGGCAGGATTTCTGAGTTCGAGGCCAGCCTGGTCTACAGAGTGAGTTCCAGGACAGCCAGGGCTACACAGAGAAACCCTGTCTCGAAAAAAACAAAAAAACAAAAAAACAAAAAAAAACAAAAAAAAACAAAAAAAAAAAAAAAAAAAAAAAAAAAAAAAAAAAACCAAAACCAGTATCCAAACTGTACCTGGCAGGTTGTAGGAACTAGTTTGATGCTAAAAGATGAAAGAGAGCAAACATGAATTTCTTTTATTTTCTCTTTCTTCTTCTTCATTGTTGTTTAGTTTTTGTTGTTTTGTTTTGATTTGATTTGATTTGTTTTGTTTGAGGCAGGGTTTCTCTGTGATGCTTTGGCTGTCCGGGAACTTGTTCTGTAAACCAGTCTGGCCTTGAACTCAGAGTTATGCCTACCTCTGCCTCCAGAATGTTGGGATTAAAGGTGTGAGCCACCATGGTCTAGCAAACATGGATTTCTTACTGGTGACTCTTGAGGGTTTCATATTGCTATTCTAAAACTTCTTTGCAAGATTAAGGAAAAAAACAATGCCCATACATGTTTGGTCTGGAGGTGTTAGGTAAAGATCATGATTAGAACAGGGAATGTGGTCACAGGGGTGACACAGGTGTCTGGTCTTTTTTTTCTCCAGGAGTAGCAAGCACTCTGGTTGCTGGTTAAAGCCTCTCCTAAGAGCTTAGGCCCCTTTACGTCATTGCTCCAGACAAACATTGGCTCGTTCCGTTCTGGCACACCCTAGTTCGGTCCGTTCTCCCTTGGTTATGGAATGCTCTTTATCTTTACTGCTCATTCCAATCAGCTGCCCTTGAGAGTCAGTCAAAATGTCACCCCTCCATTCCTTTCTCCTCCCTCAGGTCCATCCCCCACCCCATCTCCCCACGCCAGGACTTCCCTATGATACCTCCATTTTATTATGTATTATGAGATTTATTATCTCAGTTCCTCCTACAACAGGTTCCTGTGTGGCCTGCCCACCCCAGATGTGAGGCAGTAAACTGAATGTCTGTCACCACACTCTACACCTCATCAGCCCGACAGATGCCAAACACTTGTGGAATGAGGAACATGATTAGGGTGGATGAGAGCCATCATTCCTCTCAACAGGCTTGTTTTGCAGCCCAGGATTCAACTAATCTCAAGTGGAAACCAGGCAACAGCAGAAACAGCATCCTGTCTTTCCCTTCTTATTATTCCCTAGAGTCTAGGGCCTAGACAATAGGGTACAATCATATAACCGTGTTACACTGTTGTTATTCCATATCAGAGATTTAAATTCATCAGAACTGGTTTAAAATCTACAAAGGATGTTTAGGCTCTGGGTGGATACTATGCCAAGGTGTAGAAGGGACCTGAGCATCTGCTGACTCTGGTACCTACAAGAAGGATCCAGAAGTCAGAGCTCCACAGGCACCCAGAAACAGTTGAACTGTTCCTCCCATCTTAGAAATATTGTCTACAAACATATTTTTTCCCTTTTCTTGAAGAAAGTTTATCTAATGAATTTTTCAGTTCTGGCCCAAGTTTTTGTTTTGTTTTATTTAAATAGGGATGAGTCCTATCCTCCCATGTCCTCCCCACACAGGCTTCTTTTAAGGACACACCCTTTGCTACCTGTGTGATATCTATCATTCAGAAAACACTCTTGGGAGTGTGGGTGATCCGTGGGACTTCTCAGTCATCATCAGACCTCTCAAAACAAACAACCCCTCTTCATGAATCTGAAGAGTGAAGTTATGTGCTTTTCATTACTGTCTGGAAAAGTGGGGAGAAAGGAGAAAAAAAAAAGCATTCCTGGAATTTGCCTGAGTGATTTTGGCCCTGTGAAGCTTCGATTTAAAATATCCAGAAAATGTAGTGGAAGTGGGTTGTTTGGCTCTGACTTGAAATCCTGAGTAACTGCTGTTCCCAGATAGACCACTATGCCGGCCCCACACTTAGTCCTTATTTGCTTTGGGAAAAAAGCAATTATTAATGTTATTATTATTAATTATTAGAATTATTAACTACTCTGTGCTGGGGACTGAGCCCACATGAGCTCCTCAGGTGAGCCACCTCTTCCTTCCTGCCACCTGTGCACGGCCCCACTCAGGTGGCGAGGCCTTGTTCCCTCTGCCTCTCCCCCCACACCTTTTACTGCCTCCTCTCCTTCCTGTAGGGCAGGGCAGAGGTTTAGGATGGTTAGACACAGGGATTTTCTGTCTTTGTGAGTTCACCTGTGTTGCAAGAGAATCACCATAAATTCAAAGCTAGCCTGGTCTGCCTAGTGAGTTTCAAGCCAGCCAGGGCTACTTAGGGTGACCCTTCCTGAAAATAGATTAAGGCCTCCTCCAAAGGAAGTCTAGCCAAGTATGATGGTTCCTGCCTGTAATCCCACCCACTGACAGCCACTTCCCACACCAGCCCTCATGGAGGATCACATTTTTGGGGAGTTTTGTAAGAATGGAAGCATACAGCTGGGGCTCCTTTGAATGGGAGCGCTGTCACTCAGGCATGGCTCTGAGTTCATCCACGTTGGAGCTTGAATCTGTTCCTCAACCCTCCTGTGCTTCACAGCATTGTTCTGAGCAGAGGTGCATGGCTGGCTGCAGGGATGGCTTGGGGGTGCAGGGCTGACTGCAGAGGAACAGGGCTGGCTGTAGGGATGCAGGAGAGGGTTGATTCCAGGGACACAGGGATGGCTACAGGGTAGCAGGGCTGGCTGCAGGGCTGCAGGGATTTGTGAGAACCTTGGTTTGCTGACAAACACTTGGGCTGGTCCTGTTTTGTCTCTGGAGAACGATGCTGCTATGGACATTGCTGAACAATTTGGGGGGCCACATGCTTTCATATCTCCTTAGTAGACAGATAACAAGAGTGGAATTGCTGATCCATATGTAACATTTTGTTCAACAACTTTGCAGTGGAACACAGGACCTCACACACAAAAGATAGGGGCTTACTCTAAGTTTCACCCCAAACCCCAAATGTGGCTACATTTCTGTTAAAAATTAGATTCAGGCCAGCCGGTGGATGGCTCATGCCTTTAATCCCAACACTTGTGAGGCAGAGGCTGACAGATCTTTGTGAGTTTGAAGCCAGCCTTGTCTACAGAGAGTTGCAAGACACCCAGGGCTATGCAGAGAAATCCTGTCTCAAGGAAGAAGAAGAAGAAGAAGAAGAAGAAGAAGAAGAAGAAGAAGAAGACAAGGAGGAAGAGGAGGAGGAGGAGGAAAGGAAGAATGAAGAAAGGAAGGAAGGAAAGAAGAAAGAAAGAAAGAAAGAAAGAAAGAAAGAAAGAAAGAAAGAAAGAAAGAAAGAAACAAAGGTAATCTACAATGAAATGAAATTGTCACACTGAATGTGGTGGCATACACCTGTAGTCTCAGCTATTTTGTAGACGGAAGCAGAAAGACAAAGTCAAGGTTAGCCTGCACAACTTGAGGGGAGGGAGGGACAGAGGAAAGAGGGAGAAGGAGATTAATTGCCCAACATTATATAGTTAAGGGTGAATTTAAGCTTCTGCCTAACCAGGCAATTAAATAAAAAATAAGTTAAATAAAAAACAACGCAAGTCATTTGATGCAGACAGAGCACGTGACTACTTTAACCAGGCACCTTTCTGTGGATTTATAGGAACCAAGCAGCCTGTTCCCTCTTTCCATAAAAGCCTGTCTTCAGTCTCCTCCTAAATCCTGCCTCTCGCAGCTCCCCAGCCCTGAGCTCCCAGGCCTGACCTGGGATTCAGGCAGTGTTTGTGGCTTTTGCTATTTGGTTTCCTTCATCTCAGCGCCTGTCCCCCGACTACAGTTTTCTCTTTAATGTGTGTTAATATTTGTTTTGATAGAGTGATTATTATATATTATTTATTTATTTATTTAGACAGCTTCTCATGTAGCTCAAGCAGGCCTCAAACTCACTACATAGTTAAGGTTGGCCTTAATTTTCTGAAGTTCCTGATACCATCTCCTATACGCTTGAATGGCAGGTAATGTCACAACACCCAGGTACACGTTCTTATCCGTTCTTGCTGCTTTGACAGTTCTTAGGTAACTTAGCTTGATAATTTTGGGACAATGTCTGTTAGCTTTCCACACACATTTGCTTTACTTTGGATATTCACAAATATATCTCTCCCTCATTTCCTTCTTAGGAATAAAATCAATTTCAGATTCCTGCAATAGTTACAATTCTAACCTCCTTTTAAGGCCAGGGGTAGTGGTTCTCTCTCTCCATGGTGCACTTGGACGTCAGAGGCAGGCAGGTCTCTGAGTTCAGAGTCCGACTGGTCTACAGAACAAGTTCTAGGATAGCCATGGAGTGGGGGGAGAGACAGAGAGAGAGACACACACATGGAGTGGGGGAGAGAGAGAGAGAGAGAGAGAGAGAGAGAGAGAGAGAGGAACAGAAAGAGGCAGAGACAGAGAGACAGAGACAGAGAGAGACAAAGACAGAGAGAGACAGAGAGAATTCTAACATCCTTCCAACCCTGGTGAAAAATAACCACTCATCCTTGAATATTTTTTCCATTCAAATACAGGCCATGCAAAGCTCTTTTTGGGTGCTTCTGTCACTCGAAAGGGCTCAGTCCTGCTCTGTGAAAAGTCCAGTTTCCCTACTCTAATTGGGCAAAAGCCAGGAATGGGATTTCCTTTGGTTTCTAGAACAATGAAGGGAGACAGTGTTAAGACAGAGGAAGAGCTGGAGAAATGGCTCGGCTCTGAAGAGCATTTGCTGCTCTCTCAGAGGACCGGAGATCAGTTCCCAGCACCTATAATCTGGCACATCACAATAGCTATATCTCTTTAGCTCCAAAGGATTAAAGGCCCCTTCAGGTCTCCATGGCCACATTCACATCTTTACATAAAGGGAGAAATGAAGTCAAGGAAAAGGCAGAGTTAGGAATCCAACTATGATTGTAGGTCACTGTCAACAAGATACAGGGAGCAGCGGTAGAAGCCTACACTTGCTGCCAGCAATGGAAACAATGCTGTACTTCACACATCGAGACTGAGTCTCCTCTGTGCATGCAGATGTGCAGATTATTAGCAGCCTGACCAGTAGTATACGCAACAGGCAGAGCCCAGGACAGTTGGAGCCCCTGTCCCACCAATATACGAGGGGTCCTAGCTGCACATTCTTGCCACTGTGGAGACCTTATTTTCTTCATACTTGATTGTACTGCCTCAAGCTATAAGCCAACATGAATCTTTCATCTTTATATGAATGCTTGTTTTTTTTTTTCTTTTTTAGTTTTAGGCAGGGTCTCCCTATTTAGCCCTGACTGGCCTGAACCTCCCTATGTAGATAAGGCTAACCTTGAACTCACAGATTGCCCGACTCTTCCTCCTACATGCCAGCATTAAAGGTGTGCACTCAGTTCTTACTGCTTTTTGTTTTTAAAGGTTATCTATTTTATGTCTATGCATGTTTTACCTGCACGGGTGTGGTGACCACAGAGTCAGAAGAGAGCTTTGGAGACCCTGGAATTGGGGTCTCAGATGGATTCAAACCTACTATGTAGGTTCTGGAAACAGAACTAGGGTCCTCTGTAAGAGCACCCTGTTTGATGACAATGGCTCCCACAGCTCTTCTGTTTGAAGGCTTGGTGCTGTTAGTAGAACTGTTTGTGAAGGATTAGGAGGTGTGGCCTTGTTGGAGGAGATTGCCACTTGGAGAGGGCTTTGAGGTTTAAAAAGCCCATAGCAGGCCCAGTCTCTCTGCCTGTAACTTGCAGATCAGATGTGAGCTCTCAGGCGGTCCTCCAGCACCACAGCTGCCTGCCTATTGCTATGTTCCCTGCCACGATGTTCATGGACCAAGCCTCTGAAACCATAAGCAACCCCCCAATCAAGTTCTTCTTTTTATAACTTGCATTGGCCATGATATCTCTCCAAGGCAATAGAAATGTAACTCGTCTAGGCAGCAAGTGCTCTTATCTTCTGAGCCGTCTCTGCAATTCCTTCCAAGAAATGGAAACCATTAAGAGGTGGCTGTCATCATTTTCTATTTGCAGAGAAGGAAGCTGAGTCAGAAACCAGCATCGTCTTGCTTAATCTAACAAGCCTCCAGAAGGTCCTGTAGCTCAAACAAAATATTTAGTGAAGATACTAATATTTGAATGACCAGAAAATATCTAAAGATTTTAATGAGTTTCAACTTTTGTTACTAAAAATGAATGATTATACTTGAAAGATATATAAAATTCTCCTATGTGCCATCTGAAACAGTCAAACTGCCCCATCATAATCCTCTCTCTCTCTCTGATTCTGCAATTACATAAACATTTCCAAATGTGTCCTAGCAAAGGGTCTCCTATATAGTCAATAGACACTTGTTACTATTTAGTCTACAAACCCAATTCCAGATCCTCTGGTTTTGAACAATGCACACAATGGCTTACACAAATCTGCAATCTGATCTATGCCTTCCTTTCCTTCCTTTGTTCTGAATAATAACACGGGGACTTTTTATACTTATTAAAATCTTCAGGCACTAAACTGAGCAGATTCTGAGCTATTCTAACTCCACAATGCTGGCCTTAGACTTTTTCCCAGCCTACTTCCCTGCCACATGGACATGTGGTCCATACCCTGCCATCTTAGTCTCATTCTGGTGTCCCTCACCTGACACTCTCCCTCCCTCTCTCTCTGGGCATGGAAGTCCTGTCTTATTCTCTCCTGCCCAGCTACAGCTCTATTATTATTATTATTATTATTATTATTATTATTATTATTATTATTAAAGTCCTGTCTTATTCTCTCCTGCCCAGCTACAGCTCTATTATTATTATTATTATTATTATTATTATTATTATTATTATTATTATTATTAAAGTCCTGTCTTATTCTCTCCTGCCCAGCTACAGCTCTATTATTATTATTATTATTATTATTATTATTATTATTATTTACTTTATTCATATGAGTACACTGAAGCTATCTTCAGACACACCAGAAGAGGGCAGCAGATCCAATCACAGATGGTTGGGAGCTACTATGCGGTTGCTGAGAATTGAACTCAGGACCTCTGGAACAGTAGTCAGTGCTCTCAACCACTGAGCCATCTCTCCAGCCCCCTACAGCTCTTTATTTTAACCAATCTGAAGATGGTAGAGAACAGTGTTTTACAAAATACTGAGTCAGGTGGTGCTTCATAATAATGATAATACCAAAGTCTGGACTGCAACCAGATCTATAGGTTCAAAAATCCACAACTGAATATACCATGTACAAAAACATCCCCTGCCTTGAGCTGTGTGCTTAGCTTAACCTGAAACAACTCCTGTCTGTCATTGGTGACCTGTTCATCTTTGAAAAAATACAGGTCCAAGAATCTTCATAACTAAGTTCAGTTTAGTTTTTGGGCAGCAGGCCTAAAGAAACAATGTTGCACCAGCCTGCAGTGTTTATTTGACTTTATGGTAATGTGGTTACTTTTTATCATTTGGTTAAGAACCGTGCCTGCCAAGTTTTTCCTCTGTAAAGTTAAATGATAGTATTTCATGTTTGTTATGAGGTAGTTAGTATTTTATAGACAGATAATTCTAGACTTTTTAGATGTCCTGTTCGACAGATGCTCGGTCCCATCTCATTCTCTTACAGATGGGTTTGGATTCACACAATCATCTCCTTAACAATTGCTAAATCCTGTTTTTCTTTAAATTCTTCATTCTCTGTGAATTAGCTGGCATGGAGTAGCAAGGCAGAGCCATCCTGGATCCCCAAGTGTTTTATTTATGTTTCTACAGACTTGGGATGCTTGTTCAGTCTGCAGATTACAGTACATTATAATTTCTACTTACTTGCCTGCTCAGATTGTTCCAGTCCTAAGCTGGTTGGAGCCCTTCAGTTGCCTCCTATATCCTTTCAGCAAATCCTCATTGTTCTTCCTGTCCCAGCACAACATATACAAGGCAGAATTAACATGTGGCCAGTGTAAAAGGAAATGATAAGGAATATTGGAATACCCAGCATCAGTAACAATGGAATTTTACTCATTTGTGTGTGTGTGTGTGTGTGTGTGTGTGTGTGTGTGTGTGTTTTGAGACAGTACTGGCCTGGAGTTCATAGAGATCCTACTGCCTCTGTCTCCCAAGTGCTGGGATTAAAGGTATAAGCTACCACTGCCCTACCTGAGATTCTTTTTTTTTTTTTTTAAGATTTATTTATTTATTTCATTTATATGAATACACTGTAGCTGTTGTATTCAGACACACCAGAAGAGGGCATCAGATCCCATTACAGATGGTTGTGAGCCACCATGTGGTTGTTGGGAATTGAACTCAGGACCTCTGGAAGAGCCGTCAGTGCTCTTAACCGCTGAGCCATCTCTCCAGCCTCCTACCTGAGATTCAAAAAAAAAAAAAAAAAAAAAAAAAAAACCAAATAGAAAAAAAAATAAGTAAGAGAAAATGCTTTGTTGACAGAACTCCTGGAGAACAAGGACTTTAGGGCTTCAGTTAAATATTATAGCTATGTTAATATGACCAGCAAGAACAGGGCTATCATCATGCTGTTTGTAATCTCAACACTCAAGAGGCTGAGACAGACGAGTGGATTCCTGAGAGTTCCAGGGCAGTCTGAGCTACATAGTGACAGGGTGACTCAAATAGAAAAAGAAAAATCTAAAAGAAAAAAAAAGGAGAGAAGAGTGGAAAAAGAGAGGAAGGGAGGGAGAAAGGGAAGGAGGGAGGTGGGAGGGGAGAAGAAGGAGGGAGGGGAGAGGAGGGAGGGAGGGACAAAAGGAGGGAAGGACAGAAGGTGGCAGGGAGGGAGGAAGGAAGGAAGCAAGGAAGGAAGGAAGGAAGGAAGGAAGGAAGGAAGGAAGGAAGGAAGGAAGGACAAACTGGGTTGGGCTTACTGACAACCTGAAATGAGTGTTAGTGACATTGGGTGATCAAACTGCTGTCTAGCACTGGGGACACTCAAGCATTCCTCTGATGAGGAACCCGAGGCTTTAGTTCCCCTCCTCACTGGCAAGCCCATCTAGAGCCAGAGTTCACTGACATTCTTTTTGTTTTGTTTTGTTTTTTTGTTTTTTGTTTTTTGTTTTGAGACAGGGTTTCTCTGTGTAGCCCTGGCTGTCCTGGAACTCACTCTGTAGACCAGGCTGGCCTTGAACTCAGAAATCCGCCTGCCTCTGCCTCCCAAGTGCTGGGATTAAAGGTGTGCACCACCACCGCCCAGCAGTGGTCACTGACATTCTTTATGTAGATCAGCCCCATCTTGGGTGACTGAAAGCAGGGTAGGGTCAGAAAAGGCCCTATGGATGCTCCTCAGTGAAAGGATGTATTTTCTTGTTAAAATGGCAACTGTTCCTGAGAGAATCTTAGTATAGCACGTCAATAGCCTTTCTTCCAGGGGTCCCAGACATTCTCTTCACAAGGTTGAAAAGGGACACCTTTAGCAGAAGTGATCACTCAGCAGATGTGTGAGACTGACAGAGTGTACCTGAATCCTGAAGGTAGAAGCTGAGCATCCGCTGAGCCAGGATGACTCTGACGTAGAGGACTGTTGTCTGCGGAAAGAAAGGAATGGTGTATTAACTTCTTTTATTGGTTTTGTGACAGTATGCCTGGCAAAAGCAATGTAAGAAAGAACAGGGTGTTTTGGCTGACAGTTGGAGGAGGTGTAGCCAGCCCATCGTGGCACAGAAGACGCAGAGGCAGGAGCGTGGGAGGGCTGGTCATCTTGTGTCCAAAGTCAAGACAAGGGAATGCTGGGGCCCATCTAGCTTTCTCCCTTTTCACTCCTTATCTCGTCTCAAATCCCAGCCCATGAGATTATGAAAACTGCCTCTGACTTCCACCCTCATGCTGAGGCACATAAAGTCACAGGTAAATAAATTAATATTTTTAAAATTGCTGTGTTTAAAGGGATACAGCATGCAACTGATTTTTCCAGGAAAAGAGAAAGCAAGCCAGCACCTTACAAATCTGTTGGTCACAAGGGTCAGAGAATGAGTCTGGGGACAAGAAATTCTGCCCAAGCATGGGAAACTGCCACTCATTGCTCCATAAGCCCCCAGAGACTTCCCGTTTGAAAAGTCAGGCCGGACTGTATTTTTGAGACTTAAATAAAAGTATCTCTTCCTCTTATTTCTGTTGCCTGGTATATGTGATGTGATGTGTGTGTATGTGTGTGTGTGTGTGTGTGATGTGTATATGTATGTGTAGTGTGTCTATATCAATAGTATGTGTTTTTTTCTGTGTATTTGTATCTGTGTGGTGTGTGTGTTTGTGTGTATATGTATGTGTGGTGTGTATGTGTCTCCATGTGTATGTATGTATGTATGTATGTATGTATGTATGTATGTATGTCAGTTTCTTTGGCTGTAATGTGCCAAGTAGTCCCAATTTTAGTTGATGGCTGGCCACTGGCAAACACAGCTTCTTAATTGTTAATCTTAATGGTATTATCAGATCACACATTATATATCATTCAGGATTATATTTATATATGTGGATATTTGTAGATTACACAATAGCTAGAAGAAGGTTAAAGAGGCCTGCAGACAAGTTTAAGGAGTTGTAGGAGGCCTTCCTGGAGGCAGAGGCAGCTAATACAGACTCAAAGGCAACTCACTGCACATGGTGAGACAAGGTGTTACTGAATCCAGTTTGGAAAGTGGCCAGTGGTGACCAGAGCTGCGCTGCTTGGGATGCAAGTCCAGCCATGCCTCAGGGTTGAGTTGAGCTGCAGCAGGGAGGTACAGGACCATGGAGGCCATATTGGCTCGGGACCAGGTCCAGTTGAACAGATGGATGGATGAGCAAATGGCAGCTGAAGGATGCTGCATTGGTGCTGGGGACCAGGCTGACCTGAAGCCACAAGGACAGCTGGGAATTCTCTGGAGGCTCATTGCACACATTAGGTGGTCAGATTCAGAAGGACAGAAAGATAGGGACAATTGTGGGGACCTTAGAAGGAGTGCACGAGAAAGAAGGGATGCCTGAACTGCTGACAGAGTCAGGAATCTTCAGGCCAAATTGCTCACAAAGTGTCTGCGTTTTCCAATAGATATCTTATCGAGGGCCGTAGTTAACTGGGCTTGACTGATATATAACCTCAAGTTCCCAGTACTCTCCTCTCATTTTGAAATCTAAACCCCACCCTTCATAATTCCATCTGATAACTTTGTTTACGCAAGAACATTTCTTAACTTTTATCATTGCTGGAAACTACATCTCTGAGCAATGTGTTAAAAGCATGTGCGTGTTTATGCATGTGATATATGTATGTATGTATGTATGGTGTATGTGTGTGCATGTGTGGAAATGTGTGTGTTTGTGTGTATGTGTGTGTCGTGCCTTTTGGCAACTTTTAGACATGTACCTTAACAGCCACCCAAACCCCACTTGTAAAGAAACCTAATTTAGATTCTGATTTGCGAAGCCCACAGCACAGCTGGATATTTTTATTCTCCCCTTGAGCATTTCTCTATTAACCTTTGTGTTGAAGATCTATGTTAAAATATCATTTAATAAGCTCCAACTCTGTTTCATACAGACTCATCCCAAACATTTTTTTCTGTAGTGAAATCATCTTGGTTTTGCTTAGTGGGAGTCCCTCGCAGGAAACGGAATGCTTCAGGCTTCTGTGGAGGATGGAGCTATGCCTCTGTCCCTGACACCAATGACAAGATGACAGATCAGTGGGAGCTGTTGTTATCCCAGTATTAGGTGGCTTCCTCTTCATTTTAAAAAATAAAGATCCCCCTTTTTTAAGGTATCACAGCCTTCTTCGGGCTAGTGTTTTGGACAGGTTCTCAGGTCTATCTATATTTTTAGTTGGTTGGTTGGTTGGCTTCTATATGAAACCACTCTACTTTGCTAACTGTGCAAATGTGCTTTCAGGAATATCACTTATTGATCTTAGCTATGGGTGCTGCTAGGCAGGTGTGGTGTCTGTGTTCAGTGAGGTACAATCATCCTGTTCTGTATTTGTGCTCAAAATGGGAACCAATGGAGTGATGCAGAGCCCACAAGCCACCACTTTACACCCTCCAGAGTAACTCTGAGCTGGGTTCAACAGTTTTACAAGCTGCTGAATGTAAGCTAAGGATCCATCCTCCATGACTCTCAAGCTTGTTAATATGCCACTAGTGACCTAGCATTCTGAATATCAGGAAAATGGGGGCCTATAATTTCCTCTAAGGTCAGTGATCAGCCCCTCATCACTCATCTTTCCTGGCTCCTGTTCCACAATCAGGTTGTCAAGTCCCTCTATCTCCTTACAGAATCCAGCTGCCTTAAAGGGCCAGTGCCTCTGTTTGTAGTCAGAGTATCCTTTAGGATTAGGTGTTGACTTCCTGATTGAACTGTTTCTCAGCTTGACATTGTTCACTGTAAGGGAGGTGGTGGCTGTGTAAGAGGTGGTTGATGTCATAAGAACCATGGTAGAAAAACACAGAGTAGTCCCTACTTTGAAAAGCAGCCCTTCAGGGAGGATGATCTGACATGTGGTATCCATAACTATTAATTATTTGAAGGGGGCTGTACTGGCTGGTTTTGTGTGTCAACTTGACACGAGCTAGAGTCATCAAAGAGAAAGGAACCTCAGTTGAGGAAATGCCTCTATGAGATCCAGCTGTAAGGCATTTTCTCAATTAGTGATCCATCAGTGGGGGAGGGCCAGCCCATTTTGGATAGTGCCATCCTGGGCTGGTGATCCTGGATTCTATAGAAAAGCAGGCTGGGCAAACCAGAGGATGCAAACCAGTAAGTAGCACCCTCTGGGGTCTCTGCACCAACTTCGGCCTCCAGGTTCCAGCCTTGCTTGAATTTCTGTCCTGACCTCTTCCAGTGAGTGATGAACTATGTTCCTGAAAGTGTAACCTAAATAGATCTTTCCTCCCCAACTTGCCTTTTGGTCATGGTGCTTCCAATGCAGCAATAGAAACTGTAACTAAGACAGGGATTTATTCTTTTTTTTTTTTTTTTTTTTTTTTTTTTTTTTTTTTGAGACAGAGTTTCTCTGTGTAGCCCTGGCTGTCCTGGAACTCACTGTGTAGACCACGCTGGCCTCGAACTCAGAAATCCACCTGCCTCTGCCTCCCAAGTGCTGGGATTAAAGGCGTGCGCCACCACCGCCCCGTTACGGATTTATTCTTAACTTAGTTTTATATCTTCTACTAAACTTAAAAGTATTTTCTGGGGAAAGGAATGTAACTGAGTTTTAGGGGCAAAATCTTAAGCTCTAGGCCCCACAACTGGCCCCCAAATGTTGATGAAAATGGCCAATGAATGGTGGATAATGAAATTCCTTTAAGGAGGCCACACTGGGAAGAGAAACAGACACAGGAGTCTAGTGAAATAAATCTCCAGGGACCTGGCATGAAATTTAATTTTATGTAAAGAAAGAATCAGGGTAGAGGACCAAGGGTGTGCTAACCCAGTCATCCCAGTCTGAGTGTGGTCCAGCTGAGCATGCTTTCTGCTCTGGCTCTGCAAGGTGGCCTGAAGAAACCTCTGTCACTGCGGTTGCCATCAGCTGAGGATGTCATTCTGGTTCTCAAGAGATGGTTACTTCAGCTCCAGGGTGCAGCCTTGTCATGGTGGACAGTTATCCTCATCCAGGGTGTACTGGCTGGTTTTGCGTCTGCTTCCAATATTCCTGGGACCCCATGTGACTCAAGAGGAGCAGTTCTGGACAATGACTCACATCTGGGCCTTCAGCCAAAGGAAAGGAGGCAGACTCAAATGAAGGCAGAGATGTCAGTTTCTGTCCTTCTGTAAGCTACCTGAGGGCCTGCATGAGGAGTCAATGCTTTTCAGCAAGTTCCAGATGTCTGTTTCAGAATGGGATTAATGCATACATGTTCACTATGATATGTTTGCATATGTTACACACACCTGGGCACAGCACCCCAGTGGATATCCTCATGTTCGACAGCACAGGTGACATTTACCTATTTGTGTCCTCTATAGACATAAAAATATACAACATGGCAGGCACTTTGAGCTCAACGTTATGTTCAGGAGATTTAGTTTTTCTTATGACAGACCACTGAATATCCTGCGAGAATTCTCATTACCAAATATAGAGAAGGACCAGGACCTGGAGACATGCAGGGTGGTCACAGTTGAAGTCTGAAGGCAGACGATGCTACAGGAATCTAAAGGATAGAGGACAGGACTTCCGCAGGACATCCTGCATTGCACACACAGACCAGTAGAAAGCATATCAACGACATCCTGCATTGCACACACAGACCAGTAGAAAGCATATCAACCTTGGATATCAACAATGTTGGGGTTGAGCAATGCACTGTGAAATAACCACTAATAGGCGTTTGATTGGTTTTTACTTTGTGTCAAGTATATGAATCACAAGTCTGTAGATATTATTGAATTATAATATATAATATATATAATTATTGAATTATAATATATAATATATATAATTATTCTTTGATAAATAAGTATCTTTCTCCTGAGCAAGCTCTCGGGAGGAAAACTGCTGGGTTGTTGCCGATTTCTCTAAGCTGTACTGATTTTGGTTCTGCAGCATAGTTCATCTGTAGCGTGTAGTTTCTACTACCCCACGTTAAGCTCTGGGCAGTCCGGTGCTACCAGCCACTGCCCTGGTTCCCTCAGATATGCAGATGACGGACACACACACACACATTAGCTCATTTTTAAACCTGACTTATTTTATGTATACGAGTACATTATTGCTCTCTTCAGAGACACCAGAAGAGGGCATCAGATCCCATTACAGATGGTTGTGAGCCACCATGTGGTTGCTGGGAATTGAACTCAGGACCTCTGGAAGAGCAGGCAGTGCTCTTAACCACTGAGCCATCTCTCCAGCCCCATTAGTTGCGTTTCTAATCTCCGGCATGCTACCCCAGGCCCAGTCCCGGAAGCAGCCAATGGCCACTCCACCCAAGATCTCACATGGCAGATGGCTTTCTCTCCCTCTAAAGCATGGTGAATCCTCTTTCCTCTCCTGTGTCTACCAGCCTGCCTGGGGGAACCTGGAAGTTTTATTTCTTCTACCCAATCATTGGCTGTTTGTATCTTTATTGATCAATCAAGAACCAATTGGGGATCAGGACCTTCAGTGTTCACACACAGATTCCTAATCAAAGCATCAGAACTACTCCTTACACATATGCACATGTGTGTGGTGTTCAAGCATGTGTACACATGTTTTCATGTGTATGGGTACATGTGCAGCTCAGAGGTCGACCTTAAAAGTTTTTATCCATCGCTTTCCACTTTATTTGCTGAGGAGACTCTCCCTGAACTGGAACCTCTAAGATGCAGCCAATCTGTCAAGCCAGCTCACCCCTAGACTCACTCTAGAATCACTCTAGAATTAAAGACAGGCTGCCATGCCTACCAGGCTCTCCTCATGCTGGGCTGGGGAGATGACCTCCTGTCCTTCTTTCTGTGTGGTAAGCACCCTATCCACTGAGTCACAACCTTAGGCTCTCAGGCTACCCTAGACAATAACCTTGAACTTCAGACCCCCCCTGCCTCCATTGCCTGACTGCTAGAATTCAGGGAACACATTACTGGTGTTTTCTTTACACTCCACAGATAAGCTCTGGCACTAGTCCTCTTTTTTGTTTTTATTTTTTAAAATCCTTTTCCTAGACACCCCCCCACACACACACACCTTAATTCAGAAAGGCCAGACGCTCCACACAGCAATGCCTGTTAAGTTGTCCTTCCCAATGGCGTGTGAAGGACAGATCCTTGGGCATAGTAATCAGAGAAGCATCAGGTGATGGCTGGCTTCTAACTGGGGTTTCTCTCATTTCAGTGGCGGCCACCATATGTCTGTATACTCAGCTTCTCACATTTTCCTGTACAGTTGGCCTGTCACATCATGGCTCTAAATTCATGGATTTGATCATTGTCAGATAGAAACCATTCGCTCAAAAGACTATTACATCTGGCAGTTGGTTGGATGTGGTGGTGTATACACTTGTAATCCTAGCACCTCAAAGGTGGGGGCAGGAAGATGGGGGTTCAAGGTAAACTTCAGCTACATATTAAGTTCAAGGCCAGCTGGGGTTCCAGGAGATCTTGTCTTAAAAAAAAATGATTGCACCTGTACTGTACATGGACAGAGTTTTTTCTTGTCATTATTCCCTACATAATGAAGTATGACAACTCTTTATATGACAATTACATTATATTAGGTATTTGAAGTCATCTAGAGGTGACTTTAAAAGACACATGAGAATTGCATAGGGTATATGCAAATATTAAGTAATTTTTTTTGTTTTTTTTAAGAGTTATTTCATTTATTTTATGTGTATGAGAACACTGTAGCTCTCTTCAGACACACCAGAAACATGCATTGGATCCCTTTACAGATGGTTGTGAGCAACCATGTGGTTGCTGCGAATTGAACTCAGGGCCTCTGGAAGAGCAGCCAGTGCTCTTAACCACTGAGCCATCTCTCCAGCCCCAAGTCATTTTTCATAAGTGATTTGAACATCTAAGATTTTGATATCCTGGTAGAGAGCAAAGAATGTCCCAGAACCAATGTCTTACATTACTGAGACTCTGGAACAACCAGTCTACCCATTTATCTATCATGAAAAATATTCATTTTCCATGATAAATTGTGCTGTAATGATCAGGATAGCCACCATTTTAGTTCATGAAAATTTTCCTACATCGAGTAACATTTTAAAATTAGAAAACATCCCCCCCCCAAGCATATTATTCAGATATAGGAAAGGAGGTCTAGTGGGACTGTTGAGGGAGGGAGGAAGTAAAAAGAAAATTGACCTCTAGTCCATGGGTTCTCAAACTTTGGTCTAGGGATCTGCACTACCATTCTTATCTAGGACAGAAACGTACGTCATATGATTCTCCTGCTACCTATTGTACTCCTGGGTGAAAATCCTGATTTGTATTTTGACATCTCCATCCCAGTTCCAGGCAGTGAGATGCTAAGCTAAAATTTGGCAAGTCACGTATCTGCTCTGTTCTTACCTAAGAACTACAGACACACCTCCTTTAAAAGAACACTTGTTTTGGTAACACAATTAAGGAGTCTGTTAGCATCCCAAGGTTAAACAATTAACCTCTATAAGTAAATGTAAGTTACATTTTGAGATATGATTTGGAGCTGGACGCTGTGACCAAGCCTAGCCCTGAGGCAGAGGCAGGAAAAGTCAACATCAGTCTGGGCTTCATAGTGAGCCCCAGGTCAGCCAACCTGGACTAGGGACTGAAATCCTGTCATTTTCTAAGTCCCCAAAGCCAAGATTGTCTTGTTTCTGATTGCTAAATGCTAAATACCGTGTGCTCCTTGGCATGAGTTTATCTAGATGCACCGTGACTGTGTTCTGCAGGTATTTGCTTAAAATCATCCTGCAGCCAGAAAGAGTCTGTGTGGTCAGCCTTGGCCTCAGCAACAATAGGTGCAGCTCATGGATGATGCCATGGACCAGCAACTCATTAGGCTTACTATGGGGGTCTTTAAAGTTCTGCATGTTAGATAAGCCCCCGCCCACATTGGGACAAGAATTTAAAATGATGCTTTGGGTTCTGAAGAACTGATAACAATTTGTTCTGTTTTTAATTATGTAAAAGGAATAGAAAGCAAAATGACTGGTTCCAAGAGGAAGGGTTTTTTCTAGAGGAGCCCATTGGAAGACATCTAAGTTGTAGAAGAGTTGTTTTAGTTAAAGATGGGCTTTAAAATTTCCCTTCCTCCTCTTCTTCCTCCTCTTCCTCTTCCCCCTCTTCTTCCTTCTCCTCTTCCTTCTCCTCCTCTTCCTCTTCCTTCTCCTCCTCCTCTTCCTCATCTTCCCCCTCCTCTTCCTCCTCCTCCTCTTCTTCCTCTTCCTCCTCCACTTGATCATCACTATTGAAGCATATTCGAAAAGTATCATTTTTAAACTGTCAACCCACCTGGAATGGAGTTACTTACTGGGTCAGGCAGAGTAACTGGAGACCTCAAGGTCCTGTACTTTCTCAGCTTAATTCCAAGTGAAAAACAAATCCCTACACTTTACAATGAAGGAGAAAGCCCTGACTCATTTGACTTAGCTGCCATGACAAAGCACACCGCAGAGCCCAGCCTGGTGGAGCATGCCTGTCATCCCAGCACTCAGGAGGCTACAGAAGGGCCATCAAGTGTTCTAGGCTGGCCTGGGCTACTCAAAGACATGGCCACATAATGAAATCAAACCTTAAAGCAAACTATGTAAGAGTGTCCTTCCAAAAAGAAGCCCTAAGCACCCATCTGGGTTCACCTCCTTCTGTTAGCCCTTTCTGCCTGGATAACTTGACCAATGTAACTTTATTCAATTTTTCAGCCAACTAATCCTCTCTGAGCCAAGCTTCCTGTACCTTTTTTTGCTACTATGTAGCTTTACTAATCTGGTGTTTCTCTATGGCATTTCTGTTTGAACCTGTGCCTTCTCAAGATCTTCCCTGAGTAAAGAATAATGATTAATTGGGAATGAAGAACAAGTCCCAGACCAATTATAAAATCATAATGAGGTGTGTGTGTGTGTGTGTGTGCATGTGTGTGTGTGTGTGTCGGCGCCTGCAGCTCAGCAGAGGGAAGATGCAGGGAGGAAGCCAGAAAGCTTACACTAGTCGCCCTGTCTTGCCTGGAGGTGCTTCTGCACGTGATCCTTCTGTGTGTGCTTCTGAGTAACAGGATTAAACCCAAACTGTTTGCTTTGCTTTTGCACAACACCCAGTCTTTCCTGTCTCCCTTACAGTTGAGGGTGAGGCAAGCAGCCGCTCTCATATCTTGCTTTTTTTTTCCCCCTCGGGGTTTCTCAGGGTCAGGTGAGCTCTATCTTGTCCCTCCTTTAAGGAAAGGCCAAAGGTACTGAGTGTCCAAAGGACAGGCCTTCTCTTTCTCCATTGATTGATTGTTTTTCATTTTTTCCTTCTTTTTTTTTTTCTGGCAGTGCTGAGGATTGAATTCAGGGCCTCCTCATGCATCGTGTGTGCTAGACCACACATGCTCTGCCCCTGAGCTGTCTCTAAAAACTTTTAAACTGCATTTTTATTATGCTCTCATTTCCCCCTCCCTCTCTCTCTTTTTTAAAATCTCTATTTTATTTTCTGTTTTGCGATAGGGTCTCATTAAGTTGCCCAGGCTGGCCTTGAACTTGATATCCTCCCTGCCTTAGTCTCCAAAGTGCTGGGATAGCATGATGTATTAGGTCCCAAGTCTTTTGTTGTTGCAAATAAACAATAAACTGTACTCTCTACATTTTGAACGTGTGTTCTATATAACTAATCTCTCTCTCTCTCTCTCTCTCTCTCTCTCTCTCTCTCTCTCTCTCTCTCTCTCCTCCCTCTGTGTGGTGTGTGTGCGTGTGTGTATTTTTTCCCCTTGTTGTAGTAGGTATTGTATTGAACCCAGGGACTCGTGGGTACTAAACTGATGTATTTATAAAAAGAAAAAGAGAAAGAGAATATGTTCTGTGGGTGTGTGGTGAGGTATGGGGGAAGGGGATGTCTCAGCAGGGGGCCCATGCGAAGGCATCCCTTCCCCCTGAGGGACCAGCCACACAACGGTATATTATAGAATAGAGTTTATTCAGGGCATAGGGAGGGGACTTAAGAGGGTAATGGAGACAGAGAGGGGCAGAGAGAGAGAGAGAGAGAGAGAGAGAGAGAGAGAGAGAGGTAGAGGCCAGGGGCAGAGAGAGACAGAGAGAGAGAGAGAGAGAGAGAGAGAGAGAGAGAGAGAGAGAGAGAAGTAGAGGCCATGAGCACGTGGAGAGAAGGGGAAGAAGGGAAGGGGGGAGGGACCAGGGACAGAGGGGTCAAGAGAACAAGAGTGCAAGAAAGAGGAGGGGGCAAATAGCCCCTCTTATAGTGGGCCAGGCCTACCTGGCTGTTGCCAGGTAATTGTGGGGAGAAGCATACCTGGCTGTTGCCACATAACTGTGGGGGTGGAGTTTAGACAGAATGCTAACACTAAACAAGTGCTACAAACTGAGCTATATCTCCAGCCCGCAAAAAGAAGTCTTGAATAGTGTTCACCACATAAGGGTTCCGTGTGCAGCAGAAAGATGTCTTTAAGATGGCCCCAGGGAAGGATAGACTTGTCTAGCTTGATTAATTGCCTAGTTCCGGAGTAATTGCTTCCAAAGTGAGGGCCCAGAGCATGGTTGCTAAGGCTCCAAGTATCAACTTTGTCCTTGGCTGAAGGAAAGGGCAGGCAGGGAAGGCTGAGGCATCCTGTTTCAATAGCAGAAAACTCACAGCCTCCATTCTGGATAAGCAGGCTGGGCTGTAGCCTGATCAGAAGAAGTAACAGGTACCAGGCATCCTCTAATATAATAGCCAGTTTTGTGAAACATTCTGCTGTAGGGACTTGGAATCTGGGACTTGGGACTTGGAATGGGAGTTGGGTAAATTGGTACAAGGGCAGGCAAAAAGAAAAACAAAACAAAAACAATAGCTACATTTTGAACCTGTAAACAGTACCATTGTCAGCTCTGGACTGAACTCAGAAGCATTCTGAGAATTCTTATTTTGGGCAGTATCTGCATATCTTAATAAAGTAATATCATTAATGTTTATTCCCCACCTCCCTTCCCCAGTCTGTGGAAATCTGAACCTCCATGCTATTGGCCAGTTGGAAAGGGTAATGTAAACAGATTCAGTTGCCCTAATTAAGTTATGTATCTGTATACTGAATGCCTGTCAGGCTGCAACTATTTCAGTATTCATTCTAAGCCGAGGGCATTGCCAAAATGAAATTACTGATGCCAAAATTAACCTCTGTTGTTTAGACACAGCAGATGTAATAACCTAATATTTAACAGTGTTATTTTTGGAAAAAGGATGAAGCCAGAGATTGAACTGTTCTTTGCCCTGCACCAAAGAAGATACTGGAAAGAGAGCGAGTCACTTTACAAAATGGCTGCATTTTCTTTTCCAACGGACCTAAAGATCCAGGGGAGAGTTTCTCAGAACATTTGTTTGAGGCAGGTATGGGGAGCGTTTGGTAAGAGGGAAGAAAACTAATACATAAGCAGGAAAAACAAAACATGTAAATAATAAAAGCCAGGGGGAATGGAAGAAACTCCAGCTCAGAACAAGGCATGCCATTGGGCTGGAGTTTGGGTGCTTGGAATCTCAAGTTCCTACTAGTAGGAAGGAATCTGGGCGTTGTGCTAGTCTAGACTCTGCCAAAGGGAGACTGGGCACCGAAGGGCACTCTTTCTTCACAGGCTGGAATGGAAACTCATTTCCCACTGTAAGTCAACCCACGGGGTATAGACTCTCACTTGTGAAGTGCAGACAAATAGTGAAGGAAAATGGAAAGGCAGCCAGCCAGCAGTCAGGAGGACGCTTAAAACTGCCTACAAATGTAGATGGTGGAAAGTTGATGTGAGTGTGCACATCCTGAAAGCCCAGCTCTTGGAAGGTAGAGGCTGGAGGATGGGGGTTCAAAGCTAGCCTCTGCTACATAGTGAGTTCCAGGCTAGAATGGATTGCCTGAGCCACTGTTTTGTTTTGTTTTGACTATAAAGTCGTGAAGGAGAGCCTTTTGAGTGGTCTCTGGGTGCTTAAACC
This sequence comes from Arvicanthis niloticus, assembly GCF_011762505.2. NCBI lineage: Eukaryota > Metazoa > Chordata > Mammalia > Rodentia > Muridae > Arvicanthis > Arvicanthis niloticus. The sequence continues at coordinate 22,466,727 of NC_047665.1, read as the reverse complement.
TTTAATGTTTTTTGTTTAGATGTAGATCTGAACGTCCTTTGAGACCAGGATTCAAGCTCTTTTCTGTGAAGTCTTCAGGTCTCATCCAAATTAGACAGTACATTTCACTACCTGCACATTCTGTAACACCAGGGCAGGAGCCTGAGTATGAGGAGAGGGGGGTTCACGCCAAAGTCACTCCCCCCCCCAACCCCCCACCTCTGCCCTGTCAGATCCCTTAGGACCGGAACTCCTCCTCCTGGGAGCTCTTGTTTTGGAAACTGGTGGGGTGGGGCCAGAAAACATTACAATAGAGCTGGAATGGAGGAGGTGTGCTTTTATTTCAGATTGTGTCATTCGAGTAGAGTCTCCCGAAACAGCAACTAATAGAACCGAGGCTGTTTTAGATCCCCTGGGTTGTTAACCTGGCACACGGAGGAGAGTAGGCAAAGAAGCAGACGAGAGAGGTCGTGGAGGAAGGCAGGAAGCCCTTCGCACGCCTAGCCCGGCTCATCCCATCCACTTATGGTTTTACTGTGCTGATTGTAACAAGAGGAGAAAGAACTAGGAGAAACTCCTGAAGGAAAGGAACGAAAGAGGAGGTGAGAAACTCAACTGAAAAAGAGGTAGCCGGGAGAGTAAAAGCCTGCAGATGCAAACCGGGAGGCCAGAAGAGGAGGAAAAGGCTGGGCTTCGGCAACCTGCTGCTAGGATTTAGACAAAGGAGGTTTGAGAGAGGCGGGATCAGATTCTAATATCAGCTCGAGGAGGGAGCTAGCTGTACTCCGGGAGATGGAACGGCCGGAATTCACGGTGACTGGAGCCTGCACCACAGCGAGAGCTCCCAGGAAAAAGTAAGTCCAGGGAGGGGTTTGCTGAGCTTGACAGGACTCTGACATCGAGACTCTCTTTGAGGCATGCCTCGGTCCATGCGTTACTTCTTCATAGTGTCTGTGACTACTGTCATCGTTTTTATTGTGCTCTACGTGTTAAGTTTTGGGGGAGATCAAAGCTACCAGAAGCTGAACATCTCAGACTCTGTGATACTGGCTCAGGTATGTACATCCTTCATCAACGGGAAAAGCCCATTCCTGTGGAGAAACAAACTAATGATTCACGAGAAGCCTTCTTGCACAGAATATGTGACCCAAAGCCACTATATCACAGCCCCTTTATCTCAGGAAGAGGTTGAATTTCCTTTGGCATATGTCATGGTCATCCATCACAATTTTGACACCTTTGCAAGGCTCTTCAGGGCTATCTTCATGCCTCAAAATATCTACTGTGTTCACGTGGATGAAAAGGCAACAGCTGAATTCAAAGGGGCTGTGGAACAGTTAGTGAGCTGCTTCCCCAATGTCTTTCTGGCTTCTAAGATGGAGCCAGTGGTCTATGGTGGAATCTCCCGGCTCCATGCAGACCTGAACTGCATCAAAGATCTGTCTACCTCCAAGGTTCCCTGGAAGTACGCCATCAACACCTGTGGACAAGACTTTCCCCTGAGAACCAACAAGGAGATAGTTCAGTACCTGAAAGGACTCAAGGGGGAGAATCTCACTCCGGGGGTGCTGCCTCCAGCTCACGCAATAGGAAGGACCAGGTACGTCCACCGGGAGCACCTAAGCAAAGAGCTTTCCTATGTGATCAGAACTACGGCTCTGAAGCCTCTGCCTCCCCACAACCTCACCATTTATTTTGGCTCCGCCTATGTTGCTCTGTCGAGAGAGTTTGCTAACTTTGTTCTCCATGACCCGCGGGCGGTTGATTTGCTCCGTTGGTCCAAAGATACCTTCAGTCCCGATGAACATTTCTGGGTGACGCTCAATAGGATTCCAGGTATGTGAAAGTCCATGTTTCGTGCAAAGGAGAGGCCCACAGATCTCTTTATCCACAGGTGATACATTTCAGGGTTCAACCTATCCTGGATGGAAAATATTCGGGGAAACAAAGAAACAAACAATGTGCCTGTATTGAGTGTGTGTAAACTTTCTTGTGATTAAAAAAAAAAATACAGTTTAACAATTATCACATGGTATTTACAGAGTTAGGTGTTACAAGTCATGCAGAGAATATGTCAGTGTACAGAAGGGTGTGCATAAATTATATGAAATATAATCAATGGTTACACCACTTGATGTAAAGAACTCACTTATCTGCAGGTTTTCCTCGCCTAGAGATGCAAACTGCCAGCTTAGACTCCTCATCCTGTACTTTCTGAATGCACATGATGCTCTTTGTAGGACCACTCCCAAGCAGTGCCCGTGCACCACCGAAGCTTATGTCTGTCACAGACATCTCTTAGACCTGTGTTTAGCTCATCCTAGAAGTTTTCTTCTCCACTGATTTGTCAGATTTCCTCTTAGCCCAAGATCTTTGTCAGGGCCACTGCCCTCTTGCCTACTTCTAGAATACTGGTTCTCAACGGCCAGACCTCAGCTCTCAGAGGAGAGCTACCCTGACCCTCTCCACTGCCTGCCCATGCCCCACCCGCAGTCATGGACCAGACCACTGCCCAGTCTTCCTTTCAAAGAGGCACAATGTAGAGTGAGCATACGTACTGATGTGCATGGATTTGCTGCTGGTCTTTCCTGTGGGGGCTCCATAAAGTTGACGTCATGTGCTGTCTCGATGACAGCTGTGTCCTCGGGGATTATATTACACAGTAACTGTTCAGCAGGTTTGTGTTAGATGGAAGAGTGTGGAAAAGCAAGTGTTGAGTGGATGAAGGGCAAAACATGGGACTTTACTATGTGTGGGGTCACAGCTGTGGAAAACCCAGAATGCTGAGAGGTATTTGAATTCATGCAAGTATCATTACATTGTGTCACACACACATATACAAACACATATAACATACACATATATATAACACACACATGTAACACAGACACACACAAACCTATAACCTACACATATGTATATAACACAAACCCAGGTGATATACACGTAACACAGACGCACATGTAACACACATGTAACACAAGACACACATGTGATACACACATATAACACACACATGTGTGTGCCTATGTGTTACATATACAACATATATGTAACGTATGTGTTACATATATAACACACAGACACACACATATAGTACACATGCACACGTAACACATACACACACATCTTGGGACTGGAGAGATGGCTCAGCAATTAAGAGCCCATACTGTTCTTCCAGACAACCAGAGTTCAATTCCCGGCACCCATACAGGGTCTCTTACAACCATCTGCAACTCCAGCTCCAGACTCTGACTCTGGCCTCCATAGCTACCTACAAACCAGTGCAAGTATTTGTACAACAGACATACTCACTCACACACACATAATTAAAAAAATACATTTTATTTAAAAAGTTATCTTTTACTTCATATAAGTGAGATTCCAACACAAATCCCCCCCTTTTATTTATCAAAATGTTTTACCTTTAGCAACTGACTAGATAGATTATTTTTATTACAGTTGTATTTATTTCGTGTAGGGGAGTGCAGAGTATACCACCCCAGAGATGTAGATGTCATGTTGTCATGCTCTGTACCCCAAGAAACCAAGTTTGGTCGCTTGCTTTCAATAAGCCAATGAGTACAGACACCTTAACAGTGAAAGGCACAAAGCGATTTCTCTGCTATGATCACAGTGGAAAGAGGGACCTCAGGGTGTCACTAGCTGTGTTTAACTTCTTAGGGTATGTTCTGTGACCCCAAGTTTGGTAATGAAGACAGCTTTTGGGAGTTGGCTTGCCCCTTTCGCCACATGGGTTCTGGGAAACAAACTTTTTTTGTCAGTCTTGGCAGCAGGTGCTGTGACCTGCTTAGCCACCTCACTGGTCCTGAGTCATGCTCCTCAAAAACATATATAAAATGTCACGGCCTTTCTTTGGAAGGCAGCAGATTGCTTTGCTCTCAGTGAAAAAGACAAAGTGGACTGCTAATGAACTAGACAGCACTGTTAAGCAGACAGAAAAAGCAATCATTGTTCTGCCACTGGGGGAGCGCCAAGTTAGGATGCTGGTAAATGCTCTGGGGCAGCAGAGCCGGGCTCGCTGGGCAATAACACACTCATGTTCTGGAAAATAGCAGGAGGCTTGGTCTCTGAATCCCAGTGGCGCTGGCAGAGCCACCTAACTGAAAACAGAGCTCGCTCTCTCATCCTCTCACCCCTGAGCTGCTGTTTCTATTATTGGCAAGTAATTTGGGGAACATTAAGCGCTTAGAGGCCGATTTTCATGTTTAAATATGTATTCCCTTTCTATTTCCAGCATTATCTTAAAATTCGTGAGAGTTGGAGTCTAGCCATGAGCACCTTGGGTGTGATACTGAGTGTGATAAGGTCATGATGTAACTTTGCCAAAGTATGGTTTGTGGCTTTAAAAATAATAATAATAATAACAAAGAAAAAGATGGCCAGGGATGGTGGCACATGCCTGTAATCTCAGCACTCAAGAGAGGAGCGAGAATTTGAATTCAAGGACAGCCAGCTTAGCCTTCAGGGTCCTGCCTCAGAAACAAGGAAATGAGGGAGGGAGCCAGATATGGGATTAGGTTTTGGTTTATGTTAAATATATCTGATTACTTCAGCCAGGGGCGATCAGTTTGGTCCATGTCAAATCAGTACCAAAAAATCAAAGACAGAAGAACCTCCCTTTCCCCTCAGCCCCCTTCCTCTTTCCCACCAATCTATAAACAAAATGAGAGATAAAGAATGACCAGCATGTGATGAGGGTAGAGAGATGGCTCAGCAGTTAAGAGCACTGACTGCTCTTCCAGAGGTCCTGAGTTCAATACCCTCTTCTGGTGTGTCTGAGGACAGTGACAATGTACTCACATTCAAAAAATAAAGAAAAAAAAAAAGGGAATGAATGACCAGTATCACTAGGAGGGTGACATCTCCATGCCATCCCAGTGCAGGGATGCCAGAGCAAGAGAGTTCCTTGAACTCAGAAATTTAGGGCTACTAGATAGACACCATTGTTAAAATAAAATAACTAACTTTTTGGCTGCAGGGGGTGGGTATGCTAGTGTCTGCCTTCTCGCAGCAACAGTATAACCTTGAGGAAAGTTTGGAAATTCATTCGTCTCTAGCTGCAAAACTGAGAGGTCCAGGCAGGAAGAGTCCACTCGTTCCTACATGTGCCACCCTTTGTAGAAGACACAGTGCCCAGAATGTCATCAGATCTCCCACACAGCACCTGTAGCAGTGGGAGTGGCCGTGCTCAGAGGCTGGGGCCTGTTAGCATCATCAATAGGGCTCCATCTCCTGCAGGAGCTGAGGGAGAGGGTTTCTCAGCTGAGCGGCTCCCTGTGGAGGAAGGTGAGGGTAGCCCCTGCCAGTGGCCTGTCTACTCAGTGACCCGACCTGCGGGCCCTAGGTTATTCGTGAGGGACGAGGAGGATTGCAACCTGGAAGAACGGGCGAGAGAGAGAATGGACTCAAGGAAGCAGATGCTTGTCAAGAGTCATATATTTGGGCACCAAGTGCTTATTTATAATACATTTCGCAAAGGGAGGGGTAAGAGGGATCCAGGTGATGGGAAAGTACAGAATCTTCTCGGCCTGTGCCCTGAAACAATGGCGGTCCAACTGCCTACTTCAAAAGATACGGTACACTGCTTTACATCTAAAAATCTATTTGTAACTATCAAGCAGAACCTTGTGGTTGCTAGGGAGATGAAGCTGCAGGGGACATTGTGCAGGTGGGGAGAAGTAGGAGGTGAGGGTAAGAGGCAAGGGTCCTGGCTTCTGACATCTCCCCCTTCTCTGTTTAGATGGAGAGGGCATCCTGTGATCAATCCCAACTACATGAGTTTAGAATTTGGAGGTCAAATTGTGGGGGGGTCTTAGACGAGTTCATAATCCCAAGACATTAATGTGAGACGAGTCACATTGATGGTCGAAGGCTTTAGGCTATCGACAATGGGCAACATCAAGGGACCCCGAGGTGGGTGAAAGGAGGGTGAGGACCCTGTCTTAGGCTATGTAGGCTGCACCCACTCCCAGCACCACGCACTCCTTTCCGGCTGCATTGGGTGGGCCCCTGGGAAGTGGACCTACAATAATCCCGTCATTGGGCTAACTCACAGCCATCCTAATCCCTGTGTGAATGTCTAGGTTATCAGCCATTTGTCATTTGGGGTGTAATATTGTCATAATGGAAGACTCCCCGATATTAGAGGACCACATCAAAGGCAGGCCTTAGTTTAGAAAAAAGCCAATTTTTGTCGGGATGATCAAGAGGCCAGGCTCCCTAGCGAGAGAAACGAGGGGCGAGCCAGGCATGCCAGGAACTTTTCTTGAGGGTGTGGAAATCTAGGGGTCGGCCATAGGGGGAGGCAGGGGGGCTGGCAGCTGCGCCTGTCTCCGGCAGAGTCACTTCTGGATCTCCCTTAGTCTTCAGTTGATGGTAATGAACTTCAACCGGCTTCTTAATGGCAGCATCAATCTGGTTCTTAACAAAACTTGTGAGACGGTTAAAGGCCCAAGGGCCAAAAGACAAAAGCAATAAAATACCAACAAAAGGTCCTAGTAAACTAGGCAATAGGGTAGTAAGCCAAGGTGAAGTAGAGAACCAATTTTGATACCATGATTCTTGTTGTTCTCTGGCTCTTTTTCTTTCCTCTAAACTCTTTTTGACCTTGTCCAGGCTATTTTGGACAAGGCCTGTCTTATCAGAGTAAAAGCAACATTCTTCTCTGAGGGCTACGCAGAGACCCCCTTCCTTAAGGAAGACAAGGTCAAGTCCTCTCCTGTTCTGTAACACCACCTCGGAAAGAGAAGCCACAGAGTCTTTAAGGTCTTGTATTCCTTCTCTCAAATTATTTAAATCTTTATCAGTGAAAGACTGAAGAGGGGCATAATGATTATTGGAGGTGACTAGAGAAGCAATGCCCGTTCCTGCGCCAACAGTGCTGATTCTTAATATGACAGACAACGTAAGGGCTGTCAGAGGCTCTCGTTTGGTCCTAAGAGAAGGACCTTGATCTAGAATGTTAAGAAAAGACTCTGAGTCATGAATAAGAACATGAGAAAGAATGGTAACAACTACACAATAATCTCTGGTCCTTAAAAATTCAAAATTGGAAATATATAATGTCAATCCAGTGGCACAGGCAAAATAGGTACCATTGGATGCAATGGTATATAAAAAGGTATTATTTAAAATCAATATCTGATTGCAAATAGGGACCAAATCTTGGGGGGGGGAAGCATAGAGGGCCCCAAAAGGCAAAGGCCCATGCCCGAAATGGAACCAAAAGTGAGACCTCCCTCAGGTGAAGTGGCCCATAATAACAAATTGCTATTATCAGAAAAGAAGAAAGGGGTAAAAACAGCTACTCCCTCATAAAAAGGGGAGTAGGTGAAAAACAAATCCAACATTCTCGATATTGATATTCACTGGTATTATGAATAGCTTCAAGGGAGGCATTTGCCAAAGAAATAATAAGGTCAGCAGAATTGGGAGGACCCGCAGGTATAGTGGGCTGGAATAAGGCAACCTGGGGGGAGGTGGGGAGAGATAAAATGGCTGGAGCAATAGTTCCAGGCCTGGTGACGGGCTTGGCCAGTGGCCGAGGGTGCTGTAGGGCAGGATTAGGGCCCACAGCAGCAACATTTTTATTAGGGATACTCTTAAGGAGCTTAATTCTAAAAATGAGTCCCGGGTCTGAGCAGGTGAGTGAAAAGGTAGAGCATTCTCTTAGACGTAGACCCATTCATACCCTTGGCCTGTCCAGTCTTTACTCTTTCCTACATCCGTAAAGGATATAAGAAGAGGGACACACCATTTGAATGTACACCAGGATTTAAATGGTTGGGCGGTCTTAATTCCTAGTTTATCCTGTAAATATGTATGTAGAAACTTTCTCCTTAAAGTGATATAATCCCAGGAAGAATGGGGTCTCCAATATGCATCTCCTGTGGTTTCACAGCCCCAAGATGCACAATAATAATCAGAGCTATAGCCACATTTATAATTTTGAGAGCGACCATGGTGAGTAGGCCCAGGGCATACATAAAGGCCAGATGGATCATTGGCCAAGGAGATTCTCCTATCAAAGGAATTACATCCTATAAGGTGGCCATCATAATTGGGGTTAGGTGCATCAACAGGCTGACGTTGGGGCTAATAATGAGAGGGGGTCCCCCAATCTGCACTGGCTCCCAGGGCAAGAGCACAAAGATCTACCTCCAAAGAGGGCCATGAAGGCTGGGTTCCAAGTGAAGAGCTGGAATTAACAATGTCTCCCGCTTGATTTATTATGACCCAAGTAAAGTTATAAATCTGATATGGGAAGTGTTGGGATTTAATACTCACAGTTGGATAAATCTGAAGTATGAGCAGGAGGAGTAGGAGAAATAAGGCGACTGGATGCATCTTTCTGAAAGGAAGCACAGTTAAGAACCATTCTCAGGGGGTATCCCTGGGGTAGAGTTAGCCAACTTTACCAGTCTTTCTGGTAGCCATCTGGCGTTTTGTTCCTTTGAATCATATATGCACGTGTGTCCCTTCCCCCAGATAAGGACTGGGTCAGGACCATTCCACTTATATGTCAACGGATCTTTCCACATGACTTTGGCATAGGAGTCTGCTGTAGTAGGATGCCAGAACCTATCTGCTGCAGACTTTCCTTTTTCATCAAGGGTCAAAAAATTGAGAACAAATAGTGCATGATTTAACAAAATTTTATGATTCCCCTTTTGTGGGTATAAAATGCCCCCTGAATGTTGTAATTTTAAGAGCATGTTCTTTAAGGTCTGATGTGCCCTTTCTACAATGCCTTGTCCTTGGGGGTTATATGGAATACCAGTGACATGTTTAATATTAAGCTGGGCACAGAACTGTTTAAAGGAGATGCTGGTATACCCAGGGCCATTATCAGTCTTAAGTATCTTAGGTATGGGCATAAAGGCAAGGCAAGAAATCATATGACTAATAACATTTTTGGAAGCCTCACCAGATTGTAGTGAGGCACAAAGAAAACCACTAAAGGTATCAATAGAAACATGTATATATTTAAGCTTACCAAAAGGGGCAAAATGAATAACATCCATTTGCCATATCTCTCCTGGGGTAAGGCCACGAGGGTTAACCCCTAAATGTAGTTCAGGTAGGAGGGTGAGACATCCCTGGCACTGACGCACTATCTGGCGTGCCTGTTCTCTGGTAATAGAGAACATCTGTCGGAGGGTCTGGGCATTTAGATGATGCAATTGGTGGGCTTTTTGTGCCTGTTGTACAGGATCAGAAGGCAAGGCCAAGGTCGCCAAGACAAGTGGAGACTCTCGGGTGGCCCTATCAACAAGGTCATTTCCCTCACTTAAGGGTCCAGGAAGACCAGAGTGGGCACGTATGTGACCCACAAAGAACGAATGGGACCTAGCCAAAATTATTTCTTGAAGCTCAGAAAAGAGGGGGGAAGCGTGGGTAGACGGTCTTATAAAGGGAACGATCTCTAACAAAGGCACTGATTGAGCTACATATGCACTGTCAGTAAAAAGATTAAAGGCACAATCTGGGAAGGTCTTAAAGACTTGAATAACAGCAACCAATTCTACCAACTGTGCTGAGGAGAATTTGGTCTGAAACTTAGAGACCTGTCCACATGTATTAAAGGCTGCAACCCCAGAGGAGGATCCATCTGTAAAAATCAGTGGTGCTTGAGGAATGGGAATGTTCTTAGTCACTTTAGGGAAAATCACCGCTTGGTGTTCAAGGAACTGTACAAGTTTGTCAGAGGGATAGTGGTTATCTATCTTTCCCTGAAATGAAATACAGTTAATAGCCCAATCATCTGAGGTCTGATGCCGAACTTGAGCGGCATCATAGGGAACGCTGACAAGGTCAGGATCTTTATCAAAAAGCTTCAGGGAGGTCTCTCTTCCCATCCTTATGATCTGTGCCACCAAGGAGGGATAAACAGGTAGCACTTTAGAAGGGGTGGCAGGCAAATGAAGCCAATATAAAGGTTTAGTCTGCCACAATAATCCCATGGGGGTAAACACGGTGGGAAGAACCAATAGCCACAAGGGGGAGGTTGGAGAATAATAGGTAACAGTTTGTTGTTGAATGGCTTTCTCTAGGAGCTTAAGGGCAGAGGTGGCCTCAGGGGTTAAGGCTCCAGGGGAGGAGGGGTCAGAATCTCCTCGAAGAATATCAAATAGAGGCTTAAGTTCTCCAGTTGTTAATTTTAAATAAGGGCGCAGCCAATTTATGTCTCCCAAGAGGCGTTGAAAATCATTAAGTGTTTGTAAGGAATCTTTTCTAAGTTCAATTTTTTGAGAGAGAACCTTAGAGGGATGAAGCTCAAAACCCAAGAATAAATGTGGGGGCTGTAGCTGGACCTTCTGGGGGCAATCTGCAGCCCGAGGTCTTGGAGGGCAGTTACCAACTCCTGGCCCATCCTGAGCAAGGAGATCTCATCAGGGCTAGCCAGAAGAATGTCATCCATATAATGGACAATATATAACTCAGGGTATTTAATGCGAAAAGGATCGATGGCCTGAGCCACGAACTTTTGGCAAAGGGTGGGACTATTGGCCATGCCTTGAGGTAGGACTCTCCACTGAAATCGTGGAGATGGCCCAATGCAATTAACAACGGGAAGGCTAAAGGTAAAACGTTTGCAATCCTCTGGGTGTAAGGGGATGCAGAAAAAGCAATCTTTCAAATCAATAACCATCTTGTTGTAACCCTTAGGTATTGCCACGGGGGAGGGGAGGCCAGGCTGAAGGGCTCCCATTGAAACCATAGTCTTATTAATTTCTCTGAGGTCCTGGAGCAGTCTCCATCTGCCCCCCTTTTTTTTTGTATAACAAAAATGGGTGTATTCCAAGGGGAAGTGGAGGGAACAATGTGGCCAGCATCTAATTGTTCCTGCACCAACTGCATGGCCGCGGAAAGTTTGTGTTGAGGGAGGGACTATTGGTCGACCCAGACAGGGGAATCTTATCTGCCAGGTGATCTTATCTGCCTGGCGTGCAGGAGGAGCAATGGTCCTTAGGAAAAATTTGAATCATAACCTAGTCCTGAGCGTGAGGTCTTAGGTGTAATTGCAATTGGGGTGGGGATCCCTTGGTTGCTTTTGCCCAAGCCTTGTCCAGGAATGAACCCCTGGTCCAGCATCTGGTGGGTAACAATTGCAGAGGGGCTAAACATAAGAACTCCCATTTGACTCAATATATCTCGACCCCATAAGTTTATAGGGAGGCCAGGTACAATGAATGGTCTAACATGTCCAGTATTGCCCTCAGGATCCTCCCAAGTGAGCAATTGGGAGCTTTGAAGGGTGTTGTTGGACTGGCCAATGCCCTGAAGGTGAGTTAAAGAAGGCTGGCAGGGCCAAGAGGAGGGCCAAGAGGCCTGTGAAATAACTGTGGAGTCGGCTCCTGAGTCAAGAATGCCCTCAAAGGTTCTGCCATTAAGTTTAAGTTTTAATTGTGGGTGCTCTTGTGAAAGTTTTTGGACCCAATAGACATCAGAGGACCCCAGGGTGGAAGCACCCCGGGACAGGCCCAAGGAGGGTGTGGAGGTGTCTAATGGAAGGGGAAGGGCCTGTGCAAGTCGCTGCCCCTGGCGAATGTGAAGGGGTCCTCTGGAGCTAGTGGCCAATATTTTAATTTCTCCAGAGTAATCGTTATCAACGATTGAAGGAAAGATGGTAATGCCTTGGAGTGTGGCAGAAGCTCTGCCCAGAATAAGATAATAAGTCTGGGGTGGGGGAGGCCCAAAGACACCAGTAGAGATTATCTGAACTCCTTCTCCAGCTTCTAATATTGTATTGGAGGAGGCACAGAGGTCCAATCCTGCACTCCCTGGGGTAGCCCTACAAAGGGCTGAGGCTGTTTTGGGAGCTGTTGATGGAAGGTTTGATGTGGCCCTGCCTGGCTGTTCCCCGAGGCCTGCTGCGGATATGGGTACAGCCCGGCGCGAAATCTACACCCTCTCCCCTGGATTTTCAAGGGCCGGCGAGAGCTCACTGGACGCTGCCGGAACCGCGACGATTTCCAAGGCTCGGGTCACAAAGAGGAAGAAGGAGCTGCAGGCGTGTGAACGCCGAGTACTAGACCAGGAAGAGGGAGGGAGCGGCGGAATCTGTGAGGAGCTAGAATCAGGAGCTGCGGGGGTCTGGGGAGGGATACCTTGAGAGCGAGTGACAGGGAAAACCAAACATTGAGAGCCCTGCGCAGGGGAGGAGGAAGAACAAAGGGTTAAGAGCTGTGAAATTTGCTCCTGAAGTTGGAGGATCTCTGCCAAGTCATGAACCTGGGAAGAAAGGCGATTTTTCGTGTCAGAGAGAGAAACAGGCAGGGTAGCAGGGAAAGGCAAAACCGCAGAAGTAGGGAGCGATGTGGAGACTGAGGGAACTGGCATTAGCGTGGGAACGGCAGTAATGGCAGGATTCAGAGGCTGTAAATCAGAAGCGGCAGTTGCGGCTGGAGTGGCAGGGGCAGGGCACGCTGAAGCTGCGGCCGAAGGGGCGGGGGCAGGGACAAAGCAAGTCGGGCGGGGAGAGGGCAAATGCCGTGCAGCAATGGTAACAGCGGCGGGAGATGGAGGCAGGGGTGGCGGGGAACTCCAAGAAGCTGAGGAAGACGAACACAGAGTGTGCGTGTGTGTGTGTGTGTGGGGGGCTTCCGAAGAACAGGATTACAGTAGGAAGTTTGAGAATGAGGGATGTAAGGATCGCCAGTGGCTAAAGGCACATATTGTGGGGGCAAAGGAGCCGTGGGCGCAGAACTACGACAAGGGCGCACAGGCAAGGCTGGGGGAGAAGAATCCAAAGCCGACAAATCAGGCTAAATATGAGGAGAATCAGATGAGGAGGAAAGCTAGACTCATGAGGCATATCAATAAGTGTAAAAGGAACAGAGGCCTGAGATGGCGGGCGGGAGGAACCAGCGGAGCCAGGGCACGATTGTGATAAGCAGTATTCTGCGACCAACAAGAGCTGGCGCTTACCCGAATCTTTGTCTGCATCCTCAATAATGTCCCTAATAATACCCCAGAATGAAAAAATTGTTGGATTAACTGCACCATCACCTTCACATTTAATTTTTTCATTTAGTTCACGACCCACTTTTTGCCACTTCTTAGGGTGTATGATAGGACCGTCAAGCATAAACCAAGGACACTGTTCATCAATAAACACAAAGAAATCAATAAGATCTTTTTTCTTAACCCTAATTCCTTTCTCTCTGAGACTTTGTTTGAGGTCCTTTATAAAGGATGCCTCCTTCGACAATGAATGGCCCATTCTTATGGGACGGAATGAAACTTACCCCGAGGACAACAGGTCATGGCAATGATCCTGTCTCACTCAATATAACGTGGGTACGCCTTCTGCCAAAGCTCCATCCGGAGGAATCCGTGCCTCGAGCCCCAACGTTTGGGCGCCACCTGACCCGACCTGTGGGGCCCTAGGTTATTCGTGAGGGACGAGGAGGATTGCAACCTGGAAGAACGGGCGAGAGAGAGAATGGACTCAAGGAAGCAGATGCTTGTCAAGAGTCATATATTTGGGCACCAAGTGCTTATTTATAATACATTTTCAAAGGGAGGGGTAAGAGGGATCCAGGTGATAATACATTTTTCAAAGGGAGGGGTAAGAGGGATCCAGGTGATGGGAAAGTACAGAATCTTCTCGGCCTGTGCCCTGAAACAATGGCGGTCCAACTGCCTACTTCAAAAGATACGGTTCACTGCTTTACATCTAAAAATCTATTTGTAACTATCAAGCAGAACCTTGTGGTTGCTAGGGAGATGAAGCTGCAGGAGACATTGTGCAGGTGGGGAGAAGTAGGAGGTGAGGGTAAGAGGCAAGGGTCCTGGCTTCTGACAACTCAGAATGGAACAAACTGCAGGATAATAGGACACTTCCTGGGGTTCTGCCTTCTTCCTTTCTTGGACAGTTGGGAGCATCCTGGTTTGGAGAGAAAGGAAATCCTGTTTCTTAGGCGGGGCCTTCCCAAATTGCAAGTGAATTAGAGAACAAGCCATTAAAAGAACTTTCCAATCTTCAAATCAATATAAAATGTAATCCTGTGCTTGGCTAATTCCAGCATTTGACAATGGAGTGATCTTTGTACTTTAAAATTCAGGGAGTGTATCTGATTCTCTTCTCCCAAATAGCTTTTAATCCCATTAGCTAGCTCACTGTCACCTTTTAAAGGGGAAGCTCCCAATGCCAAGACTTTATGTCCATGTCCGAAGCATGTTATTTCTTCCTTGAAAGTCACTACTTGCTTGTCTCCTGAAGACTGCAAGGTGTTTGTGTTGGAAAGACCCTGTCCAAATGTATCACTTCCCCAAAACATTCCCAAGAGAAATATGACTGAGTAGTTTAGTGGCATCTGATATGGTGTCAGAAAACGAAGTATGAATCATTTAAGAGGCTGAAAGGCTACTACAGAGACAGCCCTGTGTCACATGACATCACACCTCTCTTGTTTTCTTGATCCTTCAGTTGTAATTTTACAGAGAGAATAGCTCATTTCTTTGGGTTTTTTTTTTTTGTTTGTTTGTTTGCTTGTTTTGTTTTGTTTTGTCACTGCAGTAGAAATGGTGTGTGGGCAGGGATGTAGCTCAGTGGTATGGCACGTGTCAGGTACATACTGGATGGCCTCCATCCTTAATACAGAGAAACAAAACAAAAAGTGAAAACAACTGAAGGGAATCGCTCAAAGTTAGCCATACTCTGTGATCTCACCTTAGAAAACTGAGGAACTGCAGATGGGGAGGCAGAGCTTGAGGCCAGCCTGGTCTACAGAGTGAGTTCCAGGACAGCTCTGGCTACACAGAGAAACCCTGTCTTAAAACAAAACAAAACAAAACAAATAACCAGAAATTAAGAACTAGGAAAGAACAGCTCGAGTCAGAATGAGAAAGTGTAAGGAATGAAGGGTAAAATTGAGATGCTACTTTAAGCTAAGAGACCGGAAGTGTAGCTTAGTGGTAGGACCCTTGCCTGGCAGATAGGCTTTAAGCCAAAGATGGGGGAGGGGAGGAGAGAGAGAAAGAAGGGGAGACAGGTGGAGAGGGATGAAGAGAAGAGGCAGAAGAGGAGGAGGGAGAGAAGGAGGGGAATTGGAAGGAGGGAGCAGAGAGGGTTATGGAAGGGAGGGGCAGAAGGGGAAAGGAGGGTGTGGTGAGGGGGCGGAGAGGAGCGTTCGGAGGGAGGGGGCAGGGATTGGAAACTAGTTGGTAAAGGAAAAAGGAAGAAGAGAGGAGTGATAAGATGCCTGGGAATCCCAAAGAGGTCCAAGGGGCCCCAGTCTCAGGCCGTCTTCAGAAAGCCAGGGAGCATGCCTGCCATTCTGAGGTGGCTCTCAGAATGCAAGTGGGGGAGCCGACCTTGTCCCTTCTGGCAGCCTTCTCAGAGGAGGCCCACTGGGATCCCAGGTTGCTGACACTAGGGAGTTTCAGGTGTGGTGACATCAGCTGCCTTGACATCCTTCACTTGCTGTGCGCTCTGGCTCTGTTACCGGCTTTTCTGTCCTGTTTTTGTTTGCCTGCCCAAGAAAGAGCTCTAGAGGCCATGTAGCTCTATATGACCAAGTGGCACTGTATGACCATGGAGTGTTGTGTTGTGTTGTGCTTTGTTGAATTTGGGGGTGGAGCTGGAAAGGAAGCCCGGCATGCTTTCCCGTGGAAGCTCCCCACCCTCAAGCTCTCCTGAAGATTTCTGGCTCAAGTCTTGTGAAACCCATCTATGGAAGTGTTGGCTGCTCTAGTTTTTCCACAGACTGCTGGGAGAGCTAAATTGTCTTTTCTCCCTTCAGGGCAGGTCTGATTCTAAAACAAAACAAAAGAAAAAGTGAAGTTACTTTGGCTTCTACAGCCTCCCCTCCTCAAGCCGTCTTACTTGTTCTTAGGAGTCTTTGCTCATTTGCATGTCCAACCTTTGTCTGCCATGATTGTTGTCACACCAATGTTTTCATTTGCTTCTTTTTTGTCCCATTTGTGGGTGTGTGTCACACACACACTGTACACACACACACACATACACATACATATACATATATATACATACATATATATACATACATATACATATATATACATACATATACATATATATTTCAATCCTGTTTTGTCAAACTATCTCCACTTTAGAAGAGATCACATGATCCCATTGCCTCCTCATATTTTAAATTCTAAAAATAGCGTATTTCCTACTTTTGATTTATCTTGCTAGTTTAACGGTGACACATTCTTTGGGAGAGCGTGTTAACATTTTAGGTTGCAAGTGCCAGGAGCTCAGCTCAAAGTAGCTTAAATAAATCCCAGGGCTTACCTCATGAAGGTCATGCCAAGGGTCTGGCTTGTCTTCCACATCAAGTGGGCTCAAGGGGTAAAACAGAGTGTTCAGTATCTTTCTTACAGAGCCTCTTTCCATGAGACCAGCCAGCCCTCCATATTTGTCCAAATCTGAGGGGAAAGGTATAGGGTCTGGGACTTTAATGGCTAGAACCAGACATGTCATGGGCAACATGGATGTGCTCGTCTCCTGGTCTCTGTCTTGCTATGTCTGAGCTTCCCTTGGGCAGATTTTCTTCACACAGTGTCAGACAGGCCAGAAATAGCTCCAGCTTTTCTTGTTTGGCTTTCCTGGGAGGAAGGGAAGAGCATTTCCTGACATCCTAGGAGCAGGTCAAGGAGGACCTCATATTGGTTCTGCTCCATCCGTATTCCCATCAGTAATAAAGCCACGGACTGAAAAGGGCTGGCATAGCTTTCTTGGGTTGTTGTCCCACCCTGAAACAAAAGGCAGTGTGGCAGGGTGGCAGACAGAAGCATACTCGTGTGGTAGGATGTCTCCTTGTCCTTCATGGTATGAGAGGGAAACCAGTTACGAGGCTTTAACAACCTCAGAAATTAGAACTTGGACATTTTGTTTTTGTGGGAAAAGTATGACCTCTTCACTGCATCTTTTTCCTTCAGAAAATACTTATTTTTAAAATATATATAATTATTTCTTTGAGAATTTCATGCATGCATATAACAATGTATTTTCATCATAATTTCCCCATTCCTCTCCCTAACTTCTCCCAGACCCATTCCTTACCTCCCTACCTGCTTCCAATTGTACACAGTGTTTGCTTTGTTTTTTATAACCTAGACTCCAATATATGCTTCTAGTTCTGGGGCAATCCACTAGAACATGATCAGCCTAGCAGGAGCCAGATTCTTAAAGAAAATTGACACCCCTTGTCTGAGCATCACAGGTCAACAATTCCTCTGTGAGGGGCAGGGCCAGCAGAGCCACCCCTCCCCAATCCATGCTGGAATGCTGACTGGCTTGATCTTGTGGTGGTCTTGTTCAGTCACCATAGCTGCCGTGAGTTCATGGGTAGAATCGTCATGTCCCAGAGTTGCTGTGTCTTTGAATTTGTGTTAGAGATTTCGATTGGTGGAATTCAAAGATGAGAGCAATTGTCTTATTTGTGGCAGGGCACCCGGCAGCTATTTATTCTCTACACTTTGACCCATTGTAAATTTCTGTATTCCACTGCTCAAAGAAACGTCTCTGATGAAGTCTGAGAGCTACGTTCATCCATAAGAAGAAAAATTCAGATTTAGAGAGTAGTTTGATACTGTGCCAATTTAGCAAAGAAATAATGGGTTCACCCCCTGGCCCAGTGAGCTCCCCAACCATTTGTTGGTTCTTAGCCAGATTCACAGTCATAGGCAACTGTTCTTTCCTGGGAAATGGGTCTTAAAGCCATTAGAAAGTGGTTGGTTTACCTCTGTAACATTTACGCTATGTTCATATCCATGAGCATATCATGACACATCAATTATTGTTGTAGTTCACAGGGGTCACAGCTCAGCAGGACTATTGATGAATCCCTTTCCTTTCAGCAGCCTACGTAGTGCCTTCTAATACCATGAAAGTCAGCCAGAAGGAAGGAAGCATCCTGGTCAGGATCAACGCCATTTCTTCATGTCCCGTGACTAAAGCATGTCTTTTGCAATAGGGCCTTACCATTAAGCTCTGTCAACAACCAAGAGCAATAACAACCTGTATTATTTTGAGGGTCTCTAGGATATCCCTGACCAACAACTGGAGGGATGTATTCCACACACTGGCATATTTGGCAACCTAAGTGGGCAGGGAAGCTCGAGTAGGAAGTGGGACGGGAAAGTTGGAGCAGAGATGAAGGTAGGGGAAGTGTAACTAACACTAAGGATGTTTGAAAAAACATGGAAACTTAATTTATAAGCTTCCTAAATATATGCAATATATATGTGTACACACATACATCCCTAAATATAAAACATGTATCTGCACATATTCACACACATATATACACACATATACATACACATACCAAGAGTTTAGTTGAGTCAGCCTACCCAGGGGATAATGCTCCTTCTAAAAGCTACAGAAATCTTATAAGCACTATATGACTTCATTGTGCGTGGACATACTTAGTTTGCAAGAGGCTTTCTTATGCTTGATCTCCTTCAGTGCTTTTAACAGTCCTATAAACAGAGGGCTGCTGTTCCCAATGTATAGATGAGAAAATGTAGTATAGCATAACATGGCTGGAGAGGAGTGGTAAGGCACCAGGCGTATTGGTCCGTGACACAGTGATAGAGGGCTTGCCTAGGATGCTCAAGACCCTGTGTTTTATCTCCGGAAACACATACACAGATGCACAGTGATATATGTGTATGAAATGTCACTGAGATGCTCATTTCCTTCTATGCTGGCCAAAAATAAACAAATAAATAACTTGTCCATAGACAAACCTTAAGTATACGTATACTCAATACAGGACCATACGATAAACAGGGGGAAGGCAAAGTAATAACACATTGTGTACTAATTTAAAATTAAACCTAGCTTTATTAATCCTTCATTTAATTATCATAATAACTCTGAGAGTCCAGATAATGAAACGGCAGATTCATATTCTATTAAGTTGCGGAATGGTTCTATAATTGGACCCACAAGAGTTTTTCCTATTCCTCCTCCTAATGGTTCGTTTTCTCAGAGATCTTGGCTTTTATTCATGTGAGCAGGGATACAAGAGAGGGCAAGGAAATGCACACTCGCTGAACATCTCTGCCTTTGGTCCACATCGTCTCTGTAGAATCATCACGGGAATCCTGTTGCGTAGGCACTTAAATCGATGCTTTGCAAATGGGAAGGTGAACTCCAGGCAGCTCAGTAATAAACGCACTGTGCTCGAAACACTGGAAGCCAAGCAGTGCACACAGAGCTGGTGTTTTGGTAGTCATGCCTCACAGATAAATGCTTCCCTCTACCCTCAGTGTGGGACAGAAAACCATGCCAGTCAGTTTAGTATGGTAGGGCGGGTCAAGACACAGAGATTCAGCAGGCCTGAGATTAAATAACTTTACAGGGAGGAATGTCTGGGAAGGAAAGCTTATTGGCTTCACCTTCTGGGCTTCTAGGTACATCATTAGCATGGAGACCTCTGTCTTGAGCCTAGTCTCTTTTATGTGAGAAGCATGACAAGTCAGGAGTCTGGCAGGGAGCTGGGAGTCAACTAAGCCTCAGGTGTGTGCCCACCGAATCACAGGGTCACAGCCTGCCCAATTTACCAAACTTCCTGGCATGGTTTTACAGTATAGAATATCCTCCATCCTAGAGGGAATTCTGATGGAGAATTCAGTCATAAATTCTGCCTACAAGATCTCTTCCACTGCCTCTTGACCTCACTTATAGAGATTTGGCTTTGTCTGGGATTCAGGTTTCCAATTCAGAGAGTTAACAAGTTCAAGTCCTGGGTTTTCCAGCCCCAGCCACATATACACCATTTGTCAAGTTTGGTCTTAAAGAGCAGGTTTAGCCCACGTGCTGAGAGCGTACACCCCGCATCCCAAAGTTTGAATCTGGGTTCTGCTATATGCAAGTTGTGTGACCTTGGATAAGTTAGCCAGCTTTTGTGTCCCAGTTTCTTTGTAAGATGAGGAAAACAATATATGTCAAATACATAATGAGGGTTTAATTAATTACACCAGGGCTGATGTGTCACTGTTTGTCGTGACAGCAGTCCAGCTTGTGTACCCCACACTTGAACTGTCTGGATCCAGAAATGTTTCAGATTTTAGAAATTTTAAAATTCGTGAACATGCATAATGTATGTCTTAAAGATGGGACTCAAATCCAAACATGAAATTCATGTATATTTCATATACTCACATGGCCTCGAGGCAATTTGAAATTTTCTACAATATTTTTACTAATTTGGTGCACAAATTTTCATGGTGGAATTCTCCACTTGTGCTCTCATGCTAGTATTGAGAGTACCTAAGATTTAAAAGCTTTGGATTAGAGATTACTCTCTTCTCTTCTCTCCACCTCCAACTAATTCCCTTCCTCTTCCCCAAAAGATTCTTTTCTAGTGTATGAACAAAAATTAAAATTATTAAAAATTATGTACCATATGTGTACTTTGCTTTCCTTTTGAATTAAATGACATGGTGGAATCGTAAATGGAGAATTCAGTTAGTAGGTATGTGTGGAGCTGGATGCCGTTCTAGAGTTTCGTCATGAGTATGACACGTGAAGATCCTACCTTATAGAGCGACTATTCTAGAAAATCCTAGAAGCTAAGCAAGAGCATTAGAGATATGAAAGGGCTTTAAACACAAATTTTTTTCTTGTCATAAAAGAAATCTCCTGGAAGTGGAGTGACAGTTATGGGCTGTCATGTAGGTTACTGGGAATTGAACCAGAGTCCTCGGAAAGAACAGCCAGTGCTTTTAACCACTGAGCCATCTCTCCAGCCTCAAAAGGGCTTTTTTTTTTTTTTGTTTTTTTTTTTTAGATCAGGTGGGTGTTACAAAAGCTTCTTAGAAGGGCTAGCATACCATCTGCATCTCCAAATGAGAGCTTACCCTTGGGGAAAAAGTCACAGACAGAGAGAACAGGGGCTTCGGAGTGTCTGTGGTGAGAGCCAGGAAGTAGCCAGTGCAGCTACTGCAGGGTGACAGAGCTGGGGCTGAGGTAAAATGGGCAGAGCATGACCCTTGTAGGTGCTTGTGTGAATGTCCTGGAATGATAAATCCTAGTGAGGCCTATTCCCAGGGACTAAGAGCAAATGAAACCAGAGGGTGAGATAATGCCAGCACTAGCTAGGTACAGACAGGCATTCAGTAAACTGCACCTATCCACCAGCACTCCAGACACCAGCGGCCTCCCATTCCTGCCCTCATGAGTTTCTGAGTTCCTCTCTCTTACAATAACATGTCTTCTAATCCTGCCTCCATTTAAAAAATAATAATTTACATTCCACTTTTACCATGTGTGGGTGTGCATGTGCCACAGCACAAGGGTGGAGGTCAGAGACAACCTATAGTCATGACGTTCTATCTTTCAACTGTGGGTTCTGGGCATCAGTTTAATGGGACACGTGCCTTTTATCTGCTAAGCAATATCACCTCTCCAGGGCACTTTGGCTTACCCTCCAGTGACAGAATAGCCTTAATAAAAGCACCTCTTGTCACATGGTCTCTCCTTTCCATATGCAGCCACTCCTACAGTGTGAAATCCTAGCCTGCTGTGTTCATGATGCTCACTGCCATCTGGATTGTGGACTTTCCAGTGCCTCCTCTATCTGTGCCCTGTTCTTTTTACATTTTAGCACTACCAGATACCTCATGGGTCCCAGCTGTGCCATATCCAGTTTCCCTGTCACAAACCGTGCCATTCCTTGCTAGGGTAGGATGTTCTGGAATGTTCTTTTTGTCTCCCCCACACCTGACTGGCAGATGATTTTTCTTTTAAGATGCAACTTAGAATCATATTTAGAAAGCCTGTTCTCATTCTCCCTCCTTGGAGCTCCCACGCTCCGGCTGTCAGTCTCGAATTACTACTGTTTTGAATGGTCCTAGATAGCAACTGCTCATGTCCAGCTTTCCTTAGAGAGACCACAACCACTGATACAGAAGCACACTTCTTACAGTGGAGATTTACCTTCATGTCATCTGCATAGGAGCAACCAGATGATGACGGGTTGCTGGACTTTTTCCTGAGGACGGAAACAGAAACACCTATTCGCTCCAGATAGGCTCACAGCACCCCAGAGAAAGGATTCCAGTCAAGCAGAAGAGTGGGTAAGGGGCTAATTGAAGAAGGTTACTTCCAGGAACATAGGAACTGTTACCATGAGATAGCCTGAAAGCTGTGTCCCTGGATTTCCTGTATAACTT
Source organism: Arvicanthis niloticus (assembly GCF_011762505.2). NCBI lineage: Eukaryota > Metazoa > Chordata > Mammalia > Rodentia > Muridae > Arvicanthis > Arvicanthis niloticus. Next base: position 22,444,566 of record NC_047665.1, on the reverse strand, counting down.
GCAGAACCTACACAGCTGAAGACTCTCTTCTCCTCCTATAGTAGCCACTTGCTGTTTCTATAACATTCTAGCGGGATCTTAAGAGTTCTGTAAGTCTCTGTGAGTTTCATAAGCCTTCAACCCTCCTCCTCTCTCCAGGAGAAAAGTGTCAATTGGGGGAACTCCATCGAGTGCATACACTGTTATGTAGATTTATTTGCTTAGCATTTGAATCATTGCTTTGTCATCTAGGCTGGCCTTAGACTCCTGGCCCACCTTTCTCAGCTTTCCCAGTGTTAACAGTACAGGTGTGTGCCCATGCCCAGATTTTATGTAAATGTAAATGGTGGGGACCATCCCAGCTTGACCTGCATTGCACTCCATGAGGCTGAGGTCCAGAGAAAGGCAATGACTCTGCTTATCACTATGCTGTGGTCCGGTCCCAAGGCTGGTTAATGTTAAAGTACAGTGTAGGTCTACGGCATGAGAGCCTCGACTCTAGCCAGCTTCTTTATCTGTTGCTCATTAGGAGAAACGGACATCTGGAGCAAGATTAAAGGGGAATTTGTGTTAGAACTGTGGAGAGACTGCATGTCATCTTAGCATGACACAGCCCCAAGGGATTGTCCCAAGGGATTGGGAGTGTTAACATCACTGTTTTCCAGTAATGCGCTGACTTTGTCACCTGACCACTGTGAAGATGTATAAACTGCTTTAACAACTCGATTCACTGACTGTGTAGAGCAGCTAGCAATTGCCAACAACAGGGGAAAATTCATTATATTTTTTCATGTAATCCAATGCGTTGTCCACACGGCAATATGTAGACTCCATCTTCTGGAGTTGTTGTTACAGTTTTTTTCCCCTAGAAGCTGTTTTTACTTAACAGCTAAAATGTTAAGATGGGATAAAAGTGATGCACAGAGATAACTCAGCAATTAAGAGCTCTGGCTGCTGCTGGGCAGTGGTGGCGCACGCCTTTAATCCCAGCACTTGGGAGGCAGAGGCAGTGTAGAGTGAAAAATTATAAAGGCCATCTTATCAAATATGTATAAATTTTTCGCCTTAGACCTTGGGCAGAAAAGCACCTGCCAGCAGGTTTGGGTCCATCTAATTAGTTACAGAGGAGGGGGGAGTTACAGTACAAAGGCCTGTTAAGAACATCCCAGAAACTGACTGGCCAAGGGAAGAACTACACCCTGCCCCATGGTACGGCCTACTAGTGTTCAAAAAAGGTAAAACAACCAATCCTGTGCACCCGCGCGAAAGTTCGATTTTTCCCTACCCCGCCCATATATAAGCGCTATGCCCCTGAGCCACGAGGTCAGTGCCTCTATCCCCTATGTGAGATATGGGGATATGGGCTGGCCCAGAGCTCTGATATAATAAACCACCTCATGTATTTTACAGCAAGACGGTCTCTCGTGTGTCCTTTGGGTGCGTGTTATCCTGAGACTTAAGTGGACCCCTTTTTGGGGAGTCCCGGACCTTTCAGCAGGTGGATTTCTGAGTTTGAGGCCAGCCTGGTCTACAGAGTGAGTTCCAGGACAGCCAGGGCTACACAGAGAAACCCTGTCTCAGAAAACAAAACAAAACAAACAAAAGAACTCTGGCTGCCAGGGCCCAGGTTCAGAGGACTGAGGTTCTGTTCCCAGCACATACATGGCACAGTCTGTGACTCCAGAAGATCCAGTGCTCTTTTCTGGTCTCCCTGGCCCCAGGCATGCAGGGGGTGCATAGAAATCCCTGCAGGCAAAGCATCTATACACATAAAATTTAAAACAAACAAAAAAAAGTACATAGAAATAAATCTATGGAAGAGAAAGACAGACAGTAGCTGTTTTTGAATTACGAATCTGTTGTGAGACTGAGCTACAACTGCAAGATCACATGATCCGACTGTGCTGCCAAATGTGTCAGAGTTCATGCTTTGGCTAATCCCTCCTTGGGAAATGTCCACAGAAATGGACAATTCTGTCCTTTGGGTATTCTTCGTCAGCGATATTTGAAAGGACTCTGGGATACCAGTTGAGTTTAGCACAACTGTTCTCAGGGAAACTGGAAGAAAATGGAGTCTTTTTTGTTTTGTTTTGTTTTGTTTTGTTTGTTTGTTTGGTTTGTTTTGTTTTTCGAGACAGGGTTTCTCTGTGTAGCCAGACTGTCCTGGAACTCACTCTGTAGACCAGGCTGGCCTCGAACTCAGAAATCCGCCTGCCTCTGCCTCTCAAGTGCTGGGATTAAAGGCGTGTGCCACTACCGCCTGGCTAAGGAAATGGAGTCTTAAGCACATTTCCCAAACCTGTTTCTCAGTTTCTCATTTGGCTCTCACTGTCCCTTACATCTTTGGTGATCTTGACATTGGCAGTACATCCCTAAAACCATGCAAAGCTTGCTCACCCCTGCCCTACGTTTCTCCTTGCTTTTTGGGTGCCCGTTTCCAGTCTCCTCATACCTACTTGGCAAACTGTCCCTTCCATCTACCTGCCCCTCACAAACTCATCTCTTTAGTCACTACCGTTGTTCCCGGTGGCCCAGCTCTCTCTGCCCAGGACTTGCTGCTCCTTTCCTCCCATCTAACCAGCACGTTCTGTGCATCTGTCTGTGAAGGATATCTAGTGAGTTCTGCGTTCTCATAACTGCTGTCCTTACCTCAGGCCCTCTCATCCTCCTAAGCAGACTGCCTTCAGACCCACCAGATGGTCTCTGACCGTGTACTCCTTCAGAATAGTCTAATACCCTGGACATATTGCCACTGAAGCTTAGCTTTGGGAAAAGCACTTGTTGATTCTAAACATTTCTGGAAGTTGTCCCAAGTTATTGTGCTATGTGGGTGGTCTGGACTCTCTAAGAGAAAAGCCGCAGCACTCCAGAAGCTCAGTCTGTTTACTGTATGCAGCTGAACAGGGATGCGGGGTTATTGCATACAGAGGGTTATTAATGGAGATAAACAAGGAGCCAGAGTTATCATATACAGTTGAACTAGAAGTCAGGTTTGGCTAATCTTGGCAGAGCAGTCTCTGTTTGGAAGCGGTCTTCAGGCCGTAACCATCCAAGGAGAGAAATGTACAGTGGATATTTTCCACACACACTATCAACATTTGCTCTTGACCCGAGAAAGGCTTGGCCATCTCTCTCTCTCTCACCTCATCTGGGGAAGGCTTTTCTACTCCTGTGAGGCTGAGGCATTATTTCCTGACATGGCTGTGCCGTTCATTCACTCAGAGCTTTACTTCCTCCACTGTTTGTTTGGGAAATGGATTCCAATCCCTCTGGGATTGTAAACTCTAAATAAGCCCTGCCTTCTGGAAGTTTCCTTGGCCAGGGTGTTTATCACAGCAATAGAGAAGTAGTTACTACACTGTGCTTACTGCTTGCTAAGCCACATTGTGCCCTGAAGAAGTAAAAGTGAGCAGTCGGGAGGAAACCAAAGGCGAATGGTTCAAAGAGCCCATCTAGGCTGCAAAGCTGCACTTTTTCATGGCGTTAAACTATTGTGAAATGTAAGGAATGACCTTTCGAAAAGGGTTTCGTGTCTAAAAAGTATTTCAGATGTTGGGGTGGAGGCTAGGGGATTGGTATTCATAAAGGTCCCTAATAATATTGGGATCTAGGGTGCCATTAGGAGGCCATTTGGATTGGTTATCTAAGGAAAACTTGAGGCCAAACTTGATTGTAAAAGTGAATACATTTGTAGCCCTTCTGGGGGGCGGAGCCAAGTGGAGAGGCTGGAGGCTAAGAGGCATCCTAAGTGGGTTGAGAGGGTGTGGAAGACCCTGTTTTTCTGGATGTGGGCCAGGGAATGTTACTGTAGTCAAAGGTGTTCCCAGGACTCAGGAAGGATCTGAGGAAGACACAAGCCATTTGGTGGGTTGTCACCGAACTCCACAGGGGTCAGGGCAAATAGCCAGAGGAGACTGGGTACCTGGTAGTGAAAGGTCTAAGACTCCCCAGAAGGGGATCCCACTTGAATCTCAGGACAGCACACACCCAAAGACACACCAGAGACCGACTTGATGCAAGTACATGAGGTGGTTTAATCAGAGCTCTGGGCCAGTCCATATCTCCATATCTCACATGGGGGATAGAGGGACTGACCCCTTGGCTCAGGGGTCTAGGGTTTATATATGGGTGGGATGGGGAAAAGGGAGAACTTTTGCACAGCTGCATACAATTGGTTGTTTTACTTTTTGAACATCAGCAGGCTATACCGGTCCATGGGGGCAGGGGATAGTTCTTCTCTTGGCCAGTCAGTTTCTGGGATGTTTTAACAGGCCTTTGTCTTGTAACTCCACCTCCTCTGTATCTAATTAACTGGGCCCAAACCTCCTGGCAGGCACTTTTAACTATTTAGGTTAGGGAAAAGGAATCACAGGGCCCTGTTATTTTTATTAGTTTGGGCCTATTTCAAAATTCTCTTTCAGTACCAGGGCTTTGGAGTGAGCCCAGAACCAAGCTGAGGAATTAAGTGTCGCCCAAGGGAAAGGGTCAGGAGTGGGGCTAGTGAACCATAACCTTAAAGATTGTGGCTGGGGTACTCCATCTCCAAGAGTACCACAGGGGATGCCAGATGCTCCACAGACCCTTCTTGGGTTCAGGGGTGTGTTTACACTGACTGAGAGGGATCATTTACCGAGTGCCAGTGATGGAGGGCCAAGCAATTGGTGAGCCAGAAGTTGGCCAGAAGCACTAATGGAAGGGTTTTGTGTCAACAGAGTATTTATAGAGGGCCAAAGAATGACACTTTAAAAAAAAAAAAAAACCCGCCACAAAACAAACATCATGTAAGAGATTTATTGGGGGGGGGGGGTAGGGCATGCAAAAATGGCTGTCTATGAGTGGGGATGAAAGCGGTGACAAGGCAGACTGTGATGGAGGGCTTTCTATAGTGTATGGATCATGTATGTTGGGAAAATGCAGCAACAGTGGAAATGTGTTGTATTGCTGTTGGGGGTGGGGGGTAGGGTGTTGGCACTGAGTCATTGAAGGCAGGGTGGGGGATGAGGGAACTCCAAGGAACCTGGTTCAGGAATGTGGAGAAAGAATTTTGGGTGGTTCTTAGAATGCCCAACATTGCTATCATTTTGGTACACCCCTGCCTTTTAATCTGGAGCCATGCAGCCAACAGATTTTTATCCTTAGAAAGCTGTATGCAGTTGAAGCAAATTTGCCTTCATTGCTTTATCCGTCCTTCTCCCCACCCCACCCCCACATAGGGCGGGTTGAGCTTGGAATCCCAGGAGTAAGTATTACTGTGGGTTCAAGATGGGCATGGTGTTCATACTGGAATTCTGGTGGTGTGAGTCAAATACACATCATCATAACCATCCCTCCCTTGAACAAGAATTGAAATAGATGGTGTGTGTGTCTGTGTGTGTGTGTGTGTGTGTGTGTGTGTATGAAGGTCAGAGGAAAACTTCTGGGAGGCAGTCCTTACCTTCCACCTTACTGAAGCAGGGTCTCTCTAAAATTTTCTCCTGTGCTACAACCTTGAGGCTGTGCCTGCTGCTCACCCTGTTGTTTGGGTCCTGGAACCCTGGCTGGAGCCAGTGAGGCAATGAAGAAAGGACGGGTGCATAAAGCAGGGTGTGTGTGTGTGTGTGTGTGTGTGTGTGTGTGTGTGTGTGTGGTGTGGTTTTCTAACCCCTGCTGTGGGGAACCTAGCAAGTTCTGAAAGAAGAGCGGAAGGGGGGATGGGGCTTGGTGAGTCTCCACAGGAGGCCTCTGTAGGGAAGCACTCTGAAGCGGTAAACATCCCAGAGGAGGAAGCAGTTTGTTAGTCTTTGCATACACTCTGATCTACGGTTGCCCAGACTCAGAAGGAGAGCTTTACCATTCCCCTTGAACCTGCCTGGGCCGTAGCTTTGCCAATTTACCATAGGACAGTGGGTTTCGGAGTTCTCCGCTCACTCAGGGCTTCTCCGCTCCCTACACTGGGCCAAAGGCTTCTGGCTGATTGTCGAGTGTGCCCCGCTTCTCCACCCAAGCAGCACGGGGATTACAGTAGTCCACAACTGCAAGCTTTACACGTGGGTTCCAGGGATGGAGCTGAGGTCAGATTCAGGTCGTCAGGCTTTTAGCCGGTAAAAGCTACCTGATGTGTTTATAAAAAGATAAAGAGAATATGTTCTGTGGGTGTGTGGAGAGGTATGGGAGAAGGTGATGTCTCAGCGGGCCCATGGCAAGGCATCTCTTCCCCCTCAGGGACCAGCCACACACCAGTATACTATAGAATAGAGTTTATTCAGGGCATGGGGAGGGGAGCCAGGAGGGTAGTAGAGGCAGAGAGAGAGAGAGAGAGAGAGAGAGAAGAGAAGAGAGGAGAGGAGAGGAGAAGAGAAGAGAAGAGAAGAGAAGAGAAGAGAAGAGAAGAGAAGAGAAGAGAAGAGAAGAGAAGAGAAGAGAAGAGAAGAGAAGAGAAGAGAAAGGGGGAGAGGCAGGGGAGGAGAGGAGGTCGGCCATGACCACGTGGAGAAAGGGGGAATGGAAGAGGGGAGGGGAGAGAGGACAGAGAGAAGCTAGAGGAAAGAGATCAAGAGAGAGAGGAGGGGGCAAACAGCCCCTTTTATAGTGGGCCAGGCCTACCTGGCAGTTGCCAGGTAACTGTGGAGGTGGCGTTTAGACCGAATACTAACACTACCTTTAATGTGATTCTCCACAACAGACCTAGTCAGAGACCTTTCTAGCCATACATAAAGCGTGTGATTCTTTCCTTAGGCTGCTTCAGGGCAAAGCTATGAGTGGCAGAAAGCTGTTTCCAATGACATTGCTCATCCCTACAGTGCCGAGACCCTCGGAAAGAGTAGGGCGGGGTTTGTGAGATGGAATCCTGTGGTCTGAACCTTGCTCTTCCACAGTCTCCATTCTCTTCAGCTAGTTTGGAAAACGATCAAAAATTTAACTGTGAGGGTATTGGAGGAGACTGTGTGGTTCTTTTCCCAAAGGTGCTGGAGCCTCAGGTTGACTTAATGTTTTTAGCTATGGGCAAAGGTCAGCCTATCTCTTCTCTGGACACTTCCTGTTTGACGTCTTCTATAGCCACCTTTCTGCACCTCAGTCTTTGCCTAACTCCTCCTTCATTGAGCTCTACTCCATCCAAGTCTGAGATCCTTCAGAGTCTTAGGGTTCTGTAGAAGGAAGATCTCTGCCTCGAACTCCAGCTTTTCTCTGGTTTCCCACGTAGCAGCTGCCTTCCCCAGACCCTGCAGGGCCAGGAAAGGGCTCACCCGCTCCCTGCTTGGCTTTTGTTCTCCCACATGTTGGTGCCAGAGCTAGCTGCTCTCCACACCGATTCACATCACAGCCTTTTTGGTTTATCTCTGTTCTATTACCGGACAACCTTTTCTGGACTTCCGCTGGCAACCCCTCAATCTAAACCAAGCTTCCCATTACAACTTCCCTCTAAAAACAGCCTCTTCTATGTGCTGGAAACGGGATTGATGATGGATTTCAAGCCAAAGGGAGTCACAGAATGCATTTCATTCCAAACCTAATGCACAGATTTGCAAATTCTGAACCAGAGAGACAAAATGAATGGGTGATGGGTCTGTCCTATAAACTGATTTTGCCAAAATGAATGGGTGATGGGTCTGTCCTATAAACTGATTTTTCTTTAGACTCTTACCACTTCCTGACCATCTTAGAATAAACATTCCCATTCATAAAATCACCCCCCTTTAAAATTAATGCCATACAACATTGCAAGACCTCTCTAACACGTACTGGAACAAGAGGGGTATGGATATGGTTATCATTTATGATAATTGTCATCTTTTTGGTTTTCCCATCATTTGTGACTAAAACATCATGTCTCCGAGGGAAAGAATTTATATCTAGTTATCTTGGTGTAGGCACACTCTTCTTGGCTCCTGGGCACCTAGCCTGGGAATGTTAATCGCTCTGCCCCACACCTTACTGGTTTGGAGAAATGTGAAGAAGGGGCACATAGTCCTGTGTGCTGTAGACTCAGACTCCATTTGTTTCTCTGGCCAGCCTTGTCAACAACACCCTGAGGCTTTCTTTTTCTTTCATGCTGATCAATTACTAGCTATTTAATAATCAGTAATACCCTTCAGTAATGACTCTCTGTCTGGGAGCGGATGAGGCCAATGGTACCCAGAGTGACCATTTTTTTCTGCTTGCCTAGGACTTACCAGGCTTTAGCACCGAATACCATGTGTTCTGGGAACTCCCTCAATCAAAGACAAAGACAAACAAGGATACCTGGTTACCCTGAGACTCTGACCCATTTCAACTCACTCATCTCTTTCCAAGGCATGTCGAAATCAAGAATTAGGATGAAGATGTAGCTTAGTTGCTAGGAAATGCACAACTCCCTGGGTTTGATTTCCAGTGCTGTATATACTGGTATGGTAGCAGACACAAGTAACCTAGCTCTCAGCAGGTAGAGACCAGAAGTTCAAGGTCATCCTTAGTTACGTAGTTTCAGGCCAGAATCAGCCCTCAGATATCTCTCTGTTCTCTTCAGTGATGCCCCTTGTGATACCTGCTCTGTGCCCCACTGGCTGGCCAGAAAAACTTTCTCCTACAGAGCAGCAATTCCTGACAGTACAGATAGGCAAGCTTCCAGACAGGTGAAGAACAAATTCTGACGGAATAGGCAAATGGAAATGCAGACACAGTTTCGCTGTCTTAGGCAAAATAAGATTCCTGGCTAATTATGTTCATTTTAAACATTAGCGACTTCAAGTATAGCAACTTTGAAACTGGAGTAAATGTTCTTATTTAAGAAGAAGAAGAAAAAGAAGAAGAAGAAGAAGAAGAAGAAGAAGAAGGAAAGAAGAAGAGAAAGAAAGAAAAAGAAGAAAAGAAAATACATGATGACAAAAAAATTTAAATATCTCTGTTACCTGGACCAGCACCTTGAAACAAAAGCCAGTTCAGTCAGTCGAGAATCAGATACTGTACTCGTACAGGAAGGACATATCTTGCAGGCAAGTTTGTGTCAGCTATAAGTTTTCAAGGGAGCAAAAGAAATACCTGAATCTGGTGATTTGCCCGAGAATTCTGTCCTAGCAAATGACAGGCTGTGTTCCGAAAAAGTGGATTGGGTAAGCTAAAAACCAAGTCAGAAATTTCATAGGCTTATTAAAGTTAGAAGTCAAGCAAAAGCAAACGGCTGTCTTTGTAGTGTTTCCATTTATTTGGAAATGTGTAGACAATGGGATGCTGGAGATATAGGCTTCTGGCGGCGGCTATGTTGTAAAATGTCTCGTCTCCCAGTCGGGTTGGAGCTTGGCGGAGACTTCATGCTTACCTTGTGGGAGACAGAGATTCGGTTCCCAGTACCAATACTATAAAACAAACAAACAAACCCAATTAACCGAACTTCTGTGGGTCTGGGAGCCAGATAAAAGTTGCTGATGTGAGAAGAGACCCCAAGAATGTGCAGATTTAGACCTACATAGGTCTGGGGAGACTTGTCTCATGAATCTGCAACTTTTTGTTGTTGTTTTCTCCCAAAGGAGATATCAGAGATCAGATAAAGATTGTATCAAAAGACAAATAGTTACTTACGCTGTTCTTTGAAATGGAACTAAGTAGACACATATAACATGTAGGGTTGAGGTTTCCTGTTCTCTGCTGGGTTTGCTTTTCGCTTAGGTAGAATTACAGCTGGCAAAGAGAGCAAACACTGCTACCCAGTTGGGCTGGCTAAGGAAGCAGCAAAGTGTTTCTGAAAGAGGAAGCTAGGCAGCCAGGATTATAGAGGGAGAAGACCCCGGTGGCTTTCTACACAGACACCATTATTGCTCTCCTAGACTTTTGCCTTTTTAATCGGAAGCCTTAGCGGAGCATGGAGGCACACACCGCTTGTCATTGGAAGGGCCATTCAAGAGAATCATGAGTTCAAGGCCAGTCTCAACAACATTAGGAAAGTCCAATTCTGGACTAGGCTGCATGAGATCCTGTCTCAAAAAAAATCACCCCCACCCCCAATTAAATTTAATAATAGAGGAACTAAGGCACATTGAGGGCTGCAAATTGTACCACTACACTGTGCTGTGCTAGCCTATTTCAATCTTGTAATAGACCTATAAGACTAATCGTATTTGTTAAATGTATATGTATGTGTGTTTGTGTATGTGCCTCTGTACCACATATGTGGTACCAGCAGCGGCCTGAAGAGGTCATTGGATATCTTGGTTCTGGAGTTACAAGTAGTTGTGGATTGCCATGTGGGTACTGGGTATAGAACTGTCCCTTGGAAGAGCAGTAAGTGGTCTTAACCACTGAGCCATCTCGCTAAGCCCATCCAATTGTATTTTTAATATTTTGTAGAAGAAGAAGAAAAAGGGAAACCAAGGCATACAGGGCATCAAGCATCAGACTCAGCCCTGATCAGGTCCAGGTCTAGCCAAACAAACGTGTCCACTCTTGTGTCTTCGGTCGCCCCCTTAGAAGCCAGGGTGTGGGTGTGCATGTGCTTTTATGCACACTGGCCTATTTAATCCCCACCATGGACACAGCGGCCTCTGCTATCTGCATCCTACAGTGGAGGAACTTGAGGTTAAAAGTGTCGGTTACTTGTCAAAACTCTTCCTCCATCCAGCACTGTGGGCCGTCAAACGGGCTTCCCTGTGGTTATATAAGGATGATCAAGGCTTCCAGCACTTCACACTTTCGTGCTGGGGAAAAACATAGATGTTACAGTGGGTGTTAGCAGCATTTAAGTGGCAATATGCAGCCTAAAAGAGTAAAATAAAAAACGGAGGGCAGAGATGAGCCTGAGATAGCCCGTGGCCTTCCTCTGACCTGGGTCCTTATTGTCTACTGTTTTCTCTTCCATTTCTGATTCCTCCTTCTGTTGTTGTTTATTTGTTTGCTTTTTCAAGACAAGGTTTCTCCGTGTAGCCCTGGCTGTCCTGGAACTCACTCTGTAGACCAGGCTGGCCTTGAACTGAGATCTGCCTACCTCTGCCTCCTGAGTGCTGGGACTAAAGGCGTGCTCTGCCATGCTTGGCTTCGGGTTTCTTTTTTTCTTTAAAAATTATAATTTTTAAAAAATTTTATGTATATGACTGTTTCAATTACATGTATATTTATATACCATGTATGTAACTGCTGCCTGAGGAGACCAGAAGAAGCCACTAGATTCCCTAGGACTGAGGTTACAGAGAGTTGTGAGCTATCATGTGGGTGTTGGGACTAGAACCTAGGTCTTCTACACAAACAGTCAGTGCTCTTAATGCTGAGCCATCTCTCCAGTCCTGGTTTGATTTTCAATCAGTTGAGAACAGCAGCCAAAGAACATGCCATGCTTCATGGCATGAAGAGTTACGTCAATTTGGGAATTCAGTGTCCCCACCCTCCAGCTTTGCTTCGAAACAGTTGCAGTGTGACATAGTCACATTTGTACTACAGCAGCAGTGTGGAGCGACAGCAAGGGAATGAATGAATGAATGAATGAATGAACAAATAAGTGAATGAATGAGTTATCCACAAGCCTAAAATGTTTTCTCCCTGGCCCTTTTAGAAAGGACATTGCCGACTGGTACAGAATGATGAGTGCATTTGTCTGGAATTTTTGAAGAAAATGTTTGATCACAGTCGTGAGTTTTCTAGATAACACAAGCCTTAATCTCTTAAGCACAAAATGATTAGCTAAAAAATACAGCAGGGCTCAGGAGGAGCTCAGTACTAGAGTGTTTTCCCAGCATGCTTGGGTTCATTGTTCAGTACTACACACAAAAAATTATTAGACATATTTCAAAACTGTGGGCTTTTGTTGGTGGTGGTTTAAAGACAAGCTTCACTCACTTGACCTCTCTCATACAAGACTCTAGAGAGGTCCTGGGGATGTAGCTCAGTTGGTAGAGTACTTGCCCAGGCCCTTAGAAAATGTAGGTAAAAGGAGCAGAAATAGATATGCATCCTTGGCTTCATAGTGAGTTCAAGGTCAACCTGGGATGCAGGAGACTGTCTTAGAAACAAAACAACAATCGGCAACAAAAATGTATGTGAATCCTAGGCCCTGTGCACAGGGACTCTGATGGGCTTTCAGACGATGGTCAGTGAATTCCTGATAGGGAGATTTGATGAACACAGGATGATCTTTTCAGAGGTCAGGAGTCAATTGGCTTTGTCTTGGAGATAGCATCATAAATGTCCTTGGTGAAGTCACCCAGGTGTCAGTGTAGCCCTGCCGAAGTGGTAAAACCAGCCCTCGGCATCAGCTCCTTAGACACAGAAGACGACAAGGAGAGGCAGCCCAGAGGTCTGCCATCTATCATAAGACGGGATGGACGGGATGGAACTTAATGACCTTGTCATCTTAGCAGCCTGTCTGCACAGGATCAGTAGAGATCTTGGCCAAGGTAGAGTATTTAATATCTAGAGCACCATAACCACTTTAGTTTCCAACAAAGTCTTAAACCTAGTTTAATGGCCAGTATGAGTTTGCTTCCACTCCAGCCTCATCTTCAAACCTCACCCTTGAGGGGTACCCACCGGAAAAAGCCAATAATGTTTAGACTCCCTGATGAACATCGAGAAAAGACTGGTTCCCACCAGGGACTTGTTCTTTACATCCTTGGGACTAAGGATCCCAGCTTGGTGATGGGAATCCATTCCTTGTCTTCACCCTTGCCTTCACCATCCCTGTGGCCTGTCCCCAGGCTGCTACCACAGTCCAGGGAAGCAACCATGGTCCCCTGAGGCCACTGGTGAAATCTCTGTGACATTTCAAGAGTAGGTCCCAGGAGCATCTGCTGTTGTTTTCTCAGGAAAGAAGAGAACTGCTTTTTTAAACAAAATGTGCAGAATACTGTGTCTGTTTGTATTTCGTTTTTAGCCTTTGTACTCGGACTCCTCTCAGAGGAATATCTAGTGTTGAGCCAGATCTGCTTGTGTTGAGCTTCATGGTTTCCTTCCCCAGCTAGTAATTTCCCCGTCTTTGTAAAGACTTAAGGTGTTGGTCTTACAAAGTAGCAAGATGGGCATTCGGAGACATCAAAGCCAGACACAAGTGTAATCTTAGGTCTCGGGAGGCTGAGTCAGGAAGATTGCTGAGTTTAAAGACAGCCTGGGTCATGTAGGTGAATTCAAAACCAGTGTCGGTGGCTCACATAAACAGAGCTGAAATTAAAAAAAAAAAAAAAAAAAAAAAAAAAAAAAAAAAAAAAAAAGGTTCTGAGCCATGCTACGGTGGCTATTTGGAATACAAATGATCTCAAGCAAATTTGAAATCAAACTTGTTTTATTCTTGGGCCTGGCACTCACAATAGGTCCCTATTGGCCAGTGTCATAGCCCTACCTGGCTATGAGAATGTTTGTTGTGATGGTATGCAAGAGTTAATAAGCCCCATTTCCAAAGAGACTAACACTGCCTGAGTTTGATACAGTAAGTAGCACATGGTAAACTTGCCACCTAGAGGACCAAGTACAAGCCTGTCTGTCTCTCTCTCTCTCTCTCTCTCTCTCTCTCTCTGTATGTGTGTGTGTATACTTTGATTTTAAAATCTATTAATTATCTGATAAAATGTTGAAAGCTCGTGAACTGCTTCAATACAAGGTCCCTGGTTCTGCATGGTGTTAGATGCTAACATGGCGGTTGAGCTGCTTGCTTTCTGGAGGAGGTGGTGAAGATTATTTTCTCCTCCTCCAATGTCAACACACCTGGGCCGGGTGGTAGTTTCATCTGCCAGCTCACTGCCTTGCCTTCCTGCCTCCACCATCACTATGCTCTCTCACACCCCTGTGCACAGGAGAGCACAGGCCTACCCATAATTCCTGATTACTGTTTTGCTCATAGGATAATTTTCCGCTTACTTTCTGACCTTTTCAGTGGAAGACTTAGAAGTTACTGGACAGACGCAACTGAAGCCTTCTGTACAGGACAGGATAGAGTGATCTTGAACAAGGTCATGCAGGATTTAACCTGTGCCTGGGTAGAGCCTGACTGGGAAGTGTGCTTGTGTTGTACGGTAAGGGTAGGGCAGCCATGATCAAAACCAATTAATTCTACCCTTCAAAGTAACCAGCAAGGAGAGAGAGGGCTCCTACCAGAGCAATGATGGTAATTGAGCTATGTAAAATACTGTGATGGACCCTGGAAATGTACTGAGTAGCAATACTGTGCTGTACATATGCAAATATTATGTTAGTTAATAAAAAAACATTACGTTGGTCCTATAGCCAAGGACCACAGCCAGAGTCCCAATCCTGTTCTGCCTTCCTTAAAGTCCCCATAAGATTAATGAGAAATCCTTTTGGTTCCACCTCAGGCTATGATTGTTCAGTTCTTTGCTGACACGGTGGGTGGGCCCAACCGTGTGCACAGTTCATTTATCCTTCGTCTGTGTCTTTGTGACCATAAAGGTTTTCCTGAGCCACCTCGAGACAGAATACAAAGTGTTCATTTGAGGACAGTATTTAGCGGTTATATCCAACTAGAGTGAACAGAGCAGAAACAATGCCCTTGTTGGAAGTTAATAGCTCCGCTCTTCCAATCATTTGCTAGAAGAAAAAAAAAAATGCCTGCTCGGTTACCATGGAGACCAGGCAAAACAAACTCATTCTTTAGGCTAGCCAATAAAAAGATATCACAGATTCCTCTCAGTCCATCAGAGCTAGGGCAGGCATGCTGGGGCAAACTGCAGAGGTGGTTGCTGAGGTATAGTTTGGGTTTGGCGTGCAGGGCCGGGGAGTTTATCATGGCTTTAAACCATAAATCATGTGGCAACACCCCAGCTTCCACTCTACCTCCACCCCCAAATTCTTGAATTCACTTGACTTTGGCATCCACCAGCACTCCCTGTGTAAGATCAGGTTGAGACAAAGGAAAGGAATAAAATTGGAACCCCTAACGTCCCCTCTGCCGTTAGCCACAGCCTGGCCAATGCTATATAAAGAAATAAAGCTGTCAGAATGCTCTATTCAGGTATTCCCTTTATAGAGCTCTGTGTGTGTGTGTGTGTGTGTGAACGATAAAGGAAGAAAAGTTTTGTTTAGTTGTGTGTCTGTGTGTCTGTGTGTCTGTGTGTTTGCTTGCTTGAGATGAGCTTTCTCTATGCAGCCCTAACTATCCTTGAACTTTCTCTGTAAATCAGGTCGGTCTCAAACTCACAGGGATCTGCCTGCCTCTGCCTCTAGGGTTCCATATCTGGCTTGGTTGGTTTTCTGAGAAAGGATCTCATTTGTAGCCTGGGCTAAGCCTAGAGCTTGGAATTTACAATCTTCTTGTCTCAGTCTTGCAAGGGCTGTGGTTACCGATTTGTACTGCCCTACCCTGTTAAGAGTAAGGTGTGAGCTGTGGGCATGAATTAGCCCATTTAAAAGCCTTAAGGCAAATGTTTTCTTTTGCATTATTACGAACAGAAATCAAGCCGGGCACTTGTGAGGAACTCTTTTAGTCCCATATGGATTTATATGGTTAGTATGGGCTTCTCTTCATAGCCACATTGAGTACCTTCTAGAAGACAGGAAGTCTTATTCAGTTCCTTAATCTTCTAACCCAAGTCTAGGGAGGCAGAGGCAGGTGGATCTCTGAGTTCAAAGCCAGCCTGGTCTACAGAGTGAGTTACAGGACGGCTCAGACTACACAGAGAAACTGTCTAGAAAAGAAAAAGAACAGAAATCAAAGTATTGGTTCCTCAGCATCAAAAATACAGGCTAGGGCTGGAGAGATGGCGTCGCCGTTAAGAGCACTGACTGCTTTTCCGAAGGCCGTGAGTTCATTTCCCAGCAACCACATGGTAGCTCATAACCATCTGTAAGGGATCTGATACCCTCTTCTGGCACGTCAAGGACAGTGTGGTCATGTAAATCAAATAAATAAATAAATAAATAAATAAATAGCCGGGTGGTGGTGGCGCATGCCTTTAATCCTAGCACTTGAGAGGCAGAGGCAGGCGGATTTCTGAGTTCGAGGCCAGCCTGGTCTACAGAGTGAGTTCCAGGACAGCCAGGGCTACACAGAGAAACCCTGTCTCAAAAAAAGAAACAAAAAAAAATCTAAATACATACATACATACATACATACATACATACATACATACATACAAAAGTTTATTAAAATAATTTTTAAAAAGAAATACAGGCTATTTTTTCATAAGAGGAGAAAGGGTAACAAAGGCAACACTTTCTGAATTCACACTTATCCAGTGGCCAGCTTCCTTCTAAGGCGTGAGATTCTAAGAAATCTCATCTAATCGGTCAGACAACCTTGTGAAATAGGAGCTGCAGTTAGGCATTTTTATCTGCCATTTCTTAGGGGGAGGACCTGTTGTTTTCAGAGGCAGAGAACTTCTCCCTGGTCCGTGTTGGAGCTTAGGAGTTAAAGAGGAGACTGGCTTCCGCATCTGGATGTGGGCACAGTGGTCTGTTGAGAGGCAGAGGGAGGAAGACCATCCTAGGTTTCCTCACTTGTAAATCAAAATTATGTTTCATGATCTCAGAGGTTCCTGTTTGTCATCATTCCAAGTCTATCTCGACCATTCCAAATCAATCTTGATGGGTCACAGGTAGCTACTGGTGTACAATGAATGGCGAAGAGTGCAAAAATGGGGGCAGGGAGAGAGGAGACATGGTGGTTGTTGCTTTAGGCACTCAGCATTTCCTGACTGGAGCAGATGCCGAAAGTCCTCAGGTGCGTTCTGCTTAGAAACCTATCCGTGGGACCAGACTTAGTTACCCCTACCCCCAGCCCTCCGAATTCTCTGTGAGCTGTCAGGCCACAGGATGCACAGGTAAGCTAAGAGAATTCCAAGCCTTGTTACCAGACCTGCTCTTCCTGGTTTCCCTGAGTCACAATGACTGATACTTCCAGGAATTTTACAACGGCCCAGAAACATTTGTTCTTTCTTCAGAGACCCGGAAGTCGAAGAGTTGGGTGTGTGGGAAAGGGACTAGAGAATTCCAGAAGTTTTATAAAATGACCACATATTTGATGGCATCCTGGCGTTAAAGGAGATTCGGTACCTAGGTGTTCAAATATTGCAAATAGTACTGTGTTGACATTTCTAGACATCTGAAGCTCTATGTGAAACGGAAACCAATGGCTATCACATTTCGACATGTGAAATGCATGCAAACAAAGGTGTGTTTACTCTCTTACATGTCCTCAGCTCGGACCCTCTAGTATGAGAAATCACCTTTGCCAGGTGTCCCACGGTTTGATTCTTAGTTCCCTGGTCTCATAGTCTGAGTAGGCACAACATATCTGAATGATGTGATCCAGCACACCTCACCGCGAAGGTACTTTTTTTTCTTCCCCTTTACGCTGATTATCTATTTAGCGGTGTTGCAATGCCCTTTTCCCTATCTGTGTCTCTGCCCGGGGGCAGAGATAACACTGAAATGAAAGAAAAAAAAAAAACCAATAAGAAAGAAAGAAGAGAAACACCGAGGAGCTGTCGTCCAATACTCTCCCCAAAGCGGGGCCAGAAAACAGAGTCAGCCACCTCTTCTAGGAGATGAGAGGTGTGCGCGCGAGAAAAAGCAGTTTAGAAGGACTGAGAGGAGGTGGGTGGGGCTGATGCTTGAGATAGTCGGTTCCAGGTCCCGTCACTCAGTTCCAGAAGGCAGACTGCTGGAGGCACCTCTAGCTTTTCGTATGCAAACGAAGAGGTTTCCCCTAGCTGGGAGGGGCTGAGCTCCTGCCCGTAGGGTTTCGGCTCCTAAGGGTTTCAAGCTTCAGTTGCGAATGTGCGTTGGAAAAGCTGCTCAACTCCAGCGGGTCACGGAGGATGGGCCAGACTCAGACACACTGAAGACCCACGCCTTGAGAACTGGGGAGCGCGAGCCCGCATCTGTGAGGGAAAAGCCGGCGAATCTGGAGGAGTCAGGTCCGCCTCTCGCGCCTGGGCTTTTCAGAACTGTGGTCACTTCTCCGTCTCCGGTGATAATTCTTCCCGCCTGGAACTGAAAATAATGAACCTATGCATGAAAGTTTTCGCTTTCATTGCGCTCGGCGTGGTGATTTTTGTGTGTATTTATAACAGCCAGCTAAGCCTGCCCAACCTCTACCAGCGGCTCAACAGCTCCAGCGAAAGGGCGTCTGTCATCGCCTGTGATTCTGTCTTGCAAAATCATTCGTTCTTCTTGACGGGAAACACATCGCCACGTCCTTTAGCAAGACTCTCCTGCTCTCAGTACCAGCTCCAGAGCCACTATATTACCAGTCCCCTGTCCGAAGAAGAGGCTGCCTTTCCACTGGCCTACGTCATGGTGATCCACAAAGACTTCGACACCTTTGAAAGGCTCTTCAGGTCAACTTACATGCCCCAGAATGTTTACTGTGTGCACGTGGATAGTAAGGCAACAGAGACCTTCAAAGAAGCAGTGCGTCGGTTAGTAAGCTGTTTCCCTAATGCCTTCCTGGCCTCTAGGATGGAGTCGGTGGTCTATGGTGGCTTCTCCCGGCTCCAGGCTGACCTGAACTGCTTGAAAGACCTGGTGGCCTCCAAGGTCCCCTGGAAATATATCATCAACACCTGCGGACAGGACTTTCCTTTGAAAACCAACAAGGAAATAGTTAGCTATCTGAAAAGATTTAAGGGGAAAAACATCACTCCGGGGGTGCTGCCTCCTGGGCATGTAATTGTACGGACTAAATACGTACACCGAGAACGTAAAGGCAGAGTCAACTACTCTATGCAAAAAACAAATATTTTGAAGAGTCCCCCTCCACACCAACTGATCATCTACTTTGGCACAGCCTACGTGGCCCTCACCCGGGACTTTGTCAACTTTATCCTGAGTAACAAAACGGCCACTGATCTCTTAGAGTGGTCTAAAGACACCTACAGCCCCGATGAACACTTTTGGGTGACACTCAATAGGATTCCAGGTCAGTGCCAAACAGTCATTGAGAATTCTTCTTTAAATTGCATACCCATTCTTTCTTTTTAGGTTGCAAATGTGTGTGGAGGTCACAGGACAGCTTGTGGGAATCCTTCTTCCACCACATTGGTCTGTCAGGCGGAGTGACAAGTGCATTTACTGCGCATTCATCTCAATGGCCCCGCTGCTCAGAACTCTTAGTGAGTTCCAAGAACTGATTCATTTAAATGACTTGAAAAAATGTTTAGGTCCTTGAAAATGATGTGTGTGAATGCTTTTACTGACAGTTTTGTACTACCCCCCCCCCCCCCCAATCTTATAAATAATCCAAGAAGCAGTGACCTGAGGAATATCTCAGGAACTGGACAAGCTGTCGTATTTAACAGGCTGTGTTCCTATCTGAGGGAAGTTGCTGAGCAAATTTAATGCAACATTGTGGTTGGGGCCGTTTTCTAGCTCCTTAAAAATCTCTTTGGATGTTCACAAAGGCAACGCTCTGATTCACTCTGGTACTCAGGTCTCAATTAGTCTCTGTTGAACAAACCTAGCCCCGAGATTGTGTTGCCTAGGGGAGTGGAAACAGGGAGTGCTTGGGGCTGGAGATGCCCCAATAGAATCCTCAACTTTCTCAGGTTACTGTAATTTCTTATTAGCAATTCCTGTTTACAGCCTTGTGCTTTCACCTAGGGGAAAGTCTTTTTGATGATTTATGGTGACTTGGAAATGAGGCCAGGCTATGCCACTGGGCTGCAAGCAGATGATAGTAACAAACTCCTCCTTTGATTCAAACCTGGCCTGCTTTTCAAAATCGCTTCTTTAAGTTTTAAGTTGTGTGAACTTCGGTGGAAATGTCCCAGTATACGGGTTTCCAGGATTGCACCAGGTGGCTTGTGGGTGTCAGTTCTACATAAGGATGGCCCTATGCTTGCCATTCTGGATAGTTCCTGGCTCTTTCCATGTCGCAGCCTTGCCTTTGGCACACTTTTGAGTGCTGTTGGAGGTTACCTTCATATCTAAAAGTGGACTCAAAGCAGTTAGACATATTTAGATCTGATAATTCAGCATTCCTAATAGCTGAACTAGAAGGATAATCACAGAACTCTCCTTAGAGGCAGAAAGTGGACAGGCCTGGGGGCTGGGGATAGATACATAGGCTGTCTCATGAGAGTTTATTTCAGAGATGCCACAAAGATCACAAAGATTTCAGGTCACAAAGGTTCCCAGGAGAAGGAGGAGGAGTAAGCGACATTCATTATGGTGCCTTAGTAACTCTGTTCCACCCATTCTTTAAAAAAAAAATAAAGCTGTATTGTGTGTCTGCTTATGATGTATGTGTGGGGGCCCACGTATGGAGGTCAGAGGACAGCTTTGTGGAGTTCCTTCCAGGGATTGAACTCTAATCATTAGGCTTGTGTTTTCAGGCAGCAAGCACCTGTACCTGCTGAGCTGTCTTGCCAGTTCGACCAATTTCTGTTTGGAACACATGGAAATATTCTGCACATGGCCTCTGGTATTGTTTTTCTTGTACGGTTTGTACCAGATGCTAGGTTCATCTTCCTTATCTCTGTGTGCTCAAGAATGGAGCCTTGGTCCCAGGTTTCGCTGGAATCAGGCCCCAGATTGAAGTAGCCTGAAGTTTCAACTATTTCTGTTGCTGCATGAAAAAGAAGGAATCATAATCCTTTCTTCTTTGCTGCATATCAGAAAGAAATCTACCAGAAAGGACAAAGGATCAGGGGAGATAAGGAGGATTGAGGAAGTAAGCTTTTTGACCTGGAAAAAAGGTTAGTTAAGGGCGTGTACGTGTGTGTGTGTGTGTGTGTGTGTGTGTGTGTGTGTGTGTGTGTGTGTGAAGACAGCAAACACTTGAAGCTTGTCAGGTGTCAGGGTCACTGTGTCATAGGTATCCTTTTTGGAATTAAGTATCACCATCCCCTACAGACTACTGTGCCAGTTTCCTTGTGTCCCCACCACTACCAGGCCTAACCCAGCTGGCGGACATAGGGAATGTCCCACCAGTGAACATTCTCAGGGCCGGGGAGTGCGTCCAGCACTGGGCCAAGACACTGCATTGCATAAACACTGTGACAATAAGAGAGATGCAGCTTGTCCATCTGTCATGTGTCACTTCCCCATCACTGTGGTGTGTGCCCTGACCTCACGCTTCACTCTTACGAGACTTTGAGGATCAAGAAACAGGAGTAAAGCTCCATACCGGATTCCTATTCTCCGTCTGTCTCTCTCCCTCCCTGATGATCACCCCTTATCTCTACCCCAGCCCCCACAGTGGATGAAAATGCCATCAAACCGGTTATGATTCTGAAAGGAGATACTGAAAGCCAGGAAGTGGGTCTATGAGGAATGTCACAGGAAATGACTGACACAGGGACTTAAGCTGTAGCAGGTCATTGTCATCTCACATGGTGAGCTGGCAGGGTCACCACTATCCACGCAGTGAATACGCCTTAGGGAGAAGGTTTTTTTTTTTTTTAATTTTGTTTTGTCTCTATACTCTGTATTTGTAGGTTGCTTTCAGTAATAAATATGGAAACTTCTTTCTCTCTTTCTCTTCCTTTCTCTCTCTCTTCCTTTCTTTCCCCCTCCCTCTCTCTTTCCCTTTCTCTCTCTCTCCCTCCCCCCTCTGTTTTTATTTAGAGATGATTTTTATTTAGTACAAGATGGTCTGAGGATGACCTTGGAGTTTAGGTTCTTCCTCCACTTCAGAGGCTGGGGTTGCAGGTTTCTGATTTTGTGCCTGCTTTCTGAGGTGCTGGGGTTTGAACCCAGGGCTCTGTGCATGTTAGAAAGGTACTCTGACCAAGTGGGCTACATCCTGGCTCCAGGAGATCTTTGTAAAGAGGAGAGAAAATGATGTGGCTTGAGGCCATCCCTTTTACCTAGAATGGAAAAGAAGTCTTCACAAGTAATGAGTTCCCTTCCCTTATCATTTCATTGTCGCTCCTAAGAGAAGCACATGCACTGCACGGTCAGGCGACACGCATTAGTTCTCTTTTCCCACCCAGTGTGTTCCGGGAGATGGAACAGAAGTTGTCGGGCTTGGCTGGCAGCAAGCCCCTTTACTTGCTGAGCAGTCTCAGCCTGAGCTAGATGGAGTCCATGTTTTCAGATGTCACCAGTTTCATTAGTTTTTCATTGTGCCAAGCAGGGCTCTATGTGCTGAGGGTGCGGCCAGAAGACACAACTTCATAGTATTAAAGTTTGCAGAGCTGATGGATGAACATTATTAGTGGGTTTGTGATGAAGCTAATTTCATTCCCACCTCAACCCCTCACACTGTTTTGCTTTTTTTTTTTTTTTTTTTTTTTTTTTGGTGGGGGAAGTTTGGGGTTTGTTTGTTGTTTTATATATATATATATATATTAATATCTGCTTTTTATTTTTAAGATATTGGGCTGGAAAGATGGCTCCGTGGTTAAAAGCACACTGGCTGCTCTTTCAGAGGTTCTGAGGTCACTTCTCAGCATCCATATGATGGCTCACAACCATCAATTACTGCAGTTTCATGGGATCAGATGACCTCCTCTAGGGTGTAAACAGATGCACAAATAGACAATATCCATATACATAAAATAATGAGTCTTTAAAAATACATTTTTATAGTTGGCTTTAAAAAATAGGAGGGACTCGCCGGGTGGTGGTGGCGCACGCCTTTAATCCCAGCACTTGGGAGGCAGAGGCAGGTGGATTTCTGAGTTTGAGGCCAGCCTGGTCTACAGAGTGAGCTCCAGGACAGCCAGGGCTACACAGAGAAACCCTGTCTCAAAAAACAAAAAAAAAAAAAAACAAAAAAAGGAGGGACTCACAGTGTATCTCAGGGACCCCGTGCGTGCTCATCAAACACAAAGCCTGAGGCTCAATTCCCAAAACAGAAAACTTAAACACAAAGGAAAACTATTAGACGGTTTGTCATTGTGAAGGTTATGTTCCATCAGCTACTGAATGTAGTGTTACCTTGCAATTCCTTCCACGGGTGTTTAATTGTGTTTTTTTGACTAATAGCGCTAACAAAATACCATATAGAAAACACTACAAGTAAATGTTTCATAAAGTCACTACAAATAGAGCCAAAAATAGAGTAAAAAAAACAAAAACCAAAACCAGAAAAATAGTCCTTGTTTTAGGCCCCATGCTGTCTTTTGGGAACAAAATTCTGCATAATGTAGTCATTATTTAAATAGGTGGTAGGCAGACTTGTGGGGAGCTATTTTAAATTCAAAAGCCAATTACTTATTTTAAAGCCTTTTAAAATCTGGGAGGCTTGGTGACAGGGGAACTTAATTTATCCTAGTGTGCAATGGCGGTAGGTGTGAAATGTGGTCAGGCAGCCTTGTGAATACCTTCCATCTCTGCTTAAGGCTCTTCCCATCATCTTCAGAATCATGACCTTCACAGTAGCTTGACGTCTACCCCTGATCCCCACCCTTCTCCTTACCCATATCTCTTTTATAAAAATGACTCAAACCTGCTACTCCATCAACTACCTGACCATAGGAGCCTTCTTTGACCTTTCAACAGCTCCTCACCTCCACCTCCTCAGCGTTTGAGCGCCTACAAGCAAGAAATGTGACAACCATCTCTGTGTTCCCTGTCACTGCTGCACACCTCGAACACTGAGACTTGTCACTGTGCTCACAGAAAATTCAGAGGCGATAAAGTTTCAGAAGGTCAGTTAAAGATGGGACTAGCATAAAACCGTGTCTGTAGGGATACATTTCCATAAGGAAGAGGTGGTAACGAAACATCACTTGGTGATAAGTTCTAATCAGGCAAACAAATGGTATTTGTCAGTGAGGTAGGGAGAGGGAGGCACACTTAGTACGCTCGAGAGTTCTAGATGGATTGCAGAGGAGATAGGGGATTCTCAGGAACCACCCTATGACTGTGGCGCAGTTTGCATCTGCAGGGCATCAGCAGACCACGCAGTTGAGGCCTCCACCGAGTTTCAGCATCACGAATACCTGCATTGAGTTTCTCCCACACCGGGCTGTGTTAACCCCACTGGTACTACCATTCTGGGCTACTCCATGGTTCATGTAGTGGCTGCCCTTGGTTTAATCTGAAAATGCTCTGTAATGCTGGCTCAGGAAAGAAACCAAGACTCTGAAAGGTTAAAAAAGGATCGCGCCCAAACATTAAGTAAATGTTTAAATTAAAAGAAAATTAAAACGTCCCCCCAGGTGTAGCACTCAATAGCGTAGATAATGAATGTGCTGTCTACAGAAAGGTTACAGAAGCCTTTAAGAGGAGGTAGCTGGATCAATCAGTCCTAGTCCTTCTCAGAGCATGTTCTGTATTCTCTGTGCATCCGCCCAGATTTAGAATGTAGTTTCTAGAAGACCAGAGGATGCAATTGCTCATGTCTACTATCTTCATGGCTGAGAATTATAACACCCATGGGCTGGGAGAGAGGCTGACTTTAGTCAGCAACTCCAAACACTCAGTTCTGTTTTGTGTGTGTGTGTGTGTGTGTGTGTGTGTGTGTGTGTGTGTGTGTGTATAGACGATCATTGCTTTCTCAATGTGGAAATAAAGTCAATACAGTTAAAGGAGAGATTTCATAAAATGTGCTTCCGTGAGTTTCTATCTATTGAATATTTTCAACATATCACTTTTTTTTCTGCATAGCTAGATAACATCATGGGCATCAGCAGGCCACACAACTGACACCCTTTATGTAATCTATGTAATAAAAGGAGAACATGATTTCAAAATATGGCATTGGTGATGTGGACCCGTTTGGCTTGTTCTTCTTCTTTGTTAAGAGGCTGTAGACTCTTGTCTGGCCACAAATCCAGGTTAGGCTCATGAGTCTTGTAGAGGAAGATTTGTATCTGCAATGTTCCCAGGTCTTCCATATTCTAGCCTCCGGCAGCTAACACCATCAGAACGCTGAGCTTCTGGTAGAAAAGGCCCTAGATAGGTCACAGCATCTTTGGATAATCAAGCCGTGTTGACATCTTGGCTATTCATAGGATTCATTGTAATCGCTCCAGCCTTGGGCTCCAATAAAAAATGTGACTACTATTCCCTTAGTGGAGAGCCTGTGCCCAAGCATCTGTGACCTCTACCCACACTGAAGGAAATAATTATGAAGTGCTTCTCCTAATTGGCGTTTAATTCCAAATCTCCAGAGAAATTTGTATAAGATAAGAACATTCAGAAACTGGGCATGGTGATGCACACCTGTAATCTCAGAGGAGGAGGAGGCTCTGGGAAGATCTGGAGTTCAAGGCCAGCTCGGGGTTCAGAGAGAGATCTTGTCTACAAAATGGATTAAAGTATATGTGAATATTTAATTAATGTGCAAACTCAGCTATAATTGGGAAACATCTGCAGAACTGAACTTAACATTAATTCAATCCCAGTGGGAAAGGCTGATACAGTTGCTACCTTAGAACTGGCAACATTGTGTTATTTCTTTGTTTGGTTTGCTTTTCGTTTTTCGAGACAGGGTTTCTCTGTATAGCCCTGGCTGTCCCAGAACTCACTTTGTAGACCAGGCTAGCCTGCCTGCCTCTGCCTCTGCCTCCAAGGGCTAAGATTAAGGCGTACACCACCACTGCCCGACAACATTGTGTTATTTCTAGTTCAGCCACACATCTGTCATTCTCAGTTGTCTAACACAGATTTTTCTGGAAGCAGAAGTGGAAGGGGGGGGGAGTCTTTTTTTTTTTTCAACAATACCAACAAAAAATGTAATTACATTTCAATAATTCCTTAGAATGATACAATTTTAATTGTATACCAAAGCCACATATAGTTGATATCGGTACGTTTCAGTATATACACCGATTAGTATAACTTGCTGTTTGAATTCTCTCTGTAATAAAAATACCCATACTCTATCCGTATGAACTGCACACTACCTCATTTCTTTCCACTCTTCCTTCCATTTATGTGGTTTTATAAAAAAAAAAAAATTTGGTCTGATTTCTCTTATATGAAAGAAATCATATTTAAATTTATATATGCACATGTATGAATAGTGTATGTAGGCCACCATAAGAGGCCCAAGGGAGGGCAAAGGGCATGGTTCAACACATCTTTAATCTTAGTACAGGAGCAAGAGGCAGGGGGATCATATGTTTAAGGCCCATATCAATATCTAGTCTCAAACATGAATGGGGATCCATTTTGATGACTTCTCTGTGCCCTAGGGAGAACTCTCATGGATTGGTTCTCTTCAATACTACTTCTTAATAAAACCTTGCTTGCCTTTCAACAACTGAACTAAAATATATCTGTTTTATTAGGTATAATTACATTATTGTTGGATAAAAGAGGGTAAGAGAGTGTGTGTGACATCAAAATAGGAGGAGGGACCATTTGGGGGAAGGGATGGGACGAGCAAGTGTAGAGTGAAGGGATGAGGGGGGCAAAGCAAGAAAAAAAGATAAAGACACGTACAGATGAAAATGCCACCGTTCCCTATCTACTTTACCCCTCCACTTGATGCCCTGTCTTTCTACTGGACGTGGACTCTACAGGATCCTTCTCCCCAGTGCAGGGCATTTCATCTAAGGTCCCTCCCACCTCCTACCTCCCGAGGTTATCCAGTTCCATTCTTTCTGCTGGCCCTCAGGGCTTCACTCCTGTTCCCTCCCAACAATACCTGATCATGTTCCCCTTTTCTCCTCCCCATCTGACATTTTATTTTTTTTTTAATTCTGTTATCTGTTATTTGGCATTCTAACTAAAATTAAAATTTAAAAAAGAATATGTAAATATCTATAAAGAGGTTTGGAAGGCTGAATAGCATATTTACACAAGATATATGCGTTTAATTAATAGTCCAGCGAGATGGGTCGAGGGGTCAAAAGCACTTGCTGCCAAGGCTGTTGACCTGAATTTGACTCCCAGGACACATGTGATGGGAGAACCAACTCCTAGAAGCTGTCTTCTGACCTCCATTATGTGAACTGTGACATATTTATACATGCGCTCTCTCTCTCTCTGTCTCTCTCTCTCCTGTGTGCACACACACTTTCTCTCTCACACACTAAATAAGTAAGTAAATAAATAAATAAATAAATGCACTAAAAATAGATCAATAAATATTAACATATCCTGCATAGCTCAACTAAGGGCTTCTTTGAATCGTGAGACTAAAGAAAACATTTTTTTTTCCCAGCCAAGTGGGAAAAAAAGGGTTATGGAACCAGAAAAACATGTTTTAAATTTCTCTTCCCAGTGTTTGCTAAACGATAAGATTCTGTTTAGACGTAGGGTGACTCCTCTGTGGTGTTTGGGTTACAACACTCGATTACGAAGAAGTGCATACAGTCTGGGGGTCGGCCCACCTCAGAACCTCCACAGGGCCCTCACAACATAGATGTCTGGGTTCCTGCTTCTGCAGTCTCGGGATCTGGACATTTCCAGTGAGTGCTATGGAGTTCCTTTTCTGGGACACAGTGAGAACAACTGAGCCACATGATCCTTCGCAGACATGGGCACATCTGGATTTGTAGCAGCTTTGGTTCCTGTCCAGTAAGAGACTGGGAAAACGGCGGCCGTGAGTGAGAAGGAAAGCAGCCTTCCTTAAGGAATAGTTCCTGACTGCATGCGCCACGCTTTATGGCAGGCATGTATAAGGAAGCGCTTGGTAACAGTACATTGGCAGACTTTATGACGGGCTTGTACAAGTGACTGATATGGATGTTACTAATATTCAAGAGGTGGTGTGTAAATGTGATGGTGAATTTTAGTTCTGTCTCTGGTGGCACAGGGACCTTGCCATAACTATCTGAGTTTGATCCACAGTATGTAAGGAGAGAACAAACCTCTGGAAGTTGTCATCTGCCATCCTACGTTCTCAGTAGCTTGAGAGCAGCCATCCACACATACCCACACACAGCATAAACAAATAAACAAATAAATGTTTATAAAAGAATCTTTTAAAAGAACTAACGGTGGGCACACAATATCTACTAACACACAGATAAAGAAAGCCTGAAAATGACCTAAGATCCCCAGATGCTGAAGACATTGAAAAACATCAATTTTAGTTTTTTGCTTTTACTTCCTAAGGATGTGAGTGCCACGGCTTACCCACAAAGTAAAATTGGGTGTAGATATCACCAAAGGAAAACAGAGCAGGGATCCAGGCGAATTCTTTTGACTGCTTTGACTTCCACGAATCTTATTGATGTGAACTTTAAGACTTCTAAAAGCCCTGTTGAGAAGGTACCACACAGCAGCGCCTTAGTCACTAGAACAGTGTGTCCATGCCAGCCCAAAGAACGGCAGCGGTATCTTGGGGTTCCTTCTGAAATCGTACCGCATAAAAGGAACAGGAACTGGAGATAACTGACAGCTTTATTTTCTTTAGTTTCAGGGGGAAAAAAAAAGGTGTTTGTGTAGAGCATAACAGTCACTCGGAACAGGAAATTTACAGGGCTTGGAAGTGACACAGAGCCCTTCCCATGACCGTTTCGGCTCAGACTTGGAGGCTACAGTCTACCACGGTGGGAAAAGCACAGTAGTAGAAGCCTGAGGCAGCCTTGCCTCCATCCCCACTCAGAGAGAAAAGAGCCAACAAGTGCTTTGGCTCAACTCACTTCCTATTTATTTATTTTAAAATTTCAGATTATAATATGACAACATTTTTTTTCCTTCCATTTCCTTTCTCTAAATACTCCCGTGTGTGCCCTCCCCACTCCCCTTCAAATTCGTGATCTCTTGTTTCACTAATTGTGTGTGTGTGCTCACATGTGCACATGTATGTTACTAAATGTAACCTACTTAGTCTGTATAATGGTATGCATGTTTTCTGGGCTGGCCTTTGATACTGGCACTCAGTTGGTGTACTCTTTCCAGTGGCATACCACTAATTCTGCCCTCAGCTTTACCCAATTGCCTGTAGTTCTTTGTATATGGTTGAAGCTTCATGGGGGTTGGTTTCCTGTCCAGTTTGGTGTGTCCCTTAGCGTCAACCTTGTTTGGGCAGTTATGCTGGTGAGACTTCATGGGTATAGCTTTTGGAGTTACAAGGAGACACAATCTCAAAGCAAACTCTCTGGTCCTCTGGCTCTTAGAATCTTTTCACCCTCTTTCACAGTGTTCCTCGAGTATCATAGATATTTGAGAAGTATCGTAGATGCATTCATTCGGACTGGACTCCCAACTCTGCTTTTTGATTGGTTGTTGTCTTAGTTTGGGGTTTTATTGCTATGCAGAGACACCAAGACCAAGGCAACTCTTCCAAAGAAAAGTATTTAATTGGCCTGGCTCACAGTTTTGGCTGTTCAGTCCATTATCATCATGGCAGGAGGAAGCATGGCAGTGTTCCGGCGGACATGGTGCTGGAGGACTGGAGAGTTCTACATCTTGGTCCAAAGGCAGCCAGAAGAAGAGTCTCTTTTACACTCAACTGAGCTTGAGCACAGGACCTCAAAGCCTATGCCCACGATGACGCATTTCCTTCAACAAGGGCACACCTCCTAATAGTGCCACTTCCCGTGGGCCAATCATATTCAAACCACCACAGTTGTGGTTTCCAGTAGTGTTTTCTCTGTGGTTTTCTGTCTCTTGCAAAGAGAAGTTTCTGTGTTGAAGTATAAAAACAAATATTTATAGATGGCTGTTAGGGATTATTCTGGTTTAATAGACCAGTGGTTGTAGATTCTCCTCCAGTAGCCATGACTTCACTGGAACTGAGCAGTTGGCTGGGTTTCCAGTACCAGGCACAGGTTCCCTCTTGTTGAACAGGTCTTAAGACCAATTGAAGAGCTGTTGATTAATGCCCAGTTATGTGTATCACCAACACGCTTTAGATTAGCATGTCATGCTGGTCCTTGTTGTAGCTCAGAGGTGTCATAGCTAAGGAGAACTGTTGGTTGCTTCCTTCCTTTGGAAGTTTGCATCATGCCTTCTGGTACCATGAGAACTGGTCCTCAATGGGGAGGAATTCAGGTCAGTTCCAGCTCAGGAGCCTTTAGGTCCTGTGTCTGAAGTGCATGGAGTATGCAACTGACAACTCAAAAGAGGGCTTCTCATGTCTGGTGTTGGAGTTTTTGTTATATGGTTTTTGGATCTTGGAGGGAACACTTTTGGTTGGTTGGTTGGTTGGTTTGTTTGTTTGTTTGTTTGTTTGTTATTGTTGTTTTTCCATAGTTAATAGTATGATTCCTTGTGGCTTTTTCAAACATCCTTATTGTTATATAATCTCCCTCCCTCCCTCCTTCTATATTTATCTCCCTCTCCCTAGAGAGCATGTGCTCTTCCTATTTTCCCATCAGGCCTCTTGTGTCCTACCATTGCTCCTTACCCTCTCCCACCTTCCTCTGTGTATCTCCCTCCCCTCCCTAAGGAGTCCCCCTTCTCCCATGTTCTTGGTTGGATTGATTGTACCATGCTATTCCCCCTGAGATTTCTCCCAACTCCCCTATTCCTGTAATGGTCCCGTCTTACTTTCCTGATTCTGTAATTACCACAGGCTATGATGTACTCACAGCTGAAGGTTTGAAGCTAATAGCTTCCAATGAGAGAGAACATTCAACGTTTGTCTTGCTGGGCCTGGGTTACCTCACTCATTATAGTCTCACTTTCTCTCTTTTATATAGTTCAGGATCCCAGCTAGTGGGACCATCTCCCAGATGATTATAGGTCTCATTAAATGTGTGTTTGTATGTATGGAAACCATGGGTTGATACCGAGTGTCTGGTCTCTTACTCTTTCATCTTATTTTTTAACAACATTTTATTATTTCTTTGAAAACTTAATTAATATATAAAATATATTTTGATCTATTGACCTACACCACCTCTCTCCAACTCTGTCACTCTCCACTTCATGTTCTTTGTCATCCTCCTCCTCCTCCTCCTCTTCCTTGTTTTAGTCATCATCTTAGTTGGGTTTCTATTGCTGTGATAAAACACCACAACCAAAAGCAACTTGAGGAGGAAAGGGTTTATCTGGCTTACAGGTTATAGTTCTCGTCAGGGGAAGCCAAGGCAGGAACTTGGAGGCAGAAAATCAAGCGGAGACAATGAAGGAATGGTTCTTACTGCATTGCTCCCTGTGGCTTGCTCAGCCTGCTTTCTTTTTTTTTTGGGGGGGGGGGAGGGGTAGGGGACTTGGAGACAGAGTTCTCTGTGTAGCCCTGGCTGTCCCAGAACTCACTCTGTAGACCAGGTTGGCCTTAAACTCAGAAATCCGCCTGCCTCTGCCTTCCAAGTGCTGGGATTAAAGGTGTGCACCACCACTGCCCGGCACAGCCTGCTCTCTTACACAGCCCAGGACCATCTGCCCAAGGAGTAGAACTTCCTCTGGTGAGCTGGCCCTTCCCACATCAATCATCAATCCAAGAAAGGATCTACAGACTTGCCTACAGATAATCTGATGGAGGCATTCTCTCAATTGAGTTTCCTCTTCATGGATAATGCTAGTTTGTATAGAGTTGATCAAAAAAATCAAAAAAATCAAAAAAACTAGGGCACTCACTGTGTCCAATCAGTAGAGACCAAATGTGAATGGGTGTGAGGGCATCTGGCTGGGGGCATGGGCAACCTACCAAAGAAAACTGACAGCTCACCTCCACCCCTGCTGCCCCAAACCTCCCACAGTCAGCAATTGCAAGTAGCTCTTGAGTGGAGGATTGGAACCTCAGAAATCCTATCCTCAGCCATGTTGGACTTTGAGTTGATACTCTACTGCCTTGCTACTGTGAGTTGATAGTCTACCTTGTTTTTGTGAGACAGGGATTCTTACTGAACCTGGAGCCCACCAAGACTAAGTGGACAGCGAGCTCTAAAAATCCCTGTCTTCCCCTCTCCGGCTTGAGGATTACTGGCAACCGCCATGGTGCCTGCTTTTTTAGATGGATTCTTGGCAGCTGGACATAAACGCTCTGCTTGAGCAGCGAGCATCTTAGTAACCCAGCCATGCCATAGCTTCCATCTTCTGACTATCTAAGCATTTACTTACTTCACTGCACAGCTGAGAACAGTAAACAACTAAACAACAGCAAAGGATTATAAACCATGGATGAATGTGATTGTTTTAAACAGCATATGCTGTCGAATGTGAAGACGCTTGTCTTTTCATCTTAAAAAGTTTCTATACATGAACATCCATGGCAGAGCCTGTTGACTATATTTGTTTGCTTGGTTTGACTTTTCTTTTGTCTTTTAGATTGCTTTGTAGTCTACACTGGCTTGAAAACTGGGGGTGGGCTTGAATTGCCAGCAACCGTTCCCCCCACCCCTTCCGTCTCAGTACAACGGTGTTTTGAATAATTGTGTCTACTTCCGCAACCAAGGACAATTCTGACAGTCTGAACGTTCTCTGGGCCACTTGTCCTGAGCGGGCCCTCCCCTGTATGCCACCACTATGCTTTTACCTTTTCCAGAATGTTGTAAAAAGGGAAATCAAAGAAGTCAGCCTTGGTGGTGCAGGTCTGTAATCCCAGAAACCGGCATATGGTGGACTCATTTCAGGGTCAGCAACCTAGTGAGACATTGTCTCAAGGAAACAAAGCAAATAACAGAAATAATCATAGGCAGTGTAGCCATCAGGACCTAGAAACACAGCTTCTTATTCTTTACATTTTAGTTTGGTTTGGTTGTTTATTTTGAGACAGGGTTTCTCTGTTCTAGAACTCACTCTTTAGACTAGGCTGGTCTTAACTCAGATCCAACTGCTTCTGCCTCCCTAGTGCTGGGATTAAAGGCAAACACCACTGCCACCCACCTCACTTTTCATATATATATATATATATATATATATATATATATATATACATATACACATACACACACACACACACACACATATATATATACATACACACACACACACACACACACACACACACACACACACACACACACACACATATATATATATATATATATATATATATATATATATATATAAGTTCCCTCTAAATATTTGTTGGTGACTATGATTTCCAGCAGCCTCTTGGGCAGTTTTAATATCTGTGAAGGTTTTTTTTTTTTTTTTTTGGCAGGGGAGACACTTCCCCCTAAAGTCATCTCCGTAAATGGTGAAACAGTTTGTTAAGTTTGTGATCTCATTTAAAAAAGTAAGGACCGGCGGGCGGTGGTGGCGGCGCACGCCTTTAATCTCAGCACTTGGGAGGCAGAGGCAGGCGGATTTCTGAGTTCGAGGCCAGCCTGGTCCACAGAGTGAGTTCCAGGACAGCCAGGACTACACAGAGAAACCCTGTCTCGAAAAACCAAAAATAAATAAATAAATAAATAAATAAGGACCAAGGCTATAGCTCAGTGGTAGAATGCTTGCAGGTTGTGGAAGGCCTCGGTTTTCAGTCACATGGGACAGTAGGCTAAGATAGTTGCTCTAACTGTTAAAGTTGGTGTACCTTTGTTAGCTTCATATTTTAGTGTTGGCGCTTCCTAATAAATAGGGAATCCACGAAATTCACAGAAAGAGTAACAAAACCTGTGTTCCACATTGATCCCAGACACATGGCCATTATTAAGATCCCCAACATGGTGCTTTCAACCAATCCGATCAGTCAAGAGCACCCTAATATTGTAAGGTATCATAGCACCTCAATAAGGGTCCTTATCAGAACGCATGGGTGGCGCATGCGTTTTGGTTTTGTCGGATTTCCTGTTGGTTGAATATCTTAGTGGTTGCTCTTGAGCTGACAATAGTTGTCACTCAGAGTCCGTAATGTGCTGGAATCACTGCAGCTCAAAGGAAACCTGCAGCGTTGTAAGTATGATGTAAGGCTTATCAGGTCCTGGCCAGTAGAGAGAGGAGCAAAGGCAACGGCCAGATGAACAGCATTTCTATAAAGGCTCACAGTTTGTTTTATAGATATATGTCAATATTGCATTCCTGACCCCTCTGCAACTTCTTACTGTAGTATTGCTGTAGGGCATTCGCCAGAGAAGACGGCACAGACATGAGTTTCAGCCAATAGAAAGTCTTTATTAGCCGACAGCTGCTACACTGTGTAGCACTGAGACTTTCTCAAGATGGGCTTATAAGCACAGAAGCCATGTTCTGGGGTAACAAGAGCAGTTAGCCAGAAACAGAACTACAGAAGCCGAAAAGCAAGGTTAGTACATGGAAAAGGTCTTTGTTTTCATTTTGGCTGGTGGTGCTGTCTGTGTACTAAGTTTTATAGCCTGAATGGTACTTCAGTCATGGAGTCAGATGTGTTAAGTGAGGTCTAGGGCCCTGTTACAGATTTATATATGGGAACTATACACATCAGAATAGAACAGATCATGAATCGTCTGCTTCTGTTTGATGGTGAGTCTCAGCTCTGGCTGGTTCTGTAGCCAAGGATGGCCCTTGCTCTACTGGTCCTCTATCACTGCCTCAGAAGTGCTGGGATGAGATTACTACTGGACTATGTGTGTGTGCTACCACATCCAGTTTAATGCGGTACTGGGGATTGAACTTAGAACTTTATGCATGCTGAACATCCACTCTCCCAACTGAGCTACATCCCCAACCTCAACTCATTGTGGTTTTAAACTGCTCCTTGTCTCTAGCCCACAGGAGAAAGCACATTCTCAGTACTTCTGGGACCCTTGAGGGTTCCTTTCAGTCACTTCCCATTGTATGACTATTCTAGCCCCCATTAAATGTCTGGTCTTGTGTTGCTGGATAACTTCTTTTATTCATCTTTAATTTATGTGTGATATGTCTGTACCCCTCTGCACCACATTGGTGCAGTACCCTCGGAGGCTAAAGGAGAACTTGGGATCCCTGAGAACTGGAGTTAACAGGTGGTTGTAAGCCACCTTGTGGCTGCTGGGAACTGAACCCAGCTCTCTAAACTGCTGAGCCATCTCCTCAGCCCTCTCGCTGTATAACTTCTAATTGAAGTGTATACGTTTTTATCCAAATGTTTGGGCTAAATGGATGTTTGAAGGGAAAGCAACAGGCATAGATTTCTTCATGCTTCCTGGGAACTGGGCATTAGGAAGGGCACCCATGTATCCCAGGCCCAGGGCAAACTTTTCTGTCATGTTTCTTCCCTTTTTTAAGTCAGCTTGCACAACAGTACAAATAGAACTGTCCTGGTGTTTTGCAGAAAAGGCTAGGCTTGTTATAGACAGAGACTTAGTTCCCAGAATTAGCAACCTATATATATCTCAGTGTGTGCAACAGCAAGTGAAGTTCACCATTGACCTCCAACAACTTTTGACCAGAGCTGAACTGAAAAGCAGGGATAAAATTAGACAACCATCCTGTGTATGTGTGAGAGAGTTTTTATTTGACTGTTTGTATATGGACCGGGGCAGGGCAGGGGGCAGCGGTTACCAGCGGTAGATGAATTCTTGCGTGCAGCCAACTAAGTGTTGCTTGGTGCCTTGTTTTGAAGTTAAAGAAGGCACTATGTATAGAGCAAAAATGAAAATCTGCTAATGAGGCTGAAGAGATGGCTCAGTGGTTAGGAGCACTAGCTGTTGCTCCTCCAGAGGACCCAGGTTCAATTCCCAACGCATACATGGCAGCTCGCAACTATCTATAATTCCAGTTCCAGCGGCCCCAACACCTTCAAGACACAGACAGACAGACAGACAGACATGGAGGGAAAACACCAATGCTTGTGAAATAAAAGTTAAATAAAAGTGTTTAAAAATTAAACAAAATCTGTCAACGTCAGTAAGGCCTTTACCCCAGGCACTGAAGTAAACAGTACCAGCCATGCTGTTCTGATGATGTCAGAAGAGCAGGGCCCTGCTGAGTCAGGGAAATCAACACTGCACTTTTAATTGACAGTCACATAAAATCTGGTAACTACCTCAGGAACTGAGAAACACCCAACCTACACTATATATAAACACTCAAGCTGTATTTAAAGACAGTGTGTGCAGGGAAATCGTAACTAGCAGAATCTATCGGGTTTCCAGAACTCAGTCAGATTTATGTTCTAAGGAAATAAAGGAAATAGGTTGTTTGTTTGTTTTGGAGGGGTTTTTTTTTTTTTTTTCAGAGAGGGGGTTGAGGAGGCAGGGGTTGGGGGAGGGGTAGCTCATAAGCCCAGCAAAAGTGCTAAATGTATGTGAGAGACGAGCTTGGAGTTAAAGAAACCCAACAAGCATTTCTCACGTTAAAGAAGACTTAGCAGCTGGTGTGGTAACACACATCTTTAATTTTAGCTCCAAGGAGGCAGAGGCAGGTGGATCTCTGTGAGTTCAAAGCCAGCCTGGTCTACAGACTGAGTTCCAGGACAGC
Organism: Arvicanthis niloticus; assembly: GCF_011762505.2. NCBI lineage: Eukaryota > Metazoa > Chordata > Mammalia > Rodentia > Muridae > Arvicanthis > Arvicanthis niloticus. The sequence goes on along the minus strand of NC_047665.1, from coordinate 22,408,581 downwards.
CAGGGCCCAGCCTCCCACGCTTTCTGTAACTGTAACTCAATTGACACTGAAAAACAGAAAAAGAAAGAGAGAGGCTGTGTCTCAAACCTCTCCACTAAGGTGACTTCTTATCTATGCTCAGTATAGACTAGTTAGCTAGTTCATAGTCATGAAGTTGGGATTGGGAGTGTAGATCAGTGGTAAAAGATGTGTGAGTATGCACAAGACCCTGGGTTCAAGTCCACATATATATTCCATATATATGCATATATATAACAGACAAAAATCTTATGTTCTGAGCTAAAAGCGACATAGGAGTGTTTATTTGTGCAGAAATACACGCTTAATGATCTAGAAGTCACGATAGAGGTCCGGTGTGGGGGTGAGGTTTAAAAAAAAGTCAGCATCTGCAGATGCAGTCTCAGTGTGACGTCACTGAGGGCGATAGGAAGATGTCATGGCTCATTCTGGCGCCTTCACAGCTGACTTTCAGTTCTGTGAGAAATGGAAAGTCTAGGAGAGAAATACAGAACTGAAAATGACCAGAACGGCTCGCTTACAGAAACGAAGCTGACCTCAGAGGCTACCCATGATTCACTCGGGTCCCGTGACGACCGTAAGTAAATTCAGAATGGCTATCTCGTAGCTCGGCGTTTTTTTTTTTTTTCTCCACTCTTCCTAGGTGTTTGACCATGTAGTTATTAGAGTTATGGGAAAATAAAAAGAGCTGGCTTGAGGAGAGAAAGGTGTCTCCTGTCACCAGAATCAAGCAAGTGGGTCAAAGCCGAATGCTGGAGTTGGTATGTTAAAAACTGATTCCCTGTTCCAACGGTGTTGAGAGGTGGGACTTCTGAGAAGTGACTAGGTGGTGGTAAGGGCTCTGGGCACTCAAGTCGATGCATACCTTCCCTGCACAGTCTGTGACACTTGTCACAGAGGCTGGAGACAAGACAGGAAACAAGGACTTCCTGAAGGGCCTGTTGATTTTCCAGGAAAGAAACTTGGTCTCAGTTCCCCAAGAAGGTTCCCACCTCTAGTTTTGCGTTTGGATCATATTTGTATCAGTAATCCATTTTCCTCTCTACCTGAAAATTTTATTGATTCTCACTCGTTCATATCTTATCTGCTGTCTTTTTAAATTATGTTTTTAATTATTTAAAATAAATTTTAACCTTTAATATATATTAATGCTATTCCTCCCTTCCCTCAAGTCCTGCCAGAGCCTTTCCCCTCCTCCCTACCAAACTTTAAGTTCTTTCTCAAAAACAAACAAAAATCCAATACAACAAAACCAAGAAAACAAAATAAAATCCCTCCCCTAAAATAAACAAAAACCCACCAAACTGTAACCAAATAAAAACACACTCTCTTCCCTTACTCTATACCTAACCTCTGTAGTTCTGTGGATTGTAGCTTAGTTACCATTGACTTAACAGCTAACATCCATACATAAGTGAATGCATACCAGATTTCTCTTTTTGGGTCTGGAATACCTCACTTGGGATTATCGTATCTAGTTCCATAATCCATTTGCCTGGATGATGTCATTTTTTTAAACAGCTGAGTAATACCTCATTGTATAAATGTACCACCTTCATTTTGTCCATTCTTCTGTTGAGGAACATCAGAGTTGTTTCCAATTTCAGTCTATAATGAGTATAGCGGTAATGAACATGGTTGAGCATGTGTCTCTGTGGTAGGATGAAGCATCCTTTGGATATATAACCAAGGGTGGTATAGCTGGGTCCAGAGGTAGATGCATTCCCAACTTCCTGAGGAACCACCACACTGATTTCCACAGTGGCTGTACGGATTTGCTCTCTCACTAGCAATGTGTGGGTGTTTCTCTGACTCCACATCCTCACCAGCATGACCTGTCACTTGTGGCTTTGATCTTAGCCATTTCTAACAGGTGTACGGTCTCAGAGTTGTCTTGATTTGCATTTCCCTGATGGCTAAGGATTTGAGAATCTCTTTAAATGTTTCTCAGCCATTTGAGTTCTCTCTTTTGAGAATTCTCTGTTTGGATCTGTACCTCATTTAAAAAAAAAGATTTATTTATTTTTTATTCATATGAGCACACTGTAGCTGTCTTCAGACACACCAGAAGAGGGAATCAGATCCCATTACAGATGGTTGTGAGCTACCATGTGATTGCTGGGAATTGAACTCAGGACCTTTGGAAGAGCCGTCAGTGCTCTTAACTGCTGAGCCATCTCTCCACCCCTGTACCTCATTTTTTAACCAAGTTATTTATTTCTTGATATTTCATTTCTTTATATGTTTTGGTTATTAGCCCTCTCTTGGATGTGTAGTTGGTCAAAATCTTGCCCCATTCTGTTGGTGGCTGCCTTGTCAAAATGACGGTGTCCTTTGCCGTGCAAAAGCTTTTCAGTTTCATGAGGTCCCATTGTTAATGGTTTTTGTGATCTTAGTGCCTGTGCTAACAGGGTTCTGTTCAGAAAATCTTCCTGTGCCAGTGAGTTCAAGGCTATTCCCCACTTTCTTCTGTATCAGGTTCAGTGTATCTGGTTTTGTATTGAGGTCTTTGATCCATGTGGAGTTGAGTTTTATGCAGGTGGTAAGTGTGGGTCTATTTGGATTCTTCTACCTGCAGACATCCAGTTTGACCAGTAAGATTTGTTTTAGATGCTGTCTTATTTCCTGTGTGTGTGTTTCTGGCCTCTTTATCAGAAATCAGGCATCCAAAGGTGCGCAGATTTATATCAGCGTCTTTAATTTGATTCCACTGACGAAAATGTCTGGTTCTGTGCCAATACAATGCTGTTTTTATTATTATAGCTTGGTAGTACGACTTGAAATCAGGGATAGTGATACCTCCAGCAGGTCTTTTACTCCTCTGGATTGTTTCAGCTAGTGTGTGTGTGTGTGTGTGTTTCTATATGAACTGAAAATTGTCCTTTCAAGATCTATAACAAAGTGTGTTGGAATTCATTGGGGATTACATCGAATCTGTATAGGCTGTATCTGTACAAATGGACAGCCATTTTTACTATGTTAACCCATGCGTATGAGAGATTTTTGTATCTTCTTTTATCACCCAATTTCTGTCTTCAGGGACTGGAAGTTTTTATCATACAAGTCTTTCACTCGCTTGGTTAGAGTTATCCCAAGATATATTATTATTTGAGGCTATTGTGAAAGGTGTTTTTTTGATATCTCACTCTGTTTGCCATTTGTATATAGGAGCCCTACTGATTTCTGTGAGTTAATTTTGTATTCAGCTACTTTGCTGAACGTGGTTTATCAGCCGTAAGAATCTCCAAGTGGAATTTTTAGGAACACTTATGTGCCATTTCATATCATCTCCAAATAAAGATACTTTGGCTTCTTCCTTTCCATTTGAACCACCTGATCCCCTTCAGTTGTCTTACTGCTCTAGCTACACATTCAAGTACTGTATTTAATAGGTGTGGAGAGAGTGGGCAGCCTCGTCTTGTTCCTGATTTTAGCGGAATAGCTTTGAGTTTCTCTCCATTTAAATGATGTTGGCAATGGGCTTCCTGTAAAGTGCCTCTATTAGTGCTTAGGTTTGTCCCTTGTGTCCTTAATCTCTCCAAGACTTTTATAATGAAGGGGTGTTGGGATTTTGTCAAGGGCCTTTCCTGCACCTAATGAGGTAATCTAATGACTGTTGTCTTTCGGTTTGTTTATATGGTAGATTATATTTATCGGTTTATTATTTGTAGGCATTAGGTTTTGTAGTATATGTATACTTTATCTTTTGTATATGTGTATTTTCACTTTGATCTGTTGATACTTTTATGAATTATTTTAGTCCACCCTTATTATCAGGATCCTGTGTTTGACAAGCCATGGAATAAGAGGAAAAAAGTAGATTTGCAAAGATATGTTTGATTTTTCAGTTTTTATCTTAAAAGAAAACCAACAAGCTGGGCTGAGCTGGAGCCCAGGTGGGAGATGGCTATTCAGCACACACCAAACCTCGGGTCCATTTCATCGAAAACTCCCACCCCACCCCAAGCCACAGTGTCTCATCCCTCCCCCCCCCACACTCCTGATCTACTGGCATCCATTTTCTGGGTTCTAGTTTATACCGATTAGCAGCCAAATGGGGGGGGGAGGTGCCTATAATATATCAGAACATTTCTAAAAGCACTTAGGTTCTAAAATGTTGGGGGGGGGGGTCCTTCTCTGTTTCGTCCTTGAACTTTTACAGCTGAAGAGGAATCTATTTGTTGGCAGTTATCAGAGAGAAATGCAAAGATGTTCCAACATGACTGAAAATCTCTAGAATACACACCCATAGTAACAAAATAAGGCCTTATGGGCCAGATGCTAACTGGTAAGATTTTGTTGTTATTGTTCTTGGGTTTTGCGGGGGTTGTTTGTTTGTTTTTTTGAGACGGGGTTTCTCTGTGTAGCCCTGGCTGTCCTGGAACTCACTCTGTAGATCAGGCTGGCCTTGAAGTCAGAAATCCACCTGCCTCTGCCTCCCAAGTGCTGGGATTAAAGGCCTGCGCCACCACTGCACGGCAACTGGTCAGATTTATAATCCAGGTTACTTGACACCGAATTTCCCTATTATTAGCCTTCAGCTTGTTTATTTTTTTTTTTATTTTTTTAAGATTTATTTTATTTATATGAATACACTGCAGCTGTCTTCAGACACATAAGAAGAGGATCCCATTACAGATGGTTGTGAGCCACCATGTGGTTGCTGGGAATTGAACTCAGGACCCCTGGAAGAGCAGTCAGTGCTCTTAACAGCTGAGCCATCTCTCCAGCCCCTTCAGCCTCTTTATTATTAAAGATCTACAGCAAATGAGCATTTTCTATATTTTTCTTTTGTTAAGTTATTAGCGTAGTCACAGGCTTAGTTAGTCAATCATTGATTTGGGTATATATCAATAAACTTTGTTATTAAGCTGTCTTTGACATCACAGAAATTTCCCACAATAAGGCAAACTGCTATTTCCTCGAGTAACACTTTTTACAGGATTTATTTTTATTTTATGCACATTAGTGTTTCGCCTGCATATATGTTGTATGAGAGTACCAGATCCTTGCCTCACATTTTACATGCAAGAGCGTGTACATTGCTTATTAACATTACATAACTCGTTATTCCGGGTGTGTGGGTTGCTTTATTATTTTTTTTTTCAGTTTTATTTAATGAAGAGCGATGTGGAGCCTCATGTGACCTTCGGCAGTGTTTGCTGAGTTGTTTAATTAGCACACTGGGATTGGAGGATAACTACTGGACAGTGGCCAGGGCTGTTGCTAAATTTCCTTCAGTATCCAAGACATCCCACAATAGAGAATCGTAATTGGGTGGTTGTGGTTTGAATGTAAACTGTCTTCTAAGGGCTCCTGTCTTGAAACACGTGATCCCCAGTTGCTACCTATCGCTGTTTGAGAAGACTGTAGAGCCTTTAGGAGATGAATACTTGAGACATCTTCCTGGGAGTGGGCTTTGAAGTTTTATAGCTTTCCCCTTTGGCCATCTTCCTGTTCCTGTCTCTGTGTCTTCCCCACCATGATGGATTCCGTCTTCTTGGAACTGTAAACCAAAATAATCTTTTTCTCTTAAGTTGTTTTTGTCCTTGTATTTCCTCATAGCAAAGGAAAAAAAAAAACATGGTTCCTGAGATTTTAATAGAAGGATTATGTTTTCAATGTTTATGATAATTAATTGGTAAACACAGTGCATCTATTGTCTCTATATCTGTTTTTGTTGTGGTTGGTTTGGTTGGTTTGGTTTTGTTTTTTGTTGTTGTTGGGTTTTGTTTGTTTGTTTGTTTGTTTGTTTGTTTGTTTTTCGAGACAGGGTTTCTCTGTGTAGCCCTGGCTGTCCTGGAACTCACTCTGTAGACCAGGCTGGCCTCGAACTCAGAAATCCTCCTGCCTCTGCCTCCCATGCATTGTCTTTTCCCTACAACCGTTGTTCCTGCATCTGCAAAGTCAACCAACGATTACCAAGACCCAAATTACTAAGAACAAAATAAGCGTGTCTCCATGGAGCATGTGCACACTCATATTCCCCAAACAGCACAGGATGAGAACCATGAACAGTGGTACATGCTGTTGACATTCTAAGTGGTCCAAAGACAAAGTATTTCAGATGTTCCCAGAGTTACTAGAGCCTGAACTCTGACATCTGTAATAAGCTTGGCTCAGCACCCACCCCCCCATCCTCTGTGCACCAGTTAAATCACTGACACTGAAAAGCAGAAAAACTCAATGTTTGCCCACATTCAGAAAGACAGAGATAACCCTCCCACCCACCCCCTAGTCCACCTTCCCATCCTGGTACTCAGGTTGAAGAAGAGGGTCAGAGGTAAGCAGATGATAATCAGACCGCCCCACCCCCAGTCCATCTTCCCTATCCTGGTATGAGATTTAGGTTGAAGTAGTGGGTCAGAGGCATACAAACCTAAGCAGATGCTAAGCAGACCCTGGTTGGTTTGATACATCATTGTCTGTGCTCTGGGTCCTCCTGCAAGGTTGTCTGAGAAATTGCGGTTTCGGGAGACAAGTTCTCCCTCTGGCTGTCACCAAGCCTCTGCCAGCATGAAATTCCCGGGGAAATTCCAATTCCTTTGGGAGCATTGCTTTGAGTAGTCAGATAACCAGTGGGAAGGACACAGGGATCTCTTTAAAATATCTTCCTTAGGTTGGCAGTAATCCCAGCAGAAGCAGGTGGATCTCTGAGTTTGAGGACAGTCTGGTCTACAGAGAGTGAGTTCCAGAACAGCCAGGACTGCACACAGTTAGAGAGACCCTGTCTGGAAAAACAAAACAAAAACTGCCTATCTTTTCTGCCAGGCCAGGAAGATGTGGGCAGATCCTGCAGCACTGTCTATGAGGTATCCAAAGAAGGTAGGGGGAGGGAGATCCTCAATCCAGTCCCCCAAGGATATGTAGAGATGGCCTTGCTGACAAAGTCCTGCCAGGATTTGTCACACCGCACCTTCATGGGAATAAATTAGCTGTTTAAAGTCAAACAACTTGAAGTCCTGACTTCAGAACTGTGTTTGTCAGTATGGGAAACAATGTCACAGTCACCGGGTTCCTGTATACATCTGTATCTTCCAAAAATGACTCTATCTTATTTTGAAGGAATTGGTTCCAACAGACCAAAGCGGGCAGAGGGCAGTTATGGTAGCTTTTCCTACTTCTTAGCCAGGATCATTCTAGAATTGTCTCACTGTCCAGCACCATCGATAACTTGTGAGAAAGCTGAGTGCCTGACATTTAGAGTCCTTGTGTGTCCAGTGAGTGAGCGAGAGAGGACATATCTGGGCTTTTGCATCAAGCAGTTGCTGGAACTTGTTATCACACAGGAGTCTCCCCAAATGAGGAGGAAACCGGGGAGATGATGAGGAGAAACGAAGTTCATAGAAACAAAGCTCTAGTTCCAAAGAAGCATATTCGTTTATTTAACAAGCCCAGTTATTCGACCAGTAAAGGCCAAAACCCAAGAAAAACATTCCAGGTTTCTCTCCAAACTTTATCTCCAATGTTCTATTTTCAGAAGCCCATGAAGAGTAAAAACAAGATTTTTATTCATTTACTTGTTTATTTTTGGTAAAAAAAAAAATGTTTTTTTTTCTGATAACATGGACAATCTCCTTTTTGCCTTATCTTGGAAATAATTTTAAAAAATGCAATTTTGTTAAGTTTCTTGTGAATTGAAGTAAACTCATGCTCAAATCTGCTGTGAGTGTCCTGCCAGCCCCTTGGCCATAAACACAATGATGGTCATAGAGGAGTAACTACAACCGAATTGAAGCCTGTACATTTGGAAAATAGCAGTTATCTCCCATTGTGGTATCCAGAAGAGACCTTAGTAATTGTCTTAATGTAGTAACTTTATTGGTTACTTTGAGACAGCATCTCATATATCCCAGGCTGGCCCCCATTTCAGTGTGGGAGAAGATGACCTTGAACTTCTGATCCTCTTGCCCTTCTGTCTCCTGAGTGGTGGGATTACCAATATTCAGGCTTTTGCCACCACAGCCAGTTTATTCAGTGCTGAGGATCAAACCCTGGGCTTTGTGTATGCTAGGAAAGCAGTCTACCACCTGGGATATACCTCCAAGCCCCACCTCAGCAGTTTCTGACCAGAATTTTTTTTTTTAAAGGAAACTAGATAGCAGTGTAAACAAATGTCATTCCTCCTGGAAGAAGCCTATGAACTGTTTTATGAAACTTATGTTTGTATTATATGAATGTGTGTGTGTGTGAGAGAGAGAGGGGGGGGAGAGAGAGAGAGAGAGAAGAGGAGGAAGAAAAGGAGGAAGAAGAAGGAGGGAGGAGGAGGGAGGGAGAGAGAGAGAGAAAAAAGAGAGTACCTCGACCCTCCGTGAGTTGCATACAGTCTAAACTAGAAAGCACTGGTTTTATAAACTCACTTCATCAGTGAGGAGAGTCTAAGATACTAAAAAATACCCAATGATACCAAGCAGAGGACCAGGACTTGGTTCCTAGCACTGTGTGGCAGCTCACAGCTCCAGTAAGTCCAGTCCTAGGGGATCCAATGGCCTCTTCAGGCTCCTAGGACACCAGACACATGCCTTTAAAATACACATACATATAAAATAAAAATTAAGCGCGCGCGCACACACACACACACACACACGTCCTAGCAATGGAGACAAAGTAGTTAAACTGAACAAAGCACACAGGAGCAGCATAGCCATCAGAGCAGATTGGAGTTCCATAGGATTGAAGAACAGGGTTAAGCATACAGCCAGATGAAGGGAGAATGGCAGAAAGGTGTGTGGCTGCTCTAGTGGCCTCTCATCTTTCCTCACACTTGGTCATGCAGAGGATTCTGTGACCCTAGGGAGGTGCTGGCCCTGTTTTAGGAAGTCTGGGTGGGCCCCAAGACTACATTTCTCAGGAGTTTCCAGGTGATAATGTCCTATCCAATCCAATAACCACAGTGGAATAGCTAGCTATATGCCCGGAGCTACACCCATTTTATCCAGAGTTCTCTATGTCCAGGAGTTTACGGGAGATGGGGGGAGACAAAGTCTAACTGCTCTCCCTTCTGCTAATAAAGATCTTATTTTATGCACAAATATGAGCCACAGATAATATTTAAACAGACATATCATCAAAGTATGGGAGTTTGGAATTTCACTAGCCAGAGATTAATGGGTGTTTGTGTCTACTCAGAAGGTAGGCAGTCATTGATTGTAAATGTGCCAATTGTATCTCTGGGATGACAGAAGGCATTTCTCGGTTTGTGTAATCAATATTAATGAGCATGAAAGAGAAAACTGTCTTCTCAGAAATGTACTTGCTCAGAGGTTAGGAGCTCTCATATCAGGAAGGTGTCTTTTAGTTGTCCAGCATAGTTATTTAATCTAAATAGACTCAAAAACATCACACACAGATTAGCTTGACAGAGTAAAATAAATTGAATTCCCTCCTGGATTTCCATACTCCCCAGGCAAGTTTTAATATCAGTTCTTTTCCTTGTAATCTAAGTTATGTAAGAGTGTGTATCAAAAACAAAATAAGGAAGCTTTTTTTTTTTTTTTTTTTTTTTTGCTTTTTGGATAGGCAAGCACAATAAGTACAATAAGCTTTGAAGTATTTAAACACAAAGCAGTAGGAAGTGGTACCACTGAAGACTTTCTGTTGAATGCTTTCAAGTCTGAGACACAAGACCAAAAAAAAAAAAAAAAAAAAAAAAAAAGAAAGACCCCAGGGGTTAAAGACCCAACCCACAGTATTTACAGGTTAGGTTGTGGCAACATTTCATTTCTGTTTTCTTCTGAAATGTTCATTATTAATCATATATATATATATATATATATATATATATATATATATATATATGTTAGTTTTAAATGTTCAATCCTACTGAATTTCTTTCAAAGTTTGGGTCTTAGACTTTTCCCCCTTATCCTTATTGGAAAATGCCATCTTCTTCAGTAGTCTGGTTTTGCGTTTGAGGCTATAATGAATTACATTCTAACTGTCCTGGCAGGGGACAGATAATCTAGAGATACCCAAGCGGTTCAACTAAGAGCCATTGAAAGGCTGCCTTCTTAGTCTTCATTTTGTATCTGCCCCATCAACTTCTGCACTTAAGGAGTGTCTGTTTAAAATCTGGGGATACTGAAACAATCTCAGTTCATCTCGATGGAGGCTGATAGGCAAAAAAAAAAAAAAAAAAAAAAAAAAAAAAAAGAAGAAGAAGAAGAAGAAGAAAGAAAAGAAAAGAAAAGAAAAACAGGTAACAGGCAGCACCTGACTGTCCATTTTTACAGCATCCTGCCCAAGAGCACCACCCCCTCACCCCACCCAAAGTGGGTGGATATTTCTAGTGATTGTCCTGAACCTGCCCATGTGCTGAGTTCTAGAAATGGCCCAGATTCGTTCATCCTGAGACAGAAATCACACCCAAGCAGAAGCAATCATTTCTTGGAAACGAGCTTGGCCCGACAAGCCACTGGGACTTCTTACAGTCACTTTGCACAACCCAACGGGAGATAATGATCAACCAAACCAGGCTTTGGCAAAGGCTAGCTTAATCTGCCTGACTCTTGCTTCCAACTCACCCCAGTAATCCCTCTGTTGAAATTTGGAGCTCACGGCAGGACTTCAGTGAGGAAGGTGGACGTGGGGTTATTAGCCCCATTTCTCTGTGCTTCCCGATGTACGTGAACTCTGATTTCTGCCTTTGACCACTTACCTTTGATTGACATACTGGTGTAAAAGGCTGAAGTCTAGCCTATCGGGACTCCCACTGCTTGGGCCTTTGCACCCATCCTGATGATCCAGGACAGCCTATGTGAAGCTCAGTGTCAGAGCAACTGCAATTCTTCTTTGCCATGTGATCTAGGATGCCCACAGGGTTCCAGTGTGTCTGTGTGTCTGCGTATGTCTCTGTGTGTAAAAGGAACATTACCCTTCCTATCCAAGTATGTTTTATTATCTTGGAATTTCCTAAGAGAGGACTGTTGCATTTTGAGTGCAGGTATTTGCATAGCATCATTACCTCCAAATGATATTCTGTATACATGAAATCATAAATTGTGTTTGTCGTGGCAAAAAAAAAAATACTACAGCTCACAAGGCTGAGTATGCCTCTTTCATATTTGTATAGATTCCTATATATACTCTTAGATGCCTTAGAGGTCTGGGTTCTAACCTCCCCACCCCCACCCCCCACCTCCCTGCCATTTCCAGTCCTGAGTTTTATATTATTTGAGGGTAAAATTACCCAGTATGTTAAGTAAGTAAGTAAGTTAAGTGGGCCCTTCCGCTTTCATGACTTATCCAGAGTTTGTTGAGAAGAGTGGAGGCTGTTGGGATGACCTGCCACTGTGTTGCTCAAGTAGGACATGAGGCAATGCCTGCAGACACTTTTTCTGGTTGTCACATCTGAAAGGAGATTGCTATTGCTGTCCAGGGAGACAGCCGTTGTACAGAAACACAACAGCCTAGAGAATGGAGGGATGTGGAAACTGAGTGACAGGTTGAGCTCCTGGTTCTTAGTGCAATGTTATCGTTGTTGCAGGAGTCCCTGGCGCTATGCCAAATGCATCCTGGGATGGGAACCTCAGAGCTGTGAAGTGGAGGGATATGGAATCGATCCACGGAGGCTGCCATGGTAAGATTTCCTGCTCTGGGGTCATAACTACCTGAGGACAACTGCAAACTCAATAGACAAGGTTCTTGTGCAGAGAAAATGGAGTACACAGTCTGCTGATCGTTCATTAGAGAAGCCTGGAGCTTCAGTGTGAAGTCTCTCCTGAAGATGAGTTTTAATATCTCAGACACTCTCAATCTTATACCTAACAAGGAGGGAGGGAGGGAGGGAGGGAGGGAGGGAGGAAGGAGAGAGAGAGAGAGAGAGAGAGAGAGAGAGAGAGAGAGAGAGAGAGTACTTTCAAGTTAAAATGAACTCCATTCTTGCTAATTTCTGCTCTCTCATGCCCTTTCCTGACCTTTCCTTTTGGAAATGCAGGGGCTGGGACAGGTGATGTCACATTCTTGTGACAAAGCATGCTCACCTCCTGCACCTGCATTCTCATTCCTCCAGACACAGGCCAGGAGTGAGTTTGAGAGCTGCTGGGGGTGGGGGGTGGGGGTGGGGGTGGGGGTGGGGTGCTGTGACCATTTTGGCACACAGCAGATGACATCAAGGAGAAGGAATTTTTCCCTGAGTAGACAAGAACTAGAAACCCAAGTCACTGATTGCCTTTTGCAGCAGGGTGAGGGATGGAAAGAGAGAAGGTCTCACACAGCTCCATATTGCCTAGAACTTGCTGTGTAGCCCAGGAAGTTCTTGAAATCTGGAAGTCCTTGATTCTGGCACTTCTGCCTCCTAAGTGCTGGGACGGCAGAAATGTGCCCCATGCTCTGTAGTCAGTGTCATTTTTATAGACCCTTATAAAGAAGGAATTCCATCAGCTGGACACCATCCGCTCTGAGCACAACCTGGCACAGTTAGCAGGTATATTAACCCTCCTTAAGCAACCTGCTGTAACAAAGAAGCACAGGTTTGACAGCTTATCAAACAGAGATTTCCTTGTTTTTCTCAAGACTGGAAATGCAAGATCAAGCATCACTGAGTTGGCTCCTTTTTTTGGCCTCTCTCCTGTGGCTTTTAAGTGATGTCTTCCCCTGTGCCTTCATGTGTCTTCTTACAGCGTCATAATTTCCTCTCTCACAAGATCCCAGTGACACTTAGGCAGTAGTGTCACACATCTTTGATCATAGTGCTTGTGGGGCAGAGACAGGTGGATCGCAATAAATCCAAAGTCAGCTTGGTCTACATAGTGAGTTCCAGGACAGCCAGAGATACATAGTGAAACCTTGTCTCAACAAAACAAAACAAGCCCCCAAACCCAGTCATGTTCCCAGCATCCTTATACATCATCTTCACAACATCCTCAAGCCAGCAACCATAGCCTGTCTCCCCCAGCATCCGTACGTCCCCTCTAATCTGCCTCATCCACACCAGTTACCCAGGTGGCATCTCTGCCTTTCCCTCTGTCCAGGCTGTCCTCAGTTGAGAAGGAGTAAACTGGTCAGCCTTGCATTTCTGTAGGGACCTTTATTGATGACAAGGTAGGAACCAAGCTAACTGTACAGGATCTGAGCAGCCCAAACCCTCGGACTAATATTTCGTCTTTCCTCATCTTTCTTTTTTTTAAATACCTGCTCTGCCAGTGAACACCTGAAAGCATCACTCAGTTAAGGGCATAAAAATGGCCTTCCAAACCAGGATGCAGAGAGAAGAAAGAGACAGAATTCAGAGGGGGTGGGACATTTTATGTCATCATAGCCATGACTTGGTAACACAACATAGAAGAGGTTCTGGAAGGACACGCGTATACTCACCTTCTCTTCCGCTCTTGAAATGAGGCATCATAGGAATTGGGATTTCCCCAGGAATCTCATGCTGAGAGGGAAAAGGCTGAAGCCTAGTGCCAGCCAGTGGGAGAATTTGTATCCCTAGTGGAGGTTTCACACAGTCCCGACAAGCAAGTGCCTGACCGACCACCTTGCTGGAGAGACTGGAGCCCTGACAAAGATGAGTCAGTCCAGGGTGGGACCACACCTTGACTGGCACTGTTTCATACCCCTGGTCACCCTCTTGGTCTTGGGGTGAGTCACTGGATCTATTTGTCTCTCTTCTCAGTGTGGTCACATTTAATAGATTTCCCTTTTCTGCTTCTCCTCATTATGTGTTTGGCTTACTAAATAAAGAGGGGTTGTTGAACGGGTTTATTGGGGTGGGGCCTTGGCTCTGATTTTTAATGACCCTTAGTAACACTGCCACAGAGCTCTGGGGACCGTTCCAACTTTCCATCATTCCTGTTCCAACTCATCCCCAGCAGAATCCCTTATGCAAACAGAGATTTTCCCTTCTATGGTATTTCCAGAGACACTGCCTACAGTTTTTCCACTACCAATCACTCAAGGCTCCCAGATGGACCTATCCCCTGGCCTCCCCTCAGCCTTCTCCGTCCCTTCACTCAATAATTAAGAATTACTGGGAATTATCTAGGCATTGCCTAGAGAGAGAGACAAGAAATAGCATCTCCCTCCCTTTTGTATATGTACAAAACACTGTAAGATAAATGTCACGTATATCACGAAATGTTTATGAGTCATTTACAGTCTTACATGGTTTAATGTCTATTTATGAAGCAAAAATTAATGCATACGTGAAATTATAACTTTGTAAAGGTTATCTATAACTTCATTGTATAATATTTATATGTATGGTATCTACATGACACATCTATGCATGCATTTCTGTGGTTTATACATGTGCATGTACACACATGGACACTCATCCATCAGTAATAAATACCAAAATACAAATGAGTTATGGGAAGGCAGTTGGGTAGGCTGTATTAGTCAGGATTCTCTTAGAGTCACAGAACTAATGGAATGTATCTCTATATTGAGGGAATTTATTGATGACTTACAGTCTGTAGTCTAAGTAACCCAACAATGGGCAACTGTGGGTGGGGAGTCCAAAAATCTAGTAGTTGCTCACAAGGCTAGTTGTTTAAGCTGGTCTTCTGTAGAAGTAGGTTCCAACAGATGTGTTGGCAAGTAAACGCAAGCAGGTGAAGAAGAGTGAATCTTCCTTCTTCCAATGTCCTCATGTAGGCCTCCAGCAGAAGGTGTGGCCCAGATTAAAGGTGTGTACCACCACACCTGGATCTGGGACTTGCTTTGTCCCAGGATGACCTTGAACTCAGAGATCTCCTTGCTTCAATCTCCTGGGATTAAAGGCGTGTACTACCTTGCCTGGGCTTAAGCTTTTCATGGCCACTATGCCTCAATATCTCCATGCCAAGATCCAGGTCAGAAACTTATGTCTTCTAGCCTCGAGATCTGAATCACAGGTGAGCTCTCCAATTCTGGGTTGTAGTTCTTTCCAGATATAGTCAAGTTGACAACCAGGAATAGCCATTACATAGGCCTTTCGGAGAACATGACCTCCAGGTGGTGACCAGGGCTGGGCTGTTGTCTCTGGGAGAGAAGAGAGTTACAGGGAGGAGTGGGAGCCTCTGGGAACTATCAAGGAGAGCCAGCTCGTTGTGCTTGGGACTGGCCGGGAAGGCAGTGTGTCTGAAGTGGTTGATCCAGGGTTAGAGTAGGGAGAGGAAGAGTCCAGAAGAGCAGGGTGACCAGGGTGGGGAATCGTAAATGCCAGTGGTAGTCGTTCTGAGCTGAGTAGATCCTCTCCTTCAGTGTATTAACAGAATCTCCCTGGATCCCACATCACAAGAGGAGCCTCCCTTGAGAGCTGTCCTGACAATAAGATAGAAAAGCAATATGGGCCAAAATGGTAGCTTCAAATTGTAGAGGGAAATGATTTGGAGAGGCGCAGTCGTGAAAGGACGAGATTAAGACCTTCTGTGCTATCCTGGTACAGCAGTAAACACATGTTATCTTCAACACTCGGGAGACTGAGGCAACTGGATTGCTAATTCAAGACCAGCCTGAGCTACAAGCAGAAGCTCTATCTCAGAGCCCAGTTCTGGCATGCTTCCTTACTGAGGCTTAGTACATAACATGCCAAAGGTGGAGGTGACGCGCAATAGACTCCCTCAGAGCTCGGAGAAGAGACTACACAACCCGGAAGGGTGTCTTCCATTCCTGCGCTTTTAGAATTTACCTTTACCTCTCCCTTGCGCATGCGCGAACTTCTTTGGGTTACTGTTTTCTTTCACTGTTTTCTTCTGTTCTGACTTGCTCGTCTTCCTCAAGTGTCTTTGAGCCATTTGTCCTAAGCAGTTTAAGCTCCAGGTGGACTAGGACAGCCCAGTCATGTTTCGTTGGCGTCTCGTCACACCCGATTCGGTTTCTGCGGTCTCTAGTTCACCACCCACCACCTTTAAAGACAGATACGTTTAACTGTGTCTCTGCCCTTTCCCCCACAGGTCACTACGTACATGACATTTGCATCTATGGAAACGGAGACTTGCCGTGGCTAATTAATTCGCAAAGCCTGTTTGCTAACAAATTTGAACTCAACACATACCCTCTTACTCTGGAATGCCTAGAACTGAGGCATCGAGAAAGAACGCTCAATCAGAGTGAAATTGCCATACAGCCCAGCTGGTATTTCTGATCCGCAGCAGCTCTGGCCTGAACGGAAATCGAAGATGTAAAGAAGAGCCTTCATTTCCAGGAGACTCTTGTCTTGGCTATGCTGAAGGCTTTAAGGAAAAAAAAATGGTTTCAGGAAACCGTCAGGACCTGGCAACAAACTGCTTAAACTATCCGCTGGACACTGTGATACATTTGACAGGATGGCTGCACACAGCTGTCTGGCCATTTCTTTTGAATGTCTTTTCTTTTCTTATCACCACCCCCTTCCTGTTGCTCTGTTTTGTTTGTTTGTTTGTTTGTTTGTTTGTTTGTTTGTTTTGATGGGTAGGGTCTTGCTATATATATCTCTCTGGCAAGCCTGGTTCTTATCAGGTAGCCCAGTATGTCCTTGAACTGAAGTCAGCCCTCCCACCTTGGCAGCTTCAGGGCTGCCATTACAAGTGTGGAAAACCACACCTGGCTCTGGTGTCTGGCAGTCACTCTATGCTCATCTCCATCTCAGTCTACTGAGTGGTCGAGATGATAAATTCAGATGCATCAGATCTCTGTGCCAGATACTCATATTAGGATATTCTGTTAGAAAGGAGAATGGCGGACAATACTAAGAAAATCGGAACTTATTTGAGAAGGAAGCTCTTTCCATATTCCTAGCAACTATATTCTCAGGCATACACGGGCACAGCGATAGCTTTCTAGTAACTCACCAATTCCATTTAATACAAACTGATCCTGAAAAGCTGCGGAACTATATATAGTTCAGTGCCCAAGCGTTTGACTGACATTTGTGCTGAGTCAGCCTCCATCTCCAGCACCACGCACAAGTCTTGTGAACACCGACGTTTTCAGTTTACGTGTTGTCTGAAGTTCTGCGGACAGTACAAAGCCATTAACTGACAGCACAAGTGTCGTAAGACAGGAGGTGGCTGCAGGAAGGAGGACCTCAGGGATACCAGACATTTCCGTGTTCTATTCCAGAATGTTCTCTTATCCCAGAGGACACTGGGACATCCTCACAGGAATGAAGGAATTCTTTCTTTCCCACAGGAAAGGTGCTACTATGTGGGTCTGGAACTTGTGAATGACTCGCTTCTGGAGTTCTGTTTCTATCTGAGAGACGGAGATCCAGTTCTGTTGTGTGTACAGCTTTAACCACGTCAGGACAGCCTCCAGCTTGCAATGATTGGTGCTATCAGGAGCACCTGCATCTCTAAGAGCTTTTTATGACAGGTGGATGGACATGTGCCGTTTTTCCTTGTTCCCTCTCATTCATTCATTCATTCATTCATCCATTCATCCATTTGTCAGCCTGCATCCAGCAAACACCTCTTGGATGTCTGTGATCCTCCAGACACATGCTGACAGATATGCGGGAAGTAAGACAGATACTTTCTCCACTGTAAAACACTGGGGAGTGGTATCAGCTTTTGAAACCCTGCTCTAGAGTCTTACAAAATGGTTACACCTCACACATACACTGGCCTGGCTATATATCACGTGAGGCCATAGATATCAGCAATGTATTAATTAATAGATTAATCCCGAGACAGGAAGGAGGAAACAAAAACTAAAGCCTCTTGTGTCTCCACCAGCTCCTTCTTGTCTCATTTTAGTCAAAAGTCCACACATGTACCCACCCGTCTCGTGGGTTACATGAGTACCTGCATCTTGCAGATGATGTAACAAGCTTTAGAATGGATGGTTCATGATCATTAGGAAGGTAATTATAAGAATTCAGGTTGTCTTTCTGATTCTCTCATTTCTTTAGGGATGTGGACAGAAGATAAAATAAAGCCCTTGCTTAC
Source organism: Arvicanthis niloticus (assembly GCF_011762505.2). NCBI lineage: Eukaryota > Metazoa > Chordata > Mammalia > Rodentia > Muridae > Arvicanthis > Arvicanthis niloticus. Next base: position 22,390,711 of record NC_047665.1, on the reverse strand, counting down.
TATCGCTGGAGAAGGTGGAGTTTAAGAATGGTCTCAGTGTTATTAATGTGAAAAGTCTGTCACTCAGAAAAAAGAAAAAGAAAAAAAAAAACCGTGAAGTCAGGACTCAGTAGGTGGGGGTGCTTGCCACAAAGCCTGACCACCTGAGTTCAATTCCTGGGACCCACATGAGGGAGGCAGAGAGTCCATTGACAAAAGGAACTCTCCAACCTCCACACACATGTCCTTGCACCTGGGCACCGCCCCCCCCCATATGCACATATACACACATGAATAACTGTAATTTGTAAAATGTGATTTTCTTTACTAGTGCTTTTGCATTTACAAATATTTATTTATTCTAACGGGAAAAAAACCCACTTGCTTTAAATGACATCACTTACCATAGTTTCATTCTTCTGCTGTAGTTGTATCTACTGAATGTTATTCATCCTTAAAGGGAATTCATGTAAAACTTTCTTGTCTTTTCTACTGAAAAATAGAATGGTGGTGTATCCGGTAATAAAGGGTTGAGAGGTAGGAAGCCCGTGGTCAAGGCAAAGTCTAAAAGCCGGGCCCTTTTTTATTTGTTTTTTTTTGGATGAGAGCACCTGAAGACTAATGTTTTACACTGGATGGAGGTCTTATGGAAAATGAGACTTTTTTTTCTGGAGAAGTTTACATGCCCATTGTTGGTCACCTCTTTACTGTAAATACTATTAGAAAGCGAGCAGCCTTTGAGCAAGTGAGATAGCAGGGAGTGTACCCATGTCTACTGTGTCCATTTTGGTTTTGCGGATGTTTTCTGTTTTTGTTTCCTCGAAAATAAATTAATATATTGTTTTCCACCTTCAGGAATAGTGGATATTTATTTGATAACTGGTTAATATGCACTGGTTCTCCCAGTTTTTAAATGAACAAAAGAAATACATTTATACACGTCTGACATCATCTTTCAAAAAATAAAAACCTTTCCATTTGTGGACTAAGGGGAGAGCGATTGAGTACAAGGAGATGAAATAGAAAATTGTTAATTGGTTTTTTTATACATTTGTGTGTGTGTTGTATGTATGTAGGTATGTATGTATGTAAAATGCCTTTTATGGAGCTTTGAGCTTGCCATCAGACTGGACTGGCTGGCTGGTGAGTCCCGAGGAACCACAGGTCTCTACTTCCCCTTAGCATTGGGGTTACAGGCATGTGCCCCTCCATTCTCCAGCTTTTACATGGATGCTGGGAATCCAAACTCAGGGACTCATGTTTGCAGAACAAGTATTTTACCAGGCACAGCTTGTCTTAGGATTTCCTACTGTGTTAGTCTGGTTTTCTATCTGTCACTAAGATCAAATGCTTAGGAGAAACAGCTGAATGACAGGAGGGTTTGTTTAAGGTCACAGTATTTGGAGGTGTCAGTCTATCACCGTATTTGGAGGTGGGAAAAGCATGGCAGAGCATCTGGGAGACAGGAAAGGGGTTCAGGAGGGAGGCAGAGCACAGTAAAGATCCTAACAACACACTCACAGCGATCTACTTCCTCTAAGGAGTCTCCCCCCTCCCCCATGCATAAAGCTGTGCATCTATCCTGGCTACCCACAAAGACAACTGCTTCCTGCCTGCCAGGCGCTGAGCTGGTTGTTAGAGACAAACAGACAAAATCCTGCTTCATAGAACCTATCGTCAGTAAAATTTTCAGAACAAGTATTTTACCAGGCACCAAGTTGTCTTAGAATTTCCTACTGTGTTAGTCTGGTTTTCTGTGCGTCACATTTTAGCCATTTTTCAGGAGCAGTTTGCATCGGGTTGCATAGGAACAGGATGTGAATAATACCAAGTCATCTACCTTTGATATCACATGCCAAATGTGATGGCTCCTAGTCACCATTAAATTTTTCAAAACAGCGGGTTCTTTCTGTCCTAGACAGAGAGAAAAAGGAACACTGAGATAGTGCTACAAAACCACAAGAGCAGTGTGGTGGCTGTGGGGTGGAGGCTGTATTAGATGATGCTGTCAGGGAGCCCTGCCTGATGGGATACTTTGCACTGCACTTGAGCCATCTTCAGGTAAACACAAAGACAGCTGAACATTGGGTTTGCTGTCATCATTTTAGTGTCTAGTCTAGGTAAGATCCCAGTCAGCCACAGACTTCTTGGAACATAGCTGGTTCCAGAGTTTGGGCGGGGAAGACCCAAGAGGAAACTGGAACACACAGTTACATACAGTACGAGAATCCTAAAAAGTTGACAAACGTGTCACAGGTTCAAGGGTGGCCTAGAACTCTTCCTACTGCATCAGAAATATGACAGTAATATATTGTGGCCCAATAACTGAAATAATCATCCAGGCATGCACAATACATGCATATACATATGTGTAAATATATATATATATATACATGTTATTAAAATGTATGAGAGGCCAGTATTGACTTGAAGGAAGTTCCTGCCCTTGGCTCCAACGATCACCTGACAAAGCTATCCTGGTTCTCTCAGCCAGGGCTGAGCACACTGGTTCCATGATGGGTGAGAGAATAAATGTCTGAGGCTTTGTCAGTCACATGGTTCTGTTGTAATTATTCACTTCTGCTGTGAATACTTAGGTGACGTATAAGCATGGGCTGTGTGCTCTATGCCGTGCTGTGAGTTTGTGACCTACCCAATCCCTCTCTAATGCATATCAGACCCAAAGAAGGTGAAGGAGCATCCTGTTGAGTATGGATTAGCTCTTGATGGAAATACTTGAGTGCCCAACCCACCCACAATCCCCAGCCAGGACCGGAGCATGAGAAATCAACACACAAAAGGAAGACTGGCATTTCTACCTTGGCTAAGTCTCTGTCTAGAGCATGAATGAACAGGCGTGTGCTTTCTGCAAATGAACAAGGAGAGCTGGGTAAAGAAAGGTTGTGGAGTCTGCTTGTTGTTATTGGAGATTCCAAACAACACATCTGGCAACCAAGACTGCAAGACAGGGGAAGCTTTAGCTCTTACATCTCTCAAGTTGAAGCTGTTAGGATACAAAGGACATGTTGTAACAGATCCCCAGTCTGAGAGCTCCTTACAGAGCACTTTTGGCTCTACATGCAGAGTCAATAAAACCTACACATGAGGCCAGGCACGGAGGTGCACACTGCCGGTGCCAGCAAGAAGGGTGTGAATTCGAGGCCTGTCTAAGCTAGAGAGTAAGACCCTGGAGAGAGAGAGAGAGAGAGAGAGAGAGAGAGAGAGAGAGAGAGAGAGAGAGAGAGAGAGAGGAGAGAGAAAGGTGAAACAGGTTTATTCAAACAGCAGGGGGGAGGGGGAGTGTGCTGAGGAGATGTCTCAGCCAGTAACCTGCTTGCCATTCAAGCATGAGGACCTAAGTTTGGGCTAAAATTTGCTACAGGTGAGAAAGATAAAGTAAGCCAGAGACCCAAATGTCTAAGAGATTATGACTAAATTAACATTCCTTCTGCATGTCAGCGGTCATCTAGAGCCACCTGTTCTCAGGGTAGCTTGTTAAAGGCCCCAGAAAAAGGTCAGCTCTGAGCTACCAGACTCAGAAAGCCAATGCCTACAATGACCAGAAAGGAGGCCACTTCCTCTTGCAGGAACCCTTTTCTGCCCGTGCTGATGAAACACCGTGTGAACTGACAAAGGAGAAGTGTTTCAAGGGCCCAGCTTCGTATTCACATTAGAACTGAAAGGGAAGAAACTGCTCAGCATTGCAAGACCCATCCCCACCCCTCTACCCCATCCCCACCCCTCTACCCCATCCCACCCCTCTACCCCACCCCATCCCTCTACCCCACCCCTCACCCTCACCCGCTGACCCCCGAGCTCTTGTGTTTCCATTTCTGTCTGCACATTCACGTCAGCGTTCCCAGAACACCTCAGTGCTGTCTTCACCCACCACGCCCTCTAAATGGAAGCACTTCCCCCAAATGGGTTGCCCTACAGTCCGCAGATGACCCCTCATTGTGCCGCAATCCCCTCCATGCTAAAACATCCTTGGAAGGAGGAGAGATGCTCCCAGGACCCCGGGGGGCTATAGAAAATTTGCATGCACTGGTGTAGTAACACAGATCCCCTTCCACGCCCATCTGGGCAGCAAGCAATTGCTGAGGGAAAAGAAACTCTTCAGTGAGGCTGCCTGAAAGTTGAGCGGGCTGCTCCAGGGCTGCAGCCTTTTTGAGACTTCACAGTTCTTACACTGTGTCTTTAAGTGTCTGCCACATGTTCTTGTAAATAACCTGAATATGCTCATTGTCTCACCAGGCCAGAAGTGTGGTGTGGTTTCTTTTGTGTGTCAATACCCTTGTGGGGTGAATACATGTTAGTTCATGTCTCCCCAGGACTCATGCAATAGTCTGACCACACAACCACAACTCAGGGGAATGTTCTGTTACCTTGCAGAACAAATATGAGATTAATCTCCTATAACTGATATAGAAAGTAACAGTGAGAAGGAAGATTAGAAGTAGTTACTGGCCTGGAGAGATGGCTCAGTGGTTAAGCGCACTGACTGCTCTTCCAAAGGTCCTGAGTTCAATTCCCAGCAACCACTTAGTAGCTCACAACCATCTGTAATGGGTTCTGATGCCCTCTTCTGGTGTATCTGAAGACAGCAACAATGTACTCACATATATAAAATAAATAAGGCTTTTTAAAAAAAGAAGTGGTTACCATGTGGACAGAAATACACACAAACAAATAGAAGGCATACAAACCTTTATAATCCATCAGAAGGCTGTAGGCAATCTCTGTGACGTTCTTCTTCCACAAACTATTCATGTTCTCCTTGCCTTCGGGCTGGCCTCAGTCAGCTACATTGCTTTCCCTGGTGGAGTGACTGAAAGCGTTTCTGAAATGTATGACTCTCTGTAGTTTTGTCTCCTTTGGACTACTGTAGTTTTCAATTAATCTTTGTGATTGGGCCTGGAAGTCCTAAGAGGAACCCGCCCTGAGTTCTGGTGTTTGTTTGGTTCTTCTCTCTCAGTGGGTCTGGAATTTCCTTCTTGAAGAATCAGATCAGTCACTTTCACCAACAGTTGTGGCTGAGTGGCATCAGAAACTCAGAATAACCAAGCAGTGACCTTGTCTTTGGAAGCCAGGGATCCATTGTTGTGTGTCTAATGACCACACTGAAGAACCAGCCTGCCTCCATCTTAGACTTAAAAGCCATCTTATAGTAAAGCCAAACTGTTTATGATTAAATCTCTCTTTCTCAAGGATTGGGCTCTGCCCCACCGGCATCTTTAACTACAAATGGTTCTGTACTGCCTGTTCCAGGAATAGCAATCATGTCTTTGTTTCAAAAAGTTTATAACCACCTTCTCAAAAGGTTATATGAGCACTGATGGCTTCGTTGTTTTGCCTATGACTACTTTGTTATACCCATCCTACAACCTTGTCTTTGTTTTAAGAGGTCGTTAGGACTAACTTGTTTGTCCTGCTCCTTCAACCCTACCCATTCTGCCCACGAAATCCCCCATTTGGAAAGTCCCTACCCCTGAGCTATAAAAGTCTGGTCTTCCTCATATTCAATGTGGATCTCTTAAACACCAACTTAGGGGGAGGCTACCCATGTACACAAATAAAAAAAATTTAAATAGCTCACTTTAATTAATTGCTTGCTTTAGTTAATTTGGCCATGATGATTAGGGCCAGTCTTTTTTCTCCAATCTTTGTAATTAAACATGCACCTCCCCTGCTGAATTCCAAAGTCTACTGATCAGTTAAATGCCCTGGTGAAAGTCCTGAGGGTGAACTATTAAATACAATAATGGGGCCATTCCCATTTCTGATTCCCTGATCCATGTGTACGGCTTCAGCGAACACAGTAGACAGTGTGTATTCCACATCCCAAAAGATCAGTGGAGAGGATGCCTCCAACAGTCAATACTTCAGGCAAAATGTTGAACAGCCCGTGGGGATTAATCTCAATTGTCAACTTGATGAGATCTACCATTACCAGAAAGGCCTCTGGACTTGTCCTAAGGGATTGTCTTGATTAGACTCGTTAGCATTCTGTCTAAACTCCACCCCCACAGTTACATGGCAACAGCCAGGTAGGCCTGGCCCAATATAAAATGGGTTGCTTGCCTCCTCTTCTCTTTCTTGTTCTCTCACACTCTTGTTCTCTTCATCCCTCATGGCCAGCTTTTATCTCTGTCTCTGTCTCTGTCTCTGTCTCTCTCTCTGTCTCTCTCTCTCTCTCTTTCTCTGTGTGTGTGTGTGTGTGTGTGTGTGTGTGTGTCTACTACCCTTTTAACTCCCCACCCCATACCCTGAATAAACTCTATTCTATACTATACCGTTGTGTGGCTGGTCCCTCAGAGGGAAGAGATGCCTCAGCATGGACCCACTGAGAACATCCGCTGAGACATCCCCTCCCCCCGTACCTCACCATGCACCTCCATAGAACATACTCTTTATCTTTTCATCTGTTTATAAACATATCAAGACTGACTTAGGAAGACCTCCACAGCCACTGTGTGCAGTATCCTGGACTGTACAGAAAAGGGAAAGTGAGCCGGGCATGTGCACTCAGATGCAGTGTGACCATCTGCTCCAGCATCTGCCATGCCTTTCTTGTCACGGTTGACTATACCCTTGCTGTGTGACACCATTCCTGAGGAGACATGAAGATATGCCTACAGACTCCTGATAGGGAACTAACCACAGGCCAAAGTAATAATACCACCAAAGTTCACCTTGGTGAACCAATAGGTTTATTGGGGTTAGTGTGTGTTACAGGTCACTTATAGGGGCAGGGATATATTACTTATAGCAGCAGCAAAATCAGCTACATTGCTGAAAGCCCACCCAAGGGTGGGTGACAATTCACAAAAGCAGAACTTCTCAAGTGCTCCCTGCATCTTGCAGGCAGCTTGACAAGTGGGAAAGTCTCTCCTCAGGTGTCTTTACATGTGATCACCATGGGGACAGGGGGAGCTTGCAAATTTCCTTACAAGGACTTTCTGAGACTTGTGAGCTGTTTCCTTCCCAAGTCTTAATTTGCTTTCCTCAGGGATGACATACACCAATTCAGAGGAAATTGCTATGTAAGGACCCTTGTCAGCTCCTTGCCAGCAGGTCCAGGCAGAGGAGAGCAGTCCCGGTCCTGCTGGGTCTCTCGGGGCTGAGCAGGATGGTGAGTGTTGATAGCCCAAAAGAAATGCACAGAGCCAGGAGTCTTGTCGAAGCAGGAACTCAACTTTAGTGTAATAGCCTCTTGCTTATATAAACTTGGAGCACAGAGAGGAGGAGTTTTGGTGTAGTGAGATGACATAAGCGGCAGGGAAGAGTGACAGAGGGTATGGGATGACTGACAGGGCCAATTGTGAAGCTCTACATCAGCAAAAGCGGGGCAGAGGCAGGGCCAAACAGGTCCTGTTGAGTCACCCCAGTACGGTAGTGACTGAGATAGGTCTCAGTACTCAAGCCATGCTCAGGTTTGTCCTCAAGGCCTAAACCAAGGCGAAAAATGGGGCCCAACAGACCCTTAGACCGTGTACTGTATTAAAGCCTGTATCATCAGAGGATCTTATGTGGCTAAGAAAAAAGAACCCAGGACTGTGCTTTGGGGAATTCACTGGGGCATCTGGATAGGTTCATTATGTAATTACCCTAGAAGATTGATAGCGACATGGTGGGCACTAGACAGCTCCAGCTGTGTATTCTAGTAATGCCAGCATAGCAGATGTACCAAGGAACTGATCACCACCGGTACAGCTTCTTTTTTCTTTCTTTCTTTTTTTTTTTTTTTTTTGGTTTTTCGAGACAGGGTTTCTCTGTGTAGTCCTGGCTGTCCTGGAACTCACTCTGTAGACCAGGCTGGCCTCGAACTCAGAAATCTGCCTGCCTCTGCCTCCCAAGTGCTGGGATTAAAGGCTTGCGCCACCACCACCCGGCTCCGGTATAGCTTCTTAATTTGCATTTCCATCCTCGGCTGGGTGTTTGTTCAGATGTAGCCTACTTTAAAATAGAATACAGTGAACTCTCACAGTCCTGTATCAATCAACTTCACAGTTGTCTGTATGATACACCATACTTATCCCCTCTCACCTAAAAACAAAGATGGAATATTTTGGAGCATATGTAGGATGCTACATAATTTTACTCTCAAAATACTTCATTGTACATCTTACAGGAAGAAAAAACTAGGACATTTTTCACCCAACATAATGCTGTTATCACTTGGATAAGATGAATTCCTTTAATTACTTAGTTAAATTCCCACTTCAAAGGTCTCTAAATACTAAAAGTATATAGAACTGGAGCTAGAGAGATAGCGCATCAATTCAGAAAGACCATTGGCTGTTTTCCAGCAGCTCACAACTGTCTAACTCCAGGATTCACTACCCTCACACAGACATGCATGCAGGCAAAATACCAATCAATTCTTATTCAATGTGCTTTACAAATTGTTTTTTAAAATGCATAGAGTTGACTCAAGGAAATAAGGATCTTCAGGAACAAGTTTCCTTTGAATTTATTTATTATCTCATTGAAATTCATGTTCTTTAGCTTGCGTTGTAGACTATCCCCAATTCAAGAGTTGACTATCGCATTCTTATTTTATGTTTTAACTTGCTACTCCGTCGTTCTTTCCTGGAGAAAGAACTGGATGGCAAATCGTAGTTGTGTTGATGTTTGATTAGCAGGGAGGGCAAGGGACTCTTGGGGTCCTGCTGAGTGCTCCACACATGCTAATCCTGTGGCTAGCTGTCCCATTTTAGTAGATGTTACCATCACTGAGTGATTTCAGTTTCTTGCAAACGCCCACTGATTGTGCCCCTTGGGTCTGCCCACTCTCTCCTTCCCACACTGTTCTCTCTGAATTTGCTTGTCTTCTTCCCAGCAGAATCTTCTGAGACAGCCTACATATTTCTTCTGGGTTGACTCCCATATTCCAGAATCCTCTTTTGTCTTAGCTTCTTCTCCATTCACAAGACACTGTAAGCAGATAAGACTCTCCAGGGAAGGCATTTAAATAAGCTAAAATTAAACAGACTGCTGAGGGACTGGGGGTTTTTTGTCTTTTGTTTTTTAATTTTCACAGGCAGAATAACCACCCCTTCCTCTCCCTTCTCATCCACTTTGGCTAACGCTCTAAGACTGGATTTATCACATTATGGTTACTGTGTATTTCCAAATTGAGTACCTTCTAGAAGACAGGAAGTCTTACTCATTTTCTTAAACACAAGCCTTTAATCCCAGCACTAGGGAGGTAGAGGCAGGTGGATCTCTGTGAGTTGGAGGCTAGCTTAGTCTACAGAGTGAGTTCCAGGACAGCCAGGGCTACACAGAAAAATTGTCTTGAAAAACAAAAAACATCAACAACAAAATTCCCTAATGCATATATTAAATGAAATGTTTATTAGTGTCAGGCATAGTGGCTCATGCCTTTAATCCTGGCACTCAGGAAGAAGATGCAGGTAGATCTCTGAGTTTGAGGCCAGCATGGTCTACAAAGTAAGGACAATCAGGGCTATTACACATAGAAACTCTGTTTGAAAAAAAAACAAAAACAAAAACCAAATGAATAAAAAAAGAAAAAAAGAAAGAGAGAGAAAGAGAGAGAAATGTATACTGTTGAAAGAAGATAACTCTTCATGGGTAATGTATATTTGAAAAATGCTAACAAAAGGTATTATCTTTTTCATAATGTCTTTATTGTATTTAAGTTATACCTAAATGTTTAAAACATTAATTTAGTTTTATATTGGCAATTTTATATAGCTATAAGATACATTTACAGGGGATGGAGAGATGATGGTCATCAGTTAAGATCACTTACTGCTCTTGCAAAGGACCTGGGTTCAGTTTGCCGCACCAACATGGCAACCATCTAGAAGTCAAGTTCCAGGAAATCTGATGGCTTCTCCTGGCCTTTTTGGACATAAAGCATGAACATGGCGCATACATAGAAGCAAAATACTTATACACATAAATAAAAATAAAGAATATGTTTTTAAAAAGAAAAACTTGTAATCTACTCTTTGAGACTATAGTGCTGATGTTCATGGGTCTTTGGGGAGGGGGCATGTTTACAGTAGCCATTAACAACAAGGTCCATGTGACCGCTATAGAATTTGTACTGATGTCTGGAGAGAAATTAGGGATCTTGGGGATGTATATGTACATGTACAGCTGTCTAAGTACAAAAGAGTTACTTGTGGTGACTCAAATCACCGTACATTAGTGAGGGTTCTCTAGAGGAACAGAACTAATCGAATATATATGTGTGTAAATATATATATATATACATATATATATATATCCCATTCACACACACATACACACACACACACCACCACCACCACCACCACCAATAACAAATAAGAGACTGAAGTAAGTAGATTACTAAAGGTTCATGGCCAGCCTGGGCTACAGAGTAGGACTTTTTATCTTAAAACAATAAATATAGAGCCAAAAGGAACCTTAGAATGAGAATGGGAGAGCAGCAGCTCTGCACCCAACCTCACAAAACCCAGAGGTGGCAGGGCTCTCAGGAGTTCTAACCTGGGCAGTATCTCAGGTCAAGAGACAGCAATACTCTACCCAAACAGGGAGTAACCAAGACCCACAGGGACCCAGAAATTCACTCCTGGCCCAGAGCACTGGTTCCTTCCTGTTTCTGCCTGAACACTGAGCAAAGCTTGGACCTCAGCTCTAACCCCAGCAGCAGCTCTGCACCCAACCTCACAAAACCCAGATGAAGCGGGGCTACCAGGAGCTCTAACCAGGGAAGTGTCTCAGGTAAGGAATCAGCAACACTCACCCCAAACAGGGAGTAGCTGGGGCACACAGGGACCCAGGAATTCACTCCTGGCCAGGAGCACTGGTACCTTCCGGTCTGGGCCTGAGCGCTCAGCAGATCCCGGGAGATAGCTTTGCACCCAATCTCACAGAACCCAGAGGAAGCAGGGCTCTCAAGAGCTCTAAGCCGGGCAGTATCTTAGGTAAGGAGGCAGCAACACTCACACCAAATAGAAAGTAACTGGGACCCACTGGGAGCCAGGAATTCACTCTTGGGTGGGTGTACTGGTTCCTTCCTGTCTGGGCCCGAGCATAGAGCAGATCCCAGGAGGCAGCTCTGTACCCAACCTCACAAAACCCAGAGGTGGCAGGGCTCTCAGGAGTTCTAACCTGGGCAGTATCTCAGGTCAAGAGACCTCAGCTCTAACCCCAGCAGCAGCACTCATCCCAAACAATTCTGACACAACCAAGATAATAGGAAAGACAAGGCTCCAGTCAGAGACAGCTCAGGTAGCACCAAGGAGATCCAGATGGGAAAAGGCAAGCGCAAGAATACAAGCACCGGCAACCTAGAGTACTCGGCTTCATCAGATCCTAGTTCTCCCACATTACAAAGTCCTGAATTACCCATATCATCAGGAAAGCAAGAGTCAGATCTAAAATCACTTCTAATGATGATGATAGAGAACTTTAAGAAGGACATAAATAACACCCTCAAAGAAATTGAGGAGACCACAGATAAACAGGTGAAAGCCCTTAAAGAGGAAACACAAAAATCTCTTAAAGAATTACAAGAGAACACAACTAAACAGGTGAAGGAATTGAACAAAAACATCCAGGACATAAAAATGGAAGTAGAGACAATTAAGAAATCACAAAGGGAGACTACCAGGGATATAGAAAAGCTGGGAAAGAAATCAGGAGTCATAGATGCAAGCATCACCAACAGAATACAAGAGATAGAAGAGAGAATCTCAGGTGCAGAAGATACCATAGAAAATATTAACACAACTGTCAAAGAAAACACAAAATGCAAAAAGTTCTTAACACAAAACATCCAGGAAATTCAGGACACAATGAGAAGACAGAACTTAGGGATAATAGGTATAGAAGAAAGTGAGGATTCCCATCTTAAAGGGCCAATAAATATCTTCAACAAAATTATAGAAGAAAACTTCCCTAACCTAAAGAATGAGATGCCCATAATCATCCAAGAAGCCTACAGAATGCCAAATAGATTAGACCAGAAAAGAAATACCTCCCGTCACATAATAATCAAAACACAAAATGCAAAAAACAAAGAATTTTAAAAGCAGTAAGGGAAAAAGGCCAAGTAACATATAAAGGCAGACCTATCAGAATTACACCAGACTTCTCACCAGAGACTATAAAAGCTAGAAGATCCTGGACAGATGTCATACAGACCCTAAGAGAACATAAATGCCAGCCCAGGATATTATACCCAGCAAAACTCTCAATTACCATAGATGGAGAAACCAAGATATTCCATGACAAAACCAAAATTACACAATATCTTTCCACAAACCCAGCACTACAAAGAATAATAGCAGGAAAGCACCAATATAAGGAGGGCAATTATACCCCAGAAAGAGCAAGAAAGTAAGTCTCTTCCAACAAACTCAAAAGAAGATAAACACACAAACAATGCCTCCGCTGTTAACAAAAATAACAGGAAGCAATAATCTCCTCTCCTTAATATCTCTTAACATTAATAGACTCAATTCCTCCAATAAAAAGACATAGGCTAACGGGCTGGATACACAAACAGGAAGACAAGGGAAAGCCCACACTCACATGGAAATACTCTACTCAATGATAATGTGGTCAGGGAAGAAATAAGAAAAGAAATTAAAAACTTTTTAGAATTTAATGAAAATGAAGACACATCATACCAAGACCTATGGGACACAATGAAAGCGGTGCTAAGAGGAAAACTCATAGCTCTAAGTGCTTACAAAAAGAAACTGGAGAGGGTATACACTAGCAGTTTGACAACACACCTGAAAGCTTCAGAACAAAATGAAGCAAATACACCCAAGAGGAGTAGACAGGAGAAAATAATTAAACTCAGGACTGAAATCAACTAAATAGTAACCAAAAAAAAAAAAAAAAAAAAAACCTATACAAAGAATCAATAAAATTAGGAGTTGGTTCTTTGAGAAAATCAACAAGATAGATAAACCAGACTAATAGATTAGCCAGACTAATCAGAGGGCAGAGAGACAGTGTTCAAATTAATAAAATCAGAACTGAAAAGGGGGACTTAATAACAGAAACTGAGGAAATCCAAAAAATCATCAGATCCTACTACAAAAGCCTATACTCAACAAAATTGGAAAATCTGGATGAAATGGACAATTTTCTAGACAAATACCAGTGACCAATGTTAAATTAGGAGCAGATAAACCATCTAAACAGTCCCATAATCCTGAAAGAAATAGAAGCACCAAAAAAAAAAAAAAAAAAAAAAAAAAAAAGTCTGGGACCAGATGGTTTCAGTGCAGAATTCTATCAGACCTTCAAGTAAGACCTAATACCAATTCATTTCAAACTGTTCCACAAAGTAAAAATAGAAGGAACACTGCCCAATTCATTCTATGAAGCCACAATCATGCTCATACCTAAACCACACAAAGACCCAACAAAGAAAGAGAACTTCAGACCAATTTCCCAAATGAATATCAATGCAAAAATACTCAATAAAATTCTCGAAAACCGAATCTAAGAACATATCAAAACAATTATCCATCATGATCAAGTAGGCTTTATCCCAGGAATGCAGGGTTGGTTCAATATACGAAGTCCATCAATGTAATTCACTATATAAACAAATTCTCAATTGAGGAATCTCGAATGGTTGAGAAGCACCAAAAGAAGTGCTCAACATTACTAGTCATCAGAGAAATGCAAATGAAAACAACACTGAGATTCCACCTCACACCAGTCAGAATGGCTAAGATCGAAAACACAGGTGACAGCAGATGCTGGCAAGGATGTGGACAAAGAGGAACACTCCTCCATTGTTGGTGGGATTGTTAGCTGGTACAACCACTATGGAAATCAGTCTGGTGGTTCCTCAGAAAACTGAACATAGTATTATCTGAGGACCCAGCTATATCACTCCTGGGCATATACCCAAAAGATGTTTCAAAATACAACAGGGACACATGCTCCACTATGTTCATAGCAGCCTTATTTATAATAGCCAGAAGTTGGAAAGAATCCTGATGTCCTTCAACAGAGGAATGGATATAGAAAATATGGTATATTTACACAATGGAGTACTACTCAGCTATTAAAAACAATGAGTTCATGAAATTCTTAGGCAAATGGATGGAGCTTGAGAATATCATCCTGAGTGAGGTAACCCAATCATAAAAGAACATACATAGCATACAATCACTGATAAGTGGATATTAGCCCAAAAGCTCACAATACCTAAGACATAATGCATAGACCACATGAAACCCAAGAGGAGGAAGGAAGACCAAAGTGTGGGTGCTTTTTTTTTTTTTTTTTTTTTTTTTTTTTTTTTTAGAAGGAGTAGCAAAATACTCAACCAGAGCTCCCAGGGTCTAAACCTCCAGCCTGAGAACAGAAAGGGAGGGACTCATGGCTCCACTTGTATAGGTAACCGAGGGTGGCCTCATTAGGCAACAGTGGAAGTGGAGGGCCATGTTCCCTGAAAGATTGGATCCATAGTGTTGGGGAATATGAGAGCAGGGAGGCAGGATTGGGAGAATGGTGGGAGCACACCCTCATAAAAATTGGAAGGGGGGTATAGGATAAGGAGTTTTGGAGGAGAAAGGAAATGGAGATAACAGTGAAAGGTAAATATGTAAAATATCCAAAAAAAAAAAAAAAAAAAAAAACCCAGATAATGGGTCTGGGGAAAAAAAAGATAGTTTACTTATTTCAAACAATTTTCAAAGGTTTCCAGGAGATGCTTATTGGCTAAGATCTTATTTTAAGCTCTTCACAAAAGAATTATGTCTTTGTTTAATATTCTCAAGAGAGATGCAAATCCTAATTTCTCTCAACAATTAATTGACAAAAGAGGAGTAATTTTACAAAAAGTAGAAGAAGCTCTCATTAATTTATATATTATATAGATTGATGTAGATTGATTAATTGTTGGCTGTTTTATAATAGTCTTTTGATAGAAATTATTAATAAAGAATTATATTTCTTTAAATAGTGTCTTCATGACTCTTTGAGGGTGGAAGGGGCATGCCTTGTTTATTCTTAACTTTCTAAAACTGAAAGCTCATGGCAAATCTGCCGCTGATTGCCTCTGGCATCGCTGAGACCAATAAAAACTAAGCCATAACTATGTGGAAGGACTCTTTTACTCTTAAATGGAATGGCCAGGACCCAGTTCCTACATGGGGCCGAGGATTGATATGCATGTTTGATACCACAGAAGGTACAGCTAAATGGCCACCAAAAAGATTAATGAACTAAATAGATACCCCCACAAAACCAGGCCCAATTATAAATAAGATGAATAACAACTGACATCCAGGGAAGAGAAATTTCCCTGAGAATTCCCTTCTTTTTTCCTTTCTAGATAAAAAAAATTAATCACTGGTGATGTCTGCTGTTAGGAGTTCTAATCCTGATGCTGGCTACTCAGACCTCCAATCCTGACTTATACTACTCAGACCTCCAATGGGCCTTTGACAAGGACGTCAAACAGCTATAGACTGACATCACTAATCTGAAGAAATCCCTCTTTTCGCTGACTGATGCAATCCCCCCAAATTGCAAAGGACTTTATTGGACTTGATTTTCTCTTTTACAATAGAAAAGACTGTGTAAAGCTCTAGATTGTGTACAGCCCTTAAAGAAGAATGCTGCTTTTACATAGACAAAACAGGGATGATTAAAGAGAGCATGAAAAAGGCCAGAGAAGGTTTTGAGAAAAGACAGAGAGAGAAAGAGAAAAATAAGAGCTTGTACAAGAATTGGTCTTCAACCTCTCCATGATTGTGAACCCTACATCCTTCCATCTTGAGACCATTAATTAGGTTATTTTTGTTTATTTCCTTTGGTCCCTGGGCCTTAAATAGGCTGACTAACTTTGTGAAACAACAGATTCATAATCTGATAGCAAAATCTATTCAGATACATTATCATAAGTTAGCTATGGAGGACCACAAGACTCTAGATGAGGATGTTACTCTATCCAGGGTGCTCCCAAGTCCCATCTCCACCCAACCTAAAAGAGGGGACTTCTGCCCCTAGACCAAGCAGAGAGGGGCCACCCAGAACCCCCTCTGTCTGGCGATCTGAATTCTTGCTTAGGCTTCGAGGCTAAGCACTGCAAGGGAATATAAATAAAAGTTAAAAATATGTTTCTGGGTTCCCTGAGGAACAAGCTTGACTGCATAGGGGTTGATGTCAAAAGTATCCCCTCTCCAGGAAAAAGACATCGGAATGGGTATGGCCCTCATGCCTCACTGGACAACAGGAGGACTGGAGCCATTACAAGGTCCCCTTTAATTACTGGAGGTCAGGCCTCTATCCCTGCCTTGGCAAGATTAGAATCGCCACAGCCCTTCTATAATTAGAGAAGGGAGGAGATGTCAGGGGTAGCCCTGCTTATACACTGAAGGCCTAAAATCAGCCATAAGCCTAAAATCAGCAATAGGCCTGACATACATGCCTGCTAACAAAAAGTCTTGGGTCTCTATGGAAAAACACTGAAACAGATGTCTATAAACTATTGTAAACAGGCAGCTTTTGTGGAAATCTACCAGCTTGAGTAGTTATAGACCTTGTGAATAGGCAGCCTTGGCAGATAGTACCAACTTAGATAAGGACAAGTGAAGCATAGGCAGAGTCATAGTGACCTGACCCCTGAACCTTCACCCAGCTGATACTCTGTTCTGAAAGATATCTGTACTCCCCCTGAACATCTATGCTCCTATGTCATCCCCTTCCCCACATCCTGCATTTTCGTGTTTATAACCCCTGTGTTAAAAAGTAAAAATTATGATTTGATAATAATAATAATAATGATGACAAAAAAGAAAAAAAAGAAATGAAAAGAAAAGAAATGACACACAGTGTCCCCCTGGCTCTGCTAACTTAGCTTCTGACAATTCATTTTCTTGTTCTCAGAAATACTTTGAATTATAAAATGTTATTGTGGTTTTTGTTAGTATGCTGGGTAAAATAATTTTTATTGATTTCATTTTAAATTTCAAAGTTTGTAGTGAGTTAAAATGTCCTTCAACATAATTATAGGTCATATTTATTTTCATATTGTAAAATGCAAGTTAATCTGTTGAACATTTTTTAAAAAATGGATTCCTTTTTGAGAATTTCATATATGAGCACTGTATTTACATAATTTTTTCTTTCTCTCCTTCCTCCCACTCTTTCCAACCCCCAATACTGTTCAAATACATCTTATTTAATTATTGTTCATATATGTATGTATATATGTATACATGTATAAGTATGTGTGTATATACAAATACTGATAAATAAAGTGTTTTGGGGAAAAAAGAATGAGAATGGGAAAAAACCAATAAATATAGCAGTAACTATATTTATTAGTCTGAAGACAGTGACTCTAGAAGATTATAATAAAGTTATCCTTACTGTGCAAGGATATATATATATATATATATATATATATATATATATATATATTATATATATGAATGTTTTAGTGGCATGGCTTCAAGACTGTGACTGTGGTCCAGCCAGTCCAACAATGGCTGTCTCCTGACAAGAAAGGCCAACAGTAGCTGTAGAAAGGTCCATCCAGTAGTTATTCAGTCCAAGAGGCTGGATGTCTCAGATTGTCTTCAGGGCACGTTAGAATCTAAAGTAGGTTCTAACACCAGCGAGGGAATGTTTCAGCAGCAGGATAGATGAAATTATCTCTAGCAACAAGAACAAGCAGGCATGAAGCAAAAGCTTCCTTTTTCAGTTCTCTAATGTGGGCTGTCACCAGAAAGTGTGGTCCAGATTCAGTGTAACTCTTCTTACCTCAAATGATCCAACCAAGGAAGTCCTTTACAGGTATACCCACTGCTTGGGTTTTAGTTGATCCCAGTATAGTCAAGTTGACAACTAAGACTAGCCATCATACACAGTTAAATTGAAGGGACCTGTTCAGACCCATGAAACAATAGTTACTACTACCTACCATTTCTGTGGGGGCCAGCACTAGGACAATGCTAGGACAATGGTTCTCAACCCCTTTGAGGGGGTTAAGCAATCCTGAGAACCACTGCACAAGAGCTTTTGGTGGATTGTCTCAGCTTATCACAAGAGTTCCAAAATAGGAGCTGTCCTAAGATTTTCCCTTTGCAAGGACACACATTGTAACTCAGCTCACAAGTTATAATCAGAACACTCAAACCAGTCTATTTGAAATGTAGCCATTTTTTTTTTCTGGTGCTATTGTACAAGCCCATAATAAAATTCATTAGTTAGATAGAATAGGGATGTTATGATTAAGGAAATATTTGTAATCACATCCTCCTCCACTCTACCCATTGACCCAAGAAATCATGTCCAATCCAGCTGTTTCTTTATCTCCCTGCAGCAGCTTGCCTAATTGTATCCGATGCCCCAACTTACATATCTTTACCCCCTATTTTCTCCTTCTCTTCCTGGTTTCATTTTCCTCACAATATATATAAAAAGGAGAAATACATTTTCATTTTTCAACCCTGGGAGCTATGGTAGGGAGAGGTTCCTGTTAATAAAAGACAGATTAACCAAGAGGGGAAAAGTCAACAATTGCATCATTACATGGTGTCCATCCTATGTGAGAAAAATAGCTCTCTAAATAGTATTTGACCACAGATCAGTAATCTTAGCATGGTGACCAGACAAAGGAGCCAGCAGCTTCAGATCTCCACACAGGAGAACGCTGGTAAGGCAGCTGTTTCCAGAGACTCCTGTTGGCACCATCTCCAAGGAGCTAATGGCCCAGCCCTGCAGCCAGCGAAGACAGAACCTATATCTTATCTGAGACAAGAATTGTAGAGAGGAGAGGAAAAGACCCTTTGCTTTTGTGTTTGGCCATCATGCAAACAGAGGGCAAGGCAGACACCCTCTTCTTACTGCCTTCCACTCCGAGATGTCCAGCACTTCAAGAAAATGGTTCCATTCCCTTTGGATGATCTCTCACATGAACCTCTCTCCCCTTCTCAGATCTTCTCTCCTTTACCTACTGGTTATGGGAACATGAAAAGTCTCGGGATGGTGTCGGGCACCCAGCATCTTCATTCCTGCCCTAAGTATTGCTGTAGTGGTCTGGGCACAGTCACTGCCTTCTGATTCACTCAGCCTTGATACCACTTAGGCTCTAACAAAGATGCTTCATTGTCTAAACACCTCCACCACCTGCAATGACCACTTCAGAGTTTCTCTACTCCCAAACCGTCAGCCTCCTCCAGCTGAAGGAGGCTGAAGACAACCTTCCTTCCCAAATCAGAGTAACAAAAGCAAAACAGATAGAAATCTCTTTACTTTCTTGCTTGCAATTATACGTATATTTTGTCCCATAAGCTTCCCACTTAAAAACCTGTACCATATGACACAGCTAACCGTACCTCTCTTGCTACATCACTACTCAAAGAACTTGACATCCTACCGCAGAGATAACTTCCTATTCAAGGTTGAGATGCAACTGCATCTGCTGCAATGATGCTATTGTTAACAAGTGCACATGTGCGCTCAGTAGCTCACATCATAATCCCAGTGCTCAAATGACTGAGGTAAGCAGGGTGGTGATGTCACATGTCTTTAGTCCCAGCACTTGTGGGGCAGAGGCAGGTGGAGCTCTGTGAGTTCCAGGCCACCTTGAACTACAGAGCTAGTTCTAGGATGACCAAGGCTATATAGAGAAACCCTGTGTCAAAAAACACTACAACCACCACCACCAATAACAAAAAAAGAGACTGAAGTAAGTGGATTGTTAAAGGTTCATGGCCAGCCTGGGCTACAAAGTAGAACTTTTTATCTTAAAACAATATAACAGCCGCTAAACACAGTGACTCTAGAAGGTTATAATGAAATTATCTTTACTGCATAATGATATCAACAGCCATCCTAGCATCTCATATTTGGGCATTGCAACCTGTGCCCCAACCAAAGTTCAGCCACCATACTTAATGAACCAATTAACAAAGTCCAATTAACAGTGGAAACAGCAAATGGTGATTTACTCAATGTAGTCGTATTGAAAAGGACAAAGTGAGCCGGTGAATCTCCCCAAGTCCAAGTCCATCTTTGGGGTCTTGAAGTGAGATTAACTTTTAAAAGGACTTTGGATATCCACATCTAAGTAGACTCCACCAGGCTATGGCCCATCCCTGTCTGAGGCTTCCAGTCTCCTGTAAGATAGGCTGACAAGCTGCAAGAACTCTGTGAAATCTCTTTCTGGGAGACAAGTTCCTGGCTGGTTGGCACCCTCTCCTTCCCCCAGAGTGAGAATTCTCATTGCTTTCCTGTTTCAGTAGTCTGATAGTCAGACCGAGAGACAGAACATCTCTTTAGAATACCTTCATTTTTGCCAGCTCTGTTACATCAGCCCAAAGCATTTCTCTCATGCTGTGGCAATGGAGACACAAACACACCTCCTACCTTGTAGACAACTACGGCACACACAAAGATGGACATACATAATAATCTACTACCTGATTGTATATTTACAATGACATCTTTTATGTTGTTACTTTAAGGCATAAACCGTCTAGCCTATGGAGGGAGGGAAGCAGCTATAACAGGTCACATGAATGTCTTGTGTTTACCACATCTTGATGGTGTCAAGAGCCCAGGGATAGAAACTGACCTATCTGAGTTGCATAAGTCCCTCTGTGGTGTTTGCACAAAGATGAAACTGCTTGGTGATACATTTCTTATGACACATCACTGGATGGTAAATGGCACATGACTCTACTCTCTGTGCTCGAGGGCTAATGGGTGCTGGGTCAGATAAAGCAGAACGGGGTGTTCTAAAACACACTTAAAACAGATGTGTAAAAGGTTCTATGTCTTACTGCATACCGTGTTTATTTTTACCTTATATTCTCAATAGCAAAGAATTTGGAGCAGAATTCATCAACAGATGAATGGCTAATGAAAATGTGGTATAAATACAAAATGGAATTTATTTTGTCATAAAGAAAACAACATTTGCAGAAAAATGAATGGTTCTGGATAGTCTTATATGATGTGATAAGAAAAATACATACCGTATGATGTCTCTCCTATGTGGATCCTAGCTTCTAATTTATGTATATAAATACATATATGAGCATGTAAATCTGGATAGATGGACCATAACTAGAAAGGGGACCACAGAGAGGAAATAAGAGGGGTTGAGTCAGGGGCGGGGCATAATAGAACACGTATAACAGGACCGCTGAGAGGGGGTTGCTAGGGTGGAAGGGCACAAGGCAGAGGGAGGGGTGTGATGGAGAAGACCAGTGTCCTAGTTTCGTTTCTGTTGCTGTGGTAAACACCATGGCCAAATCAACTTTAGGGGAAGAAAGTGTTTCTTTCAGCCTACAGGCTATATATAGGATGTATTATGTGTGTCAGGGCAGGAGGCTGAGGGAGGAACCTAGAGGGAGGTAGTGAAGCAAATGCCACAGAGGACCACTGACCACTGGCTTCTTTTCGTGACTTGCGCAGCTTGCTTTCTTACACAGTCCAGAATCACTTGCCTGGAAGCGGTACCTCCCACAGTGAGCCAGGCCCTCCCGTGTCAATCATCAACCAAGAGAATATCCTCCGCCCCGCACCCCCCACCCCCACCCCCAGACATGTCCACAGGCCAATTTGATAAAGACAGTCCCTCGACTGCGATTCCTTCTTCTCAGGTGTCTCTAGTTTATGCCAAGCTGACAAAAACTGACCATTGCAAGGGGAAAATCAAAGTACGGAAGTGACATGTTGGGGCCAGTGAGATGGCTCAGAGGGGAGGGGCTCTTGTTACCAAGAGTGATGTCTTGAGTCCAGTTCCTGAAACTCACATGGTAGAAGGATAGAAGTGACCCCCCAAGTGGCCCTCTGACCACACTGTGACATGTGTACCTAACTTCAGATAAATAAATAAATAAATAAATAAATAAATGTTTTTTTTTTAATTAAAGAAAATACCATAATGAAATTTATTACTTTGTGTGCTGATTTAAAAAAAAAAAAAAAAAAAAAAAAAAGCAAACCATAGGCTGGATCGAGGGACCTCCTCACAACTCCAATCAATACCCAGCAATTCCCTACATTTTAAAAGAGAGTTTAAAGTTATATACAGTGTGAGTGCATATGGGCACCTGCCTGCCATGGTATGAAGGTCAAAGGACAGTTTGAGAGAGTTGGTTCTCTTCTCCCAGCATGTAGGCTCCGGGGGATCAAACTCAGATTGTCATGTGAGCTCTAGAGATACAACTCAAGTGCTCAGGCTTGACAGCAAGCACCGTTACCCACTGAGCCATCTCCTCAACACAGTGATCCCCGATTTAAATCTGCCAACATTTATTGCCCCTTCCAACATGTGTGTCTAACTTGTTCAGCATCTCTCCTCAGAAGAACAAGGCATGGTAAACATGCCTGTACTCCCAGCAGAGGCAGGTGGATCTTTGTGAGTTCAAGGCCAGCTGGCCTACAGGGCTATGCAGTGAGACTTTGTCTCAACAAACAAACAAACTAACTAACTAACTAACTAACTAACTAACTAACTAACTAACACACACACACACACACACACACACACACACACACACACACACACACCATTTCCTCTTGGATGTCTCACTGGGACCTTAAAGTCAACGTATCCCAAGATAACTCAAGACTCCTCCCTGGCCTCACAAGCCAAGTCAAGTACTATGTCCTGCAGAGTCTTCATCCGGCTTCTTCCTGGTAGCATTCTCTTCCCACCACTCTTCAGACAGCATTTGGCCTCTGCAAAACATTTTCTAAATGGGCTCCTATGATGTTCCTTTGTCCCCAGCTGTCCATTTTACAAGCAGTGGGATACTGAGAAACCACAAGTCTGATGAGAAGTTTTTCAGCCTCAAGAACCTTTGTCTTTTTTCTAAAAGTCAGGAACTCGAATTAAATCCTGTAGCCTGGACAGGATCTGCAGCTCCCTTCTCCCCTTCTTCACTTCTGTCGCTGACTTCCTCTCTTCTCTTTCTCCAGCAATATTGGTGCCATCTTGGTCTGTATATATTTTTTAATCTAAAAAAAAATGAAAATTTATTCATTAGACAGTATGTGGGCACTCTGTTCCACATAGGAATAGAAAGGTCTGAAAAGAAAATAATTAAGAAAAGACTAGTGCCATTTCTACACACTTCAGGAAGATGTCTTTAAGGTAAAGAGACACCCCAGATGTACCAAAGATCCACACCCCTCGCCTATGACATCAACAAGATCGGCCTGTCTGAAATGCCAATCAGAATGTCCAGGAACTTTGTTTTGTTACAAACAAGCAAAGGGAGGAGATTATTCATGGGATAATTCACACAAGTCAGTTATAACCACTCACCAAAACTCTACCACAGAACATGCTATTCTTAAAAGTGAAATTCCAGAAAGTGATGATAAGGCTATTGTCAGACTTAGAGCCAGCATAGAAATGCTATTGTAGCTAACTTAATAGACAAAAAAATGTTGAAGGAATTAGAAGAGAGGGGCTGGAGAGATGGTTATGAGTGTTTGCTCTGCCATCTCGATAACAAGTGTTCAGATCACCAGCACCCACATAACTGGCTGGGCGTCCTGTGCACCAATGTAACCCAGCTCCAAGGACAGTAAAGGGAGAAGAATCTCTGGCGTTTATTGCTTCCCAGCCTGGCTGATCCCCAAGTTCAGGGAGAGATTCTACATCAAAGGAACAAGTGGAAAGTGACAGAGAGGACCCCTGGTGCTTTCTTCTAGGCTTTGTGCATAGGCTCAGGTGTCTGTGAGTATGCTCACACACATGTTCACACACAAACATGTACACATGTACAGGATTAAAAAAAACACATCTTTAAAAGTCTTAGACAAAGAGGAATCTTTTTTCTCATCTATTTTTTAAATTATTCTTTTTAATTTTATATTTATGGATGTTCTACATGCATGTAATGTCTGTGCAGCTGGCATGCATGCCTGATGCCCACAGAGGCCAGCAGGAGATGTTGGATGCCCTGACATTGAAATTACAGGCAATAAGTCAACACGTGGGTGCTAGGAATCAAAGCTGAGTCCTCTGAAGTAGCAGCCAGTGCTCTTAACGGCTGAGCCATCTCTCCAGCTCCTCATATGTAGAATTTAAAGCAAGAAGGGAAGCTTTTTCATATTTACCTAGCTTGTGCCTGAACTTTTAGGGACCTTTATTTTCTTATTAGCAGAAGGATCAAAGTAATACCATTAGTACGACTCAGGCTTAGCGATACGTCCACATTATTTATTTACTTTATTTTTTTGTTATATTCCATTTAGTTTTTCCTTGGATTAATATTTTATATGGTTGGAGCATATCTTTGGGTAATCACTTAATAAGTTTTCTGGAACTGGTACAAATTGCTCATGGTTTTCATTTTCCTTCTTGAATTATACATACGAAATTAAAGTAATTTCCATTGCATCTTTGCTTTGGTTAGTCTCGTGTCCCTAATGAGGAATTTGGCACCCAGGAGTTTCTTCTCTTTTCTGGGTAATGCAATCTATTCTCTCTCTTTGGAACCTTTTGCAGTTTTCTCATTGTCTTTGAAAACATGGAATTTCATTAGGAAATACATAATGTATGAGTTTTTAAAGAACTAATATTTTTGACATGCAATGTGCACTTCTATTGAGAAGATTCAAATTGCCCTCAGGTCTTGAAAATGGCTAGAAAGTCAAAGTTCCTTTGAAAGGTCTTATCATTCAGGTTGACGGGGAGAGGGAGCTCACAAGCCATGGCGGCAGGAACTAAAGCTCAGGTGCTATGTGCGCATGTCTGTTCCTTAGCCTTCGTGGATCTTCCTCGGACCTTCTAGGCCCTCACACAGTTTGCTCCTGTCTGGGTCCCAGAAAGTGACGATAATAAATTCTGGCTCGCAGCTGGGGCATCTCTGCACATGGCCTTGAACAACCTGATGTAGCTTTCTTGGCAACATCTACTGCACCACACCTGACACCACAGGTCCCAAGGTTCTTCTAGTCCACTTGAAGTCATCATGTCTTACTCGTCAGAATTCAAGGGTTCAGAAGTGGTTATCTGTACCTCCTGGCCATAATGGCAGATCCCCCACCTCAGGCCCCAAAGCTAAAATATTATGAGAAAAACAGACTGGAAAAATTGTCCTTTTATGGCAAGGTCTGTATTAGCTTCTTATCATAGTTTCTTATAGTTTCTTGTTGTGTTTGTTTATTTGTTTGTTTTTTAACACCCTACCCAAAACACAAATGCATCATCTTACAGTTTAACAGTCCAGTATCAGGCCTGGCTTCACAGAGTCAGTCTTGGTGCTGGCTTGACTATATTAACTGGAGGGTCTCTGCTCCCTCATACTGCAGCCTGAATAGCCTTGTCCTGAAAACCCAATGGGGTATCAATCAACGAAAAACAAAGAAACAACCAGACACACAGTACAGTATAGCTGGGATGGGGGGGAGGCTATGCTTGCTCAGATGGGGTACATCTCTGTGTTTATTGTGTATAACATAGGAGGAAGAGTCAACTACACTGGGTAGGAGTCTGAGGGCCAGTAGCCTCCAGCTGTAAACCTCTGGGAGCAGGAAGCGGCATTTACTAGTTTTTCTTTTTTTTGGTTTTTCGAGACAGGGTTTCTCTGTGTCATTCTGGCTGTCCTGGAACTCACTCTGTAGACCAGGCTGGCCTCAAACTCAGAAATCCGCCTGCCTCTGCCTCCCAAGTGCTGGGATTAAAGGCGTGCGCCACCGCTGCCCGGCCATTTACTAGTTTTTACACACACTGGTCAATCCTTGGTAAACACTGGCACTTTCACACTCTGTCAACATTTGCATTCAGAGCAGAGAAAGCCTTTGCCAATTTCGAGCCAGGTCCACGTGGGGAAGGCTTTGCCAATCTGTAACTAAATGCAGAAGTGCTTTGGTATGGTCTTCCTTTGAGTCTTTAACACTAGGAAACCTGGAGATACACCAGAATTTCCTTTTCTTATCCTGGTGTCTGAAGTTGAACACCTGGTGACTTGGTACATACATGCTAAGCACAAGCTCCACCACCCAGCTGCATCCTTAGCCAGAGTATTTGAATGTAAATCATCCCTCCTTTCATGCCTTTCTTTCCTACAAAGTCCACTGAAGTCTTTTTCGAAGACTGAATGGTTATGTCTCAAAGCTGGGTAGAGGCAACTAGACACTCTCTAACACATATCTAGAACTCAAGAAATTATTTGGTTTTTTTTCCTTCTTAAGTGGCTTCCCAAAAGGAAAAGACCTAATTAGGCTAACTTAATCACTTTCGAAACAACCAAAATGTTTATAAAGTTGGTCAGATAAAAAGTAAACTGTAAGAAATTTCCTACATTTCTTATAACAATTCCCAAGAAACAGAGTGGGAAAAGATCCCACGATAAAAAATTTCACAATTGCTGTCCAGAGACACCTCAGGAAGGAAGAGATGATGGAGCAGAACTCGCCGCCTTCTGTGCTTTTGTAAGAGATGGAGGGTTCTTGTTGGGACTGTTGTCAATCAGCTAACTGGGTTCGGTTTGCTGTACCCAAATGGAAACTGTAGGCAAGCAAGAAGAAGAGGTTCAAGTGGTGGTGTGTGGCAAGTTTTGTATCCTTTGGCCTTTGGAAGCAGTGGCTAGCAGAAGGTGGGGGTTGAGGGTGGGGCACAACAGCAAGTAGCGCCCTCTAGTGTTGCAATTCTCATACAGGCCACAGGTTAGAGGATTCTCTGCTCTACAGACTCAGCATTTGTGTGGATCTATGAAGTCGCGATTGGTTAGCCTTTGATAGTGCCCAGTGTAGCCCCCAGGCCAGAAATGGCCAAGACCCTTGGCCCTGAAGGCTTAACAGCTCTCTAGAATTCTTTGAGTGACCAGGGTCTTGCAGCTTCTCTTCTGCAGCTCTGTTCATTTGAGACAGGGTCTGTCTATGCAGCCTTGCCTGTCCTCTGTCAGCAGTGCTCCCTAGGTCTGGGATTAAAGGCACACACCACCACATCTGGCTTTTCTACCTCTTTACAGTGGTGTATGCTTTTATTTATTTATTTATTTATTTATTTATTTATTTATTTATTTATTTGTCTCAACTCTCTTCCTCTCTCTCCACAGTCTCTCTCTCTCTCTCTCTCTCTCTCTCTCTCTCTCTCTCTCTCTCTCTCTCTCTCTCTCTCTCTCTCTCTCTTTTTTTTCCACCTAGCCATTCCCTCAGACTGTTCAGCTGTCTCTCCTCTGTAGCTGTCAAATGGCTGGTCTTCTCCTCCAACTCACCAAATGAACAGAATTTCTTATATAACCAGAAAAGGGGAGGTGGTGGGAGTTGCACCTATCACAGCAAACCTCCCATGCAAATGTAGGTTTGTGTTGGTGCCAGTGTCTATATTACCTTTTTAGAACCAGTTTCAACAGTATGGAAAGCTCTCACCCTCTGGTGTGAGTAGCCATGGTCACAGTGTTACCCAGAGTTCACTGAGGCTTGACACCACACAACTTCTGGTGCTGGGGTGCCCACAACTGCTCTCTCTCTTCAGGAGCCGGAGCAAATACCGGTAGGTATTAGCTGCATAGCTTTTCAAAGTGTCCAGGCAGTGTTCAAAATGGCTGATATTGGCCTGAGAGAAGTCAAGCTGGCTGTTGAGCTGAGAGTTCTTATCCTGAAGGCAGCCAGGGAAGAAAAACACAGCTGCCAATTGGAGAGTCTCCAGCCCACCATATAGATGGAAAAGAGCGTCAGCAGGGATGTCTTCAAGAATCTAAGTTATTGTAATGCTAGTGGGATTTTACATGATTTTTATAACAGTGAGTAATGCTGATACCTGCCCAGTGCCCAGGGAGAGGTGAGTCCTTCCATCTCAGCCCACCTGGTGCTGTGTGACTGTCAGCCAGAGGCACTTCTTGTTCTTTGACAGGTCCTATGGTGTTCAACATGATTCTGGGACTTGTGGTAAATACACATTCTGGGGTTTTATCTAAGAGTCAGAACCCCTGGGAGTGGAGAGTTGAGGAAAGACCCCTATCTTCCTCTAGATGTGGGGGTGGTTCTGATGTATCCTTACCTTCGCTAATCCCTGTTAGAAATTTAGCTAGTTAATCTATTTTTAGACATTTAGACAAGTAGAGTGTATGAAATCTTATTATAAATATGAAATGACTTGGGCCTACTAGCACAGGCTTGTGATCCTCAGTATTTTGGAGGCTGAGGCAGGAGGATTACAAGTTTAAGGCCTGTCTGGGCTATACAGTGAGAACAAGAGTAGACTGGTCAATTGAATAAGACCCTGTCCCCAAAACTCTTCCTAAAATCCTTTAAAGGAGCTTGGAATACGTCTCAGTGGTAGAGTGCTTTTTCCAGTGTACACAGGTCATCAGTACAATCTCTAGAAGTCAAAAAAGAAAATAGAATAAAGGCCAGCCCTCACAATGCTTTAGATCTGCAGCTTAGATCCACACCGTAGAGTCAGCCAACTACAGACAGGAAATATTCAAGAAAAGAAACATTTTTGTCTGGATGGACCACGTGCAGACTTCTGGTCATTGTTCCCTGAACCAGACAGGGTGGCGACTATTTACACAGCATTCTTAGTGACTCCAAGATGACTTAAAGTGTACAGGTAACAGTGTGTGTGGGTAGAAACAGAAGGATGCCCAGTTAGAGGCTAGCCTGGGCTATAGAGCAAGCTCCTGTTTTTTTGTTTTGTTTTGTTTTTGTTTTTGTTTTTTCGAGACAGGGTTTCTGTGTGTAGCCCTGGCTGTCCTGGAACTCACTCTGTAGACCAGGCTGACCTCGAACTCAGAAATCTGCCTGCCTCTGCCTCCCAAGTGCTGGGATTAAAGGCGTGTGCCACTACCGCCCGGCTCAAGCTCCTGTTTCTATACTGAAGAGAATACATAGGTGAATACTAGAACTGTTTCATCTTAGCGCACAGATAGGTCTAAATGTGCCATCTGTGACTCACATGAGCAAGTTGCTCTTGTCTTGCTCTGAGACTTTCAGAGAACAGCATGTGGAGAAATCATCACTTTCTCCCTCCTCTGTGCTAGCCCAAGAACTAATTCTTTGCTATCAGTGTTTTCCACAGCTTGGTAGGTCAGAAGCACCAGCCTAAGACGACATTCTTACCGGTGTATCAGTGTTTTTTCTTGTTGCTGTGAGTAAATACCAGACAAGAGGTCATTTAAAAGAGGGTTTATTCTGTCTTATTGTTTGATGAGACAGTCTGTCACGGCAGGGAAGGTATGTAGCAGGGTCAGGAGGCAGCTGGTCACTCTGGCTCTTCAGTCAGGAAGCAGAAAGTAGACAGCATGTGAAATAAGTCTTGTCTGTCATCCTAAAGCCAACTCCCAGAGAGCCATTCTTCTAACAAAGATTGACTTCCTAAAGGTTCCAGAACATTCTGAAATAGTGCCACCAACTGGACTGGGATCAAATGTTCAAGCAAATGAGCTGGCTGGGGACATTTAACATTCAAACTGCAACCTAAACCTTTGGTAGAATGAGGTAAGGCTTTCATAAAACATTATTTCTGAAGTATGAAGGATGTATATTGTTAGGAGTCTTTCTTTCCTCCTGCCTTGGTTCTGGGGAATGTACAACTTTTGGGAATTGATTCTCTCCCTCTATCCTGTGGGGTCTAGGGATCAACTCAGGTTGTCAGGCTTGGTGGCGAGTTCATTTGCCTGCTGAGGCATCTTGCCAACTCCATACGTTCTTTTTAAATATGATTTGCTTGGTACTGGGGATTAGACCTGGGGCCTTGACAGCATGCTAAGTACCCGGTCTACCACTGAGTGCATCCTCAGCCAGCCTATATCCCATTGTATTTCTATATTAAAATGTCATATTTAAATGTGAATACTAGGAACAGAGATTGAAAGTTTTTTTTGAGATTGAAAGTTTTAATTAAAGGGAAATAAAATGAGTTGGCCACTATATATTACATACTAATGCATATTACATACTAATATTACATATTACATACTAATGATTGCTTTCTTTTACGCTTTCCAGCCCATGAAACCCAAATGACTATGTACATGTCTCTAGGCTACTTGCCTCTCAATCAACAATGAAGACCTCAAGTTTTCTCTGCATATAGTTTTGGAATTGTGCTGTTTCAAAATGTATTAAAGTGCATTATTAGAAACCACAACGCTGCTTGGACGCTGTGGCCACACTGCTGGAGGGATTTGTACTCTAGCCTTCTTTCTACACACAACTTAATGTTGTGTCAGCACAGTCAGCAGCCCACCCCATCTGCAGAACACATCTTCAGTGCAAGTGTGACAGGTAAAGGGGCTTATACGATGTCCATTTGGGAAATGCTTACAAATGGTGCATTGCTAGAGCCTTTCATCAGAAAACCCGGAGAGAGAAAACACACAGCCGACCTTGGATGAATTTGAACACAGAGCCACTGTCTCTATTTTGTTCTCTTCATCTCTATAGAACTCATGTATTCCATAAACCACGGTTTTGGGAAATCCTGACCTAAAACACAGCATCTGCTTGGTCCCTGGACACAGTTCATGTCTTCCCCCTCCATTGTACATTTCCAGTGATATGTCTCAGTATTCCCAAAGTGGACTGTAATTTGGGTTTCAGCTGAAGATCACTAGGCCGATCATGTGTACTGCTCAGCCTCAGGCATCAGTAGGTGCTGTTTCTGTAGATTAGACTGTCCTCTGAGCACCACACAAACACTATGACGGTAGTAAGTAAATATATGGAAAAATCAGTAATTTTGTTTTTTGAGTTTTTGTGGTCCAGGTTGGCTTTAAACTCTTAATATTTGTTATATAATACATCTTTAACAATAACATCCTTAGTGCTGGGATTATAGGGTTATGTATTACCATGCTCAGCTAAAATGTTTGTGGCAGTAATATATATATATATATATATATATATATATATATATATATATATATGGTAAAATTTACCATGTTAATCATTTAAGATACATTTAAATAGTTTTAATACACATGTTATTATGTAATTATCACCACCTTCCATATCCAGAACCTTCCTAAATTTGCTTTATCAGATACTCAGGATTCTATTCTCTCTTTCTAAATGAAGACAAAACATATCCATGCAAAAAAAAAAAAAAAAAAAAAAAAAAAAAAAAAAAAAAAAGGCAGTTTTCCAGGCCGAGGTCATCAATCATGTTGGATAAGACAGCTTCTGTTTTCTCTCTCCACCAATCTGCTTCCAAGGTAGAAAAGGTAGGTCATTGCAACAGAAAGACTCCCTGTAAGGACCAAGGACTTGGTAGACCTAACAATCCAAGACTCATACTGTGGTCAGTCAGATCTCAGAGCCCCTCTTTTCTCCATACTGGTGGTATTCACAACATCAATGCTATGTGCACCTGTGCTGTGGTTAATCTTTCTCTGTCTCTCTGTCTCTCTGTCTCTCTGTCTCTCTGTCTCTCTCTCTCTCTTCCTCCCCCCATAGAATCATGGGATACTTGGCTTTTGTTTTTCTCTACAGCCACAGTATGTTTCTATTGGCTAAGACCATCACTTCCCATAGACTGTTGCTACTGTCTGATTGCTGCCTTCAGAGGGAGCCTCTCTGCCCACCGAGGCTTTCTGTCTTTTGAGCTAAGTCTGACCTGCTTATGTAAGTGAAGTTTTACTAGAACATAGCCTGGCTCAATTGTCTCTTTGTGTTCTCAGTCATTTGTTCTTTAAGAGCAAAGCTGAATCCCTGGTAGAAAGACAGCATGGCCTAGAGAAGAAGAGTATTTGTCTGGATCCAGGCGTGTGGCTTCATACCCATAATCCCAACCAACACTTAGGAGGGATGAGGATGCTTCCAGCTCCAGGCCAACCTGAGCTACATAGTGAGTTCCAGGGCAGCTTGGGCTGCACTGTAAGACTCAAAAAAACCAAGAGGGAAAAAAGGGTGTCTCCTGTTCTAGTTTCATTTAGCCACACTTAAAAAATTCTGTCTTCCAAGCACTTGGGAGGCCAAGGCAAAAAGATCATGAGATTGAGGCCAGTGGGCTGTAGAGTGAGACCATGTCTCCAAAACCCAAAGCAAGCTAAGCAGCAGCAACCAAGAGACTGTTGCCTTATTTCCCCTTCATGACCAGTGCTGGGATGGAAGTATGTGGCTTCATCCCCAGTTTACAGAGTGTTGAGGATCAAGGCCTGCTTTATATTATGTGGTAAGTAAGTATTTTTCTGACTGAGCTACATCTCGCCCTCCTTTTTATTTGTGTACAAAATGGA
Source organism: Arvicanthis niloticus (assembly GCF_011762505.2). Lineage (NCBI taxonomy): Eukaryota > Metazoa > Chordata > Mammalia > Rodentia > Muridae > Arvicanthis > Arvicanthis niloticus. The sequence continues at coordinate 22,358,567 of NC_047665.1, read as the reverse complement.
TGTAAATGAGGTTAAATTGGTTGTTTCTTTAAAACAAATATGCAAATGGTACAGATTTGTGGTCATTTCTCTAACAAAGAATAACTTGACTAAATTTACATTTTTTTTTTTTTTTGCCCTGCTGATTTGTGTCTGTGTCTTTTTCATTTTACTGCCAAATCCTAAAGCAAGCTTTCTGCTTTGGTCTAAATACACCTTCCTGGAGCCTGATAATCAGTGTTCTATTCTGGTCATGTTAAATAAGGGCATCATTTCACCCCTGGGGGACATTTGGCTATGTCTGGGGACATTTTAGCCATACTATGCTATGGGCATCTTATGGCAGAGGTCAGAAAAATGTTCGAGATAATCCTTCTGGGAAGAAAAGTCTGGGCTCAAATGGCAAATGATGACTCGGTGCAACTGGGAAGCCCCACCCCTGCCTTGGTTTGCAGCAACTAGAGCCCAGCAGGTTTTCTGTGAGTCTTTCTAAGACCTGTGCAATATAAAGTTTAACATCAACTAAGTACCTTTGAAAAGGAGGCAATGTCCAATCCCATTGCTTATGGTCTGATCAACTCTCCTAAGCATATGCTTTCTATATGCTTTTAGCCTGCAAGTCCATGAATGCAGCCCAGGGCCTTAAGTGTCTATTTGAGGCAAAGTAATACACCAAAGCACAACCCCAATAACACCTATTTAAGTTTTTATACCTTATTGTTTTATGTATATGTATGTTTTCCTGTATGTAGCATCACACATATGCCTAGTACCCATAGAAGCCAAAGGAAGGCTTCAGACCCCCCTGGAGCTGGATGTGAATTGTCATGTATGTACTGGGAATTGAACCCAGGGCCTCTGGAAGAGTAGCCATGGCTCTTAACCACTGAGCCATTTCTCCAAATACCTCATTTCTCATTTCATAAATACACTGAAACTTCACAACTGGCTTATATAAAGTCCCAGTTCCTTGATCATAGGAAAGTCATCGGGCTGCGTGGAAGAGGTGAACTCTGTCCGTTCTTAGGAGTCTTTTTGTTCAGCCGAGTGGCTCTCTGCTGTCTTCTACTCTTAAACCAGCTTCCTTAAACAGAGCCTGTGGGTCAGTGGAGACTGAGCAAGCAACTTGTTCTAATTGACATTTGCCAGACAAGATACCACTGAGAAATTTTACATCCCAGGTGCATCTGGTTCTTTCCATGGGGGTTTACTGTTACAGGAAGTGCACAAAACACAGAAGCTAAGGCCACCAACCCTTGAGCTCACATGCATCTCTAAAATCTATCTCCCAACGTCATCTCGTAACTTCTGCCTTCAGTCATGCGGATTCTTCTGGAACTGACTTCCTGGGATGGCTGTGCTAGTGATCTTTATTTACATCCTGCTCCACCATGCTAATCTCACTGAAGGCCCAGAAGTTCATATTTGCAGTTTCTGAGGGCTGGGACATAATTCAGTTATAGTGCTTATCTAACATATACAAGGCCTTGGGCTTCATCTCCCAGTACCAGGGGGAAGAGGGGACAATTAATTATACATTCAGAATCTAATAAGTTCCTGGGATTTTCTTCTCCCAAACCAAAGCAAGATCCAATTAATACGGCAGTTGGAGGGCACAGTGCATACTTGCTTCACACTGAGGGAGCTCCTCTGGGGTGTTACACAGAACAGTATCCAGAGGTTGCCAGTGGCAGTTCATCAGGGAGTCATACAGTCTTCACTTTCTGCCATGAACTCCTTGTCTGATTCTTCAGTATTCAAACGAAGGTTTGGGTCTGCAGAAGCCAATCACAGACATGAGAAAAATAGATGTACCAACACCTACTGGTAATGACTGAAAGCTAGACACTGTAACAAGCATCAGTCATATGTATGTATGTATGTATGTATGTATTACAGACTTACGACACTGTAACAAGCATCAGCCGTGTGTATGTATTACAGACTTACAGAGAAAATGTTTAATTTCGGGGAACATGCTCAGTGTACAGTACATACTCATATGAACATGTCCTTACATGACATAGTCCCATGCACAATGGGTATACACATAAAAAATTAAGATGATAAAAGAAGCGGGGCAGTGGTGGTGCATGCCTTTAATCCCAGTTCTTGGGAGGCAGAGGCAGGTGAAATTTCTGAGTTCAAGGCCAGCCTGGTCTACAGAGTGAGTTCCAGGACAGCCAGAGATACACAGAGAAACCCTGTCTCAAACCTCCCCATCCCCCCCCCAAAAAAAGATGATAAAAGATATTTGGGGGAAACTAATTGTTTCCTTCCACTAAGACTTGAAGTCAGCAATTCAAACTGTCATCGGGCTTGGCCGGTATCTAGAGAATTGGAGGAGAAAGAGGAAAACAGAAAGCCAAAGGTGTTGGGGGATAAATGGGAATGAAAGGGAAAAGTCAAGACTGAGACCCAAGCTGCTACCCTGAGAACCCGGGTGAATGGCCTTAAACAGTGAGCCAAGACGGGCTCCAGGGACAGAGCTCTGAAAACAAAACAAAACAAAACAAACAAACAAACAAAAAAACAAAAACAAAAAACCCAAAAAAACCACATTGCTTTGGTTACTTACCAAATAGACTTCTGTAAACTTAATGTGTCAACTAATTCGAAAGCAGAGGAGAACCCAGCCTCCTCTTTCTGAAGCTTGGAACCCAAGACAAGGAGGTGATATCATCAAGAAGTTGTATTTGGGTTTTCCACCCGAGTGGTCAGGCATCCTGAGACTCCCAAAGTGCCAAGGTCACTTTTTTTTAAAAATGCAAATCCATTTTTTCCTCCTTGAACTAAATGTAACTAAAGAAGCCTGTTGCTCTCCTCTATAATTTTTGCAAGTCTGAATGCATCCAAGACCATAATTTGCCTCCCATGGGCTTCTAGTCCTTGGTAACACTGTCAGGGACTGAATGCTGTGTCCCTCCCCAAGTTTCATATACTGAAGTCTTAGCACTCATTTTGATAGTCTTTGGCGCTGGGCCCCTGGGTCGGTATCAGTGTTAGAGGGGATCAAAAGGTGGGGTCCCAGTCTGAAGGGATTGGTGCCCCTAAGTGAGAAGATGGCTGAGCCTACATCCTCACCTTTAGTATCAGCACCAAGAGGAGATCATGTCAGGGCATACAGAAGAGCATCATCTACACCCCAGGAAGAGAGCTCTTGCCAGAGCCCGAGCATGGAACTTCCAGTCTCTAGATCTGTGTACATGGCCAGGGGGCTGAGAAATCAGGGAAGAGGGTGGCTTCTGTCAAACCACCCAAGTCTGCAGCATTTTATACAGCAGTCCCAGCAGACTAATACAATTCCCTTTCATACTAATTACTTTGAAATCAAATGCATCAGTGGTGTATAGTCTGAATCTTAGTGTTTTAAGCTATATTTCTTTTGAGAATTTATGGCCATAAAGATCACATCTTCCAATCTGAGTGAGGTAGCAAAGCCCTCTTGTCCCAGCACTTATGAAATAGAGGCAGGGGCATCTTTAGAAGTTTGAGGCCAGCCTGATCTACATAATGAGTTCCAGGATAGCCAGGGCTACGTAAAAAACAAACAAACAAACAAACAAACAAACCAACCAACACCCTAAGATTATGTTTTGTTTTTTTTTTTTAAGCTTTCCCCCTAACTTGATTTTTTTTTTCTTAAATACAGTTTCAGGTATCTTTCCTGTGCCATTAAGGACAGTTTGGGGGGGTTGTTTTGTTTTGTTTACATACTGTGGTTGGAGGAGAAATGGTACAATGACACACTTAAGTATGAACACTCCCTCTTCCTCCTGTAACCTGTGGTCAAGAGTCTGATGAGTAAGCCTACTAAATGCGTGGCAGGGAGACTCACAGGAGCCCAGATGGGCAGCTGTATCCATGCACACTGGGAATAGCACATGGAAAACAGTGACTGCCCAAGTGCCCAGTCTCTTCGATTTTCTCTTTAGTTCTCCTGCTAGAAATTTAAACTCATTTTTTTTCTAGTGGCTGGTGATTCGTGTTGCATTTGTAGTGAGCCACGTTTCTCTGGCTCTGTGGCATAGTTACCCTCTTGTGTGGTTATTGCATGCCAGATGCTGTTAGGATCATCTAACAAAAAAAGAGGGAGCTCTTTGGATGTTACATTCACATAGCCTCTGAGCTAGATATGACTGTTCGCTTTACAGAAGGGAAACCAACTGGGTATTAATCTGTCTGGGATAGTAGAGCTAGTAGGTGGGATTTGAATCCTGATTGTCTGTATTGGGAAACTAGATATTTGAGGGGTGTTATTGTTTTGGTTTCTGGCTGTAGCCCAGGCTGGCCTCAAACACATGATTTTTCTGCCTCACAAGTATACTGATGATATACATGATCATACCTAGATTGCTGCATATTCTCATTGTATGCGTACCTCATGAAGGCAGGAAGAGCAGGCTCACATTTTAACCCAAAAGAAATCACAAGAGCTGAAAGCTGAGATCAGCATCTTCGTTCCTATGCAAACCTAAGAACTAATATCTAGAACAACTGACTAACACAAAGACTTCATTTAAATGTCAACTTCAAATCTCTTAAGAAGGGAAAACAACTAGTATGCAAATTCCATGATGGCTACCAGAGCTACGAAAACACATCACCATCATTAGGATAACAAAGGCTGGCATGGACCTGCCAAGATTCAGTAGAAGAGGACCAGGAGTGGCTAGGGAGAATCTCTTGTACTGATTGGAAGTATCACCTGTCAATAAAAAGCCTATGGCCAATGAGCTGAGGCAAGAATAGAAGGTGGGACATCTGGCAGAGAGATAGGATTCTGGGAAATAGATAATGAAGATTAGCCAGTGCTGAAGGAAAGGGTTACATGAAACTGAGGAGAGGTAACCAACCATGTGGCAGGACTTAAGAATAAAATAAATGGGTAATTAAGTTATGAGCTAGTTGGGGAATAAGCTAAAGCTTTTGGCCTAAGTATTTATTCATGAAATATTAAGTCTCAGAGTCCTTATTTCTGGAACTGGGCACAGGTGAAGTAGCTGCGGTTACAAGTGGCCCTGGACGCCATTTGTAACCACAAGCTTTTCCAGTTGGCCTCTTTGTTCCCTGAAATAATGACTCTGAGACTTCTTATATATGAATAAACGTTAGGCCAAAAGCCTTGGCTTGCTCCCTGACTATCTCATAATGTAACTGTCCACTTAGACTAAGTCCCATCACCTTATTGGTTACATCTCCTCAGCTTTATGCGGCTGGCTCCTAAAGCATCCAGGGCAAAACTTCTGTGCCTATTTCCCAGAATATACACCACCACCACCACCACCACCCACCCCCATCACCCAATCTAATCTTATCTCAGCTCATTGGCCATTGGCTTTTTGTTGACAGTTGATGCTTTTACATAGTGCCCAAGAGATTCTCTCTACACTGATAGCCATTTCTCTACCTCCTTTCCAGTATCAGCAGGCAAGGACGCCCATTTCTCTGTCCCTTTCTCTTTTCTGTGACAAAGTGTTCTACTCTTCCTCAAATAAGACACATTCAAAAACGTTCTGTGGGCCCAACTTTGTTGTTTTCAGAACAAATGCACACTCTAGAAAACATCTTCTGCCTATCACTGGTGGGCCACCTGTTGGGTCCCACTGGGTCCCCTTGGGACCCACTGTTGGGTCCCAATCAGCGGCCTAGCGGGGAACCAGAAAATCAGAGCTACAGCAACTACTTCCTGTTTTTTTTCTCTTTAAAAATTAAAATTTGTTTGTGACAAAGGTCCTGTGACCCATCTCTGCTCTCTCACACTCAAAACTGAGGCATATTTAATTCTTAATCCATTTGCGCTGACATTCATGTAATGGGTAAAATGTATTTGGCTTAAGTTCTAGAAGCCCAAGATTAAGGATGTTTGGAGATGATAAAAGCAGGGGTGGGGGTGGGGGGAAATGAAATGGGACAGAGAGGCAGCAATGGGAAGGGATGACCCAGCCCTGAGTCCACTCACATAAGGACAGTACTAATGTAGCCCTGAGGGGAGCTCCTGTCTCAGGATCTAGTCATCTCTCATCTCAGGTTCTGCCTCTCAACACTGTGCTGGGGTTACATTTCCCACTTGAACTTCAGGGTAGCCATTTAAGCTGTAGCACCTTCCAATGGAGGAAACCAATCTTGAGAATGGGGTGATTATCTCCTTTCCACTTGGTCCCCATTGCCCAAGCTTTGTAAAGGCCCAGAGTGGTGGCTCTGCTGATGGTGACCTCATGGAAACAATATCCTCAGATGGGACAAATTTCCAAAGAGACCAGCATAAGCAACCTGTGATGAAATTTTCCAGTCAGACCTCTCCATTTCTAGCAACTTGAGAGAATGAGGAACTTAGAAATTGTGTCCCCCACCCCCCAGTCATTGAAGCTCAACGTTCACATTACCTCTTAGAAGGTCTTCAGCTGGTGTTGTGGTTTCCTACAAAGAAAATATGTGTCTTAAGAAAAAAATGCAAAGATTTAACATCAGACATGCTTACTTAGGTTAGAAAATCTAACTCCAAAAGGTATCCAAACCACTAAATGTCCCTGGGAAGAAAAAAAAAAAAAAGCAAATTTGTTTTGAATATTGTGTAGAAAGATTAAATAGGATACTACTACGATTATGAGTGAACTGGATCCTCAGAAGAAATGTGCTTCTGAGAACCACTGGAATCCAAGGGCTCAGGAACCACACAGCAGAGACTCCTGCCTTGAGGCTTTTGGTTTTGTTTTGCTTAAGCCAGGATTTCATCCTGTAGCCCAGGCTAGCCTCTAACTCTGAATCCTCTCGCTTCATCTTCCCTAGTATTTGCCACCATGTTGGACTCACTTCCTATTCCTGTAGCAGGTGGCCTATCCACCTAGACACTCGCTTTTCTTCCAGAAATTAACCAATGATATCTCCAGCAACACATTTTCCTTATGTACCTCCCCACCCATCACCACGGGCTAAGCAAAAATCCAGAATGTTAGGTACCTACGAAGTCCCAGCAGATGCAGGGCAGCAGAACAATCAACCACATTTTTTTTTTTTTTTTTTTTACCAAACAAAACAAGTATATTTTGGTTGATTAAACCAGACTGTGTTGACTCTGACATGGCATACATGTTAATGTCTTTTTATTACATACCTGCTGGACATGTTTCCTTTTGTTCATGTGTCCATGTGCACGAGAATGTATGTGGAGGATTGAAGCTGTCCTTGGCTGTCTTCCTTGGTCACTGAAATTTTTTAAAATGTGTTTAGATTTATTTTATGTGTATGAATGTTTTGCCTGCATGCATGTCTGAGTACCATGTGCATGCCTGTCACATGGTGCATGCCATGAAGGTAAAAAGATCCCCTGTAGCTGGAGTTATGGATGATTGTGAGCCACTATGTGTGGTGATGGGAACTGAACCATGTCCTCTATGAGAACAAGTGCTCTAAACCACTAAGCCATCTCTCCAGCCCCCCTTCCTACCTTATTTTTTTTTTGAAATGAAGTCTCTTTCTGAATCTGGAACTTACTGATTCTTTTAGAATGACAGGCTACCATGTCCCAGAAAGTTTCCTGTCTCTGCTTCCATAGATGCTGGGATCTTGGTTGTGCACCACCATGTCGAGACCCATACTGTCCGGCTTGGTGGCCACTGTGTTGCAGACTGTTCTGCCCCACACTTTGAAGCCAAAATGTTGCGGCCCACTCTCTGTTGTTCTGGTCCGATGGTCAGGGCCTAGCAAGAGGCTCGAAGAATGGAGACAAGACAGGGTGTGTGATCAAGTCCAGTTTCTCGTTTATTGTCTCTCTTCATGTCTCTCTTATTGTCTCCCTATTGTCTCTCCTTTTCTCTTATTGTCTCCCTCTTTTAAAGGAAGTCCGGGGTATTTATACACTTTGTCACGTGCCTTGTAGGTGTGTGGATACCACGTGCCTTGCAGGTATAAATATTATGTAAGCCTTACAGGCGTGTATGGCGTGGATACCACATGTGCCTTGCAGCTGGGGGCACTAAACAACAAAACAAGCTATGTGGGATAAGCAAGATGTTTATCAAAGTGTGCTTCAGCTGTTGTAGGCTGTTGAAAAACAAGTCTCATGTCAGGGTATATGGTTCAAGATGGCTGCAAAGCTAATAGCTGCTTTCTAGCCGCTTTCTGCTAAAAGTCGGCTCCCGACACCACCATGCCCAGTTTTTTATGTGAGTGCTGGGTATCTGAATTTAAGTCTTCCTGCATGCCTGCTAAGTATTTTATTCAGGGTTGGGGGGTGTGTGGCATCCACAGCTTTAGATGCCTTCTTTTTTATAAAACTATGTGCAGCTGTTTCAAGGAACCAATGACTGGGAAAGGCTACTTCATCCTGTAGCACCACTGAACTTAAACTTCTGTTGATAATAAAACGATAATATTGGAAAAGAAAGATAGATTATCTAACTAAAGGTAGTCTCCTCTCTACTTTGAAACATGTCCTGGTTTGAAAAATAAATAATTTAGTAACAAATGTAATCACACCAATCCTTCCTTACCCTCATTTTCTTTGTGTTTCTCTTTTTCTCTCTCTAGCTTTCTCTCTCACTCTCTCTTCCCCCTCTCTCCTGTCTCTTTCCTCCCTCTCTCTTCTTTCTCCTCTCTCTTTTTCTTTCTCTCCTTTTTCTTCTCTCTTTCTCCTTTTTCCTCTCTCTCTTTTCCTCTCTCCCCCTTCTCCTCTTCTCTTCTCCTCATGTCTCTCTGTGTGTCTCTCTCTCTTTGGTTAGAAATGGAGACAGCATCAGAATCTGAGCTTAAATACTGACTTTTCTTTAAGGGATCTCACATTCTATCCTTTTCTGTCTCACTCTCATGAATGTGAATTCTAAAGAGTTTGGGAAGCAGAAACTCCTGCATAGAGAGCATCTGTGTGACTTGACAGTCCCTGGCCAGGAGCCACCATCAGTACTCCTTAAAAGTGAGAGTCTGATCTCCAGCAACCACATGGCAGCTCACAACCATCTGTAAATCTTGTTCCAGGGGATCTTAGACCCTCCTCTGACTTCCATGGGTATCAGGAACACACGTGATGCACAGGCATTCATGCAAGAAAAATACTCAAACACATAAAGTAAAAAATAAACCTAAAAAAAAAAAAAAAAAAGAAAGAAATAGCTGGGTGTGGTGGCTCAGGACTGTGATCTCAGCACTCAGGAGGCAGAGGCAGGCAGAGCTGAGTTTCAGGCCAGCCTGGTCTGCAGAGTGAATTCCAGGATGGTCAAGGCTACACAAGAACACCTTGTCTTGAACAATAACAACAACAACAATAAATAAAAATAAATTGTTAGAAGAGAGGGCAAGGTTAATAAGGTGGGGAAAGAATCTATTATTATTTTAATGTTCTCACAAGTGAAAAAAAATGTAATTTCTGAAGTTAATATACAAACATGCACATCTATCTCCTTAAAGGTAAACAAGCCATCAGCAAACAGGGAAGAGGCTGAGCAAAAGAACACAACGTGTGATTTCAAACCTCCGAGGAGAGTGTTTTACAAAGATACAAACATAGCATCCGAGAAAAGGAAGACCCAGACAGGCAGGAGCAGGAAACAACTTATTTTATATAAAGAAATAATTATTTGAATATTAAGAGATCACATTTGTTTGGATGGAAAATTAAATTGTCAAAATGTAATATATGTGATATATGTGGATAAATTACACACACACACACACAAACACACACACACACACACACACACACACACACATATATATATATATATATATATATATATATATATATATGCTTTTTTTTTAAAGTTTTAGAACAAAAGCCTAGGTATTGAGTTCAGCTTTGGTGTTAAGAAGAGGTCCTCTTCACTGTGCATAATGGTACACAATTCAAGGGAACAGCCGTGCCTTATTGCCCACCCACTTTCCTCACTGCCTGATCATTTCTGTGGTTAAACAAAGAGGACCCCACCACAAAGGAGAACATTGACAGAGAACAGTCACATGGGACACAAGCACAGTGAATATGTATGTATGTATGTATGTATGTATGTATGTATGTATGTATTTATTCATTCATTTAAGACAAAGGTCCCCTGTGTAGCCCGCACTAGCCCCAACTCCTGTTCCTCCAGCCTTAGCCTCCCAAGGTGCTAGGATTACCGGTGTGCACCACCACTCCTGATTCTCAATGGACATTTTAGAAGCTGTTTGCCCTCGATGATTAATAGATGCATGCTTTCCTTGTCTATTTGATTGGCTGCTCACACAGAGAAGAACCCAGAGAGGCCAGCAATCCCACAGCGGGGAATGTAAGGTCAACTCACAAAGGTTTTGGTGAGTAACCTGTTGCTTAACACTAAAATGTTTTTTATATATTTGAAATTATGATATAATTATGTCATTTCCCTCTCCCCCTTCTCCCTCCAAATCCTACCATATACCCTTTCCTTGCTCTCTTTCAAGGCCTCTTTTTTTCATTAATTGTTGTTATATATATGTGTGTGTGTACATACATATTATATATCATACACACACACACACACACACACACACACACACACACACACACACGTCCTATTGCTGAAGGAAGCATTCACATCAGACACAGGGCCCAGAGGCCCCTGAGCTGGAACTGACATCAATGGTTGAATGGTTGGCCTCTCCCTGAGGACGAGCTCTTATGGTACCAGAAGGTACCATGTGAGCTTCCAAAGCAGGGAAGCAAGCAATGGTCCTACCCAGTGTGATGCTTAAGAACCATGCCAATAACCAGCACGGCACAACAGCCCTAAGGGTGCAGCAGTGACACAAATACCTTGCTGGTACCCACGGTTACCAGTTCTCTAATTGGATTTATGATCTACTCAGTAAGAGGGAAATCATTAGAACTCCTCTAAATAGGCCTGGCTGAGCTGTTTGAGACAGGTTGCTCTGGAGCCCTGGTTGGCTTAGAACTCAGAGCGTCTACCCCCTCTGCCTACCAAGATTTTAAGGATATTTAAGATGCTTGTTTGATTAGTTTGGTTTGAGTGCTGGGCTTTTGATGCTGAGTATCAGCTCTACCACTGAGCTACAACCCTTAGGTCCTAGAGGGGGGTGAGTTTTAAAGAAGGCTCTTTGTAAATAACCTGTAAGTACAAGCAAGTAATTAAGAAGACGGAGAAGAAGAGAAAGGGGGAAGGAGGAGGAGGAAGAGGAAGGGAGGAGGAGGAAGAGGAGAAGGAGGAGGAAGGGAGGAGGAGGAGGGGAGGAGGAGGAGGAGGAGGAGGAGGAGGAGGAGGAGGAGGAGGAGGAGGAGGAGTCCCATTCCTTTTCATAGCAGAAAGAAAGCTCAACCAATGTGGCTAGTAGTAGGAGTGCGGAAGAAAGATATAGAAAACAAATTCATTTCAAGTGTGCTTTCTACCAGGCTAAGAGAGAATGAGAGGAGAAGCATGGGCACATCTTCAAGGGGTTTAGCAACACATCGATGACCAGTATTAACACATCTTTCTAAATAGTCTTCATGTCTCCTTCTTGAGCCAGTCAAAAGTTCTTTCCAATCCTAAAGACTCAGCAAAAATGTATTCCCAATGACCATCTAAAATTTAGTAGCAAGAATTTTTAGGCCAATTTAATAAGTCTATTACTTCACTTTCTAGAGGAGTCAGAAAGAATTTAAATCATTTGCCTGCTCCAAGAAGAAGGAGGAGGAGGAGGAGAAGGAGGAGGAGGAAGAGGAGGAGGAAGAGGAGGAGGAGAAGGAGGAGGAGGAAGAAGAGGAGGGGGGAGGAGGAGGAGGAGGAGAAAGAAAATAGAAAAAAGAAAAAAGAGAAAATAAAAGTGAAAAATAAAAGGCAAGGAAATGATGGTCACATAATCAGGCACATAGACGATGAAGATTTATTTCCACAAGGGTTACCTCTGGAATGGCCTCTGGTCCAGCTACCAGTTCAGGGGTCTCAGACACACACAGAGAACCGGGCCCATTTCCATACACTGTGGAGCCATAGCTGTAGCAGGAGAGATGGTAAAAGCTGTGTAACTGCTTGTGACAGTTGTCACAGTGGCACCCCTGGCTGTAGTGGAACCTCAGCTGCTCCCTAATGGCAGATGGAAAAGGACAAAAAGTGACAGTCGTCACCAACTGGGGCCAGCAACACCAAACACTCTTTTCCAGAAGTTTCAAGTACAGATGATTCTGTTTCAGCCATTTCAAATGAAAATGCCTACGCACTCGTCAGATGAAGTAATAGTTATGTTTTTGAGCTGTGCCAAAACCTACAACATCCCCGCATGTGGTCATTTCTCCAGACACTGAAGAAAACAACTTGACCACTTTTATTTCTGAGTCTGAAATTATGTCAGCCGCATCCACCTTTATAAAGACCTCTTATAAGCAGCCATGAAACTTGTGCAATGACATTTAGTAGCAATTCCTGCTAGGCAATTGTTTCCTAACAATGAGGAAAAGTGAGCGGAGGCAGAGATGCATCTATAATAACGTGGGGAAACCTGTACAAACCCTTCTGGCTTCCAGCCGCCAGTACCTCTCAGAATTGCCAGAACTGGGGAAACCTGCAGAATTCTCTGTGTATTTGTGGGCGAACTCTGAAGAAGTGATACTTCTCTACCACCTGCATCCCTCCCCACCCCTTATTAGGTAAGAATGTCACTTTCAATATCTAAAACCTAAGCAAATACCACAATCTGATGGGTGTGCCCTTCAGTGATCTGCTACAAATTACTGGAGCCAGTACTTCACGGTTCTCTCTCTCTCTCTCTCTCTCTCTCTCTCTCTCTCTCTCTCTCTCTCTCCAAGTTTTATTTATTTTATGAACATTAGTACACTGTAGCTGTCTTCAGACACACCAGAAGAGGGCATCAGATCCCATTACAGATGGTTGTGAGCCACCATGTGGTTGCTGGGAATTGAACTCAGGACCTCTGTAGGAGCAGTCAGTGCTCTTAACCGCTGAGCCGTCTCTCCAGCCTTCATGGCTGTCTCTTCCGATATCTAAATACAGAAACTATTTTCTCAGCCAGCTGTAGAATCATCATCAAGAGGGAGCTGCATACCACATACATACTTTACATATTGCGGGTCTGAGCTACAGTTTTGTATTGTTACGATGGAATCTCTGTATGGGAGGCTGGCCTCAAACTCACGGCCTTTCTGTCTTAGTGGTCCTAAGTGCTTCCATCACAGCTTCATCAGGTTTTATTTTTATTTTTTTTTTTTAATTTTTGAACCAAAAGTGTAATAAAGCAACACTATACCTACTTTAACGTGCATAGATATCCTCTGATGTGTTTTTAGCGTTTTTAAAAGAATTATTTTAGTGTGTGAGCCCATGTGTTTATTATAGGCTCCATCCATATGCATGCAGGAGCCTGTAGAGTCAAGGAGAGAGAGCCTTGGACCCCTGGAGTCACAGGGGGTTGTGAGGTACTGTGCTGAAGCTGAGAAACCAAACCTGGGTCCTCTGTAAGAACAGCAAATGCTCTCAAGCACCGAGCTATCTCTTCAGCCCCCTCTCCCTGATTTTCTATGGATGTCCTCACACGTACTCACTTGCTAAGGCCATAATAAGTATTGTATCCACTCTCCACTGTTGGACAGCCCAGGCTCAGTGGTCACTATGCCACTGGCCTGATAAAAGTTGCATTACCCAACTTTGACAAGTGTCAGTGAATAACTTTTTCTCTAACATTATGAAGGCCTGGTCTGAGTGTCTGTGGACTCCTACCAGTGCTAAACTGGCCTGCTGCCAGGGTCACTTAACTGAACAGATGTCTATGTGAGCCACTGTTGCTTCCATTGTTTCATCGAATTCAATGCAAGTCCTAACTCCTTAAACTCCAACAAAACATTAGGGATTCTTCCTATTAAAATGAAGGAGGAGGAGGAGGAGGAAGAGGAGGAGGAGGAGGAGGAGAAGGAGGAGGAGGGAGAAGAGGAAGAAGAAGGGGAGGAGAAGGAGAAGAGGAGGAAGAGGAAGAGAGGGAAGGGGAAGGAGAAGAAGGAGAAGAAGAAAAGAAAGAAGGGGAGGAAGAGGAGATGAGGAGATGGCTCAGGGGGTAAGTGCGCTGTCTGATCTCCCATAGGACCCTGGTTCAATTCCCAGCACCCACATGGCATCTCACAACTGTCTGTAACTCCAATTTTAGGGGGATCCAACACCCTCACATAGACTTAAATGCAGGCAAAACAAATGTATACGAAAATAAATAAATACATAAATATAAAAGAAAAAGAAAACAATTTATTCCCTTATCATTTTAGAACCTTTTAGATCAAGAAAATCAGGCTGTGGATAAACGATTTGAGGCTGAAATCAGGAATGAGCAACCTGAACATGACGAAGGTGGTCAGGAGGCTGAGGAAGGGAGAGGCTAGCGGATGAAGGTGGTCAGGAGGCTGAGAAAGGGAGACGCTATCGGATGAAAGGCTTTGAGCAGGGATCCCGGATGAAACTGGGTATTTTGAGACCTTGTAGGTTAAGATGACAAGAGTGGGCTCAAAAGTATTGCTTTGCTCTTTTTCCAAATGCAAAACTAACGGAGTTCAGCTGGATTGAGAACACAAGACAAGCTCTCTCTGTGTGTTAGCGCCTGGGGAAATTGCTCGCAATCTCTGCTTTGGTCACAGAAATGCAAAGGGATCAAACATCTCTGGGAATACAGCTATACTCAACCCCCACAGTCCTAGAATCTAACAGAATTGCCATCTTTTATATGGAAGAAGGAAGGTGAACGGTGGGACTATTACACTCTTGTGATTTTTCTGAGTGGGGCTAACTTCCTCCACTTCCTCTTACCACCGCTATTGAAAGGGGAACAGCTGCTGTTCAAAAAGGAACACAGTCAACTACTGTAGTGTAGTTCTCTCTCTCTCTCTCTCTCTCTCTCTCTCTCTCTCTCTCTCTCTCTCTCTCTCTCTCTCTCTCTCTCTCTCTCTCTGCAAATCAAACAAAGCCAGGTCCTCAATAAATATTTGCTGGATGGATAAATGAATGAAGGTTTGCCTCAAACTCAAACAACTTTGCAATCAATCATTTTAAAGCATCAATTCTGCTGGTGTATTACTGATCTCCCAACAGTTGGTTTGCTCCTCAGAAACTTCAGTTTCCATACTGGGATTAAGTGGCCTCTTACGGCCTGTTTTGAGAGAACAGGAGGTCTTAGGAGAAGTATGTCCCGTTTGAATCTAGTGGGACAGGTATATAATTCTGAAGCAGTTTGCTTTAGACACTGAGTCCTGCAACCTGAGCTAGTTAAGACGGTGCTGATCTGGCAAGGGAGTGAAATGAAAGCTGCAGCTTTGTTCTGGGTGAATGAGAAAGTTCAAGGTCAAGAGTGTGTAAGACGCAGGATCAGCAACTGGCTGCCCCTTAGTTGTATGGCTTTGAAACATAACGTTCCTGGGTATGTTTCAGCATTTATAACATAGGGCCAAATTAGGATATTTTACTTTGGACTTTATTCTTTTTTTTTTTTTTTTTTTTTTTTTTTTTTTTTTTTTAGTTTTAACTCTATCATAAATTTTTCTTTTTCTTTCTTTCCTTCCTTCTTTCTCTTTAATTTGAGACAAGTTTTTCTGTGTAGTTCTGGCCATTCTGAAAGTTGCTCTCTAGACCAGGCTAGCCTCGAACTCAGGGATTCACCTGCTTCTCAAATGCTGGGATTAGAGGTGTACACCACCACCACCCTGTGGGATTTTTTATTTTTTGATGGCATATTAATGCATAAAAATATATTTTAGGCCGGGTGGTGGTGGCACACGCCTTTAATCCCAGCACTTGGGAGGCAGAGGTAGACGGATTTCTGAGTTCGAGGCCAGCCTGGTCTACAGAGTGAGTTCCAGGAGAGCCAGGGCTATACAGAGAAACCCTGTCTCGAAAAACCAATATATATATATATATATATATATATGTGTGTGTGTGTAAAATTGGATTTTACTCTTAAAAATATATATACATACATATATATGTATATATATGTATTTTTTAAAGAGTAAAATCCAATTTTACTTCATTAAAGCAGTAATCCCATTAAGATCAATTAAATTTTTACCAGTGTTCTCCAAAAATTTAGATCCACAGGTTTCCATATAATTTTAAGGAATTAAATTCCCTTGACGTTTATCAATGTGCCCTCACCCACCCTGTTATCTAACTTTTGGCCGACATATTCTTAAGTCTTCTGAGCTATGCAGTTGGATGCATTTCTAAGGCAGTTTTTGTTTCCTTTTGTTAAAATCACCGTGACACCTCCACTTAATGATTTACATCCTAGAGCCAACCATATTCTTTGATTCCTTGTGGGAGCAGATTTGTCAAACCACAAAACTCTCCTCTAAAAGTAAGCAGGCCGATGTGTGATATTCTGGCACTAATAGATTCCAGTATAGGATTAAATTTGCAGTAGCTTTGCATCTGGACTAGGTGCCCACATCAAGCCTATCAGATCAAACCAGTATAGACTTTACTCACAGGAACCTAGCCTCACTTGCTTGCTAGATGCCTTATAGCATATTAAATGACAACAGGTTATTTAAAGAACTATACTGTAGCTAATTATATCACTCCTCTTTGTTTGTTTGTTTGTAAAGACCACTTGGTCACAGTATTCTGGAGTTTCCAAAACCTGATTTGATTTTGGAAGCAGCCCAATTTGCAAATCATGGTGTTAATTTTTGTTGTTGCTGTTGTTGATGTGTGTGTGTCCCAACGGGAAGGAGGAGTATTGAGATGGAATCTCATTCCAAAGCTGGTCTTGAATTCCTGATTCTCCTGTCTCTACATCCCAAGTGCTAAGATTAGAGGTGGGTTTTTGTTTTGTTTTGTTTTGTTTTTGTTGTTGTTGTTTTGTTTTTCGAGACAGGGTTTCTCTGTGTAGCCCTGGCTGTCCTGGAACTCATTCTGTAGATCAGGCTGGACTCAAACTCAGAAATCCTCCTGCCTCTGCCTCCCAAGTGCTGGGATTATAGAGGTGGTCTTTTTGTTTTGTTGAAGGGACTGAGGCTGAGACAGGATCTCCAGGAGCCTTGGCTTTCCTGGAACAGTGTCCCACCCACCTCTGCTTCTTTTGTACTAGGTGCTCTGATTTATTCCACTAATTTTAATAACCACTTATTTATTTGTTTAATAACCACTTATTTATTTATTAAAACTTTAAAATGAAGAACTTTCCACACAAAACAAAACACCACCCAATGAAATTATCCAGATCCAAAGTCTGTACATCTCAATGAGCTTTCGTAGTTAGGATAGCTATTTGAAGTTACGGAACTTCATACTGGATTTCACACTTGCAAATACATTTTTTAAAATGCATTTACATGTCACAAAACCCAGAAAATTTATAACAGTAAAAGCTAGGACAATTATCTTTATATCCTTTCATGATTTACATCCCTATTATTTGTATTTAGTCTTTCCTCATCACCTGATGTTCATCTGTTCCTTTCTACATGGTATAGTACACCTACATGTACATTTGTTTAAATGGGTACATATACACATATATGCTATGATACACATGAGGGAGAACATAGATTTTCACCCAAGATTGTGTGTCTTTGCTTAATATTATATATTCTAAGCCCATCTGTTTTCTTGCAAAATTTTATGTCATTTTCTGTACAGCCAAAGACTGTTCCATTCTATATATGTGTCAGATTTTTCACTATCCACTCATCTGTTGAAAACGTGGTTTCCTTGCTGTAGAGAATAAAGCAGCAATAAACACACGGGTGCAAATGTTTCTGTGGTAGAGTATGAAGGTCCCCAGGTGTATTCCCAGGAGTGAAATTGTGGATTTATATGGTAATTATATTCTAATTTTTTGAAGAATCCCCAAATCAATTTCTGTAATGGTTGTATTAATTTGCACAAAACCACCAAAGTGAAGGTTCACCTCTCCTTATCCTCTCCAACATTTGTTGTCAGATTCTTGATGACAGATATTCTGACTGGGATGGGGCAGTATCTCAAAATAACTTTAATTGGCTTTTCTCTGATGTTGAACACTTTTTTTTTTTTAAAGTTACTGGCCATCTGTTTTTGTTTTTAAAAAACTATCCAATTAACTTGCTGATCTGTTTTCTCTCCTTGGTATTTAATTTCAAATCTTTGTAAATTCTGGATATTGGCCACTGCCTGGAGTGTAGCTGGTAGATTCTTCTCTCATTCTGTGTGCTGTTTGCTCTGATAGCTTTCTTTGCTGTGCAGAAACTTATTTCATGTAACCTGTTGATAAGCAGGAATAGTTCCTGGGCTATCGATGTTCTATTCAGAAAGTTCTTGACTACACCAAGAGTACATGAAAAGTATTTTGTTTTTTACCAGATCACTTCCGGTTGTAAATTCCTTGATGTGTTTTGAATTGCTTTCATACAATGTAAAAGGTATGAATGAATCTAGTTTCATTCTTCTGCAAGCTGATCTCCAGTTCCTTTGCCATTTTATTTCCAGGGCCTCTATTCAATTAGTCTGCTTGTTTCTACACCTGCACCAGGCTGTCCTTGTCACTATAGCTCTATAGTATGATTTGAGGTCAGGTGTTATAATTCTCACAGCAGTGTTATTTCTCAGGATTGCTTTGGCTCTTTGTGTGCTGCCCCCCCCCCTTTTCTGGTTCCATATGAATTCTTATTTTTTCTAAACTCTTGAACAATGACATCAAAATTCATATTGTGTTAAATCTGGAGATTAGTTGCGGTAGTGCAGCCATCTTCACGGTACTAATTCTACCAAGCCACCAGGAGCATGGGAGATCTTTACCTAACTTTCTCTAATAAAGATTAGTGAAATTAACAAAATAGAGATGAAGGACTTTTAGCAACCACACTTCTGTTGTAATTTTTAAAATACCCACACTTACACTTCTCCAACAGCAGCTGGTCTTTCCTTGGTGGTAATTAAGGGTGCTTCCAGGAACAACAGAGTAAATGAAGCACAGGATTCTGAAACAGTTTTACCCGCCACCCCACCCCCCCAAGCCCCCATTTTGGGGATACGATTACTATTGCATTAAAATGAGTATGAGCTAATGTAAACTGTAACATACCATGTATAGGACAAAATGAGACTTCTCACTTTGTTCCAAGTTAAGGAGACATATTCCAACTTTAGTGGTTCTCTGGAGAAAATGATTAACATGCTCAGGATAACTTAGCAGTAACTGTAGATGAATTAACACAAGGGTTTCGAATGGAATAGCCCAAGCTAGAAGAGCTCAGGCCTTTCCACAATTGAAAAATCATCACAACACCCAAAGTGAAATTATTTCCCCCATACTCAAACAAAACTGGCTGTGTAGACAATTTGTAGTCTCAGAGAACAAGTGTTTGGAAACAAAGTCTAAGCACATAAGAATTCCATTAATTCACATGCCTGTGTGATCAGACATAAGCATTAACCCACCCGATTTGACGTATGCACTCATCCCTGACCCCCTTAACTCAGGTGGAGATTTAACACTAGTGGAGATGTGCCCAGGCCCTCGGGGATTCAACGAGACCTTAGGGAAGGGGGTGAACGAATGAAAGGACAAGAGACACAAAGAATGAGAGCAAGTCTGGGTTCTGATCAAGCTCTGAAACTTTAATTTTGGGGCCAGGTTATAAAGACACAGCAAACCCGGAAGTTTGGGCGAGGGTCATTGTTTAGGGCTATCCTACTATGGAATCCTTATCGCCCTAGACCTTCTCACTGTCATAATCAGCTCCAAGGAAATGCCAGACGTTCTTTAAGTTCCTGGGACCTGAGACCTGTGAACGTCCTTTCTTAACCTTGTACTGACTAGAATTTCTAGGACAGCAGGTAATTTCCTGAGTTTGGCTCCCGGCAGAGATGTACACTAGAGGAAACGCGAGTCTTCAATTTCGAACGCCACTGTCCTCTTTCAAGACAATCTTTTTTTCCCTGTAGCCCAGCATGTGCCTAACGCGGGCCAATCTGATTAGATCCGAGAAGCCAGCAGGCAAGAAGGGCTGAGGGCTGGACGGCCTAGCCTGCAGGCGGGACACGGACTGACAGGACTGGGCTCGTAGTCTAGCGAGGGAACACTGCTAGTTCGGGTTCCCGCGAGCCCTGACCGTCCCCGGGCCGATCCGACAGAGAGGTCTCTAATCTGCTCTTTGCACGAAAATAAAACCCTTCGCTTGTGATCCGAGCCATGGGGAAGCTGCAGGAGGAAAATGGGTGCAAACAGGCGCCGGCCTGGGTTACGAAGCGAGGGACTGTCTCCAAATAAGAAAATCACAATTGGAGGCAATCTACTCCCGACTGCAAAATCAGTGCAACACTCCAGGAACTACGAGGTTCCCGATCAACCGCAGGCCACCGAAACAGGAAGTGGGTTCGCCCCTTCCTTAGGCGCACCGGAAGTTGGGGCTTGCGCGGTGTAGTTCCCGCCCACTTCCTAAGACCGGCCTATCTGACGGCTTCCCAGGACTTGCCTGCTTGCCGCAATTTTTTCTCTCTGCTCTGAGACCCTCTTTCCGCAGCCTCGTTCCTTAAGCGCCTCGTAGAAAGGCCACGTGACCTTCGAGAACGTACTCCGTGGTTGCCATTTGCAGGCGCTTCAAGGTGCCTACTGAGGGATGACGTATAAATAGCGCGCCGCCTTCGGAAGGGCCTGCCTCCGCTTCCATTGCGTTCCTACGCCGGCTTCTTTTGCCAGGCACGTGTACTGCATAATGGAGCTGGTCGCTGGCAGCTACGAGCAGATCGTATTTGGGTTCACAATACGTCGCGGGCCCGCGGGGAGTGGCCAACAGGAGGTGAGGCACCGCGAGCCCGGAGCTGCGGGGGACGGGCGGGCTGGTCCCTCCCGGGCAGAATCATGGCGTCTGTTGTTTATTGCTGGGTCTCCACGGGTAATTGATGGAGAACTTGTTTATGCAGATAATCCCAGCTCTCGAGAGGTTGAGACAGGAGGATAGTGAGCTCAAAGCTTGTGTAGAAAGACCTTGCTCTTTACTGAGTAGAGGCTCTTCAGAATGAGATAATATTTACTTGTTATAGTCGGTACAATGTCCACAGACGAAAACGAAAAAAGTTCATCTCGATGGGGAGTGGATGAATGGTTGCTAGAGGTTGGGCCCATATAGGGAGGTGACGGAGGAAGGCTAATGCTTGCAGAAATGAAGTTTGGTGGGAGGAATGACTGATGGCTTTTTTTTTTTTTTTTTTTTTTTTTTGCCTTGAAAGGTAACTAAAGTTGACAGCAATTAATTGTATATTTTAAAGTAGTTACTAGAGAGTATTTTGAATGTTCAACTCAAAAACATGGCACATAGTTGAGGGGATAGGTTGTCTATTTCATATCTATGTATGCATTGAAATTGTGCTCCATAAATATATAGTTAGTATATGATAATTAAAAAGGAAAAAAAACCGTAAAGTATTCGCAAGGTATGAAAAATTGGCATTTTTTTAAACATACACGAAAAATAAGGTGTACATTTAAGCTGACAATTATTGTAGTTCTTCAAGTTCGAATGTAAAAATAACTTTACCTTTCACTTTCTGTCCTGATTAACAAACTACTATAGGGCTGGAGAGATGGCTCAGTGGTTAAGAGCACTAGCTGTTCTTCAGAGGGTCTGGGTTCAGTTCCCAGCATCTACATGGCAGCTCACAACTGTCTGTAACTCCTGTTCCAGGGGATCTGATACCCTCATACAGACATGTATACAGTCAAAACACCAATGTACATAAAATATAAATAAGTTATTTATGTTATATATAATATATAGATATATATACACACACACACTATTACAGCTGGACTGGGATGGAGAAAGTGCTGCAGATTCACTGTTTACTGTGACGTTACTGTGGGCTGGGTGAGAGGTGCCAGGGCTGTGGATCCTGCTGTTGTAAACATCTTGGTTGAAGGGATGGTGAGCAAAAGAGGGAAATACACGGAGGTAAAATGTAGCACAGTGTGAAATTTATTTTTGTCAGGTATGAAACTAAGAAACAGGTGATTGCCAACATAGTAGTCAAACAGTAAACGGGATTAGAAGTGTCATCTAGCAGGGAAGTGGCCCCACCCTTAATCCCAGCAGTCAGGAGGTGGAGGTCGGTGGATCTCTGAGTTCCAGGCCAGCCTGGTTTACACAGAGAAATTCTGTCTTGAAAAACCAAAAAAGACAAAAAAACCACAAATGTGGTCTCTTAATACTCAGATGATTATTTCTTGAACAGTTCTACTTATCACCTAAAGGCTGTTTTGTTGAGAATTCCTTAGTGTGTGTTGTGATTGGATTTTTTTTTAAAGTGTACTTGTTCAGATGTACAGCAACCCTGAGACTGATACAGCCATTCTCATTTTATAGATGAACAGTTGGGAGGTTCATACAGCAAGAGACACTCAAGGCCACATGGTTTGTGAATATAACAGGTCAGGGTCCTCCAGCTGTATCTCAGGCTTATCCTGTTAACAATTCCAGGTGCTGCTTCTGAATCTAGTCAGTAACCAACATAACCAATATTATTTATGTAATTTGAACAAACAAGTAATGATCTGAAATAAAGCTATAACATGATTGAGTCAGGTGGTTCATGTCTGTAATCAGGAGGCTGAGGCAGGAGGATTCAGAGTTTTAAGCCAGCTGTGGTGGCACATGTATTTAATCCCAGCACTTGGGAGGACAGCCATAGCTACAAAGTGAGACCCAGGAGGGAGGTAGAGATAGAGGAAGGGAGGGAGGTAAGGAGGGAAGAAGAGATGAAAGGGTTAAAATTTTTCAAAAACTAACAGGCAAGCAGAACCAAGAGTACAGGTCAGCTTGGTCGTGAGCTCTGTGTTTCAGGAACTTGTCTGACCACAAGATAGATGGTTGGTTACGAGTAGGCTGTTAGAGAATAGTCTATACAAAATGTTCCCCATGACTGTTCCTTAGACCCTGTCACAAACTGAATAATGGGCTGGAACTTTCCATAGATACTCTCCAATAACCCTCCTTTACTCCCCCTGGGTTGTGGTTTCCCTCCAGAGTTGTGGTTTTTGGCTTTAAATTCTCTCTGTCTCCAAAGCCCCGGGGTCAGACCCCACTGACCCTGCGTGGGTCATGGGTCTTGACCTCAACATGTTGATTGAAATATACCTCTTGCTGACTGCATCAAGTTTGGTGTCTTGTGAGTTACTGGGTGGCCTCAAATTCCTGAGGCTTGGGTGAGGTCCTCCCTTCCTGGGGGCCTTACAGAGAGAGAGGGAAGAGAGAAGAGAGAGTGAAGAGACTTAAAATTAAAACCATATGTCTTAGGTACATTGAGTCTTGAGTGAAAGAAAGCTTGCTGTTCCTGACTAAGGAATTGACCATCTGCTCCTGTAGTTCTTTAGGGCGTTGTGATTGATTTTAAGAATATGTAAAGAACTTTGCTGGTTTTTGTTGTTGTTTGGGTTTTTTTCTTTCTTCTTTGCTTTGTTTGGTTAATTTTCCCATGTAGCTCCTTCAGTTTGAAGAGCACTGAATGTGTACATGCCTTCTCTGGTTCTTGTACTCATCCAGTCATAGGTCTCACACCAGAAGTATATAGTAATGAGCATCTGGTCCCTGAGATGTATTACTAGCAGTTCTCGAGGGCTCAGTGGTAGTACTTACTACATATATACCCATATGGTCCTATTTTTTTTCTTTATAGGGCTTATCATATTTATCTCTGTGTCATCACATTAACTTGTTTTCTATCTATTTCCTTAAAGTGGAAGTTATATTTGAATACAGACCTTTGTTTATTATATTTTCTACTACCCATAGTGGTGTTGAGCATATGTAATAGAATAGTTATGTAGAAATAGAGAAAGTGGGCAGTTGTTATTGGAATTAACCCACATAATTAATTGAACATTTGGATGAATTACAGAAGCCTATGGACGTCAACATTACTGGGATCTGGAGGTGTGTTACTGTGTTCACTTCCTCTCCTTATACTCCTGATTCAGGTGTTCGGTCCCTTTTTGTGCTTTAATTTGTGTATTATTACATAGTTTTCTCCACTTGCAGGAACCACTGCATGATTTGATGGATTGTGGAACTATATTCTCAGAGCACTGTGATGTGACTGTGGTATTGCTGACGTTTCATTCTTTCTCAGACATGGACTCCTGTGGCTGACTTCACTAACCATGGGCACACTGCCTCCCTGTCAACCATGACAGCAAACAGTCGCTATGTAGTCACTGGCAGCAAAGATGAAACGATCCACATTTATGACATGAAGAAGAAGACAGAGCATGGGGCTCTGTTGTATCACCGTGGTAAGTTTGTTTCAGTGTTCTGTTGCTGAGAAGAGATGCCATGACCGAGGCATGGCATCTCTTATAAAAGAAAGGCTTCAGTTAATTGGGGGCTTGCTTACAGTTTCAGAGGGTTAGTCCATTTATCATCATGGCAGGGAGCAGATAGGCCTGTTGATGGGGAGGTGGTGGTGGAAAGAGAGAGAGTGAGGGGTGAGAGAGAGAATGAGAGAGAGTGTGAGTGAGTGTTAGGGGGGGTAGTCTCTGCAGACTTTCTGGTTAGCAGGGAAACAGGAATGAAACACAGTTCAGCATGATTTAGGCAACTGGTGCTGGGCCAAACTTTGAGAGTCTGTTTCATTTATTTTAGCCATATTTAAGCACAGCAAAATTTCTGAAAATTTTTTTGTTAACACTTAACTCAGTCCCATGAGTGCAATGAAGTTTAAGATGTGTTTACATTAGAGATCTTTACAAAGTCAATATGGCTTCTTCCAAAAGATCTTTGCCAAGTGCCTTGCTCTTCAGCCCAAGCTAGGCTTGGAGTAACCTCTACATGCAAGGTGTTCCACATTCAGCAGTCAGAAAGGACTTAGGATGCATACATAGGGACCCCGCTCTCCTTCCTTGCTTGTATAAGTCCTGTTCTTTTCAGATAGTGAGTAATGGAGAAGTTGTTGTCTAGGGAGTAGGTGGGAGTCATGGGCAGAGGGACCAGATGTGAGGGAGTAGAATTACTAGAGAGAGGATAACGGGAGGTGACTAGATGGAAACAGTGACCCAGAGGTTTTCATTATGTTCTGCAGAGGACCAAATGGTCAGTGTTGAGACTTTGGGGGACCTTATGTATGGCTCATGTTACAATCACTCAGCTCTGCACAAGCAGTGTGTTCTAGGAGGGTAAACTGTGGCTGCTGTCTAGAAGTGCTGTGTTTATAAAAAACAGACTTCTAAGCCAGTTCACAGACTTCTGAGGCATCGAAAGATGGAGGTGTGGTTTGAACTGCTCTGTGGCCAGAGGTTTGTAATGTTCTTCCACCCTCTTTTGCCTTTTAATACTTGATCAGGGAGAGGAAGTCTTGGGGGAACAAGGCTTCAGTTGATGGTGGGAAGCAAAGGTCCTGAAGTGACTGAAATGTTTAAGGAAGATTTGTTAGCCACAGAGTTGGAAAAGTAACATTTTATAGCATTGTTAATAACTTCTGATGGCAATAAATAGGAAGAATACAGACAATAAACAACAGCTCGGCATCAGTGTTGACTGCATAGGTGGTTTGAACTTAGAAAGTTTTTTTTAGTCGGGCGGTGGTGGCGCACGCCTTTAATCCCAGCGCTAGGCAGGCGGATTTCTGAGTTCGAGGCCAGCCTGGTCTACAGAGTGAGGTCCAGGACAGCCAGGACTACACAAGAGAAACCCTGTCTCGACACCACCCCCCCCCCAAAAAAAAAAAAAAAATTTTTTTTTATTTTTGAGATGGGGTTTCGCTGTATAGCCCTGGAACTTGCTCTGTAGATCAGGCTGGCCTTGTCTCAGAGATCTGCTTGCCTCAGGATTAAAGGCATATTCCATCTCTGTCCAGCTTAAAGCTGCTGCCTTATGCTGTCATTACAGCTCAGTGGTAAAGCCCCACCTTAGCAGGTACAGAGGCTCCTGAGCTTAGTCTCTCAGAGCCATCAGAATAAGTGAAAATGTTGGTTTTAATATGAAAAACTTGAATTCTTCACCTCAAACTCAGGTATGATTCTATAGTATCAGGGTATTGGCTTTGTTTTTGTGGTACTAGGGATTAAACATGGGTCTTGTGTCAGAGCCACTTCCGAACTGCATTCATCTTCCCGAGCTTCCAGTCAGAAATGGATATAATTTTGCCTGTCTTGCCTTTTCACAGGCACAGTAACTTGCCTGAAATTCTTTGGCAGTCGGCACTTAATCAGTGGAGCAGAAGATGGGTTCATCTGTATCTGGGATGCAAAGAATTGGGAATGCCTGAAGACCATTAAAGCTCACAGGTGAGGCCACGTGTTCCTGTTGGCATTCTTGAAGGACCACTCAAGCTGAGGACTAACTGTTGGTTTCCTTTTAGGGGTCATGTGACTTTCCTTTCTATCCACCCGTCTGGCAAGTTGGCTCTGTCTGTTGGTACTGATAAGACATTGAGGTAAGTTATAAATGCCCAAGGGTGTCTTTACTGATGTATCTTTTACTTAGTAATAACAAAATACTGTTTCCATGTCGTTCCAACAAAATACCATTTCCATGTAGTTTGAAGTTGTCAGTCATTTAAGTTACTGTTGAATGAGTAAAATAGAAAGTCAGTGAACTATTTCATAATGATGGTGTAGAATCCATCTGTATTGGCCTGGCAAGGCAGTGCACATCTTTAACCCCAGCACTCAGGGGCCAAAGGCAGACTGATCTCTGAATCTGAGGCCAACCTGGTCTACATAGCAAGTTCCAGGCCTAGACCCTGTCCTAAAAAAAGTCCACTTTTTCGTTATTGTAAGTCTAGGAGTGACCCTGAAGAGAAATGTTTTCGTAGATGAAAATGTGATGGATAACGACAAGCCTAAAGATTGAAGAATGGGCTGAGCTTTAATCATGCTTGGAGAAAAATACTTATCAACTAATTGCTACAGAGAAATAGTGAAATTGTCCTGTGCGGAGGCTGTTAGTTGGGCTTGTGTTTTCCCACTTAGTGACATGATTATCATGCTGTAAACAAACCTCCTGTTTTGCAGAACGTGGAATCTTATACAGGGAAGATCAGCTTTCGTAAAAAATATAAAGGAAAGTGAGTATTTTGCACTTTTTACAATAACTAGCTAGACTATGAATGTATGCAGACACATTTTTATATATATTTATTATTTTATGTGTATGGATGTTTTGCCTGCATGTATGTTTGTGTACTTCTTGGAACCTTGAAACCTTGGACACCAAAAGATGACATCAGATCTCCTGGAACTTGAGTTACAGATGGCTGTGAATTGCCATATGGTGCCGGGAATCTAGCCCGGATTCCCCAGAACAGTCCACGCTGAGCCATCTTTCCAGCCCAAGATAAAAACGGTTTGCCTTACAGATGCTCACATAGTGGAGTGGTCCCCGAGTGGAGGGAAGTACATAGTTGTTGTGCTGAATAAAGTGGATGTCTATCGCCTGGGCACGGCGTCTGTGAGCGGCACCATCACAAACAGCAAGAGAATCTCCGCTGTCACGTTCCTCTCAGTGAGTTCTGGAAAGCGGGGCTGTGAGTTTTGAGGTGTCAGGATTCCTGAGGACATTCTGAGCACCGATTGTCTTTTTCCTAGGACTCTGTCCTTGCAGTGGCTGGAGATGAAGAAGTTGTAAGGTTTTTTGACTGTGATTCCCTAGAGTGCCTCTGTGAATATAGAGCTCATGAAAACAGGTATTCTTTTTTTTTTTCTTTTCTTTTTTAAGCAATCTGTGTGTATATAGTCTCTTAATGTTAACAGTCAATATTCTCATAAATCTCCATGTGGTGTGTATGTGTTATGGGAAACAAGGGTGACAGATATGACACATGTATATGATTGCTGGCATCTAAGGAGATGATGGAAATGTCATTTCCCTGGATTTCATAATGGAGAGGCTGTTACACTTGAGTATCGAGCATTTTTGTGCAAAGCAAAAGCTAAACAATATTGAGCTTTGTTCGTGATTGTTCTTGTCTTGGTTTTTCATTCCTTTGCCCACTTCCCCTTTCCCCTATGGGAAAAAAGAAATAAATAGCATTATTGACCTCCGTTTCCAAGTGTGTATAAGGGGTAGATAGTGAGTCTCGGAGTAAGTTGATCATGTACTTGGCCAAGATCCGTCCACACTTAAGTAAGAGAGCTCTTCCAAACCTGGCCAGCAGATGCTGAATGTGCCTGTTTCTAGTATAATTTTGAGAAGGGTAATAGCATATAGCATTTTATTCCAGTGTGGCCCATCAGCCAGGTCTCAAGTCTTAATTCTTGCTTTCTGGGAATGGTTGTTTTGAGAAACCTGTCTCTGTAAACATTCAGTTCTTCAGTCAGTGCACAGGGAGTGCTTTCCTGGGTTAGGAAGCATGCTCATGTTAGGAAAGTGATTTTACATATGTTCCTCACAGTGCTCCTTCACCACTTGTTCAGTGATGAGCAGAATAGATGAGCCTGTGCTCCCTGGCTTACCCCATAGTAAAGAAGTGACAGCATGGCTCTGCTCTACTTGAGCTTCATTCCTGGCCTGTTTTGTTTACTTAGAGAAAACTTGAAAGGCTGACAGGCTGTAGAGCCCCCACTAGCTCACCATGCCACCTCAGCACTAGTCTGTGCTCCGTTTTTATCCCCAGGCACTTCCTCCTCTGTGGTAGTTTAATTCTTATGTTTTAATCGTGTGCTATGCATTTGTGATATGTGTATGGGGCCACCCTACAGCGTGTGTGGAGGTCAGAAGACAGCGCTGTGGAGCTGGTTCTTTCCTTCCGTATTCATTTGTGTTTCAGAGATTGAAGTCCAGGAGCCATTGTGCCAGTTCCATCAATGTTATTCTAAAGTAAAATTACAAATTTTAAGGGTTTTTAGACCTGGAAATAGCATGGTTTCACTTCCATTTGAAACATTTATCCAGTAAAATGGAAGGTGAGTGGTGCGTTAGGCAGTCTGGAAACCAGAAGTCAGGTTAGACTAGAAGTGGTGGTTTCCCTGGAGTTGGAGAAGCCCATTCTTCTCGATTCCTTTTCATGAGCCTGTAGTTAGCATCTTTCCTGTCTGCATGTGCAGTTGCTTAGTTAATAGGCCTTATCTTGCACATCCTTATTTCCTAGATTCCAGAAGATAACCTGAGCATTTGTGGTTGTCACTTCAGCTTTCTCTTTAGATATAGACAGTTTTTTTCATAATTTGCCCTGAAAACAACTCAATGGGAATATACAGCACTTGTTATATCTTAGGCTACTGTTTATTGAACACTTTGAAAACATTAGAAACATTGATATAGCAAGAGACTGTTGTCGTTTTATGATATCACACCCTCTGGAGGAAATGTTCTCTGGCATTGATGTTTCTCCTCAGGGTAAAGGCCATGGTCAGTTTTGAAGTCCCAGACCATCACGTTCTTGTCAC
The DNA here is from genome assembly GCF_011762505.2 of Arvicanthis niloticus. NCBI lineage: Eukaryota > Metazoa > Chordata > Mammalia > Rodentia > Muridae > Arvicanthis > Arvicanthis niloticus. The sequence goes on along the minus strand of NC_047665.1, from coordinate 22,329,290 downwards.
AGCATCAAATGATGGCTTCATCAAAATGTGGACACTTACGAAGGATAAGGTCAGTGTTCTTGCCAGCATCAACACACTGCAGTGCAGGCTTGACTGTATTCTCTTATTACATCATGGTATGATATTAAAGTACTACTTTAAGTTAGCAGAGTGTTTGTTTAAGATTCATAAAACATAGGTCCTTAAACTTTTAAAATCTCTTCCAGTCACAATTTTTATTAGTGTTGTAAAGTTGGGGTTACCTTCAAACTGCCTGAGCCTGTAAGCTGATAAAGATCAGGTCTTAGTCCTCCTAGTGCCCTTGCAATTGTGAAAACTTGGCTTGCTGTGGTGTTTTATTGGGTCATCTTTATCTTTAAAGGTAAATACTGGAGAAAAAGATTGCCATTACCAAGGTCAATTTAAAAGGTCCTGATTGATTATGGAGTTAGTGGTGTTGACCCAGACAACCAGACACTGAGTTCCTTCTTCACACTCTTTGTAGTCTCTGGAATTATTTATTCTCAACTCTGTGGATGTGGTTTGTTGAATATCTATGTACGACATAATTTGTGTCCTGAGAATTTTACAATTTCTGGGTACTTTGAAGAAATTGTGAGCAGCCTAGTCAGAGCAATTAGAAACTTGGTTGTCAGCTCCTCTGGGTGCCACTATCTTTTGCTTAGGAAGACATGGGCTTGCCTCCCTGACAGAAGGGCCATGTTATGAGACACATTGCTGGGTAATTTCATCAGTGCATTCACACAACCTCTGGTGGAACATTGTACTTAATGTAGATCTATAAACCTGGTGTGGTACACTGTTCTGACGATGACTAAAACATTTTTTTTTTTTTTTGGTAGTTAATGCTATACTAAAACTTTAATTTAGATTATTTGGTTATGGAAAAAGAAAAGCAGTTAAAAATTCCTCTGGGCTAAGTGTAAGGTTTTTTTTCCTTCTGTTTCAGAAAGATCCCCCGTCTTTGCTGTGTGAGGTCAACACTGGTGCCAGGCTGACGTGTATCAGCGTGTGGTTAGACAGCTCAACAAAGGAAAAGGCGAGCCTCCCTCCAGCAACAGAGCCCTGTCCTGGTAAGTTCATTGTTTAAAAGACTGAGCAGGCTGTTCCCTCGGGTTGTTGATAGCGTCATTTGGGTAGGAGAAACTCCTTAATGCATTGTCTCGTGTTTTAGACCAACCTAAGACGGTCGAAAAGGATTCTGATGACATAATTCAGGAGGAAACATCAGAAGCTGCTAGCTCAGAAAAATCTGACCTAACTGGTGACAGCGAGCAGCCAACAGAAGGAAGTAGCTCAGCACCAGCCAAGAAGAGGAAGATGGCAGACATGTCGGAAAAGAAGAGAAAAAAGAAAGTGTAACTCACATGGCAAACCCCAGATTTCTCCTCCCTAACAGAATGTCTTTTTGACAGAATTCTCCATTTTTAATAATATACCTAACTTTTCCGTGTGAGAACCAAAAGAATTTACCCTGGAGAAAATGTGCAGTTTAAAAAAAAGAACCACTTTTAGGTGGTGCTTTGTTTTGGTAAATGATAAAGGTATTTTGGCAGATGGCGTTTTATTATATATTGTAGTGTATAGCAGTTGTTTACTTTTCACTGTTCAGAGCAAGTAAATATGTTGTATTTAAAATAATACAGAGTTTAAATACATTTACTTGGTGATACTTGGGATCACGCCCAGAGCCTTACATGTTAGGTTTCTCTTTGCACCATCAGCCCCCTGGCCTCTGGCCCCTGCTCCCTGCTCGTCTATTAGTAAGTCTTTACCAGAAGTGGATGAAAGGGATTTTTCAGGCAGTCTGCTTCTAAGCAGTGGGCAACAAGCAAATTTAAGGGCAAGAAAACAACACTTCTCATAATTTTTTTTTGTCTTTGAGAGCATCAGTACTCACCTAGGCTAGTCTTAAGCAATCTCAGCTCACTTCCTTGTTGCCATGTTGGCTCAGTGTCCCCATAACCCTCTGCTTCAGATAGGTGTGGGATTAAGATGTGTCAGTGTATGTGATGGTCTTAGAACAAGCCTAGTACACTGAAGGTACTTAATGACCACGACCTGTGTCTTAGTCAGGGTTTCTCTTCCTGCACAAACATGACCAAGAAGCAAGTTGGGAAGGAAAGGGTTTATTCAGCTTATACTTCCACACTGCTGTTCATCACCAAAGGAAGTCAGGACTGGAACTCAAGCAGGTCAGGAAGCAGGAGCTGATGCAGAGGCCATGGAGGGATGTTACTTAACTGGCTTGCTTCTGGTTTGCTCAGCTTGCTTGCTTATAGAACCCAAGACTACTAACCCAGGGATGGTACCACCCACGAGGGGCCCTTCAAATTGGTGTGGGATTGATCACTAATTGAGAAAATGTAAGCATTTCCTCAAGGGAGGCTCCTTTCTCTGTGATAACTCCAGCTTGTGTCAAGTTGACACACAAAACTGGCCAATACAGCCTGTTACATGACACACTGTCATAGGGCATATTTTGTCAAGTGGTAGTACACACCTTTAAAGAAGCACCTAGGAAGCAGACATGCAGATCTCTGAGCTCAAAGCCATCTTGGTCTACAGAGCAAGTTCTAGGATAGAGCAACAAACACATATAAATAAAAAATAACTCCTTCAATAGATGTCAATTGCCTGAATGTCTTGAGGTCAGCTGTGCCTGCTTGTAAAAGATCCCAGTTGGGCTTGTTGACTGTTTATCTGACTGTTCACCTTCATTTACAAAAGGAGTGGAGAGGGTCGTGGGCCCCCCTCACCTATATCCAGCTTCCCCTTCCATCCAGTTTCATGCATTCTACCCTAATTTCATGTGAGTTGAGGAAGGGCTAAAGTTTATAAGTGGAGAGGGACTAGGGAAGGGTGCCATAAAGAAGCCATCATTCATGCTGGGTATATAGGCCTTCTAATGTGACTGTTTTAGGATCACTTCTGTCAGAAACCCCTCAGCCATGCTCTGTAAGGAACCTTAATAAACTCATTGGTTCCTTAGAGTGAACTTTGGTTTGTAATAAGACCTGAGGCTTCTTAAGCTCACTGTTTAAGCACAAGGCAGTACATAAACACTTTGAGTTACTTTGACTTGTGGCTAATATGCCACTTCTACCAGCCTGGCACCCTCTCCTGATGGCTCTTATTCATCCCATTTTTCTTTGTATCAAACTAGCCCACCAGCGGAGCGTGGATACCAGACTGCTGCCAAAGTTGCCTCTCCTCCACCCCACTTCTCCAATCCTGGAACCAAGCCGCTCCCCCTTCCCCTAGATAGAGCCAAGCCCATCCCTCTTGACTAAAGTCCCGCCCAAGGTGACGCCCAGCCAATCCCCTTAGGTTCCGCCCGTCGGTCTAAGCCCCGCCCCTCCCGCTAGGACGCTGCGCGCGCCGTGACGTCTGCACACCCGGCTCCTGACCTCTGTTCTTCGTTGTCTGCTCGCGCCCTCGTCCTCCAGCGCAGGCCTCCGGGCTCCGGCTCCGGTGTTGTTTGGGTGTGTTCTTCCTTTGCCTATTTTCCCACCTGGGAATTCTTCCGCACGCGCAGGCGCGCGGGGATCTCCGGTGAATTCTCTGCTGAGCTCGCTTCCCCGGCCCGCTCCCCGCCTCTCTAAAAGGTTCTGTAACTGCGGTTCCGGGAGTGGAAACCTAAAGGCGCGTGCGCTGCTTCCGCGCCACGGAGTGCTTTTCCGTAAGAGAGCAGGGGTCACTTTGTAGGGATGTAGCGCGTCTAGTGCAATTGCGACTCGGGTTCCCGGGCATTTTTCTGGTCTCTTGCTCCAGCCTAACAGGAGCCGAGGGTTGGGTCCAAGGGATTTTTAAGTTTGCAAACTGAATATTGACGTTTGAGAGAAAGCAGCACTTACCATGACCCACGGAGACGCTAAGAAGAGTGGAGGTACAGGTCATTTGTTTTCTGATTTAGCAATCTGTTAACTGATGAAACAGTCAGCTGGTCCAGAGCTGGTCAGTGACTTCGGCTCACTTCCATTGGCCCGTGCTATAACGGAGGTTGTAGTAAAAATATTTGGTGTCTCTACAGCATTTAGTATACACGGAATACCCAGTTACCTTCACTGGGCAGCGGATCTAGGGTGACCTATGTGTTCAAGGCCCATTTGCATCCACACCCAGAGCTGTACCTTGATCTCATTTCTTTCTGACTGCCAGAGACCTGCGTTTTCATAACTGTTTTGACCTCTCCTCCACAGGTGCAGGCCTAGTGTGCTCTTCAAAGTGACTGAGCAATGCAGAAGGACAGTGGCCCACTGTAAGTGCATTGGAATAGAATCACTTGGAGCCTCTAAAACCAGAGCACATGACAGGAGCCTTCAGCTTGGCACTGCCCACTGGGCAGTGTGGGTTGTGGCATTGTCTTTGAACTACTGGCCATGGGCCCCAGACTTGAATCCAGTTCTGCCAATGGCTAGTTCTGCAACTAAGCTTGCCATCTCGCCTCTGTGTCTGATTGTACACTGACAGGATTTGCTGCGAACGACAACCTGCTGGTCCCGGTCAATGATTTAAGCAATTACATTTATTTATTTGTGTGGATACATTTGTGTCCTGTTGCGTTTGTAGGGGTCAGAGGACGGTTATCCTGTTATGTGGATTCCTTGTAATATGATCAAACTCAGGTTGCCAGCCTTGGACAGGGGCTGGGGGGGCGACATCATCACTAAGGCTGTGCACCCCACTGGCCCCATCCAGTGATTTCTGTGGGTTGTCTTTTAAACTTGGTTGCCACTGGCTTCTCCCTTTTGCCATTTCAGAGTGCCTTTACATTATTTTGGTTTCGGCTATGCAGCCCTGGTTGCTACCGGTGGGATTATTGGCTATGCCAAAGCAGGTAAGCCTTTCCTGTCACTCTTACTTACAGTTGTCACCTTAGTCCAGTGACATGTGGCTCCCCAGAGTCCTTGAAGCCTACTACTGCTTGACTCAAGTTTGCGTTAGGCCCTGAGTACAAGGTCAAGCTCCTGGCTCTTCCTGCACTGGCCTCTGATTATCTGGCTGAGCCGACTCAGGCATTTTTTCCCTCTTTATGTACGGATAGGCATGGGTGGTAGTGGATGGTTGTTATCAACCATAGCCAGACATTGTGCTGCCTCTCAGCTCCTCAAGTAGGAAACCTCTTGTCTCTGCTCAGTCCTTATTGTCAGTTTAATACAGGCTCAAGCCAGGGCCTCATGTGAGTCAGACAAGCACTGTACTGAGTCACGCCTCCTAAAGGAGAGAGGGCTGGGTTGCTAAGACCCTGACTTCTATGGTGGACTCCGCAGAGTCTCCCCATGCTGAGAACACTGTGGCTATAAGCCTTGTAAAGACAACCTCTCTTTGGCTGCTTTCCTCTGCCGGGGAGGGGAGTCTTGTGTGTTTTTTATGTAATGTCTGACATCACAACATGGATGCCTGCCTGTTTCCTTCTCCCCAGGTAGTGTGCCATCCCTGGCTGCTGGACTCTTCTTCGGGGGCTTAGCAGGCCTGGGTGCCTACCAGCTGTCTCAGGATCCCAGAAACGTGTGGGTTTTCCTAGGTAGGTTTACCTCGGCCCTGCCACTGTGTTCTCTTGTAGGCATGTGTAGTAGGTTCTCTTCTCTGCTTTTCGACTGCTTTTGCCAAGCGTAGGGTGGGTGTCATTATGGAGAACCCCAGGGTTGTTTCCGTTTCGTATACTAAATACAAAAGTGTTTAATTTTCCCAGGGAGACTTGTTTTAAACTGGCAAGACAGTGTGTATTAACTATTGAGATTCCATACTAAAGATGGCCTGCTTGAAACTTAAGAGAAATCTCACACATCTCATGAGGCCTGAGCTCACATAACCTTTTCCCCATTTGGACATCTCTTTCATTTGCAGTTAATTGTGTAAGACACAGACAGACCTTGCCTTTGGGAAGCATTTAAGCTCAGTGACAAGTCAGGTAATGTGACTGTGGAACTGTAGATAAAGTGCCCTGGGTACCCTTCCATGCAGGAAGGAGAAAGAGAAGAGGACTTCTTATCATGGTGTTTTCTGACACATTTTTCTTGGTCTCCACCCGAGTGCTAGCCATTGCCAGGGGTGTAGTACCTCTTTGCCTCTCACACAAACACTGTAAGGACACATGCAAAGCTAACCCGCCGGAGGGTGTCACTGATAGTGTGGCAATGCACACCAGCAGTGGGGTGGGAAGGGACAGTCTGAGGAAAGAGGATACACTGGGCTCCCATTTCTTCTGAACAGCTTTCTCGTCATGCTCTGAAACGGCTCACACACCAGTTCTGCCTCTCTGATCCCAGAATTCTACTCTCCACAAGAGATCCCATGAGTACTTGATTGAAACAAACAGACCAGCGACCACTCCATAGTCTCCCTTATAGCCCGAAGCTTCCAGGCCATCCCTTCTTCCCTTTCCCTCCTCCACCAGGGCTTTGGCTCCTGACTGAACTGTCTCGAGCCCATTGTTTATCTGTATCCCTGTGTAGGGTCTCCACACATGAAGTTCACATGGGTCTTAGTTAGGATTTCTATTCCTGCACAAGACATTGTAACCAAGAAGCAAGTTGGGGAGGAAGGGGTTTATTCAGCTTACACTTCCACGTTGCTGTTCATCACCAAAGGAAGTCAGGACTGGAACTCAAGCAGGTCAGGAAGCAGGAGCTGATGCAGAGGCCATGGAGGGATGTTACTTACTGGCTTCCTCCCCCTGCCTTGCTCAGCTTGCTTTCTTATAGAACCCAGAACTACCAGCCCAGGGATGGCACCAACACAATGGGCCCCTCCATCCTTGATCACTAATTGAGAAAATACCTTACAGCTGGATCTCATGGAGCCATTTCCTCAAGGGAGGCTCTTTTCCCTGTGATAACTCCAGCTTGTGTCAAGTTGACTTGTTTAGATGAGGAAAGATCTCGGAGCATACTTCGTCCTCGGCCACTGGCTTTTCCCTTCCCTTTCAGAAGCTTCTGTAAAAACCCACTTACACCTTCTCCCTCGTCTTCCTCTTCCATGCATCCTGGATCCACTTCAGTATCTCTTTATGTCCCCTTGACTGTGGAGTGCTTCCCCAAGTCTCACAGAGACCTGTATCTGTACAAAGCTCACTGTTGGTTTTTAACTCTATTTCACATGGCCAGAGTCTCTTCTTACCACAAATGGCTAATGACCTTGACCATGTCACATAAACCCTCTTGTGAGGGCCTTTGCCTGTACTAGCTCCCCAGCCCAGAGCGTGTTTTTGTCAGCTCATTTCACTCCTGCTTTCATTGCAGACACGAGCTAAATATTTGCTTCCTTAGTTAGCCCTTTCGTAATATTCCTGAATCAATTGCGCACTCCGGTTAGGTCACGTGTGTAGCATCTATTGTAGCACAAATTAGACTTTGTGTGTGACTCTAGAAGCTGGCTTGCATCTTGAGGCTTGAAACACTGGAGGACTTGTTGAGTACAGTCAAGTCTAGCTTAGCACATGTAGTCAGCATTGTTCTATCAGAATACTTGCTAGTCAGCAAAGAAACTGCATGGTGTTTTTGAAAAAGTGAAAACAGTTAGAGCGTGAAGCGTGGGTTTTCAAGAAGAGTGTTGAAAATGAGGCCACGGAGGTGGCTGGGCTTAGGGAGATAAGTTCCTTCACCAACACCCTGACAACGTGCCCCGCAGAGCAGCTGTTTCCAGCTTCAAAGAGCTGTCCTGATAGAGCTGTCCTGATAGAGGCATGGTGGTGGGAGTGGCCTAGCTCCTTGTCATAGGGTTTGTTCATAGCACAAGGGACCAGGAAAGAGAGATTCGAGACCTGGGGTGGCTGCAGCCTTGAAAGCCCCACTTTAGTGATCGTCTTGTCCACTCCATAGACTCCAAAGCGCTAACATGAGAACCAAGCATTGGAAACAGCCTCTGGGGACACGAGTCAACCATAGCAGGTGTGAAGGGCCTAAGTTGGCCAGTATCTGTCCTTAGACCTGCATACGGTGGGCAGCAGTGAAACATAATTCCCCCTGAGCCCCTCATAGGATGGAGTCAGGGCCTCAAAAGGTAGATGGGACTTCACTTCTGTGTCCTCTGTACATGGGATCTGATCATGTTGACTTTTCTCTTTCTCAGCTACATCTGGGACCTTGGCTGGCATTATGGGGATGAGATTCTACAACTCTGGGAAATTTATGCCGGCAGGGTTAATCGCAGGAGCCAGGTACTTTTCCAGCGCCGTGGGCAGTGTTTAGGTCTTCCCTCAAAAGGTTTCATACGGTCTGAAATGGGCTTGCTTTGGTGTGTGCCTGATCCTAGACTTCGACTCCCATTTTTAGGTTGGATACAAGTAGCAAAGGCTACAGAAGCCTTTGTGGTTGATTTAGTACCTAAGTGTAGTCACTCACCGTAGACATGGTCTCCAGGCTGCTCTGCGGACTCTGCTTCCTTACATTATGTTGCCACACGCCCTTGTGTGAACTATCCACATTGGTTCCCTATTTCTTAGTTACTCGAATGTCCTTTATTGAAGGTTTTGCTAAAAGGAAATTTTTTACTGAATCGATTTTCTAATTTTAATTGTAAAACCTAAACCAAACTGTCTTAAATTGACAAGTTCTTAAGTATGTTAATCACATTCTGGAGGAAGGAGAATTTTTAAAAAAACAAAACAACAAACTGTCTTTGGGAAGTAGCTACCCGCTTTGGCTATGGTTATGCTGTTGATCAGTCTTCTACACTGGAAACAAAAACCATCTTCATAGATCAGGGTCACAACCACTGAACTAGGAGGCAGGAGACCTGCTGTGAGTCACACTGTGGCCTCTAGGGTGTTGCTCTCTCTTGCCCTTTCTTCAGTCTTCCAAGTTCTTGGCAATGGTTTAGGAGTTCCATGTGCCACTGTTAGGACTTGGTGTGGGTTTTCTGTGCTTCCACTGGGGAGGAGGAGTGGGGGAAGGGGTGTTCTACTTCAGTACTTCTCACACACTGTTATGAGGGACCTGTACACTTTGTTCCTTTTTTTTTTTTTTTTTTTAAAGTCACCTGTTGTGTACTTTTCCTGATGATTTTTTTTTCCCCTTTGAACAGTTTGCTGATGGTTGCCAAACTTGGAATTAGTATGTTGAGTTCACCACATCCGTAGTAGCCATATTTCTGCGTGGGCTCATGAAGAGCGAAACTCTCCAGACCTCCACATTCCAATGTTGAAGAGATAAGTGCAGCATATTTACATATTCTGACATTTTTCAAAGGCCTGCCCTGAGCACACTGAGGCGAAGATGTGCTGCTACTGTGGTGGCCGTTCAGAGGCGGCGAGTGTCGACCTCAGAGCTCATGCTGCCTTTATGTGGCTTTGTTCTTGCATAATGATGTCGCACCTTTCTATTAGATAAAGGGGTAAAATGTTGGGTGTCAACACCAGAGCTACATGTCCTGCCGGGAAGTGTGAAATCTCTTCATGACATTGGTGATGTGAGATCTTTTGCACAGGTCTGCTATGAAATTATGTTACAGTGACATATCAGTGAAAATAAAGTTTTCTATTAAGAATGTTTCTCTGGTGTTGTCCTTGTCAGAGGTGTTTGGGATGTAGCCTGAGACGTGGATTGGTTGTAATTGGGCCTGGCTATTATTCCAGTATCTTAGATGCAGAAGCAGGAGACTCAGTAATTCAGGGTTATATTCAGTTTTGTAAGTTTGAAGCTAACCTGTGCAATGTGAAACTGTGTCTTGAAAAAACTAAAACCAAAACAAACAAATACACACACAAAACCCTTTAAAAATTCTAAGATAGGTCTGTGTAGTAAAAACAGGGACTTAATGTCACATCTGTGCTTACCTGTCTTAAAAGCAGGCTTTGTGTCTCCAGATACAATTTCCTGTTGTAAGCCTGAGCAGCCTGCTTCGGCTCACTACCTTGCCTCTACCTTCCAAGTGCTAGGGGTTGGAGATGCGCCTCCCATGAAGCTCACCCTTAAATACAAGTTTTGAATGATGTTTATAACATAGAGAGGATCTATCTTGACATACATTGACATACATGTCTTTTTTGTTTGTTTGTTTGTTTGTTTTTTTAAGGAAAGATCTTATGTTCACCAGGGTAGCCTTGAACTCAAAATTCTTCATTTTCTTGAGTGCTGGTATTATAGGTGTGCACAACTGTCCAGAATTTAGTGTTCTTGAATTACAATGCCTAGGATTCTATGCAGCTGGTGAGAGCACTGTATTCTGGGCTGCATGTCTCTGAAATGGAGCAACGACTCATCTTCTCATCTTCCTGACTGCTGGAGTGAAAGGACGTGCTTCCTGGGGATGTTATGCAAATAATTTGATTAGATCTGATATGATTCTATAGATGATGTATGCTTCTTGTTTATTTTACTTCATTTTGCTCTTTTGATCTTGTTTAGCAGTGCTGAGCTTCGAACCAAGAGCCTCAGATGTGTTAGGCAAGTGTGCTACCTGCCTCCACCATCTCCACCACCCAACCTAGAGTTGCAAAGCAGTAGGGCTGCTGGGGTTTTGGTCAATACCTCCAGACCTGTGAGCTAAAACATACCCCGTCCAGTTGGTCTTGTACAGGAAAAGAAACAAGGCAGAGAAGACATTATTTTCATCATTCCGTGGCACTGGTATTGGATCCCGAGCTCTGAGCACGCGAGGCAAGCACTCTACCACTGAGCTGTACTGAGCTCTGCTTGGACTGAGGTAGGGTCTTGCCAAATGTCCAGGCTGGCTTTGGATTTATGTCCCAGGCAGGACTTGAACTTGCAACTTCCCTGCCCAAATATGAAACTGATGAAGATGTCCTTTAGTAAATGACAACAATTTATGATTCAGAGATAAATGCAAAAAAAAAAAAGCTATGCAGCTCAGTCACACGTAGGAACTTTAAGTGCACAATTGCTAAGTGAAAGTAGCCAGTCTGAAAAATAACATGTACTGTGATTCCAGCTATGGGACATTCTAGAATAGGACAGTTAAACATTAAATATAGATTCTAGGAGCTGGCAGTGTGGCTTAGTGGTAGAGCACTTTCTTAGCATGTGTAATGCCTGGGCTCCATCCCCAGTATAGGAGGGGAAAGAGGAAGAGGAGGGAGGGAGGAAGAGAGGCACTATGGCATTGCAAGATGTTGGTAATGGGTAAAGTTGGGAGAGGATGAAGGGCTGGCTACATGGGAACTCATACTCTAAACCTGAAACTGCCACAAAGCAAAGCAACATCCCCTGGGAAGGATCTGTCCCCTGCCAGAGATATGCACACGTATTTAACGCTGCTGTACTAAAGACAGCATGGAAACACAACCAGCTCAGACATCCATCAACAGATGAATGCGTAATGAAAATAGGCTTGATACAGGAAGTGGAAAGTTATCCAGTTATAACAAAAAATGAAAATTTCAGGAGAATGGATGGATCTAGGAAGTACAGTATCAAGGAAGGGGGTCCAAACACAGGCATGATCTGATGTGGCTCCTATCCTGTAATGTATACAGGTGTGTATGCAAACACTATAAGGATCGGTGAAGTCTACAGACCGAGAAAGAAGACCCAGTCTCTAGTACTAGTGAGAGATGAGGAAGGATAGGAGTGGGCAGGACACATGGGGCATGACAGGAAAAAGAGTCATTAGAACAGCAAAAAGGGTCGGGGGATGGGAAAGAGGACAGCCACAAGAACACGTGTTAAAAATGTCAGAATATACTGAACACATTGTATACTGAGTGGAAAAAAAGAAAAACCACAACGAAATGCACCACCGAATATAAAGTTTAATGATAATGATAGAAAAAAACCCACACTAATTAACCACATATCTATTCAGAGTCCGTGTTTCTCAGAAACACCAAGGATTTTTTTTTATTAGCTTTGAGACAATAAATTTGTACAAATACACATAACCATCAGGACTAGGATAAATTACTATTTCAAGTTTTAACATTTTAAGCATGTAAAATACAAACAGCTATATCTTCTATACAAAAATATATGATTTGATGATGTGCTTTTGGGGCAGTGCCCACGAGATGATGCCAATTTCATCAGCATTGTTACAAAGCCATAAATACATAAAAATATCAGCAGGCATTAACATTATTCTTTCAAAAGAATATACAGTACTAGTTATGCCCAGCCCAGCGACTGGCAGGTTTAAAGTAGTCCTAACTTCAAAATATCTATTTAAAAAAATTTTTTTTGGTATAAAAGTAGGAACAACGAACTGCAAGGAACTCTGCCATGGCAATTGGGTGCATTTGCCCTGCCGCTCTAATGTGAAGGTCAGAGGCTAGCCAGTGACCTGAAGCAGCAAGGCTTTGCCTGAGGACCAGCTGGCACGCTTCACCTTTGTGTCCAGTAGGAACACACGGAAACAGGAGATGGGAGAGTCAGATGAACAAGCATCAGATATACGGTTTCAACCACGTTCTTAATGATGAGATGACACAACAGCCCTGGTGTGATTAACGTGGAACTCACCGAGAGCTAGAGTCGAACAGTCCTTGTGAGTTCAAGGTCCAACAACAGTACTAAAACGAGACCGGATACTCTGAGAGAGGCTGGAGAGAGGTTTGTTTCTAAGAAAGTTATCCTGCTAAGATGTGACCGCTCACTCGTCTCATAGTTTCAAATGTAGAAAACCGAAAGGTAGTTAACAACTTTCTGACATTGCCAAGGTGGGAGAATAGACCCTCTGCCAAGTCAGCCCAGTAACTCAGCTCCAGGAGACTGCCTCACCACTATGAAGAGCGAGCAGAGGCAAATGGCTTAGGCTACCTCAGGCGAGAGTGAAGCCCTAAGTACTCACTTCCCAGTCGTTCTCTAAAAGCCTGTGTACTTATCTAGGAATTGGTAGATCAAATACTTGATACTTTGGCAAATAATTTATTCAATACTCTTTAAAGTCCCGTTCAAAAGTCTCAGCATGGTGCTGCGTCAGCACTGCTGGCCACGAGTTAAGAAAATGCATTGCATTTCCGGAAAAGGAAGAGATCAGGAGCCGACTTCCGCTCTTTGAGGCGCCCAAGGTTGTGTGCATCTTGTGGAACTCGGTAGAAATAGACTCTGTAGACGTGTCCCAGGATCAAGGGGCTTGATCGTCCTCTACGGAGCAACGCTTCAGGGCTTCCACCTCTCCTACCGGTGACCTCCGTACTTAGCTACCCAGTCTGTCCTCCCGTGCACCGAGGGGACTGGCTGTGTGCGGTTCACAATATTGAGATTTTTGGCTGTGGGATTGTAAGTTCGTCCTGAAAACTGGCCTCGGCCAGTTTTTGTGTTCCAGGTATAGTCTGAAAAGAGATAAGAATTTCACGTAATTGATTATCAAATTCAAAATAAAGCAATTCATCTTCATTTTGTAGGGAAATTTGGATTCGTCTTTGAAAGCTGTGGAGCAAATAAATGTGAAGGTTTATATTTAGTTCGGATCTGGTGTCTTTTTATTTTCTGAGGCAAGTTCTTGCTATGTAGCTCAGACTGGTCTGGAACTCACTGTGTAGCCCAGGCTGGCCTCTGTCAGGGTCAGCTCATCTTTACTCCCCCAGTGCTGGTTACAGGTGTTGTACATTACGCTGCCTCAAGTGAAACCCCTACTGGAATATTATGTGCGTGTTTACTAGCATTTTCCATGTCGTTCAGATCCTGCACTCTTAACTAGATAACTAACTGGGAGTAAACCGACCAAGAGACATGTGGTTCCTTAGTCAGTGAGCAAGCACTCAGTGTGGCGGTGACTAATCTACACCCTGCTTACATCCCGAAGAACAATCAAACATGGCACCAATGTTAAAGATGACATACTTGGAACTGTGTGGAACTCTGGTTTCATGGAGATATGAGGTTCTGTAGCCTCCTTTTACAAGTGAAAATGTGCTTTTGAGAACTTAAATTTCTCTTAAAAACATTTTTTTTTTTTTTTTTTTTTGGAGATACCACTATATAGCTCAGGCTGGCTTAGAACTTGCTGCATAGACCAGGCTGTCCTGGAGTTCCCAGAGGTCTGCCTGCCTCTCCCATCCGGGATCAAACGTGTGTGCTCTCATATCTAGCTCTACCCTTTTCTTTTCTCTTGTTTTCTTTTCTCTTCTTTTTTCTTTCCCACCCTCCCTGCCTTCCCCCTGCTTTAGTACTAGGAACAGAAGCGAGGTACTGTGCACCTAGACAAGAGCTCCATCAGTGAGCCATAGCCCAGTGTCACAAGCTTCATCTTTTTATTGGAAAAACCATGGGTAATTGCACAAACCCTTAAAGAGTAATCTTTTTTTAAAAAAAGATTTGCTTTGTGTTTTATGTGTATGTTTTTGCCTGCATATACGTGTGTGTACCATGTGTGTGCACCATGTGTGTGCAATGCCCAAAGAGGTCAGGAGAGGGCATCAAAATCCCTGGAACCCGAGTTACAGGCAGTCTGAGAAGTCATGTGGGTGATGGGAACTGAACCTGGCTCATCTTCAGGAACAAGTGCTCTCGACCAATGAGCCATCTCTCTAGCTCCGATCGGGAGTGTTTAAGGGAGCCCAAACCTTTAATGGCAAAGTTATTTTTATCTTTACTGTGTAAAGATTTGTAAGAGGCTAGTCCAGTCTTAGTGGGTTATTGTGGTTTGAGAGAGATAAAATCTGTTGCTTAAAAATCTCCAATGACAAAGGCATAAACCATTATCCAGGGGACTAGAAAGTCTTCTTCAGGCCCTCCTCTCTTCACCCTGACAGCCAGGTTTCATGGGGAGTCTATGTGAGGAGGAGTCTAGTCCTTGCACCGAGCTTCATCTATCTTTTCACTCTGGGCAGCCACTGACGCTCTTGGAGTAAAGGCAGCACCACTGCTGAGGTGCACCCGGCCAGTTCGGACCTTCCACAGAATAATGTGTTTGCTGCTCTGGTTTCCCAGTCTGGCATCCTGACTGCTATATAGAGTATTTGGGGGTTAGGGGGAGGGGGAGGCACATGCTGTCTGTGGTCTGGCAGGTCACTTCATACTGTCCTTACTGGGCTCAAAGTGATTAAGCTGCCTAATGAAGGACAGGGCTGTGTGTCCTGAAGGGCCAGTAAAGGCACCGTGTTTCCTAGAAGCAGCCAGTAAGGTGTAACTGTTGGAATATGACAATGTCAGGTGGTGAGCTAACATAGTTGGCCTCAGGTTCAAATGGAGGCATGAGTGGGGGACAGAGTGGGAGAGGATGCTCGGAGAGACTGAGGGAACACATAATTGTTAAGACTCTGTAGGCTCAGGAAACTGAATCACAGGCCTTTGCCAGAGGCCAGCTAAGCAACAAACAGTTGCTGGGGTGTCGGGTGGGGGGTGGGGTGTGAGGGGTAGATGGGGAGACTGGTCATATAGCTGCCTGCAAATTCTGTAGGAGGCCCAGTGACAGCTTTTGTGACTTGTCGCCCATGTTTGGGGTGGGCTTTTCAACAGTCCACATGTTGCCCCCAATAAACTGACCAGGCTCAACTTGGATGGAATCATTTCGTGGACCTGTGGCTGCCCTCTCCATCAAGAGTGAATGAAATAGACTCCTCAGGAAAATCACCCAGCTGTGTCTCTGTGGCTTCTGTGGGTGGCTGTTTACACAAGCCCCTCCCCCTGGTCTTGTCACTTTTGAAGCAGGGGATGAGGAAGTCACTTTTGAGGCAGGGGATGAGGAAGTATTAGGGGATTTGAAAAGGAGAGTTTAGGAGGTTGTGAAGGCATTAGGACAGAGGGAGCCTATGAGAGGAGAGGGGGTAGTCAGTAAATACGGTAATGACCTATGAGAGGAGAGGGGGTAGTCAGTAAATACGGTAATGACCTATGAGAGGAGAGGGGGTAGTCAGTAAATACGGTAATGACCTGGTCGTGTCTCTTGTGGGACACTGGAAGGCAGTGTTTTCCTAACCGGTTGCTCGTACCACTTGAGAGTGAGCAATATTTACTTCTTTTTTTTGCCTCTCCTCCTATCACGGCCTGGAGGGAGATCTGATGAGCAGAGTAAACAGGGAGATGCAGCGTTATGAGAGGAATTTACTTAAAAACTGAAAGCAGGCCTATGTAGGCTAATCTCACAGATTTGAGACAGAAAAGCCTTTAGTAGTTTTTGTTTTGTTTTGGTAAAAAGACCTCTCTGTTTCTGAAAGTGAGTACCCAGATAGCAGGCACTTTAAACATCATGTTTTGTTTCTCATATGAGAAATGAGAAATGAAGGGCGGTAAATGACTCAACGTAAGACTGGTCTAAAACCGCTGAGGCTCCCTAGAAACTGGTTGTATACAATGTGCTTGCCCACATGGGCAGATGGTAACCATGCCATTCACTCTAGAAAGTTCTTGAGATCAGTAGATGTCCAAACTCCATTTTTGTCACAGCCTGTCTTGTGTTCTGCTGCTGGTCAGGGAGTCATGTCCCCAGGGCAGGGCTGGGGACTTTGAGCTTCTCTGCCTCACTAGCTGTTCCTTTGTTGAACTTCTGTGTCTCCCCATCCTCCCCATCGCCCTTCACTATACACCTCTCTTCTCAGGGGTGGGGGAGGGGCGTGCCTTCCTTTCTCAATGCTGATGCTGCTTGGGGCCGGTCCTGGGGCCAAGCACCAGGTAGAAAGCATCGTGGGAGGGGAGCCACTTGGAACTGTTAATAATGTGAGAGTAAGTTAAGTCTTCCCTCGAGAAAACAGACCTCATCATCTTCTAAGGGCAAGTCTCTTTAGTTAGAAATCTCAGACCTCATCAGGAGATCACTCTTACCCGAAGCCGACGCACCAAGAGGCGCCAAGTGGATCCTCTGACCAGCTGATCCCACTTCTTTCTTGAGAAAGGAAGGCATGTATCCCGTCTGGTTGTAAGTGGTGTAGCTCCCAAGGTTTCCTGCTAATGCATTGGGAGTTTCCGTCAGAAGGGGGCCTTTCAGGTGCCGTAGATCGACTGAATACTACCCTCCTTACTTTGAAATGCTGTACTATGAGCGGCTGTGGTCTAGGCAGGATGATGCTACTGGTCACAGAAACTCTCGCTCGGTCCCTGGACAGCCCAGAAGTGCTATTTTATACCCCTGGGTTCTGTAATGGTGAACCATTTGCCTGAGCTCCCACAGTTTATAAGAATTGAGCCAGTATCTGAACCCTGGACACACTAGGCTTTTTGGTGTGTGTGTGTGTGTGTGTGTGTGTGTGTGTGCATGTTGTACTTGTCTAGCTGCCGTAAGGGTTTTAGGTTCTGAACATGGAGGAAAGCTCTTTCATAGAATCTGGCACTCAATAATTCTCATGGCTGTCAGCTTTACCCGCATCACTGTTAGCAGAGATCAGTCCGAAGGCAGCACAGGATGGATGATGGGGGAATCTAAGGCAGAACCAGTCATGAGGTCACTGCTGTATCGGAAACCAGAGATTAGGGTTGGAAGCAAGCGGCCATACAGGGCTGGAGAGGAGACCAGATAGGTTTAGAGAAGATGGGATACAGCATTTGTAGCCTAGGTGACTGGATGGCATGCTTTAGACAGCAATATGGGAGAAGAATCAGGTTTGGGGCAAGGGGTGTAGAGGATACTCAGGTCAGGATTCAGAAGTTGGTTGGCTTGGAGATAGTGATGCTCAGAGTTGCTGGTCCTGCAGCCATGGCTTGGAGGGCACAGTGCAGAAGGACCTAGGGACATGGACAGGCCCCAGAACAGACCCCAAGGAACATCAGCATCAAGAAAGGAAGGCGCAGAGCTCTGTGAAGGGGAAGATACTCAAGTGGGCACAGAAGCACAGCAAAGGAACAGCTAGGAAGGCAGGGAGACCTGATGTGCTCCGCTCTGCCCTGGGGCTGTGGTATCTGAGCAGGAGGAGGACACACCAGGAGCTGCTTCAGTGTTACGAGACACAAGACAGGAGACACACTGTGACAAACCCTAGTAAATGGGGAGGGGGGTAAGGGATGGAGGTGTGGGGATGGGGCTCCCGGCAAGCCATAAGCAAGCCTCACTATTCAGGGGCAAGGCAGGCTTGTCAGCTAGAGTGCACAGGGTTCTGTGTGCCTTGAGAGTTTCAAAGAACTTGTCAGCGGACAGTTAGGAATGAAGTGTACTTTCCACAGGTTCCCTTTCTCTCCTGGGGCTAAGAACAGATGCTTGCTTGCTCTTGAACAGCAAAGGTCAAAGAGCCGCTTTTGTTGTCAGACCCTAGAGGATGTGGCATCCTGTGACCGTTACGTCTGTGCAACTCTTAACGCTAACATATCTCTGCAAGAACTGTGGCCTGCACCGACTGGCCTTCTCACCATCGGTATGCACTGTGAATCACTAATCCATCCTGTTACTTCAAAAGGCTAGTCTGAAACTATTTAACTGAGGGTGACCTTGAACTCCTGACTCTCCTGCTTCCACTCGCCTGAGTGCTGGGATTACAGGTGTGAGCCGCCACACCTGGTTTACACAGTGCTGGGACTTGAACCTGAGGCTTCACGTATACTAGACAGGCCAAGCTACAGCCTCAGCCTCCAAAGTCTTAGAAAGAAGTTCAAAGTCGTGATCACATCCAGTGGCCACTTCAGAGTGTCTTCCCCCTTGTTCACCTCCTCTTCCCCACAGTAAATTCGTTAACTACTGAAGGACACAAGCGATAGGCATAGCTATGAAATGATAGCTAAGTCTGTCATTCCTAATATGATTTCTTCCATCCTATAGATGGAAACTGGCTTAAATAGCTAACTGAAGATAAAAATAGCAGCAAAGGGGGAGATGGCAGGTATCAGAGGCCACTCACTAGCAGTGGTAGGTACGATGCTGTCCTATTGCCAGAGAACCTCACTAAGAGTAAAAGGAACTGGCAAGCACATCCAATTATTGTGGCTTATTACTCAAAGGGCTTGTTTGCTGCAGAGCTTTAAGCTGAAAGTTGTTCATTGGCTTTGGTGTGGAAACCACTAACATCGCTCCCCGAGGAGATCCACCACTGTCTTTAATGTCGGCTTTCATTTCAATGATTGGGAATATGTAAGACATGAGCATCAGATTTTTTTTTCTCCTCAAAATCCTAGGAATATTGATCACAAAGCAGGAAACGATTCCTTACTTTCAGTAGAATGGGTTTTTTGTGATTTCTGGAAGTTGCCATAACTAATTTACAGCACAATTATGAAGATAGGCATAGAACATTTCCCAAGGAAGAAAAGGACGGTGCTGTGGATGCCATGAGAAGCTGCTCTTCCCTCCAGCCCTTCAAGACTCTGAAGCAGGTCATCCTGGCCTTCTGTGAGAGGGTTGGTGCTGAGGCTGAGAAGAGAACCAGTGAGCCAAAGCAAGCAGCTCCTTTACAGAGCCCAGACATTACCTTGTGGGTCCTCTAGCTGCTCAGCAGACTTTCCAGTGCATGACAGGTTTTCAATCGGTTTAATTATGCTGTCTTCTAAAAGAAGGTGCGTGAGAGACAGAGCCACAGGGAGAGCACAAAGGTGGAGCAGAGGGGAGAGGAGTTAGATGGTTAGTAGAAAGATCCAGAAGGAGCTTTACAATGGGAAATGTCTCTGTGTGCAGTCACAACTTCCCTGTCAGGCAGACCAAGTTACAACACTCAAATGGTTCCTCCATTTGAACCAGTCTGTAGAACTGGCAGCCTCTGGGAATATTAGCTAGAAACAGGTAGGACAAAATAAATAGACAACGGAAGTGTAGTTTGGTGTTCCAGTCTTGTTAAATGGGCAAGCTGAGTTCTCAGAGGGTCTGAAAAATTTGTACAAAGTCTGTAAACTAAGCCAGGTGGTGGTGTCGCGTGCCCTTAATCCCAGCACTTGGGAGTCAGAGACAGGAGGATCTCTTAAGTTCAAGGCCAGCCTGGTCTACAGTGCAAGTTCCAGGACAGCCAGAGCTTCATAGAGAACCAAAAGGCAGGAAAAAGAAGAAGAAGAAGGAGGAGGAGGAGGAGGAGGAGGAGGAGGAGGAGGAGGAGGAGGAGGAGGAGGAGGAGGAGGAGGAGGAAGAGGAGGAGGAGGAGGAGGAGGAGGAGGAGGAGGAGGAGGAGGAGGAGGAGGAGGAAGAGGAGGAAACTATAAACTAAAGTTACCCCCAAACTCAAAACCCAAAACACATCTGTGTGGAGGATTCTATGGTGGGGGTGACTGACTAGAACTTCCAGACTGTGGAGAGTTAGAATGTTACAATCCAGAGCCAATGATCTTTTTTTTAGTTCATTTAAAAGTCATTTATTGCCCACCTCCAGTGTCTGACCTAACATCATTTGCATTTAACAAAACCCGTAAAGTGTATTCCTTTTTGTTTTTTTGTTTTGTTTTGTTTTTGTTTTTGTTTTTTTTTTTTTTTTTTAGTTTTTCGAGACAGGGTTTCTCTGTGTAGCCCTCGGATGTCCTGGAACTCACTCTGTAGATCAGGCTGGCCTCGAACTTAGAAATCTGCCTGCCTCTGCCTCTCAAGTGCTGGGATTAAAGGCGTGCGCCACCACTGTCCAGCCCATAAAATGTATTCTTATCAGATCACAAGTGTCTAACAAACCAAAAGCTAAGATGTCATGAGACCTATTGCAGAGTTGTCTCCCACATCCCGATACACACACACACACACACACACACACACACACACTCTTACTTGTGGTCCCTTCAATGTATTTGGCAAATGTCTTGAATTGTGAATTTCTTTCATAATTGATAAAATTTCATGTACCTACTTTTGGAATGTGTTACCCGAGGCAACCAGAATTCCCAGCCATGGTTACTCATACACGGCTCAAGAATAAACTTCCTCTTACTGCATTTGAAGTGAGAGTTGGGTTTTATATGAACATCCAGGATATTGATGTGGTGTCAGAGTGCTTACTGGGTTGCTCACGTGCTGTAACTGCCACCGTCACACTTGTCCAACCTAGTACTCACATTTTTAATAACTCAATGCTTCACACAGTTCCCAGTAGAAATCTAAAATTTTCATCATCATCGTAGATGTTATAAAACTAATTTATCTCTCTTTTAAATGGAATCTGAATGCCATAATGAGTACAATTCTGTCAGTGTGGATGAAGAACACACGGGCTAGCACCTTTCCACAGGTGAACATTTCACACTCACCCCTGACCCCTAAATCATTTAGCTTCCAAATTTTATCCAAATAGAACTTAAGGCTTAAAACTATATACCCACCACAAAAAAAAAAAAAAAAACCTGTATATTAGAAAAAAAATGAGCCGGGCGGTGGTGGCGCACGCCTTTAATCCCAGCACTTGGGAGGCAGAGGCAGGCGGATTTCTGAGTTTGAGGCCAGCCTGGTCTACAGACTGAGTTCCAGGACAGCCAGGGCTACACAGAGAAACCCTGTCTCTAAAAACCAAAAAAAAAAGAAAGAAAGAAAGAAAGAAAATGTAGATTTCTGTAGCCATAGTAAGTGCATTTTCCAATATTACTCAATTACAAGGATTTGTTGAAATAATTGATAAAAATGATAAATATTATAAATTTTGATTACTAGGCATGGAAGATCTATTGTTGGGAGTAGAGGCTAACAGGGTGAGTCCCTTCAAGTTGTCTATGTGCCACCAAGCGAGTGTTCCGCACAGGGGTTTCTGAGGCTCAGCTAGAGAGCTCTCATCTTGACTTTCATTTGTGGAGATAGAAGCCTGGGGAAACCTTGCTGATGTGACTA
Source organism: Arvicanthis niloticus (assembly GCF_011762505.2). Lineage (NCBI taxonomy): Eukaryota > Metazoa > Chordata > Mammalia > Rodentia > Muridae > Arvicanthis > Arvicanthis niloticus. The sequence goes on along the minus strand of NC_047665.1, from coordinate 22,307,747 downwards.
CTTTGCTGAGAACCATTTTGTTACTATTCTCTGCACTCCAGATTTATGGACCACACATATGTAGCAATTTATGACAACCCTTTTTAATTTACTGTCAGCAAACAGTTCAGTGATATCCTCTTTTAATCGTCTAAATGCTAAAAACTGGAAACACCTTGACTTTGTGGTGTGAGGGAATAGTCTCTACGTGTTGTAGCCCAGGCTGGCCTCAAACGCTTGGTCTTTCCAGCAGTCACCCAGGTTTTGCAAGGAGCAGCTACCTCCTTTCTCAATGTATGCAACTGTCCCTTTGACTGACACCTTGGGTAAGTTTATGTTTGGGGTCAACTTAGCAAATGAGAAGTCCTTTCTGTTTGGGAGGTGGGAAAACTGAAGGTAGGTTTGCTAAGAAGGCAGAGCCACCTAGGAAGAATCCTGGTGGCAGGTGAGGGGCTGACAAACTGAAAATATCCGTGCTCAAGAATTTTTTGGATAATTTTTGTGTGACTTGTGTCTCCCCTAGAGCCCTACAGATCTCCGATGGATGACATGCCTGTGGTATATTTACAACCAAACATCAGACATTGATAGGTAGGTGACTCGAATCCGTTACCTGCGTTACTCCTCTTGAAAGAAAGGTCTGCCCCCATGGATCCCAGCGACTTAGGAAAGAGCTGATTATTCCAAGAGTGTGAATTTATACTCTTGCCTCCAGCTACCAAAGACACGTTCTTGGGGTTCACACCTGAGAAGAACAAAGCAGTAGAGTGTGAACGTGGGCCCGAGGGAAGATGCATGCTTCCACGCAGCCTGGGCATCCTGTGGACAGGAGGCTGGTGATAAGTGTAGGTTAACGTGTGGCCAATGTTTTTACTCCTTTTTAGTGAACTCCAACAAGATTCTGAGCCCTCAGCACAAATCTGGAATCCTAACAGCGCACACTTCATCTCCTGTAATACAAACAGCAATAGACCCTTGACCCCACCCCTGCAAAACACCCTACTAGAGAGAGAGAGAGAGAGAGAGAGAGAGAGAGAGAGAGAGAGAGAGAGAGAGAAACCGAGGAAGCAAGCACTTTTTTCCCCCATCAAAACCATGAATGGGCCCATGTCCCTCACCTACAGGGCAGAGCCTTGGTGAACAGTTGGCATACCAGGGAAGAAAGATGTGACCTAAAGACATAGCAAAAGCCTCCAGCTCATTACCACCTGGGGCCGGAAAGGCGCTGACGATGTACTGGGGAGGAGAGTGGCTTTAGTTACATTAGACAGAGTCTGAAACATCAGTTCCATCACGGGCTTCGGTGCTGGGGGTCAAAGGGGGCTTTTTCTACTTGCTGCTATGAAAGCTTTGAACATGTCCTGAGTTGGTTTGCGACTGGCTACTCAGCTCTGAGTGGCTGATAACTTGGCGTGGTCTAACCACACCCCGCAATGCCATTAGCTAAGGCTGACGTCATCTCGGAGGGAGTCAGAACTGTTCTCTGGTGGGCGGGGCTTTCCCACTCACGTGCTGGACTTCCTTAGGAAGAATTAGTGCGTGTGTGCGTGCGTATGAGACACGAATAGTGCTTCTTTTTGAAACCAGAGCTATGGAACTTGGAGAACCCATTATTGGTTCTCTGAGGAAGGACTAGTTGGGTAAATATAGCTTCTCTCTCTTACAGGAGAAACACCTGTAAATTCGGCTTCTGATGGAACACTTACAAAGAGCTACAGTGGCAGTTATCTGACAGAGGAGGATGCAGTACATGAAAGGAGGAGGGGCCATTTGAGGAATAGGATAGGGCTGGCAGCAGGGTAGTAGCAAGGGTGAGGTAGGAAGGAGCAAGTCTGAGCAAAGCAGACATGTATTTATAATAATGATAACAATAATAATTATATTATTTTACCCTGTATATTATTATACCCTGACCCCCCCCCCCAAAAAAAAAAGAGAGAGAGATTAAAAAAGAAGGTGCAGCAGGTTACAATTTTTTGTAATAAAAAGTTTATTCAAAGGGAGTGTGGGCCTCAGAGATGGCTCAGCAGGTGACTGCTCACTGTACAAGCATGAGGGCCTGAGTTTGGGTCCCCAACACCTATGAAAAAAGCCAGCTGTGGTAGTGTGCACCTGTAACCCCAGCACCACAAGGTTCCAAAGCCTTGCTAGCTGGACAGTCTCACCAACTTGTGAACTCAGGTTCAGCATCTCCAAAAGGAAGCTAGATAGATAGATAAATAGATAGATAGATAGATGAGTGGGTGGATGGATGGGTGGATGGATGGATTGATGGGTGGGTGGGTGGGCCTCTGGGCTCCACATGTGCATATGCAGGCACATGCACCTGCATACATATGGACATACACTATGCATACAAAAGGAAATGTGAGCTCGGGAGATTGGGAATCTACACTATAGTCCATATAGTGTTCATAATTGTTGTTCAGTAAAGAACGGCTTATGAATATTCCAATTATTTTGTTAATGCAGCCATGGCAATAATCTTAAATAGGTAATTTTTTTGGTCTTAAAAATTTCTATTTATAAAGGCAGGCATAGTGGCACATGCCTTTAACCCTCCCCCGCCCCCCCCAGAACTCCGGAGGCGCAGGCAAGTGAGTCCCTGTGAGTTTGGGGCTAGCTTGGTCTACAGAGCAAGTTCCAGGACAGCTAGGGCTACACGGAGAAACATAAAACAAACAAACAAACTAACAACCCAAGCCAAAAACAACCTTTCTATTTATATACTTAAATATTTGAATAAAAAAATGGCACTCTGATAAAAGTGTATTTTACAGCCTATAGGATGCCTTGAATCATTTAGAAGTTTACACTAGATTTCAGGAAAAAAACTCATGTTTTTGTTTGTTTATTTTCTGTATTATAAGGGAAATATATAAATTTCACATATAACTATATATATTTTTAGAATATAATAGAATGGTTTCCTCTTCCTTTTTCTGTCTCCAAATCCTCCAGTATTCCCTTCCTTACTCTTTCAAATTTATGACCTCTTTCTCGTTAATTGTTGCATGCATATATGTATGTGTATACATATGTGTGTTCCACTCGCTCAGTCTGCAGACTGCTACTCATATGTATGTTTGCAGGGCTGACCATTTGGTATGGCATAACCTGTTGGTGTACCTTTCCCGGAGGAAGGGTATTTCTCCCCTCTCAACAGTCCTCAGTCACCTGTAGTTCTTGGGGTAGAGGCCTTAAGGTCTTCCTTTTGACCCCCTAACCCACTTTTGGCATATCTGTTGATGTCTTTGCTCAGCTCATGTTTAGGCAACTATGCTGGTGAGACTTTATGGATGTAGCTTCTGACATCACTAGACGACTCAGTCTCTGGGCCTCTGGCTCCTACAGTCTTTCCACCCGTCTCCTGAAATGTCCCCTGAATTTTAGGTGTGGGAGTTGTGTTGTGATGTATCCACTGGAACAGGGCTCCACAACTGTGAATTTGATTGGTTGTGGCTTTTCTGTAATGGTCTCTGTCTATTGCAAAGAGACGTTTTCTTGACAAGGGTACACTTATCTGAGGGAGTAAGGTCAAGCATGTAGAGTGTAATTAGAGATAATGCTGGTTTAGAAAAGTGGGGGCTTCAGGTTCTCCTCCATGACTTCACTAGCCCTGGGCTGGTATTTTTCTTAAAGTGAATACATCCACTATTGAAGGTAACTATTTTAATTCAAGTTCCTGAGATAAAGATGCTAGGAAGCAGGTACACCCTGGAATTGTAAATTGTGAGTGGAAGAGCCTTGACTGGATACTACATGCCAACTAGGAAGAGGCAGACATACAGTTTGATATACTAATGATGCATTGTTACATGATTTCTTGCTTCAGTGATGTTTTATGAAGTCAATTAGCAAACACTGACTGTGCACATACCATGTGCCAGGCAGTTCATGAGGGAGGGTGGAGAACCTGATGGACTAGTTCTGTTCTTTTGGCTCTTACAATCTAATACAGAGGACGACACTTACAATTCACTGGATAATGAGTTGTGCCAAACTGCTTAGAAAAATATGGTCTTATATGTCAATAACAGAAGGAACAGAGTCTTTCTCTTAAAGAAGCAATTTGGGGCCAGAGAGATGGCTCAGTGGGTTAAGGTGCTTGCCAGGTAAATCTGGAGATCTGAATTTGATCTACGTGATCACCGTAGTGGAAGGATAGACCCCACGAGCACATGCAGACACACTCTTAAAATCACAATAGCGAGAAAACCATTTTTAAGTTAGTTAAACCATGATCACAACCAGGTTTGGTGGTGTGCTCCTGGGTGACATCAGTGTCAGCCAGGGACCTAAACAGTGAGAGAGCGAAGAGATGCACAGCACAGACACAGCAAGGACAGAGTGGTGGTGGTGGTGGGGGGAGGGAGCAGGGAGCAGGTTCTGTGGTCATTTGTTAAAATGGATCTAAAGGGGCTAACTCGGGAATTTCAAAGGGCAGCAAGGACGGTGAGTGAGTGCTCAGTGGGGAGAGAGAAGGTTCCACTGAGCAGAATTTGTAGAGTGCTGTGGAACGAGTCCTTCTGATGTCCAGCAGTGGTGACACCGGCTCCTGAAGCGAGTCCCGGTTTTAGGGTGAGACCAGAAGGCACCACCAAGAGACTGAGAAACTGTTAGTGTTTTCACTGCATCTTTATCTGTAGCCAGTACCTAGCAATAATTAAGTACCCAAGGCTTATAAGGTGAGAGGTCCGATGGCCTCAGTCCCATTATGGGCAATACACAGAACCGCAAGGCCTGACTGCTAGTGCAGACTCTGATCTGTGGCAGGTCCCACTACAGCACTTGCATCTCTTTCCCTGAAGGCCATTGCTATAGATCTGTCAATCCTTGTATGATGTCCGGTTTTCTTGACAACCATATGGTATCTATATGACCCTTATAATCCAGAGGATTGATCTAAGGCTTTTCATATACTTGGCTTTAGGGTTAAAAAGTAAGTTCTCCATGTACTATTCTTTCTAAGTCCTAAATACTCAATTATAAGAATAATTCTGGAAGCTGGGCATAGCACACCTTTAACCCCAGCGCTCAGGAGGCAGAGGCAGGTGGATCTCTGAGTTTGTGGCTGTTTTGGTCTACAGAGGGAGTTTCAGGACAGTCAGAGGCTATATGGAGAAATTCTGCTTTAAAACAAAACAAAACAAACAAACAAAAAATTGAGTCAAAATAAGCACCAACAATGGCTCTCTCTTGTATTCATTGTCCGCTAATTCAGAGCTGCTGGTTCCTAACAGAGAATCAATAAATATGTGCCCAAGTGGTTCAACTTAGCCCAGCCTCAGCCAGCATGAGGGAAGATCTTCAGAACAGAGTCGAGCCTGCTCCAGGCTCAGTTTGAGTTATAAACAATTCTTTTGCTATTTCGAGTCCAGTTTTCAGACCACGTTTACAGCTGTACTACTACCCGTGTGAAGTGCCCTGTGGCGTCTGTTAGAGCTTTCTTCTCAAGGAGGAAATGAGAGGACTGGTCTGACGGCTTGACATGGATCCTTAAAAGCCATATTGGGAAGTGGATCCATGGAAATGGGGGCCGCGCTGAGCTCAGGAGTCTTTGCCAGTGACTTATGGTGGGTCACTTCTACCACCAGAGGGCAGGGCCAAAGTTTATACATGACACAAAATGAAGTGCCAGTTTGCTAAACTTCAGTCCTTCAAATGTCTTTACACTCGTTTCAACAGTATTCCCTGGGGGTCTGTGTTCAGGAACGCCCATTACCTCCATGCTCTTGCTGTCAGCCTGGGATGCTCATGGTTCAGCACCAAGCTTTACAAAGCTGCTGGCACCCAAAGAATCCCATGTGTTCCTTTCTAAAGCAGAAACCTCAGTGCTTCCTTTCAGCTCCTCTCACTTCCTGAAGGACTTCCCTGCCCTCCCCCACCTCACTCCTCCTCTCTCAAATCAACAGCATCTACATCTGCAAGGGATCACTTCTACCTACATGCAAACCCACTGATTCCTCTCACTCTGTATCTTCACCTAGGCTTACCTACCAGCAAGGCCCACATCTGCACTGTACCTACTTCCATCTCTGCTGCCTCTACTCTGGACACATGCAATAACACCTTGACCAGCCTCTTTGTGTATTTGAGTCTTTAGCCTGTTCTTTCCAGCAGCCAGAAGACGCTTGTAAATAAATACATACAGCACGCCATTTAGGAAACAATATATTGTTTAAATTTACACTTGTAATAGGGTGCCCAGTTGCTTTAATAAATTTGACCACTTAATAAGTGCACATCTTTGGCCAGGCTTTGGGGAAGCAGAATGATCATCGTTATGACAACAGGAACAGCTGCTAAAGTCCTGGAACTCTGTTTTCTCCTTCCCTGGTGCCATCTTTTTATAGATACCAAGGCCCTTTACTCTGCCCTAGCAACACTCTGGTTAGCAACAAACATTTGTTGTCTTGAACCAGGGTATCAAATGGCTCAGGTTGGCCTGGAATTCCCAGTCCTCCCACTCCCATCTTCTGAGTATTGGGATTAAGGGGTAAATTTTCTCTACTTACCTGGAAGGTATCTTGATTGTTTCAAATAGTACTGCTTAGCCGTTGAAGCAGTTGTCAAGTTTGTATCAGATTTTAAGGGAACAGACGCATGTAAATTCCTATTTTCCCCCTTCAAGTGGTTGGAGACTGGGAGTCCTGACTCTGGCAACCTTGGAGGTCAACACAAAGCACCAATCACTGCATGAAAATCATTCCTCCCCCACCCCATCTCTTTCAGTGATTAAATGAGTTGATGTAAAACCATTAGTCCTTTTGTTGCTGAGACTGCTAAATGATAACATGCACCCCCCTTCTCTGCCAGCACAGGGACTCATTTCTGACTCTAGGCAGGTGGTGGCAGAACCTCTAGAGCAGTTAATGGGCGTGTAATCCAATTCACCTCTTCTGGAATTACTACAGCCATGGAGCCATAATGCTGGAGAACCACATGGCAGTCATAGCTGTCTCCTCCTGCTACTAAAGTCATCTCTATCCCTAGACATCCTGAGTTGGGGAGGACTCAGGCTGCACACTCTTGGGCAGCTCTTGATACAGGCAGCACTGTTTTACTGGGGATGGGCCACCATTTCTGGCTTCTTGTCCTCTTATTGTGCTGTAGTTTTACTATTTATGGAAAATCTACTCAGGCCTTGTCGTCCATCCACCTCTCTCTCAGAGGACTGAACCAGACTCTTAGACATACATGACAAACACTACACTGAGCCACACTGCCAGCTCCTTTTTCATTTGGAGAAAAGATGCCCCTTAAGTTGCCCAGGTTAGCATTGAACTTGTGGTCCTTATCCTCCGAAGTGGCTGGAATTACACTGTGTGCTACATGGAGACTCTCTGTGTGTGTGTGTGTGTGTGTGTGTGTGTGTGTGTGTGTGTGTGTGTGTGTTGTTATTGTAGCTGTTATTATTTTAGGATGTGACTCTTTGAGCTCACTATGTAGGTAAGTGGCCTTGAAGTCCTGATCTCTGATTCCCTTGTCCCATTTCCCAAGTGCTAGAATTACAGGCAAGTGTCATCTGGTTTTTCTTTTGTTTGGTTGGCTATTTTTGTTTTGTTTTGTTTTATTGTTGTTATTTTGGTCTGATTTTGTCAGGTGGGTTTTCGGTTGTTTTGTTTCTTTTTTGAGACCAGATATCAACTGTATAATCCAGACTGGCTTTAAACTTTTGTTTGTTTCTTCCTCAGACTCCAAATTAGCTGGGGCTATAGGTGTCAGCAATATGTTCTATAGGTTTGCTCTTAGAGGAAGGATGTGTAAGGAGCTTCCACAGAGCCTCTGGAGCTTCCCATGCCAGGCTTCTCATTTCCGCCATGTTTAGCACCTCAGAATTATATCCAAGGACCACATAAGACCTAGCATGGTCGAGTAATGATTGAGGTTCTTGCTAAGGTCAAGTATTGTAGGAAAGAGAATGTATGTGACTAGCTTGGGAGCTATAGACTGAGAGTCACTCACCCATGTGCACCCTTGACAGTCTCTATGTGACGTCAGAGGGAATGGCCCACCCCTGTGTGCTCTTGATAGATTTTTTTTTAAAAATGTGTCATCAGGTATACAATCTGTAAAGGAAAGATGTTTGCACTACGCAATGCAAGTGTTTTCCAGACTTGTGACATGGCTGTCCCTCTTACTCTTCTTCTGTTTCAGGGAGAAAAGTACACGAAAGCATGTTCCCAAGATGTTCAACAAGATTCAGGCCGTCCTGTTCAGAGCAGTCAGAGTGGTGAGCTGATGACGGCTCGACTCCTGAGAACAGGGAGCCGCTGGACACTGAACTTCCAGGACAGGTTTTGAAAATGACCTTCAAATGTTTTAATAGGCAGCAATCTAATCATGACCTCTTGATGCCATCAGAGAAAACCATAAGATTTGCATATGATTCTCTGCATTCTACATGCAGGAACGTCAAGTTCAGACAGGAATGGTGATGATCACAATTCAGGGCAGTGTGCTGGGTGTGGCTGGCACGTACTGTGGTTCCAGCCACTCAGGAGACACAGAGGGAGGACTACTCCAGTCTACAAGTTTGAGACCTGCCTGGGCAACATAGCTAGACAATGTCTCAACAACAACCACAACCACAACAACAACGACAAAACATAAGAGCAATATAAAGACTGAATAAGTGCTTTGTTCTACACACACCACTATTTTCTGGAGGTATTTATAAAGATATCTGGGTTTTGTAGAAGAAAGAACTGATCTTTGTGGTTGTGTTTAATGGGTGAAATACATACATTTAATGCACAGTGAAATACATCTCCCTGGTGAGTGTGCAAACTTACCGAAATGGAGACTCCTTCTTCTTCTCCTTGAAGGCATCCATGCTCGGTTTCTTGGAGTGGGAGGCCCCCAAGTCATCCTCAGTGTCGTCACAGCTGTCTCCAGACTTGAAGACGGTCTGACCCCACCGTCTCCTGGCTCCCTTATGGCCCAGTGTGCTGACTGGATTCTGTGGGGGAAAAACAAAGTCAGCCACCAGAGTCTTAAATTACCTCAGATTTAATCGAGCAATTACATCGGACAGTAAGTTTTCAAGGGTCTTCCCTTTCACAGTCAGGTGTTACTGAATGACAGGACATGTTCTGAGAAATGCAGCCACAGGTAACTGTCACTGGGTGGACATCACAGAATGTACTCACAAGAACCTAGATGTTCTAGCCTACTAGTGCGGCTTTTGTCCATGGGCAACATGTGTGTTCCACATGCTACTATACTGAATACTGTTAACTGTGGAGGAATGGTTACCAGTTGTGTATCTAAACATACACAAACGTAGATGAGGTACTGAAAAGAGGCTGGGGATATAGGTTAGTGGTGGAGCACAGAGGTAGCATGCACAAGGGCCCAGATCCAACCCAGCTACCCGGCACTTCCTCCCCCAGCCCCGCCCCCAAAGAGAAGAAAAGACAGGAAGAACTTGAAGCAGCCAGCTACCTCCACAGTCATGAATAGAAAGAGAATAAATACATGCACGCCCACAGGCTGCTCAGCTTCCATCCTCTATTTTAAATATTGTACAGGATCCAAGTCCAAAGAATAGTACCATTCAGTACCGGGCTGGCTCTTCCTGCATCAGTGAGAATACTGAAGATAATTCTCTACGGACATACCTGAAAGCCTACTGGCTCTAGGCACTCCCCCACTGAGACCTCCATCCCAGATTCTAGATTGGCTCATACTGACAATTAAGACTAACCAGCACTGGGTACTTTCCGTCCAGGGTTCTGGGTTGGCCCCTCATAGACAGAATCTAGAAAACAGAGACTTGGCTGTGAGCCTCCCCGCCCTTCTCCTTAAGTGGAAATCACCGTACAGAGGACACTGAGCTTGGCATGTCCCTGTGTCTTTCGTGTTTTCCTCTCTAAAATGTACGCACCACCTTCTAACCAATGCATAAAAGCCACTGTGGAGGGGATGGCACTGGAAGACAGGGACACCCTGGTATCTTCAGCCGCTTCCTGAAGAGGTGGTGCCAGAAGACCGGGCAATCTTATTCCATGAGAAGGTCCCTGTGTTCTGGGGTTGACCACCATGGGCTTCCCGTTTGTGAGAAAATATTCTGTTGTTTAAGCCAGAGTGGCCAGGTTTCTGTCATTACTGAATGTAATTCCAATGGACACAAAAAGAAAAAAAGGCATCAATGACGTTAAAAGGTAGGGCTGGCTGGGCTGAAAATTCTGACAACCTGCGTTCCATTCCAGGGACTGCAGGATGGAAAGAGAGCACAGGTTTCTGTGGGATGTGGAAACTCCACATGAGTGCCCTTCCCCAAGAAAGATTCACATGTGCTAAAACTCTTAAGATTTAAGTCTACTTGTCATGGAATAGTGTTCCTATTAACAGGAACAAGGATCGAGGAAGAAGCTGAGGCTTAGGATGTACTGTGAGCTGGTTTCCTGTAAGCTGATAAGAAAGTGGTACGGACCTTTGAACTGTAATACACAAAAGCAGTTCACAAAAAGGAACGGAGCTCGGAAGGCTGGCTGGCTGTGGACTAGAGGATGCAGGAAGAATGGCTTAGGAGTATACAGAGCTGCTGATACCCGGATGGGAATGGCAGGAAAGGACACCTACCAGCCTCTGCACCGTCATATACTTTGTCAAGAGGAACGCTTTTGCAACCAAACAGAATTAAGTATGGGATGAAGAAGAACCAATGCTCTGGGTGCAGGGAGTTGGCAGAAGATGACATTCAGCTAAGTGTGGACCTTCCTCAGCTGGACTGCCCTTTAGCGTGAAGCTGAATGCTATCCCTGCTGAACCATGTCAGTACGTATGGAATGATCCTGCATGTTTGGGAAGACTGGAAGGGGGCATAACAAGCAATGCCTTTGAAATACAAAGCAAATGTTTGCAGTCCATGTCAATACTTTGTCACAGAATGAGGGCAAAGTTTTGGGGAACTGGTGGGTCATAGAAGTCACCATTTTTCATATCTATGACTCCATGTCATGTGGTAGGTAGTTCATATGAGCGCCAGTCAAACCAGTGTCACAGGTTTCATGATGCCCCCAACAATGAAACAATCAGAGGCCAGTGGAAATGGATCAGTGCATAGTTAATAATTTAATGAGTGATCAGCAGACAATGTCGATCTAGAAGGTTCCAACAGCTGCCCAAGAGCATCCTGCATTCCTTTATCATGAAGATACAGGAATCATAATTGACAACTAAATAAATCCACAGAGGCCAGGATTGTCAGACCCAGGAGAGAAAAACCAGCATTCAAGAATAAGAAGTTTGCAAGGTAATGGGAGACCTTTAACTTTTTGAACCCTAGAGATGACACAGGCAAGTTAAATTGGAGAATATGTGATCTGCAGAAACATTTAGTAACAAAACAGACTCAAGAAAATTTCATGGCTAGAAGGCCCATCCCAGTTCTGGAATATGTTAGCTATATAAAGATGAGGGTCTAGATATTAGGTACTATAACTTGGTAAATACACCCAGGGGCTGAGCACAGAGTGCAGCTTCTTAATAAGTATGGACAGTGTTCAGTAACTATGATTTTTTTCCTTTCCTCTCAGTGTGCACCAGCATCCGATGGCCTTCTAAAGGGGGAAGAGAAGATGCAACCCTCAGTGGCAAGAGTGGCCCTTTGGTTTTGGAAGCCATTCATCCTGCTTTGCCCTCCCTGGTGTGTACTGTCTGTCGCTCGTTCAGGCAGCATCATTCCAAGTGGCCAGCAGGATGAGGAGGGGACTTAGTGGCCTTCAGAACAAGTTATTTATGGAGCATATGATGGAGTTGGGGATGTCTCACCCAGAGAGGAGATGGTATAAGGGCTGTTTTCAAATACCGGTAGAGAACCACACCCTCTTTTATGTTACATGTCAGAGACCACATTCTCCTTTATGTTATGTACCATAGAGACCACACCCTCCTTTATGTTACATGCCACAGACACCACTCTCTCCTTTATGTTACATGCCATAGAGACCACACCCTCTTTTATGTTATAGGCTCCCTTCTGTTATACACTATAGAGAGCCACAGTCTCTAATATTCAGAGCTGGATGAAGAGTCTTCTGGACCCTGGAGACTAGTCATTTATCCAGCAAATACTAAAAATCCACCCCATGGCAGGCACCTTCTAGATTCTGGAGTTATAGCGATAAACAAGACAGACATATTTCTGATGTCTCAGAGCTTGCTCTCCAGAAAAAGGGGGAAATGCTAGACAAGAACACAAGAAAGAGGAGTCAGCAGTATGTAAGGACGGGTTTGGTATTAGTGGGAGATGGGGGAGTCATACAAAGACGGGAAGAGTCGTTAGGCGTGGATCAGAAATTAGGTGCTATGTTTGCAAAGAACTGTGTGGGAAGAACCCAATACCAATAGTCAGCCCTGAAAGCACGTACATACGGGCAACATCCTACAGACCACACAGGTCGTATTTATATATTTGGGAACACACACACACACACCACCCCTATAATTGAAAAAAAAGAGACTAAAGGAGGCTTTGAAAGGAGAGAAGAGAAGGAGAAAATAATGTGATAATATAATCTCAAAAAATTTTAAATTACATTAAAATCATATTTCCAATCTGTGTTTGCTATCAGTGAAAACAGTGTGGAATTCTTGGGAAAATCATTAATATTTTGAATTAGTACTCTAGAGTGTCCAATTCCTTCTGTGAATTCTTAACTGACACCTGCAGCACACGAGTGTTATTTTTTTACTCTGGAAGCTTCTGCTCACCATCTTAAAATACCACCTCGTCTCTTATCAAACATCAACCAAAGAAAAGAAAGCAGGGGCTTTGACCTGGGGCAAGCTTTACACACACTCCACTGTTAGAACTGCACTGACAATCTGATGGGCGAGTCTCGGCTGTTACTTACCAGACTGTACCAGCCCATGTCATCTAAGGCATCTTCTCGTCTACTCACCATTGGTAAGGTTTTGATGATACTTGGGAACATCACCGTTTGTGGTGGTTTCTGGTGACCCTGCTGCTTTGGAGGTGGCTGAATCACTGTGTTCTGTGGTGGCTGAATGGTCTGTAGTGGTTGGTGGCCCTGTTTTGGCTGGGGCTGCCCGACCGGCTGATCAAGAATGTTTGGCAGAGGCTTAGGATCCCGTTCAGAGGAAGATGGCTTTGGCTCCAGAGGCTGCAGCTGCTTGTGTAAAGTCTGTTTTGCATCCAGATGGTGTGCAGAAGGGCCCAATACCTGACCGACTTGAAAATATGGGTGCTTCAGTGCCTGGAAAAGTATGGAAATACCATAGGGAATGCCACCTTACATTAATGCGTAGCTAATCAGAACCTTTCCAAGTTTAAATTGTGTGCATCCTTAACATAGGGCAAACCGCTCACTATTAACGATGGTCTTCTTGATGGGAGTTCTGGGTATTGAACCTGTGGCCTCAGACATGCTAACTTGCATTGACAAGTGTCAAGCATGTAGGATCTCTGTAGGATACCAGGTTGGGCAATGTTGAGTCCCTGCGGGCAGAAGACAAACTTCCCAGGAGAAAGTCTGAGAATGAAGCGTACATTAAATGAAGCACGCGGCTAAATCCATGTGTGTACCATCTCTGGGTTTTGTCTCGTCCTTTTTTTTTTCCCCCAATAAACTGCTAACTTGTAATACTGCTACAGGCAAGGTGAACAAATTGAAATTTTTTCTCTTGCCAAATTATAATCAACTCCACGTGGGTTCTAGGGATTGACCTTGGGGCATCTCACTGGCTCCTCGGAACATCAGCGAAGGCTTTAGCCTGCTGAGCCATCTCGCTGGCCCTTCTGTTGCTTTCACAGCCAGTTTTTCTCATCATGATATCAAGTATTTATACATGCCGTTGTTTTTTTTTTTTTTAATTTTTTAAAACATTTATTTATTTATTTTAATTATTTTATTTTTTTATTAGATATTTTATTTACACTTCAGATGCCATCCCCTTTCCCCATTCCCCCCCTTAGAAAACCCCTATCCCATGCCCCCTTTTCCTTTTTGCATTTATATATTTTTTTAAAATAATGTTAATCATAAGCGTCATAAGTTTGGAATTGTTCAATCAGAGGTGTAACCCACTGACCAACCTAGATATAACAACTATCTTTGACTGGTGGAGATACATGAATATCTGCCTCCCTGTCTCCCCCCTCTTTCTCTCTTTCATCACCTAGCTTCTCCTCTCCTCCTTCTTCTCCTCTTCTTACTCCTTTTCTTCCTCTCAGTACTCCTCCTACCTTAGCTCCTCCTACACATCACCCTTCCTGTTAAAATGAAACTTTTCTCTCAAAATACAATTAGAGCATAATTATGCCAATTTGTACCAGTGAGGTACAAGATAGTCCTAATACCCCGTCCATCCTTTTGTTAACTAACCAGCACCTCTGTCATCTATCCTAACTAAAACATTTAGTTCTGAACCTGGCTTTAGGATGAATGTCCATGCTGTTGGTTTTAAAGACTCAGTTTTTAAGTAGCTATGCATAGTCTCTCATGATTTCTTCCTATGCCAGAACTGTTGTTACCTCACAGGGTAACTGCTCCCCAACCCTTGTTCAAATATGCCTGGAATAATCAATCTCTCTCTCTCTCTCTCTCTCTCTCTCTCTCTCTCTCTCTCTCTCTCTCTCTCCCTCTCCCTCTCCCTCTCTCTTGTAGCTGGTCTTTTTTTCGGTTGTTGGTTTTTTTGTGGTAGGTTTTTTGTTTGTTTGTTTGTTTGTTTTTTAAAGACAGGGTTTCCCTGGGTAGCCTTGTCTGTCCTAGAATTTGCTCTGTAGACCATGCTGGCCCCAAACTCACAAAGATCCACCTGCCTTTGCCTCCCAAGTGTTGGGACTAAAGGTGTCCACTACCACTGCCTAGCTTGTACCTGGACTTTAGAAAAACACATATGCTATTTTTTAAAGGGGGGGTGTTAAGCTTTGCATGGAATTTATATTAAATTTAAATAATACAATTTGTCATCATTGTTTGTTTGTTAAGCCTCTGGCAAACAACCGGATAGCACTGTAAAGACCACAAAGTGCCGCAATGCATGGAGGCACTCCCTCTTGTGGGAGTCAGAGGATAAACTCTTACTGCAGTCTGAATTTCCTGATTCTTGTCCCAGTGAACAAGAATCCTAGCCCTCCACCAAAGAAGCCCACTGTGTGCCACCCAGACCAAGTATGTGCCGGACTTGAGGAATTATCCTTAAGTTTCCTCCTGTCTGGCTCACTGGGATCACATGACACCACCATGCAGCAACTCCATTTGCAATATGCCTCGCTCTTGCTTGTTGCATATAGTGAGTGTCTTGGGTTTTAGCAATCTTTACCAATCTTGGAAAACATTGGTTGAGAATCGATGTCTTTGTAAAATTGCAAGACTTTAAATATTTAAAGGTTGGAGAGATGGCTCAGTGGTTAAGGGCACTGGCTGTTCTTGTGGAAGACCTGGGTTTGGTTCCCGGGCCCAACATGGTGGCTCATAACCACCTATAGCTCCAGTTCCAGGGGGATTCAATGCCATTTACTGGCCTCTTGGGTTCCTATACACATGTGGTACACATCCATACTTAGGCACCCACACATGCACATAAAATAAATAATTCTTTAAAACCCTCACAAACTTAAAGAGCTGTCCCCTGGGAGCTGCCGCTGGGAGAGCGAGCGGCCTTACCTGGCTTGCGGTTGGTCGTTTTTTTGGATTCCAGTTCAGCATTTCTGTCATAAGCTGAATAGCCTCGCTGCTGGCATTGGGAATGAGAGTTTTGAGGTTTATAGGAATGCACTGGGGAAAGCGGAAATTCATGGAGGAGGCAAGCTGGTATCCTTCCGGCCAGTCACTCTGTTACAGGAATTACACAAAGAGAAAGTTGGTTTTTGTAATTAATATAACTCAGGAATGACACGGATTCACGTGGGAAGGCTTCAATGCTGAGTCATAGAAATAAATGTGAATTGAAATACCAGATGCCTTAGAGAAAGAAAGGACATGGATCTGAGAGGGGGCTACAAATGAAATAGCATATCTGTAAGTTTTGAAATAGCAAACTCCTGGCTTTCAGTCTCAGTGGCACTGTGGTGACTGAATCAAGGACAAAATATTTACAAAGAGGCTGCTTCCTGGGAAGACTCCCACTACACATCAGAGCAAGTCCAAGGTTACAGCATTCGTGGGAAGAAAGGATAGTCAGCTTCATGTTTTAGCATCTACATTCTCCTGCCGACTGAAAGGCCAGTGCTGGCTTAATTACACAATTACACTTAGTAGTTGCATTTTAGAGGGTAAGGTCTACCCCACGGGTAGTAGCCATGAGAGGTACTCAGAATTCAGTAGAACAAATATCACAGCAGAGATATAAATGAAAAAAAACGCTAAGAAAAAAAGGTCTAGGATTCCAGGAGTTAATGAATTGGGGGATAGGCATTCACAGAGCAAGCAGGGAAAGTCTTGGGATCACAAACATCGTCCAAACTTAAACTCTGGGTGGACTTGTCCCCTTAAATGTTTTTAAAGGAAAAGCAAACGCCTTTCCCCCATTTGAATCTGGTGGGATGTTGACTTCTTGCAATCTTTATTGCTTCCCAATAAGAATGTAATGCTTGTAAGAAAAATCATTAAACTATAAAGGTATTTGAAACTGAAAACATCACACACCTTTGCTAAAGTAAGAAATAAAAAATGAAAAAAGCAAAGCAGCAAGTGAGAGACACAGAGAGGCCAGCGGGACCAGAGTACTTACTTTCTTGGGAGTCCCTAACACTTGGCAAATTTTAAAGATCTCATCAACTTCACTTGTCCCTGGAAAAAGCGGTCTAAATGTGTAAAGCTCGGCCATTATACTTCCCACGGCCCACACGTCAATGGGAGAGCTGTACACCGAAGACCTTAGTAAAACTTCAGGAGCACGGTACCTGTGAAAACGAAAAACAGTACAGAAAAATGCTGTGGCAAGTGTGATGTCACAGGGCCATAGACAGCAGGAGTCAACGGTTGGCTCACAACGTCCAAGCAAGGCCCAAGGACAAAGCACCTTCTGTGTACCAGGGACTCTGGGTGAGACACCTATTTCTTGACCACAGTTAGTGGGGCTGGCTAGAAATGAGGAGAATGTCCATGTGGCTTGGAGTAGGTCTTCATATGGATAACTGGGAAGGTTAAGTACCCTCTGAAGTATTCAGAAAGAACCATGGACAAAACCATCATGTGTGCATGTATCCACATGCAGGTTAGGAAAGGAAAGACGATGGATTGTCCTTGAGTGGGGGGTTTCTGCCCCCTCCCTGTTTTTTACAAATCACATTGAAAATGTTCAGGCTATCATTACACTTCCTTAAACAGATAATACTATTTTTAATTTACAAGAGCAAAGGCAAGTGGCCAGGCCCTGCCACAGCCCCTGCTTGCAACCCTTGCTAATCTCCGTCTACAGAACAGCTGTTTTCCTGAGTCTGGCTTATGTCATTGACCATGATGGATTCCAGCTCAGCCTGTCTTCCTAAATATGACGCAATTCCATCCTTTGAGCTTCTGCGTGTGCACGCGCATATGTGTGTGTTTGTGAGATAGGGTTCCTCTGTCTAGCCCTGGCTGCCTTGGAATTCTGTAGATCAGGCTGACCTCGTATACATACCTTTCTCTCTACATTCACTAACCTTTCAAATGCATACACTACCTGGGACACTGGTGTGTTCTGGTCTGCACTATGCCAGCAATGATGGCTGCTTGTGTTAGACAGCAAATGCCAAGGAGTATTTTGTATATGCTCATCATTGACTTCTCTCTCTCTCTCTCTCTCTCTCTCTCTCTTTCTCTCTCTCCTCTCGGTTTCTCTGTGTAGTCCTGGAACTCACTCTGTAGACCGGGCTGGCCTCGAACTCAGAAATCCACCTGCCTCTGCTTTCCAAGTGCTGGGATTAAAGGCGTGGGCCACCATTCCCCGGCGACTTCTCTTGATAAACAGAAAGTTATCTTTTTGTTTTTTTTTAACTAAAGGAATATTTTATTTGCTTTTGGAGACTGTTGTTGGGATATATCCTTCAAAAAGCATGTATTCCTAAGTTCAAGGCTACTGTTACAAAGCACCACAACGTGAGATAATGCACGCCCTCTATCACAGCATTGGGAGGCAGAGGCAGGCGGATCTCTGAGTTTGCAGCCAGCCTGGTCTACATAGTGAGTTCCAGGACAGCCAGGGCTACAGAGAGAAACCCTGTCTCAGAATATATATATATATGTGATATGTGTGTGTGTGTGTGTGTGTATGTATACATTCTTTCCCACCTCACTGATCCCAACTTCTTATCCCTTCTCCACTATAAGATGTATGTACACATTTGATTTTACAAATAAACATCCAGGAAAATGCACTTAAGCCCACAACTTGCTAAATTTTCCACAAATAGAACACACTCACAGGTCCAACAACCAGATCAAGAAATGCATGCTACGGGTGCCTCAAAGGCTCATTCCATCACCATCGTGACACAAACCCACAGCCTTCCCTAGCCTTGCACTGTATACAAACGACTGCATTCAGTAGAAGCTCTTTTTCTGTGTGGCCTCTTACTCCTTACTCTCAGCGTTACCTCTGAGAAGTACCATAGTACTGTATGCCATGGTAGGCTATTCCCCCTCCTCCCACCCCACCCACTGAATAGCCTTCCCTTGGGTGAAATGCCCTATGGGCAATTGGGACTGTGACATCGATTTTGGTAACTCATGACCTTTAACTTATTTGTGTCATGGCTCTCATGGGGCAGAGACTTCTGTTTTTCATGGCCTTGTGTTCCTAATGCCTATGGTAATGTTTAGCACATAGTAGGTATTCAGTGTTATTGGAAGGTTGAGTGAAATATTTTTCCTTCTTTTGTTTCACTCGTGGAAGACCCACAAGCCAATTCTTCCCTCTCTGTAAAGGACATAGAATGTCTACATTTTGTTTTAAATACCCAATATAGACCCTCTGGAAAGATAATTAACTGTTCAACATAGGAAAACTTTGATATAAATGTTACCATCTGGTGGACACATAGTCAGTATATGGTGGTTGTGATCTTAATTCTCTTGCAAGTCCGAAATCAGCGATCTTCACCAGCTCTGGACCCATGCAGAGCAAGTTTTCAGGTTTCATGTCCCTGTGAAAAAAGCCTGTGCAAGCAAGAGAGGAAAACACACTAAATAATCATGTTTATTATCATTGTGTAACGGTTTATTTGCGTTATATAAATACAACCAAACCCTTCTATTAGCAGCACAGGGTTGGGGGATGAAACACTTTCTGTGAAAGAAGTAAAGGGGTGTGGGGACTTGCTTGCAAAATAGTTTAGAAGGTTCACATGACATGTAAGATCATTAAAAATAACCACCCATTTGACTTGTATTTTTAATTTTTGACTTCAGTGGGTGTGTACAAGGGATAGATACTGACACACTGTGACTACCCCTTAGTATTTCTCCAACCGTATAGAATCTGGATGTATTGTTATCACTACTGTGTGACAGACAAGAAGGAAGAGATGCGGACAGAAGCTTGGCTTCAGACAATGTAGTTGGTCTCCTTCCTGCTGTTATACTGCAGCTTAACACAAGATTCCCTGAGGTTAATCACATATTTGAAAAGGTTATTTGACAGAAGAGCTCCACTCATTTGAACTAATCTCCTCATTTATTGAACAGTTCACTTTCGCCTGGTGGCTAAGTCTTTGAAAAAGTCAATAATGAAAATGCTCGTTATTACTGAGTCTATATAAAACAGATGGTTAATTACAGCGGCTAATGGGCAGCCCAGAGAACATGGGGCAGGATTAAGGCAACCACGAGATCTCTCCTTGTGAGTCAGCTTTAAGGGGATTCTTTTCTGAAGTGGGTTTAGGCGCTGGCTTCTGAAGACCCCACCAGGAGAAGAACTATTGTTAGTACCAGAGGTCTTTTGTGGAGGTTTGAGACCCAGCCCTCTGGGCGTCAACATTTTTAACCATTGCCTACCTAGGTGCAGCAATACCATGACACAGACCTACAAACGTTTCCTGCTAAATACCCAAATGGCCAGTGATTCTAACCAGACATTCAATAATAGCAATGTTTTAGATGTCTGAGCTAATAATCATCTGCATTTAATAGATATACAAAATCACATGTAAACGAGTAAGAGACTCATAGGAAATAAACACTAACTTCCATTCTACTGAGAATGGAATGTAAGTAAGTAAACACTAAGGACAACTATAAAACACTGTACATAGGCACTATGCCTTATTTAAATCCCTATGAACAGCCATGCTTGATCAAAGGCTTCTTCTAATCCTTTCCAAAATATGTTTCAAGGGAAGGCTGTCATTGAGAGAACAAAAAGGGCAAGCCTGGTCCAGAAAGCATCCTTCACAGAGACAAAAAAAAAAAACAAAACAAAAAACAAAACAAAACAAAAAACAAAACAAAACAAACAAACAAAAAAACATCAGAATAGCAGAATGATGCATAAAAACAAGAATTAGCCATAACCTGAAATCACATCACTGCTCTCTTTACACAGCACAAAACTGCCAGCACCACTCAGGGTTTCTAAAAGTTGGGGGTCCCCTGCAGCCTGGCACCATCACTACCATGCCTGCTGTTCTCTGTGCAGTGCATTAGATCAAACTGGTTACTTTCGACTTATGTCTAGAAAGAGAATTCGTCCCCTAACCTGAAAAAACCCTCACAAGATAGACTTTTGTTTTTCGTCTTGTTAATGTTTTTCTAGTTGAGTTTAGCAGAGGGGTGTGAGGCAGGAGACTGGTGACCAAACTTCTAAAGCGTCTATTATAGATAATAGATATCTGTGTACAATTATAAAAAATTATAATGTTTTGACGACAAAGTCAGACATAACTCAGCAGAAGACACATTATTACCATGTGTGGTCTTGATGATACCCTGTGGATATAGACAGGAAGATGAGACTACAAAGAAACTCACCGTGCTTATGGATAAATGCCAGCCCCTGTAGTATTTGATACATAATATTTCTGATGACTGACTCAGGGAACAGTTTGTTTCTGGAAGAAATGAATATAGTCTGTTAACCAAGGAAAACTGAAGAAGACCAATGATACTCCTGGTGCCTTGCAGCCTCTATTGGCTAAAAGTATCATGGGTAGAGCTGCAGTGCTAACTGCTGTAGGTTTAAAGGGGAAAATAGCAATTTTCATTGCTGCTGTTTTGACATTTCAGAAAACCTCAAATTCAACAGCCAATGCCTTATACAAATACTCAGGAGTTAAAATCTAAACTGTGCCAGCAAGGGCAAAATACCCTGGGAAAAGTACCAATATCAATAACTACTCAGGCTTGGAGACTAAGTCCTGCATTGTCTCGGCCCGAGCTGCTGCTCTGGTCCGCGGGTCAGGGTCTAGCAAGAGAGAGAGTGGGGATGGAGGAAAAGAGACGTGAAAAATGGAGACAAGACAGAGGTTCTGATCAAGTCTCATTTATTGAAGGAAAATCTGGGGTATTTGTATGCTTTGCCACGTGCCTTGTAGGCGTGGATACCACGTGCGCCTTACAGGCATGGATACTGCGTGCACCATACACCTTGTAGGAGTGGATACCTCATGTGCCGTGTACCTTGTAGGCAGGGGGCACTAAACAGCAAAACAAGACATGTGGGATAAACAAGATGTTTATCAGAGTGTGCTCAGCTCTTGTAGGCTGTTGAAAACAAGTCTCTTGTCAGGGTATATGGCTCGAGATGGCTGCAAAGATGATAGCCGCTTTCTGCTAAAAGTCGGCTCCCAACACTGCATGGTTTAGATCCCTGTTGTTTTAAGACAGGGTCTTGTTGTATAGCTCAAGCTGGCCTTGAACTTACCATCCTCTTGCCTCAACCTCCCCAGTGTGGGGATTACAAGCTTGTACTACTATGTCCCAGCATGCTCCAGTCTTACACTGCATATTGATACTATCTAATAAAAATTCAGTTAAGGGCTACACATGAGAGCCAGGCTTCATTTTGCCAGCAGCTACATTTAACAAAAAGCAAATGAAACAGGATATAGTAAACTTACTTACATTTTTTAAGTTTACTTTGACTGTTGTATAAAACTATCAAAAGTACATATTTATATAAATATGAAATATAAAAATATGCATATGATGTGATGAGTGATAACCTCACATATGTATGCAGTATATAATGATTAAATTGGGGTAAATATTTATGTTTCAAACACTTCTCATTTCTTTATGGTAAAAACTTCAAAATCCTTTCTTCTACATTTCAAACTATGCAATTTGTGATTCTGACCTATGGCCATGTATTATTACACCATAGAAACTCCAGAACTTTTTACTTCTTAGAACCCATTTTTGGGTTTTTCCCCTTTCTCTACCTTTCCACTTAGTTTAAAAAAAAATACACTTATTTCAACATACAATCAATTGTGAGACCTGCTTTTACATAGCCCAGGGTATCCTTAAAGGTGCTACATAGCTGAAGATGGCTCTGTCTTCTGTTTTTTTCTCTCTACCTCCCAAGTGCAAGATTACAGGTGTGAAGTTACCATGCCTGACTAATATAAAATTATTTATAGTTTTTTTGTACTAAGTTTCTAAAACTAATTCACATTATAGCACAGTTTATTTTAATCATTGTAAGGGCTGAAGTCATATGAGGCCAGCGGCTACTACTTTAGATGTGGCATTTAGATAATGCCCTTGGTAAGTCCCAGTAAGGATTAAATTTAACTTGTCGGGCCACCAACTAAAATGATCAATACCCGAATATTAAAGTGAGAACTTGCTTCCAGCTGGTTAAGATTTATAACTCATATATCTCTAATGACTTCATCAGACAGTTTGCGGCAGGCAGGGTGGATGGATGTGGGCGTGTATTTACTTTTAGAGGCCAGAGGTGAGTGCTGGATGTCTTCATCCATTACTCTCTGCCTTGTTTCTTTGAAACAGAGTCTGTCACTGAAACAGGAGTTCACCCATTGGCCAGACTGTCTGACAAATGAGGTTCAGAGCCCCGTCTGTCTCCCTCCCCCCTGTTAGGGTTACAGCCATCCACTGCCTTTCCTGTGTGGTTCTTGAGAATCAGAACTCGGCTCCTCATAGTTTGCTCTGAGGGCACTTTACTGAGCTGTTTCCTCAGCTTCTGGCTCATCTCTTCTTGAAAGCTACTTTATTTCTTTCTTCATTTATTCACAACTCTTTGAAAGATGCTTGAAAGGGCAGTGAAGACAAAGGTCCTCAATTTTGCCTACAGCCAGCTTTACTCTTGAGTATAAGGCTGATGATTCTCTTCATTCTAAAGGGGAGGGATGATTGGACATCTGGACGTCCGGACAGCTTTGTGATTGCTGCCGGGACACTGGAGAGTGGGAGTGATGTCATAGCTGGCTCTTCAGTGTCGAATGCCACCATTTGATGAGATGACAGCATCAGCCCATTTAAATATACCTCTTCAAGTTATAAATCGGCACATCATTGAGTGTGAGGCACTGAAAGAATTCAAGGGATTCGTGGGAAAAAATGGCAGGGAAAATAGTTTTCATTAAAAAAAAAAAGACATACCTGTCTTTCATTAGCTGATAGAGGTTTTCTTTCATATATTCAAATATAAAATAAAGATGGTCATTTTCTCTGATAACTTCTTTTAGTTTAATCACATTGGCATGATTGAGTTTCTTCAGGGACTGTAAAACAGGACAGCAGTGTAATTCCTAAAGCACATTTACAGAGATCGGCAAGACCTTAGCCATGCTAGCCACCTCACGTACCTGTCTATTTCTTTTAGATTCATTAATAAATGACATGTTAAGATCTACATAAATTTAAAAAGATCTTGCGGAATTCATTTAAAGCAAACATTAAATGATTAAGCAATGGATATTAAGTAAAAAGGGCAAGCAAGAGCAGCGACAGCCAGTCACGTTCCCTTCCCTAAGGCAGGTCTCACCTTTTCTTTCTGACTTACCCATGTCAGACACCATGCAAAGTATCTAAAATCTCACGCAAGTCACACAGCGTAAAACACACGACAGCATATGCCATGATTTACAAGCATGCTTTTCCGTTAGAGTGTGAGTTTTGAAGTCATCTTTAAACAGAAGAAAGCCTCGTTTTCTGTTCCCCTCTAACACGGGAGCGAGGACTTTAGGAATATAAAGGAAGGACTGGATGCAGTTATCTTTAGGATGCATATGGAAGAGGCTAGGACAGAGATTCTCAACCTGTGGGTCACGTCCCCTTTCATGGGTCGCATATCAGATATCCTACATATCAGATATTTAGATTATAATTCGTAACAGTAGCAAAATTACAGTTACGAAGTAGCAATGAAGTAATTTCATGGTCGGGGGTCACCCCAGCACGGGAGCGGTGGTAAAGGGCTGCAGCGTCAGGAAGGTTGAGAAGGTGCTCTAGAATGACGTCAGTGGCTGTGCTCAGACACAGCGTATGGCTGGGGTCTCGGCCTCTTTACCTTAACTTCTCGCAAGTTCATACACTCATCCCAGGAATAGAACTTCCTCTTCATCCTGAAACAGACAAGGGAACGTTTAGTGTTCAGGACTGAAGGCTGCAAGAAACAAATTTCACAACCTCTGGTGTTCCTGAGTACGGCTTCATTTTAGGTGACATTCTTCCTCCCCCCCCCCCCAAGGAAATCCCCTCCTCTCTGCTCGAATCTCATAGTGCCAGGTCTGGGCTCAGAGGTGCCAGGTCCGGCCCACCATTACACAATCAGGACGGCCCTGGAGCTTCCTTTCTGAGTGAGTTCCTAACCAATTTTAGTCAATTTAATTGTAATTTTTTTCTTTTAAAGTGTGATTTTTCCCTTGCATGTTTCCATTCTTTCTGTAGCTTAAAAGATAATCACCAACACTATACTTCAGACTGGGGTAGGGCGAGAGTCAAAGTTTGGTAGCAAACTTAGTGAAGGATTTGACCTGACGACTTTACATTACGACATGAGCTTTGGGTAAGAGGCCATGGAATAATTTAAATTAGGGAAAGAAACAAAAACCAAACCAAACCATGAATGATCCAAACTTGGACAGAGTGATATTTCCTTTCCTTTCCTTTCCTCTCCTCTCCTCTCCTCTCTCCTCTCTCCCCTTTCCCCTCTCTCTTCCCTTCCCCCCCCTCCCCCTCCCCCTCCCCTCCCCCTCCCCCCTCCCCCTCCCCTCCCCCTTCCCCCTCCCCTCTTTCCTCTCCTCCCCCTCCCCCTCTCCTCCCCTCTCTCCCCTCCCCTTCCTCCTCTACTCTCCTCTCCATCTCCCCTTCCTCCCCTCCTCCCCTCCTCCCCTCCCCTGCCCTCTCATTCCTGTCCCTCCCCTTTCCTTTTCCTCTGTGGGGTCAGGGTGGTGAGTAGGACCCCAGAGATTTTTGCATTTTGATCTTTACTCACCCTCTCCCCATTAAAGACAGCAGAACTCTGTTTAGCATAATAAAGTAATTAATTCTACTCCGAACACAGCAGACAGATTGTATTTTTATGTGACTGGATTTTTAGTCATCAAAAGGAACAGGGGACAAGAACAACTGTGTGCTAGGCAAGGAGGTATCCGCCAGCACTCGGGACGGAGGCAGGCACAGCTCTTTGAGTTTGAGAGTAGCCTGGTCTACATAGTGAGTTCCAGACTGCCGGAGGCTACATAGTGAGACCCTGTCTCAAAACAAAACAATCTTCCCCCTCCCACCAAACCAAACCAAGGCCAAGGTGTGTGTGTATGTGTGTGTGTGTGTGTGTGTGTGTGTGTGTGTGTGTTTCCAGAAGGGTTTAACTGAAGAGAGGAAAGCACATCTTGAGTGTGGGTGGTCCCAACCCATAGGCTGGGATCCTGGGCCAAATAAAAAGAAAGTAAAAATGAACTGAGCAGGAGAATTCATTTCATTCTACATCATAATAGCTGAGGTACTAATGTATAGCCTGTTGGCATCATGCCTTCCCATCTATGATGGACTGAATCCCTCCTCCAACCAAGGGGTAAACAAAAACCTTTTCTCCCTTAGTTGCCTTTGTTGAGTATTTTACCACAGAAAAGAGGAACTGATAAAATCTAACGATTTATAGATCACCAGTAAGCTCAGTTATTCGATTAACTGCGATAAAGCAGGGCTTCATAAAGTTACAGAGCACATAGGAGCCTGGGGCATAGGCCTGACAGCTAAAGGGAGATCAAGGTGTGACTGCACAGTCTGGGCACAAATCCTGGCTCAGCTGCTCCTGGATGTATGGCCTTGGATGGCTTCTCCTCGGCTCAGAGTCTTTCCATAAAGACATGCTACTGTACTACAAAGCGTCTTGAAAACTTAGAGGAGCCGGGCGGTGGTGGCGCACACGCCTTTAATCCCAGCACTTGGGAGGCAGAGGCAGGCCGATTTCTGAGTTCGAGGCCAGCCTGGTCTACAGAGTGAGTTCCAGGACAGCCAGGACACAGAAACCCTGTCTCGAAAAACCAAAAAGAAAAAAAAAAAGAAAGAAAGAAAAAAGAAAAAAGAAAAAAGAAAAAAGAAAAAAAAAAAAGAAAACTTAGAGGCTATTCTTATTTTTATGAATCACCAGGAGACCTGAAGAGTGTCACAGCTAGTATTTTAAAAGTATCCTTAGGAATCAGAATTCCACTTAGACTCCTTCAGGCCCCGGAAGGAAGCTTATGACGTGGCTTAGTGAACTTCAGAACGGACCCAAAGGCACTGCTCAGGGAGACGGGTTTCTAGAAAGTTGCTGCTTTCCAAAAGATAAATCTAACATCAAGGCTTTAAAGTAAAAAATCAATTCAAACAATGCCATATAAGAAAACTAGTTTAAAAAAATGATTACGCTACCCCAAAGTGCATGTATGAGATGCCGATTCTTTCCGATTCGATATCAGAAGTGTAAAAGTCTCTTGAGATGAGTGAGGTGGTTCAGTGGGGAAATTGCTGCCAAGCCTGACGGCGGGGGTCAGGGGCCCTTAGACTAACGCGGAAGGAGTCCGTTGATTTCCACAGGCACACTGTTGCGTGTAATAATACATGCAATAATTTTTTAAAAAAAGTATCTGGTCTTCAGGACTCAGGTAAAAACATACCCAAGTTAACTTTTAGAATTCAATAGACACTGTGACTTAGCCCTGACTTGTACACTCTTAACTCTTCTCCCATGCTTATAAATATGGTGCCTTCTTTGCAGCAGTACCTCTCTAAGGAGACACGCTCCAGCCAGTAGACAGCTCTGCCATTCTCCCTGGCCTATCTGTGCTGTCTTCACTTGCTTGTGTCCACTCTAGCGAAAGGGACTGTCCTAAAATTCTGAGCTAGGTTTTCTGCTTCAAGTGCTTTGCAGCTCCTTTCCTGGGATTCAAGGCTTTAGGCTCCTCCCATTCCTCTGCCGTAGGCTCCTCCCACTCCCTTGTCTTAGGCTCCTCCCACTCCTCTGCCCCCCCTTTCCTCTCACTGCTCTCAGCTACTCAGCTCCGGCAACTCCCTAGAATGTTGAAGTATTCTTCCTTCCTCCTTAAAATAATAACAGCCGTAATAATTCATGAAGTCCATCCTCTATGGAACTGGTTCTCAACATGCGGGTTGTGACCCCTTTGGGTCACAAGGGTCCCCTAAAACCATCTGCATATTATTTATATCAGATGTCTATATTATAATTCATCACAGTAGCAAAATTATAGTTATGAAGTGGCAACAAAAACATTTTGTGGTTGGGGGGGTCACCACAACATAAGGAGCTGTATTAAAGGGTCTCAGCATTAGGAAGGTTGAGAACCACTGCTCTCTGGGAAGCCTCCTATGACAGTGTGCTGGCATTAGCCTCTGTCTGTTCGTAAGACTAATCTTCCACTCCTCTCCCACCAATTATGTTGTGACTTGTTGATTTGATAGCAACATGTGTCTTGTCTTCATTTTGTCATGAGCACATATATAGTAAGTATGTAGTAGGCGTGCAACAATTAGCTGTGCTGTATGAAGTTTCCCTGTGTGAAGTTTCCTGTATGAAGGGCTGTGTTTGTGACGTATGTGTGTGTGCATAGTGGCTTGTGTACTATGTAGCTAATGACGACCTTGGATTTCTTATCCTTCTGCCTCCGCCTCCTAAGTGCCGGGATTAGGGGTGTGTACCACCACATCCACTTTGTGTATCAGAGACGAAACTCAGGGCCTTGGGTATGCGGGGCAAGCTCTCTACCAACACAGCTACGTCCCCAGCCCCTAGCAGAGGTGCATGCACAAAGACTTCTTTACTATGAGAGAAAAATAAATCCTTCTATGTTACTTTGGTTAAGCTTTTAGTGCATTATTTGCTAAAAAGCATTCTTAAATTCTATATTATGGTTTCTTCCTTCCCTCAGTGTATCTGACTTCTAGTAGGTGAGTTCTCAGTTCTCCTGAGTCTACTTAGATCTCTCACCTGAGACCAATCTTCATGGTGGGAAGCCTAAAAGGTAAAAACCACCACTGTTTTTTCCTCTCTAGAAGAAATAATATTTTGTTATCTTAAAATCAAAAGATGCTAACCTTCCATGATACTAGAATACCAAGGCCCCCGTGTTTATCGTCTATCTGTATCTCCAACAGCCAAAGCTGTGAAGAACTGTGTCTCTCCTTCTGGGCCTTCAGAGACATTTTTATGAATGAGTCTGCTTGTGCACGCTAACACATTTCTTTGTATAACTGAAGAATTGCAATCCACATGTATGTGCATGTACAGGCAGTTGTTTACACATGTATGTGCATGTACAGATGTTTGTTTCTGTGATCCCACACCTCATTTCTTCTGCTCTGTCTCCTTGAGCAGTTGGATCTCTGAAGTGATCTGGATCAGAAAGAATGGCAGCAGCCATTTGGCATGAAGAGCGACTTTCAGGGCCCTGCTTCCGGCCTTTCCCACCGTCCTGATAAGTTAAATAGGCTCCATCACGTTATGGGGATTTCTTTTTCATTCCTCTTTGCTAAATATGATTTTTAAAAACCGATGAGTAGGCACTAAATTTCCCTAGGTCAATTTATTAACCTACCATTCATGTTAGCACATATTATGTACTCACTTATTTGGTAACAAAGGGCAGTTGGAGACTGATTATAAAATAATGCCATCGTGTGTGATGTTTCAGATAGGGACATTTTCAAAAGTCCTCGTTAAAGCATTTATCTTTTAGATTTTCATTCTTTAGTGGACTCTGTCTCCAGGTCTAACCTGGGGAAAACCAGCTGCAATGTCATGAGCATTCTCAGGCTACCCTCTGAAGAGGCCCAGGTGGAGAGGAACTGAGATTGTTGTCCACAGCCAGCACCAACTTGATGCTCACAGTTCTGAGCCAGGCTGGGTTTGGGTCACACTTCATACACTAACGTCCTAATCCCCGGGATTTTACTTATCTGTGCGGCAAATATTTGAGGAAGTCAAGATAAAGTGAGGTCATTAGCTGGCCCTGATACTCGCCAGGCATCTTTACAGCAGGGAGAACTGGACAGAGAATCACAGAGAGAGAAGAGAGAGGTTGGTAAGCCAGGGAGAGAGGTCAGAGAAGATCCCTTCCTCGTGGCCTGTAGAAGGACACACCTCTGCCAATGCCTTAGGGACTGGGGACTTTAAAGGATCCAGAAATACATGAAAATAAATTTGTCATTTAAAGCCGGGTGTGGTGGCACACTCCTGTAATACAAGGGAGTGGGAGGTGGAGGCAGGAGTATTAGTTCTACACAGTGAGTAGAGGCCAACAAGGCATGAGTGGATAAATGGATGGATGAATAGATAAACAGATGAATGAATGAATAAAACTGGGTGTTATTTAAGCCACCCAGTCTATGTAACTTTGTGGAATGGAGATACATGGCCCGTTGTGGGATAAATTGTGTTTTCTCACTCCTAAATTCCTATGCTGAAGTCCTAATCCCTCAAATTGTGATTATATTTAGAAATATGATTTCAGTTTTATTTGTTTGTCTGTGTTCTTTGCTGTTGTTACTGTTTTGAGGCAGCGTTTCCCTAAGTAGCCCAGCCTAGCTTTGAACTCATGATTCCCCTGCCTTAGCCTCTTGTGTGCTGAGCACCAATGTGCCTAGCTGAGGTAGTCTCTGAGAGGTAATTAACATGCAGTAGAATCTTTAAGAGCGGACCTAATCCTGTATGTCCTTATCAGGAAAGGAGAGCAAAACACACACATGCACACATGCACGCATACACACACACACACACACACACACACACACGAGAGAGAGAGAGAGAGAGAGAGAGAGAGAGAGAGAGAGAGAGAGAGATCATGACACATACACAGAGGAAAGAACGTATGGACACAGAGACAACCAGCTACAGGACACAGAGAGAGGCATCAGAAGCCAGCCCTGCAGATGCTCTAAACTTGGGTCTACTGGCTTCAGAAATAAATGGCTGTTTAAGCCACAAAGGCTACCAGGTAGCCATATCAGACTGAAATAGTGAATCACACTGAGAAAGGATCCTTCAGCCCAGCCAAACTTCTGACAACTGCAGCCCTGGTCCATTTCTGGGCTATCTCATAAGACTTCAAGCCAGAACCACTCAGTAGCCATTTCTTAATTCCTGATCCACAGAGTGTAGATTATGAAATCTTAGCCCTGTATTAAATTATCCAACTTCAGGGTATTTTGTTACATAGCAAAAATATAATAAATCAAACAAGTAATAATTAATGGTTGGTTCTATTTACTTCCATTTATACTCAGGAAAATAGCATATCCCTTTCAGAACTCAATTTGACAAGTCCAACCTTATTCTTGAAAAATTAGTAAGTTCTATTCTGTCCCATGTTTAGACTTAAATATCCACCATCTCCAGTTTTATCCTAAATGTATCGGGCACAAAATGCAGGGTACTCAGACTTCCTTGGTTTATTAGTGCAATATGGACTTCCTTCATATATGTGTATTCCTTTTTGATAATTCTATTTTTTCTAGAACAGTGTTTCTCATCAGTCAAACTGCCTTGCAGTCTGGACTGAACCTCACTCCCTAATGCTGCAGGTTCTCAAGCAAAGGAAAACAAACAGGCAAGCTTTGGACCGACTCCACAGTGGGGCGCACGCACGCACCTCTTGATGGCCACCAGCTCCCCAGACTCGTTACTCTTGCCCATAAGCACGCTGCCGTACGTGCCGTCCCCGAGCTGCCTCATGGTTGTGTATCGGTTCATCTTGGGAAAAGGTAACCCAGCAGAGGTCGTTGGCGGAGATCTCTTCCTTGTCGAGTAGAAATCTAAATACTTCTGTATCTGTGGCCCTCCTCCTTTTGGTTGCTACGCTGGAGACAGGCTTGTCATCATTTAACACGGCTCCTCCTCAAGGTCAGGTAGGCTCATGAGATACAGCAAGAAGGGATCTGGCAAAGAGACTCCGCGTCCATTCTTATGGACGCCCTGTGAAAAACCGAAGCAAAAAATGGTTTCAGGACAGAGTCCTTACAACGCATTTACTGACAGCCTAGATGCATAAAAATTAGAGCGGAAACAGAGGCCGCTGTAAGAGGTCATCTGTGCACTGTGGAAGGAAGTCCACACACAACACACTCACAGGCAGCCTGATGCTTCCCGGTCCCTGCACTGGGCGGTCTGTGGGTCTGTGACTGCCCAAAGAGGGATTACGGCTTTGTGGGATTATCTTTGTATCTGCTATAATCCATGTTGTTTCGAAGGAACCAGGGAAAATCAGACAGCTAAATCACATCCATTCTTTGAAGCAAATTTTGAATTACTTCATTGAGCATGTTAAATTTAAATTGTATTATTTATTTACAAATTCCTAGTAGATTACAACTGTCTACATTAGGCAAGGTAAATATAAAACAAGACATGGAGGGAAGAGTAACATAGAGAAACTTCTTACTTCACTTAAATGACATGCCACTGTCCTTTACATTAAACCAAGAAACATTTAAGTGTAATTATGAATACATTCATACAAAGAAATGGGAGACGCAAACCCTTTTTACATCCAGGCATGTGAGGCAGGCAAGCAGAGAAGACAGATTAGCCTGGGTCTCTGTTTGGCTTTGGGTGATGCTCGCCCACCCTCTCTTGCAACAATGTGCTCGCTCAGCAACCCTGTTCCTTCACCTGCACATATGCACTCACGTACCTTTCTAAATAATGCATCTAGCAAATCAGACCCCCCTTGAATCCCACCGGCCCCAGGTCACATGTACTCCCAGCTCTGAACAACAGTGTAGATTTTTCCACCCCTAGTTACAAAAGAAAATCACATTTAACAGTTTCTATTCTACTTAACTCTATTCCCAACATATATTGGGCACCAAGGATAGAGGGGTGGATGTGGCCGGAAGTGGTGTGCATGCACAGTGATGATCAACTGTGTCCTCATGGGAACTTTTAGGTGAATCCATGACTTACCATCTAAAGCCCGGGCGTATGTGGGCATGAGTGTGATTAAAATAGGAAACATTACGGGGAGGAGCAGGCACAGCCGACAGAATGAATACATGGTCCAATCTACCAATCAAAAGTGAGAACCATGCCAATGTTGCCTCTTAGTCACTAGCACCTCCTCCTCTTGAGCCCCTGGGCAAGCTGAGTCCCTGAGCACTCCCACTTGTCAAGTTCACTGTCAACCTTCACGGTGGACCCTCTCTGATCTATAATCTTGCTTTGCTGTTTGCAAATCTGTGTGAGCTCTTACTTTCAGTTCTTTGGATAAGAAGCAAAGAACCAGGAAACACCCACCCTAGACCCCAACCACCAATAGCATGTTGCACGTGTATATATGAGCACATGCACATGTTTATTTAGGAATGTATGTGATGGGATTTAAGAGACACACCTGCAAAGCTGTGGAACGCTGCGTTGCACTGAATTACTGAGTCTGAGTTAGAGGACTGAGGATTGGGGTTGGAGATGCAGCTCAGGTGGCAGAGAGCCTGCCCAGCACACTCAGAGCTCTGGGCTGGATCCCCAGTACTGGCTGGTGCGAGTACCTGGAATCCCAGCACCCAGGAACTGGAAACAAGAGGATCAGCAGCTCAAGGTTTTTCTCCTGTATACAACAAGTTTGAAGACACTCTGGAACACAGGAGACTCAGTCTTCAAACAAACAAACAAACAAACCCAAAAAGCGGACTAAGGCTCACCTGGCTTCCAAACTCCTATGTAATGGTTTGAAAACCTTTTGATGGACCAAGGTAACTAAAAAAAAAGAGCAGTCCAGCTCTAAAGAGCTATGAAACTATGAATATATACCTTGAAAATTATTTATTATGGACCCGGGACCCATGTTAGTAGAAGGAGAGAAATGATTCCCACAAAATGTCTTTCTCCCCCCCCCCCACACGCACACTCATACATGTAATAAAACTATTGGTGGTACAGGGCACTGAACGCAGGGCCTTGCACGTGCTAGGCAAACACTCAACAACTGATCTACACCCTCGGCCTGAATATGTATTTTCAAAAACCTTGAACTTCTCCCACTAACAGACCAGCTCTGTAATTATAGCAAAAAGAAAAACGGAAAAAAAAAAAGATAGGTCACTGGTTGCTGACAGACACATATTCTCTTGCAACTGAGAGTAAAACAACTGACAGCAAAACAAGTAAAACAAAAGGCTTGGCCGACTGACTGCTTTTCTCACAAGTTCCTCACAAGATCACGATTTTCTCACAAGTTTTCTCACAAGTTTTCTCACAAGATCACAATTACTCTTTGTCCTCACGACACGTGGCTGGCATTAAGATGGCATGGATATGGCAAATAAATGACCCGCGTCATCCTGTGGCAGTGTCCTGAAGCTCCCGCATCCTCTCACCAACGTCAGGGAGATGCTCAGAAACCCCTGCTCACTTCTTTGCACAACAGAAACCCCGGGGAAACTTTCTGGAAAGGAACTCAATTATTTGAGGCTTTCCATCTTCCAGGGATTCAAGCCGCAGAAGTAAGTCTGTGAGGTTCCTGAAAGTCATTATGTCCTTCATCGACGGCAAGTGCTTTCCTCTAAATAACTGCTAATCTGCACTGAAACTAGTATAGTCTGTAGCTTAACCAAGAAATAGAATTAACACAGAGCAAGAGAGTCCAATTCTGTCCTTCCTGTGCAGAATCTGACAGCCCTCCCCTGACTGGCCACGCCCCATGCGGCTCAGTCCTGGCCCCACTTGGTCATGTGACTTGTTCTGGCCAATAAACTATGAACAGAAGCAGTGGGGTCAGAGATGAGACTGTCCCCTGCAGGCTGCTGTTCAGTGTAGGTCCTGGGGTAAGGAAGACAAGCAGAATGAGGACGCAGCCAGTCAGGGATGGGAGAGCGAAACAGGCTTTGAAGATGCATCATTTGTCATTAGAGTAACAACAACAGTGACCAACAAATAACCTAGGATCCCTATTGCTCTCTGTTCATTCAGTCAGGACCTGTAGTGTCTCGCGGGCCGCCCCACCCCCACCCCCAACCCTCTTCGGTATAGAGTCCAGGGTGTGGTCCCTTACTGCATTTACTGGTCAAGTGGCCATAGAGCTTTCAAGTGACCAGTTTGAAGTTGTCCACAAAGTAACCATTTTCAGATCTGTTGTGGCTGTACTTGAGGTTTTCATTAAATAACTGGAATTTACTTTTAAATATTATTTGAATATTTAATAATTGCTTTATACCATTTTTTTAAATTTCAAAAATACAGACTTGTATTAAAACAATCCAAGGGGCAGAGTGTGGCTCCAGACTAGGACCATGTGCTCTCCTATGTGTGTGTGGGAACAGAAATGACTTAGGTTTAAATGTTTCAGAACTTTGGAATGTTTACATACACACTGTGTTGAAGCAGCTTAAGGATAGAATTTATAAGCCTGAAATCCACGAATGTTTTGTGTATACCTTCACCACATTGCAGGTAACTTTACATAGTGCTTTAGTGAGTTTGAGGTTTCAGTGCGTCAGGTGACTGTCACGTGAAGTAAGTTGTGTAATTTTCTACTTTTGGGATTAAAGCCTAACACACAAAAAGTTAGGTTTTGCAACATGATGGACTTCCTATTTCTGGATTAGTTGCTCAATTTATATTTATTAAGTAGTCAGATGAGAACAGTATTGCCATACATAGATCTAACAAAAATTTGTCAACATGTATGTGAAACTCTTGAGAGAGTATGGGATTAAGACATTTCCACATTTAAAAAAAAAAGCAACATGGCAGTCACACATCTATGTCACCGATGCCTTCAAGTAGCATCTCCATGTACCTGTAAACAAATATATGGAAAGTATAAAGAACAAAATGGACAGAGAAGGGAAGGGCCTCCTGTCATTCAGCTCCTACTGTTACAAATGAATCTATACAGCTTTATTCTAAAAATTTCATTTTTCCAGAGCTCTGTGGGCTTCAAAACCACAGCTCAGGATGCACTGGAATGGTTCTGGAAGTCTCTTAGGCTCCAGTAAGTCTTGGTTTTATAACTAATTGGACAAAACAAGGCACAGCCTAACCGTGCTCTGTGCAGCAAGGATGCTCACCGCTTTCCTCTGTTGTTCTGATTTTATTCTGCATTTCAAGAGACTGTCTTTCAACATGTGTCTCTTGATTGTTCTTGGCTTTTAGAAATCTCTCATTGGGCCAGAGACTTTATGCTTAGTCTTCAAATAGCACCACTAGAAGACAGCTTTCTCTACAATGTCCCTTACAGCTCAGGATGACTTTGCTCCTGCTGTAGCACTTTTCACTCTGAGGTAACACTCAGAGATGCTTCTCTCTGATGTGCAGTAACCAGGACGTAACAAGCATGCGTCCTAGCTGTCAAAGTCCCCATGCCTTCGGAAAACAGGCTCTCTGAGCCCTCTCACTGTTCAAAGCATGCACCATAGCAAAATCACGTGGTTCTTTGTTTTCAGGGATGTATCTGGAATGTTGTGAGGCTTTTAGATCATGGGGAGTGTCTATGAATGTAACACTTCTTCAGAGAGGAAACATTTTCTTCAAAGATGCACGGAAACAGTTAGGCTGTGTAACTCCATAGTAAGACTGTGCATTTGTAAGGCGCCATTTGTATTTAGGGTTCCTTCATCTTCCTCAGCTTATGCCTAGGTGTAAGGTCCTAAGGAATGACAACAAATGGTTTTTAGTTTGCCTGAAAAAAAATGACAGTTTTCCTAAACAGTCTCTATGCTATACAAAGATACCAATCAAAATATCAAGGTATCAATGTAGAAAAAATTACTGTAGAAATTACATCCTAAGTGTAGATTTACAAAAAGATTTATTAGTGTATTTGATATATATCAATGTATATGGATGTTTTGTCTGCATATACGTCTGCACATCAGAAGAAGGCACAGGACACTATGGGGCCACAGTTATAGATGGCATGTGGGTGCTAGGATTCGAATTCAAGATCTTTGGAAGAGTAGCCAGGGCTCTTAACTGACAAGTCATCTCTCTAACCCTGATGTTTCTTAACTGAAATGCTTATTTTTTCCTTTTCCCACACAAGCAAACACAACTCTGAAAAGTGTTTTGTGGTGCTTGTTGTGTTTTGTGCCATGTGCTATGATTTAGCAGTGCACAGACTAAGACACAATTGACTTTATTCCAGTTACTTCTGCAGCTGAACACAGCACTTCAGATTGCTGCCCTGTCTTCCCAGCCAGCCCCACCTCCCAGGGGCACACATCTGTCTTTGGAGGAAATCTGTTCTCCTCAGAGAGAGGTGTATCAATGGTTTCTGGTTAAGTAACAACACGGAGCATTTTATTTAGGCCAAAGGCTGCACACAGCCTTCTCCTTGATAATAAGAATGTAAAACAAACCCACTGGGAGTTGAATGAACTGATTATGACCAATCATAGAATCAAGGACAAAGTTGATCTGATGCTCAAGTTAGGTTTGAAAGTCTTTGGTTTCTGAGTATGATATCTAACTTATAAACTCCATTTTTGGGCTTTAAAAAGTTGCTGCACTTCAAGAAGGAAGAACCCTTTTGTTCCAAAGCTACACAGCCTCTGTACCATACCTCAGCCGTAAGACTCCTGGAAATATCAGCATAAGAACTGTCAGTGGACAGAGGTCTGGGCTGTCAGTGGACAGGGGCCTGCAGTTGTCAGTGGACAGGGGCCTGCTGGGCTGTCAGTGGACAGGGGCCTGCAGTTGTCAGTGGACAGGACCTGAAGTTGTCATTGGACAGGACCTGCAGCTGTCAGTGGACAGGACCTGCAGCTGTCAGTGGACAGGGTCCTGCAGTTGTCAGTGGACAGGACCTGCAGTTGTCAGTGGACAGGGCTTGCAGTTGTCAGTGGACAGGACCTGAAGTTGTCAGTGGACAGGACCTGCAGCTGTCAGTGGACAGGACCTGCAGCTGTCAGTGGACAGGACCTGCAGTTGTCAGTGGACAGGACCTGCAGTTGTCAGTGGACAGGACCTGCAGTTGTCAGTGGACAGGACCTGCAGTTGTCAGTGGACAAGGGATTGCAGTTGTCAGTGAACAGGGGACTGCAGTTGTCAGTGAACAGGAGCCTGCAGCTGGCAGTGGACAGGGGCCTGCAGTTGTCAGTGGACAGGGGACAGCAGTTGTCAGAGGACAGGGGCCTGTGGTACCAGCCACTCTCTACCTTGAAACTTGGAGTTACACCTGGATCACCCTGGTTTCTGGAAAGAGACTAAAAAGTTCCTGGAAGCAGTGAAGAGGAAGAAAGTTCTAGACACTAGAACCTGGAGAGTTTAGGCAGAAAAAGTCTACACGACACATTGTCATAAAAATAATGTAATTCTTGGGCTGGAGAGATGGCTCAGTGGTTAAGAGCCCTTGTTGTTCTTGCAGAGGACCCAGGCTTGATTCCCAGCACCCACATGGCAGTTCACAACTCCAGGTACAGATTGCAGGCAACACACAGACATACATGCAAGCAAACCACTCATACGCATAAGATAGAAATAAGTAAATCTTCAAAATTAAAGGATGTACTTCTGGACTACACTGGTGTGGGCACTGGAGAATTGGCTCTGTAAGTAACAGGCACTGCTTTGGAAGCATGAGGATCTGAGTGTGGACATCCAGCATCCACAGGAAAACCTGGGTGTGGTCACATGTGCCTGTAGCCCCTGGGCTTTGGGAGGCAGTGGCCGGACCACCCCTGGTGACACCAGCTTCCAGCTTAGTCCAGGTTCAGGTGAGAGCCCTGTCTTATGGGGAGAGAAGTAAAGCTGGACACCTGGCCTCTGTACACACACTGCACACATGGATAGAATGGTGTGATAGACATCCTTTTACTCAATTATGTTCCTGATAACGGCTAACAGAGCACAAAGCGTTCAGAGCGTGAGGGGGAAGAGTCACAGAGGTAGTCCTGAGGAGGGACACACTGCTTTAGGAGAGACCAGAAAAGGAATGTTTGTGAGCAAAGATGTAGAGAAGAGGGTGGGCTTCGGGCACCCAGAAGCCAGAAGGTAGATGCAGAGGGTAAGACTGCGCCTGAATAAGCAGGAAAAACCACTTAGCGGCCACTTCAGAACCTGGAAGATGAGCTGTGTCATCTTCCAACCACTACTCAGACCATCAACCACCGGTGTCACCACCTCCAAGTGGAGGACCACCCTGCTTATTTGTGCCCTGCGCTCACAGTCAGCAGACCACCCACCCAACGATGGCTCTCTGCTCTGGAAGCTGAATCATGTTTGATGAAGCTATTCTGCAAACTTAATTTCTCAAGCCACATTAACCAACCTCCAAATAAACAATGGAAATGAAAATTCTATTTTGAGGACTCAGGTGGAAGAGGCTGGACTTATATCAGAGGAACGGTCAGCGGGGATCACAGCTATGTCTCGGTGGCGTGCTTGGGATGAAATATAGATAGATGGCGCAGATGTCAATGGATAATTAAAAGGTCAGATCTGTGAGAATCAGTCAGTTTGAAACCTTACCTTCTCTTTAGGTAAAACATGCTGGTGTCCTACGCTTCCTGTCAAATGATTTTGGAAGGCTTCACCTGAGTCATATTAACTATAAAGTAAACAGTTTTTCTGGTTGGAAGGTATTTCCTGTTCCTTCCATCCTCTGAAGATATAGGGACAATAACCCAGTGAGAGGAGGCATAGCTGTGAAGGTAGTGTGTGTGCATGCGTGTGTGTGTGTGTGTTTGTGCACGCGTGCTCGTGCGTGCGTGCGTGTGTGTGTGTGTGTGTGTGTGATCTGTCACAAACTGCGAATGTGTGTGCTACCATGTCTGTCTGGTTTGTTTGTTCGTTTGTTTTCACATGAATTCTGCGGATTGAACTCAGGTCCTTACGCTTGTGTGGTGTGGAGCAAGCACCCCCCCATTGCTGATGGTAGAAACCAGCATTCACTGATTGTACTCAATAACTACTTTTACCGGTGTATCGCAGCAAGCCCCCAAACTGATTACTACTCAAAAAAGCACAACCACCTCCCATGGGTCTCCATCTCACACACAGTAACAATGCTGTAAACTATTTATGTAACCCAACTGGTAAGGACTTGGAATTGACGACGGTTCAGCCATAACACTCACTGACTTCCACACAGGTTAAACAAATATTCCATGCTGACCTTAAAAAGGACGATCACTCAGAGTCTCAGCCGTAGAGCCTTGATAAATATTCATTCTCTCATATTTACTTTGATCAAACCGCACAATCACTGCTTAAATGCAGTTACTGTAAAATCTCAACTAGCTAATATGAGATTTAAATAAGATTAAAAAGGATTATCGTGGAAGGGCAGATGGAGGGGAGAATGTGCCTGTCAATCACCCAACAGATGAGGTCAGGATAGGTCTTAGGAGAACACACCATCAGAGCATTTCAAGGCTGCCATTAACTAAGTAAACAAAACTGTAGCACTGAAGAATTGTGCAGCAGCTAAAATCAAAACAGCAAAAACAAAACAAAGATTCCACTTTGGTCAAGTGGCAGGCATACTTACAGAAATCAAAAGAGAGATTATTGTAATGGGAAAAAGAACGATTCCTCTTTCCCTCCTTCCTCTGCCCCTCTCCAGACTGGACCTCATGAAATCCAGACTAGCCTTGAGTTAGGTTAGTCCATTCAGGGTAGCTTTGAATTCTTGGTCTTCCTGCCTTCACCTTCTAAGTGTTAGGACAGACGGAGCCACCACACAGGCAGGAAAAGATTCTGCCTCAGACTGTAAATTTACAAAGCTATCTCTGTGTAAACATTCACAAATTGTTTAAAAATTAATTAATGGACCCACCGCACAGAGAGATCTAGAAAGGGCTGCACAAGGCCAGCTCTGTGGAGAGGGGACGTGTTTCCCTCCCCCATCACTGCCCTAAGTTGGAAGTAACTTCTGCACCTGTACTATTTCTACTCCATTGGTTAAACAAGTGACCTCTATAAGAATCCTTTACCTTTACAACAAATGATAGTGACAATAGATGACATTGCACAGTGACATAAATCCTGTTTCCTGTGTTCCATAGCTGTGCTTCCTTAAAGGTCCAATCTGGCAGTAAAGAGCCAGTCTTTGTCTGGCGCACTCTGATCCTTCGGAACTAAGTTTTCAGGAGCAGATGCTAATGGGGGCTGGGGACAGGGGATTCTGACCCTGGAGGGAGGGTCTCCAGGGACTGAAGAGGACAGCTAGGCTGTCCCTCTGTGCCCTGCCTCAGTTTTCACCTGCATGCAACCTGGAATGCACCAAGGAGGGCTGGAGATAGACCTTCTCTTTCTCCTCCCTCCATTTCCACTTTATAAGATCTGAACACGGTTCTGCTTCTCCGTACCACCGCCCCCTTATCCAATCTCGCGCTTCATCCCTAAAAGTAGTTTCAATGCAACCCAGCACCCTGAGGATGTGTAGGGGATCCAGGACACCAGGCTCAGGCTAGGGATCTCTCTGAAGAGGGGCTGAAGGAAGACAGCGCCAAGAGCCAGAGAGCACTAGAAAGCCTGGAAAACTCTGGGGAAGGCCTGGGGGCCCCTGGGAGCCCTCGGAGCTCTCGGGAGCCTGCGGGAACCTGGGGAGCTTAGTTAGCCCGGGAGCCAGGCCCCTGCCCGCATCCTCTCATCCCCTGGCCCGCCGCACCGCCTTAGGACCCTCCTCCCGCCCACCGGCCCGTACCGGCGTCCAGGTCCCGCCTCCCGGAGGAGAGTAGCCCTGGCTGGTCTGGGCACCGAGGCCACATGCCCGGCGGTTTCGAAGCTCAGGTCGGGCTGGGTCCCGCAGCCTACTCGGGATTACCCGCTGCCGCGGGCAGCTTACCTCGATCGCTCCCTTGTGAAGCTCCAGCGCCGTGTGTGTTTAGTATCCTAGGAAACGGCCAGGGCGCGCCAGCCCGCGCGCCTAACCCGCTTACGCCACGCCCACGGGAGGCGGGGTCGAGATGACATGACACGCCCACCATCGTAAGCCTCGCCTCCGCGAAGGCGGGATTCAGGGAACACCTGGCTAGTTTATTCTACCTGTCAATCTTTTTCAGCCGCTGTTTTTTCTGTTTGTTTGTTTGTTAGGCTTTGTTTTTGTTTTTTTTAAATAACTAACAGTGTTTATTTATTCTTGAAACATTTTTCATTATATAAGTGTCCACTTGAAACTATGCAAATGTATATACTTTTCCTCTATAGGAGGGACTTTCTATATTTTTTGTTGGCTTTCACAATGTAGAAGTAAGGTGATTCAGATCTTGTTAGGAAATATACTGAAAATGACAAGCTATACTACCGCATAGTGAACTTGGATACATATGACTTAGCACATTGGGTGTGTGCTAGGTCCCTTTGTTCCACTGGTACAAAGAAGCAACACTTCACCACCAAGAACAAACCTTACGTGACTACAGCTTAAGAACCAGACTTACAATAATATGTAAATCAAGACAGGAACTAACACACAAATACTGGACACTTTAAAATTGAATAGATCACTCATCAAATACTGTAGAATTAGTTAGCTAAGTCTATCTTTAGAGGGAAATGTTTAATCCTATGTGAAGTAATTTGCATAGCTTGTGTGTCATATGGCTTTAATAAATATGACATGAAGTTGTGCATATTAGACTTTCATTATGAGCTAAGACAGGGACAACAAAATAAATCACTGGGGACGAAAGAGGAAGTAACAGTGGAGATATCCATGAAGGTACAGTGTGATCATGTCAGACAATGAAGACCTGGAGATCTGAAGAAGGCAAGAAGAAAAACAGTCAATGTTCACAAAGACAGTGTGTAGCCCAGGCTAGCCTAGAACTCTCAATCTTTTCTGCTTAATCTCATGAGGGCTGGGATTAAAAGTATGTTCCACCACACCTGCCCAACATACCTTTTACTTCAGCTGCCTGCTTCGCTATAAGCTGTGATAGGGACTATTGATCTACCTCTTCCCACTTCCCGGTGGCACCTAACGAGTCATCCCTGACAGGCTTCTTCCTCCCTGCTCCTGACTCAGGGCTCCCTTGGTTTTTCTCAGTCCCACCAGTGTCCCCTCCTCTCACTCTGCACTAGCTGCTGCTCCCTCATCTGTCACGCTTTTGTCTCCTTGGTTTTTACCATATCACTGTCTAACCCTGTGTGTTCTCTTAATGAATGAATGAAAGCAGACTTGGAAGTCTTGCGGGAGAAGAACAGGCCCAAGACACTGGCCAATATAAGGAGCTGAGATCATCAGGAAACAAGAGGTCATCAGGAGAGACAAGAAGGAGGTGACGCCTTGAAGAGCATCCAGGCAGTCTACAAAGCACAAGCACCCTGGAAGCACAAGGTCTCTCCCAGGCTGCACAAGCCCGAGGACCAGATTTAATGAGTCAAAACTTGACAGCATAAATCCAAGGAAAACCAAAACACACAAAACCATCCACAACACAACTCCAGTACCTAAGGCTCAGGGATGGGAAGGCTATAGGAGCCAGAGGCTTGGGGAGTTTGCTGTAAGACTGTGTCACCTTGGACTGGAAAGATGGCACAGCCATTAAAGGCTAGGCTCACAATCAAAAATCTAAGACTGTGTCGCCTAGTGATGTCAGAAGCTACAACTCACCAACATGACTGCCTAAATGTGAGCTGAACCAGGACAACAACAGTAGATAGGTTGAAGTAGATGGGTCAGAGAGTTGGGTGGAAAGATGGGGGCAGGGGGGAACCGCAAGGTCTCAACCATACACAAAGAACTCCAGGTAAGTAAGGAATGCTGAGAGTGGGAGAGATGTTCTTGAGTTCTGGCCTCCACATATGCATTCAGTGGCTGAACACACACACACACACACACACACACACATCCATACAAATATTCATACACACACAGAGACAGACACACAGAGATAGACACACAGAGATACATACACACAGATACACAGACAC
Organism: Arvicanthis niloticus; assembly: GCF_011762505.2. NCBI lineage: Eukaryota > Metazoa > Chordata > Mammalia > Rodentia > Muridae > Arvicanthis > Arvicanthis niloticus. The sequence goes on along the minus strand of NC_047665.1, from coordinate 22,264,532 downwards.
ACAGAGACTCACACACAGAGAGACAGACAGACATACACAGAGGCACACATACACAAAGAGATAGAGAGGCACACACATACAAACACACACACAAACACATACACACATTCATACAAATATTCATACACACAGAGAGAGACAGACACACAGAGATACATTCACACACACAGATACACAGACACACTCACTCACAGAGAGACAGACAGACATATACAGACACACACACACACAGACACACACTCACACACAGAGAGATAGACAGACATACACAGACACATACACACAGACACACATGCTCACACAGAGATAGACATACATACACAGAGACACACATACACAAAGAGATAGAGAGGTACGCACACACAAACACAACACAGATACACATATACACACACTAGCATACACAAGCATACACGTAGACACATAAACACAGATACACACACAGGCACACACAGACACACAAACACAGATACACACACAGACACACAGACACAGATACACACACACACACACACACACACACACACACATGCACGCACACGCACATGCACACAGACATTATACCAACAGTGGATATAGTATAAATGAACTTCTAAAGGCGACACTGTGGGGTAAGGAGTGAAACACCACGAGAGAGGGTGATGTAATAACAGGTTTATTTTGGTGTTGGAAATAATGGACTAACCATCTGGTAGCATTAGCTCTAGGTGCTAACACCAGATCTAGGGATTTGAAGAGCCTTGTAGTGTTTACAGATAGTAGCTTCAGTCTCTGTAAGATGTGAATGATACACTTCAGGACTACCCTGGACTTTCCTTGCCCCAGACTTGGAATTAACTGATTCTCTAGATACTCTTGTGTTTCCTTTAAGTAAATGTGTGTGTGTGTTTGGAAACTCCTGGTCCCCAGTGTTTGCATGTGAATTGCTACTTGTAGCGGCTTTCTGGCTTTCTGTGGACAGAGAAGAAAACAGGTTTTAGTGAATCACCTGTTCCTCCCACTCTCCATGCTGGCATCCAGTGTTTGAACATTAATTCTATCAAGCAGTTACTTTGTATTGAAATTACTACAGCAATGTACTAAAGACAGTCACACTTAGGTACCTGCCTTAACAACTTATTCCATAAATAAATCAACATTTCTTTGCATGTTGATTTATTCTTAGAAGACACCTCACAGAGAGTATGCTGTAACAGTCTGTTTTCTTTTTCTTTTTTTTGGGGGGGGGGGTGGGTGGGTGGGTGGGTTTGAGACAGGGTTTCTCTGGGTAGCCCTGGCTGTCCTGGCACTCATTCTGTAGACCAGGCTGGCCTCCAACTCAGAAATCCGCCTACCTCTGCCTCCCAAGTGCTGGGATTAAAGGTGTGCGCCACCACTGCCTGGCTAACAGTCTGTTTTCAAAAGTTACTTCCATTTCTTTTTGTTTTGACTTATATACTTGAGGTTAGGTACATCTATTTCTATTTGTATTTAGTTTCAGTGTTTCCAGCCCATGCATGTGGCAGAACAAATGAGACAGAATGTTTGGAAAGAAAAAGTACAGGGAAAGCACCAGCATGTTTGAGCGTGGGGAGACCTAGAACCACAGAAGTGCTAACTCTCCTAAGCTGATCTGGAATCAACAGATCCCACGAAACCCTGGAAGCGATTCCCCAACAGTTTAACAAACTGATTGTTATTGATAACTGGATCTGGTAGTATATTCCTGTAAACCTAGAACTCTGGAGGCTGACATAGGAGGGTCTTGAGTTTAGGGCCAGCCCGGGTTACATAGTGAGTTCAAGGGCAGCCTGAATTATAAAGTGAGATCCTGTAGAACAACATTGGGGGTTAAGAAGGAGGAGTTGGCGAATATGATCAATGCACACATGTATGTCATTGTCACAGAACAAAGAATAAAGTCAACCACCAACAGAACAAACAGCCCACTTTGAAAACTTAATGAAAGGCCTGAGATGCTCAGGGAAGAATGAATGAAAGAATGAATGAATGAATGAAATGAATGAAAAAACTGAACCACTGTTACATGATCTGCAATAACCCATTGAGCTTGTCTCCCTCTCAGAACGATGGTGCTCATCTTTAATTACAGTTGCCATGGAGACCAAAGTGGTAGGAGCTCAAGGTAAAAGACTGCCTGGAACTCACTTCGAAGCCACTACACTCGATGCCCCACCCTCTTATGACTTTTTATTTTGAGACATGTACGATATTGGTTGTCTCGAAGCTGAAAACCACCCAGTGCAGACAGAAAATGCTCATCAATTATACGTCTTCGAAATATAATATAGAATGGGTTGGAAAAGCTTTTTATTTTTATTGTCAGAATGGATCAGATGTAGCCCAGGCTAGCCTTAAACACACAGTGTAGAAGGCTGGATTTGAACTGCTGAACTTCCAGCCCCTGAGGACCCAGTTTGGAAAGGTGAAATGCTGGTTCCCACTAAGTCTTTCTGAGGGTGCACTCTATTGTCACATAGCCTATTGCCTTTGGAGTCGTACAAACTTTGAGAGTATGTGATGGAGTTGTTCAGCCATGGCACTGAGGAAGGAAGGGGGGAAGGGAGGGGGAAGGGAAGGGAGATGGAGGAGGGGAGAGTGAAGAGGAAAACCAACTTACTTTTCTAAAGCTTCCACTGCCGCCTCCCACTAGTGACACTCACTGGGCTCTCTCTCTCTCTCTCCTTCTCTATGTGCACGCACGAGTGTCCATCGTGCGCACGTGCATGTATGTGCAGGTACACATTCCCACTCACACTCAGAGGCCAAAGTCGGACACCAGGCTCCCACTCTATCAGTCTCTGATGTTACTTCCTTTAGTCAAGGTCTGCCACTGAACCTGGAGTAAGACTGGTGGCCAGCAATCCTCCTGTCTCCGCTCCCCACAGCACTGGGGTCGCAGCACCTGTGGCCACACCTGGCATTTGATGTGGACTCTAAGGGTTCAAATTAGGTTCCTGGCGCTTTAACAGCATGCGCCCTCTCCCTGAGCTGTCTCCTCAGCATCCCGGGGGTCCAAACTTTTAACAGAGAAACACTTGGAGACCCAGACTGTAATACTTGATCGCATCGCAATTTTTAAAATGAGCTACTCACCTCTCTCTCTCTCTCTCTCTCTCTCTCTCTCTCTCTCTCTCTCTCTCTCTCTCTCTCTCTCTCACACACACACACACACACACACACACACACACACACACACTCACTCACCATCTTACCTGGGGGAGAATGCTCATCCCAACTACAATTACGTATAGTATCAATGTTATTGTTATTGCTGTTTTCTTTAATTTTTGTTTAAGCTACATATTCTTGTCACAATAAGATGTTTTAAGAAAACTGGGCAATCTTATTTACATGCTATATCAGGAATAGCCACAAGGTGACACTGTTCTACAATCTCGCTCTCCTCCCTCCCTTTCTTCCAACCATACATCTTTCTTTCTTGAGTTCTTTCTCTTTCTTAATAATAATGTTAACTTAAGGAAGAAAAATGAAATGATACATACCAAGATCAGCAGTATGGAGATACATAGTTTACTTGACTTTCTTATATTCTATGGCTAAATATTGTTTATCAAGTAAGGTGAAAATTAACAGATTAATAGAAAAGTCACCCATCGAATGTTAATGGTTTCATAGCTACTTAATTATTCTTTCCTTAATTCCTTTCTTTCTTGAGTTCTTTCTTTTTTACCTTTTTATCTACCCATTCATCCATCTGTCTGTCTGTCTTTCTATTTTTCTTTCTATGGGAAAGTTACTCAAATTTATTTGTAGAGAAGTTTTGCTTTTTTTAAACTTTCTTTTTTGATTTGTTGAATACTTCATATATGAGTACACTATATTTACATTATTTCCATACCCCCTCCTTCCTCAAATAACTGTCTTGTTCTCTCTAAAAACCTCTGTTGAATTTATGGCCTCTTTTTCTATAATTATTCTTATATATATTTTTTGATACAGTGTCTCACTCTACAATCCAGGCTGGGCTGGAGCTCACCAAACAGTCCAAGAAGGTCTCAGATCACAGTGATCTATCTGCCTTAGCTTCCAGAGTGCTAGGATTACAGGTGTGAACCACCATGCCTGGCTAGGTATTTGCTTTTTGTTTCTCCTTTATCTGAAAATGATTTTTTTCTTTTATATAATATACCCTGATTACAGTTCCCCTTTCCTCTGCTCTTCCCAGTTTCTTCCACCTCCTCTTCCACTGAGATCCACTCCCTTTCTGTCTCTCATCAGACAACAAACAGAGTTCTAAGAAATAATTAATAATAATAATAATGTAAAATAAAATACAATATAGTAAGATAAACTGAACATGTCTGAATTGGACAAAACAAAGAAACACAAGGAAAAGAACCTGAGAAGGCACAAGAATCTGAAACCCACTCAGGAATCTCACAAAAACACTAAACTGGATGCCATAGTGTGTATGCAGAGGATCTGGGGCAGACCTGGTGCAGGACCTGTGAGTTCATATGAGCTTTGCTCAGTTGATTTACAGAGTCTTGCTTTCTTGGTGTTCTCCATCCCCTCTGGCTTTTTACACTCCCTCTGCCTCCTCTTCTGCAGGGTTCCCAGAGTCCTGAGGGGAGAGATTTGGTGGAGACATCCCACTCAGGGTGAAGGGTTTCACAGGCTCTCACTCGGTGCATGTTGTCTGGCTGTTGGTCTCTGTAGTTAGTCCTGTCTGCTGCAGGAGGAAGCTTCTCTGACGATGGCTGAGCAAGGCACTGGTCTGTGTACAGCATAATGTCATTAGAAGTCATTTTATTGATGGCTTCCTTTTGATAGATGAGTGGCATTTTGTTTACCCTAGGTCCTGGGGCTATCAAGTCTAGGTTCTTGGTCAGCTATGGGAATTTCCTGGTGGGATTGTTAGGGTCACTTATACATACTATCATATAACCGGTAAACAAAGATACTTTGAATTCTTCCTTTCCAATCTGAACCCCTGATCTCCTTCAGTCAGCTGTGTTAACGCTGTAGCTAAGACTTTAAGTGCTACACTGAATGGGTTCGGAGAGAATGGACAACCTTGTCTTATTCCAGATTTCAGTGGAATTGCTTTGAGTTTCTCTCCATTGAAGTTGATGCTGGCGATAGGCTTGATGTAATCTGCCTTCATTATGTTGAGGTCTGTCCATTGTATCCCTAATTTCTCCAGGACTTTTTATCTTGAAGAGGTGTTGGATTTTGTCAAAGGACCTTTCTACATCACGTGGTTTTTGTCTTTCAGTTCATTTATATGGTGGATTACATTGATGGATTTTCATATGTTGAACCATCCCTGCATCCCCGGGATGAAGCTTACTTGATCATGATGGATGATCTCTTAGATGTTCTTGGATTTGGTTTGCAAGTATTTTATGAGAATTTTTGCATCTATGTTCACAAAGGAAAGTGTCCTGTAGCTCTTTCTCTGTAGGGTCTGCATGTGGTTTGTGTATCAGGGTAACTGTGGTCTCATAAAATGAACTGGGCAGTGTCCCTTCTGTTTCTACTTTGTGGAATAGTTTGAGGAGTATTGGCATTAACTCTTTGAAAGCCTGGTAGAATTTTGTGCCAAAACCATCTGGCCTTTGTTTGTTTGTTTGTTTCACTTTTTTCCATTGGGAAACTTTTAATGACTGCCTATATTTCACTAGGGATTATAAGTCTGTTCACATCACTTATCTGATCTTGATTTAACTCTGGTACATGGTATATATTGAAAAAAAAATCCATTTCTTTTAGAGTTTCTGATTCAGTAAAGTGCAGGTTTTTAAAATATGTCCTATGATTCCTTAAAATATGTTCTTTATTTCCTCATTGTTATTCCACTTTTCATTTTTCTTTTTTTAAAATTTGTATATTTTTCTCACTGACTTTTAGTTAACTTGAGTAATAATTTGATTTTCTCAAAAAAAAAACCAAGTCTTTGTTTCATTGATTCTTTGTATTTTTTTATTTGTTTGTTTCTATCTTATTGATTTCATCCCTGAGTTTGATTATTTTTTTGCCATCTCCTCTTTTTGGATACGATTTCTTTCCTTTTCTGTTATTGTTCTAGAGTTTTTGGTGTGGTGTTAAGTTACTAGTATGAGATCTTTCCTTTTTTTTTCTTAATGTAGACACTTAGTGCTATGAACTTGCCTTTTAGAACTGTTTTCAATGTGTCCCATAAGTTTGAGTATGTTGTGTATTTAGTTTCATTCAGTTCTAAAAAGTTTTAAATTCCTTTTTAAAATATTGTTGTGGCCTATTTTTTTTTCCATTTAGCAGCAAGTTGTTCTGTTTGCATAAATTATAAGCGTTCTTTGGTTTTTGATGTTGAAATTCAGTTTTAATCTGTGGTGGTCAGGTAAGATGCAGGGTGTATTTGAGTTTTCTTGTAGGTGATGAGATTTGCTTTGGTCTAAGTATGTGGTCAGCTTTGGAGAAAGTTTCATAAGGTCCTGAGAAGAAGGTATATGCTCTTGTGTTCAGATGAAATATTCTGTAAATATCTATTTAGTCCATTTGGTTTATGGTATCAGAGGGCTCGAGCATTTCTCTGCTTAGTTTTTGTCTGGATGACCTGTATATTGGCAAGAGTGGGGTTCTGAAGTCTCCCACTATCCATGTGTGACGGTCAATATGTGATTTAAGCTGGAGTAGAGTTTCTTTTTTGAATTTCGGTGCGCTTGTGTTTGGTCATAGATGTTAAGAATTGTAATTTTCTCTTGGTGGATTTTTCCTTTGATGAATATGAAATGTCTTTCCCTATCTCTTCTGGTTAGTTTTGGTTTGAAGTCTATTTTTTCAGATATTAAAACTGCTACTCCAGCTTGCTTCTCAGGTTCATTTTATTGGAATATTCTTTTCTATCTTTTAATCCCAAGGTGGTGTCTATCCTTGAAGTTAAAGTGTGTTTCTTGGATGCCGCAGAAGGATAGATCCTGTTTTTACATCCATTCTGTTAGTCTGTGTCTTTTTGTTTTAGAACTGAGACCATTGATATTAAGCGATATTAATGAATAGTGTTTGTTGATTCTTGTTATTCTGTTGTTGTGAACTCTCTCTCTCTCTTTCTCTCTCTCTCTCTCTCTCTCTCTCTCTCTCTGTGTGTGTGTGTGTGTGTGTGTGTGTGTGTGTGTTTCCCCTCTTTTGATTGGCCAGTCTGGGATTATTTATTCCTTGTGGTTTCTAGAGTGTGGTTAGCCTCTTTAGGCTGGAGTTTTCCTGCTAAGGTCTTAAATTTTTCATTTTCTCAGTTTGGGTTTTCTTTATTGATTCTATTTTCATTTTCAGGTCTTGAGCAGTTTTATTCATTTTCCTCACTGCTTGTTTTTGTTTTCATTGTTTTCTTTAAGAGATTTATTCACTTCCTTTTCAAGAAACTCTACTGTATTCAGAATGGCTATTTCAAAGTCTTTGTCTAGTGCCTCAGCTATGTTGCAGTTCTCAGGTTGTGCTGTGGTGGCGCTGCTGAGCTCTAGTGAGGCTAGATCACCCTGGCTGTTACTGATTGTATTTTTATACTGGTATCTAGGCGTCTGAGATTGGGACGATTTTAATTCTAGGTGCTGATATCTGGTCTTGTCTGTGTTGTGGGTGTTCTGTTCCTTGGGTTCTGTCGACTTCTCTAGTTCTTAGGAAAGTGTGTGACTGTGTGTTGTCTGGTAGAAAATCCCAGGATCCTGCCAGGTGTGACCAGATGGGGTTGTGTTTCTAGGTATTGGGAGCTGACACTTGACTTAAAGGGAGGTTCTGAGGGAGTCCATAGGAGGGAGGAAAGCAGGGTGTTTCACCAGGATCTGCTTAGTTTCCTGGGAATAGGGGCAGAGAATGAGGAGAGACCACAGCAGATGGTCTGCTACAGACTGAGGGATGAGACTGAGGGATGGGATTTGGAGGGAAGAGGGAGAGGTGAAAGTCTGCCATTAGTCTTCCGGCTTCTCTGGCTGGAGGGATAATATTTTTTCTGAAAACCATTTGCAATAACTACCTGTCTTATTAAGAAAATTAATGTTCTAACAATTTATGGTTTCCCTGATCAGGAATAAGTTTCCCTTAGAGTCTTACTGATAATCATTTGCAATAAATGTAATAAAGAATAATTAAGTAGCTATAAAACCATTAATATCCATTGGGTGACTTTTCTATTAATCTGTTTCACTTCACTTGATAAACAATATATAGCCATAGAATATAAGAAAGTCAAGTAAACTATGTATCTCTCTACTGCTGATTATATAAATTTATAATATATCCCTACTGCTGATTATAATACCACTTAATTTTTATAAATTAAAATATAATTAAGTCACTTTCCCCCTTTCTGTTTCCTCCCTCTAATCCCTACATCCTCCTAAAGGATGGCCTCTATTTTCAATTATATATGTGTATATATGCATGTGTATATGTAGGTTCACACATATATACATAAAACCTGCTGAGTCTGTTTAGTGAATCTTATGTATAAATGATTTCAGGGTTGACGGTTTTGTATTGGAAAACCAATTAGGCGGTTCATCTGGAGGAGAGGCTAATTCTTCCTCTCTCTGCAGTCATAGGTTGCCTGTTGTTCTTATCTAGGAATGTAAACCCCTGAGATTTCCCCATTCCTTGTTAACATGTCTATTGCTATTGTCATTTTGAGGTCTCATTTAGGCAGCCATATTATTGAGGTGTTGTGAGTGTAGCTTCCCTGTCATTTGTAGGAGGTACAGTTTGGAGCCTTTGGCTTTTACAGTCTTTCCATCCCTCTTCTAGGATGTCCCCTGAGCCTTAGGTGAAGGAGTTGCATTGCAGATATATCTGTTGGGGCTGGGCTCCCCACAATCCACACATCTCAGCATTATAATGAACTGTGGTGTTCTGTTATGGTCTCTGTTTTCTATAAAGAGAAACTTCTCTTTATAAGAAGAAGGGTGAGATCTATACTTGAAAGGATGTATTTAGCTAGAAATTGTGGCACTTTAATAGAGAGATAGTAGGCTCTCTTCTAAGATACACAACCTCACGAGCACCAGATCCTTGGCTAGAGTTCTAGTCACAATTTTCCTTCTGCTAATCAATAAGCCTTAAGCCTAAACACACAGCTATTGGTTACCACCAAGATACGTGTGCCACTCTAGCTCCTTGTAGATATCTTACCATGCTGGCCATTGTTGGAGACATCAAAGCAGGGCAGGATGCTCTGGCATTATGGAGATTGTGGTATCCTTATCATAGACCACAGTAAGAAGGTTTTCAGGTTAAATCCAGCTCAAATCATCTGAGTCATGTGTTCTAACAAACACACTTGGTGTTATTTGTCCCTTCTTTAAAGATTTTTCTTTATTCAGTAAAACGCCCCCCCCCCCCCCCTTTGGAATGTTAGAAACTGAACCCAAAGCCTTTAGAAGGTGATCATCCTATACTTCCCCATGCTAACTCTGGAAACTGACAATAATGATCGTACATATTTATAAGGTACAGTGTGATACTCTATGTAGGCCGAGCTGACCAGTCCTCAGTATGCCCCCACTCTGCCTTCCACGAGCTAAGATTATAGACATGCACTACCACACTCACAATCCGACATGCAAATTCGTAATGAACAGCCAAGGGGATTTGACACTGGTATCGCCTCAAACACTCATCCTGTACTTAACGCTTGTAGCATTCAAGAGCTTCTGTGCTCAAATTTAGAAATTGTAAGTAAACCTCAAATCTTAAGAGAAGTTTTAGATTTACAGAAAATTGCCAAAATAGTGTGCTATTGTGACTATCTTAACATTTTCTGTAGCACATTTGTCAGGGCTAATTAGTTAATGTTGATACATCGACATTAATTAAAGACCATAGTTTCTTTGTTTCTCTTTTTCTTTTCTTTTCTTTTTTTTTACATTTGTGTGTGTGTGTGTGTGTGTGTGTGTTCCACGTGTGTATTTGGATGTCAGAGGACAATGTACAGGAGTTGGTTCTCTCCACTCTTTGGGTCTCAAGGACGGAACTCGGGTCATTAGGCTTGGTGGAAAGCACCTTTACTGGTGAGCTAGCTGACTGGCTACATATTTTCTTTCTTTTGTTTCTTACATCAAACAGAAAACCTTTTATGCGTTTATTGTGCAGGGGTGAGGGAGTGCACGAGTGTGCTGTGGCGTGCTTGTGAAGTTTAGACATTTGAGGGTCAGTTCTCTCCTCCCATCCTGTGAGTCCGAGCATCAGATTCAGGTCATCCATCAGGCAGCCATGAGGTGGCAGACTCATCATCTTGATGGCCCAAACTAAAGCCCATAGTGTTTATCTTACGTTCTTTACCCTGTTCAGGACTTCATCAAGGATATGCATGGGTTCTCCCACCGCTCTCACGACTGGCCGCAGCAGTTCGCGTGGTGACAGATTCGGTGCTTCACGTGTCTCCCACCCCAAACCCCCAAGAAGAAGAAGGTTAGAGCAAATGGAGCAGCGAAGGTGGCACCCAAGCACTGCTCAACTCAGGAGACTGTCGGCCAAGCCTGCCCCCGCCAAGATGGATGCAAAGCCGGAAAAAGGTCGCAGGAAAAGATAAATCACCTGACCAAAAAGTGCAAACAAAACGGAATAGAGCAGCAAAGGGCAGACAGGCGGAAGTGGCTGACCAGCAAACCACACATGCCTGCAGAAAACGGTGCCTGAAGACCAGAGTCCAGCCTCTGAAGAAAAGAAAGAAGACAAGTCCAACTAAGCATCCATCACTGTCGGAGGTCCCGGCCTCCCTGGTACAATCCACTATCAACTATTTTGTAAATTTGAGTTTTTTAGTAGCTCTAAGAAACATTTTTAAAAGGTGATGGAATCCCACCTCATCCCATTTTTTTTAGATGTACATTTTTAAAAGAGGTTAAATCATTTACTGGTTGTTTTTTTTTTTTTTTTGGTACAACCGGAAAATAGCAGGATACTGAATCAGGAGAGTCTAGGATTGTTTCAGAAGTCACCGCAACACTCCGTAGAGGGGGCTAGCTTCATGTTCTACAATATAAAGCATACTAACGGCAATTTGGAGTCTCAGTCGTGGATTGGCGTTTGAGATATTTTCAGTTATTATCTGGTCTCTTGTTTCTAGTTGAACCGTTTCCTAAGAAAACCAGTCCTTGATCCTTGCCCTGTCAGAACTATAGCGTTCCTGGTCACGGCGATCCATTTTCCTAACATTTGTGATAATGTGCTCTGAGTGATGGAAATTTTGAGTATGTTCTGCACGTGGCATAAAATTGTAAGTCAGTGGATTTGAGGGTTATGAACATTCGGTTGTTTTGTGAGATCTTACAAAACCTTGTCAAATTGGAGGCTGGAACATCACTAGAGTAAGTTCAAAGGGAATCAATAGGTAGGTAGCTCTTCATTTGCGTACATAAACACAGTGTGGCTCCTCAAAGTCTGGGTACCTGTGTTAAGAATTGAAATGTCTGGTTACTATGCTCCTCGACCAATAAAATCTCAGCTGTGAAAGAGTAGGGAAAAAAGAGCATATATTATATTGAGACGTTATATGTGCAAATTCTTCAGAATGTTTAAACTAGAGATAGCACTTGCTCTAGTAACTTTAATTTTTTGCATAAAGTTAAGACACTTGATCGCAATTTTACATGGCTTCTTGGGGACATTCTCTGCAGTATTCTTCACAGCAGCCTGATTATCTGACTGTCTACAAGGAAAAGGCAGGACAGACAGACAGGGAAGTGCTTTCTCAGCCTTACAAAAAAGGAAACCCTAGCTGCATGCTATACACGGAAGACTTTCACTAATGAAGTAAAGCAGACACAGGAGAACAGTACCAGGAGGCTCCACCATGAGGATGCATCTACAATACCACGGGAGGAGGAGGAGGAGGAGGAGGAGGAGGAGGAGGAGGAGGAGGAGGAGGAGGAGGAGGAGGAGGAGGAGGAGGAGGAGGAGGAGGAGGTTGCCAAGGCCAGAGGGGCATGAGGGAAGAGGAGTTCTTGTCTGGTAGTTACAAAGTTTCAAAAAGTGTACACAAACCTTTCCCAAAGGACTTCTAAACAAGTCGTTTCATTTCCCCTTCTAAGTAGGGTTGTCCCTGTAGCTACAATATGTTGATTTTTACAACATCAGGAATGCCAGTTAACAGCATCTGGGCTGAGTGGCATCAAGACCTGGGTGGGACCTTCCACAGGTAGCGTATCCAAAGCTGTTCACAAGGGCATTAGTCAGATTGGGTCCTTATTTAGAAGATCAAAAGACAGCAAACCCCAAACACCTGATTAGAACAGACAAAACAACTCTAGGGGACACTCCTGGGATCACAAAGCCCCCAGGGGAGGGCTGGGAACCCGAGACCCGACCTGTCAGCAGCAGGTGCGTGGTTCATTTCTTCCACCTCTCAGTCCTCAGTTTGTCCCGCTTGGGAGGAAGTAATAAATTATATCACTTCAGGTATGCTGCTTCTGTCAAAACGACTCCGTGGAACTGATGGTTATCAATATGTCTCTAGGGCCACTGATTTTGTTTATAGTTTTGTTCGTTGACTTAGAAATTTGTACAGTAATGTGATATCCAGTCACTGCCCCAAATGAATTTCAAGGGCTCAGAAATACGATTTAATATGTACTCAAGGAACATGATGAAACTCAGGAACAGATAAAAATATACTTGGCGTCTCTAGCCTCTTTGATTTCGTAAAATAAAGAATTCTAGAATGAGGTCACAAGGGGATTTTGTGGGGTATATTTTGAGTGAAACAACCCCGGAAACCTATACATCTCTTTTTAAGCATCCGACCATCATTTATTAAAAGAAGTCTTTGCACAACCTTTGTGGCATGGCTTTTGTAGGATACCACTCTGAGGTTTTACAGGTCTCTGATATTTAAGTACATTTCTAGTCCTTTATGGAAGAAAGTTTATGGAATTAACTTTTCCAGTTAAAATTTAATTCAGCACACATATGAGAATCCTCATGAACACATGAAGGATAGGATTGAAGGACTTTACTCTCTCCACCTCTCTAGACTCAGCTAAGTGGCAGAGGTGTCTTCACACAGATGCTACTGTTTTATTCCAGGGAACCCAAAGAATTCACATTTTAAAACAATGAAATAAAGAAGTATAATGAGATGCCATATCTTGGGTGCAGACTTTGTGTGTTTTTATAATTGTGCACCTAAGTCACCACATCCTGGGTCAGATGCAGATTGTTCACAGTCCCCTGACATCCTTGGAGCCAAGAGCAGCCAGGTACTTACCTTCTATCCATGGTAACCCTCTGCATAATCTCACAACTCATAGAGTTGGTCCTCTTTTATGGCTTATGGCTTTTCCTCAACACACGAGTTTGGAAGCTCACCTGCATCACTGCAGAGAGCCATGGCTCACTCTTGAAATCATTGACTAATATCAAACATGGTTCAATTGCCGGCCTTTACTTACTCAAGCTCTTGTCAGTCAGTGTTTGGTTAGCACAAAGCTGCCACATGATCCCTGGTGAATTTTGTTGAAATATATTTTTAATTGTTTGGGGTGTCTGTGGAATTTCTGGATCATAATGGGTAGTGGCTGAATGGTTTGTTTCAGAGAGTAGCTGTGTTTTGGGAGACTCTGCTGTCCTCAGGAGTCCAAGTTCTTCTTCATTTTGCCAATATTAATCATTGTCCATTACAACAAATTGGCCATTTTACCAGCTATAAAAATCCCTGCTTTAATCAACATCTTCCTGGTGATCAATAAGACTTGGCCTGGACACTAAATTTAATGGACAAACTAACATATTTATTAATTTTAAATTTCTATAAAACTTCTTCCATCTGCTGTTGACCTGTCCTGTGGTGAGGTTTGTTTTTTGCTTGTTTTAGTTTCGGATGTTTAATTTTCAGTTCCAGCCTTCTTTGTTTTGGTTTTTTGGTTGTACCTATGTAGGGGGTATAGCGAGATGGTTGGGTTCATTTACACACCATGTGATAGCACGTCAGGATAACCCGTACACACCAAACTCCTCAAGCACTGGCTGTTCCTTGTGCTGGGAGCCATAGGATGCTCTTTTTAGTTCTTTGCAAAGTATATTTTCAATTGTTGCCCAGTGTGCTTGCTCTGCCATTCTATCTGACACTAAAATCATTTCCTCCAGAGAACTGTACTTCGGCACTGTAACCAGATCCAGTTTATTCTTCCCTCTTCCCTCCCCTCCTTAGCCTCCAGAGACTGTAATCTCTATGTCTATGAAATCAATGTTTTAAGTTTCTACCCATAAGATCATGGTGTTTTGTTGTCTTTCCGTGTCTTATGTCACTTAACATAACACTAACTCATTTTATTCAAGTTGTGACAAATGACAACATTTTATCCTTTGGTGGCTGAGTAACACTTCAAATATATGTTATCACATTTTCAAGATCTGTTTCTCTAGCAATGAACACCTCAGTTTGAGTCTCCATTTTAGTTAACGTGAGCAGCAGAGCAGCAAAGAGGAGTACAGGTCTATCTGACATTAGTTTTGTTTACTGTGGATATACACCGGCCAGTGGTCATTTTGTTATAATAGTGATTTTGTCATATTAAGCTTTTTAAGGATTCTCTATGGTGTTTCTCATAAGGGCCATGAGAACTTACACACACACACACACACGAAAGTATTATATTTAAATAATATAATTATACAATGATAGTTATATATAATAATATATTACAAGTGCATGTATAATACATATATCCATATTTTATATTGTAGTGATATATAGTATTTATATAGTGATATGCATAGCATTATATACCATTACATTATATATAAGCATATGACTTCTCTTTTCTTTGCATCTGGTCCACATTTCTCTTTGATGCTGTTGCTGCCGGTTTGTTTATAGTCATTCCACCCAGGGTAGGATGAAGTCTCAGTGTAGTTGTCAGTTTGTTTTCCTGATGCTAAACATTTCTGTTGTTGTTGTTGTTTATACATTGGGCACAATGGCCACTTTTATATCTATTAAATGAGAAATATTTATCCATATTATTTGAGTGTCTTTAATCAGATCCGCTTATATCCCTCCACCTCTGTTGAGTTGTTAGAATGCCTAGGTGATTCCGGACATCAGGACATCACTCGGTTGTCAGAGAGATACATTGTAGATCTCCTCTAGCTCAGCAGGATTCCCTAGTCTGTCTCTGCTCTTCCTGCTTCTGCTTTTATAAAACGCCTCCCCTGTTGTGACTTCTTATTTCAGACCTTTGAAAGACCTTCCATTTTAGGTAGTGTCCCACTGAAATCCCTGTATCTTTAGTTGCTGTGACAATGGATGTTTTTTTTTTTTGTTTTTTTTGTTTTTTTGTTTTTTTCCAGTCTTTGAGTATTTTAAATGGTTGTTGCAAAGTTCTTGTTACTCCCAACATCTGTGATGTCTGGGATGATTTTTTTATTGGTAGCTTTTCCCTGTAACCTTGAACTATCTTCCTATTTGCTTACATGTCTAGAAATGTTTTATACACGTGCCCTCTATATCAATCACTTGTTGAAGTCTCTTTTACGCTCCCACCCCATCTAGATTGGAGTTGAACTCACACATGCTGGATAAGGGCTCCACAATTGAGCTGTAGCCCAAGCCCATGTTCTGTCTCTTCCAGGAAAGCTGATTTTTATTTTAAGCACTCATTTTCATTCTGGGTGACTCATTTTCAACCCATGGGTGTTTGTTACTATCATATTGTCTTGAGGTAAGGATCTCACCATCGAATGCAGGCTAGGTTCAAACCTGTGATCCAGGGACTCACATGGTATACACACCCTCAACACAAGCTCAAGCCTGGCAGCCATCTCTACTGTTCTTCAGATCCCCTCTCTACATTCATCTCTTTCTATCAGCTCTTTAAAATGTCCAAATCAAAATCATATGTTGTGATGGGACCCCTGAAACACAAGCAAAATAGAAAAATAGACAACCGGGCTTATGTTATTCTCAAATAATCACATTTTCAGTCATCAATTCTGTTTTGTGTTGCTTTGGGACAGGTCTTGTTATGTAGTCATGGTTTTCCTAACCTTGTCTAAATAAATGAGGCTGGCCTGAAACTTTCAGGGGTCCTCTTTACCTCTGAGTCCACAGTCTGAGCCACTGCACCTGGTAGAGTCAGTAGTTAAATCTTCACAGAGATTCTTTTTTTTTT
The DNA here is from genome assembly GCF_011762505.2 of Arvicanthis niloticus. Taxonomy (NCBI): domain Eukaryota; kingdom Metazoa; phylum Chordata; class Mammalia; order Rodentia; family Muridae; genus Arvicanthis; species Arvicanthis niloticus. The sequence goes on along the minus strand of NC_047665.1, from coordinate 22,248,429 downwards.
TTTTTTTTCCAATTTCCCTCAACAATAGTCTGCTTTGAAAGTATCAAGATCTTTTTTTTATCAAAGACAGACAGAACACGGTGACTACCCAGACAGGACCTGACCTCGCAGCTTCTCGCTTCCTGGAGACAGCACCTTTGTAATCTCATCAAAGATAAAGCAATCCTGAAGAAGTCATCCATGGCCTTCTCAGAACTTCTGACTGATACTTCTTTGCAAGCATATTGTAAATTAAGAGTCTTTCGGTTTCCTGTTCCTCTGCCTGTTCCCTGCCTTTATGGACATTTATCCCTGAGGAATTGCAAAACTCTTCTTTAAATTGGCTTTGATCATGATATTTTACTTCTCGCCCCAACTGTTCAGCAAGAGCCGTGTCCCAGTGCGCGCATGCGCATACTTACCGGTCGCTCTTCCTGGGGTGAACTAATCCTGTGTATGCACATGCTCAGATCTCTGTGCTTCCTCCCGCTGCCCATACTTCTAATTAATTCCCTTTCTCCAGTTGTTTGTTTTTAATAATAAAAAATACCTTATGCGCATTGGCGCTTTGCTTGCATGAAGGTGTTGAATCTCAGAGTAACAGTTTTTGAGCTGCCCTGTGGGTGCTAGGAATTGAACCCTGGTCCTCTGGAAGAGCAGTCAGTGCTCTCAACCGCGGAGCCAACTCCCCATCCCCTAGTTTTGTTTGTTTTTAAAGACAGGTTTACACTGCATAGCCCTGGCTAGCCTAAAGTTCACTGTGTACCCAGGCTGACCTTGAACTTCTTGAGGAGATCCTTCTCCCTCTGCCTCTCAAGTGCTGAGTGTGTGCCACCAAGCCTGACCTCTTAGATTGTTTTGTATTGCTGCAAATCAATACTGCAGGCCAGATAATGTCTAAAAAGAAAATGATTTCTCGTGGTTCTGGTGCTTGGAAAGTTCCATATCAAGAAGCTGGCACCTGGCAAAGACCTTCTTGCTACGGCAGAAAGCAAATCCGCTAGAGTGGTACAAACACGGAGTCAGTCCTGAGGCACAGCCCTCGGTATCTGATTTGCCCATAGCCGGTTCGGTTCACCTCTCAGCGTTATCCCACTAGGGGACATACTCAAGCCGCATCACCTTTCCGCTTCACTTTCTAGCATTCATCTTCCCTAGCGTTCATCACTGTGTGCTATCTATATATTTTCTTGTTGACAATTGTTTGCTGCATGGTCAGTCTTTATAAACTGAATGTCAGCTCAGCTGAGGGCTGGATTTAGATCTGCTCCCTTACTGGTATAGTCCCAGCACTGAAAGGTGTCTAGCGTGAAGTGGAGGCTCCCGACACATGGTCGGATTAACTGTACAAAGCACTTTCAAGCTGGACCTGGTATTCCGATTGTGTAATTCCAGCTACTAAAGATGCTGAAACAGGAAGCTTACAAGATTTAAGGCAACCTTGGGCTAGGTAGAGAGTTCAAGGCCAGCCTTGGTAATTTAGTCAGAACTGTATCAAAAGTATAAAAAGTCAGGCACAGTGGCACATTGCCTTTAATCCTAGCATTTGGGATGCAGAGACAGGAGGATCTCTGTGAGTTTGAAGGCCAGCCAGGTCCACAGAGTCAGTTTCAGGCCAGCCTGGGCTACATAGTAAGATCTGGTCCATGGATAGATGATTGATAGATAGATAGATAGATAGATAGATAGATAGATAGATAGATAGATAGATAGAAAAAAAGTTGACGATGTAGCTCACTCGTCACCAGAAAGGTGAGAGGGCTTTGATGATTCTGTAACAGTTCTGTGGTGGGGTGCCCACTGCCATCATTCCACTGATGGGGAAACCACACACAGGGTGAGTACAGGGCAATTTGGGTTACATAGTCAACCTCAAAGACAATAATTAAAGCCAAAATTCATGATTCTGAGTTCTGAGATGTCTGCAGCACTCCCTTTCAGCACCCCAAAGCTGAGTGTGCCCTCCAGTCATCTCTAGTCTGGAAAACAACCACAGATATCAACAAGAAAGGAAGTCCAGGTAGATTTATTTTTATTGTATATTTCAGATTGGGCTGAGTTACTAAAACAAAATTGGCCCCTTTATGTATTACTCTTACCAATTCTTGTTACATGTTGCTATCTTTCTCTCTGTGTGCCTGCCATGTAGATTCAGTCTTGTTAGCCTCTTAGTCATGTGAGCCAATGACCTAAAACCAAAAAAACCCCTCCTTTTCTGTGTTTGTTATTCACACATAAACATAAGATATACACATGTGCACATATATGTATGCATAGGTGCTCACCTTGTGATAGACCTATTCTTCAATATTTCCTATTGTATGCTGTAAACACTCTCCCTGAGCACCCCAGGTTAGCCACACACCAGAAGACAACAAGCCGCCCTCAGGTGGCTTAACCAGAAACTAAAACACAGGTTGCTTCCCATATACCTTAGTTTGGGTTTTATTGCTGGGAAGAGACACCATGACCAAGACAACTCTTATAAAGAAAAACATTTAATTGAGACTGACTTACAGTTTCAGAGGTTTGGTCTGTTATTATTATGGTGGGAAGCATGGCAGTGTGCAGGCAGACATGGTGCTGGAGAAGGAGCTGAGAGTTCTACATCTTGATTCAAAGGCACCCAGGAGGAGACTACCTTCTGAAGGCAACAAGGAAGAGAGTCTCTCTTCCACCCTGGGTAGAGCTTGAGCATAGGACCTCAAAGCCCATCCTGATAGTCACTTCCTCCAACAGAACTTCCTCTAATAAGGCCACACCTTCTAATAGTGTCACTTCCCATGGGCCAAGCATAGCCAAAAAACTATACCACAGTATTAAAAACTGGTGCAAGGGCATATCAGGAGTGAAGGAAACAAACAAAACAAACGAACTCAAAATCACTGGTGCAAGGGCATATCAGGAGTGAAGGAAACAAACAAAACAAACGAACTCAAAATCACTGGTGCAAGGGTATATCAGGAGTGAAGGAAACAAACAAAACAGACGAACTCAAAATCACTGGTGCAAGGGCATATCAGGAGTGAAGGAAAAAAACAAAACAGACGAACTCAAAATCACTGGTGCAAGGGCGTATCAGGAGTGAAGGAAACAAACAAAACAGACGAACTCAAAATCACTGGTGCAAGGGCATATCAGGAGTGAAGGAAACAAAAACAAAACAGACGAACTCAAAATCACTGGTGCAAGGGCATATCAGGAGTGAAGGAAACAAACAAAACAGACGAACTCAAAATCACTGGTGCAAGGGCATATCAGGAGTGAAGGAAACAAACAAAACAGACGAACTCAAAATCACTGGTGCAAGGGCATATCAGGAGTGAAGGAAACAAACAAAACAGACGAACTCAAAATCACTGGTGCAAGGGCATATCAGGAGTGAAGGAAACAAACAAAACAAACGAACTCAAAATCACTGGTGCAAGGGCATATCAGGAGTGAAGGAAACAAACAAAACAAACGAACTCAAAATCAGGGCTCTGATTCATACTGAATGCCATTGTTTGCACACCACTGTAAAGAGAAAAAAGCTCTAAGTTGGGAACTACCTGGTGTGTGTGAGTATGTGCATATGCACGAGTGTGCATCCACACACATGTCTCCTGTTGTTTCTTTTTCTCTAGAGAACACCCACCAATATGGAGCCTTCCTGAGTGCTGTGTTTTCTGGCCCGAATTGTCCAGTTCACTAAGTGGTAGAAGAGCTAGGCTCTGATGGGTCCGATGCCAAAACTGCTTAGGGAACAACTGCATGCCAGAAAGTATTACTTGAGGTGTTTGGTCATGGGTGTCATGATTGACTGTTGAGTTACCCTTCACAGTGGGCTAGCCCACCATGGCAGCTGTCCAATCAAAACTGGAGAATTTGCCCTTCGTATCAATGGCCAGATACATTACTAGAATTGTGATTTGATTTAGAATTTCCCCTGGGAAACATTCAAAAAGTCATTGGTAACTGTGGAAGTTCGAGTTGCTTGTGTTTGGACTTTGTTGGATTATTTACCTTTTGGATATATTTTTTGGACATATTTATCTTTGTTGGATGCATTTACCTGTTTGACAACGACTTGAAATTTACATTTCTAGCCCAAGAAATACTCAAACCATACTGTAAGGTGTTCTCAGCTAGTAAGCACTTTTGATCTACAATCTATGACAAGTTTCTGAGAATCACCTTGAAATGATTTTCCTGGCATCTGTACAAACCGACACAAGACACAGGTCACTGGGAACATTGACTATTCTGTCATCACTTGCTACGCCCTTGGTTCAGTGAATGCCTGGTGTAGCATTTCACAGACTCAAAGCAACTTGTCCTCCTGAGAGAACCGGATCTCCAGGGTGTCCCGGCCACAGCCCACAGTCAGCCACTGAATAACCAGCAACAGAGTAAGAACTACCAAACCCACCAGATTGTTGGTAAACATAAACTCTTCCATAGATTAACTTCCATAGAACAAGAAACAATTGTTATTTATTAAAATAGATTAAGTTCAGTTTTGTCAGTAAATAAACCAGTAAGGCTAGGCTAGTTGGATTGTGTCTAAATTGGTGACAATTTTAAAGTGTTCATGTATTGAGGTGTGTCTTAACAGCAAGTTACAGGCCCGAACTTCTGTCCTCAGTGACTCATGAAACACAGAAACTGTCTGATAGAAACTTATATTTGAAAAGCCATCTACAGTAAGTACCACAGGCTCATCCTCCTGCCTCAGCCTTCAGAGTGCTGGGATTACTGAAGTGTGCTGACACAAAACCATAGCTCTTATCTCAGAGGAAATGAAAGGTAATTTATTATGGAGCTAAAGATTAGGTGATCACAGAATAGGGCACATGGATTTGGGTCGCCCCCAATAACATGTTCAAACATGGTCGGAGAAGTTTCATAAAGTTTTTATAGTAATAGAACAAAGAACTCAATAAATCAAGGTATTTGAAAAATTCATTTGTGGAAATACCAGGTAGGCAGGTTATGTATAGTAAGGCAGACAAAGATTTTTATGTGTCTAAGATGTTACTTGATGACATTTTTTACCATTTGGGGGAAGTGGAAACTTGGGGTTTGTTTATACATTCCAAAGGGGTTCACTTAATCACTTAATAGGTGATACATGGCTATTAAGGGGTTAAAGTCACAGATCTGGCCTCAGACCTGCAACATCCCAACCCCCAACATCACAAAGGTTCTTGCTAGTCAGTCAACATTGTGGAATCTTTAGCACAGGTGAGGGTTGGCTCCCCCACCCCCACCCCAGGAGCTTCGGTTCACAGATGTCATAGCACACCAAGTTATTGAGGGTTCCTCTTGGTTTACAGATCTATCAGCTTGGTTTACAGCTTATGTATGGAAAAGCCTCCAGGGCATTAAAACACTTGCTATGTTTCTCTGCAGGTTTCCACACCAATGCTACTTAAATAGCCTCTTGATGCTGTTCATGGCTATGTGAGGTTCCCTAAAAGTCTACAAGGCAAAGGTTAAGAAGGAGAATAGGACCCTTGGCTATTACGTAAGCTAAGGAAGGCCAGGCCAGAGCATTATAGCACCTCCAGCTTATTTATTTGTTCATCTGGGATGCTCACACTCCTAATAGCCTATGTGGTGTGCAGGCTTCAAAATGCTGTGCAAACTTCCAGCACCTATTATTCCCAACTTATAATTTCCCAGCATGCCTTTGCACTCACTCTTAGTCTTTAAGTGTGCGTGAACCACTTAAGCAATCGGTAGTTGTTCCTTGGCACGCAATTTCTTGCATGCACTTCATTGTCATGGTGTGTGTATCCCGTAATCCTCCTAGAAGTCCTCATTGTCAAAGCTAAAGGGCTGCCCTGTCCTATCCAAGTACCCCATCACAGCGCCCACCCCGGAGAGACACACGTCCCACGCATCTGCTCCATCTGTCCTGGAGGGATCTGTTTCTTGAGGAAAAGCCAGAGTAAGTCTGGCAGCCTCACAATCTCCAGGGACTTTCACAGGGGCTCTCGCTGAAGGAGAGGCTGCCTGGATGACTCCCTCTTGAGGGTCTAAGGCTTGTGGGTAGATGGGCATTGGGAGGTTTTCAGAAGCGTAGGTGCAGCTGGCAAGACTGCTAACCTCCTGCATGCTGTCACCGTGTTTCAGAGCAGGGTGCTGGTAAGCCTGGTAAGCCACTGTGGTGGTGATCACTGTCTGCAGGGCCTGGGTACCTGCTGGTGGCACTGGCAGGTATCTGCAGGGAAGCTCAAGGTTGTAATAAGGTGATGTGGGCACAGCCTGGCATTGCCCACAGTCAACCTTCTCCTCAAGGCTGGCTGTCCCATGTGTTGGTTTCCAGCCATATCTAGCTGTGAGATCTAAGCTTCTCTCATAGCTGCCATATGAACTGACATTATATTGCAGTGAGTTTAGATGAATCCAGTCTGGGTCATCAGAGACAATGGAGGAATCTTTATACAGGGTGGGATATGGACTCGAACCTGTAACCCCAGGACTTGCCAATTCATAGCTCCAAGGTGGCCCAGGGAAATAAATGCTTGGATTTGAATATTTCTGAAAGGGCAGTATTACATCTCCTTGAAAGGTGGGCAGGTCACAGGTAACTCTGTGGACATCAGAGTTTGGGAAAGAAGGAGATGGCTGTCCTGTAATAGGGAAGCTGGTATCAGCACTCATATCAAATAATTCTGTGGGTTCCAGGGCAGGCACGCTATTGAGGTGTCCCCTGATGTCCTGAGTATTTTCTGCCTAAAATAAAAAAAGACACAAATACAGACATATGACACATAATGCATATTGTAACATATGATCTGTAAATGATATGAACATCTTCACCTGTTAGCAACAACCAACTACATAAATAAAATACACTTCTGTGTAGTGAACCATGCCCTGTTAAGGTTCACATTTGGGGTCCAGAGGTTGGTTGCTGATGGATGCCCTGAATGAGGAAGTTCCCCAGGAGACAGGCAGGGTAGGGGCTGAGCAGCTAACAGACCTGTTCTCATCTGTGTGTTCCTAATGGTGAAGATCCAAGAGCCACTCAGATCTGCCTTTAAATCCTGCCCCATCCCTACCACCTGAGCAGGGGCTTTACTTTTTCTGGGCCATGGGTCAGCATTTTAAATACAGGCTGTTGTGGCTAGCTCTCCCCAGGGTTTCTGTAACCCTGGAATGCCTATATCAGCACTTGGGCAGGTGCAAAGGCTTGAGCAATGTCAGGGTCTGCTCTGGTCATGCTCTCTGCCTGATTGGTACGTCTTGGTGGGGAATGCAATTTGATCAAGTTGCCTGAGGAAAACTTGTCTGTTCCTTCACACAGCTACTTTGGCTGTAATAAACATAGAACACTCTTATCTCTCAGTGCATTGGACTGTTGGACAGCTGCCCTTGTACAAGTCAGCAAACATCCTAACGCTGTCGCCTCTAGGGATCATTTACCTATTATAAAGAAGGGATTAGAGCCCCGAGCCAAGTGTTGATTCAGTGATGTTTGCTGAAGCTATGTAATTTTCATATGAGAGTCAACCTTTGTAAATGATACCTGGTATTCATCTTATGGCTAGCTGTCAGTGGACCCTGTAAGTAAACACAGACCTCTGGGTGGTGTCAGCTCTTACCTCCCTGTCCCCTGATCTCCTTTTCTGGGGTTGATAGAAAGAGACCATCTGTCTCTTGAGGGCATTTCTTCTGCCTTCTGTCTCTGACTTACTCTCTGGTCTGGGGTGATCATGAACTCCTTTGGCCTGTGTGAATGAAGAAATTAAATTGTCCATCAGTTTCTCTAGAGAAAAGTGACTGTGTGGGGAGCTGGTCCAAACCAGATTATGCCTTTCCCTGCTTGTCATTTATTTTTAAACTTTTCATCATAAATGACAGTCAAAGAAAAACAGTTTCAAGAGCAGACTTCATAGCTGGGTGTGGTAGTTCATACCTGTTATCCAGCATTTGGCAGGGTGAGGCAGGAGGGTCATGGTATCTATGAGGCTATCCTAGGCTACATAGTGAGTTTCAGGCCATCCTAGGCTATGTATTAGAACCCCGTTTCTCAAAGGAAAAAAAAAAAGCCAACAAGGACAATGGCTATCTTAGAAGGTAGCCTGCAACTCAACTATTCCCTCGGACAAATGTATCTGGAGTCATACATCTGGTCCTTAAAGAGCACACTGAGCCATCAAAGGTGCCACACAGCCGTGATACCAGAACTCAGCAGGCTAAAGTAGGCAGATCATGAGTTCAAGGCCAGCCTGCACTACCTAGCAAATTCCAGTTCTGACAGGATTGTGCAGCCTGACCCTGTCTGGGAAACAACAAAATCTATCCAACAGCCTGTCTGTTGATTCCTAGGAACCAGTGAGCTCAAAGGGTATCTGTGGTTTAATCCCCAGAGAGTCAGTTCTCTCCAAGTGGAACGATGGAAATACTTACTTAGTACAATCAATGTTCTTACCCGACTTACCTGAAAAAATATTGCATTGCCATCAAGTCTCCAGAAGTTGGTGACAGGATAGCCACTGTGCCCTCGGCAAGGAACCAGCTCCAAAGCTGAATGACAGTTGGGGCAAGCTTTCTCTGCAAAACCCAGAGAGAGAAATGTTAAGTTCAATCTGCAGCCCAGAACCTTCTGACAGAAGGTAGAGGGACACCAGCTAGGAACAGAGAGAATCCAGGGCTCCAAAGCCACCCTTCTTGAGCTATCTTGCCCTCACTTTGTTGCTTCAGCCTGGCCTTGTCGCAGATGGCTGGCCTCAGCTGCAGGTGCGAGCCATCCTTCAGGGCGCAGGCGCGTGCGCACACCACCACGCCCAGGCAGGACTTCTTGAGGATGTGGCCATTGTGGTTGTTGGTGTTGCGCATGGCCCAGCCACTCAGGTGGCGCTGAGCCTTCTTCTCCTGGCTGCTGTAGATGAAGCGAACATAGCCATCAGGCCACTCCCGGAAGTGGTCAAAGTGGGTTGGTTCCTGGGAAAAGATGGCAGACAGAATACGACTTTAACACTAAGGAGCCCGAATCACAGGCACCCGGCCTTTAACTTTTTCCATGCACTGGGCGATAAAAGAAGGTTTTTTTTTTTTTGTAGCTCTAGAAATGTTTATACCTCTAAATCATTTTAATATACAATATCGACCTCCAGCTGCGTGTCTGACAGATCCTAGATAACGCATGCCTATAAGGTACTGATGTTTATAAGGTTTGCAAGTGGCATATGCACATTTCCATACCTAGCCTTTACCCCACGTGTGGGCAGTAGGAACAATTATCGGGCCCATTCTATAAAATAGGTTATGGAGTTCAGAGAGCTCAATTGAGTTGTCAACGTTCACACAACCACCGGGGCCTGGCTATAGGCTATGTTTGACGTGGAGTTGATTTCAGAGCCTGGGCTTTTTGTGGTTGACATTCTATTTAACCATTTCTAAGTCTTCGGAGTGCTAGGGGTAACAGCGGTCAGAATGCTTTCCCGCGGAGACGCAGCTTAATTGGCAAATACCTTCAGGTCAGCACTTTTCCCCCCGTAGCTCCAGGCACTCTGTCTGCAACCTGCCAATCCTACCAACCATGAGCACCCCCGACCCCCCAGGAGTAAAGCTCCCAGGTAGCAAGTTTTCCCTCTGCACTCCTGTGTTCGCTCTGCAAGGTTCAAAAGGTACTCTGATGTAGGACCTAATCCTCATGGTAAATGGTAAACTTTGGGGGACTGGAGGCCACGCCTGAGACTGGACTACCTGCCCCCACCTCAGCAACATGGGATCCTGTGCTCTTCAACAAAAACCATAGCTTGGAATAATGTGTCATATTTAAAGTATTGAGCAGCAGCTTAGCACCCGTATCTGGTGGTCTTTGCCTCATGCTTTATTTAAAATATAATAAATGCCCTTTTCTATATAATTTTGACATACATGACCCGTTACTGAGCATTTTCTCTTTACAAGCTACTCGTGTATGTTAATTTTGTTGTTGTTGTTGTTTGTGAGCTAGGGCCTCTGTGTAGCCCTGGCTGTCCTGGAACTCACTCTGTAGATAAGGCTGGCCTCAAACTCACAGAGATCTGCCTGCTTCTGCCTCCTGAGTGCTGGGATTAAAGGCATGGGACATTACCACCTGAAAATTTTTTTTAAAGGCAAGCTATCGTGTAGCCCAGCCTGGCCTTATTAGGTAGCTGAGGATGGCCCAGAACTCTTGATCCTTCTGCTTTTGTATTTTGGGTGTTAGGATTACAGGTGTGGGCATGTGCTTCCGCCCTCTGGTTTTCCCCAAGCACTGGAAGATTACAGCACATTTTAATCTCTGAATTTCACAGCTCAGTATTAAGGCCGCCACAATGTATATAAAAGATGTCAATATAAAAAACAAGCATTTTGTTTTATGGACAAGCTATCCTTCAGATTTACAGACAACTTACTCTTTCTAAACAAGTCAGTATTGACATTGATGACCAAAATCTCCAAGATGGAGAAAGTGGTTCAGGCTAACCTCATCTACGAAGAACAGACTCAGTGTGTATTACAAAGATGAGCTGAACCATGAGACTGGAGTATCAGTTTTTACATTTTTCTCCCATTGCATTGAGTCGAATAAAATTCGGGGACATTTTTTTTTCTCGTTTGCCTAATTGCAGATCATATAAAGCAAAGCAAAATTCAAAAACTTACAACTGACCAGCTGCCCTAAAAAGAAAAGCATTCAACTCTGCTTCTATTTAGTAGTTGAAAGATTTATCTTATGCTTTTTTCTAATTGTGAGTGTGCATCTGTATGCCCGTCTGTGTGGTATGCACACCTGAAATGAGGCTTCATTTGCTTTAATGTGTTGCTAGCATGCATGCTTGCACACACACACACACACACACACACACACGCTCACGTGCACACACACATATGGATGCAGACATGCACACATATGCTCACACATTACAAGATGAGGAAAATTTGAGATTGTTATCTAGTTCCATCATTTGATGATAGGACAGCAGCTCAAGACTAACAAAAATTCAAGGACATTTGCAAGGTCACAAAGCCAGTTTACCTCATTTGCCCAGTTAGTTAAAAGAACTAGAAAGATAAGTTTCTCCAGTGTGTGTGCATCTGTGTGTCTGTCTGTGTGGTTATGTATACCTGAAAGGTTTCATTTGCTATAATGTGTCACACACACATACACACACACACACACACACACACACACACGAGAGAGAGAGAGAGAGAGAGAGAGAGAGAGAGAGAGAGAGAAGCACGAGAGCAATTGTTTTGTTATTGCTGTTTGTGTCTCTGCTCCTGTTTTTTCTCACGTGTTAGATATGCCCATGATTAAAGACCAGACGCCCTGAGCCAGTGAGCCGGCTTAGCAGGTAAAAGCATGGCTTTGCAAACTTGACCATCTGAGTTAAATCTTAAATCCCATGGGTGAAAGAGTGAACTGACTGACTCATGCAAGCCACCATGGGACCGCTACACATGCCTCACAGCATGCTCATGCCTCTACACACATCGTATACACACATTAGAAAAAGACAAAAGCAGATTCCTCCCCAAAAAGAAAACTAATTTTCTATTTATCAGGAAGTCTACGCATCTTAGAAGTCATGTCCTTATTGTATCATCTGGATCTGATTCTTTTTCAAAATACAAGATTAGATTGTTTTCTCTGGAGATTTCCAGTGGCAGAAGTCAGCAGTAATGGGACATGCATGCTGGGATCTATTTTCAGAACAGCTGTCCTGCAGGGTGCTGAAGGAGGCAGGCTGAACGCGAGCAAGTGAGTCAAACTCCTTACACATATGCACGTTAAAAAATAATGCTGTCCTCTACCTCTACCAGAGGCGACACACCCTGCTCACACATCGCTCATCTCTGAGTATTAGCTGGCATAGCAGAGAGGCCAAACAAATGCCAAGTTTCAAACCCTTGAACCAGGACTTTACTGGAAGCCCACTTTATAAACGCTAGGGAAGCAAATCTTCTCCAGCCCCTAAGTGTGCATTTGCACACACGAACACCACACACACCATACCCACACACCCACATACACCACACACACATACCCCACATACACACACACCACACCCACACCCCCTACAGCCATGCACACACACCATACACACCACACACATACCCCACATACACCACACATACACCACACACATACCTCACATACACCACACACCACCACACACCCCCACACCCATACACACACACCACACACCACCATACACACACCACACATACACCACACACATACCCCACATACACCACACACACATACCCCACATACACACACACCACACCCACACCCCCTACAGCCATGCACACACACCATACACACCACACACATACCCCACATACACCACACATACACCACACACATACCTCACATACACCACACACCACCACACACCCCCACACCCATACACACACACCACACACCACCATACACACGCCACACATACACCACACACATACCCCACATACACCACACACCCACACCCATACACACACACCACACCACACACATAAATACACACCACCCACACCATACACATACTACACACACCACACTCACATGTATGCACATCACACACACCACATCACACACACAGTTCACACACCACACACACCATACCCATACACCATCCACCACAGTCACACATACCCATAAACACCACACATACACATATACACACCAGCCACACTACACACACACACTACACACATATCATACACACATACACATGCCACACACACCACACACACATACAGACACTACAAACACACATCACACACACCACACACACACAACACATGCATATCACATAACACACCATGCCACATACCACACACATACCACATACACACACACCACATTCCACACACACACAAATACACACACACTACACTCATACCACACACACATACATACACATGCCACACACACCATGTACACACACATATACACACCAGCTATACCACATACACACTACACACATACCACACACATGTACATACACATGCCACACACACATGACATACACATACATATACTACAGACACACATCACACCACACACACACCACACACACACACACCACATACACACCTACATCAAACACACACACACCACACACATACACACACACCACACACATACACCTTTCAGCCATTAGTCTTGATCTAAACACAAATTGCTCAGTTCATTTCCTGTGCTTGGCTCTGATAATGAAAAAACAAATTTACCCCAAAAAGACAACCATTCCACTGCTAGGGATGTGAGTGGAGCAAGGTGGCCTCAGCATCCTGACTGTGGCATCTTCTCAGCAGGCGATGGAGTGCTTCAGGGAATCGCTCCAGTCTGGACATTTGCTTTAGATTCCAGTCACCTCTTAGTGCCTGGCTTGGCCATGTGAATTAGTGGTATTTACATTTCTCCAAAAAACGTTCTCTTGAATCTTGACTAACCAAGTAAGGGGGTAAGGCTTTTCGCTGTTTTGTTTTGAAATGAGGCTTTGTTGAGTAGCCCTGACTGGCTTAGAACTTGTACCAATCCTGAGTCTCTAAGAAAAAGAGACTCGGTTTCTGCCTGGTAAGAGAATGGAGAGTCTGGCTGATTACTTGGGAACATAAGTCTGTGTTTCTGTTGCTTCTGTGTGTTTCAGAGAATCACACGAAAATCACTCTGAGAGGACATATCAATAAACCGAACTCTGCCCTCTGTAGAGTCTACCTTCCCTATGTATCCGAAGATCCCTCTGTGTGTGTGTGTGTGTGTGTGTGTGTGTGTGTGTGTGTGTGTGGTCTCAGCATGATTTGGCTTGTGGTTTCCCCTTTGGATGGACAGTGTCACATTTTACCCAAAGTGTCTCCCTCACCTGAGGCATCTGTGGGTCATTGATGTCCCATGTGAGTTCCATCCCGTAGGAAAGCACAGGGTCTGCATCCTGCATGCTGTCTGCTGGCATCTGGAGGGGCCTCTAGTACTCTCTAACCAGGGTCCTGAAAGAGAAATAAAAACAGAGTGCACAGGGTGACTTTTTCCCAAGTGAGAGGTAGGGTGAGGGAGGTGAGTGAAAGAGGAGGAGGAAAAGGAGGGAGGAGAGAGGGAGGAGGGAGGAGAGAGGGAGGAGGGAGGAGATAGAGACAGAGTAATGGAGAAAGAGGGACAGACACACACAAAGAAACAGAGAGAGACAGAAATGGAAGAAGACAGAGAAAGAGACAGACAGACAGTAAGACATAGACAGACACAACACCATACCCAGAGATAGAAACACACACATAGAGACAGGGGAAACAGAGAGAAACACACACACACACAGAGAGAGAGAGAGAGAGAGAGAGAGAGAGAGAGAGAGAGAGAGAGATTGTAGTGGTTGCCCTGTCATTGGCTGAGATGCTGAAATGTATCCATCTGAACAGAAGCATCTTTAAGCAGGTTTGTACAAACACACCCAGCATCTCTGCTGAGCTACCTCTCCTGCACCTGAAGCTCCAGCCGCCAGAAGGCTTTTTTACTTAGCAGAAGCCTGGAATACAGGGGAGAGTTAAAGCAAGCGCTGAGCAAAGGGGAATTGAAGTTGTCGGCAGTGGGGAGCAAGTAGGATGGTTTCATTTATGTGAACACCAAACCCGATTGCTTGTCAACCTCTCTGTTGGTTCTCCAGAAGATTTAGGTTGAGGGTCTGGAAGCAAAGGTTTCCAGCAGTTTCCCCAGAGCTAGTTCCAGTTCAAGGTGGGAAAATTGAGGGAGGCTGGAGTGCCAGCAGCAGGCACGAGCTGGCTTAGTGGGTAGAAGCATTCAGTGAACAAGCCTGGAGGTCTCAGTCAAAGCCCTCAGGAAAACGGAGGGAACAGACTCCTGGACATTGGTCTTGTAACCTCCACCACACAAACAGAAAATGTAATTTGTATGTTAAATGCAGATTAACTTGTTTGGGAGGTGAGAGGAAACAACCCAGTCAACACGCTCACCCAGTGGTGCTGGTGCAAGCCCGTGACCCCGGGAATTGGGAGGAGGACAGAGGAAGATCAAAGGTTCCAGACATAACAGGCTACACGAGACCTGGTCTCGAAAACAAAACAAACAACACAAAGCAACAAGAAGGTTTTTAGTTTGTGAAGAATTAAAACATATGCTTCAGGTTGCCTTGTAATCGAGTGTAAAATATGTTAGTAAAAGAAGTTAATCAAAGTGAAAATACAAGTAAGTTATGATGTATTGATTTTTGCCTTGTTGCTTTTAATAACTTCTGAAGGTTGGAATGCATTGCCCCTGTAGGATTTGCAAGTATATAATTTCTCCCAAATTCTGAAAACGATGTCTCCTTGATAATATTTTTAAAAAGATATTATTTATTTAAAGTATTTATTCAAATCATAATTTAAATATTAATTATTAAAATATTTTATTCTCTGAAGTGGGATGTGTCTAAGTTGGATTCTGATCACCACTTTTTAGAGGTTGTGCCCTTTCCTGTGTCACTATTTGCACTGACTTAAGAGACTCTGCATTCACGTCTGTCATAGTCTTGATCACTATTTAATATGCAGCAATCTGTTAAGTTGAGGAAGGAGCAAGCCTCCGAATTCGCAAGGTTTACGCTAAAATAGGTAAATGAATTACGGTGCCTCGCTGTCACATTTTCTAGGAGCTGATGTGTTCAGTACTGTTTAGACAAACTTGCGAGTTCGGGCTTACTAACAGGGATTGCAATTAAACATAATGTAATATGCTTCGTGTTCATGCAGGCAAATGTCTTCTGTAAGCATCACAGCATAAAATACAGTCTCTGGTTGGGGATGTTTGGATGAAGGGGGAATTTATTTGGGGGGGCTGGGGCGTGGATACACACATGCTACAGTGCTATGTGAAAGTCAGTTCTCTCCCTCTGCCATCTGGATCCTGGGGCTCAAGCTCTAGGTTTTACGGCAGGCTGAGCCGCCTCTCCGATGTTGTTTGCTTACAAAGAAAACCATAATACAACATTTTTTTTTCATGGGGTTCACATGTTTGGTCTCTCTACAAAAAGAGCCTGTCGCGCTCGCAAACACACACACACACACACACACACACACACACACACACACACACGTTAAATGAAGTGTTTGGAAACCAAGCTATTTTAAAAAAAAGAATCTTCTTAGTTGGCTGTAATCACAGCACCACAGGAGGCTGAGGCAAGAGTTCAGCCTAGGCTACATAGTGAAATTCAAGAAAATAAATATGGCCCTTTTTCTTCTGACTAAGGTACTATTTAACTCTTTATTTTATGGTATCTGGTATCGGGGTTGTATTAGGAATTCAGCGTCCAAGGTCCACGTCGCCTTCTGAACATGAATTCCCCTTCCCAGGGCGATTTTGTTTGGTCAAGAGGCAGCAGGAACCCTGGCCGCGTGGCTCACTCTTTGTAAGCTTTCTGGGCTACAGAGTGAGTTCCATGTGGGTGCAGAATGAGACCTTAAAACCAAACCAAACCTAAACCACCATACTCAAGTGGTTCGGGCTAGGAACTTGGTCAGGTTCTGGAGAGCAATAAACTTCACGGGCTTCAGCCACAAGGGTGCGAGCTCAGAACAGCTCGGTGGTTCCTGATGGTGTGCAAGCAGGTGTGCCCTCCTCTGCAGGTGTGCGTGCCCCGGGCAGGCAGCCTGACCTTGCTGCTCGCTCGCTTGCCGCTTTCTAGAATCTCAAACACTGGAATTCAGTAGAGTTCAGGACCAGGTTCATCCAATTGGAGTTCTTGGAGAAAACTGAAATCCAAGAGTCACCTGCGACTCGAATCCTCGCTTTGATCTCAGGGAGGACCTCGGACCAGCGGAGGCAGGAGCTGCGCAGTTAGGAGCGCATGGGCTGCGGACAAACGAAGTAGGTCCCTTGAAGGGATGTCAGCGATAAGGGACATCGGGAGAGAAGCCAGGCCTTCCTTCCAGGGTCCTGGGGCAGAAGGAACACTTTCTTCAGTGACGCTCGCCTAGGCTGCCCGCTCCCCCACCCCCTGCCAGGGGTTGCAGACAAGTCCTTAGGGTAGCTTGGGGGGGGGGGGGCATCAACCTCTTAGGTTTACTTGGGGCTGACTGGCAGCTTTCAGGGAGATGAGAGACAGAACAGGGATCCTGATCCTCTGCTCAAAACACCCCTGGGAGGGAAATGGAGCTCCGCAGGCAGCTCTTTTGAAAGAACCATGGCCAGTTTTTCCAGACTCGCTCCTTTATCCTTTTCCTGTCCGGGACCCAGCCAGCAGCAAGGAAAGGGACAGTCTTGGAGACAGATGGGGGTCTTAGTCACTCATGAACGCCTGCTTTTCAGCTCCCAGTTACTTGTCATTGGCTAGCCTGCTGTTGAAAAAACATAAGCCTAGATGGAATGGGCCTTCTAGTTCTCCTATTTATACGACGAGAGAAAAGTATTACGAAATACACCGAGATTAGGAATGTTGATTCAGTTCCTAGAAACAGGACTGTTAACCCAAAGTCGATTCTTTGTTCTGCCTTGTATAAGACAGGGTCTCATATGCCTAGGCCAGCATAGACTCTCCATGTAGCTGAGGATAATTTTGAACTCTTGATGGACTTTTTTCAAGCGCTGGGATTACAGGCGGTACCCACCACAGCCCGCTGACTTAAAAAGAGCCACTTAGCAGAGATTTAGTTTGTGTACACTGTACTTTTCCATGAAATTGTTCCGGGGCAAACGAAGAGATTGGGTGCTATGTGTAACGGCAGAACCAGGCAAGGCCCCTTGATGAAATGTGCCAGCTCACTACACGTTTGGAAACCCCCTTTGTGGGCTGTGGATGTTTGTACCTTGGAATTTCACTGTATGAGCCTTAATGTTAAACTTTATGTCACAAATATGAGGACCCTTTGAATCTAATCTTGCCACATAAATTTTGGATATGGGTTTGAATTTAAATATGAATTTTATTAACACAATGTCCCTTCCTGTTTTAAAGCATTCATTCAGGTGCTTTCTCTGCTTCTTGTGAGATGGTATTTTGTTGACACAGACCATGTCAAAGAAGGTAACGTTTGGGGCGTTTTTTATTTGTTTTTAAACACTATTTTATATGCCTAGGTGTAGCTCTTCAACAGTTGATGGCTGGGGGGCAGGGTGGGGAGGACTCAGTTTTCTTTAATGGGAGTTTGACCTTGCTCCAGTGAATATACAGACAACAGAAATCTGACTAGGTAGGTTTGCTTGTTTTCTGGGGAGGGTGTGAGTCTGGAAGTAATGGGGAGAGTGAGTGTGATCGGGATGCAATCCCCAAATAATTAATAAAAATATTGCATTGGGAAAAATACTATCTTATTTAAACCTAGGATTAAGGATATACACAAACAGAAAAAAAAAAGCTGTCCAAAAGAGCAGCATAAACTACTTCTATTTTTAGAACTTGAGATGTCTTTTCAACCTTTATTTAAAAAGAACAACTTTTTATCGCACACAGAAGCAGGAAAGTCCTCTGCAGTATGTTACGGAGGATGCTGGAACAGGGAAGGCCCGCGGTGCTTTCTGGGTAATGATAGCTTGTTTTCTATGTGTTACAGTTGGAGGTTCTAGGTGGCTCCTCTGTGCCACTCTTCCTTAAGCTCAGAGCAGAGAGATCTTGGCTTTCTCCATTGTGATGCCCCATTATAACCATGTTTGCTCTACTCCAACTAGTCCTTTAGATGCCTACTGTAAATTATCCAACATCTAGCATTTTTCTTCCAGGTAGAAGTAGCCAGGACTGAATAAAACATACTAGATGACTATCTTCAGGGAACTTAGGACCAGCAGGAAGCCAAAAACAGGTGCCCAGGCCTAATAGAGTAGGGTTGTCAGCAGAATCGTTGTAGGTGCCCGTGAAGCACCTGGCCTGCAGCATTGAAAGCAGTCCTGCAGGCCTTGCCTGTGAGGTGGTATTCAAGCCACTTCTGGGGACAATGGTGAGGATGAGGAGTGTAGACATGACTGTGTGCCTAGACTAGAGGTGAGGAAGACTTTGCCCTGTTTTAGGCAAATACTCTTTGTTTTCTTTCCTCTGTTGCTCTTCTGACCCAGTGGGTGAGCCTAGGCTTGAATAGTTGTGGTTTAAACTGGGCAGTGCTCCTGGGTGCTTGCACGGCTTACCCATATCTGTAGTCTTCTGCAAGTCCATGGTTGTCAAACTCACACGGGATCAATGGGGAGTCTGAACTCGTATGAAATCCTGTAGAGATGCAGCTGCCTCAGGAGACCCATCAACCCCTCATCTAGAGCTTTTGTCTGGCACCAATGAAAGCTCCCACACCTTGATGAGTGATTGTCAATAGACATATTTCGCTATTTGTGTAGTCCCCACATGTCGTCTAAAGCTAATAAAAACTCTTTTTTTGAGTGATTGTCAACAGACATATCCTGCAGTTCAAGACCAATATCTTTATTGTATTTTTGCTCTATATTATTTCACTCTGAATTCAATTATTTGCATAGGTGATGTCAGCACAGAGGGTCTTTCCTGTGTTAGAGGAATGTTTTCCCACTGGACTGCCTCCCCAGCCACAAAGTTACATTTGTTCATTTCTTTGGTAATGCTGGGCCTTGAACCCAGGTTCTTGCCTATGCTAAGTGAGAGCTCTACACTGAGCTAACACCTCCCCGCCCCCAGCTCTCACAGGTTTGTGGTGGTGGTGGTGTTGAGTACTCCATTAGTTTGAAGTGTTAATATAAAACAATTGTGCTTTGGAAAAATTAGTAATCCACAAAACGACTGCCTTTCCAGCTTCAGTCTCTTATTACTGATGCGTTTCATGGCAAAGGATTTCACACAATAGAAGAATATCTTCAGCAGAAAAAGAGCATAGTGCCTCAGAAATATAATCATCTTCTCCTACACCATCTTGACAGATTGATAAAAGAGGCAAGTGGACTTTGTGTTTGGAGATTTTAAAAAACACCAAGGTAGGTACACTGGACAGAGCTTTGAAATCACTGTGTTCTGATGCCCAGGAGCTGGATAGAAACAAGTTCCAGACTTGTTCCCTGCTGCTGAAATGTATCCAGAGATTCTTCAGGGATGACCCAGACCAAGAGGAGCCTTTGCTTATTCAGCAGGGACTGATCCCAAAGATAAGTGCACTTTACAGTTGTGGGGCTTGGGGCAGCTCAGAGAGGCAGTGTCGGGGAGGAGCCGAGGGTGCTGCTCAGTGGTGGAGCACCTGCCTAAGGTGCATGAGCCCCCAGGTGGGGGAAAGGGATAAAATAAAAAACTAGTTCGCTGGGGGCCTGGGGGGTGGTGCATGCTTTTTATTTAACACTTGGAGGCAGGGGGAGGCAGATCTCTTGAGTTTGAGGCCAGCCTGGTCTACAGAGCGAGTTCCAGGATAGTCAGTGCTACACAGAGAAACCCTGTCTCCAAAAACAAAACAAAACAAAACAAAAAGCTTAGTACTAATTTAATTGGATAGTTTGTTATTTTTTTCTTCCTTTGAAATCAAATTTGAAAAACCCAGGGGTCCATATTTGTGACTCCTGTCTCATAAATTTCTGTTGGGCAGAGCTTAGTCACTGTTTCGAAAGTTCTGGAGGACTGAACCTAGACCTTCTGTATGCTTGGTAGATGCCCTGATATTGAGGCACATCCTGAGTCCCCAGGCAGAGCATTTGGAAGATATATGGAATTATACAGCTGTGTAATAACCAACCCCTGTTCTTTGCAGGCCTCTATGATGATGACATTTTACTGGAGGGGAGGGAACGGGCTGCTGTAGGCTGAGTTGATCTCAAACTTGCTGTGACGGTGACCTTAAACTTCTGCTCTCCCAGCCTATAGCTCTTGAGTTCTAGGCATAAAACCTGGGGCTTTCTGCATGATGCAACTAAGTTTCCTCCCAAGCCCCTACTTTTGTTCTTTTAAATTATGTGAGTGTGTGTGTAGGTACCTGTGTACCTGTGGCATCCAGAGGTACCAGATCCCCTGGAACTAGAGTTTGTAGGAGGTTGTGAGATTTGAGCTATGGTTGATCAGAACTAAACTTTGGTCCTCAAGAGCAGTTGTTCTCTTCTGAGCCATCTGTACAACCCTCTTTTATCTTTCTCTGTCTGTGCCAGGGGCCTTGCTATATAGTCTCAGTCTGGTTTCAAAGTCATAGCAGTTTTCTGGCTTCAGCCTCCCATACGCTGGGCTTGTAGATGTGGCGAGCAGGGAACCGGCTTTCTGTTTGAGTAGACTTCCTGAACAGATCAGACTTAGAAGACTCATTAAAACCTCCCTCTGCTCTTAATACATTTCATGCTTTATTATTTTTTTTTGTAAGCCTTCAATCTTAAAAAAAATAAAGCAAGATATTGTTTGCTTAGTCAATGGTCACATGAGTGACAACATTTTACTGCTTTTAAAAATCACCCAGGTAATAATGGTGAGTGTCTGGATTAATGGCAGCTGGAAGCAAAGGTGTATTAAAGGTTCACAAACCTCTTACTGCAGCTCTCTACGCAGTGAGGCGTCTGCTTCTCTGTTAAATTGGAGAGAAGGTGGGGGAGAGCACTCGGTTGCTGAAGGCAATCAGGAGAGTAGTAAGTCTCTGCGCTACCACCTGGAGGTGTCTTCCTCTTAGTGTTTACTAAGATCTGATTGGCCCAAGAAGGTACCACCATTTCAAGATAAACTGCCAGTCTTCCTGGAGCTTCCCCTTCCAGGGAGAAGAGTAAGCTGTAGGTTTCCCCAAACTCCTTTCTAGGATTTTGATTTTACTCAATGATATTTAATTTTACACTCAATGATATTAAGTGTATAGTGTGAGTGAGTGTGGGTGCATGCATGTGTGCCACAGTGTGTGTGTTATGTGTGTGCATGTGTGTCCATGGGCTGTGTGTCTATCTGTCTCCCCCCCCCCCCCCACGTGTGTGTGTGTGTGTGTGTGTAGGTAGGTCAAAAGCAACTTTTGAATGTCAGTTCTTTCTTCCCTCCATGGATTCTGGTAATCAAACTCAGTTTATCAGGCTTGGTGGCAAGTACTTTTCTTTTCTCTTTTTTAAAAGATTTTATTTATTATCTTATGTATATGAGTATACTGTCTCTTTCTTCAGACACACCAGAAGAGGGCATCAGATTCCATTACAGATGGTTGTGAGCCAGCTGGGAACTGAACTCAGGACCTCTGGAAGAGCAGTCAGTGCTCTTAACCACTGAGCCATCTCTCCAGACCTGGCAAGTACTTTTACCTGCTTGGTCATCTTGCCAGTTCCTCTCTGGAACTGCACAGAGAGCATTAGAGTCTATGTTTTAGCTCGGTCTGGTGGCTCAGGTCTGGAATCCCAGCTCTTCAGGATTCTAATGCAGGAAAAGTCTAAGTGCAAAGTGATTCTGGGCTATAGCCTGAGGTCAAGAGTGGTGTGGGCACCTTAGACATGGTCTCAAAATAAAAAGATATTCCTCCCATAGGGCTTCTCTTACTCTTGGAAGTTCTTTATCATTTCCCCCAATCTATATTTTTCTTTTTCCAACAGTAAAATTAAATAATGGGTAGAGAGAGACCTGGGGATCTATAGTTCAGCTGTAGAACACTTACCTAGCGTGGCGGAGGCCCAAAACCCAGTGCCACTGACACACTCAAGGCATGAGTTAATTTTGTATTTGATGTTCCTTAGCTTCCGGATGCTCTAACTTGTACAGATGATAGGGGGCAGGGAAGAGGAGATGAACCTCAAAGGAAACGGAATAGGGATGTCCTTCAGGCACTTTGGAACCTAAGCTGATTGCTCGGGGATTGTGAGTTGGAATATGCCCTGGCCTGATTTTTCTATTTATGTCTTAAAGGCTATAATAGACACTCCACTTATGTGTATAACAAAATGCCTCAACCAAATTTTGGCTCACAGTTTGAGAGTATAGTCCATCATGATGGGAGTTCCCACGGGAGGAGTGTAAGTGGATTGTCACCTTGCACCCACAGTCGGGAAGCCAATTGAATGGAGTGCTGGTACTCAGTTCTTTGTTTTTATTGAGTCTGTGAGCCCAGCCTGGAGGTCAGTGCCATCTACATTCATGGCTGGGTCATCCTCCTGAAACCCCTCACAGGCACACCCAGACATGTGTTTCTTTGTGTGTGTGTGTCTGTCTCTCTCTCTCTCTCTCTCTCTCTCTCTCTCTCTCTCTCTCTGATTCCAAATCTAGTAAAGTTGACAGTGAAGGTTAATATCACAAATGTTCTCCCAGTATATGAGAAAGGGTCACATCAAATCCCTACTGGATTTTTGAAATGGAAACTTTCATGTTTCCATGGAAATTCTACTCGGTGCTGAGATTGTCACAACTGTCTCAGGCACCTTCTGAGGGTATATTACCTTTTGTATGTTTTGACCAAGAAGAGCAGGTAGACATGGAGAAGAAAGGGATACTTGGTTCTGTACTGGAAGACCAATCTTGGCTCAGCACACAGTGTGCTTAGGAATTAACACTATCCCAGAGAGTAAGAATTCTCTGCAGGAAGTCCATATGTAACCCTGTCCCTAAGATCCAAGAGGACTCAGCACCACATCCTTAAGCAATGGCTCTTGTCCTGGGAGGAGTCTGAGCATCTGGTAGATGATGTACCATTGGGGCACATGAAAGGGCTTAGGGAATTCTTCTATTACTAAGCATGGATCAACTATGCAATAGCACCCCCTTTCCAACTCTACTCAAGAGTTGTCCATCAATAGCTCATGCCACCAATGCTATGTTCAGCTGATTGTTTGACTTTATACATATACATGTGTTTTCTTATCCCCCTCTGTGTCTCTGTCCGTCCATCCATCCATCCATCCGTCCGTCCGTCTGTCTGTCTGTCTGCCTGTCTGTGTCTATGTGTCTCACTAGAGACTTCGTGTTAGGCAGGTGCTCTACCACTAAGCTATATCTCCAAACTGGTTTTATTTTATTTTATATTTTTATGAGCAGCTAGTCTCAGCAAAAAATAGCCCCAAAGATGACCCATACTTGGATGTGACATTCAAGATGTCACAGAAGTTCCAACCATCCCAAGCACAGCACCATAGCATGCAATTGGACATATGTTCCTATGAGGGGAAAATCCAATGAGCCAAAAGCTCCTGGAAGAAGATAGCAAGGCCTGGGGCCTATTTCCTATAGCTTCAAAGTCTTCTGCAGCAATGTCCAAACTGTTCAGCTTGTACATTTAATTTGGTTTTGTGAGAGGATCTCACTGTGTAGTTTAGGTTGGCCTTGAACGCTCTGTGATCCTCTCCTCATCCTCCCAAGTTCTGGGCTCATAGGCAGGCTCCACCACACCCAGCACATTTGTGTTTGTGAGTGTTCGCTTTCTATAGCTTGCTTCCCAAAGCCACACTAATTGCCCTGCATGGGTTCACCTGACCTTGAACTCTTCTGCAGCCTCCACTGTGGGTATTTGGGCACCAATTCTCATCAAGTGTCCGATCTTACTGTTGTGTGCGACCTTCCCTCCTCTAATTCTGGACCATTTGTATCCTTTCTGACTTGCCCTAGATGAAATGGGAAGCCTGTATTACGTGTGGGAAAAGGTCTTGCAGGCTGCTTTTTCTTTAGTGGGAAATGATCTTGTCAGTCTTGTGGAGTGGGTGGTACCCACTCAGACCCACGTGGTTTCATCAGTGTTTCTTCTGTGCACATGGTTTCCTGGTTTGAAACAATGACAGGATTTCTGATCACCAAAGTGCTGGCCTCGGAGGCACTGCTGACTAAAGCCGTGGAGGACTTCCTAGACACTGCACTGGTAAGAGTGGTCATGCTTCAAAGGACAATATCGCCACCGATGGGCAGGAATCTAAGTGATTCGTAAAGCCTCCTTCTGTTATATGTTTGGATTTTTTTATTATTTATTTATTTATTTATTTATTTATTTATTTGAGACAGGGTTTCTCTGCATAGCCCTGGCTGTCCTGGAACTCATTCTGTAGACCAAGCTGGTTTTGAACTCAGAAATCCGCCTGCCTCTGCCTCCTAGGTGCTGGGATTAAAGGCTTGCACCACCACTGCCTGGCTGGATTTTTTTAAAAAGTCTTTTTAGAAGTTGGCTTTTTATAAGATGTGAAGTTAAAAAGGCTGTCACATTTTATGATTAAGTCACTGTCTGAAAGATTGACATTAATGTATGCAACCAATGACACAGGAAACTGAGAAGTCATTTATTTTATATATTCAAATACATTATCTGACAGTAGGGAATGTGCTCATTTTAATGAAGTAACTGTGATTCTAACAGGCTTTTTTTTTTTCTGATGAATTTTTTTCTTTTGTTTCTTGAGTTCTGTTTCTGTCAGTTAGTATTCATGCATTAGCTAGCGTCAGAATGTGTGATGCTTAAATGACAGGTTGTACCTTTTTCTTTCCTTTTATTAGATCATTTCCAGGCACAGCAGGAAAGGTAAGTGTATGTGCATTTTTCCGTCAAGAGAATAGTTTGGCACAAATGGTTTACATAACAGGCAAGGGTGAAGTTTTAACCCATCTGAATTTATCCACCATGTTACATAGTTTTACTGTGGTGTTGGAAGGCATTTTGTTGTAAGGCCTGCTGAAGTTTTCTGCAATGTATTTTGCTTAGTGGCTCTTGTTACTGCTGTAGCTGGCTCTCCTGAAGCCACTTTGTCTCCAAAGCGGCAGGAGTTTATAGCTCTCTGGGTTAGATTCTGCCCAGGTTCATGCGCTAGAGGCCTGGTCCTGCTGTCAGCCTCACACGAGGTAGTTAGATCATTGTCGACATCTCTACGAAGAGGTTAATCAGGCGAAGGACTGGACTAGTTCCCATGAGAATGGGAACTAATTACTCAGTTGTAATTACTTATTACAAAGAGAGTTTGGCTGCTGCCTTTTGCTTTCAAGCTCTCTGCTTCCCACGTGACCTCTTCCACATGATGCTCCTCATGTTGTGACACGATTCACCATGAGTTTCTCTCCAGAAGTCACAGAATAATGCTGCCATGCTTCCAAGTGTCCAAAACCATGAGATAAATCATCTTCTTTTCTTAAGTGGACCCAGCTTCCACTTAAAGTATCTAGAAGTATCTGGCTATAGCAACAGGGGTTAAACCAAAGACGCTCACCAGCAAAAAATTAGCTATTACTGGTTTAACTTAAATTGATTACCTTGGAGTAAAGCAATTTAGCTATTGACTTACTTTGGACCCAATGAAGTTAGCTTTGTCTCTCCAGAGTGTACAGGTAAAATTCTGAAAAGAAGTTTTGTTCCATCCAGTTCCAGTTTAAAGGGTAGTTGGATATTTTGAATTATTTTATCCTGTTTGAGCATCCCAATACACATGGCTGTCACAATAGGAAAATGTCCTTTTCCTGGTGTGCTGTTCTCGGCTTTAAGAAGCTGTTAGTGAGCTGATGTCACGTTCCACAATGGATGGTGATTAAGGAAATGGCACCAGGAATGCACATTTGGTGTGCATGGTATCTGCTGTATACTTGGGGTGGGGGGAGGGGGAGTCCTTTTTATCAGCTTTCTTGTTGATATGACAAAATGCCTGAATTAAATAACTTTAAAAAAGCATTTATCCAGGCTCATAATTTTAGAGTTGCTTGGTCTATCCATTTGGGGTAGGACATCATGGTGGCTGGGAGTATGTGGTAGGCAAGAATCACTGGTGGGTAGCAGAGCAAAGTGATGTGAAGAAGGGGCCAGGTCCAAACCCAGCCCCTGGCTTGAACGAATGAGCTACTTCCTTTTAATGGTGTTCTGCCTTCTCTGCTTCCTAATAGGCCTCTCATATTTGGAGCCCATCAGTATATTAATTAGAAGAGTCATTAGGTCAAAGCCTTTTTGATCTAACTATGCCTGTGGACCCTCTCACGGACACACCCAGGGGGTTTATTGGACCTAAGTAAACTGTCAGGAGTGGCCATCATAGTCCTTGTTGTCTTAGTCAGTGGATCTAAACATTTGCTTTTGGTGTTTTAAATGAAATTAAATTTCATTAGCAATAGTGAGTGTCTTTAAAGTTGGTTGATAAAATACACACTGGCACCTTCTTCTGTAACTTCTGTTAACACATAGCTTATCCTAACAGCATAGACCCGAGACCCGACGCATGCCAGGTGTCTATTGAGTAAATAGCCATAACTTGGTGACTTTGTGGACTCTGACGCTCCTTGGAGCAACTCCACTGCTCTGAGTGGAGACACACTCCTGTAGATGACCACTGTAGTCAGCTCTCGCTTCTGTAACAAACACTAAAGACAGTATGGCTTAAACAGCAGACATTTGTTTGTGCTACTTATAGAGGAAGGGTGTGAACCTGAAGATTAGACTGCCAGCATGGCTGGGTCCTAGGGAGGGCTCTCTGCCACTTCTCACTGTGTCCTTCTTGTGGAGAGACAGAACCAGCAGTCTCTGGTTTCCCTCTCAGAAGAGTAACAACCTTCGCTGCAGGTCTCACCTCATCTAATCTAGTTTCCCACAGGCCCTCTCTCAGATGTCACATTGGAGTGAATGCTTTTTCTTCATTGTTCTGGAGGCTCAGTTTTGGTTGTAACTTTTGTAATACGATTGTGAGTTTTTCCTTTTCGTCTTATGATCACTTACATACCACCGCCACCAGGTGGCAACCTTTGGGAATATTTTCTGTCCAAGCCATAGTGCTGGCCTTGACTCCTTAGGACTCTCAGTGCTAGGAAGTGGGGGGCAGTGGCTTCCTGCTGATGTATTCTGGGGGCTGCCTCACTGTCCCTTCCTTGCCTTCTCACCTCTCTCCTATCTTTTTAGGGATTTTCATGTATCAGCCCCCATCAGTTTCAAATCTACAATGGTTTTAAGTTTTATTTTCTGTCTCTCTGTCTCTGTCTCTGTCTCTGTCTCTCTCTCTCTCTCTCTCTCTCTCTCTCTCTCTGTCTCTGTCTCTGTCTCTGTCTCTCTCTCTGTACATGTCTATTTTCATTTCTGCATGGTGCAGTCTCCTTCAAGCCTTTTCTTGGTTTCTCTCAAAATTTATTTCACGTTTTGTGTTGTTAGTCCCAGGACAATGAACCAAATGCTTTCTGCTTTTTGACAAAGTGTTTAGACACACTTCAAAGAAGTTACTTTTCTGTCACCCCAACTCCCTTCTTCTGTGTCACAGGGACATACTCTGTCACTTCCTCTAGCTCCTCTCAAAATGAAAAGATGATGCGTGGCATTCACTAGCCCTCAAGAGTCTTGCCGGCTAGCCGGGCTTTGTTAGAGCCTTGGCGTCTACTCTGGTGGACGCCAGGTCCGGCTGAGTTTCTGGTTTTCTTGGGCTGTCTAGCCATTGCTAGCATAGCTTGTTTGAACAGAAGACAGTACTTTTATATTTCCGTTTGGCTTCCTACAATTGTATGAGTCACACTGGGGTAAAAAGTATATACTTTGTGATAAATTACTTGCACACTGAGATGATCTGAACCTATCAAAGTTATACTCTTGACCCTGGCGTTACTTTTTCATGGGGTTCAACACTGTTTCCACGTGCTACCTTAATATATAAGTACATGAGCGTAACTGTGAAAGGTGGCTCTTTTAGTTATGTATAAAATAGCATCTCACAGTCATATTTCTTTGTCTCATGTATATAAATAGCTGTGGAAGTTTCTGTGTTACACGAATGAAGACCAACTTATTTGCAAGTTTCTGCTTCCCTGCCATAGCATTTTATTTGTATATTATGTATAATATATGTATGATTACATAATACAGGTTCATAGAAACCATGTTAACAGCGCAGCCCATGTGCCTGCACTTAGAACATTGCTCATTGTGGACAAAGAATGGCTTCCTTCAGGCCAGCAGTGACAGGGAAGTCACCCACACTTTGCTCAGGCTGCTGCTATGGTCCTTTGTGTACATTGATGAAGGCAAATGTCTTGTAGTCTGGGGCTGCTGTGACTTGAAGCTGGCTGTAACCCGTTCTTCGCCTATACTGTCATCCCTTCACTGAATACTATTCCCAGCATGCACTTCTTCCTGCTACATAGGAGTCAATTCTGGCTCTTTCCAGCATCCATTTGATGCTTTTACAATTGTGCTTTCAGGGACAATCCAGATGTTGGATTCCTTCATACTTTGTTTAGGATTCCTGGTGGCAGATGGCTCTGTGAAGCCCTCCATTCAGCAGGAGGTGAGTCGTAACTAACCGGTTAACAGTTGCTCTGGAAAACTCAGAGCTGTGCATGAGTTCTCATTTTGTTTCTTTGCCGTGAATCCTCGGCCCAATCCTGAGCAGGCTCTGAGGACTTTGAACTGCATTTTGAATGCTGCGCCCCAGGAAGAGAGAAGAAGGCTCTCTTCAGCAGAAGACACGCGCAGTCTTATGTAAGTGAACTCACACTTAGGTGGCGGTGTAAGCCCCAAGTCTGCAATTCTTTGTGCTCTACCCCACTGCCTACTTCATTCCTTCCTTCAGTGTGGTCTTTCGAGTTCACTGAGTGTCTGGCTGAGAAGGGCTGAAGTCTGAAGGACAGACTTTGCTGGGCTCTGCTCTTAGCAGTGTGGAGCAGGGAGTGTTTCTTTTGTTTGTTTGTTTGTTGTTGTTTGCATTGAAATTTGAGTCAAAATGCTCTCTTAGCTAACTGATTATGTAAACATGAATTACAATGTTGATTTATGGAAGTATGTCTCATGTGCTCGCTCGCTCGTGTTCTCTCTCTCTCTCTCTCTCTCTCTCTCTCTCTCTCTCTCTCTCTCTCTCTTTCTCTCACTGGCCCAGTTGTGGCTACATAGACCTTAAAATGGTACATTTAAACACTTGGAGAGAAGGTTTTACACAGAGCTTCAAATGTGACATTTGAAGATAGGGTTTTAACACAAGATTGAAGTGAATTGCAAATGAGTTTCTGTTTTGAAAATTGGACTTAAAACACACACACACACATACACCTGTGAGGATGGCTAGCCAGCAAGGAGGACATCTTGGTGACAATGACCATTCCTGTGACATGCCACGAGGAGAGTAGCATCTGCAGAACCTAGAAGTACTGCTTGCTGAGAGGTGACCTGCTGTCGTTCACTCTGCTAGCCTATGAATGGTGTGACTTTGAGTTATTCATTGAAAAAGACATCTTGTCTCCACTGATGAAAATCACTACTCTTAAGAGACTCTGGCCCTTCAGTTGTTGACACATCCTGCATTTCAGTGATAGAGCCAACCTGGTCCTGTGGTATAATCCTGCTGATGTATCTCTGTATTCTCACTGCAACTATTTTATTGGGTATTTCTCCTTCCATTGTGACAAATTGTCTTGCTGGCTGGCTATTATCTTGCACTGGCTGTTACCATCTTTTAGGACTTGCAATGCATTGCTCTTCTGAATCTTAGTTTACAGTGAGAAGCCAGCTGTTAATCTGATGGGTTTCTTTGATGTGTGACTTGCAGGTTTTTCCTCTTGGAGTTTTTAATACTTGTTCTTTGTTATGTATACTTGGTGTTTTTACTATGATGTGCCAGGGGGATTTTCTTCTCTGGTCTTGTCTACTTGGTGTGCGGTGTGCTGCTTCTTGTGTGTGCGTGGATGTGTCTTCTCTTCCCCAAGAAGTTTTCTTTTATATTCTTATTCTTAGTGAAGAAAGATCTGGTCTGTGCCATTGATGTGGTATCCTTCTTTTTCATCAATGCCTATAATTTGAAAGTTTGCTTTATTTCATGGTTTTATTTCATTGTTGTTTTAGAAAACAAAATCTCAAATGTTCAGTTTTAGCCATGAAGACTGAGGAGCCAGACCCTGGGGCTGGGAAAACACCCAGCCGATATTCCTCCTCAGCTGATGTCTTAGAAGGAAAAGGCTGCTTCTCCTCCCCACTGTATTAAATGCCCTTCGACTCAAAGTTCCTCCTTCCTCCCTCCTGGGTCCCTGTCAACTGGCTGCCTCCTGACCCATCACGGACTTTATTTAGCTCTTGTTCACAGAAAGCTAGCTCTACAGGCATATGATAGGGCCGAGTCACACAATAAAGTTTTTCCAGTTCACAGTCTTGGGGTTCACCTTGTGCTCAAATACCCTGCAGCACCACATCTCCTGTGCGCTCCTCTCCCGTGTTTATGAAGCTCACGTTCCTTGCTTATTTGATCTAGAGTTTCTGTTTTATCTTTAAGACCCAATGTTCTGTCATCTGCCCGATTTGTTCTACTTGGCAAGTTTCCCTCCGAGTTTTCTACTTGGGCTTTGGTTTGTTTGTTTTTTTCAATTCCATCTTCATTTCAGCCTGAGTCCTCTTCAATGTTTCTGTCTCTTGATTGACTTCTGTTCTGAAGTCTTGGATTGTCTTCCTGCTCTCCATCGGCCTCTCGTTTGTGTTTTCTTGGGCATCGCTTAGGTGTTTACTCTCCTTAAATGTTTTCTCTCTGATTTCATCGAGCAGTTTCTCTGTGTCTTCTTTAAACTCCTTGGCTTCTTTGAGGAGGTTTGGGGTTTTTTTGTTTGTTTGTTTTGTTTTTAATTTCTGTGTTTTAGATTTCATCTAGGCATTTTTCATTGGCAAGCTTTTCTAAGCTTTGGAGAGAAGATGCTGGTTTGGTCTTTCATATTGTTGGTATTCCTGTGATGAGATCTGGGCACGTGGGATTCCTTTGACAGGTCTGAGTTGATTATGGATGGGGTAGGGGTAGGGCTGAGTCAGGTTGGAAGTGGCTTGTGCCAAGCCCAGGGTAGAGTGGGGTAGATGTCTGAGTGAAAAGTTGGCTATGGCACGGAAAAGCCCTGTGGTTTGATGGATTGGTAGCGAGGCTACTAGCCCAAGTTGAGAGTTCTTCTGTAAGGAAGGCAGGCGAGGCCAGACTGGGCTGGTAGGTTGTGGGACCTAGGCTAACCCCAGTAGATTGTGGGAAAGGCATGGATGAGGAGATCAGGGCCACTCACCAAGTTTGACCCTGGAAGGGGACATGGGAAGTGTGGGTATGGACATGGTAGATGGAGGCACTGAGAAGGGTCCTGTGTGGGTGGATGTGGGTAGGTCCCAGTGTGAGCATAGAGCTGGCTGCACAGGAGGAGGCGTCAGTGGGGCTGGGAATTGTGGGACCCTGTGGAAGCCTAGAGCTTGGCTGTCGTGGGACCCTAACTAGATATTGTGAGTTTCACAAAAAGTATGGGGTAGACCTTGGAGAAGGACGTGGATATCTGGCATTTTCAACATGGCTTCTGTAGCTAAGGTACCCATGCTTGTGAGCTACGCTGTTTATTGCTTGAGCTATCTCCTCAATTCACAAGACTTCTTATTCTTTAAAAGGAGATTTTTTCCCCCCAAATGTGGTGATGTACCCCTGCCATCCCAATCACTCAGGCCAGCCAAATGATCAAATGATTTTCAGACATTAAGGAAAAATAAACAGCGCGTGTGTTTTAGTATTTGGTGGGCACACCAGAGAAGATTACAGTGTAACAGTGACGTAAACTGTAATAGCTTACTCTCATTATATCTCTGAATTAAGCTTATCAGTTAAAAATTGCATCAAGCTTGTCATAGGAGAGGCACAGGACCAAAGGCCTCAGCTTCATCAGGTGTCAAATTCTATGTAAGATGTGTACTCCACGGGCTGGTGATTGGTGAAAAGAGAACAATTACAAGTGGCTCATGCCTGTGGAGTGGAGGCAGGAGGATTGCTATGAGTTCAAGGTTCGCCTGATCAACAGTAAGACCTTGATTTGGAAAAAATAAAAAAAAAATATCTCTACCAAAACTCCAAGAAAATCTAAGAAACCACAAACTTCAGAAATAGATCATTAAATGGACCTTCCTATTTTAGGAAGCTAAATCCACTTCATGAAAGAGAAGGTAGAACCTCAAAAATAACAGTAATTTTTAGCTTTTTAAAATATGCATATCAAGCCAGCCAGTGGTGCACATGCCTTTAATCTCCACAGTAGAGGCAGAAGCAAGCAGATCTGAGTTCAAGGCCAATCTGGTCTACAGAATGAGTTCTAGGACAGCCAGGGCTATACAAACAAACAAAAATTCATATGGGGCTCTATGGTTTAGAGCACTGGCTGTTCTTTTAGAGGACTTGGGTTCAATTCCCAGCATCCACATGTTTACAGTGCCTGTGACTCCAGCATCCGCATGTTCACAGTGCCTGTGACTCCAGCATCCACATGCTCACAGTGCCTGTAACTCCAGCATCCACATGTTCACAGTGCCTGTGACTCCAGCATCCGCATGCTCACAGTGCCTGTGACTCCAGCATCCGCATGCTCACAGTGCCTGTGACTCCAGCATCCGCATGTTCACAGTGCCTGTGACTCCAGCATCCGCATGTTCACAATGCCTGTGACTCCAGTTCAAAGTGTCTTGAACCCTCATAGACATACATATAGGAAAAACACCAGTGCACATAAATAAACTGTTTTTTTAAAAAAAATAAATACATATTGGTCATCAATGTGTAATTTTAAAGAAAATTTCCATTGAAAGGCATTACACATTATGGAAATTCTGATACTGATTTTAAAAAATACATCTCTTTGGCTTTAAACTTATTAATTTGATAAGGGTTTACCTCTTGCTGTTCACCTCGGTAAAACATAATTTATGTAAATGTTTCAGGAAAGAATTGGCAAAGACGATCTTGACCGTGGGCGGTAAGAAGTATTTAGAATTTTGAACTCGTAGAATACTGGGCACCAGGGGATGTGTATGAGGATGTTGGAAGCATGAGGAATAAATTATGTTCCGTTTGAAGTTAGGAAATTACAATTTTGTTTTCTTTTACTTCCGAGAGGTTCTGGCCTGCTGACAATCATAATAGCTAACAGACACCTCCTGGCCAGTTTTGTCACGTTTTAATGTATTACTACACATGCTTCATCTAAAATTCTTTTAAGTATAAAAGACATCAAGAGTCGTGAATAGAGCCATCTATGCCTATGACCCTACTTCCTGTCTTTGACTTGGATACCTTTTTATTCCCAAACATAATCATTATGCTTTTAATCTGCATGATAATTACATGACTATTTTATAGATTTGAAAACATTCTGTGTCTATGACCCTGTCAGTCCATCTGAGTACACCCCTCTTTTGCCTTTACTGTCTTTTGAGGTTTGGGTGTGGCTGTAGAGGGCTTACTTAACATGTACAAAACCCTGGGTTGAGCTCTGATTCCCCTAAACCTAGTGTGGGGATGTATGTCCGTACTCTGAGCACTTGGGAGATGGAGGAGAACCAGAAGTTCATGATGAGTTTTGTCTATAGAGTGAATTTGAGTCCATCCTAAGCTACCGTAAGACCCTGCTTTTTAAACAGAATTATTTGACATTTGAGCATAAAATGTAACTGCAGTAACATATCATAACTTTAATGAGATTTTATTTTTGTTATTTTAAGGTTATTTGATCTGATTTGATATTTTAATGTCCTTTAAATATAAAATCTAAAAATATGTGTTACATCTATATTATTATACACATATTACTAACTAGGGACTGAGCTCAGCGTCTTATAGGTAGTAGGCAAACATTCTACTAACTGAACAATATTCTCAACTCTCGGAAATAGTATTTAAAGACGTTATCTATGAAACCCATTCAGATTTCCCCTTAGCAATCCTTCTGTAGGCTTTGGAGGGCCATAATGGCTCTGAATGTGTCTTGCTGCATTTCACCAAGATGCTTAGCTCTAGACCAAATGCCGACTTTAAAATATCTTGTTTTCTATTGCTCTGCACCCAGAACTCAGCTATGCCTTCTGTGTTTTGAATCTCTAGACTATAGCCAGCAGGTTGCTCTCTCTGAGGCACTGTGTCGAGTGTCTGTTGGAACGCAGAGGAATGAACTTGCCGCTCAGTGGTTTGATGATGCCGCCCTGGCTGAAGCTTTCAAAGAAATTAAGAACCGGGAATTTGAGACGGTGAGAATTCTGGTCATCTGCTCAGTCAGCATTTATTGACAGTCCTTTTAGACTTTCCTGAGTTTTTGGCTCAAGAGAAGATTTAATTTTCTTAAAGATGAAAAATTTTTTTTTCATCACGTGTGTATATGTAGGAAGGAATATGTGCATGAATGCAGGTCTGTTGGGTGTGCTGCATTCCTGGGATGTAGAGTTACAGCTGTGAGTTGCCTGCCATAGGTGTGGGGACCCACACTAGGGTTATCTGTAAAAGCAGTGTGTGTCCTAACTGCTGAGCCCCTTCTCTGGCCCCTCACTGCTTAAAATATGGCCGGATTGCAATCCTTAACGTTCTGTTTACCCTTGTCAGTGAAACAATTGGAAGGTGCATGAATGAGGAAATACATATAAGGTTCTTCAGAAGCAATCAGTCCAGGAGGCAAACTGAATTTGATGGGCTCAGGCAAGGGAAACATTGGGAAGCAGGTAGTGATGTTGAATGGCTCCCGAAGAGCAGGGATACAACTAAAAAAAAAAAAAAAAAAAAAGAGAGAGAGAGAGAGAGAGAGAGAGAGAGAGAGAGAGAGAGAGAGAGTTAGAGTTAGAGTCATGAAGAGGGACTCTATGACCATGGCAGATGGCTGGCATTGGTAATTGCACTAGAGTGGTGAGACCATAGAGTGACCATGGTGTGTGTCATCCAGCCACTGCAGTGTGAAGGTGCAGAGATTTTCGGCAGTTAGTTGGTTGTTTTTTTTTTGTTTTTGTTTTTGTTTTTTTTTTCTCAATAAGCTTACTATGATTGTTCTCAAAGAGCACACAAAATAGCTCTTGGCTTTGTTGTGTGTCTGCCTTCCTCCTACAGTTGGTAATGTATTTCCTTTATTCTTTTCCAAATACCTTTAAATCAGCGTTAGAGTCTCAGGAAAAGGTGAGATTCATATCAAGTGCTCATTTTAATGAAGCCTTGTAATCAACACCAGTGTGTGATTAGTATTATCACATGGTTTACATTGTACTAAACTTGAACCTTTATATTGTGTGTCTTGGACTCCAGGACCGCCATGTTTTAAGTGGAAAAGTCATGGTTCCAGGGACTTTTTGGTTTTGAGCTTTACCTCAAATTAGAGTCCAACCTGCCTGACTTAGGTGTTGTTTGCATAAACTTAGGTAAGGTCATGAGCTGGCGAAGTCTTACTATTAGATCTGCAAAGTGGGAATAAATCCTACCTTAAAATGAGGAGTTTCTTAGGTAGGGTTTCTATTGCTATGACAAAACATGATGAACAAAAGCAACTTGGGCAGGAAAAGGAGGGTTTACTTGGCTTTTATATTCTGAGTTACAACCCATTGATGGGAGCCTAGGCAGGAACCTGGAGGCAGAAGCTGATGCAGAGGCCGTGGAGGGTGCTGCCTACTGGCTTGCTCCTCCTGGCTTACTCAGCTGATCTTACAGCACCTAGCATCAATGCAAATGGGCTGGGTCTTCCTACATCAATAACTAATTAAGAAAACGCCCTACAGGCTTGCCTACAAAATACATAGGGGACATGCGGGGAGCTTCCTAAGAGGGAACTGAGCCAGGGGACAAATTGTCAGTTTGATGGCTTTTATGAAGGTAATTTTCCCAATTGAGGTGCCCTCATCTAAGATGACTCCAACTTGTGTCAACTTCACATAAAACTAGCACAAGGAGAGAGGGTGAGAGTGCCTAGGATGTCATGGGCAACCAGACACTCCTCATCTGTCTCTACAGATGATGAGAATAAAGAAATTACCTCATTTCCAAAATCATCACTCCAACTACCTCCCAGTCCACCAGCTTCTCTATTGAGGGCCGAAACCAGATTTGAAGTGTGAGAAATGTTTGATGACAACAGCCAGTCCTTGGAAACAAAAAAATAAAGACAAATCTGGACCCATGTGTGTCTTTGTCCTTAGGATGTCAGGGCAACACAGTCACTGCCGTGATGGCTGCTGTTTAGGAAAATTCTAGACATAGTCCTTGTTTGTGGAGTATGTGGCATGGATGATCTTCAAAGGAGAGGCATGGGGAATATGTCCACACGAATTCACCCCAAAGTTGATTGGTTGCACAGCTTGTGCTCAGCAGGTGTCAGGGAAGTGTGCGGTAGATGGGTTAGTCAAATACTGGACTCTAAGGGAGGTCTATTTTTCTTGTTCACTTTTTTGCCCAAATGAGTTTATAGAGTATTGGGTTCTGAGCCCTAAGTATTCTTCAGCTGAAGAGCTAACACTGAGGGTGTGAGGTGGCAGCTAACACTGAGGGTGTGAGGTGGCAGCTAACACTGAGGGTGTGAGGCGGCAGCTTGCCTCCAACCCTCTCCCTGGGCACAAAATATTGCTGCCACAGAGTAGTTCATCCTTGTGAATCTTAGGGTTGGCCAGGATGATAGTTGAGATACTGTGCTTCTAAATGTTAAGACTTGTTATTGCTTATCTTAGGACTGTCGGCAGTTCCTCAATTTCCTGAATAACAGACTCGGCGACCAGAGAAGGTAATGCGTCTTTGAGATTATTTTATCGGCTAATTAGAATATGATATTGTCTAATATTTTAAGACTATCTAAGATCTTTTTTAACTTCAAGAGCATATAGGATCAACAGTTTACTGATTGGTTGGGAATCTGGGAAGAGCCTGGTATGGTGGCTCACACCTGTAATCCTAGTACTTGGGAGGCTGAAGTGGGTGAGTTTTTTTTTTTTTTTTTTTTTTTTTTTTTTTTTTTTTTTTTTTTGGTTTGGATTTGTTTTGTTTCAAATGTTTTATTCTATGTGTCTATGAGTGTTTGACCTCTGTGTATCTATACCAAACGTGTGCCTAAAGGGCATGGAATCTTCTGGAACTGAAGTTCTAGACAGTTGTGAGCTACCATGTGGGTGTTGGGAACGGAACCCAGGTCCTCTGCAAGAGCAACAAGCTTTCTCAAGCATCTTTCCTGTCCCGAGAGTTCCTGGATTTCTTGAAGAGTCACTTTGAAAAGGCTAAAGGTACCTGAGGATAGGCACAGACAGGCAACTCCTTGATGAGACACCATTTGCTAAGTTCACTCTGTTCTTCAGTGAATTTTTTTTTTCAGAAATGAATGCTAATAATCCCAACTTATAAACTGTCTGCTGGAGGTGAAAGCTCAGCCCGGCAGATCTTTATTTGCTGAGTTGAACCCCCCTCACAAATCCTGTGGACAGGAGACTTCCTAGCATGCCATAGTTGTGAAAACTGTAAGACATTGCCAGGCCAGTTTGATTTTTAATTATGAGGTGTTTTGCAGGGTCTACTCCTTCCCATGCTTGGCTGCTTTTGCTGATGATCAGGAGGTAGGTCTGCATGCCTCCCCCTCCTCCTCTCTCCCCAAGGGTGGTGTGAAATGAAACACTGTTAAGTTCACAGTTAGGTCAGACGTTTGCTGTCAGTACTGTAAGGAGCCATTTACGTGTGTGTGTGTGTGTGTGTGTGTGTGTGTGTATGCATGCATGCACGTGCATGCATGTGCATGCATGTGCATGCATGTATGTACTTGTGGGCAAGCGCATATACATAGAGGCCAGAATAACCCTGGCTGTCAGTCCTCAGGCACTGGGCACACAGAGGAGCCTTTAAAAGGGGGATGTTAACTTCTCTTAGTGACCTTACCTTCAAACTGATCAGTTCATGTCATCACCAGGATGTGTTTTCAGAAAGCTTAGAAGGGTCTGTGGCTGTACTGGGAGGAGGATCTCAGAGTTCAGACTGTCTGTGAGTGTCAGACCCTCACATTGCGTTTTACCTGTTCAGAGGGAACACGATTCATGACTGAACTGGCGAAGAGTCAAGGTTCTCTTAATTCCCCCATCCAGTTGATACTCTTTCCCTTTTCTCCTAGCAACTGCTCCACTTTGCTTTCTCCGCACTGTGTGCGCCATAGCACTAGGGTCATTGGTGCAAGCGATCTTTTTGTGTGCCGTTGTAGCTCAAACACTATGGCACCAGTGTGTGCGTTTTAGCTCCCGGTCTACGTCATACTTTGGAGACTAAGGCTAACTAGTTTCCTTTCCTCATCTTTTTGGGGTTCTAGAAAGGCAGGGCTTTTTGTGTAACAGGGCTCCAAGCAATGCGATTTACAGCTTCCAGGGGAAACATGCACTTACCTAGAACCGTGGGCCATGGGCCGGCTGAGATTTCTTGAATGCCCTCACTAATCGGTTCAATCAACTCTTTGTTAAGGGTTCAGGGACCCCTTCATGGCTTCCGGGGCTGAACTTTTCAATTCACAACACAAAGTTCCTTCTTCCCACATCTGATTTATGGATGCTTGCCTGTCGGATCCCTCTCTTTTTCTGCTTCCCAGAGGATTTTATTCTCTGGCTATTCTTGCCAGGGCTTCCAGGATTCCATCTGCTTAAATGTTGGCTCTTATACTAGTGTACTAGTGGCGTGTATTGTGGGGAAAGTTCTCTGTTCAGCTCTGTGGTTATTGAGGTAGGCTTGAGTGATGGAGAGAGAAATTATCCAAAAAGACCCTGTTCACTAGAAAGTGGGTTCTAGAATAGTGACTCTGGTGTTTGGTCCACTGTTCAGGGAATAAAGGCATTATCCATAAGGTCGGGCATCCTATGCCAAAGGTCTAACATATTCCAAAGAGCCTGACCTACTGAGTGCTCCACAATACCAGATGGAAAGATTAGGACTCGAGAGCTTAGTCAGAAAAGCACTTGCCTCACAAGCCTGAAAACAGGAGTTTAATTCTTAGAAACAATCTTTTCCTTTTTTTTGTTTCTTGTTTTTGTTTTGTTTTTGCTAGGAGTGGTAGTATCTGACCCAGCCTGCAGGTCAGTCCACGGGGTCTGCAAGAGAGAGAGTGGGGTTGGAGGGGCAAGAGACACAAAGAATGGAGATAAGACAGGGTGTCTGATCAAGTCTTGTTTATTGAAAGGCAGTTACGGGTATATAAGCACAAGCAGGGGAGTGCAGCTGGAGACACTTTACCATGTGTTCCTTGCAGCAGGGGCCACTAAACCATAAGTCCAGGATATGTCTGAGAAAAACAAGATGTTTATTAGAGTGTGCTCAGCTGTTGTGGGCTGCTTGCAAAAATATCATGCTAGAAAAACAAGTCTCTCCCAGCACTTGGGAGGCAGAGGCAGGCGGATTTCTGAGTTCAAAGCCAGCCTGGTCTACAGAGTGAGTTCCAGGACAGCCAGGGCTACACAGAGAAACCCTGTCTCGAAAACAAACAAACAAACAAACAAACAAAAACAAAAAAGAAACAACAACAACAAAAAAAGAAAAACAAGTCTCTTGTCAGGGTGGAAAAGTATCAACTTGCAAATATATGACCCAAGATGGCTGCAAAGATGATAGCCGCTTTCAGCTAGGAGTCGGCTCCCAACAAAGATCTACTTGTAATTCTAGTTCTGGGTACTCCAGTCTGGGCTGAAGACAGGAGGACCCCTGGACTCCCTTGCCAGCCAAACAGAACCTAGGGAATTCTAGGCAATGATCCTATATGCAGAATAGAAAGTTAGATGCTCCTTAAGGTTCGGCACCTGTGAACATCCACACACACATAAACACACATGCACACAAAGGGGGGGGGGAAAGCTTCATGGCTCATGGAGATGGCTCATCAGATAAAGGTGCTTTTGCCAAGCCCAGTGACCTGAATTCAGTCCCTGAAAAATTCGAGGCAGGAGCAAACTGGCTCCTACAAGTTGTCCTCTGACCTTCATGTGTATGCCATGGCATGCACTCATGTGAATGCAAGCATACAGAAAATAAGATGTAAAAAAAAAAAAGAAAATGCCTCATGCCTGAATTCATGCAAGGCACAAGTAGAATACAAGCATATAAACACTACTGTATAAATTTCCCCTAAAGATGAGTGTCAATTTGTGGTATGTACGAGTCCCTTCCCCAGTCTCCTTCCTGTTATGTACATGCAGATGTTCCAAAATGAGAACCACTCTGGTCTAAGTACTTCAGATGAGTGATGCTCAGCCTGGACTCCTGA
The DNA here is from genome assembly GCF_011762505.2 of Arvicanthis niloticus. NCBI lineage: Eukaryota > Metazoa > Chordata > Mammalia > Rodentia > Muridae > Arvicanthis > Arvicanthis niloticus. Next base: position 22,207,699 of record NC_047665.1, on the reverse strand, counting down.
CGTTTGTCTAGAATACCCCTAGGGAGGATAAAAGGCATGGCAGGAGGAGCCTCTGGGCAGATGCCCATGGGGAGTGGGACAGAAAAGATATTTACTCTTTCTAGAACACCACATTGCTTGAACCCTTCATCTTTACTATGAATGTGTATTTTGTAATGATAAAAGCAAAAGCAGTCTGGTCCCAAGTATTAGCTGTTCCCTGATTGACGGTCAGCTGGACACCAAATTGCCTCTTGCTTGCTCACAGAATATTCCTTGCTAGAAGTTTCCATCACTATCCACTGTGGGCTTACTACGGATTCAACGCACAATGGGTTCCCTCTGCCTTCATGATTTTCACCAAGAGAAAGAATTGCATGGGTAGAGTCATGAAACACTAATATTTAATATTAGATATTATAAGGACAATGGGGTCTTTCTGGAAAAGGCTTAGAGTACAGGACTGAGACCTACTTCTGATTTACATGGGATTTTGGTACTAAGAGCTGAGGTTAGCCCTGTTCTGAGTGGAGCATGGGTTATGGCTAGGGAGTGATTTAAATTAGATTCTTTGCCATGAGATTCCCTTGTAACTTTTGCTGAAATTCTCCCACAGATGAGAAAACCAGCAGATGAAAAATTAGAGGAATTTTGGATTGATTTCAACCTAGGAAGCCAGAGTGTGACTTTTTACATAGATAATGCAGAGGTAACTAGTGTTCGTTCCCCAGCAGGCCTAACCATTTAGGAATTCTTTGCACAAATATGGCTATGTGTTCATGACTTCCCTCCTTTTTTTTTTTTCCCCATCAAGAGTGCTCTGTGGGAGCCAGTACAACTTTTGAAGGAAGCCATAGTCAAGTTCACCATTATAGGTAAGATGTAAACGCTTTCCCATGGGGCTTCAACTGTTGCTTCTGTGGATGTTATAATGTTTAGTTAGGATAGAGCAGATTGTGATCATGTGTTCTTATTTGGAGTCTTTCTTTCATTTGACAAAATTTATATGTTCGTGTCTGTCTGTGTCTAGAAATTCTTGCACGTGTGTGGATGTCTGTAGAGGCCAAAAGGGCATTGGATCTCATGGGGCTGATGTAAGAGTTGTTTGTGAGTTACCTGATGTGGGTGCTGGGAACTGAACTTGGGTCCTTTGGAAGAACAGAATGAGCTCTTGCTCCTTGAGCCATCTCTCCAGACCGAGAAGAGACGCTTCTCTGAATGGGAATAGAACTTGGTCCGAGGTAGTGAGAGTGCTGAGTCCTTAACCACTAGGCATCCAGGGAGAGTTTGAAATTTTCTCTTTGCTTCATTAAATCATTAGTTTCAATTCGATATTTAACTGACTCTTTGAAAGATATCAACTTGTAATTAAGATAAAAATGATTGTGCTGTTGGATGTTCTTATCTGTGTTAATTCTTTACAGTCTGATGTGTGGGTCTATACTGGCAGATCATGATCTGGAGACTGAACTTTAATTTCAATCCAAGTTGTTTTCAGTTTTGAAACTGCTCGTTTACCACAACTGTAACAGGGACCCAGACATCTCCATAGATGCTTCAACACTTCTCTCTTTGAGAGATATCTACTGAAGTGGACATTGGCATGTTGGAAACTGAATTTTAGAACTGTGGGATTTCAGAGAGAGAAAAAGGAGGGAAAGGAGAATTTTGCTTAGTATATTTGAAATTAAAATACCTGTTGTACAACAAGAATTCTTTTAGAGAGACATGAAATGGTGTCATAAAAGAGGACACTTATTTCTTTACTAGTACAGCAAGGTCCTTCATGTTTTCCTATAATTGGCCTCTAAGTCATGTATCTGCATGTATGTAAATAAAAATTTCAAAGTCATTTATATTTGGTATGGCTTCATATTCTCTTTGCAGAAAATTCTGAAAAGTTGATTAAAGCCCTCGTTACACTAATATACCTGATATAGTACATCTTTTTTTTTTTTTTGTTAGAGAATGATAGGAGAAAGATGTTCATTGTTTATCCGAAGCAGCCAATTGTTATCGGCAAGAGAGAAGCAAAGAAAATAGAAATCCACTTTGACAGGCAACTTGGCATTTCACAAGCTTCTGTTCGAGCTTTGGGAGAAGATAAACAGGTGGCATGTCTGTCTGTCTGTCTGTCTATCTATCTCTCCCCTTCTTTCCTTATTCTCTCTCTTTCCCTCTTTCTCTCTCTCTTTCTCTCTCTCTAGTTTCTTTCTTTTTCTAAACAGAGATTCTCTCTATAGCCCTGGAACTCACTCTGTAGACCAGGCTGGCCTTGAACACAGAGATGACACTTGCCTCTGCCTCCCCCGTGCTGGGATTAAAGGCCTGTGCTACCATGCCTGGCTTCATTTCCTTTGATTATTTGAAAATGTATTTTCAATCTCTTGGGTTTTGATGTGTCCTTTGGTCAAGCAGAAGACTTGAGGGTCCTGGGTTCCATCTGAGCTCTTCCTCATGTGCCATTATCTTCAATACGTAGGGCACAAAGGCCCTTTCTGCCTTAAAAGGTTTTATTGCATGTACTGTGGACAGTGCAGCTTGTATGCAGTATTGCTGCCTCCTTTCCATACTCCCACAGACACGGCAGGGCTTCTTGACCTTTCCTCCTGGTCCTGGGGGGAGTCAGCAGGGAGTTCCCCAACTCTGTACTGGTCTTTCCTGGTGGAAGTGTCCTGCACCTGCTTTGGGATTCTGTGGTCTCCCTCCTGGATCCCACTTCTTCCTGTACACACACAGGGGTGTTTTTCCCTTCACAGACAGTAGGCAAGGCAAAGAGATTTGTGGTAAAAAGGCATCCAACAACAGACAAAGAGACTAAATGGAAAGGCCAGAGGAAGGGAAGGAACAAGGTGTGGGAGGGAGTCTTGGCAGGCTTTTTTTGTTTGTTTTGAGTTATATATTAAAGCACCTTGTGGATGATAAAATGCTCTACAGATACAATTCTCAAGGTCCTACATGAAGGAGGATGAGGGTGAGAGAGGAAGGAGTACTAACGACTTAGGAAGAAGCCGCCTTTGTAATGTTATATGACAAAGTGGCCCGACGTGCTCAGTTCACCTTTACTTGTGAGGACCATTGAATCAGCACATTCCCACACTCATTCCCAAACTGAGTGAGATGTTTTGGTGTGGAGGACTGGAGTCTACACTGGAGAAAGCCACAGTTCCTGGAATAGGAAGCTCCTGTAAGAAAAGGGTGAGGGTAGGAGGATCATTAGTGGGCGCTCACTGCAGACTCACATTGAGAGAGGCACATGCTAGGGGAGTGATTAAAAGTCACTCCAGGCCTTAGATCAACTTAAGCCAAAGAATCTGGATGCCAGTTTCTTCTCTTTTCATCTCTTCTCTTTTATCTCCTTCTTTCTTCCCTCTCCTCTTCGTCCCCCTCTCTCCCTCCTCTCCTTCCCGCCTCCTCCTCCCCCCTCGGTCCCCCTCTCTCCTTCCCCCTCCCTTCCTCCTCCCTTCCCCTTCTTTCTCCCTTCCCTTCTTTCCCCTTCCCCCTCCCTTCCCTCTCTTCCCCTCCTCCCTTTCCCTCTCTTCCCCCTCCTCCCTTTCCCCTCCATCCCCCTCTTTCCCCTCTTCCCCCTCCTCCCTCCCTCTCTCTTCCTCCTCCCTTCTTATCCCTCCTCCCCTCTCCTCCCTCCTTCCTTCTTATCCCTCCTCCCCTCTCCTCCCTCCTCCCCTCTCATCGCTTCTCCTCTCTCCTTGCTTCTCTCTCCTTTTCCCTCCTCTCCCCTCTCCCCTCCTCCTCTCACCTCTTATCCCCCTCCTCCCCCATCCTCTGTAGTCCATATTTTGTTATACAGCAACAAGCTGGGTCACTGATAAAGAAATAGAATTTATTTAGCTCTGGAGGCTGGAGTCACCCTTGACCTTGTCCTGACATCTGTCCAACCTCTGAAGGCCTAGACTCAGAAGCAGTTTTACAGACCCTCCCATGCCCACCCCCCAAATACCCCAGCTCTCAGAGCTACTGCACTTGGGGATACGTTTTCTAACATGCAAAAATTGAAGAGTGCATTTAAGCCATGACAGATGACAAAAGACCGTGGGAGAGTGACTATGAACAAGCAGTCAGAGCTGGTCCTAGAAGGTGGTGGTTGGGGGGGAGGGTGTGGCTGTGGGGGATTGTAAGCCAGAAAGAACAGCATGCAGAAGAACATAACAGACACTCCACTCCCCTAATCCATCAACTTGCTGTGAGATAAGCTTTAGAACATTTTTTTTAAAGGCCTCTTTATTTCAGACTTCTGTTTTGATAAAGGTCTCCTCTGTCCTTGAAAAGGAAGATGGTGAGATTTCTAGCATCGGTGAAAGAGAAGCAGGTATGCTGGGGAGTGGCAGGATTCTGACTCAATTCTCTATAGATGCTTGAGGGTGCCTGGGAAGAAGTCCTGTATGCCCTGAGCTGGTCACGTGACAGCCTCCCATGCAGACCTGATCATAACCTTTAAGCTCCTTCTCCTTCTGCTAATGTCTCTCTTTGGGGGCATCTGGAAGCAATCAAGAAGAACAGATGCTGGGTGTGTCAGGAGACACAACTCCGCAGGGCTGTCCCTACTGGCACAAGGCAGCTTCTCTTGAGTTTTGATTTTGGATTTGAGTAGAGGCACAACCTCACTACCGGCTCTTACCACTAGGAGGCGGTGTACTTAGAGCCATGTTTGCTTGGCCTGTAAGGACAGAGTGCCAGCTTGGCTCTTGGAGGTTATTGGGGTTTTTTGTTCCTTTCTTACCGAATATAGAGGATGCAGAAGAATCCACAATCCTGCCAGAGTTCGTGGATGCTGAAGCTGAACAACAATGCCTAATAACTCGCTGCTTTAATGTCCAGTCAGTGCCGGCTGTGAGTAAAGGGAGCTGTGAGTAAAGGTTGGAATTTGTGGCCTGAGGGATAGACAAGCACATGTCTCCTCTCCTGAATGCTAGCCCAGTTTTCTCTCCCACAGCTGTCCGTCAATAATTTGTTGTCTGCAGGTTGAATTCATGTTCCAAGCTGATGTATTCTCTCTGTTCATTAAACATGGCTCTCCCATAAGTGCTTGGCTAGGCTGCTCTCTGTCTTGTCTCCTCATTTGATATCTGGAGGAAGATATCTGCCAATTAATGTAGGGAAGGAGCCTGAGGGTCAGATGCGGTTTTCCCCTCTAGCTGGTGGCCACATTACTAACACTGCTGCTCTCAGGGCCTTGTATCGATCAATACAGGCGTCCTACTTAGGGTTTCTATTGCTGTCAAGAAATATGACCAAAAGCAATTTGGGGAGGAAAAGGTTTGTTTAGATTACTCTTTTATAGCACTGTGCATCATTGAGGGAAGTCGGGACAGGAAGTAAAGCAGGGCAGGAACCTGGAGCCAGGAACTGATGCAGAGGCTATGGAGGGGTGCTGCTTACTGGCTTGCTCTTCGAGGCTTGCTCAGTCTTCTTTCATATAGAACCCAGGACCACCAGCCCAGGGATGGCACCATCCAGGATGGACTGGGCCCTCCTCCATCAACCACTAAATAACAGAATGCCCAACAGGCTTGCCCTCAGCCTGATCTTATAGAAGCATTTTCTCAATTGAAGCTCCCTCCTCTCAACATAGCTAGATGACTCTAGCTTATGTTGAGTTGACATAAAGCTATCCAGCTCAGGAGGTGACTCCTAGCTCTTAGGTCTGGCCTTCTTAGGATTTAAAAATGGGCACTCAGTTATTGACTAGCTGGGGCAAGAAGGGCTGGTGTGTTATTTCACAGCAGGGTGGCTGTGGGTAATCATGATGTTGGGTGAAAGGGTTTGGAATGTTTTCACTATAAAGCAATAATAAAGCGTTTGACGACATACGTATGTTTAGCTCGACTTATCAGACTCTTCACAATGCAGACACGAAGCAAAGTTACATCACACATGTGCACTTTGATGTGCAAGTTTAAAAATTAAACAATGTAAGTGCCCCCATGTGGCTTACTAAGGTGTTCCTTCCATTGCTTGTTTCCTTATGGCATGGAGGTGGGACTGATAACCGGTGTCAGGGTTTTACATTTAACAGCCAGAGATGAGTCTTTCAGATAAATTGTCACCTTTTAATGTCACCATTTAGGTGTCTTAGGAAGTTGACCCCCAGTGCTGATGTTTCTGGACACATTCTCATAGTGCTTCTTCTAGACCCAATACATGCCATGGCCATCTTTGATAATGACAAGTCCTTGTTTGTGATTTGGAAGTGAAAGTTTTGGAACAACAGTCATTGGGAGCCAAGTTCTGTTTAGCTGTGTTTCAGAGGCAGTGTGATTCTCAAAGACTGGATACTGAGGCTTCCTCGTTACCATAGTAACTCTCCTCCTCCTCCTCCTCCTCCTCCTCCTCCTCCTCCTCCTCCTCCTCCTCCTCCTCCTCCTCCTCCTCCTCCTCCTCCTCCTCCTCCTTCTCCTCCTCCTCCTCCTCAGCAAACAAAATCAGAAGACCATTCACCTGAAAACTCAAAACCAGAGGAGCCCGAGCAAGGTGCGGTGAGTTTTCTCCAGCGTCTCTGAATGGTCTAGTTAAATGTTTGCCCGAGATGCTTACTATTATTTTATTTTTAACTAGTTACTTCAGAATATGAGTTTCCTATGGATGTGCAAGAACCATCAATTCAAAATGAGGCTTCTAAATTAAATAACACAAAGTAAGTGATTTTCATTTTCAACATGTATATATGTTTTAATTGGTATAGTAGCTGAACACATTGATACTTCCAAGCCTACCTGTATCTACAGTTAAGTCCCATGTTTATGGAGATATTGTAATACATCCATACATGTATCAGCAAGGCAACTGTGCTGTTTATGGGAGATAGGGTGATCTTTTTTTTTTTCTTTTAAATACAAGTAGCAATTGTGTAATGATCAATGAATAGTTCTTGGCATATTCACCTTAAATATCTTAAATATCCATTGTCTCCACGTAGTGAAGGCAGTCACCCTGATGTGATGCCGACCCTGTGGTGCTGTAACTGCGGACCAATCGCACCCATCACACCTTTTTACCTGGCTTTTGATGACCTCCATTTTATGTCTTCTCTATGGGTTGGGCTGTTCAGATCCCACATGGCAGTGACATCATGCGGACTTGTCTTTGTCCACATGGTTATTTCCGTCAGCAGGACTTCCTCTGGTGTCATCCATGTTGAGAATTTCGGGATCTCATCCTGGGTGGCTGAGCAGTATACCATTGTGTTTATATATCATGTTTTCGTATCTGTTCAGGTTTTTTTTTTTTTTTTTTTTTTTTTTTTTTTTTTTTTTTAACATTTAGGCCATTGTAAGACTCCGAATCCACACAGATGACTCTCATTTAAGTACTACATGCTGACAGTTTAGAGTTTCCTCTAACCTAGCCCTTCTCATCACACTCCATGTGAAGTGTTTGGTAGGACAACTTGAGTTGCATTGGCAAACTCCCTTACCCTGCGAGGCTCTGCAAGCAAAACCTTCAGAGCCACCTTGCGGTGATATAGTTTTCTGCTGCATTTTAGATTAAACACAAGATCAGTGTATGAAACTTAGTTTCCTTCTTAATGACAAAGCAGTATCATGTGAAATGGCCTTGAGATATGACACACTTGGGTATTAATTTGCAGGGTAGTTTTAGGACACAACCATACAGGGGCTACTACAGACCACGATGAAAGAGAAGAGAAAAAGATTTAAAGTAGGTGGAAAGATACTGTGTTCATGAGAGGGGCTGTTCAATAGCAAGGTCTCTACTCTGCCCAAATAGATCTAACATAACTCCTGGTTTGAATATCAGTAGGCTTAAAAAGAAACTGGTGAACCATTTCTCAATTCCTTGTGGAAACTTCAAAGTGGAGTGAAGTGATGGGGCTTCCACCCTACCTGCTCTGCAGATGTACTGGAAGCTGAGAGTGTGGTGTTGCTATAAAGATATCTAAATAAAAGAGCAGGAAGCAGGAAGAGGCTTTGCAGGAATGTGTGGGTTGTTGGTTTCTGATGAAAATACAGAGGCAGTTCAGTAGAGAAAGATAGGGTTTTCTACAAATGATGTGAAATTAACAGATACAATATGGAAATGACTGACTATCCGTATGAAAAAAAAAAAAACCACCAAAAAATGAAAAACAACACCTCCCCCCAAATGATCTTCAAATCTTTTCACTGTGTAAAAATGAACCAAACTTGGGTCATAGGCTTATGTATAGAACATACTTGAAATGAATACATGACTTTGCAGGGGTCAAGTTTAGGAGATATCAAACTAAAACCAGCCTGTAAAAAACCAAATCAACCAACAAACAAGAAAACAACCAAACCAAACCAAACCAAACCAACCAAAACAACACCAAACAACACCAAAACACCCAATGAACTGATAAACTAGACTTCATCAAAGCCCTGTGCTCTTTGAAAAAACCATAGGTATGGAAGAAAAGACCAGCCAAGGCCTTGTTGAAAAACATTTGTAAATATGTGCTTCTGGACTTGTGGTTAAAATTTTCAGTGGTAAAGATGCAAACCAATGAAGCTACAGGCAAAAGATTTAAGCAAGTTTTGTCCTGAAGAGAAACGCGCAAGTGGCAGATGGGCACACGAGAGCTGTTGTGTCCGTGTCAGTCACACGGGGAGCGTGCATCAGACAACAGCAGGACATGTTGTACGCCATCCAGATGGTTAATCTTAAATGCTGTCCATATGTCATGTCATGACAGAATGGAGACAACCATACTCTCACGACTGTGGTAGCTTCTTAAAGTGAGGGTACTTACCCTCTGGTCCATTTCTTTCAATCTTCTGTATTTTTCAAGGTGTCTGTCAGCCTGTGTCCACAAAGAGAATGTATGCAGATGTCTATAGCAGCTTCATTTAGGAAGACCATCAAATGCAAACTATTCAAATGATCATTAGTGGGTGAATGGATGAACATATTCTGGTACAGGATGGTGTCCCCAATTCAAATGCCTGGGACAGGAAATGTTTGGGAGCTCTGGTTTGGAATATTTGTATATAATATATATAATATCTTAGGAGTGAGACCCAAATCTAAACATTAATTCCTTTTGTCCTTTAAATGCCTGATACCCATGGGCTGATGGTGACGTCACAGTGTTTTGATGTGCCTATAGTTCCTTACACAGGTCAGGCATGGGCTTCTACTGTGCCATCACCTTCACATTCAGAAGGTTTGGACTTCAGTGTTTGGTTGGGGGTTTTTAGATTTGGAACTACCAATTTGCATACCAATGTCAGATTTTTCAATTCCCTTGATTATACCCCCCAAAAGCAAGATAGGAAAATCATAATAGTTCTATCTTTAATTTTTTTCCTGTTGGATCATATTATTTTCCATAGAAGCTGCCCCCCACAACTTACGTCAGTAGACTGGATATTTAATGAGAGGTTACTTACTGTTATGTATAGATGAGGAACTTAGGGAACTCGACTAAAGAACAGACAACGTCTCTCCACAGAAGACAAGCGAACCACTGACGGCATCATCAAACTCTGAGGACAACCTTTTTATTAAAGTACCTCAGATGGATCCGGGCGGGGCCGGGGTTGAGAGATCCCATTTTTGAGACATCAACTGTGCTGGCAGACTACCTGCTAACCCTTGTCTCCTCCTCTGTGTCTGAGGAATGAAAGACTTCACAAAGGCTCATTCTCTTTTGAATAGCAGTATTTCTTTCCAGAAGGGTCTATGTGGAAACAGGTTGTAAGATACATTTGTGTGCAGAACAGAGCAACCTTCAGACTCAGTCAAGAAGCCAGACGTTTGTGGGGAGGCTGAATGAGGTCGTCCCTGCCCTGTTAACTTGCTTTTTTTTTTTTTTTTTTTTTTATTTTAGAGAAGATTCTGCCTCTTCAAGGGTTGGAGAACAGGACAGAAGGATGTCGGTAATGTAGGAATTTGTGTTGGTTTATTGTTTTGAAACGTTCATCATTTGTGCACCGTTTTCAAAATTTCCCTAACCCTACTCCCTGTTGTCCATAGTTATAGACAATGATAGGAATCACCGTGATTTCAAATGTAAACTCGGTGTTATTTCTAATAGTAGGCAGACCCCCCCCCCCAAGACAGATAAAAATAGAAAATGGCAACACTAATCTTTTGGTATACACATTTACTTATCTTCCTGCCTTCTCATTCATTATGTGATGTAGACTTTATGAGCTACATAAACTCATAAAGACTCTATACCTGTGGAAAGGTAAATCTGCAACAGCCCACCTCATCCACTTACATGAATGAGATCAATCAACAAAAGTAGAAGGGGGGAAGGGTGAATTTCATGTTAAGTCCCACTTGCTGGTAACTAGATCATGGAAGACTTAAAACCAACCCCCTACAGTTTGTACCAGTGTTCACAAACCTCAAAAGGCACCACCTTGCCTCATGTTAGATGAGGGGTGATAGATCCTTTCTCTGGGGTCCAAAGAGGTACATTGAGTAAAAATGGGCGTTGCTATGGTGACTAACACATGAAAGCCAAGGAAATCTATCAGAAGGGCAGATGTGGGGCTCTACTTCAACTCCCTAACCATGTTAGGTTGGTCCTAGAGCCGAAAGCTTGCTTTACAAAAGAAAAGGACAAGGCTGGTAGACACATGGTGCACCCACCACCTCCCAGTAGTGGATTTTGACCTGTTAAAGAATTGAAAGGACCAGGTATGATGGCTCACTCCTGTAATCCGGCACGTGGCAGGCTGAGGCAGGAGGATTTCCATGAGTTCAAGGCCAGCGTGGGGCACAGAGCAAGACAGTCTCAAAACAAACCAACCAAAACAACAAAATAAAATGCCTCTGAGTTAGTGTTTAAAGCTGTGGCTTTCTGTCTTTGTGAATCTAATGACACTCATCCAGTAAACTACTGCTAGTGACTTCTCAGGGGAAAGCACAATCCCCTAAGCCTGCATTTCAGTGTATTAAAAATCTCAAAAAAATGAACACTGGGAAAAAAAAGGCTTTTTTTTTTTTTCTAACATCAAGATCATGAGCTGCCACCAAGTGTCCTGTAGTCATTCTTAGCCTCAGTCCCTGAGTCTCAAAAGTTTTCCCACCTGGGGTCAGCAGACAATAAGGAAGTCTGGAGGTTTTGGTCCCATTGATACAGGACACAGCCAAACTTTTTTTTTTTTTTTTTTTTAAAGTACAGTATTTGTCAGGTTTCTGTTGCTGTGACAAACGGAGGAAATCAGCTGCAAGAAAAGGTCTTCCTGGTTCACCGACGCTGTCCTAGCTGGGAGAATGGAGCTGATAAGCCGGGCAGACTAAAGTCTCATGAAATAGCTGACTTTATCCAGAGCCTCAGCCAGTTTACACTGAGGGTTAAGAATGGTCGTCGGAGTAAAGTTCTCATGGGTTCAAATTGTAAACAATCACAAGGTCCAGCCACATGGCACAAACCATGTTTTTGCATAGAGGCGTATAAAAGATAGTTTAAACACTTAATTGAATACCAACAGCCAACAATAATGAGTAATCTGAAGTAAATTCGTTCCTATTCACCGGTGATACCTGTCTCTTACAGAGACACTCCTCTGCGTCCCTTTGTCCCACTGTGGGTAAAACTCGGGGCTATACATGTTTGGGAAGGTCTTGACCAAGGAGCTACATCCTAGCCACTGGGAAGAGCGTTTTAACTTGGTTTTGTCATGTCGACCTGTGCTGGAAGTGGAGGTGTTGGTGTAATATTGGGGTGCCGCTGCTTTGGGACACTTACCAATCCTCCTTCAGTCCCAAATTGTAGTCGTCTGTAGCCATGGATCAACTGGGTTTACTTGAAATGGGGCCTGGGAATGAAAAGGCGACAGAGAGAGAAGAGATGAAGCCAAGACAAAGTTCTCTGATCAAGGCTCAAAGTTTAATGTTCAGCTCTCACTTTAAAGGGGAAGCCCCACCAAACCCTTTCTTGTTTCAGCTGGAGACTGGTGGGGGAACCCATCCTTTGACACAGCCGGAGATGTCTCAAGGCAAGCCCAGGGGTAGTTCTTCTAAGTTCAGTGCAGCCAAGGTGGGTAACTGCACCTAGATCCTATCACTTGGTCTGTTGTGGTAAATAAGGTCTTTCAGGTCTGCTCAAGGCTGGGGAAAGGGCACGCCAAATACTGAACTAGAGAGAACTTGTCATTTTTTGCAAGGGCACCTCTTGTGGGAACTGATTCGTGGAATGACCTCCCCCTTTTCTTTCCCCTTAGTTTTGTACCTTTTTTCCCTATCCTTGTCTTTCTTTCACTTTCTTTCTTTACCTTTCTTTCTTTCCTTTCTTTTGAAAGGTATAGAAAACATATGAAAAAGCGGAACTGAATATAAGATTTTAGGCCTTCACTGCCCCGGGATACATTTCACATTCCGGGAGGGGTACATTATCCCTAAGTCAGAGGACACTTGCTGGATTAACATTCAGGAGAGGAAGGCAGAGGCTGATTAACATTCTCAGACCTCAGGGAAGAGAACCCACCTGTGGGTGGGGAAGGCCCAAAGGAGGAAGACACATTCCTGACCACAAAGAAAGATCCAAGTCATCTGGGTGGTCCCAGGAACTGGCTGACCACAAGATAAAAGGTTGGGCAAGGTTACATTCTTACAAAAGATAAGTGTATAAGATGTTTTCCGCATGACCCTGACTAAATTTGGGTTGGGACTTTTTAAGACTTTCTACTGTTTTTATGTTATGTTTCCTTGGTTACCCCCTCACACACACACACCCTTGGTTTGTGGTTCTTCTCTATATAAACCCTCCACTCCCAGCCGACAGGGTCGATACTCCTCTGCCCCTGTGTGGGTTATGAGTCTCGGCCTCAGTTGGCTGACCCCAAAATATACCTCTTGCATCAAGAATGGTGTCTTGTGAGTTATTGGGTGGCCGCAAATTCCTGCGGCTTGAGGGAGATCCTCCCTTCATGGGGAGGGTGTCTTACACTTTCTTTCTTTTGGTGGAAAAGAGCCTAGTTTTGTATCAGTTGTGTCTACCAAGCGGAATCAGTGTTTAGTGTGTGTGCTAGCGCGCATACGAGTGTGTTGATGTGTTTGTACACAGATGATGCTATTCTCTACTTTGGGTGTTCTCACTTGTCATCTGTTTTTGAAAAGTTTAATGATAGGAAACATTACTTCTTGGAGAGTAAGGAAGATTCAAGTTCAAGTACCAGCAAACAATCCTGGACCCAGAACCGCAAAAGGAAATCCCTAAGAACATACTCCCAGAGGAGGAAGCCAGGAGTCAGTTCTCTACGGAGTAAGCTCTGTCTGCTTATATTATTTGGGCTACTTCTCAGCAAGTCAGCGGATATTTATGTTCCCATATGTAATGGGGAAGGAAGATACCAAGGAAATACATGGTCTTGGCGACGTCTTCCTGGTAATACCTGCAAAAGCAGAATGCTTGCACACATGGGGCCAGCCTACAGTTGAAATATATGAGGTGCAGAAAAAGGGTGGCAATTGGCCAAAAGGAATCTGGCCTAAGCTGGAACCATCTTCTGTAAGAAGTGGGTGGATTTTGAGCTAACTCTTGGGGAAGAGTAGGTTTTGAAGAGCCGAGAAGAATCATTTATTGTTCAGTGACAAAGTATGAGGGTGATGGTGAGGGCAGTGGGGGCCTGGGGAATGGGGACGAGGCTGAATGATGAGAAAAGCCTCCTGAGTGCAGACACTGCGCCAGGACAGGAACTGGTAGTGTACACATGTGTGACTGGGGGAGGGGTGGCTGTATCTGTGTCTCACGTGGAAATGTGCCCACTGTGTGCTCGCTTTCAGTCCTACCACTCTCCCCAGTCAGAAGTGGCCATGCTCCTGAGAAAGATGAAGTAAGTGCACCTTATTGGTTGCCCCAGGGCATTGTGGGTGCGTCAGACTTCATCACTTTCTTCCGGGCTGTGATAACAAATCAGGGGTCTCCTGGTATGCATTGGTAGATCAATGACTTCAATGAGATCAATGGCTTTCAAGGTAAATTTAGCCCCCTCCCCCACTAAACGCCACTGAAGGATCTTTATTTAAACACCATTGCTGTTCTGATTTCTCACAAATGCATGCTCTTGAATTTCCACTTCAGAATGAACTCACTGATGTAATTCTTCTTTTAGTTTCTAGTTTTTTGAGATAATATGTTAAAAAAAATTTTTTTTTAATGATTTTGGCATTTGCACTTTTAAGTTTACAAGGTTGAAACATCTTTAGGTTCATATAAATTTTATCCATAAAGTTATACAATTCCAGATTTCTCTCTCTTTAAATCAAAGGACTAAGGAGTATGGACACTAGTACTTTGCACCCTAATTCAAAGACAAATGGTTCATCTTATTTGCTGAGTGACTTCTTGTCTGATCAGTGTGTATGTCTTATATACACACACACTCTCTCTCACTTATCACAGAGTATATCACCAGCTCATCATAGGTTAATAAGGAGCAGCTGCTAGGATCCTGAGGGTACCCTACCTGCTCTTGTAGAAATAGAATGTAGTTAGTGTTCCGGCCCCATCTCCACCCATTTTACTCCATAGCTCATAGGCTAAACCTGTGAGTAAGGATAGCTAATATATGTCTTTCTGTATCTCTTGGCAGTTGGTTCTAGTATACAGCCTAGATACCAAAAGCTGTGGACAATCACACGCCTCGGAAAATAGCAAAGTATCTGCATATGACCTGTGGACTTTAAACTGCCATTGGATGACTTATAATACCCGATGTAGTGTCATGCTGTACAGTCACTGTGTGATATTAAAGAATAACCAAAATATTGGTCTGAATGTCTTTGGTGTATCATATTATTTTCCTGAATATTTTTGTTCCATAACTTGTTGAATTCATGAATGGAAAAAAAATCTGTGGATATTGGCAGCTATTTTTACTTAATGTTTTGTTGAATAGTATAGCCTAGAATAAGTAGTTATCCATTGTAAACATGTCAAAAGAAGATATTCAAATAAATACAACTTTGGTTTTAATTAAGCCCCAAGAAACTCCACAGAATCAAACCTGATACATTTAAACTGTGCAATGAGTAAGAATTCCATGCTGGTTTTTCAGTGAGGGTGTCGTGCTGACATTTCCATTACTGGAAATTACTCTGCATTGGATTGCAAGGATAGAATTTGGGGCAAGGGCTAGAGAATGTTTTCTGTTAAGGGGAAGATAAGTACTGTATTCTTTGAACCATAGATTCACCAAGACAGCAGATCAGAAAACTGCCTTAGACTGGAAACTAAGGGGTCTACCGTATATTTATAAGAACTGGCAGTTATTAGCAACTTGTCAAACTCCCACTTAAGGTCTGCAGAGTGCTAGGTGCTGGACCCTGCCCATTTCTGATTGGGTAGCTTGTAGGTTGAAAATTTACATCTCTGTTGAGTTCTTCTGTTGCTGGTCCTCTGACCTGCATCATGCTTTAGAGGTACCAGGCTGGAGTTATCGGTTAAGATTTTACTTTAGTGTTGTTCTAGTTTGGGGTTGGTTGGGACTTAGTGTTTTTTAATTCAGCAAACCCAATACTTAGTTTTCTTAAAAGCTATTGAAAGTATCTTGTGAGTTTTTGTTGTTACATTCAAGTGTTATGAATATTAACATTTAATAAGACTGTTATATTTTAGGCTGAGCTAACACCACTATGGAAAGGCATCTCCAGGAGAAATGATTCCACTCTTCTGAAAATTTCTGAAACAAAACTACAAGATAGTTCTGTGCCTTTAACTCTTGAGGCATCTACAGAGAAAATAGGTACTTGATTTTCAGTTAGTTTATAGTATAAAAAAATTGTATTTGGGGATATGGTCTATGAAAGAAACTGCTTTTGAACTTTTTAGAAATTGTGTGTACATGTGTGCATGCCTACATGTGTGTGTATGTATATACACGTGTGTGTGTGTGTGTGTGTGTGTGTGTGTGTGTGTGTGTGTGTGACAACATCCATATGGAGATCAGAGAACCACTTTCAGGAATTGGCTGTCTCCTTCCATGTGGATTTTGGGTACTGAACTCAGCCATCAATCTTGTCACTAACATCCATTAAGCTACATCCTGGCTCTGAGGAAAACCTAAAATAATCTCTGAACAATCGACAGCGTGATGCTTTCTCTGTTTAATGTTTCCACTCGCAGACCATGGGTGATTCTGAATTCTAACTTTGCTCTGAAGCTTGAGCTTGGCTTGTCCATGAGAATCCGTCACTCCTCTCTAAGACAGGAAAATGCAAATGGTGACCAACAGAAAGGATCATAAACTTCTAAAAGGACTGACTGATGACAGTTTTGCTTTCTGACCCTTGTTTTTGTTTCAATGGCTCAATTTTTTTGTAGCTACAGAACAAAGTCAGCCACAAATGAAAAGCAGCAATCAAAGTTCCCAATGGTAAGAGAGCAGTGCTGTTACCAATGCAGGTAACAGGTCAAAATGGTGACTCAGTGAGCTAAAAATGCCCCCACAGAGGGAGGGCTAAAGAAAATGTGGCCTGGACCACAGAAATGCCTCAGCAGCTGAGATCACTGAATGCTCTTCCAGAGATCCCGAGTTCAAATCCCAATACTCACGTTGTGGCTCACAACTTGTGCCACAGTAGTTTCCATCGACTCCGATGCCGGCTTCTGGTGTGAGGACATACATTCCAACCAAACACCCATATGCATCAAGTAAAGTTTTTAGAAATGTACATCTGCAGAGACTTGATAATGCCAGGGTTGGGGGATACCCAGGGAAACCCCACCCTCTCAGAGGAGAAGGGGAAGAGAGAGAGGGTCAGGTTCCTGCGTGTGGAGGGACCAGAGGGCAGCAACTGGGATGTAAGAATTATTTTTTAAAAAATGTGGTGCATACACAAAGGAATTCGTTTAATCATGAAGAGTGATGTGATTTTTGGACAATGGATGCAGTTGGAGCTAATCGGATTAAATGAGTCTATAACAAATATCACAGTTTTATTTTTGGTTTGTGTGTCTGGGTGTTTTACCTGCATGCATGTATGTGCACCATGTATGTGCCTGGTTCCATTAGAGGCCAGAAGAGGGTATCAAAATCCCTGGAGGTGGAGTAAAAGATGGTTGTGAGCTGCCATGGAGGTGCTGGCAATCAAACTGGGATCCTCTGGAAGAGCTGCCAGTGCTCTTAATTACTGAGCCATCTCTCAGGCCCCTAAATGTTTCCCCCTATTTGTGGGTTGTAGACTTTATAGATATATAAAATCACACACACACATGAATAGAAGCGAATCTGTCTGGGGAACAAAGGAGACAAATAGACAAGCCATCTTAAAGCATAGGGAAACAGCTCCCTGACACCGCCCTTGGTAATGGCTTTTTAGATATGATGCAGAAGTAAGCAAGACCCTATTGACAGGCTGATGTATAGCAGGGCATGCCTGACAACTGCCAGAGATGTTTGCATAGAACTGGTAAAGTGTTGATATCTAAAACCTGTAAGAAACTCTGTTTCAGCGTGAAAAATAATTAAAACTGGACAAAATGCTCAAATGCCTGCCAAATCTATGAGATGCTACTCACTGTCATTAACCTAACCCATAATAAGTGGAACAACTTAAGTGTTTATCAATGAGTTAGGTGGTTGACATCGTGGTGGGCGTATGACTCGATTGCATGTCCTATAAAAAGGAAGTTTTGCCTTTTGTGGAAAGGATTGACCTATAGGATATTTCACTATAAGAAGTGAGCAAGGTGGAGAGGCACTGCATTATCTTTACACTAAGCGTGAGGAGACTACAAAATTCAAAATCACAGAAGCAGAAAATAAAATGTTTACCACGTGGGTGGAGAAATGAAGATGTCAGTCAAAGCACGGAGACCTTACAGTTTTAGGTGAACGAGTTCGGTAGGTGGTGAATGTTGCGTGGCGTCACATCAATTTGTGATAGTCGGTGAATGATGTATGACTGTATCAAGTCAGTAATGGGGAAGAGGAACGAAAGGGAGGCAATGGAAGTCCGAGGAGAGAGAAGCCAGGGTGCACGGACCAGACGCACAGCTATGGCGGCTGCCCGGGGAACTGTCCATTTATCTTTGGACGTGGAAACCCAACAAGCCTGCATGCCCTGAGAGAGACACGAGATTGTGTTAAGGACTATTCCCCCTCCTTTAACAGTGAAATCTGCTGAATGCCATATGAATTTTTCTCCATCTGTTTACTCACTGTGAATTGTTTCCTCTAATATTCAGAACTCCAAAGTCGTCTTCCATCCAGCAGTTCGTCTTCCGTAGAGCACCCGGAAGTGGAGGAGGAAAATGTACCTGAGGTACTACCTATTTGATTTTTTCCAGACTTAAATTATAGTCTCATAAAACAATTGCCTATTCCGTTAAGTGGGTGGGACAATGCCACTTCTATGTTTTATAGCTATGTCTGTGTACCAATTAGATATGTCTATATTTTGTGTTTTAGATTGTGAACCAAGAACCATTCATGGGGAACAGTAGCTTCAAGCACAAGCTAGAAAACTTGGAACACAGAGGCGGTTGAGTAATCCTTTTTTCTTTAACAGAAAATAAAAAGTGTAATTAATCTGGGCCATTTTTCAGATTATGCCAGATAAAAATATCACTGTGCACACATGTTCCTTTCACGTGTGTCTTTAAAAAGTAATCCTATTTTTTTTTATGGAGTGGTCTAGTTCCTCGACATTATCTTCAGGTCCCAATATTTTCTCTTCTGGTTGATCCCACCTAACAATCAGGATTTACTCTGAGATTTCTGATTAGGAAGTAGTAGTAGTTGTTTTTGTTTTCCAGTCCCAACTTCATTTCAGCTTGATTTTTACTTCAGTATTTCTGTCATTTTAGCGAAGTCACTTATGAATTCTGAATTGTCCTCGTCATTCCCTTCAGCGTGTATTTGTATTTTCTTTGGCTTCCGGCAGGAGTTTCTTCCTCAACTCTTTAAGTTCATTCATGTTTGTTCTTTCATCCTCTTCAAACTTCTTGAATTCTTTGATCATGTTGATAATTGTTTTTTTGTTTTTTTTTTTTTTTTTAAAAAAAAACTTCCTCATTTTGATTCATCTAGATAATTCTCCTTGGTAAACGTTTCTATAGTTTGTGGGGTTTGGGGAAAGTCCTGTCTTGGCCTTTCATGGTTTATGGTTTTTGTGGGGGTATGACCTGGGCATGTGGACTTGTCTCACTGATTGTACACCTGACCAGCCTCTGCTGAGAGCAAGTTTTTGTTCTTGTCCAAGACCGGTTGACTTCAGATCAGGTCTGAAGGGTTGTAAGTCAGTCCTTCCAGTATTTGGCATTGACTTTTGACAGAGATGATTAAATTCACTGGCAACCAAAAAGCAAGTGAGTGTGTCTCTGAGTTGGGTCTGAGCATAGAAAAGTGGTATGGGTACCAGATCCGGGGCCGACTGTCACATACTGACAGAGTGTGTGAGAGGCTCTTCCTGGTGAGTCCAGATGCCATGCCTGGCTGTTGTAAAGGCAATGTTGCTGATGCTTAGCTTGGGAGGGCTGGAGTGGTGTGGGCAGGTATTGGAGAGACCCATCTGGTAGCATCACTTCTGTGGGACTCCCCATAGTCCCGTGTGGGGGTCTGGGGAACTTGCTTGGATAGCTTGCACTGCCGTGAGACTGTCAGTGGGCTTGAGCAGAGAGGAGAGGTGATCTGGCAAACTCACCCAGCTGGTTTACCCTCTTGTACAATTCTTGATGGGCCTGGGCAGGGTTGCGTGGGGGCTGACTGCCATGTTTTCTTTAGTTGGATCATTTGCTGATGAACATGCAGGCTCATTCTGTGACTGGTTATTTTGAATGATGCCTCAAATGGATAGCCAGGGGTCTCTGTAGTATACAGACTTAGGTTCCTTTGACTATAGTCCCTGGAATGGTACAGCTGTGTCGTATGGTAGCTCTGGTCTTACTGCTTATCTTCATACTGATTTCCACAGTGTCTACACTCATTTACACTCCGACCAACAGTTTATAACGACAGTATCCCATCCTCGAAGTATATGTTGTTTGCTTGGTGACTGAGGTGCGTCACCAAGAATTTCAGAGTGTTTTTTATTTGCATTTCTTCAATGGTTAAAGCTGTCTCATGTTCTTTTCCCCATATATTTATTTGACTACTTACGCTTAATTTTTGAAAACCATCTGTCCAATTCATTTGGTTAGTTTACTGGATTGTATTATTTGCATGTATTTTGGAGTTCTTTATTTTTTTCTAAATACTTGTCCCCTGTTGGATAGAGGGCTGAAAAAGACACCCCCATTATATAGGCTGCCCCTTCATTCTGGTGCTGTTCCCCCTGCTATGCAAAAGCTTTTACATTTTATGTGATATCATTTCTCAATCCTCACAATGACTTTGTAGGCAGTTAGAGTCCTTTACAGAATTCTTGCCTGATCCTATTTCTTGAAGTGCTTTCTTCCCCGTGTTTCTCTTGAGCCATCTTAAGGTTTCAGATCCTAGAGTGATGGTTTTCACACATTTCACATTGACTTTTGTAGCAAGTGAGATTTAAGGATCTGGTTTCATTCTTCTCTGTGTGTGCCCATCCCCTAGCCCCAACTGTTGAAGAAGATCCCAGAAGGTAATGTGCAGATTCAGTGTGGTCCCCATCACACTTCCAACAACACTCTCCAGAAAAATAGAGGAAATACCATAAGGATGCACCAAGGACCTAAATCACAGACGCAAACCCAAACAGGAGGGATGATGGTGGCATCCATCACAGTGCCTGGCTTCAAATAACTCTATACTGTAACAAAAAACAACATGGTACTGGTATAAAAACCTAACCAACCAACCAACCAATTAACCAAACATACATACAAACAACAACAACAACAACAACAACAAAAAACCCATAGAGGCCAAAGGAACAGAAGAATCTCAAACAAACCCATCTACAGCCATCTGGGGATATTTTTACTGTCCACTGCTCTGGCTTTATTTAAAACACTGTGTCTAGCGAGTCTGTCTGTACCTTGTGAATTCCTAACTGTGTCTGAGAGCATCAAAGGGATGCCTGTGGCCACGTTTCCTTCAGGTATCAGTAGACAGCAGTGCTTTGAGTCTTAGGCGGCTCCATCCACCTGCCAACAGTTAGTGATTAGTAACGGGGAGGAGATGAGGTTCACCTGTGTTGTACCAAAGTTAGTTATTAACTGCCAAAAAGAGGCCATGACCAGGGACGTGCATAAAACAAATGGCTGTAGGGATTCCTTCCCCCAAATGTGACAGCTACAACACAACCCCTACATCTAAGACCAAGGCTGCATCGCAGAAGTGGAGATGGGAATGTTTGTAAGAGCCTGACGTCCAGGACTAACATCACATAACAGTTTCTTCAGGACAGGACAGAGATGTTTCTCCCATGAACTTTCCCAGCGTGGCTGTCTGCACAAAACCTGCAAAGAACACACTGACTGACACCCCAGCATAGGTGCAGAAAAACCTTACTAAGTCCAGCCTAGGTAAAGAACTGTTGACAGTGGCTGCGGAGGAAGGAGAAACAGTTTGGTTTTTCCTTCATGTGACTCCAAACCTAAGGAGTCAGCCCCAAAGTCATGAAAGTAAATGTAACACTAACTGGACTCAGTAGGATGTGCTTTGTGTGTGTCTGTCTCTGTGTGTTTGTCCGTCCTTTTGTGTATGTGTGTGTGCACATGTGTTTCTGTGTGCATGTCTGTCTCTCTCTGTGTGTGTATGCATGTGTGCATGTCTGTCTTTTGGTGTGTGTGTCTGTCTGTCTGTCAGTGAAGGTTATGAATGAAGAGGGGGTTGGGGAATTCAAGAAGAGCTGGTTGGGGAGAGGTTGTAGAAAGACCTTCATCAACACAGGGTGGTGCAGATACGGTGGACATACATGTGAAGTCCACAGACAAAAGAGGACAAGATACATTGGACCCAAAGGAAGTACACACACACACAAAGGTTTCATGACCATGCTGTTTACTTTTAGAGATGCCCAATGGGAGTGTCATTACCCTAAAGCAATCAAGATTAGAAGACGCTCCAGAACTCCCCATTGTGCCAGGTAACTGCATGCACTCAGCCAGCAGCTGAGGGAGGGGTGTGATGGATGTGTCTGTTCTTAATGTACTACTCATGTGTCTTACAAGAGCTGCATTCTAAGATCACCAGGGCTACAGTCAGCCTACGTGCTAAGCGTTTTTTTTTTTTTTTTTTTCTTTGAGATGAGCAAATTGTTGCACAAACTGTGGATAAAAGCACTTTGATTTCTGCTCTGTAGCTCCTCTTTAAGACCAACAGGTTCTAAGATTAGAGGCCTCTGCTTAGCTGATAGCTATTACATTTGTGTGCACACATAATTTATAATCGAAGCGGGTGATAGTTCATGCCTACGTGAGCTTGGCGAGGCTTCTGATAGTACTATAGATCTTGAAATGAAGGGCTTCAAGAAGACAAATTGGCAGCCTAGAGGCATAAGATTGCCATGAATTGAGATAACCTGGGTTCTATTCCTGGAGCTGCTGGTGTGAGTTTGCAGAAGTCAGATGGTGTCAGTGTTTCATGTGAAGCACCTACCATGGTTTTTGTAAGGAACGAACAAGCTGGTAAAGGTAAACCCTTTGGAACAGAGGCCTTATGTGCCTAGCTAGGTAAGTCTGAGAGTCTATGTCAGGCTATCCTCACTGACATACGCTGTCATATCCTTGTCATTTACTTACGTACACACATGCGCAGGTCATGCATGTGTGAAGGATGGAGGATGACTTTCTGGTATCAGTTCTCTCCTTATACAGAACCCACAGATTAAACTCATGTCATCAGGCATGGTGACAAGCACCCTTACCCACTGAGCCATTACACTGTCTTCCATGTTGTGTCTTCCTTACAACTTCCTGTAATTCCCAAGCCGCCTTCTTAGATGCGCTATCAATTGATCTGATTGAAGGTGCTGAGAAGGTTTGGATGAAATAAACACTTGAAAGAGGGTAGGTTTGGTGGGAGGTAGCATGAGGTGCCTGTCTTACTGATTAAGTATGAGCTAGCTAGTGTGGTCAGGGTCAGCCATATTGCAGAATCAGATGCAGCTAGCTAGTTTGGGGGTGGGGGGGCAGGGTGTCTAAGGTTTACATTTGTGCTTCTGACAAATTGTTGCATCTTCTGGCAAGCAGAGGCCAAACATGTCTATTTGAGCGTATTTTTTTTTTTTTTTAGTTATCTTTCAGATTTTATTTTTGTTTATACTTGAGCATTTTCTTTTAGTTACTGCTAATATTTCATTTTTGTCTCAGATAAATCTACTCCATCTCAAGAAGATGTGCCAGAAAATGCCAACAGTTCTGCTTTTAAAACAGCCTTTGAAAACTTCACTAGAGATCTGAAAAAAAAATTTGAGGTACCAGTCCACTAAAGCAGGAAATGTGGAACGAGACAGACAGACATTGCATGACGTCACCTATTTACGTGAGATCTATGAGAGCTGAAGTAGAAGGCAGAGCACAGGGGTGGTTACCGGAGGCCAGGGAGAGGCAGGGAGCGGACAGGTACTGGTCAGAGGGCACAAATGGACTGAGCAATCTCTCTAGTTGCCATATTTCTGATTTGTCAACTGTATCCCTTAGCAGAGTTGGGCAGAAAGCAACAGAAGGAGAATTCAGCTCATTCTGACTTTGCCACCATGCGCCTTTCATTGTAATAGTACAATACTCTTCATGTATGACAGTCCCCTAAGCATGAGGCAGGGGCATTCATCTTGGCTCTGGTCACTGACTTTATTGCCATTCCGATGACAATATTGAATGGATAAGACTGTTCCTTGTCCATTCTCTCCAGTGGGACCAAATGTTCTTGGCTGGGACCCACTGGTGGCATGCTCAGAAGGCCATAGTTTGACCACAGTGCCAGGCAGATAGACAAGGAAGGAGGGAACCTTCTACAGGAGATCAGACTCTAAGATGCAGCAGGAGGGGGATGTGGAGGGTATCTGTTTAATAACAGCAGATCTTTGAGGCCTCCTGTGTGCAAGTCATCTCAGTCTTATCTCTAGGCTGCCCAGCACGGCAGTTTCAGTTTGTTCGGACTTTGCCTCATTATCAGAAAGTCCCTTATTCTGTTCTGTATCAGCACATTCAAGAAAAATGTCATGCCCAGTCCACATCTCTCTAACCCAGGAGACCTCCAGAGTATGGCTTTCAGCAATCAGCCAATGTAGAAAGGACGTGTGTATTACCTGTTACATTGTATCATTAGCATAAATATAGGTTTCCTTGGGTTCTCTTGTTCTTTATAGTACTAACCCAGAGATAATGCCTGAAGCGTACATAGGATGACACCTCTCTGGTCTCTCAGCAGGAATGCTTCCTGTGAATGTTGCTGTGTTCAGGTGGTGTCTTTTGAATATAGTAAACACTCAACTTAGTATATCATGCTTACCCCAAATGCCCTCATTTTTGTTTCCATGTCAATAGCTTATGCTCAAGCCCAAAGAGATTCTACTCTCTTCAGAAAAAGCAAAAGAAGTGCCAGCTTGCCTAATAAGTCTTTGGAAACGGATACACATGTGCAGGTAACTACTTGAAAAGCAAAACCATGGGGGTGAAGCAACACCTGTGGCCATTACCTTGAGGTTAAGGAGATAGTGTGTGGAGACGTGAAGTTTCCTGTGTCTCTGAAGCTTTCTGGAGTCTGGTTCTCCATCTACAAGATGAGATCTGGAACTCCGTTCTCTCTTCCAGCCTCTTCATGAGCTACCAGTGAACGGTGCTAAAAGATGCTCACTGAAAATGCTAACACATTTGCAAAGGTGGGGCAAGCCTGTGGAGCTATGAAAACAGATGAGGTGAAGTGTGGTCTATCCAGCCAGCCGTCATCCAGCCGTGGGAAGACTTTTGCTTTTAGTTAAAATATAATTACATCACGTCTCTCCCTTTTCTGGCCTTGAGCCCCTCTCTAATACTATCTCTGCAAGTCCTACCATGTTACCCCCTCTCAAACAACTAGTCTGTTTCTCTTGGATTATTGTTACACACACACACACACACACACACACACACACACACACACACACACGATATATGAACACACATGCATGTATTGTCATGTGCTTGATCATAACGATATATGTGCTAAACATGGATGAACCTTGAAAACATTATTCTAAGAGTAAAAAGCCAGGCTCATAGAGGGTAAATACTGCAAGATTCCACTTAAATGAGATACCTACTGGAGCGAGTAGAAATTTGTGACAGAAAACATCAGAGGCTTTGGGGGGGGGGGGAGTCAACTATTAATTGTTTAATGGGCACAGAATTTCTGTTTCTCGTGATGGGAAATCTTTGCAGGTGTGTAACAGGTGAGACAGCAGAGTACCACAAATATGCCCACTGCTTGCTCTCCTAAACATAGTTAGCAAATTTTATGTTATATTGTGTGTGATAAGACGATGTGGTATATCACAGGGAGTACCAGGTGCCTACATTTCAGAGACTGAAGAAGGAAGCAGAAGTGAGTGATGGGTTTCCTCGTAGTTGGAGTCAGTTCAGAAGAACTGCCATGGAAGCGCTTTTCTAATGAGATCTTGGAAACAAAGATTCTAGTGCCGTGGGGAAGAAGACTGTGGTGATTGCTCCACACTGGAGAGAATGGCTTGAAGTGGAGGTTGGGGAGAAGATATTTGTTTAGCTAAAGTAGAAAGGTTCTTGGGGTTAGAATGCATTGTTTGAATAAAAAGTTATAAATTTTTTTTTAAAAAAGTTCTTGTATATATACAATGGCCAGACAAAATCATGGAGGGCTCTGGATTTGGCAAATCCCTATTGTATTTGAAGGGCTTTATCCTCAGCCAGGACTTCACTCAGCTAAAACACACTGAACAATAATGCCAGGCACTTGTTCTATGCTCAGTGTGAGAGATCAGGGAGGGCAGCTAACTGTGAGGTAGTTTTCTGATTATAAGCAGATACCTGAGGTAGCCAAGCATCGTAGCCTGAGTCTGTAATTCCAGCAATATCAGAGGCTGAGGCAGGAGAATTGCCATGATTGGGGGCCAGTCTACATAATGAGTTTTCGATCAGGCTGAGATTGTAGACCAAGACCCTGTTGCAATAAAACTAGGCACTCATGTATATGTGCACACACATGTTTCGACTCATGGTTTTGGGGGATTTAGTCTGTGATTAATCGGCCCTGTTGCTCTGAGCTCTGTGGTAGAGGAAGGTGTCATGGTCAGAACAGGTAGCAGAGAAAACTGTTCAACGAACAGGAAATCAAAATAAGAGTCCCAGATCTCACAGACTCACATGCTCACTGATGATCTAAGACCTCCCAGTAGGCCCTGCCCCATCACTTTCCAATACTACTATTCTGAAACAAAGATTTTAACATTCTACATCCAAAGAAGCAGAAATCCACAGTTGCTTTTGTTTATACAGAACATTGAACCTAAAGGAAAAGAGAGGCAGTATGTGACAGATAAGCCATTTATTTATATGACATAGAATGACGCCAGACACAGTATAGTGACTGTCAGAAAATCTGAAACTAAAACACAGAGGTAGGAAAAGGAGATGTGAACCTACCTGATCACAACTCTCATGGCAGTACAAGGCCAGACAGAGGAGTGAGAACAGAGTTAGAAGGGAGGGAGGGCGCCCTTTCTTGGAGCTGTCTGT
Source organism: Arvicanthis niloticus (assembly GCF_011762505.2). Classification (NCBI taxonomy): domain Eukaryota; kingdom Metazoa; phylum Chordata; class Mammalia; order Rodentia; family Muridae; genus Arvicanthis; species Arvicanthis niloticus. Next base: position 22,181,151 of record NC_047665.1, on the reverse strand, counting down.
CTGTCCTGTGTTAAGCTATTAAAGACTTAGTGGCTGGCTCTGGGCTGCTGCCAGGGGCTAGGTGAGAGGTCACTGAGTTTCTGGGATCCAGGATCATGTAACAGGAAAAGGCGGGAAGAGAAGGCACCAACATGTTCATAAGGCAAGATTGGTTCTCTTGGGGACCATTCTGTCACAACACAGTCGGCCCCACTGAAGTTGGCTGCTTTCCTGTTTGGCAGACTGGACAAGCTGGAGAGGTTCCACAGCTCCGTCCTTCAGGAGCTGAGCAGCTTGGAGAAGGATCTTCAGACACTGACATGCCTCGAGAAGGATGCTCTGGCAAGTTCATTGTCTGTGCTGTCTCTGGGACCAAAGAACCTTTTCTAGTCAAAAGAAGCATGGAGTGTTTAGTCAGAACCTGTTTCATTTCAGGAGTTTTGGGAGAGACAGTTGCCCGACTTGGAATTATTCTGTGATCAGCAAGTGTGGAGGTACTATAAAATTATTCTTTCAAGAGGAGTCTTCTGCTGTTACTTTGCTGTCTGAGACAGGTTTCTATATGGAGCCCTGGTTGTCCTGGAACTCACTATGTATTCCAAGCTGGCCTCAAAAATCACAGAAATCTGCTACCCACACCTCCTATGTGCTGGGGATTTGAAGTGTGTTGCCACCATATCTGGCTCATGATGACATTTCAAAAATGTAAAATTTTTATTTCTTATATATGAATTATGATAGGGATATATGTGTATGCTATCACACAGTTAGGGCTAATTTTGTGAGGACAGCTCTCCTACCTTGAAATGGGTTCCAGGGATCAAACTCAGGTTGTCAGGGTTACATAGCAAGCATCCTTCCCTTCTGGACCATCTTATGCCCCTGTTATGACATTTTCATTGAAGTCATCTTCTTTTGTCTGCCTTTCATTCCTGCTGATCCCTTCTCTCTCAGTAACTAGTCTCCATTCTGCTTTCATGTCCTCTGACAGGAACGAGGGTGAGGAGGTTATTCACAGAAGCACAGATACCTACCTGGTTAGTGGCTCCTGACTGTCTCCCCACTTCTCGTAAAAACAAAAATCGGAACCCACAAAATAGCCGAAGATGGCTGCAACACATTCTACATTTATCTCCCATTGATTCAGCTCCTTGGTGAACTTAGAATGTTTCTCTTCCAAGTGTACTTTCTTAAGCTGTAAAACTATAAATTCATTTTTTTCCTCCAGGCCATTTAGTTCTTGACAGCAACAACTCTGAGACTAATTATTATTAAATGCCTAGGCCACAAGCTTTGGCTCATCCCTGACTAGCTCGTAACTTATTTAACCCATTCAAACTATTCCATGTCTTCCAGCTGGTTAGTTACCTCTTCTTCAGTTTCATGCGTCCAAGTCTGGGGCGAGTCTCCTCTTTATTCTATCCTGAGTTCAGCCACCTGCTAGTGTACATCCCTCTCCCCTGAGTTCCTGGATATTTCTTTGTTTTATTCTCTCATTATTTCCCAGAATCCTCTCTCTTCCTGCCTCAGCTCATTGGCCATCGGCTTTTTTATTGACAGGTGATGCTGATAAGAGATTTTTTTTTCTACATTAAGCTTTTGCTTTTATTCTTTCTGTGGCATAATAAAACTGACCCTCCCCCACCCCCCACCCGAGTTGCAAATGGCAGATAAGGATATTGCTTTTAGCTCACACTGAGTGATGACTGGGCTCCCTGTTCTAGACCGAGTGTTCAGATTTTATTAGTATCCCTGTTAGAAGTTAGTTAGCTCAGTCAAGATCACACAGGTATCCAGTGGCTGCCCCTTTGTCAGGTATTCATCTCAATGATAGCATTATCTCTCTTCCTAGGACACCCTTAAATGAGATTATTTCTACCTCTAGCCTACTGCTTCAAAGAGTTAAAGATTCCAGGCTTTGAGTGGTGCTTGTGAAAGGCCCCACATGTATAGGTTAGTAGTATTGATAGAGACAGTTCCTAAAACAGACTTGAGTGGAAATATACATGAAGCTTTAATGTTGCTGACCAGGGTTGCCAGAAACCCTTCTTGGGTGTTATCATGAAACAATCTACAGAATAATTCTGTGAGATATACATAGATGCACGTTCTTGTTTTTAACATGCCTAATATGAACATAGTAAGTGATGGGCCAATTTCTTCCAGGTTCGACTCAACCCATCCTTAATAAGGAAAGCCAAAGCTTGGCTTTATGACTGCACCCTCAGGTAGGTATAGAAATTGTCATTGTTCAGTCCTTGAGAACTGAGGTGGGAAGATGTAAGCACTGAAAGACTCTGATCCTTTATGTCACCTTTCTGCTGTGAGCATCCTCTAACCCCACGATTAGGCTCAGTTCAGCCATTCAGTCTTTAGAGTTGAGTGCTTGCAATAAACATGGAGATACAGTGGCTGACCAGCATGCAGACATAGTCCTACCATACCAAAGAAGAAGGTCTAAGCTTACTGAGCCTGAAAACCTGAGTTCAGTACCTGGAACCCACATGGTGGAAGGAGAGAATTCTAAAAATTGTTCTCTCGTCTAATTAAACACACACACTCTCACACATATACACACACATACATATACATACACACATATGCATATACACACATACAATCACGAAATTTAAGACAACAACAACGTGGGACGAGACAGGACTACAGAGATGGCTCAAAGGTTAAGAGCACTTCTACAGGACTTGGGTTCAATTCCCAGCACCCACAAGGAGGCTCACAACCCATCTATACCTCCAGCTTCAGGATTCGAATTCTTCTTCTGGATTCCTTGGGCACTGCATACATATGGTGTGCAGACGTACATTCAAGCAAAACACCCATACATAAAAATATCTATGTGATTAAGGGGCCATCTATAAAACAACTTCACGTTTGGATAAGTACATTAAATTTGGTAAGTCACAGCATATGGAGCATATTCATTTATAGCTTAGCTTGCCTAAGCATGCTGATTGGTTTCCAGCCTCTCTGTTTTCTATGGCTTAGCATAGAACTGAAGGGGTGCACTTAAGATTGTGATCCCCCAATACATCAGAGTCACGGACATAGCTCTCAAAAAGAATGATGGTCTTGTTGGCTGTGAGTTCCAAGGGCCCAAGATGTGTAGTGGTTGCAGCTTGACTCAACACTATTCTCCATTTCTTCTTCCAACAGGTACAACAGCCTGAGGAGGAAGATGGAGATGGAGTCTGGGGTACCTTGGCCCAGGAGCTGTCCTTCAGAGCTAACAGCCCTTAGCAGCTGCTGAGTTAGGGTGGAATAGGGCAGGATAAGGCAGGCTCGCAGCTTGTTCTGTTCTATCCAACTGTTCAAGGAAACTAACCTTCCTATTCAAACTTGGTCCAGTAATAGAAAAATCCAAGATGTTCAGCAATTCCATGTGGCTTACTTTTCATACGGTTTTTAAAAGTAAGCTTCATTTTATTTGGAGAAGGCTTTCAAGTTTTGTAGAAGCCAGAAAATTCAGCACTGTCATAGAGATTATTTCACAGACCCCCTTAAAGGAAAAGTAATCTGAAAACAGAATAGATGAAAACCACCGGGCATGAAATTATAAGGGGGGAGGCTACTGTTGCTCTTCAGATAATTTCATTTCTCCAGCCCTCTACCCCAAAGCACATGCTCATCTGAGGAGAAATATTCCTCCTAAGATCACTACTAAGTTTGTCTACAGAGGGCTTACATGTACACTGGGGCATTTGAATTTATTTTAGAGAAATTAAACAAAGCTGATATCATTTGGGTGCACTTACAAAGTCAGACAGTGTATAGTTGGATCAGTAGAGACTGTGCATTGAGCAGTATGTTCTTGTTATAACACAGCTATGTTATAGCTAGCATATTAGTTTGTAGTTTTCCCCTAATGCAAACATATGTAACCTTAATTGAATTTTTGAGTTTTTTAAAAATAACATGTAACAAAATATGCTTTAGTACATTGCCATAAGGTTTTGCTTAAAAGAGTACACACACAATTAAAAATAAAATCTTTCATAGAGGATCAGTTAATGAGATTAATTGATCTCACTTCCATTAGACACACCCAGTTCAAGGCTCATCCCTTCTGATGACACAATTGTGTGGGCTTCACTGCTGGTCCTGCTGGACACCTAAGGACATGTGACTTCTGTAACTAGGGAGCGCACATTTGAGCACTGTTTTCTAGAAAAAGCCTTGAGCTTAGCTTATATGGAAGGAGCTAGAATATGTAGTAAGATGTGACTGTAGATGCTAAGGATTTGTCTAAGGAGGACACAAGAGCATTCAGATGACCCTGTACATGCCACACACTGTCAGGAATAACTGACCCTGGCAAAGCCATAAGGAAAGGGTGGTCATTTTTACTGTGTAATCAGGAATGGCTTTTATAAAGGAGAGGTACTACTGGAAATAGATCTTTGGGGATGAGTACAGTTTTCTTAGGATGCAGAATTGTTAAATGTGGCTATAGGAACCACAGAAGAAAAAAACCTAAGAATTTGCTCAAGGCCATAAACCTACAGAGTATTCTAGGGAAGGAAGTCCACACTAAACTTCCTTCACTCGCATGGCGGGGAGGACTGATTCTGTAGGTGAGAACATCTGGTAGGGAATGATTAAGTTAACTCAGTGACTTAGGAAGTCAAAAATGTATGCAGTGGAATCCAGCATATTAGGAAAGGCTATTGCCAGGATGAAGGCCTTGACTGCGAAGTGCTTCCTGAGTATGTTATGTTTGTATTGCTGTGAGCAAAGTCCATGACAGAAACGGGAAGGTTGACTTCAGCTATTGTTTTACGTGATTCAGTCCAGCCTGGTGGGAAGATCTGCCCTTCTTACTGCATACAATAGAGTAATAAATGTCTAGATCGTGAGCCGGGCTCAGTCCTTCAAAGGCTGGGGTCTAGTGGTTTACTTCTATCAGAAAGCTTCCGTCTCCTAAGGGTACCACAATCCCCTGAAACAGCGTTTCTCAACCTTCCCAATACTGTGACCCTTTGAATACAGTTCTTCATATTGTAGTGACCTCAATCATAAAATTATCTCATTACTGCTTTATAACTGTGATTTTGCTAATTTATGAATCATAATGTAAATACCTGTGTTTTCCAATGGTCTTGGGCCATCCCTGTGAAAGGGTTCATCTCCAAAGGGATCATGTTCCACAGGTTGAGAACCACTGCCCTAAAATAGTGCCACCAGACCAGAAGACAGGTGTTCAAAACACAAGTCTGCGGGAACATTTGAGACTTAAACCCGTGAGAGGAATGGAGACACACAAGAGTGATGATGGTAGGTGAGAGAATTAAAGAGCTCATTTAGAGGCTGCAGAGATGAAAGATGACAAAAAAAAAAAAAAAAAAGGCTGAGCCTGAGCACTGGGGGACATCTTTGAAAAAGCCCACTGACTCTTCTTGTGGGGAGCCAACAGAAGGCGGCTATCATCCTTGCAGCCATCTTGAGCCATATACCCTGACAAGAGACTTGTTTACAACAGCCTACAACAGCTGAGCACACTCTGATAACATCTTGTTTTAGATACCCAAGATCTTCCCTTGGGTGAGTGAGACTTAAAGGTGTGAGACTTAAGGGCATGACTTAAAGGTGTGATTTAGAGACAAGGCTTAAAGGCATAGCTTAGAAGTGAGACATATAAAAGTCAAGAGGCAGACAGAAGAAAACTTGGAATAGGGATAAGGACTTGAGACTTATTACAGCTGGAACTAAGAACTAGACACTTGAGACTTGAGAAGAAAACTTGGAAGAGAACTTGGAACTGGGAAAGAGACTAGCAACTAGAACTAAAAATTAGGACTTGAGACTTATTACAGCTGGAAGTAAGGAATGAATTAGGACTTGAGACTTGGTGCTAGGAACTAGGGTCTTGGAACTAGTGACTTGGAGAGAAGAAGAGAGACTGGAGAATAAATGGGATTGAATCACACTGTCTGGTCTTCATTCTTCACATCCATCCTCCCTCACTCTTTTGCTGAACCCTGACCAGCAGACCAGAGCAGCTTGGGGCAGTGCGGACTCTAATAGTTTAGCCCCCAAGGCCTTTGGCAGTGCGGGTTCCATCATTGACAGAGCAGTCCGTGACACTTTGGTCCCCAAGCATGGGGCAGTGCGGTTCTCAACATCTCTGAGCTTGGTGGAAGGTGCAGTGTTGATGTTGCTCTGCCGGCAAGGGAATGCCATTCTGATGAGACCGAGTTAAACACTTATACAAATAAACAGGACAAATAGCTCATCAAGTGCAGCATCTGCCCTTAGATCTTCCACAGCAGCTTTTGTAAGTATTAGCTCTGTCCTAGCGACCCTGCTCACCGCCTGGCATGTAGCATGATACCTCCTGGCTTTTGAGCATCTAAATATAAGTCCAGCAGTTCAGCATGGAGGACCCTTCCTCTCTGGGACTTCCCACTCCCAGCTCCTGCACTGTCCCCTTTCCATGTCTAGGAGAGAATGAAGACAGCCATTCCTTTTTTTTTTTAAATTGGGTATTTTATTTATTTACAATACAGATGTCATCCCATTTCCCCTCCCTAGAACTCCCTAGCCCATCCTCCCTCCTTTATGGTTTTATACCATTTTGATTACATGCATGTATTAAGGTCAGTTCTAGGTTGAGGGTCTAGCAATACAATAGATGCAAATAGTCAAGAAACAAGCAATACAATAAACACAAATAGTCAAGGAAAAAGCAAGGCATTAAACCCAATTACATGAACACTCCTATGATCACTGTTTCTAAGGGCTTATCAGGATGCCCAAAGTATCTGAGCCTACTTCTCTGTCCTATCCCAAGGTCATTTTCATGTCTGAAGCCTACTTCCCGTTCTAGCCTAAAATTTAAATTCCTGTCTGAAATTACTTCTTTGTTCTAGCCTAATATTTAGGTTCCTGCCTAGATTACTTCTTTGTTCTAGCTTAATGTCAGATTTCTGCCTGAAGCCTACTTCCTTGTCCTTGGCCAATGTCATATTCCTGCCAAGCAGCCCATTTCCTTGTCCTTGTCCTTGGCTCATGTCAGATTCTTGCCAAGCAGCCCCAAAGGCTTTCTGCCTCTCTCCCTTTTTATTTCATTAACAAGATTGAGCCTGTTTTAGGTCATTCTGACAAGAATGCCTTCCTTACCAGGCATGGAATATGCATCATCAAAAGCAATGCAATTCTATCTTGGGTTGGTAAGGCTCTGTACAGAATCTTACCCATCCTTGGCTTGCCAGCCTGTTAATTTAATAACTCTGTCTGGGAGTTCACTTTTAGGTTCAAGCCATGTACTTGGCTGCCAACATGATGTTGAAGAAAAGCTTTAACACAATGGGCAGGAATAAAAGTATTCCCAGGACAAAAAGGGCTAGCATGATCAAGCTATATATGCCATTCTTGAAGCTTGACCAAAGTAGAAATACTGACCTCAGGCCATGGATAATTTTATCTGCAGTATCTACTGCATCAATGCTCAGCAGAGAAGCATTCTTGAAATTCATAAGCTCCCTATATATCGTTAAAACATCCTGAGAGGTGTTAGAATTATGACAAATACACTGCATGTGTCATTAAACTTCTTCCTAATTATCATGACTACCACTGTAAACTGTAGAACTAACGTGAATCCAATGGTATTTGGCATGACACTCAAGATGGCTCCTTACCCTTAAATTCTGAACCTCCTTCCAGAAATTTGAATAAGACAAAGAGCATCAATCCATTCCTCCAAATGCCTATCTAACTCCTCTGGTAAATTCAACATTTTTGCTAAATGATTAACAAAAGTAGCTGCCTTAACTTCTTGTGTGATGGCAATTGCAGAAGCAGTGGTGCTAACAATTAATGTAATTAAAGCTGTTATACCAGTAGTTATCAAGCCCACTACCCTCTTGCTTCTGCTTAAAGCCTGACTTATTTCTTCCAGTACTTGCAAGCTATTTTTAGAATACCAAGGTTTTATGGTACTCAGGGCACTAAAACAAAAGCTGGTTGACAGACCTCCATAACTGACATGCCAGATTTCAAAACACAAACACAATTGGAAGGTGTACAATCAATGTGACTTAAAATAATGTAGAAGAAACAAAAGTATTTTTAACTTGACAATTAAAAGTACCTTAACACATGTGCTAAAACCTGTTTGAAATCCAGATCCTGCCCCAACTTTATCTCTTGATAACATCATAGAGAACTATAGCTAATTTCCATATATGTCTCTGAAAATGTCCAGAACCAGACTTCCAAATGAAGACTGTTATTTCCAATATTGAATTGACTTCTAGACCGCTCCATGATTGAGTCTGAATAATTGGTCATATATAATAATAATACAAGAGGCATTATAACTTCTCTTTTTCATTCTCTGTTCCACAAGGTCTAAGAACTTGAGGCAAGGCATCTTGTCCCATCAGGGGTATAGATAAGCAATGGTGGGTCAGAACTTCTGTCCAATACAGCTTCCCAGTCACCATTGTCAGAGCACTCAGCAACCTCACAGGTCAGCATCCTTCTTTGTCTTGGCATCAGCATGTCTCACCCATCGCTCTTGTGGCCACCAAGCTCTTTCAGCATCCTGCAGAAAAAACACAAACATACCCTCTTCCCCATATTTAATATCTGATCAGGATCATGCCTTATGCCAGTAAGTGGATCCTTCCCTTTCACCTATGCATAAGTATGCCTAGTTGTAATGTGCCATAGACACTCAGCAGAAAGTTACTTGGCATCCAAATTTAAAAAATAAAAAAACAACTAAATAAAAAATAAAAAAAATACGATTTAAATAAAGTTGGTGGTATACAGGGGTATATCTCCCCCTTTTTTATTTAATGAAGATATTGTTTTAAAGTTCCATGGACCTGTTCCACAGTCTCTTGTCCTCAACAATTATAAGGAATCCCTGTAATATGGGTAATGTTAAATTGCTGCTAATGAGTCTCAAATGTCTGACTGTCGTAGACAGTTCCATTGTTTGTTTGTTTTTTTCTTTTTTTTAAATTATTGGGTACTTTATTTATCTACATTTCGGATGTTATCTCCTTTCCCCATTCCCCACCCCTAGAAACCCCTTAACACATCCTACCTCCTCCTATTTCTATGAGGGTGTGCCCTCCCACCCACTCCTACCTTCCCTCCCTCGAATTCCCCCCTTACTGGGGCATCCAGCCTTCAAGGGACCAAGGCCCTCCTCTCCCACTGATGCTGGACAAGTCCATTCTCCTCTACAAATACAGTTAGAGATATGGGTCCCTCTGTGTGTGTTCCCAGGATAGCTGTTTAGACCTAGCGAGCTCTGGTTAGTTGGTATTGTCGCTCTCCCAATGGGGCCACAAGCCCCTTCAACTCCTTCAGTCTTCTTTCTAACTCCTCCACTGGGAACCCTGTGGTCAGTTTGATGGTTAGCTGTGAGCATCCACCTCTGTATATGTCAGGCTCTGCCAGTGCCTCTCAGGAGACAGGTATATCAGGCTCCTGTCGACATGCATTTCCAGACATCCACAACAGTGTTTGCATATGGTGATTGCATCTGGGAGGGATCTCCAGGTGGGGCAGTCTCTGGATGGTCTCTCCTCCAGTTTCTGCCCCACAGATTGTCTCATATTTGCTCCTGTGAGTATTTTGTTACTCCTTCTAAGAAGGACCAAAGCACTCACACTTTGGTCTTTCTTTTTCTTGGGCTTCATGTGGTCTGTGAGTTATGTCTTGGGTATTGTGAGATTTTGGGCTAATATCTACTTATCAATGAGTGCATACCATGTGTGTTCTTTTGTGATTGGATTACCTCATTCAGGATAATATATTCTAATTCCATTCATTTATCTAAGAATTTCATTAATTCATTGCTTTAAATAGCTGAGTAATACTCCATTATGTAAATGTACCACATTTTCTGTATCCATTCCTTTGTTGAAGGACATCTGGGTTCTTTCCAGCTTCTGGCTATTATAAATAAGGCTGCTATGAACATAGTGGAGCATCTTTTGGGTATATACCCAGGAGTGGTATTGCTGGATCCACAGGTAATATTATGTCCAATTTTCTGAGGAACCACCAGATTGATTTCCAGAGGGGTTGTACAAGCTTACAATCCCACTAACAATGGATTTTTTCACATCCTCACCAGCATCTGCTGTCATCTGAGTTTTTCATCTTAGCCATTCTGACTGGTATGAGGTAGAAACTCAGGATTTTGATTTGCATTTCCCTGATGACTAAAGATGTTGAACATTTCTTTAGGTGCTTCTCAGCCATTCGATATTCCTCAGTTGAAAATTCTTTGTTGAGCTCGAAGACAGCCATTCCTAAGGTTCAGAGCTGTTGTGGATTCCCTGTGCATAGATTAGAGACAATAAATGACCAGGGCATTTTACAGGGAAGTATGTTTTGAGTTTATTTTCTGGGGTAACAGGAGCCAAAGCTGCCTTGGGCATCTTTTTGAACTTAGCTTCCACCTCTAACATACCTGGTTCTTACCTGTACCTTACACACTCCTACTGTTCTGACACAAAATGAGAATTGCCAGGCAAGCCAAGGGTAGATGGTGGATTCAGCTTTTCTAGTGAGTTCCTTGTGTAAGGCAGGTGAGACTGAATCCTCACACAAGGCAGGCCAGTGACTGATATGGAGATGCCTTTCCTCCACCATTTTTGTGCTTCATTGTTTGAGAGAGTATCTCTTACTAATAGCTCTTTATGAAATCAAGATGCTTCTGAACAGCAAAGTAAACAGTCAATGGAGTGAATTGGCCAGTGAGCCCCTGAGGTCTGTCTTTCTCCATCCCCAGTGCTAGGGCTATATAGTAACTTACTACTATGTATGACTTTAGAAGGATTCTGGGGATCTGAACTCAGCTCTCTATGCTTGCTCAACTGTACCCACAGAGCCATCTTCTCAAGAGCAGACTCTTGTCTTTTGACTGGAAAATTGAAACCATTAGTATTTAGAGTTACGGAAAGGTGTGTGTAATTTCCTATTGCTTCCTTGGCTTTGTATTATTTGGTGATTTTCTATTCCTCTTTTGCATAACTGTTATTTAGGAGTGGTTCATTCTCCCCTGTGACCCTATGGATGTATTTGTCTTTTCACTAAAAATTCCTTCAAGTATCTTAACTAGAGCTGGCTTAGTAGTCCTAAATTCCTTCAGTCTATTATTATTATTATTATTATTATTATTATTATTATTATTATTATTATTATTTATTTGGTGTGGAATGTTTTCTTTCTCCAATTATGACTGATAGCTTTGCTGGGTATAGTAGTGTGCCCAATTATAACTGATAGCTTTGCTGGGTATAATAGTCTATATTGGCAGTTGTTGTCTTTTAAAACCTGAAAAGCATCATCTCAAGAGCCTCCCCACTCCTGGATCATCCCAAGTGCCTCCCGGCCCACTGCAGCTTTCCTATTTTCTTTTGAGAATCATGGTAATTCTAATAGGCCTGCCTCTGTCACATGAGTTGCAGTTGTAGCTTCTCTGTGGTCACTGTCATTATACTTCTTAGTATTTAGAGAGTTAATTATGACATGAAGAAGGGAGTCCTTTTCTGGTCTAAATACCTCCAGTATCTGTATAGGCATTTCTTTTCTTTTTCTTTTTTTCTTTTTCCTTCCTTCCTTCCTTCCTTCCTTCCTTCCTTCCTTCCTTCCTTCCTTCCTTTCTTTCTTTTTTTTAAATAGGAAATTTCAGAGTTAATCTAAGAATCTGTGAGTAAACTAGGTTCAAAAAGGAAAGGCTTTCGTATGACTTGGATGTACAATGTCTCCTATAGGCTAATGTGTTTGATTAGTTGGTTCTCAGCTTGAGACATGATTAAAGGAGGTTGTGTACTCTAAGAATTTGTGCCTTGCCAGGCAGTGGTGGCGCCCGCCTTTAATCCCAGCACTTGGGAGGCAGAGGCAGGCGGATTTCTGAGTTCGAGGCCAGCCTTGGTCTACAGAGTGAGTTCCAGGACAGCCAGGGCTACACAGAGAAACCCTGTCTTGAAAAACCAAAAAAAAAAACAAAACAAAACAAAACAAAACAAAACAAACCAAATTGTGCCTTGTGGGAAAATGATTTATACTTTTCCACCCCATGACCAAGTCACATTTACTAAAGGCCAAGGAATATTTAGGTGATGGTAGTCTGTAAGGGTGAATGTTTTCTTACCTGTCTCAGAAAGGAGCTCAAATATGTAAAGGTCATCTGACTTGGAAGAAGGCTTTCATATGTAAATATGTATGTTGAATCTCTTCTTTAAATAAAGTGTTAAAGAGACATTAGGTGTTTATTATAAAAACTATTCTTCTAATTTGCAATAGCTAATTTATCATAGAAACATTGGGCATGTTATATATTTTTTGAGACAGCCAAAATTTCCAGGAACCAACCTACTATATCCAAAAGTGGTTTTAACTCAGAGACCTCCTCCTGCCCCAGCTTTCTTTGTGCTGGGATTTCGGGGATGTGTCACTTTTCCTTGCCTGTTAGTTTTAAAAACAAAGTTCTAATGAGATTATCCCACCTACAGCTTAAAATAATGAAGTGAAAAAAGGCTCTTTAAAATGTTCACCTTCTCCCTAAACTCTACTCCCCACTCACTCCAAGTTCTTTCTCCCCTTCCTAACTCCCTTGCCCTGACCATCTCTACCTTGGAATGTAAGCAACTTTAGATCAGACCTTGAGCATAACTATTGAGGCTACTTCCAAGTTGGTGTCTTGGGATCTTCATCGTGGTGGAGAATATAGCCTCTATGCTGACAAACACCAGATTGTGGCCTTGCTTCAGCTCCTGAGAAGAAATCGTTACTGACACTGCAGGTGCCCAGGGTATTGATAACCAATGTTCTGTGTGCTCCCATTGTATAGTGCAGTGTGCTATGGTACTATAATATAATAAAACATGGTATATTTTTATACTGTATAGTAAGTAGTTTCTAATAGTTGCATCCTTTGTTTATCTGATTGCTATTAAATTTTCCTTGTGAGTAACCAGCTTCTTACATAGTTTAGCTGGGTATATAAATATTACATTAATAATGTTAAACATCCCAATGCTTGCTGAAATGAATTAAGAACCTAAGATTAATCACTAATATATCACTTTGTTGGTAGATATAATCTCTGAATAATAGGCCACTTAGAATACCACACAGGCCCACATTTTAGTTTCTTTGAATCAAAAAAAAAATTACAACATGTTTTAGTGTAAAAATCAATTTATTATACAACAATCACACAGAATGCTTTTCATCTAAAAGAAAAATGGCTTCTGCCTCCCTTTCCACCCGAGTCATGATACTGTGTTCTTCAGATGCCATACTTTCAAAGGAAAACAAAAAGTCCTCAATTTCCAAAGAAGCGACCTCTACTAACATTCTTAAATGACACAGGAATGTTTCAGAAGGACTAGAAAAGAATGGTCTCTAACATACAAAATGCTATTCTGCCCATTTTGGTAAAAAAAAAAAAAATAATAATTCTCTGATGTGGGAAGACAGGAACTTATCCACCAATATGTATAAATATAATTCTGATGGGTTGACATTTTCTATGCTTAATTCATTCAGCAAATATTCCATTTTATTTTAAAAGTTGGGGAAATTTAGATTTTATAGTATTCAAGTACTTTTGTTCTCATGAATAAAAGGGAATTTACTTGGGAAAACACAGGGTTTTTTTTTTTTATCAGATTATAGAGACAAATTTTTTATACTTCTATTTTAGAAAATTCACACTAAGAGTGAATGGGTTAAAATCTTTCCAGATTGCATTTTCTCAGTACAGATTTCATAGCTCTGCATGGTTTGTCAGCCCTTGGGTGGTTTAAGGCTTAGTGCTGCACTGAGCTTTGCTCTGGGAGGTCTAAAGCTGGCTGGTACTTTGAGCTGCCATTGTTGATCTTCCATAGGAAGGCAGCATCCTTTGTGCTACACAGATGTGAGGTCATGAAAACACCCTAAACTGAAGGTATGCTGCACAGCAAGACTTCAGTTGCCTCTCACTGGCAAGCAAGAATAATCTGATGCAATGACCAGTGATGCCGCCTGAGTCTCATTTTTACCCAGAATTCATTTTAGTAACAGATTTCAGATGGTGTTCGAAAACTAAAGCTGAACTCCAGATTCACTAAGGAGTTTGTTCCTTTGGTATTGTCATAGAAGCACAATAACATACTCAAAGCGAAACCTGAAAATGAATTCTTGGGAAAGAATAATACACCAACTTGAGTCTAAGTCACCAGAGATGTGGTGGTAATAAAGCACCTGGGAGCAGATCAATTTGAGAAAATTGTTTAGAAAACGCATTGAAGTATAGGTGGTCACCAGACAGGAAGAGTCTGTTCAACAGGAATGACAGAGATGGCACAGGACATCGGACTGTGGTGGTTTTCAAAATACACCAGTGAGAAGGGCGGTATACTTACGAGTTTAAAAACGTCAGTGCAATTCTTAACAGGGAAAAGTTAAAATGGGAGCTTGCCCAGAAAGAGAATAAGAAGACAGTGGTGGGCAGGCCCCACTGTTGGCACTCGAGGAAAGCCTACCTGGTGCCCGTGCGCTCGATGCCAGTACCATGAACCAAGAACATATTTGCTAAAATGGAGGGAAAACAGAGAAAGTTGTGTTTTGTGTACATTTTTGGAAAATGCACTTTTTTACATTTGGTATAGTTTAATGGTGGTGATCCATCAGTTTGAGGGAACAGAAGTGGTCCAGTGCCTTGGTCTGCCTCTGTACTAGCTTCTCCACAGAGGCCACAGGTCTAAGCAGGGGGAGCATTTGCTGCTTGGGCCAGACACATCATTATGTCTTATGGCCAGCCCACAGGATCTTTCTAAATGACTACTGTATCCTTTTCTGCTTTCTGAAACTTAAATTTAATTCATGAAGGTTGATAGCAACTACTTGCACTAATGTTCACGAGCAGGCTCAGCAGCTACAGCTCACAAATAGGATGTCTATTGCCCCTGTGTCTCTGTTGATTATGACTTATAAGTATTCCGGTTGCACTTCTGTGCCAAGAGGAACTGCAATTGGACTCCAGCCTTTGCTCAGAAAGGGCATGGCAGCTGTATGTAGACACTGGCTTTGGATGTGGGGAACGTAACTCCATGAATCCAGACTAACAAAGGAGGCAGACAGGAATGGATGACTAAGGAAGTCAATTGAAACTGAGAGATGGCTCTATCCAAAGCCCCTGAGTTATGATTTGGCAAACAATTTTTTTTTCTGGTCAAGACAGAGTCTTGTGCCTGTGTATCCCAGCTGTCTTGATACCCAAGTGCTGGACTCACAGACGAGTGCCACCACACCCAGCTCAAGAAGCTGTGCCTTCACAGAATGACTATCTTCATATTATGTTGAAGATTACCGAATTTCATTACCATGTCACTAAGTTTAAAATCAGAGGTGTTTTTTAGCAGATGAGACTACTGGCTTAAGAGAGGAAGGGGTTTTTCTGGGTTCTGTCTTCCTAAGGATCCCATTTAAACGCTCCTGGGGCTGCTGCCTTAAGCAACAGTGGACCAATCGATTTATGCACTGACAGTTATTGCTTGACATAGACTAGAACAGACCCTGACATTTACAATACAATTAACATTTTTACACATTTAATCTAAAGAAAATTAACTCCGAAGACTTGCCACGAAACACAAAGCCCGAGTCTCCTGGTTTTCCACATGAATAAGGCATTACGAAGAGCTCAGGAGAGGGGGCCGTGCACCTGTTCTGAGGTTTGTAGAGGTCGGCATCGCTCCAGTTAATAGGGTAACCTAATAGCAATATATTATAATACATTCTGGGTACAAATGATTTACAAACTCAAAAGGAATTAGTTTATGCTAAAACATACAACTTTCAATTCAGTCTCTGCTTTAAAACAAGCTCATCTGTTCACCTCCACCGCCACCTCAGTTTGTTTCCCCGCACTTCATTTTATTGCGCCTTCTTGTCCGTCATGCCATTAGCCGCAATGAAGTGGGCTTTGGGGAAACCGTTCTTCACTTCTTTCCCTGCAGGTTGCTCTTGTAGCTCTTTCTTTGCTGGCTTTTTTCGGTATGTCTGTCAGAGTGTAGACAGGAGAAAAAGACGTTTTAATAAGCCCTTGTCTCTAACCTCCGACATAGCACGTAGTTAAAGTGCTACACAATTGTCCTTGGCTCTGGGCCTTCTAATAAGAATTTGTTCATTTTTAAGCCTCTGCTGCAAAGCTTAGGTAAAAACCAACACAGATACATGAATGTCAGTCAAGGCTACTTTACTATCTGTGTGACATCATAATTTGCTAGTGTTTGAATCATATTAGTTGTTCACTTGGAAAAACATAACTTCCTTTAAAATTCACAGTAAAAGGAGCTGTTATTTTATGCTTTTTATTTTGAGATTGCAATTTAATTACATCTCCTGATTCTAGCAGGGCTTTAGTACTACAGATGGAATGCAGGGTCTCATGCATGTTAAATATGTCAACTGCCAAAGAACTCTACGCCAGCCTCAGATGTCCCCCCTCTCTGTCATTCTGATGAACTACCTGATCTGTCATCTTGTGTGTGTTTGTTTATTGAGACAAGGTCTCTTACAGCTTAGGCTGGTCTCCAACTTGCTATGTAACAGAACTTGATCTCCTACCCCTACATCCTTGGTGCTAGGATAACAGCATTTTTACTTTTTAAAAGGCAATGATAGTAGTAGCAAGAGTCAAGACTGGAAGGATGTGAAGTCAGAACTAGGATTCAGTTGAACCAGTGTGTGGAGATATTTTCTGTAGCCCTCACCTACCACTACAGGGCTGCAGGCAGCCTTGCTGTTCCTTTTCTGTTTGGTGCGCATGCGTGGGTCTGTTTGGACCTATTGACAGTTTTTTACTTATACATCCTCAAAGGAAACGTATTTGTTTCAAGAGCCAAAGGCCAGTCAGTCTAGTCCAGAAACACACAATCTGAAGAGCTGTCAAAGGCCCAGTTCCCACAGTGACCCTTCGTATAAAAGCACCATGGACCAAAAACTAAAAATTGAAGAGTAATTGTCTGGAGAAGAAAATGTTTGAATAAAACTTCCAAAGTACTGTTTTAATACAAATTATGTTTTTTGTTTGAAACAGCCTTTCCCTTTCTGTAGCCCAGCAATTTAAAATCCATAACCACCTGAGACCTTTCCTACCACAGCCTGCATGGCCTCTTACATAACACAGTCACTTTGAGGGACTCACTCATTTAAATTGTTAATTGAAAAGAAAATGTCACTTGACAGAGAAAGAGCCAGCATGCCCTTTCCATGCTGGTTTGCCTTAAAGGAATTTTCCCAAACACTGCCTCAGTTGACAGAGGCTTAAAGATTATTAACCACCATTGTTCCCAAGCCGTTCTCTGTTCCAGCTCCCTCTGTGTCACCACACCTGTTCAGCCTTCAGATGGCAGATTGGGTGCCATGATGCAAATGCATATTGAGACATGACACAGTCTTTCTGAACAAGTTATCGACAAAGGGCAACTGGACTGTTAGCAGGCTGTTCTTGGAGTAGGAGGATGTGGGAAAAGGAGTTAGGAGGTGCTCTCCCTCCTCCTGTGCACACCGTGGAGGTGCTCTCCTGTGCACACTGTGGAGGTGCTCTCCCTCCTCCTGTGCACACTGTAGAGGTGCTCTCCCTCATCTGTGCACACTGTAGAGGTGCTCTCCCTCCTCCTGTGCACACTGTGGAGGTGCTCTCCCTCCTCCTGTGCACACTGTGGAGGTGCTCTCCCTCCTCTGTGCACACTGTGGAGGTGCTCTCCCTCCTCTGTGCACACTGTGGAGGTGCTCTCCCTCCTCCTGTGCACACTGTGGAGGTGCTCTCCCTCCTCCTGTGCATACTGTGGAGGTGCTCTCCCTCCTCCTGTGCACACTGTGGAGGTGCTTTCCCTCCTCTGTGCACACTGTGGAGGTGCTCTCCCTCCTCTGTGCACACTGTGGAGGTGCTCTCCCTCCTCTGTGCACACTGTGGAGGTGCTCTCCCTCCTCTGTGCACACTGTGGAGGTGCTCTCCCTCCTCTGTGCACACTGTGGAGGTGCTCTCCCTCCTCTGTGCACACTGTGGAGGTGCTCTCCCTCCTCCTGTGCACACTGTGGAGGTGCTCTCCCTCCTCTGTGCACACTGTTATATTAAACACACAGTGCAAGGGACTGTCTGATATGTTGCCCCTGAATACTTCCATCTTACATACCTGAATATAGAAGTTTAAGAACAGGATGACCAGTGTCATCATATAGGAAGACTGGAAGATGAGACAGCCAAAGGGGAAGCCGCAGGGCTTCACCACAGCACTCAGCGTGTGTGTTATGGTGAGCACAAACTGCACCTAGAAGGCAGAGAGGCTGCGGGTGAGGACAGGCCCTGTGGTGGGGCGCTAGTGCTCTACATGTAACTACTGTCACTTGCTATGTTCTGTAGAAGCAAATCAAGAAAACTGTCTCAATGGCCCACTGTCCTGCTCAGAAATCTCATTTGAAAGTACATATGTAAGTACATATTTGTCTATTTTCTCATGGAAAAGGAACAGTTGAGATTATTTTGATAAAAAAATGACCTAAGTTGCATATTAAAGTGTTCATATATACTTCAAAGAAGAAAATTTCCATTAGAAGCTACTGGTACAGAGAAGCTACTCTGATGGCTAAAGTATGATCCCTCAAGGCTGTGATCGAGACAAACAGGCACCCTTGCCACAGAGAAGCCCGAGTTGCCTACTTCTTCACTGTCTGTGAGCCACATGGAAAAGCAAAGAAAGAACAACGTACCAGCTGAGCCTGTGTGAGGTACTTCTTCCACCAGAGGTACTTGTGCATGGACGGGAACACAGACAGTCCATAGTAGGAGTACATGAGAATGTGGATGAAACTGTTCAGGGTTGGTCCAAAGAAGCCTGTGGCAGTGGAGTATGTGAGTTAGTGTTCTCAGAAGTCAGGTGCTCCTCCTTCCTCCGTATGTGATGATCTCTGTATCCTGACTAAAAAGTACTAACAGGTCTAGACCGTCATGCAACAGCATTCACATGGCCACACCCCCAACTGCTCCCATCTCTCCAGGCTTATAAAACCCCCTAGACAGAAAATGTGAACTGCGAGGCTGTGAGGAGTGTGCTGGGGGAGGGATTCAGCCAAACGAACCAGCCGCTCAGTATCTGCAGAGGGCTTGCTTTCTCTACGAAGGTTATTTTTACCAGCTAATCCAGAGGGGCAGAGAAAGGTGAGCTTAAGTCTGGCTGCAGAGCGTTGATGGCAGAGCCTCTTGTGGCTGGAGGAGAGGTTCAGTGTTGCCTAGTGGTGAGTTACATGGTCTTGCAAGCTATTTTCTCAGTTTGAACCCACGCAAGGCTGTGGTGGGATTGAGAGAGCCCATCACACTGCATGAAGTAAAGAGCACTGCCTACCGCTACTCAGTTGGTCAGTTTGAACTCTTTAGCCCCAGGGTCTCACCCTACGTTAGTAACCCTGGGAAGGAAAGGAGCAGCGAGATGCACATAGTAGATTCTCAGCAAATACTGGCAGAATGCGCTCTGATGCTTGGGTTTCCATGGAAACAAACACTTCGGGAGTACTCAGCAGTGCAAGGTGAGTGATGTTTGTTTGCCTGTCTGGGTTCTCTGTACTTAACAGTTTTGCAATCATCTGGGAGATACAGGATACAGATATTTACAGGACCGCTCTGCACAGTGCAGTGTGAATTTTAAATCCCTAATGAAACTGTTAAAACTGAAACAAAAAATCCTTCTTGATTGTGGTACTGTTTTTGCCATCAGAGGAGGTGACGGCCATCCATGGAAGGTGACGGCTACCCATGGAAGGTGACGGCCATCATTTTTTGTGCACTTTCCTTCCCTGCATGGGAGTTTTCATTTGTACCTTGAGAGCCAGGGATATCGTGCAACTTCGTGATGGCGCTGTGATGCTTTTTCAGCTTAATGACATGATCAAAATGATGCAGATTTGGCAAAAACCATAACTTGAGCCTTGTTTGTTGACCTTCATATTAGTAATAGTGGTCTAATGCTCTTTCTGGATGCTGAGTGATGAAATGACTGTAGCTCATCCCATGCTGCAACCAGGAGATGAGACCACCGAGATGCTCTCTGTCCTGTGGCTATGATGGGGGTGCTCAGTGGACTGAACACATTACATGCAGTTTTAACTTAGGGTGCTTTCAATTCAGAGTGGGTTTATCACATTTGACCCTTTGGTAGGTCAAGGGGTATCTGCATCCCACATGTTCTTGGCAGTTACTACCATTGATACAAGACCCTGGCTCCTAAGGAAAAATACAGGCGTGTCACACCACACCCATTTAAGGCAAATTTAAAGCTATCACTTATAATTTGATCTGGTTTTTTTTGTGGTCCTTGTACCTTCTAAGCAAGTGCTCTATTGACGAGCTATACTCTGCCCTCTAAAATAATGTTTTCTTAAGATTTGTCCCATTTAATTATTCATAGACTATTTTCAAACTCATGGGAACATAATGATTTAAATGAAAAAGTGCCATTCTCTTTAGTTCAGTCATAACTGAGCATCCTAGCCCTCTCCCTGTGAGCTATGAAGAAGCTATGTAGGAAGACTTCATCACGTGCTCACAGTGAAAGTAAAGCAGGATTACGGCTTAGACACACAGCAGGCCATGTAGGGCCAGGATCAGAGCTACCTCGTGAAGCTCTTGCTTCATGCAAAGTGTGTGATATGAATGAGCACACTGGCTTATTGAATAGCACGTATCATGTGTGTGCTTGTAGTTAGGTAGGCATAATCGTGCTTTGAGACAGGGTCTTGCCATGTTGTAGCCCCTCCTACCCCAGCTGGCCAAGTGCTAGGATTTTAGGAATGCAACTTAAAATCTGTTTCCTATTGTAGTTTCCATTTTTTTAAAGTTGAAAGCTAGTGCTTTAGGGGATCACACAGAGATGTCTTAAGTTTTCAGACTTTGAAGTCAAGAATCCATAAGTGCTCAAATGATAATGTGTGCCCCAGTGAGGTGGTCATGTGGCAGGTGTTGCCTGAGGTGGCACAGGCTGCCTTCTATAGAATTGGGTGGCTCTGCCTGAGACCTCTGTCTCCATGCCCATCTGACAATTGGTGCCTGGTGAAGAAACAATTTTTTAAACTTAAGGTCTTGCTCAGATTTTGTCAACACAAAAATTCAGACACTTAAATAGCCACCAGCAAATAAACTTCCTGTAGTGAAGTGACTTTAGGGGCACCCATCTCTCCTAAGCTGCACGTAAGAGGTGAGCTAGTGGTCTTGTGAGACTCATTCCACAGAACCAAGAGTTACCACAATGACTTACTTTGACCACAAGGTATCCAGTTCAAAACACACCACCAGATGTTAAACATGGAGGCATGGTGATATACATGAAGAAAGGTGATCTGATTGGTCTTTTTTCGAAGAACAAAGAAAATCGTGTCCAGGAACTCCACTAGTTTAGAAAAGTAGTACCACCACAAGACCTTGGCTACCTGTAACAAGTTCAAGGAGGGAGAAAGGTGATGGCGTGCCCAAGCTCCGCCCCATGGCCAGCGCTCTGCCTCCCGCCTGTGTTTGCTCCAGCCCTCCCTCAGAGAACACTGCTGCTCTGCTCTTTCCCCCAGTTTCCTCTTACTCCGTGCAGTCCGGTCCTCTCAACAAGGAATGGGGTCTTTCGCAAACATTCATCAAATCAAGTTACTCCTCCACACCACAGCTATTCATTCATGACTCCCACCTCAGGACAGGACCTCCACCAGCATCTCGTAAAGCTTCCGTGTGGTCACCTGCATCTCCGTCCCCCACTCCGTGTCACACATTTTAACCACCCTTCACTAAGCCTCCTCTTGGCAGCCACCTTCTCTCAGGAGCTTACCCAGCTACCTCTGTTCTTTTTCTCAGAACCTTTCTAGTCCCAGGCTGCCTTAAACGCTCCTCTGTAGTCAGAGCTCTGAAAGTGCAGTGAGGATGTGAATCCACCAAGTGTGTCACAGCACCAGAGGAGATGCCCCTCCTTCAGATGATAAACGTTTTTCAAAGTGGTGTTCTGATTCTACTGTGACTTAGACATTCCTTTCCTAATATTTCCCCCCTTGTGTATTTGGAAAATCACATATAAAGATGAGAAGTATTTTTAATTCTTTGCCTTAACTTTTCCTGCAATGATGTGATGTCATATCAACATTGAAAGGTAACAGACAGTCCTTTCTTTCTTCTGCACTCCCTGCACTCAGTGTATTTCAGCTGATCCCAGGTAGTGTTTTTCTGATGCTTCAACTGTCCTTAATATCCAGTGAGAGAGGGGGTCTTTTGAGACAGTTCCTGTAATCATGCATGACCCAGTGGTCATGTGTGGTCCTTTGCTGAGGATCACAGGATGTCCTAGAGTCATCTTACATTTCCTGACCCAAACCTGGAACTAAGAAAACTTATCCCTTGTGTTAGGTAGCAACTCTGTAAAAGTCAAGCTGAGTGCTTTGGGCTGTCACAGACTAAAGAGGTCTTTTCTGCAGATAAAGCTTTGAAATATGTCCTCTTCTATGAGGTTAACTATGACATTCCCAGTTTGCATCTGTGATTACTGGGTTTAATTTTCACTACTTTTAAAAATAGAAACCTCTTTTTTCAAGAACTAGTTACCACTTATGTTAGTTTATTATACACTTTATCCTTCAGTGTTCCAAAGCTGGCTGAGAGCAGCAGTGCATTTTTATTAATAATAGCAACAAAGAACTCTGGATTCTGTGAAGATGCTGCCCACCGGGGCTATCCTCTCCATGTAGCAATCTCTGCCAGGTACCTTCCCGTGTGTGTGAGTTTATTTACCTTAACTGATTCTAAAACTTTGAAAAAGAAACTTGCTTTGTTTCCTTTTTAAACTTAATTTTGTTGTACAATTTACGTAAGAGGATGATTCCAAAATCAAACAGCACAAGGTATGCTGAGGGCAGCTGGGCTTCCATCTTATCCCCGCCTGCTGCTTCCGCAGAGGAGCTGTTTTAACTAGCTTCTGCTTGCTTCTGCCGCCATTTCTCTTTTTAAAATGTGAGTCAATACAGACACTTTCTCACACACACACAAAAAAAAAATCCTCGTAAACAGAGTCTGACAGTAGCCGGTTTTCACTTAACTATTTCCCAAGGCAGCAATGGCAATTCTGAGGCTATCTATTCTCACTACATCTGGGAGAGGTACCCATTACAGGGATGTGCTCAGTAAGTCCATCACCTGGTCACTTCTCAGACATGTATGTCTCAAAGCCTTTCCATCAGAGCTAAAGTCTGTTGATGCAATCCCAGGTCCCTACTGCGGTAGGGAAAGCCTCTGCTCTTGTTTAATGGAAGAAGACTCACCCGGATATCCCCTTCTCCTGCACTGTCGAGATTCTGACACTGCAAGTTGTAGCCTCCTTCCCAGCTAGAGAGGATGAGCTGCCAAAGCACAAGAAAAGGAAAGAAATCAACACCAGGATGTGCCATACCGAATAACCCATCCCAACAAGGAAGCAGCCATCACGAATGACACGTAATCAGGGCAGAAGCGGTCCAGAACCAGACCCAGCTTTGTCTTCAGGCATTAGCAAGGGATCACCTCTCACTGGTGAGCCAGTACATGCCTCTTCTCCTTAATGCATCCATTCAGGTCACCCAAAAGTGAGAGGATGCACCCCTTTAGTAAGAGCTATTTAGCTGTCTGTCTCTACCACGCAGTGTAGCTTCCTCACATTTATCTATAATTTTAATCCCTTCGGTTTCAATAATTCTATGAGATGTACACTATAATTTTACAGATATTAAAAGAGGTTAGACACTTCTTAACGTATTTCTTCACTGTATCCATATTAGTTGCTAAACAAATAATTTGTGTGACTGATGCCTACCTTCCCCACTATTCTCTAATAAAAAGCCTGTCATCCAGCCACCTTGTCCTGACCCTAACCCTTAGCGTGAAGAGGGGATATTCTGTTTTTCAGGCTGTCACCAACCCTGTTCTACCTTTCTAACCACTTAGTAACTATAGCACAATTATGAAGCAAGCCTCAGGAAGCTGTCTCCTGGGCTTTTCCCAGTCCTTTAACTGGGTTGTGTACAACAGCCATCACTAACCTTTGTACTGAAAGAAATTAAACAAGCTTGTCAAAGAAGAGTAACCTTAAGCTGGCGTGGACTCAGTAGCTACAAACCTCACTTAAAGTCAGTCTGTCTATTGGCTTTGGCCCTTCCTTTTCACCTTAGTCCAAATTACTTGCAGGTGCAGCCTGCAATGCTGTGTGCTCCCAGGCTTGCTCCTGATCAAGGGAGGGTCTCTCTCCCTTGAGCCATGTAAAGAAACTAAGTCTAGCACAGCAACACACACTTTTATTCCCAGCATTCAGGAGGCAGAGGTAGATGAATCTCTACGAGTTCAAGGCCAACCTGGTTTACATAGTGAGTTCCAGGACAGCCAGAGCTACATAGAAAAAGCCTTTGTCAAGAGAAAGAAACTAAATCCATCACTTTATCTGACCAGCTTGCATTTATTATGCTAACTACACTTTAACAAAGAACCTGAAACTGCCTTTGTGTGTCAGAAGACTTAGTGGTCCCTGTGCAGTGAGATACTCAGACTGTTTACACAGCTTTCCTCTCCCCACATTCCACCCACCAGTGCTTCATTTTGGTCACTATGGCAACAGCTAATGGCTACTATTAAAATGGTGCACATTAGCTAGTGCACAAAATAAAGTCACAGTGAGAAACCTGCATTTTAAGACAAGCATGTACCACCTCTTAAAACTCACAGATAGTGGAAAAGTCCGACTTGCATCATTACTAGCCATTATAACCTTTATGGATGGCTTTATCCTAATTTTTCCTTAAAAGTAGCTGGTTTTGTCCCCTTTCTCCTTTTTATTTTTGCTAGAGCAAGTTGAATACTTTTAGATTTCTCCTGATATTGGGCAAAGCGACCATTACTTCTGCCTTTGGTTTGATGCTTTGCAGTTGAGAAGCAGCTAAAGGGTGAAGGCTTGGTAGGCAGCTAGAGCCAACAAATGTCAAGCCAGGCTTGCCAACGCATTCCAAGACTAGGTAGGACCCTCCACGGGAACATCAGCATCTCTGTATGCACTTGTATACTAACTGCATGTGAAATTTGACTTTACAATACAGAGTAAGACTTCTAAGCCTTAGAATCATACAGTATATAAGGGAAGAAAAATATAAGACATGACCTCTCAAAGCCCTTCAAGCCAAATCATGATTCTAGTCTTAATTTCCCTAAGGAACACAGAAACAGGCCAAGGCTCAAGTCAGAAACAAGGGCTTCTGACACTTAGGATAGGCAGAGTATCAATGTAAGAACAACTTTCTCAGGTTCTGACACGATGGTGAAGCACTAACTGCAACCTTGCACAGCTCTGGAAGGTATACATAACCAGTTCTCAAACCCAGATACTTGCTGAGTGAAGCAGGCCAGAGTGCAGGCCACATCCACTTACCTCCACCAGCATATATGCAGAAAGCAGTGTGATTCCGAGGTTATACAAGGTGAGGATTCCCCTGAGAGAAAGAGCGGGCCTGTTCTTCATGTACTTGTTGCCCAGCCATATTGAGAGCAGATACACGATGGTGAGGATGAAGGTGGGAAGGTAAGAGTCCAGCAGGAACCACCCTCGAACTCGAGAATCTGCCAAGAATGTTTACAGTGAGGAGCCTGAAGAGCGATGATCCCCCAAGGTTAGCAAGCCTGACACAGGCACTCATCTGTGCAGTGGGTGCCCCCATCAACGGTGCACATCCCACGGTCTCCAGTGAACACCACAAGCCTCACCAAGCACTCAGCGTTTGAGATGAACTCACATAACCAGGTCAAGCTGCTTTTCCTTGAACAAATTCAGACTCCCTGGTTCTTTCTCAGCAACCTTAGCATTGGAAGTTTTCTTATTAAGTTGGCAACTTCCGTCTTTTCACTTAAAGAATGCAGTTTATGGTTTTCTCTGTAGTAACCAAATGGCTAGCATCACTGTACAGGTGTTACTTTGCTACAATCCCTGGGCTACTGCACAGTCTTGACATGGATACACTGGACAAAGGGATAATTTCAGAAAGGATGTGCTACTTAAAACAGCAGTTAGTTTTAAACATACAAATTGTTACTTCTGAAATTTTCCATTAAAATTTTTTGGGAGTATAGTAGATTGTGGGTAACAGAAACTACAGAACAAAACTTCAGATAAGGGTACTACATGGACAGACAGACAGACAGACAGGCAGGCAGGCAGTAGAACAAAACGATCCTGAGTTAAGCAAGCTAGAGTAGAGCCGGCTGCATAGTTAAGTTTTCATGAGGGCTTATGGGATGATTCAGCAGTTATCCAACTTCACGTGAACGGACATCACAGGCACCTGACCTTTAGTGTACGGATTCACGTACTCACAATTAGAAGCAGAAAGAATACATTCAAAAGTTTTCATGGGCAGGGAGTGCTATATACATCTTTAATCCCAGCACCTGGGAGTCAGGGGCAGGCAGATCTTTTAGTTCTAGACCAGCCTTGTACACATAGTAAGACCCCGTCTTAAAAAGAAGAACGACAGAAAACCTGATACCTAAGGGCTGGATAGATGGCTCAGAGGTTAGGAGCACTTGCTCTTGCAGAGTACTCTGGTTCAGTGCCCAGCACCCACAGGGCTACTCATGACTGTTGGTGACTCCAGCTCTAGGGGCTCTGATGCCTATTCTGACCTCTGCAGGCTCTGAAGCTCACACACACACACACCTTTAAATTTACAAAGCCTCCATGGAACAAGCAGCTCCAGCTGGACATTGCCTGAGAGTAAGGTGGGAGGAGACTTCCAAGTGCATCAGTCACCATCAGTCACCGCCTCTGCTCATGTTGACACATCTTATGGACCAACAAACAGAGAAGGCAATACAATGGAGGGCAGCAGTGTCTGCACTGAATTACAGCTGCCACCTCAACCCAGACGCCTTGCTGGGTACCCTCCCACAGGAAGGACCAGGGGAAGTGGGCAATGCCCAGAATTTGCACAGGTTCACTGCAGTAAACTCGCTGAGTTCATGGAGTGGTGGCATTCCACAACAGGGAGCATGTGGCACTGGTGGAACCGAGGACAAAATGGCACGGCCCTGGAGTGGCTGTCTGAGGGCAGCCTCCTACAAAGCTGCATATATAGAGTTGAGGCAGGACTAGAAATGTCAACAGCAGGGACAAGATTTGCCACACTCCTCCAGAGAGTAAAGATTTGATGTCATACACAGCCCATGATTAAGTTCTACCACAAGGTAACCCCTGAAAGTGGCCTGTAGGCACATGTGAGATTGGCTCATTAGCCTCCTTTTGTTTAAAGGCTGGCCTGGAATCACAATATTTGCATGCTGTTTGCATCCTACACAGATAGTGTAAAAAACCTATGGCTCCACCACGGGTGTGTCCCTTTCTTGACCTTGCTGGTTCTCCCTGGAAAGCCCTACACTGTCTGTTCTGACTTTTCTAACACCCTCACAGACTACGCTAATGAGGAGCGTGCCTTTGTGAGCACCACTGCTATGGCAGGGAGAAGTCTGTAGACAGCTCCCTCGGTGATGAGGATGAAGATGGGAACGCCAAGTTCAGATCTGCTATAGCCTTTCTGCCGCCAGCGCACACTCCCCTAGAAGCACGTGTGCTACGTGTGCTATGTGCCTTCCTGCTCATCCTTTAAGGCCTGCATGCAGACCCTACTTTCTGAAGGGAGTCATTTCCCACTCCCTTTCCTAACCACAGCTTCATTTCCTCAACAAGGTACCAGCCACTGTGATTTCTTATTCAGGCTATCCTGCCACAGCTAACTGTGAGTATGTTCTCCATGCCAGGCATCTCCTAAGCCTTGATATGTAGTGATGGAGTTCTCAAAGCAATCCTTTCAGATAAACAGCAAGGCCATTCCTGGGGTTCCTACCAGAACCTCAGAAGAGACCCACAGAGGGCAGAAAGCTCACAGTGGTCAGCTTCCCTACAAGTTACAGTGCCTCTGAACTGTGTCTTAGACACACCCAACTCCTGCTGCCATGCATGTGGCTTCCCTCAAACTGGGGTCCCTGCAGCTACCACTGTGGTAAGATGCCATCGTACTGATTAGGGCGGGCCCTAACCCAGTCAGTGATGTCTTACAAGACAGGGACAGAAGAACTAAGGAATACTATTTGAAGACAGTGATGCATCTAGAGGCCAAGGACACCAGCCTGGCAGCAACCTGGCATTGGGAGAGCAGCACCAGATGTCATGGGGACAATGTGAGCCCTACCTTGACATCAGAACTGCAGGAGTGTTTCTGTCACCTTCAAAGTCCCCCAGTTCTAGGGAATGCATACTTATGGCCTAGTGTCTTTGCCACATCCTGACTGTTCACTATGCTAGGTTTCCCTCGGCAACCTCCACCTGTGTCCTATGAAGAAGAACCAGTCTCCCTCTCATCTCACCTGGACTTACATCCGTAGTGTCAGGAGGAAAGTCATGTAAAGTACATCGTCTGACACCTGAAAGTCTTTACTGTGTCTGTCATGCTGCTATCCATGTGTCATAGTTAAAGGTGATCATACCTGCTGCAGCTAAAACATGGCAGCAAATGTTTGTTGTGGCTTTGGCGGCAGGGATTTGAGTATCTATATACTCTGACGCATCCCACGGTACCACTGATGTGTGTGTACAAGATCAGAAAAAGCCAAGGATGCCTCCATGGTGGCTGGGTGTGGCAGTCATTTTTAAGACTGCACAAGGATTCTTGATGTGACTGTAGTAACCCAATTCGGTGATCAAACTGTAAATGTTATGATCTCCCTGCTGTGAAGCAGAGTAAGCCACTGCAATCCTTTCCTCAACTGACCTGGAGTCTACATTAACTCCAGCCTCCCACCCATCTATTGACAGCAAAGTTCAGTGTGAACTTAGTTCAGAGAGATCAATGTTTAACTCTCTGCTGGAGAATCAAACAGAAAGTTGTGGTCCCCAAGAATGCACAGACAGCTCCTGTGACCTCCTGCCTAAGCAAGAGGTTATGCCCTTCACTCTTGGCCAGTTCTTCCTACACGTCACTACAACTGTAAGCAGGGAGAGCAGAGGTTACAGACTGCTGGCCCACCATGAAGGACCCTCAAGGGGAAAGAATGGAACACCCCCTCAAACTGCAGTTTCTATAAAATCATCATTCACTTAGAACAGGTTTCAGAGCCTCATTGGAAACTGGGAAATGGTCCAAATAATCTCCACGCTGTGAGAAGAAGGAAAACCTCGGCCTCCCTCCCCATCTTCACAGTCTTTAGGACACCCATTGTAGAAACAAAGGATTTCCCACAGGCTTGTCAAACAACCCAAGCTCAAGTGAAGCAAAACATCTGTCTAGACGTCATCTAGTCAGAAATATCAGTTCCTCTGTTCCCGTGCTTTTGACAACCCCATGATAGATGGTGAGCAGAGTTATGGCTCCTGCTTTCAGGAGACAAGTGGCAACCAGAAAGCCCGTGCAAGAGAGGAATGAGGAGACTAGAGTAATGAAGTGTAGCAGAAACAAAGTCACCCAAGAAAGACAGCCCTCAGCTGGGGTCTGCAGCAGAAGGAGCTGACCAGATGGGAAAGAGGAAAACAGGAGGGAGACATTCTAGGCACAGGAAAACAGCAAATAAAACAAGTTTACATATTTGAGTAGTCAAAGGATGTCTGAAGTGGCTGTGTCCACGAGAGTGAGGAAGACAGGCCGTGACTGGAGACTGGGGGGTGACAGAGGAGGCACAGGCCACCAGGCTTCATGGCTGGTATCTTAGAGGAAAGAAAAATCATTTCACCTGCCCCTCATCCCAGGAGACAAAGTGAGGCAGAAGAAACTGGGCTTTTTTTCTGGGAAAGGGCCACCTAGTGGAAGGCAGTTTACAGTTCATAGGGATAGATGCTGCGCTGTTCTCAGAACCCCAGAGATAGCTTTCCTACATGCAAATGGCATTCTTCCATTGTGTTCCCAAGTGGCTCACTTACCTCGAGGTCCAAACATATTATCCAAGAAAGCATTGACTTCATTATCAAAGGCCTTCAGCTGCTCCTGAAAGACAGGGAAAATTAAGCAGCCTTTTCATTTTTAAACTCTTAACATCGCCAACCTGTAGCTCCTGAATCTATGCGTGCCTCAGCTTCAGGGTCTGTGAGCAGACTTGAGAGAGGACAGGAAGCACAGCCTTGCTGTAACCATCTTGCAACGATTGCAGAGGAAACAACCCTCTCGTGTGTCCTCAGTAAGAAGAGTCCCAAAACATATGGTGGACTCAGACGCGCGGGGTCGCTCACCTCAAAATGCTTGCAGGCAAAGCCAATCCATAAGTAGCTTTCATGGCTTCAGTGAAAGATGCTATAGGAAATGGGGAGCCTGTGGCTGTGGAACACAGTGTTCACCAGGGACTCAACAGCTCCATGCTTCACAGAGCCAAACCCACAGCTTTAAAGGGTGTCTGCTTTTCCAGTCCAGAAAGGAACTGAGCTAATATTAGAACTATTTTTCTATCACCTTTATGTGTGCACATCAGCACTAATTAACATTACAGTAAAGAATCTTACCTGGGGGTCTTGGGTTAGTTCTTGTCATTCAGATTCAGACTGGGGCTAGGCGGTTGCTAGGCATCTTAAGGTGAACACCTTGGCTACCACCTCCTTGGCCTACCCTTTGCTCTTGCTGTCTGCTCACAATAGATGCTCAAGCCTCCCTCCCCTATCACAGAGGTCTGGAACTCCCCTTCAAGAAACGGGAGATGAAGAAGGAGATCCAGGGTTCTGGGAAGGAATTTCAAGTGATGACTTTGGTAGCAGTTGGGTGTGACAGCCTCAAGACTGTCTTATATGGAATGAGCTCCAGATTCAAAGTGGAGTGCAGTCATGACCCCCAAGCACCTCATGCCCAGATACCCAGGCCAGGCTGAGAGAAGACAGCTGATGTGTGGGCATCTGAGGACAGGACCTGTATATTTGTGACTGTGTTGAGACCTAATCCTATTTTCTTTTTGATCCTAAAATTCCAAAGTTGGGGTAGGGAAAGGTCTTCAGGACCCGAGGAAGCTTGGGAGGAAGGCTGTGGAGTTCACAGCACTCACGAGCAGCGGCCGCAGACCCAGAGAGTTACAATGTTAGAATATCTTTCTTATTACATCGCTATAAAAAGTGTTTTAGCTAAAACATGCCTGAACTTTGTAAACAACTCTTTTTAACCTTTGTCTTCTACGTGGAGCATCTTAGGATAACTACAGGCCTGAGAAAAGGCGGTGAGGTGGCATGTGGGCGGCACAGAATGTCAGTTGTGCAGCTACCGATAATGCAGGTCTGTGTCGGACCTCTCATTCTTCCACAGACAAGGGTACTAACCTTACAGATGGACTTGTGGCAGTTGCCACACCAAGAACAAATGTTTAAACTTTTTCAGTTTGTTTGCTAAGGTTCAAAATCCATTTTCCAAAATTTACAAAGCTAAGAAAGAAAGCTCCAATGAATAGGATATAAACTCATTATTGCTGTAAATTTGCAGAAATTGACTTGCAATGTGGAAAGAAATGAAAGAAGACAGAAAAGGCAACAGAGAAAGAAAGGGATAAAAGGGATCTGGTCTTTCATTCTTCATTATCCACTGACCAGTTACCACACACTGATGCCAGTGCCATATTAGATGCCAAGTGCAAAGTCAGGAGTACATGGTCCTCATCTTCCTGGACTTCTCAGTCTAGAGAGTAATTCATAACTCCAGGGCAAAAAATATTATGAGGCTCTCAGAACTATACTAGAACAGGACAGAGGTTTTAACTTAAACATTCTTGAGACACACCAAGAAAAGATGAGGCTCCTGCTGAATACTGAACCTCTAGGTGTTGTCTTAAAGGGGAGAAGGAAAGGCGTTCAAGAGTCACAGATGCAAGCACATGGAGGTACAGCTTATCTGGGAAACACTGATGACCAGGGTCTCTAGTGGCTCATATGGTAGGAATGCAGACAACACTAGAAAATACAAGTATAGCAGCAGAAAGCAGACCAGTGCTTGAGGACCGTGTGTGTGTGTGTGTGTGAGACAGACAGACAGACAGAGAGAGAGAGAGAGACAGAGAGAGAGAGAGAGAGAGAGAGAGAGAGAGAGAGAGAGGCAAGCCGTGGTTCTGCACACCCTAAGCAAGCTGGGCTCCCCAGCAATCGTGTCCACTACTAACACAGTACTCCCTGGGCTAACCTTTCCACCATGCTCCCCTCACCTTGATGAGCTAGAGGCAGCACTGGCTAAGACCTGCTTGCCCCTACTCCTCCTGTAAGTATGAAGCCCTCCTGGAGGAGTGGTGTCCCACTCAGCAGTCCCACGGTACAGACAACAGAAGCCTAGGCAGCTTGCTTGAGATAGGCCCTCAGCCTAACCACTGGCTTCTGCGAGCACTCAAGGAACCAGAGACCAGAAAGGGTGACCTTACCTTTCTGCCACCATAGTGCTGGATGTCCACCCATCCCTAACTGCCCCAGTTGGAGGTCAAGTCAAAGCAGTTTGTTTTCCCCGCATTTCACAGGTGTGAACATGCTCACACTCTGGTTGTCGGACTTGGCAACAAGCTCTGTTACTGCTCTAGATGTGTCAACTGGTTCTGTTTTGCAGACTTGAGCTTCTGTTTATGGTGCCATTATATTTTACTTTAAAAAGTGATTTAGGATCTTGGTGTCTCTTCTGTCTTATTAGCTGAGTTTTTGGAGAATGGTTTAAAGATGGAATAGGCAGTTTCACCAGAAGTTCACTGCTTTTCAAAACAAGTGCATTGAGACTACAAAACAGATGATTACATTTGCGTGCAAAAGTCTTTACTTCTCTTTTTATGTGTTTGCAAATACAGTAATGCTTGAGAGTTGGGTAACAGTAAGTCAAGAAATAGGGTATGACTCCAGTGCCAGAAACTTCCCAAGAGCCTCGAGCCAGAGCTGAGTTGTAGGGAACTCAGGAGGAAGTGTCTCCCCTCAGGGATGAGGGACTGCAGAAAACGAGATCTTTACCTTGTGCCCAGGGCTCAGGAAGACTGAACACTGAGCCTGCTGGCCAGCTCCTAGGATTATTCCCACAGTGGACTGTAGTAAGGTAAACCAAGGGATAGTCTATGCAAATGACCCTGACCCCTTGGCATCTAATTGGGCACTTCAAGAGGAACTTGCTTTGGTGGTACCCTGCTGTGCAGACCAGGCTGACCTGGAACTTGTAGTTCCCTCACCTCAGTGTCCTGAGACTAGGAATTACAGGCATGCACTGCCATACTTGGCTTGGGAACTAGCATTCTTACTTGGCATAAAATCTGGAAATTTGGGACAATCAAATAATCGTCATTACCTCCTTTGGCTGGACTAGAGCTCAGTGACCTCCGTCTGTTTCCCTGCCCCTGTAGCCGTGCCCTCTGTCCACTCTGCCCTAGGTATGTCTGCGTATTAGTGAGCCTAGCACATCACATGCTTCTTCTGTGTACCGCATGCAATCTGCTGACGCCTAGATGCCACTTAGGTGAATTTTCTTTTATCCATATTTCCCTCCTCCCAAGCTACTCAAAAGCCTCTTTGTCTCGTACACATTAGGAGTTCCAAGGCACTTGTGTTAAGACTCTCTTAATGAATGAATTCTCTAGTCACCCTAGAACTGGGACTAGCAAACTGTGGGGCTCCACTTCTGACCTCTCTCTCCCCTCCCCGGTGACAGCACTCCTCTTGGCTGGTCTGACAGTATGAAGACTGAGCATTAGAATTTGTCTTTGGCAAGTGAAGAATGAATCAAAGAGGAGAGAGACGCCAGAAAACCTCCAGCAAGCATAGTGATGCTGACGCCGTAGGCACCATGTCTAATGGAAACCTCCAACTAGGCAAGCTCTAAACAAACTAGGAATGGAACCCGGGGTTTTCTAGATTCTTGGCAAGCCCCCTGCCGCTGAACAATCTCCACATCTCTCACTCTTTTTTATTCTAGGTTTTATAGACATTAATGTTCAGCATAATTACAATAATGGGCTTTAAAGAACAGTGAGTTTTCCGGAGTGTGACAGGGCCTCAGTGTATTTCTCTATCTGCTCTATCTGCACGTGCGTGCTACAGTGGGAGGACTGGCTCTCCCTCTGGCTCTCAGTATTCCCAGTGAACTGCTAGGACAGCCCACCCTGCACAAGAACCCAATGTTCTGAAATGAATTCAGCCCAAAGAAGTGGATTGACAGAGTGGCCAAATACTGCCCTCTGAGTGCAGAGCACGGGACACAAAGGAGTGATGTCAAAGATAGCAAGGCTCTGTTTCCCAGGATTTCCCATGGCTGTTCCTCAGGGAGCACAGGCAGAAAGAAACAGTGCTCAGAAAGAGTCTGCTACAGTGGAGCATGTCTGTGACACTGCCCCTCCCAGTGCTTGAGAGACCAGGGAAGGAGGATTGCTGAGTTTAAGGCCAGCCTGGGCTGAGTAGCAAGACCCTGTCCAAAGAAGGAAAAGAAAAGAAATGATGTACTTTTATTTGCAATATAACTGGGTTTGCAATGTAAGAATGTTTTATAATTTAAGAACAAAAAAGGAGGCAGGCTTTCTTCTTGACTTTTCCATAGAACACTGTGGGAAATCTGCTATTAGGAGCTACAGGACCAGCACCCAGAAGAGTCAGGGATACTGGGCAGGGCAATCGTACAGCCATACAGCAGAGTGCAGCAATCAACTGGCATCCACAGATGGAGGAGACTGTGAACACTGTACTTGCCCAACAAATGGTGTGTGAGCAAAAGAAGACAATCTTCCCACAGATGTCTCAAAGCAACAGGCCAAAGTCAGTCAGGACTAACCCTGGTAGCCCCCCCCCCCCCCAAAAAAAAAAAGACATGATCTGGTACACCTCTTGGCACTGGGTACTTAAGGGAATTTTTAAAGCTAGGGCTAAGAACAGGTGAGACATAAATTACACATGCACGCAAGGAGTCACGGGGTCACATCAAGTGGGCATCCATGAAGCACAGCACAGTATGTGGATAGCAAAGACACACCTCAAAAGTAGAGCTTACTAATGCATTTACTGCCACATTGGTGACTGAATGCATAGTGGGTAAGCACTCTACAACTGAGCAGTTGTCCAAGCCAAAAGCAGACTTGAAAATATAATCATAAAGTTTAAATGATTTATGTATTAGCTCAGTGGCTAAGGGTATTTTATTAAATATATTTCATTAAGTATATTTTATGAAAACTAATATACTAAATTAATTTCTTTCTAGTCAACTTAGAAGTCATGGTTCTTCACTGAATAGCAAAGAAATGCACATGGACATCATACTGAGACTCCATCTCACCCAAACCAGACTGGTCTTTAAGAAAGAAGACAACAGGCCGGGCAGTGGTGGTGCATGCCTTTAATCCCAGCACTTGGGAGGCAGAGGCAGGCGGATTTCTGAATTCGAGGCCAGCCTGGTCTACAGAGTGAGTTCCAGGACAGCCAGGACTATGCAGAGAAACCCTGTCTCAAAAAACCAAAAAAAAAAAAAAAAAAAAAAAGAAGAAGAAGAAGAAGAAGAAGAAGAAGAAGAAGAAGAAGAAGAAGAAGAAGAAGAAGAAGACAACAAACATTTAGTGAGGACGCACAGTTGATGGGAGTAAAAACTAGTCTGTCACTGTGGAAGTCAATATGGAGATTCCTCAACAAAAGAACTAGATCCACCATATGGCCCAGCTTCAGGAACTCAGGGACTTCCTGACGGACTCCCAGTCAGCAATCCCAGAGATCCAGACTCATCCATGTTTAGGGACGCACACTACTTACATAGCTCAGTAACGGAACTACCTTGTCCAACAACAGAAGAGTGGATGTAAAATACATAGAACGTGCCCAGGATGACTTTTTTCCCAGCAATAATGAGAAACTAAGCTGTGTGTTAGAAAAGGGATGTAACTGGCATAAGGAGAGGGAGCAGGGAGGATGAGCTGGGCATGCTCAGTGTATGACATGCGCCCATATGAAAATGTCCTCATGTAACATAGTACTGTGTACACTGAATGTAAACAATGAAATTAATTTAAACAATTTTTAAAAAAATGTAAAAATGGAAATAAAATGCAAACATTTTTCTTATACTAGTTTGGTCTTATTAATAGATACCAGATAACTTAATATCAACTGAGTAAAACAAAATCCACTACACATTAAGCAAGGAGCCCCAGTTTCACAGCAAGCAATTCTACTGGGTCAAGATCTTTGCCATAGCCATTACCACCTCTGCTTCCACAGGAAGTGGGCAGCTAATATAAAACTCTTGGAGATTAAGCCAAAGCCAGATTTCCGTACTCAGAAGAGCCAGAACGGTGCCAGTTTCAGAACTTAGGGACACGGGAAGAATGAGCCTCTTTCACAGGCAGTAGCAGCAGTGAAAGGAAATTGTGTTCGCATGTGCTCTGGTTGTCAAGCGCTGAGTGGAGGGAAGCAGACGGCGCTTCTCAGGGACAAGTGCTATCTACCCCTTTGAATATGAAACAAAGCAAGGCTTCTTGTGAGTTCATGGGAAAATATGGTTCAGATTTTATTCCTAATTTTCTAAGCAAAGGTCATATCTGTATTATTTATAGGCAGAGCTATATATTATAAAGATATCTACAGCATTCCAATATATTTTTGAAAAAGTCAAAAAGATGTCTTTTTAAACTGCTACTTCGGACAAGAGAACCCAAGAGCCATGTGGCTAGTCTAGTCTACCTTGTATTTTAACTCAGGCTGTGAAATCAACTCATAAAGGACTGCTCTATCCCTGCTGAATGAAACCCTGGGGACACATTCTTCTGCTTGGCAGGGTATCATCACTACAGTGACAGCTGACCCTCACTGCAGTCTTTCCTAGAAACATTACAGCTCTCCCTTAGCTTTTCTGTGGAGACAAAGTCAGGTGAGCATCACTAATGGTCACTGCCAAAAGGCAGAATGAAGCTTGGGCTGTGGGAACAGAGACTGGGAAGTTCATTCCCTTGGACCTCTGTTACAGGGTACTGCAAGCTAACTCTAAGTACTCGTATCTAGGCATCATGAGGATGCTAACAGTTGTTTCAATTGTTCATCACTAAGGGGTCATAAGGCAATGTGGACAAAAGATGTGACCTCGATTGGTGAGAAGAAGGCGAAAGGCGGTGACAGTTGTCTCTCTATAGATAAGGAGAACAGAAGAAGAAAATATGAGCTACACACACACACGTGACAAAGCCAAAATCTTTGCCAAAATATTGACAATATAAATGTAAAACTTTGAGGCCTATTTTCAGAAATCAACAACATCAGAAATCCTGTCTTAGGTTTTCTCTTGGCTACTGATCTGATGCCTTCTAAATCACCACGCTAATGATCAGCCCCTTTCTTACCATAAATATTTCTATTCATTAGGCAGAAGAAAACACTGTATAGTACAAAGTGATCCTAATTAAACAATCATTTTATGCCTCTTACTCAGCCTCTGGAGGCTACTTTTTAAAATTACTGTACAAACGTTACTCGGTGTTATGAGTATGTGATCTCTGAGGCCCTCTCCAGCTCACAGTTTTAAAGAGACAAGCCAACGTCTGTGTGTTCTCCTATTCTCTTGTTCTGTCTTCTCGCCCGGTCTCAAAGCTGGTAGGAAGAGTCCCAGGCTCACACAAAAAGAACTGACCTTGAGATATTGCTAAACAAGTAGCAGCAAATGCAAAATTATCACGGATTTGAAACAAACACACAAAACCCACAAAAGGAACCTTGAGCTAATCAATGGGCTCTGTGGAGAGAGGTTTGCTAGCACGAAATGCCTGATAAGTTTGTTCCCAAATCCCACAGGCCAATGTTTCAATTTCCCATCTAGATATTCCAGAGAAATCAATATACAGTCTTTCTCTGTATCTGTTCTCCGTGTCTTAGAGAATTCAGAGAGGAGGGGGGCCCTTCCACCTCGGAAAGAGAATGCTTCTGTGGTCTTCTTAGCAGTGATGTGTACCACGGCGGCGGCAACAACAGACAGCCTCGCAGGGGCTGCAGCGGCCTGCATGTATCCCACCACAATCCTCCAACACCGTTCAGAAGGGAAAGTTGGTATGTTCTAATTTTCTTTAAAGTGCTAAATAAAAACAGCTTCAAGCCCATCCCGTATAAATGCAACATAAAAAAAATAAAAAAGGAGAAACCCAGCTGTTCAAAGCCACATGTATAGGATATAACCGAATCCCCTTTGTAAAGTATGTGCCTCAATCTGGTCCCTAGAGGAACCACTGGAAACTACCTCAAAATAAACACACAAGCACACTGATCGGTGCATCGTGATTTTATGGTTTTTGGGTATTTTCTACACAGAATTCTTCATCTCTCAGCCATACTTTTCTTCCCTAAGAACTGTGTTCAGAGCCCGCCGCTGCTGTGGCTGAGGCAGCTCTGAAAGCTTTGCAGCATTTTTTCTTCCACCTTGAAAAAGAGAAGACAGAAATCCAGGAATATCAACAGGCGATGGCGACAGACAGAAGGGGGAGGAGGGAGAACCCTGCCTGGCTCTTCCTTCAGCAGAAATGTTCTCAGGAAAGGGTGCTTTGTTGGTGACATCTCAGCCTGATCAGTGTACTAGTTGTTTCTCCAATAGAAGCCAAAATTAGTCTCTGGAGAAGCAGGGGCTTGAGGTTTCCATCTGATTGGGTAAAGGAAATGTGTGTTGGGTTCAGGTATATTAGAAAAGCCAAAGGAAAAGATGTTAGACTGAATATTTTCTCAAACTATTGCTGGTGTGGAAAGAGAAAGGCAAACTCACTGGCGTAGCTTTAACAAAGCAGCCCAAGGGTTGAAATGTAGCTGCCTGTGGTAGCCAGCAGCAAGCCTGGCAGAAAGGTCAGGCTGGGGGCGGTGAGCTGCCAGGGCAGGTATCCTCTGTGACTCACAGGAGGTGCAGGGACAATCCCACTTACAGGTGAAGCTTGGGCAGGGCTGCATGCTCCACCACACATGTCTGAAACTGATTTTAAGTGGAGTCTCCTTTGTTGTTCCTGACAAGCGGACAGCGTGGGGAGGATGCAGCTGGCTGCCGCATGCTCAGTCTCACTGGTACAGGGCCTCTGTCTACTAAAAGACGTAGAGAGACAAGAGGGCCTTGTGGTGCTCACCACACAGTTGCGTCCCCCCAAATTGTTCATCTTACTCTGCCCTTCTCCATCCTTCAGCCTTTAGACTCCTCTAATGGAGGGATCACTCAGCTTCAACGAAAGCTACTAGACCATGCCAACAGTGCTTACCTAGGAGAATATCATTGGAGTAAAGTTTCTGTAAAGCCGTAAGACTCTCAGCTTGCACACAGTTAATGGGAAGTCAGGATGCAGAGGGGTGCAATGTCTCATATAGTAAATAAAATCCTCCAGAGTCACACGGCTTCTCGTGACTCCACGGGAGCCTTACAAATGAACGTTTCGCTGTGACGCTGATGATTCCCACTGTGACAAGGCAGGAGCACCAGTAGATCAACAGAGCCAGCTTCTCCTCTGGACTCGGGGTGAAAGCTTTGGACTTCAGTTGCCTCTTCTCTAGCTACTTCCTGTGGCAGTGGAAGCAGCTGCCGCGAAAACATTTCTCACCAGGAACAGGGTTTTTATTAAGAGTTCATGGGACACCAATGTGGATCACAACATCCAGCTCTACCTTAGTCACTAAGAAAGTGTGCTTGTGTGTCATCCTTCACACGCACTTCCAACATGGCCGCTGGGCTCACAATGTGACCTCTACCCTTACCAGTGTCCAGCAATGGGAACTAGACGTGATTATCACCAGTCTGCAGACTGTAGTCCGATTACAAGTGAACTTTACATATATATCACCACTATAGCTAAAGATTAAACCATCCTTACACTCAAATTTATATTTGAATTAATTTATAATTCTACTTGTCAACAACATAAGCACTTTCAGCTCAGGGTAGAGCTCTCTTGTTTTAAGAACCACATTTCTACTGATAGAACCAATTCCTTTGCCTGAACCTAAAACTCGGCTCCTAACATTCTTCCTCCAAATGGACCTAATTAGGATCAGGTGTAGGGTGGGGCTATAGACAGAGGATGGGGCTATAGACAGATTTTGCTCACATCCACCAAGCCAATGGTGACTGCAGAATTCTGTGGTCACTGTTGCTTCTCTTAGAGGATGTTTCTTCCTGGGGATTTGTTTCCTAGCTTTGTAACTGTATGCAGCCTTTTAACTCCACAGTAGATGCTACCCTAGAAAAACAAACCCACATCTGCCATGGTGGCCAAGATAAGCCACGGCCTCCTTCCTCTGACCCTTCTGCATACCAAAGAGGTATTCCTGTTGGCTAGAAGCAGGCATGGGTCAATGGCTGAACATTTCCAGCCATCGCCATCATCCCCGTTGGATGGATCAGGTGCCCCTGCCATGCACCAATGGTGGTAGAATTTGCTTTCCTTCCTTTTCACATTTTCACTGGTGAATAAGGAGCAATTAATTCTCCTGTATTAGCTACTTACAGCCATCATGAGCCCACTTCCTATACTTTGTTCATTTTAAGGTGAGGTTTCAGAGTTACTGAAGTCACTTCTGTTATCATTTTATATAGGACACACATATGACTGATAACAAAGACTGAAAGTGTCCACAGTGTATTCACATGAAGTACTGACTATAACACAAGCTACCACCGTATCCAGTTCCACTCTGTCAGACAGGCATTGTCGTTCCTTCTTGACAAGCAAGGGAAGCAAGGCTTAAGCAAGGAAACTACCTTGCTCCCTTCACAGCAACGAGCAGCTGCTGTCTGTGGGAATGGCGAGTCCGCTCACCACCCATCCACAAAGAACAGCATACCCTTAGCTCTCACATGAAGAGCACACTCTGGGGAAACATTCCAAGTGAGCCCGTCATTCTCTATGAGATAAAAATCACCACCTCAGAACAGCATGGCTGGGAGATTAAATAATTTGCATGTTTGTAAAACCATCTATGACAGCTCAAGACACAAAGTTGACATGGAGGAGACAGGCATTTAAGTGTTCTGCATTTTCAAATCCCAATTCGGGGCACACTGTCTCTGCTTTACAGCTCCACTGCCACATGAATTAGAGACAAAACGGAGTGACATTGTAGAAGAGGAATAGCCTTCAATTTGCGGCCCACCTCAAAATGATGGCCTTATTTCATTTTAATGAATAACTTAATAACTTAATAAGTTACGACTTCTACTATTACTACTATTTATTATTAAAATCATTATTATTATCATCATTATCATTACTATTATTATCATTTCTATTGTGGGGAGCTGAGTGTGCTGGGGCATATGCATGCCGTGGTGCTGTACGGAGGTCAGAGGATAACCTTATAGACCTCCTACCACCTTTCC
The DNA here is from genome assembly GCF_011762505.2 of Arvicanthis niloticus. Classification (NCBI taxonomy): domain Eukaryota; kingdom Metazoa; phylum Chordata; class Mammalia; order Rodentia; family Muridae; genus Arvicanthis; species Arvicanthis niloticus. The sequence goes on along the minus strand of NC_047665.1, from coordinate 22,139,835 downwards.
ATCGGGTCACAAGATTGACTTTGGGTCAGTAGACTTGTGTGAAAAATGCTTTTATGTGCTAAGCTACCTGTCTAGCCATCCACAGTGCTGTCTGAAACAATCGAGAAAGAAAATGCAGTGGTGTAACAAGGAGAGGCAGGCATTCCAGGTGAACTATCTTGTTGCTTTAGTTTTTGGTTTCTGGCACCAATTCTGGGGGCCCTGTGACTGCTAGGTAAGTGTTCTAGTACTGGGATGCATTCCTGGCTCTCCAGTTTAACTGAAGAAGGCAGCCATAACTGTTCTCAAAACCAACACAGGGGAGAAATAATTATGGAGGAGAACAGAGTCAGGACATGGCTTCCCTGCAAGAATTCAAAGCTATAAAGCACATGCAATTGAACACAAGAGTCTTCCTTGTCGGTAACCAACTCCCAGGATGCTGTGGGAGTGAGTGCCCACAAGTAAGGTTCTTATCGCTGAGATGAGATTAGTGCTTGTATATCTGGTCACTCTCTTTCCATATAGAAGACAATCAGCATGTCAACCATGTTGCTCAGTTTCTAAAACTTCCTTTTAGACAGTGATTCAGCCAAGAGGCCAGATTAGAATCCACGGAGACAAAAGGCAGCCTCATGGCCGTGGCCCATCCTTCTCAGATATGCTTATTCAGGGCAGACCTTGGACGGCAGACATGCATGTATCCTATATTTAAACGTATGTTTAACTTGGCAGAAACATGCAAATGTGTTTAGATGTAGTGGATAAACTAAATCAGGGTTGGGGAGCTAGTTCAGTCAGTAAAGTGACCAGCTGTGGCAGTGCCCACTTGAAATTCCAGCACTGGGGAGGAGGGCCAGCCGGAGCCCTGGAACTTGCTGGCCAGCCAGGCTAACCTACTTGGTGTGTTACAGGCAGTAGGAGACCTTGTCTCAGAGACCAAGAAAGACAGCTCCTGAGGAACAACTTGAGGTTGTCCTCTAGCCTCCACATATGTATGCACACATACACACACATAGAAGCACACAATATATCTCATGCATGTGGTTAAATTCTGTCACAATTACTTCAAATCTTTTAAATTGACTCAGCAACGGTTTGAGTTTCTCTGATCAGCCAAGGATGACGAGCACAAGCAGTAACTGCCGTTTGTTCCTTTGCTCAACTCCCCAGCCCGTGACAGACCCTAAGTGACAGTCAAAACGAGCAGCTGTGTGGAGGCTCCACACATTACCAGCTCAGCATACGGCTCTCTATAGTGTGTTCTGTCATTCCGTATCTGATGGGATCTGCTCACGGCGAAACCTGCAATCCAGTTCATTCATCCATGAGCTGTGTTTTACCATAGGAATTGAATACATATTTCCTGACGGATATTTATGTTGTTTCCAACTTTCTGTTATTACCAAATATGCTGCTTTATATAAAATCTCCAATACTCACAAGTAAAGGTTTCCCTGGGGGAAAATCTAGTTGAGCAATTGCTATGCTGTTTGGAAATGCATTTAATTTTTTGTTCTGTGAAAATGACCATACTGCTCTAAAATATTTATGAAATTTGCTACTGTCAATATTTAATCTTTGCCAAGTTCACAGGCATGGCATGTATGAGTTTGCATTTCCACATTCTGTGGGACCTGTGCGTACCGTTACATATTTATTAGCATACTGCAAAGGCTTCTTCTTCAGTGAGCTGTCATTTCCATGGCCGTCTCCCATGCCAGGTCTCCCCGGCTGCTGGTGCTCCTGCTCTAAAGTCATCATGTCTCCCGCTTCGTTACAGTCACTGCAATTCCTTCCCATCATCCTCCTTGGTTAAAGGCTTGGACTGTGGCATCTTCTCACCCATGCCAAACACACTCCCACTGAGCTACAGTCCCAACCTAAATATCATATGTTAAAGTTTGTGCCAAGAAATTACCCTTCCACACCCTCTATTCTTAACAGTTTTAAAGTTTCATTTTCCTTTAGCCTTTTTAATGATCTAGAATTTATATCCTGCCAGGTGGAGAGCTGATTGCCTCCACACAGTTCCATGTTCCTCTGTGACACATTTCTTTTGTTTGAATCAATACCTGACCACCCTTTGCCCACTCATCTGGTTGTCTATTGAGACCTTTCCACACTGCTAGAGCAAAACCAAGAATGCTCCTTCCTGTGATAATCATGACCTGAAGTCAGGTCCTATTTGTCAATGTGCTGGACGTTCCTCTAATTCCTGTGCTTTGGCTTACCCATGGGGATAGATGTAGACATTTGCCCTCCTGTTCCTTAAAGGAGGTTTGAGCCATGAAGGCACTTGAGGGCCCAAAGAAAAGTCTCCCAACAATCCATTAAAATCACAGATGGCAACACAAACTAATTTTCACATCTCTATACAATCTGGATAAAACTATTGAAAAGCAGAGACTGCACTGGGTCTGTACTGTGGCACAAAAATCCAGTGCTAACCTGTTTTCTCCCAATGGTGTAATCAAGTCTCAGGAATTTCAAATACCATATATTTTCACAATACATAAACATCCTACACGTCATTACAAAGTATATAGTTTTCAAGATACCCCTGCTGCTAGCAAGTTGGCCTAGGTTAGCCCATTGTTTAGGAAAGGAGTTTGTCAGTCTGCAGGTAAAGTACTCAGATTAACTTCTGCAAGGAAGACAAAGTATCAACAAAATCCCTCTATGAAAACTTTTTTCATTTTCTTTGTGCAAGTCCACTAGAATATTGGACATGCAAGCTGTGACGTCTTATCCTGGAGGGCAGCACGGACTTTGTCCACAGACCCAGAGACTCCAGGCTGCATGGTTCAAAGTCCTCCCAACCCTTGTCTTCCCTCACTCCTTATATAGTAACTTCACTCCAGCCAGGATGCGGCTCTGGGTCCCAGAACACGTTTCCAAAAATCCTCCAAGATAAAAGTCTCTCGCTCTCCACTTCTTTAGTTCACTCACATCTTAAGTGTCTCCCCAACGGTCAGGTCATTACCTCTAAACCCACAGACACACACTCTCTCCCTAACACACAAATCTAATTATCTCCTTTGCTTAGATTTAGTAACTGAAAGAGTGAGAGTCCAGTGGGAACGGCAGAGAGTGGAAGAACTGTTTTCTCAAGAAGGCCGTTTTTAGGGTTTAAGGCCTCAGGCTAAGCACCACTAAGAAGCTCAAATCAGGCAATTGGATGTGGGTGGTTGAGTGGAGAGCTGTGCTTAGTCTGATTACCTAGGCTTCTCTGGATTGCCTACAGCTGTTATTCAGATCCACAGTAGTTTTCAAAAAGCAGGCACTTGGCCAGGCAGGAGTGCCTCTCCAGGAGGGCGGCTCAGTGAGAAGATGCTTTTGGAGAAGCACATGTGAGTGAGTGTGTTCCAGGCTTTCCTTTTTCACCAGTTACTTTAGAAGAATTCTTGAAACCTCAGGGATCTGAAGAGGAAACAAAGAAACCTTCCACATCTTTCATTCTTTGGTGGGGGGAGGAATATAGCGTTTTAAAAATGTAAACGTCTTTAGATAATCAAGATCGTTAAAAACATCTAGTTCATGCATCCGTGATGTCACAGCTGTAGAGATGGATATGCCTTAGCTGCAGTGAGCAGTTGCCAGCTTCCTATCTGGAAGGGCTTTACGTGCACTGTCTTATCTGATCGACTTTTCATTCTGTAGGGCACTTTAGAAAGGAGACTGCTGAACTTCACATGGCTGGGCAACTTGGGAGATATGGAGACCAAGGAACTGAACCCAAGAGTGCGCAACTGAACAGAGAATTTTTAAAGAACTGAATCATGAAAAGAAGTAAAAAGAATCAACATATCAGCTCAGCCTTTACTTACCTCCGTCCTGATGTCCACTCACACAGTGTGGTAACTAGGTTAACATCCCTAAACAACCTCCTCTGCACACCGCTGTGCTCTACCTCATCAAAGTCTAATAGGAACACCTTACTCTCAAGCTGAGCACTCGTCTAAGTCTGGCCTGATTCATCTCTCCCCCCATGAAACCCACAACGTCCTCATTAAAGACTGAACAGGCACGAGCTAGGCTTTGTGTAGACACAGCCTTGTCCACAAAGTGCTCCCAGGACAATGTCTCCCAGATCCTTGTGGGTCATTACCTTCTATGGCCTTACCTAGTTATTTCTTCCACTTGTGAGGTTCCTGTCACTTCTACAGTAATGTCTTTTCCCACACATCCAAACTGACGCAGTCATGGTCCAGAAGGATCCTGACTCACTGAAGTACACACTGAACATTTTTACAAGAAGTGCCCCTTATCGTTTGAGCTCTAGAGCACCAGATTTTAGTGTCTGAATTCTGGCACGCAGACCCCAGGCTCTTCCCTAGGGAGACAAGATGTTTGCATGTTTCTCTGAAAGCGGTTTTAGAAAATAAGGTACTCAGTTACAGAGGGTGTATTTCATTCCTTCAAAGGAAGAGCAAAAGCAAACTATTCACTCCAAAGTCTGCACTGAGGACTGGGGACCATTACAAACTCTTGTTCAGCCTGTAGGAGGCCAGTGCCGAAAAGATTAAGAGTTCTCTGCAGAAAGTCCTGCCAGAGGGATGTTTCCACTGTTTTAAATTGTAGGAGGAAAGACACGTAGGAGCTAGCGAGAAGCTTTAGCAGCAGGGGGAGGACTTTCAGGGGCTGGTGTCCAGAGCATGCTGCTGCTGCTTTGCTCATGTATTTGAAACAGACTTCAGGTTGTGAATCACAAAATGACTTGCGATGAAGGCCATTTCTTTTTAGGAGTCAGAACCCAGTTAAGGCCAGAAGGGAACCTGAGAGTCCTGTCAATAAAAGGCATGACAATTGTTCCGCCCCCCCCCCCCCCCAGGATTTGGATGGGTGGTCCTAGAGGCGTTTCTCCAGTGCCTCCCATTGCCACTGACCTTCTAAGGACTAAACAGTTTGATCTTCAAATCAGAAGAACTGTGGATGCAGGGGAAGCTTCCCTGAGGCAGTCTAAGGAAGGCCCCAAGAAGGTGTGTGTGGGGGTGGGGGGAAAGAAGTTCTAGCACAGGCTGCTTCTTTCTCCAGACACAGAGGAAAGTCAGCTCAAGTGGAGAGGAAAAATCGCCAGCCATGGTGTGCACACCTGTTATCCCAGCACTGGGGAGGCTGAGGTAGAAACGCAAGTTCCAGGCCAGCCAGGTTTGTAAACTGAGACATCCTCAAAACAAAGCAGAGCAAAACCAAACAATGTTTCTGCATTACAGACACATTCATCTTCTTTAAAGGCATGAGTTAATTTAAATATAACGCCTTACTTAGTGTGATGGCTAATAAATGTTCTGATACTGTCAAGTAAATAAGAGTCTCCAAGTAGTCCTAATACCTATGGAAATCAAAGATCTCACTAAGTTCTGCTTAAACACATGAAAAATTTAACATGTTTATATCTCTAAAGCACCGGAAAGACATGAAACATGTGCAAAGCTACCATTGTCCTTTCTGGCAATCTTAATATTACAGTTACTAGTCAAACCAGTGACTGCCTGATTTCACTTGAAAGCTATTTGTCTACTGTTTGGCTGCTCCCATTACACAAGTAACACTTATGTGCTCCAGTTCTGTGTATACAAAATGACACTTGAATGCTTGTTTATTATTTAAATGTGTGTATAGATATAAATAATCTATAAATAATAATATATCAGTATATAAAAAATCGGGCTGACTATCTAAAACATTTTGAGTGCTAACATAATGCCACAGTAGAATATTCCACACTTGACCCCATGAGATAGATAGTCGAACATAAGTATTTGTAAAAAATATGTGTAAAATGACCCTCAGGCTGTGTACAAGGTATGTTATGAAAAATAAATGAATTCTGTGTTTAGAATTACCACTCTTGACATATATCATCATGCTAGGATATGTGTGTGCAAATACTTCAAAAACTTCTGAAAACAAAAACAAAGAATCCTAAATCCAAGCTACTTCTGTTAGGAGGCGTTTTGGAGAATGAATGTTCAATTTGCATCTGTGTCCATGTGTGTCCATATCTATTCATCCATGTAACTCACATGGTGGGAACTACACAGGAAACTTGCTTGCTTTGCCATCAATGATGACTTTTTATAAACACGTAAAAAAGCACATTCAAACTGGCTGGTGGATAAGGCTCTAAGGAATATCGAAAAAGATACACTGGGACCAGAAAGTTCAGATCTCTATATGTGACCTTGAACAAAGCAGTTCTTTCTTTTCAAACTCAACTTTCTTACCTATGACGTAAGCTTAGCAGTGTAGAATTTAATGTATTTTTTAATAGTTATGTGTAAACTTCAAAACTTCAAAACAGTTACGTATAAAAATGCAGTGCAAGCCATCTGTTTTAGCTATATTAAAGCCTAATTATGTTTAAATGAGTGTAAATATAAAATAATCACTAATATAAAATAGTATTGCCATACTTGCAGAGGGGGGGTCACAGGTCTTCCTAAATTGGTCCCCCATGTTTAGAGACAGGATCTCTCGCTGAATCTGGAGCTCTCTAATGCAGTCAGATTGGCTGGCCAGCAAGCCCCGGAATCGTATCTCTGTCCCCACAGAGTACTGGAGACACAGTGCTGGGATTGCAGTGCTCAGCACCATGCCTAGCTTTAGGGTTGTTCGTTTTTATGTGGTGCCAGGAGTCTAGATTCAGTTCTCCAGGCTTGTGTAGCAGCCATTTACTGACTAGCCAGCGCCCCACCCCAGCCTACAGTGTATTTAAGTTAATTAAATACCAACTACCATAAAATAATATAAAGTGAAAAGCTACCCAGAAATCCCACGGATCACCACGGCATTGCCTATATTAAGAAAAATACTCATTTTTTAATCTCAGTGAGACAGTAGCACTGTAAATTTCATTATGTATAAATAAGAATGTCTCTTCTGCAAATTATATTATTAGATACATTTACAGAAATGCATGCTTTGCTTTCAGTAAGAACTTATGATTAAATTATAGATTTTTATGTTTTAAAGTAATAGCACGACCACTAATGTGACTGTAAAATAAAAATACAGCTTCAGAATGAAATACAGATTTCTTATTAAATATAACACGGTGCAGGCCTGGCTGCCCTATGCTAAATCAATTGTTTCTGAGTGCTAAGATATGCCACCTGCTGGAGGAGTAGTCTGTGAGTTTGCAAAGCAAACAATTATCCCTTTTACCCTTACAGATAAGGAGAGGGAGAATCAGTATGGGGACCAGGAGTTCTGACCTTCAGACTCTCAACATGCAGTAATGTTTAGTGCTTGTGATGATCACCCAATATTGAGATACATTACTGAATGACACAGACAATGCCTGTCCTCACCAAGTCTGAATTCAGTAAGAGTCACAAAGACAAAAGACGCCACTAGTAAGTAGAGGATTAGGAGGGCGGAGAGTGCCTGAGTGGATGGTTAGGGAGTCATGCTGAGGTGTGAGGCTCTGGTTTTTGGTAGCATGGTTACAGGAGGTCTAACCACAGATGCTGTAAGAAGACAGGTACACAAATCTCCAGGTAAGAGCCCTGCCTGGGGGAATCCGCAGCTATAGGACTGAGTCCCATCTGATGCTTACAAAATAATCTTATGCAAAAGATTAACCCCACTTAGAAAGTGGGTGAACAGTGTGTCAGAGTGACCTGGTCAGGGGCACGGAACTTGTGGGTAATCCAGCTGGCACTGAAAGCTGGACTTGCTGACCACCTGTCAAGTATCTTACTTCTTTGTATCTTTGTTCACGGGACACAGAGGAGAACACTCTATTTCTCACAAGGTATCAGTGAGAGGTCACCACTGTGGTCGTGATTATCATTAGTTGACATCACTGATGTCTCTTCAAAGATTAAATAAAGCTCACATTCACTAATGTTTTTAAAGTTCTAAGATTAATTTCATTTTTTTTTTTGTTTCTGTGCCTTATTTTTTTTCTTTTCTTGGGTGGATCGCTTTAATACAAGGATGTCATTTAAAGTAATGATTATTCTTTGAATATTAGAAATGAGCTATAAAACAGAAGCCATTATGATTTAACAAGAGAAAGGACAGAGGGAACAACAGGGAGACATGGGGCCCAGTGATTCAGAGAACAGCATTTCTCAGAAGAGGAAAGAACTTAAAAATCAAAGAGACCAAGAAAGTAGGGACCTGTAGGAAAGGGAAATATGGAAGAGCTGGAGTGGAGGGAAAAAAAAAAAGGCAAAAAACCATTTTCAAACAAAACCTGAGAATATTGGGGGAGAAAAAAAACCACCATGAAAGAAAAAAAAAATGGACCAAGAATCGGATTTCTGACACAGTAACCTAGACAGCCGGTGGAATTACCAGTAGCCAGGGGTGGAGGCTGAAAGGTGAGCGGCTCCATCTGCCTAGCGCTGGGTCTAAGGTGGCAGCCAGGTTCTCATGAGTGGAAAGGGTCCCAGAGATAAGAGATAAATTTGGATGTGTGTGCTACTGAGAGCTGCCTGTCCAATCTGTTGACCTCCAAAGCGTGTGTCTATGAGCAACCAAAATCCAGCCCACTTTGACCCAGCATGTGCTATGAGCATAAACACACTAGAATTTTAAAAAATAAATTGGAAGGGGGGGGTCTTTGTTTTAGTTAGAATACCCCCTCCCCCTTATAACCTAGGGAAGCTTTGAACTCACAATCAGTCAGTCTCCTAAGTGCTGGGATTATAAGCATGAACCACCATGCCCAGGGCATGACTTTGAAGATTTTGTATGAAAATAAATTGTGTAAAATTTCTTACCTTTTTGTATTGGTTGCAAGTGGGAGTAACACTCGCCCAGAGATGGTTGAATGTTAAAATGTATTTTGAGTATCTACTTTCTCAAATGTACCTACCAGAGATTGAAAGTCACATATATGCTTTCTGTTCTATTTCTATTAGATATAATGGATTCATGACGTACATGGTCTTACTTATCCATCCTCCAAACCTTATAACATTGTATTTTGAGGCAGTCACTGCTGCTCCGTCTGGTCTTAAAACTCCTGTGGATAGCCCAGGCTGGCCTCACTCTCTAGACCCTCCTACATCAGGTTCCCACATACGAGATTTCCAAGCACTTCAATGGCTTGCTGTAGCATTACTTTTAGGGAAGAAAATACCGAGGTCAATATAATCACATAGTTAAATATGGGGCTGAGATTCAAACTCAGGAATGACACTAGATCACATCACCTTAGAAACAAGCCATCCTCTCAAGTTACTAAGCGGTTACAATTTAAATGGTGGAAGTATCTATCCATTAGCATGGTTCCTCGTCAGAGTTAGTGATAGCCTAATCTTCTTATTCCTAATTGAAAACCAAAACAGGTAAACATGCTACATGTGACTCCCGAGGTATGAAGAGCTACTGATGATGTTTAGAGTTTCACTTTCTTGGACTAACAATGTCTCCATTGCACTGGCAACCCCACCTCTCCCCAAGTCAAATGGCCCGTATCTAACTGTCCAGCAGAGTTACAAACAGCATCGACACAACCCTGAACAGAAGAGCCCTGGTTTCTGAACATAACTGGATAAGTGAGTGACACAGGCACACTTCACACATTTCCAGCAGGTTTTCAGACCACGGCATCTGAACTTCTCCAAGTAAAATGCATTTCCCTCAACCCTTCACTGAAGAATCAAAATGTTGAGCTTACCCGGCTAGATAAATTAAGAATACACCAAGTCTGTATTGTGCTTCCCCCCTGTAATCTCAACATTCAGGATTCAGTGCCAGGAGGACTGAGAGTTTGAAGCTAGCCTGAACTATGAGGCTGTCTCAATCAATCAATCAATCAATCAATCAATTCAAGAAACAAAACCTTTTTTCCGTTTTCACTAGAATGCTAACAGGAAAATCTTAGGCAAATATGAACTGAAATACAAAATTAAGCAACATTAATGTATATTTAGTTCACTGGTTTTAATTTCACAAACAACGCTTTCATTTCTACTACCTATCTGAACAAGACTAACGGAGGACCACTAGGCTGTACAGTCTTGAGTCTATCATCTTCAAATTTTCTCATGTAAATGCCATACAGGCAGTTAATCTCCGATTATAATAAACTTCCCTTCACCAATCACAGACCACTGACACACACTGACACCATGCAAGTGGGGAAAAGGGAAACTTGAATAGTTTTTTTGTTTGTTTGTTTGTTTTTTGGGTTTTTGTTTTGCAATAAGACTATTTAGCAGAGACATCTTGGCATGGGTGAAGAAGAATGTGTCACCTGACCCACTTATTTATGAACCCAGCTCCCCCCCCCCATCCTTTCTGCCTCTCTGACCCATTTCTCAAAAGTGATATCGCTTGATTTGGACACAGATTTGAAAATGCTTACTGAGCTTGCAATGGTATAGTATAAAGATTGCAAGGCTTGCCCTTGCCTGCTCCAGGTTAATATGTCCACTGACTTTCACTGAGTTGAAGTATTCTTGGAAGTTTTCCCTAACTAAAATCTCTGTCTACTGTGGAACAAAAATTCAGAACAGAGAGAGAGAGAGAGAGAGAGAGAGAGAGAGAGAGAGAGAGAGAGAGCGTTTAAAACGCTCTGTCCACTCAGAAGATGTCAGGAGTCTCAAGTGGCTGAGGAAGCATAAAGCAGCCACCAACATTTTGATCAGTGTGTCCCTCCTGTCCAAGAGAAGAGTGTGTCTCTCCTCCCACACTGCACTTTAGATTCTGATCGCTCCTATTAAGTGGACAGTTCTTGTAGTAGTTCACTTCAAGGAGACTACCGTCTCCTACTTAGCATAGCATAAAGTACTTTCCTTTACTTTTTTTTTTTTTTTTTTAAATAAATGGCGTGTATCAGGCACTGTTGACAAAGACTGTTCACCAAAACTTGCATTTTGGTGAGGAAGACATTCAATACACTAAAAAAACCAGATTATAGCATGCTTAAATAGAAAAAACGAAATGGGGGTGGGGGGAAGAAAGGGGTGGGCTGAAAATTCAGTGCCAAGACAATATCCAACCAAGAAGAGACGGTGAGCCGAAAACAGCGTGGGAAGAGGGGGGCAATCTAGGGCTGACTGGTGTCAGGTGGGACAAGGAAAGGGGCATGCCCTTCACATATTTAGCAAGCCCTGAAGTGGAGGCGAAAAAGACAAAGACCAATGAAGACAAATGCCGATCTGAAGACAAACGCAGGATTTGCGGATTTCTTTTCTTTAACGGGGAGGTGTTTTTTTTTTTTTTGAGACAGGGTGTCTCACCGTGGCCCAGGCTGGCCTCGAACTCTCGGCAATCCTCCTGCCTCAGCTCCCTCAGGGTTGGGATCGCTGCCTGCCCAGGACCGACTGGCTCCCTGCGAACTCAAGCAGCGCACAGTCTCCGCCTTTGTGCCCAGGCGCCGGGTTTCGCGGGGTCCCTCGGCGAGCGGCTCGGGGGAAGAGCGTTGGGCCTCGGCTGCAGCGCCGACACGCCCCCGCGCCCGGTTACCCGCCGGCGCCCCGGCCCTGCGCCCGCACGCCCCGGCCCCAACGTCCGCCACCCTCCGGGACCAGGCGCGCGGCCCCACTCACTCACCATGGCCGCGCGGCCGCGATGCGCTGTCCAGGGTAGCCGCCTTCCTTCTGCGCCGCGCCACGCGCCGCCCGCGCTAGTCACTCGTCCCCGCCCCCGCCCCGCGCGCCGCCCGCCTCCCCGCCCCCTCGGGCGCGCGCCGCGCCCTGCCCGCTCCGGGCCGTTTCCTCCGCCCCGCGCCGCTGGCCCTCGGGGGAGACCACGGAGGGGGAGGAGCCCCGGCGCCGGCCCCGAGACCACGGCCCCAGAGGCCTGCGCGCCCCCGCTCCGCGCGCGCTCCCGCTGGCGCCGGCGCAGCGCCCCCTGCCGGCCGGGCTGGGATTTGCAAGCCCAGCTGGCGCCGTTTGCACAAGTCGAGGCGCACGTCTAACACGACGGCCAGGCTCCTGGAGAAGCCACCTGCAGCTCCTCAGCTAGTCCTGATGATTTAAATTGGGCACACCGGTTTGCGGGGATGTCCAAGGGCTGGGCTGGGCTGGGCTTGGGGTGGTGCACCCTTGTAATCCCAGCACTTGGGGGAGCAGAGCCAGGACGAATAGGAAGGAGTTTCAAGGTCAGCCTTGGCTTCTTAGGGAGTTCAGCACCAACCTGAGCTTCCTGAGACCCTGCTTCAGAGAAGTCAACAAATAAGCAAAAGATACGTTGTATTCATTGTGAGTGCCACCGGGAGCAGATGAGCACCAATATTCAGTCTACACTGACTTTTTCAGAGCTTACTTCAAGAGAGTGTCAGGGGCTTGGATGGCTTATTCGGTGCTTTGTTAACGGTGTACAGAACTAGATCCCAGGTCTTTGTGTGTCAAATGACTGCTCTTCATATCGCCTTCAGAATGAGTGCGGATTTTTCTTAGACGGCTGATGTGGTAAACTTCAAACACACACACACACACACACACACACACACACACACACACACACACACGTTAGGTACTTCTATCGACAAAAAGATAAGAATGACCTTACAAAAAATAAAAAAATTTAAAAAAAAAAAACCTTGTATTACAGACCTTCTCTCTTTCTTTGCATAGCTTATATTTCACACCCAGACAGTGTATTTGATAGGACTTAGAATTGAGAGCCAATAGGAGACAGTGCTAAACCACAAATCCCTGCCATCCAGAACCAGGATTCACTTTATCCCCATGGCCACCTGGTACACACCATCATCAAAACTGGGAAGTAAAGGCACTAGCTGATGCCCTTTTTTTGCGGTTTTCATCGGAAGCATCACTTCCTTTGACACCGCTGAAGATGTTTCCAGAGAGTTTCAGACAAGGTGGAAAAACAAACAAACTCCAAATGTCGACAGAGCCATCTTAACTGTGGGCACAGTGAGATCAACTGCCTAACAATCTTGCTACCGTGACTTCCACCACGATGGACCGTGCTTTGGAAACATGAGCCAAACTAAACCTTTGGTTCCTGTCTTAGGATTTCTATTGCTTCGATAAAATGCCATGAGCATCATCAACTTGGGGGAGGAAAGGGTTTGTTTCCCTCATACTTTCATGGCAAAGTCTGTCTTGCTCCTCTTAGGCTTGCTTGGCCTGCCTTTGTAGACCACTCAGGACCACCAGCTCAGGGATCTACCCGGAGTGAGCTGGGTGTGCTCACAACAATCATCAATCAAGAAAATGCCCAGCAGGCTAGCCCACAGTATAATCAGGTGGGGACATTTTCTCCATTGAGGGGTCTTATCTCCAAATGACTCTAAGTGAAGTTGATATAAAACTAGCCAGCATAGAGGTAAACAGAACGAGATTCAGTCTTAGTGTATGTAATTCACATTTTTATTGTCCAATGGATTAGTGAAAGTAGAGGTGAAAAACCTAATGGCGTCCAAATGATTCGAAAAGCCTTCTTGGGTGTCCCACTAGAACTATATGGTATGGTAAGATGCCATGGCTGAAGATATGACAAGCCTGGGTTGCAGGATACAAAGACATTAAGCTGGAACTGATCTAGAAGCTTCCTCCCTGGTGGCCAGATTTCATAGGGCCAGAATGTGCTGCCCAGGCTACTGGGGAAGAGTATCCCTTTATGATCTTACTCAGAAGTGGACCTGGGTACCACAATACTGAATTTCCAGGCAAAATGTGACCCCTAGTGCAATAGTAGTGTCTTTGTAGACTCATGTGTTTGAATGCTTGGCCCATAGGGAGTGGCATTCTTAGGAGGTGTGGCCTTGTTGGAGAAAGTGTGTCCCTGTGGAGGTGGGCTTTGAGGTCTCATAGATGCTCAAGTTAGACCTAGTATAGCAGTCTCCTGCTGCCTGAAAATCCAGATGTAGAACTCTTAGCTCCTCCAGCACCATGTCTGCCTGCACACTGCCATGTCTCCTGCCATGATGATAATGGACTAAACCTCTGAAACTGTAAGCCAGCTGGAATTAAATGCTGTCCTTATAAGAGTTGCCTTGGTCATGGTGTCTCTTCACCACAGTAGAACTAGAACCCAAAGTAAGCCAAGTGTCCATGACTGTTGTGGGGCATAACGAATGATTTTCCGATTTGATTTAATACCCATTCTACAGGAACAAATCCATCCCATGGTATGAATTCATTGTAAATCTTGTCAAAAGCCAATATGTTGGGAAATCAGAGGCCCTAGGGGAAAACCTGCCCCTATTGTTTTGCTAACTGTACATGTCTAACTGCCTCCCATGTATTTATGTTTATGCCCATATATTAGAGCTACATTCAGCCTTGGTCAGTGCTCTAGTTTGCTTTCTGTTTCTGTGATACAGTACTCCAACTGAAATCAACTTGGGGAAGAGTTTATTTGGCCCACACTTCCAGGCCAGGCCATCACAGAGGGAATTCACTCTAGGAACTGAGGTAGAAATGTGGAGGCTTGCTGCTTGCTGACTCGCTCTCCAGCTCGCTCAGCTAGCTTTCTTATGCATCCCAGACCCACCTGCCCAGGATGGAAGCCACCCAGAGTTGAGCTGCTCTCTCTAACGCCAATCACCAATCAAGACAATTTTCACAGATGAGACCACAGGCCAATCTAATTGAGGCAATTCCTCTACCGATGTTCTGTCTTCCCAAGTGATGTTATAAGAATTAACTAGTACAGTTGGAGAAACTTCTTTTGGCAGAGGCAATGGTGAATGCAGAGACTCCTCACTGCTCAAAATGCTAAGAAAGGTGACTGTTAGGTACTCAGCCCTAAAGGTGACATTGGTATCACTCTTACCCACAACCCACCCAAGGCCCAGGGGACATCACAGAAGAGGGGTCAGCAAGAAAGTAAACACTGAAGGGTGGAGAGGAGACCCATGAAATGGTATCTTCTAGATATACCATGGCTGTCAGACTCACGAACTACAACAACTACAGTTCCTTGCACAAGACCTGACAAGATCACAGTATTGAGCCCTTCTATACACACAGGGGAGGGGCTCCTGAGGCTCCACCCCTAGCTGAAAAGCTGCTGCAAGTTAAAGGCTTCTGGGGTGATGGGAGACATTTTCCTTTAAAGGTACAGTCACATAAGAAGATCGGGTTTCAGTAGCTAAGCCTACCCTTGTGCTCACTGACTCATTGAAACTCAGTGTGGGTCACGAAAATAAAGACACAGAACTAGGAGGGGCCATGTTGGAAAACAGTCAAGAGAGTGGGAGGGGGTGATGGAGGTTAGTGGGAAGAGGACTAGAATCAACGCACATTGTGTGCATGTGTGAAATTGTCAAAATAGATTTTTTTAAAAAAACGGTGTGAAGGGTCTTTTTTTCAGCACATGGTTCAACCATACACGGCTACAACCTGAGAGACCTCAATGCCTGAGAGACGTGGGACACAGAGATCCAAAAGTTAACACAAAGTCATAGTGGAGAGCCCCACTGTCATTATTTTCATGTTAAATGTGGTGTTTTCTGGTAACAGTTGAGTTGCCAGAGTGTCTATGTCCCCAACCGAGCTAAGTGATTTACAGTTTAGTAACACTAGCCCCACTCTGGCCTGTGTCCACTTCTCCCATTCCGGGTAGCCAGGGTAGCCAGGCCCATTGCTGAACTGGATTCAGGGAAGCTTAGCAGCTGGGAGTGAGGTGGGGTGCAGGTGAGATATTGGTCGGTGGTGAATATGTTGGTTAAGAATACACACCTAGGAACAGCTTCAGAGAACTGGCTCAGTTTAATGGGGGAGGGGAGGTTCTAACCCTGGGGAGGTAGCTAGGGTCTCTGGGGAAAGGTTTTCGTGACCATGTACAAATGGCCAGGAAGGGGGTGCTGGATGATGCTTCATCTGCAGATTCAAAAGCTGTAGGGTGGGTTGACTAGCGGGGAACCTTATAAGGTCATACAAGGAGTGAAGCCTGGTCAATGCCAGGGTAATGCATTCTTACTAGAGTTGATGGTGGGGCAGCCAACTTTATGGGGCCAGGTTGAAATGGGGGACAGAGCCATCTCCTGCCATCCTCATCTGAAATATCCAGGGTTGAAACTTTCCTCAACCCTTCCTCTGTAGTCCTGGACCATTATAATCCCACAGCCCCACTGTACAGTAAAGGGAACTGAGGTTTGGGGAGGTCAAATGATGTATAGGGTGACATAGGCAGTTAAATATTGGGGAAGCCAGGATTCAACCAAAGGCATGCTGGGTCCTTCTCATGATGCCATGCCATCCTGAGCACACTCATCCCACTCACATGAGCGTCTAAGCTCCGTGCTTTTGTGCACTGCTGTCTAGAACTAAAGTTTGATCAGATTCAGGTTAGAAATTTTTTTTTGGACAGGAATACTTGACAAGACAGTTCTTTTTCCCCCCCAAATAATCAGAGAGAAAAAAAAAAAAAAGGCAAACAAAACAAAAAACTGATCGTCACTCTTCTCATGATGTTTAAGTAACAGTAAATGCTTACACCCAGCGATTCATTAGTGCTACGGTTGAAGTATTCTATAAACCTTACACTTCTGTTTCATGCTGGAAAAGAAACAGCCTCTCATTTACTCTCCAGTTACCTGAGGAATACAGCTTATGCAGGAAAACAAGATAAGATGAAACTCAGACTCACTAACAGTGCAAAAAAAAAAAAAAAAAAAAAAAAAAAATGCAGATAGCAAGTCCAAAACTGAGCCACGAAGACAGGGCAAGGATAAAGAGTATTTGTCCTAGCTTGAGGTGGTGACACATGCCTGTTATCCCACCATTTGAGAGGCTAAGACAAGAAGGTCACCAGTGTGGGGCCAGCTGGTGGTTGCATGACAAGACTCTGTCTCAAAAGGAAAAAAAAAATCTAGAAAGAATAAATAGTATTTGGAAACGCTTGCCCGTATCAACACTGCCACGTCAGCCTCTGTTGCTCAACTTGTTTTTGCTTCTCTTCTGTCCATTCTGAAAACAGAGTGACTCTCTCAAAGAAAGGTAAAATGGAAAAAAAAATGAAGATTTTATTGTGATTGATCCCTTTAAAGAGCAGGGACCAGATGCACGGGAGGGGGGGGGTGAGTCATGAAAATGGTTTTATTTATTTTAGTTTTTAATAAAATCCTGTTGGGCTGCCTCTCTAAGGTAGGCAGATGATAGAATTCCTGGAATAAAATACAGTCTAGTGTCAGTATAAAACTCGTTCTGCTGAAGGAAAATTTAGTAATGAGTGAGCTTAGTATTTACCTGAAAATGTAAACTTCCAACTGGCGTAGACATCCAGTTCATATTGGAGACAGACTGGTCTTTTTGTTTGTTTGTTTGTTTTCATTCCATGCCACCCAAGGTTTCTGTGGCAATCCAAAAATTGGACTCAGAGATCTTCCAAAAGTAAACTGATTTTATTTGTTAATAGAACTATAGTTCCAAAATAAACGCTAACTTAATGATGCCGTTTACACAAATGATGTGAAATAAATATGGCTATTATTCCTTCAAGGTCTGCACAATGCAGAGCAGACACATTTGCAGGCAAAGAAATGGACGCCTGGCTCCAGTTATCAGAGATAAGGCATAAGACATGCAAAACAAACAAACAAAAAAACCAAAACAGTTAAGTCACACAAAACTAAAACTGCAAACGAGGATTGTTCCAGTCATTTAGCACATTTGAAGTTTGTGTTTTCTAGGGTTTAGCACTTTCTCAAATGTAGTACCAGCAGGTGAGGAAACCACAGTGCCACCTGGTGCCTAAAGGGTCTGTCCAGGTCTTACAATAGCCTTAATTCACTGAGCTGGGGACTCATTTCTAGGAAGCCCACACATGAAGGTTAGCTAGCAAGGGAGGAGCCAAGTCATATATTCTGTCTCTTGTCCTTCAATGAACACACGTCATAGGGATCTGTATCAATCATTTTCCCTGACGTAAATCTAGGGGAAGCCCGGTGATGTTTCTTTCCAGTTGAATTTGAACTCCGGGACTTTTTTTTTTTTTTTTTAAGATTGATGCTCGAAGCTTCAAAGGCAACAGGATACGTAGTCTATTGTTCCTAAGGAGCCGCAGTGAGTGAATCTTCACCTTTGATTCACAGGAGTCTTTACCAGCCCAGCATTTAGAAAGGTGTCTCTCATTATGCAACTTTGAACTCACCCGGTTTCTCTAATCCTCCTCCCCCATTCTGTCTCCCTAGCAAACATTGCATAGTTTTGGACTTTGCTAGGTGAACACCTGATGCTGCACACATTTTATCTCTCCCCTTCAGCAGGACTCCAGATACGCCTTCCTACAACATTTCTGAGAAGATACAACGTACACATAAATGCAACTGTCTAGCCATATTCTGGATTTTTTTTTTTTTTTACAAACAATTAGACACAATCCTTCAAGGAACAAGACAGCAGCCCTTATTCAAGTAAAAAGCCAAGGTGTTTGTTTGTTTGTTTGTTTGTTTGTTTGTTTGTTTTGCAAACCATTCATGATTCATTTTGTGTTTGTTCTTTGTTTTGAGACATTCTTGCTAAGCAGTGAGAGATGACCTAACACTTCTTGTGTAGTGCAGCTTGGCCTCAAGCTTGTAGCAACGCTCCTACCTCAGCCTCCCAAATCAGGATTACAGGTGGGAGACACCAATCTGGTATCCTCCTGGGTTTTAATGAAAGTAGTTTAAATCTCTATTTTTCCAGAAAGTTAAGTTGCATATTAAAAGGTTAAACATGTAAAAATAGCCAGGTGTGGTGGTGCATGCTAATAATCTCAGCACCTGAGAGACAGAGGAGGCAAGACCAGGAATTCAAGGCTAACCTTGCCTACAAAACAAGTTCAAAACACCCTGGGACATATATGGCCCCAAGTCTCTAAAAAAATGAAAGAGAAGGCTGGCGAAATGGCTCAGTGGGTAAATGCTTGCTGTGTAAGTGTGGGGATCCAGGCTCGGATGCCAGACCCCGTGTAGAGCCAGACACAGCACTGAGCATCTATCACCTAAGGACTCTCATGGAGGGATGGGCAGAGAAGAGAGGAGAGCCCCAGTAAGTTCTCAGGCCAGTTAGCCTGGAGTATGAGAAGTGAAACACAGACCTTATCCAAAACAAGGGAGAAAGCAAGTGTCAACACCCAAGTCTACTCTCTGACCTCCACACTCACACCTTGGCATGTGCACATCTTTATGGTCTATCATGGTGTACTGGCTGGTTTTGTGTCAACTTGACACAAGCTGTAGCTATCACAGAGAAAAAAGCTTCAGTTGAGAAAATGCCTCCATGAGATCCAGCTGTAAAGCATTTTCTCAATTAGTGATCAAGGTGGGGTAGGGACCCCTTGTGGGTGGTACCATCCCTGGGCTGGTAGTCTTGGGCTCTATAAGAGAGTAAGTTGAGCAAGCCAGGGGAAGCAAGCCAGTAAGAAACATCCCTTCGTGGCTTCTGCATCAGCTCCTGCTTCCTGACCTGCTTGAGTTCCAGTCCTGACTTCCTTTGGTGATGAACAACAATGTGGAAGTGTAAGCTGAATAAACCCTTTCCTCCTCAACTTGCTTCTTGGTCATGGTGTTTGTGCAAGAATAAAAACCCTGACTAAGACAAATTGGTACCAGCTTAGCGGGGTATTCCTGTGACAATCTGACCATGTTTTGGGGAGGACTGTGGAAGGACTTTGGAACTTTGAACTAGAAGAGCCATCGGGATGTTGAGCTCTGTGGGATGTTCTGTAGGAGCTTGGAAGATGATGTTGAGAACAGTGCAGAAGATGAAGGCTTGGCTTGTGAAATTTCAGAGGGAAGATTAAATTAGACTCTTATCATGGCTGTTGCTGTTTTGATTGTGAAGATTCTGCGATTTTGGTTAGTTGGGGCTGAAGAATCAGCTGTGATTAACAAGATACCAGAACTACTAAAGCAAAACCTTTGCATTACTGGGACTATTGATGCTGGTTACCTGGAGCTAAGAAATTAGCGGTGATTAAGAAGAGACCAGCATCACTGAGATGAAATCTTCTGGGAAGTGTTTTCTGAGAGCACAGAGGCTGTGTTCTAGAGAGAACCAAAGTTGTACCTTGCACAGTGTGGCTGGACTTGGTAATGTGTAAGAGTCACCCAGGTGGTACTGGTTTTGAAGTCATGAAGGGACCCCAAAGAGCAGCTGAGGCTTGGCACTGTGAGAGGTCATGGAAGGCCATTGGTGAAGGTGCAGCCTCAGCTGCAATTGATGGCCCAGGACTGAAGGGGTCATGCAAAGTAGTTGAGGCTTAGCACCATGAAGAGAGCCTATGAGAGGCTATTGGTGAAGCCTTGTCACAGTGGAAGACAGCAGTGTTTTGGAGATGCCAGTACCATGAGATGACCACCAAGAACAGCAACAGCAGTGGCATACAGGCAGCTGGAGCCTAGAAGACAAGCTGTGTGCCACAAAGAGCAGAGCTGGAGAAGTGACCCAAGCCTTTGGAGGAGCCCAGAAGATCGTGAGTGGATCCCAGACATTGGTTGGTTAGAGTTTGATTTGGCTTTTGATTGTGACTGAGCCCTGATATTTTTCCCTCTTGAAGGACGAAAGTATTTTAATGGAACCCTCAGTTAAAAGACTTTTGTTGGGGGGGGGGCGCAAAGGCTAATTTTAAAATACTATTGTTTATTAAAATACTTAAATATTTTAAATACTTTAATCAATCTGATTTTAAATATTTTAATTATCTTTTTAAAATGTTTTAAATATTTTAAATATATATCATTCTTTAAATAATATAAATTATTATTATATTATAATATATATTATATATAGATCTCATTCTAAGTCCAGACACTCCTCTAAATTTCAAAAGACCTATCTATTCCTTGGTCTGTTTCTCTTCTTCATGATCCAGTTCCTTGCTGAGAATGGTTTCAGAAGGTTGCTTACAATTTTCCATAATGTTTCTCACAAAAATTTGTCTAAGTCAAAAGGATCATCCTCAAGTTGAAATGGATCTTCTAAGCCTCTGTCTCCAGTCAGAATCAAAAAACACCTCATTAGGGAACAAATCTTTTTCCACACGAGTTTTGATCCCAGCTTTCCTGTCTCTGGCTTCCCGGGCCAAGGGTTGTTTGTTTGTTGTTTTTGTTGTTGTTGTTGTTTTGCTTTCCTTTTCTTGTTGAGACATCTTTCTATTTGGGCTGGCATTTCCACTTTACGTGCCTTCGGAGCAGCAGCAGATAGTGCTTTATCCAGTTCATCAAAATTCTATGACCCTCGTGAAGTTCTCCTTCACCAGAAACCAGTTTATCTAATGGGATTGTATACCCCTTCAACTTCTTCTGTCTGGAAAGACAAGGAGGAATTTTCCACTTCTGCTGTTTCTTTAAAATCTTCAGAGGAGGAATGTGCCTAACAGGCACAGGAGGAGATGGTGGTGTCAGAAGAGATGGTGGGATGTTCTTATTAATTCTGAATCTTGGAGGCTCCATTGGGTCTCTCGGCATTTCTACTACCTGAATAACCTTCCGTTTTCCTCCATAAATGACTGTTATTTCTTGCTGACATCATTTGTTGACATTGCTGTCCATCACCAAAGGAAGTCTGGGCAGGAATACAGAGCAGGAACTTGGAAGGAGGAACTGATGCAGAGACCATGGAGGATTGCTGCCTAGTGGATTGCTTCTCGGTTAAGAGACTTTTAATTGTAAAAAGACTTTGAATTTTAAAAGTGATTGGATATTTTAAAGGGACTGGAATTTTAATATGTAATATGTAAGAATTTGCAAAGTCTGTGGGACTTTTAAAGTTACTTAGATCTTGGGGATGAATAAGAAAGTAAGGGTTGAGGCTTAATAGTGATAAGTTTGTGTCAAGTTGACAAGGGGTCAATTGCACTGGCTGGTTTTGTGTCAAATTGACACAAGCTGGAGTTATCACAAAGGAGCTTCAGTTGAGAAAATGCCTCCATGAGATCCAGCTGTAAGGCATTTAAGCTCAATAAACCCTTTCCTCCCCAACTTGCTTCTTGGTCATGATGTTTTCGCAGGAATAGAAACCCTGCCTAAAACAAATGGTGAATGACCTGTGTCTATGTAAAAAGAATACATATTTTTCCTATTGAGTTAGGTATTTATTTTATCCACTTTAAGTCACTTTGTTTACAATGTCAAGTCTCCTACCTACTTGTAGTACCCTAACCTATTATTAATCACAATCGATCTTCAAATAATATCAAACTACTTCTCAATTAGTAAAGCCAGTGGTGGGGGAGTGGGCCTAACATCCTGGAACTTACTCAGGAGAGTGAGGCAGGATGATTGTAAAGGAGAGAACAACTTGGATGTATGGCAAACCATGTCTCCAAAACCCAAGGACCTAGTTGACCATGGCGGTATATTGCCTGACATGCCAGCACTTTGGAGGTAGAAACCAAAAGGAAAAGAGTTCAAAGCCAGCCTGCATCACATGAGCCCCTGCTTCAAAACAAAACAATCAGCCAACTCAAGAAGCAAACAAAACCCCTTATAACAGTATACACCCACTGCCAGGTTTCCTTTTTCTTCGTTGTTATTGCTGGTATGTGTTTTACCGTTACATAGTCTGCCATTCTATAAACCACTGATCTTATTTTTGCCTTAGATAATCAATGAACTTTTACAACATTTAGAACGGGTAGATGAAAGTGTCTCTGACTTTGTGCTTACAGGTTAACTAGTTAACTTTGTTTGTGAAGATCAAACTTTTCCACCCGCCACCATATTTCCCTGTGAGCAAAATTTCCTTGAGCACCTCCTTTCCAGTAGTAAATTCTGTAATTTGTTTGTTCCGTAGGCGTGTGAGGTTTTGAATGTGTTACTTGAAGCAGATAAGTCTCTAAAGATGCATGGTATCCGTTTCTTTTCTTCCTTAAGCCTGGCTTGACCTGTGGTTTGACATGACCAATAAACACGGCGGGAGTCTCCACACACTCATCAGAGCTGTGTCTAGGCTTTAATGTTCAGTGCTTCTTTTGCTTGCTTGAGGAAGTGAGACACCCTGAGCTCAAGTAAAGTTGAGTTATAAAACATAGTGTGAGAAGAGAAAAGCCAGTGTGAAGGAAGAGAGGATGGAAGACATTTGAGCAAAACCTTCATTCCAGCCCATGAACCTACTAAAAGTAGGTTGTGGCAGTGACCTTATCTGGTTCTCTGAAGAGCAGAAGTATGGCCCAGTGGATCCCTGCTAAAATTCCTGATCTTATTACACTGAAAAAAAAAATCAGTTAATTTATTGAATGTATTCTCAGATATCTTCCAGACAATTGTCCCTTGGTTTAGAGACTACAGAGCTGAGTTCTTGTCCAGTGATATGCCAATGGGTGACAATGTGTGGTGGTTAATTTCCATTGTCAGCTTGGCTGGACTTAGGGTCACTTAGGAGACCAGTGGGGCACATCTCTGGGTGTGTCTATAAGGTCATTTCCTAAGAGAGCTAGCTAAAAGATGAAGACTCACCCTGAAGGGTACCACCCCATGGGCCAGAGTCCTAGAGAGTAGAAGGGGAAAGGAGACAAACAGCAGAATGCAGGTATTCCCACTCTGTTTCCTGATCTCCATGGTAACTCTTCTGATAATGGAACTGAACATTCTACAGCCAAGAGCTAAAATGAAGTTCTTTGGCCATCATAACTATGAGGAAAAGTAGCTAACGATTGAAAAGTTTTAAACTATATGGGATTAGTTTTCCTGTTTTAACATTAATTCAGAGTTATCCCACATCTAGAATGTGAGAAGTTACAATAGTAATTTTTCAACGTGCATTTGATTTGAGTATCACTTGATTTGAGTATCACGAAATATCTTTGCTTTGGCTACTCTGGCCAAGACTTCAGATACTCAGAATTTACAGGCATTTTTATTGAATTTTAAAAAATTACTTTTTCTCTCCATTCAAAAATTTGAAGTAACTGCATCCTGTGGCAAATGGGGATGAATACTGTAGCCTCGGCTGAAACTGATTCACCACCTTTTGGCTGTAAGCCTTCCTCTGGAGATGCACACAGATGGCTCTGGCCTCAACAAGCCGAGGCTTTCTTGTGTGATGGAATGGGCAGCCTGCCAGTCAGACATAGGAGGAAGCAAAACTGGATGTGATGATGTGTTAATGACTGCGCTATCGAGGAATCTTCGGTGTCTTTATTTTCTTCCCCAAGCTTCTTCTCAAAGATGATGTAAAGAGCAAATTACTCACTAACAAGCTCTGATAATCGGCTTTCTGTTACTGTGCACAAAACATCCGAGGTTCAGTCCATGGTGGGCTGGCTCTGTTGCTTTTGGATTTGTGGGGCAGGACTTCCTGTCAATCTGAGCATAATGGAGCACAGCTATCACCTCCAGACAGCTATCACCTCCAGCCAGGAAGTGAGAAGAAGTCAGGGTCTGCCTCCAATGATCTAAAACCTCCCGTTAGGCTCCACCTTTTAAAGACCCACCACCTCCCCAGAGTGCCAGGCTGAAGATAAAGTCCCTAATACCTGAACCTTTGAGGGACATTCAAGATCCAAATTCCAGCACAGCCTAAGGAAACCCTTGAGCACAACACGCCCTCACTAATAGCCATTTGTAAAATCTCAGAAATGCTTTCTTGTAATGTTACTAATAGCTGGTAGATTGACTGTGGATTGATGTCTATATGCAGGGGAGGGCAGGCACAAGATAAGGTGAGAGCCTCTGATTGGGCAGTGAAAGAGGAAGGCGGGCAGAGATTTTTAGAGATAGGAGAGGGAGGACAGAGAGGAGAAGGAAGGAAAATGGAGGAAGAGAAAGACGATCCAGATTCCACGTGGCTTTAAATAGCCACAGGTAGCTATGATATGAATATATTATAAGGGATGGATAATTACAGGACAATTTGTCTTATTTAGGTGCACAATTTGTTATCAGTATCAATTGGCTCTGAGTTCATTGTGTGGGCATTTTGCGGGGTGAGAATTTACTGATATAAATCTGACTTATAAATTACAAGCCCCTAGAGGTTTGATTTTATGGGGTTACCGGGTTTTGGGACCACTGACCACAGGGGATGGATGGCTGAGGATGTGAGCAGAATCCTCAGCAAGAGAACCAGGAGATGGGCAGTTGCTGCTTGGGGCTAGCTATGGAGGCAGTGGGGTCGCCGGGCCTGAGAGCAGCCTGTGATAGCATGGGATGGTGCATTTTTAAATATTTCCCGAAACATTGACTAGCAAAGAAAAAGGTGAGTTCCTCACATATGAAAAAAAACCTAAGTGCCTGCTGGGGCTGAGGCAACGACTCAGAAAACTGCTTGATGGACAGTCATGAAGACCTGAGTTCAATCCCATGAACCCATGTGAACCATGAGGCTGCAATGAGAGTCGCCATGAGGATACAGATGGAAAAGGAGGTACCAGAGCAAGGCCAAAATGGCCAGTAATGCCACATGGCTGGGAAGAAGGCCAGGCCAGCATAACCGGGTTAGAATAGCTCAGAACCTGCCTTGATTAGTGCTTGTAGCTTGTTAATAACTGTAAGCTCTCTGTGTCATTTATTCGGGAGCAAGGGGTATGGATAGAGAAGCTCTCAGAATTCCATGGCGATGTGTGCCTGTAATTCTAACGCTGTTGAGATGGAGACAGAAGGATCCCTGGAGCTCCCTGGCTAGCCATTTGAGCCTAATTGGTGAGCTCCAGGCCGACAGAAACTTTTCTTTATCAGAACAAAGTAGACAGTACTGAAGTTGGTGTCTAACATCCAAGCCCCCCCACACACACCGACACGAACACACACAGAGGAAAAGTCCCGCTTCAGCCCATCCTTGTTAAAGAGATCTAAACATCTGGTGTCTTGCTACTGAACAGTATTCGGTATTATTCATCATCACTTTATGTCCACATGTCTGTGAGTCTCGGCTCCTGAGCACCAGGTGTGTTTGCCCTGGAGAGCTGCCCTAGGCGGAAGCCAAGCCTTGATCCAGACCTCACTGCTCCTTGGCTGACGTTGTCTCCACATGGCTCTGGGGAAAGCAAAAGGTGCCAGCCAGCTCCCTTACCCTAGTTCTGATGGCTCTCCGGGGGTGGACTGGTTCCATTGTCCAGTCTCTCTCTCTCTCTCTCTCTCTCTCTCTCTCTCTCTCTCTCTCTCTCTCTCTCTCTCATACACACATACATATAGAGGGAGGGAGGAGGGAGAGAGAAAGAAAAATATCCTGTCCCTTATAGCACTTATTTTTTTGTTTGCTTCCCAAAGGAAACCAACCCACATTAAATCTATCTGATTGGGTGTGCCCCTCCTAAGCCCATGTGTTGGAACTAATCCACAAGGTGATGGGATTAAGTGGGCTCTTGGGAGCTGAATGGGACCTAAGTCCAGCTCTGTTAGTTCCCACTCTGAGGTGATAGGATGCTAAGGATAGAGGAGGCATGGAAGGGAGAGTGGCCATAGCTGTGGCAGCAGAAGGATGTGATGACACTGATCACACTGCATCTGCGCCAGGAAGCAGGAGATGGATGTTGGCTTCCTCCTTTTCCTCTTTATCCAGACCTGGACCCAAAGCTATGGGATGGAGGCATGTACACTCAGGATGAGTCTCCCCACTTGGAAATTTCTTGGACACACCTGTACAGACACTTCCAGGGAGTATCTCCTAAGTTATTCCAAAGCCAACCCAGCTGACAGCGAAGAGAAACCACCACAAGACTCTACATCACATTTGAGATCGGATAAAACAGAGCCCAGAGAGTCCCCTGATCCTTCTGCCTGAGAAGATACAGCAAAATGTTGTGGCCTACTGGGCCAGTGAGATGATTCCTTAGAAAAAAACGGTTTGTCATACATACAGGACAACCTGAGTCCAATCCCTAGGACCCATGTGGGAAGGAGAGAGCTGACCCCAAAGGTTGTTTTCTTTCCCACATGTACCGTGGTGCATGAATACACACCATACACACAACACACATATACATTATATATATACAGTACTCATATACAACACACACTGTACACATACTCTACACACACACACTATACATATATATGTGTATATATATATATATACACACACACACACTATGTATACACACATTCCACACCCATACACTATACACACACTATTTACATACAACACACACTATACACATACTGCATATATACATTTTATATATATACACTATTCACATACAACACACACCCTGCAGATAAACACTCTATACACACACACACTGTACACACACACACTACGTAATACAGTAATAATAAATACATTTTTAAAAGAAAAAAATAAAAAGCAATGTGGCCTATGGGTTGGAAAGGGCCCCCACAACACACCAATTCACTAGTACTTCAAGTTTAAGATTTCTCAGCTTCCAGAATTTGGGCAGATAGCTCTGTTGTTCATAAGGCACTCCCGTCGTGTTTTATTATAGGAGCACAAAGGGACTGAATATCAACTCGATGGCCAGTCTTCATTCACTAAAGGGCCCCGCCATTTCCCCTTCTTTGTCCTATGTTAGCTTAGAGCAAATCCCACAGGTTACAAATTTTAATCTGTGAAGGCATCCGCTTGTTTCTCCCCTTATCAATACTTACCGTTTAAGGAGACACACGGTCAGGGTTTATGTGGAATCTGTGTAGTGGGAAGCACTCTGGCTGCACAAGCTAATGACCCGAATTTGATCCCTGGTTGCTTTTTAAAGAAAAAAAAATCTTTTTATTTGTGTGTGTGCTCATGCATGTGCAAGCCTGCTTAAGGGTACACATATGCAGGTACCCGTGGAGAACAGAAGAAGGTGTCAATACCTCTGGAGATGGATTTTTGTGAGCCACCTGATGGGGATGCTGGGAGCTGAGCTTTGGTTCTCGGCAAGGGCAGCGAGTGTTCTTAATCACGGAGCTTCGCTCTACCCCCCAGGTGTTTTTAATTAATCAATTGATCAGTCGATCAATTATTTAGTGGTGCTAGGGATGGAACCTTGGGTCTTATGCATGTTAGGCAAGTAGTCATCCTCAGACCCCAAAATTCCTTTTTAAGAACAATGATCTCGATATGATTCATACATTGTAAGTTGGCTATAATTCCTTATACCATCCGTTGAAGCTTAATTAGTTTGAATCAGGATCTAATAAAGTCCTGTACACTGCAGTGGACTGGTATGTCTTTTCATCTTCTTTTGATCTATACTTTCCGTCCCTTTCTCCCCCATTAGACAGTTTTTATACAATATGCCTTCCAACTTTATTATTGCACTTTATATTTCAGGCTTATAAATTTAAATATGTTATATAATGGCTGTTTTGAGGTATTTGGACAAGCCAGGTATTTTTGAAAGTGGTCTGTATATTATCTCATCTTGCCTACTTTTTCTTCCAAGCTGAGGATTTGAACCCATGGCTTCTTGCTTACTAAGCATGCACCTTACCATTGAGCTACACGCTCACCTTCTCCTGTCTCACTTAACCCTGAGCACAACCCACTGAGCTGATTGTCAGTCTCATCTAACAGACAGAAAGCCAAAGGTTAAAGAGGGGATGTAGTTGTCCTGGGAATGTTAATAAGAAACCGAGCAGAGACAGGAGACCACGTCATCCCTATTCCAAAGTCCATGGCCTTAACCTGCAGCCTCAACATCTGAGTAAACGCAGCCTGAAAAATTAATACGGTGCTATGTTATTTTTGGCATTTCATGCACATTTAGGAAGTGGTTTTGTTTTTTATGTTAACAAAGGAAACCAGATGTTATCCTAAAACAGCCACCTAGCCAAGCTGAGCCAACAAAGATGTATTGATCAGCAGGTCAATGGAACTTAGTGGGTACTGGGGAAAAAATCAGCAGATAAGCCAGGTGAAGACTGTCCCCCTTCCACTCACCACCCGGACACTGAAGACAGGCAGCCATGTTCATTCAGAAAAAAGTAGGAGGTGAGAGGGCTTCAGGGATTCTACAGAGGAGGTTGGAGCTGAGAGAAGGTGTCTCTGCTGAGGTTACAGCAGGCAGCAGGCTCTTCCGAGGACCACCCGCTGATGAAGCTCACAGGGCTTCTGGTCTTCCCAGTGCTTGTGTGGAAAGGCACTGTACATCATCTGCCATCTGATGACATGCTGTGTAGGCCGATGGGAGCCCAGTCCTTACTATACCCTGGCTGTCCTTCCTGTGAGGACCCCAGCACATTCATTGCCCATTCATGGAAACTGCCAGTCTCTTCAGCAATGCTCTTATTGAAACCCCAGGATTTTCTTTGAATTGGTAGTAGCTATGGTCCCTTGGGCTCCTGTTGCTGTCTGTGTCCCTAACACGCTGATATGACACATCTTTCAGCTTTGTGCTGGTCAGACACTTGCCAGTTCTGTCTTGGCAGGAGAGTCTAGGTTCCCGAGATGACCAGTCGGGAGCTTCTCTGATTACAGCAATTATAGTTGCTCTGGGTGGGCAGGAAGTGCACCGTACGAGGCTGTGCTTGGCAGCAGACCCATCCGAGAGTCCTCTCATGTCTGCTATGGTAGAAATTATATTCTTTTTTTGGGACCTTGGGAGAAAGCACTTCTGACTTTTACCTCTTCACTACAGACATTCGCTTTTCTGGACTCATGACACTAAGCCAGAAGTGCCTGCCAAACAGTGACGCTTTCATTCCTTCTTGGCCCCTGTCTGCATCGGAAGTTCATCCCCAGGGTTATTGGCCCTTTGCTCTGCATCCAGTGTCTGTTTCCTCACACGCTTAGTGATGGCAGCATTCTTAGTACGCTCAAAGGGCTTTGAATGCGATTTAGAGCAGTAATCCCCAACCTTCCCAATGCCACATTCCTTTAATACAGTTCCTCAAGTTGTGGTGAACCACACCCCCCAACCATAAAATTATTCTTGTTGCTACTGTTATGAAAAGTAATGAAAACATTGGATATGCAGGACATCTGCTATGTGATCCCTGTGGAAAGGCCGTTAGACTTCCAAGGGAGGTCGAGACCCACAGGTTGAGAAGCACTGAACTAGAGTGCCGTCTAAACTGAGAAAATAATCTACCGTCCGTTTCAGCCCATAAATTGTTTAGAGCAACAGATTCAAAAGCGCAAACCAAGATATACTCACCATCCACGTTACCAGCTCTCACTGCCAGGCAGCAGTGTGCATTTAGTAAGTACAGCCGACAGGCGCTCATTTTGAAGATGCTAGGATAACCTCAAAGCCAGGCTTGCTCTTCTGCCTCTGGTGACATCTTTAAAATTTCAGCAGAGGGTTTTTTTTGTTTGTTTTTGTTTTGTTTTGAAATTGGTTCTTTGTGAATTTCACATCGTGCACCCTAATCCCACTCATCTCCGCGTCCCTTTATACCCACCCTTCAACCTCCACCCTCCCCCAATAGAGAAAAAACATCCCCACTCTGGAAGCTGTAGTGTGTCACAGTATACCCTTTTGTCCACACCTCTTTGCTTGCAAATGTTATTGCACTGATTCGTTGGTCTGGTACGAGGCCTCTGGCTTCTGCTACTCTATCAATACTGGAACCTTACTGAGACTCCTCTCAGATATGCTGTTGTCGTCCCATGTCATGGAGATCCTGTAGTTCTGGATCTGCAGGACTGGCTTCTTCGTGTATTCCAGCAGTTCACTGATGGGATAGTCGTGAGGTGGGCTAACTCAAAGGCCTGGATCTGGGTGTCTGAGCTGCTCAGCCTACAGGAGGCATTGCTGGCCTTGGGGACCTGCAGTCTGCTACAGGAGTTGAGGAGAATGGACTGCCTGCTGAGCTTGCCTTGACACCTCCCAGGCTGCTATCCCCTCACCCACACCCCCAAGAGACTGGAGTTCTGGGGGCGGGGTTTCCCCTTTATATTTGAAAGCAGAATATTAAACTTCGGGCTTTGATCAGAATACTTTGTCTTGGCCCCATGTTTTCTTTTGCCCTCCATTCCCCTTTCATTCCCAGCCTTCCTTTCAGGTGAACCCGGTTGACTGAAGCTGCTGGCAGCTACAGCTCTCCATTCTCATGGCCTGCAGACTGGCTCACCAGCAATCCTCTCTACTAGGGCCAGCTAGCTCTACTGGCTGCCCAGGTGAGGTGGAGGAGCGGCTTTTCCCTTCTGATGACAAGGGAGTCATGGGGGGTGGGGGGTGGGGAAGCTCTCCTGCCTGCCTTAGATACCAAGGGGCTGGATGGGGGGGGGGGGGGTCATCTCTCCCTTGCCCATGTCATCACACAGATCCTTCAGGTGCCTCTGGGACTCGTCCCAGAAACACAGTAACCTACCAGTTCTGAAGCTCTGAAGTATGGGTGGCTATGTAATTTGCATAAGACACTTGAGAATGGGGTATCCCTCTGTTGGTAGGGTGTTTAACTAGCTTATCTGAAGCCCTGGGCTTGACCTCCAATGCCACGTAAACCAGGCATGGTGGGACATGCTGCAATCCCGGCACATGGGAGGTGAAGTCAAAGTTCAAGACCATCCTCTGCCACATAGCAAGTTCTGGGCTAGCTTTGGGTAAATGAGATCCTGTCTCAAAGAGTGTGTGTCAGGGAAGTGGGAGAAGGCTCAGTGGATAAAGTGAGTATCTGAGTTGATCCCTGGCACTCATGTAAAAGAGACAGTTGCATTAAAAAAAAAAAACTTTAGTTCAATAGCTTCCTATGTCTTATTTTTTTAAGGTTGACCCACATAGTTGCTTTAGGAACCCGACAAGGCTGAATTGACATTTCTAGTATTCAGCAAAAATAGTTGGCAATTCATTGTGCGGAGGTTATGTTTGAGCACCCTCTGGTGGAACAATTGGGTATAGCTCCTGTAAATACAGGATTTATTTTTAAATTTTTAAATTTTTAAATTTTGTTTTGTTTTGTTTTTTTGCCTTGTATGTTTTAAATACAAGCTCGGAAGAAGATTTTATCTAGAATCTACACTAAAAGAAGTCTATCCTTTAAACAAACACTCTATGACTACCAACAATGTACCAATGGTATTTGTCTTTTGCAGATCTGGAAGAAAATAAAATTTAGGCACATGCATAGTCTCAAACAGATACCTAATTGACATGTTTAAATACTCAAAACACAGTGGAAATAAGAACAAGATAATACTATGCCTTTCTCCCCTACAAACATCTGTGCTATCCACATTCACAAACAAATATATACAACCACCAGACTGCAATGCCTTTCAATTTATTGGCTAAATCTCACTCAGGCTAGATTCTTCCAGCCAGATCTGTTTATTCACCCAGAAAGACAAGCTTCAAACACACTGTGCATGATGGGAAATCCATTTTATCAGCAGAGGTATCTTGTGTATCTTCAGGAAGCCTACAGACTTCCAGGGAAGCAGGGGAGAAATCCAGAAGCATCTGACTGTGAGCTGTGTAAGGAAGGCCGCCATGTGAAGAAGTGACCTAATTGCTTTGGTGGTTTGGATACCAGGACTTGGGCATTGGGAAAGGAAGACACCAAATGCAGGGTTGTCTTGGGATGGAGAGTGAGTTGCTGGGTTACACAAAAAAGATTCTGGCTCAACAAGCAAAGAAGTGAAGGGAAGGGAAATGGAGGAAAGAGAGGAGAAGAAAGGAAGTGGGAAGAGAAATGAGGATAAGAAAAGCCCCAAACACCGCCATAAACTCTCAGAACACTGTCACCAAACCAGAACCAAAGTGTTCACACCAGATGAGCCCATGGAAGGGCTTTTTATCAATTGTTCGTGGGTCCCCGGTGATGATGGAGTATTGCAATTTACTTTTCAACTATTTAAAAAGTTACTGCTATTATTTTATGTGTTCCAGTGTTTTGTCTGTTGTGTGCTCCTGTAAATCTAGTTACAGAAAATGTAATACTTTCTCTGCCCCCTCCCGCCCCGGCAACTAGGCATAGACATTTGTGAGAGGCTGTGGATTCTTTAGGAGGTAGGAGGCTAAACGGAGAAACAGGGTTGTTGGGACAATAGATGTTGAGGTTTACAGCCCTGCCCCGCTGCCTGCCCCTCTCCACCTTCTCCTCTACCAAGATGCTAGCAAGATCCTACCGCCACGCCTCCTCTACCGCCACGCCTCCTCTACCGCCACGCCTCCTCTACCGCCAACTCCTCTACCGCCACGCCTCCTCTACCGCCACGCCTTTCCCTAACAGAATAGACAGAAAACTCTCACACTGAGAGCCAGAATAAATCCTTCTTCGTTCTCTTCATCCCTTCGGTTCCTTGTTGTCAGGCAGTTGGTCCCAACAATGGCAAAAGTTAATGGGGGGGGAAAAAAAGAGGTAAAAATCTATTGGAGACTGAGTGCCCCTAATCAGAAAACAAAGAGTCCTGCTGCTCTGAAATCTAAACCTTTAAAGCATCATCGTGACACTACAAATAGATAGCTCCACATCTGATCACACGCGAGAGTCTACTGATGAATACAAACACACGTTTGCAAAAAAACGATGTATAAAATTATCTTCAGGCTGTGCGTATAGAGTAGGTATGAAATGGAAATTGGATTTTGTGTTTGACTTGGCTCCCATTCACCTCTAACATATTTTCCTGCGTGAATACAAAATTTCCCAAATCCAAATAACCTTGAGTCACAGTGGTCCCGAGCTGGGGGATACCCATCTGTAAGCTATTTCCTGCCAAGAGAAGCAGATGCAATCAGAGCCTACTAACAACTTGGCCAGAACACTTCTAATAACGGAACCATGGGAACTCCACATGGGTTTCCATGAGGTCATAATAGAAGTAGGAGGATAGATTATTTGACATCTTGGTATGTGTCTAATTAAGGTCTGTGCTAGCCTTCCATCACCATGACAAAATACAAAAGATAACCAGTTTTTTTTAAAAGGGGCTTATTTTGGTTCATGGTTTCATAGGAAGATATATAGCTATGATCTCCGTGTCAGTATTTTTAATGGTTGCTGTCTCTATTGTTCTGGGCAGGAGAAGGCAGCAGCTGGGATCAATGGTGTGGTGGGGAGAGAATCAAGTTTCCCTCTCCAGCTCAAACAGATGCGAGGGAAAGCAGCGTAGGAACAAGAACGAGGTCACTAGGCTAGTGCTATACTACCGAGCCAAACCCTCAGCCTTCTAAATTGTGAGCTGAGCATGGTGGTTCATGCCAGGAATCCCAGCACTGGGAGACTAAGGCAAGAGAGTCACTGTGGGTGTGATGTCAGTCTGGGCTGAAGAATAAGACTGTTCTTAAAGAAAATGTTTTTTCTATGTTGTATACTTAATTATATAAAGATTCTGTTGTTGTTGTTGCTGCTAAAATTCAGCTGGGAAATTTCCATCTGCCTGGTGTTAATTGGTTGTTTTTCAGCATTGATTGGGAAATGGTGTATTTTTATTGTTTTATAAATAGAGTAAAAACCCACAGAAACTGTTGGAGAAATGTAAACAAGTAAAGCAATTCTGTGTCCCTGCTTGACACCAGTTTGTCCCAGAAGTGACATGACTGTGTAGTTTTTGAAAACACTGGAAATTTGTATATTATGAGACAAAATCCCTGCATAGCCCTGGCTAACTTGGAACTGACTATGTAAATCAGGCTTTCTCATTTATTGACAATATTGCTTCCAGAGCCCGTGTTTGTGTGTGTGTGTGTGTGTGTGTACAAGTATTTAGACATCAGTGGCTAGTATGAGCTTCTTGTACTTATAAGCAACTGGCTGTAAACCAGGGGTTCCCAAAATCTCTTCAGCCCCATATTATCATAGTGATTTGCAACCTGTAGGTAATGAGCCCTTTGGGTCATATATGAGATATACTGCATATCAGATTTTACATTATGATTTTGAGGGGGGGGGATAGTCATTTTTTTAAACTCAAAATGCTTTACTTATCAGTATTTGTATATACATATATACTTATACATGTATACATATATACATACATATAGGAAAAATAATTAAATATAAGATGTATTTGAAAAGCATGGGGGGTTGGGAAGAGTGGGAGGAAGGAGAGAAAGGGAAAATTATGTAAATACAGTGTTCATATATGAAATTCTCAAAAAGGAATCCAGTTTTTTTAAAGTGTTCAACAGATTAGCATTTTACAATATGAAAATAAATATGACCTATAATTATGTTGAAGGACATTTTAACTTACAAACTTTGAAGTTTAAAATGAAATCAATAAAAATTATTTTACCCAGCATACTAACAGAAACCACAATAATGTTTAATTTCCCTCAACAATTAATTGACAATTCCCTAATTTCCCTCAACAATTAATTGACAAAAGAGGAGTAATTTTACAAAAAGTAATAGCTCTCATTAATTGATATATAGATTGATTAATTGTTGGCTGTTTTATAATAGTCCTTTGATAAAAGAAATTATTAATAAAGAATTATATTTCTTTAAATAGTGTCTTCATGACTCTCTGAGGGTGGAAGGAGCATGCCTTGTTTACTCTTAACTTTCTAAAACAGAAAGCTCACATCTGCCAATGATTGCCTCTGGCATCGCTGAGACCAATAAAAACTATGCCACAACTATGTGGAAGGACCCTTTTACTCTTAAATGGAATGGCCAGGACCCAATTCCTATATGGAGCCGAAGATTGATATGACTGTTTGATACCACAGAAGGCACAGCTAAATGGCCGCCAAAAAGATTAATGAATTAAATAGATACCCCCACAAACCAGGCCCAATTATAAATAAGATGAACAACAACTGACATCCAGGGAAGAGAAATTTCCCTGAGAAATCCCTTCTATTTTCCTTTCCAGGTAAAAATTAATCACCCGTGATGTCTGCTGTTAGGAGTTCTAATCCTGATGCTGGCTACTCAGACCTCCAATCCTGACTTATACTACTCAGACCTCCAATGGGCCGTTGACAAGGGCATCAAACAGCTATAGACTGACATCACTAATCTAAAGAAATCCCTTGTTTCGCTGTTTGATGCGATCTCCCAAATTGCAAAGGACTTTATTGGACTTGATTTTCTCTTTTACAATAGAAAAGACTGTGTACAGCTCTAGACTGTATACAGCCCTTAAAGAAGAATGCTGCTTTTACATAGACAAAACAGGGATGATTAAAGAGAGCATGAAAAAGGCCAGAGAAGGTCTTGAGAAAAGACAGAGAGAGAAAGAGAAAAATGAGAGCTTGTACAAGAATTGGTCTTCAACCTCTCCATGATTGTTAGCCCTACTTCCTTCCATCTTGGGACCATTAATTAGGTTATTTTTGTTTATTTCCTTTGGTCCCTGGGCCTTAAATAGGCTGACTAACTTTGTGAAACAACAGATTCATAATCTGATAGCAAAATCTATTCAGATACATTATTATAAGTTAACTATGGAGGACCACGAGACTCTAGATGATGATGTTACTCTATCCAGGGCACTCCCAAGTCCCATCTCCACCCAACCTAAAAGAGGGGACTTCTGCCCCTAGACCAAGCAGAGAGGGGCCACCCAGAACCCTCTCTGTCTGGCGATCTGAATTCTTGCTTAGGCTTCGAGGCTAAGCACTGCAAGGGAATATAAATAAAAGTTAAAAATATGTTTCTGGGTTCCCTGAGGGACACGCCTGACTGCATAGGGGTTGATGTCAAAAGTATTCCCTTTCCAGGAAAAAGACATGGGGACGGGTATGCCCGTATGCCTCATTGGACGACAACAGGAGGACTGGAGCCATTACAAGGTGCTCTTTAATTATTGGAGGTCAGGCCTCTATCCCCACCTTGGCAAGATTAGAATTGCCACAGCCCTTCTATACTTAGAGAAGGGAGGAGATGTCAGGGGCAGCCCTGCTTATACACTGAAGACCTAAAATCAGCCATAAGCCTAAAATCAGCAATAGGCCTGACATACATCCCTGCTAACACAAAGTCTTGGGTCTCTATGAAAAAACACTGAAACAGATGTCTATATACTATTGTAAACACGCAGCTTTTGTGGAAATCTACCAGCTTGAGTAGTTAGTCATAGACTTTGTAAATAGGCAGCCTTGGTGGATAGTACCAAATTAGATAAGGACAAGTAAATCATAGGCAGAGTCATAGTGACATAACCCCTGAACCTTCACCCAGCTGATACCCTGTTCTGAAAGATGTCTGTACTCCCTCTGAACACCTATGCTCTTGTGTCATCCCCTTTCCCACATCCTGCATTTTCGTGTTTATAACCTCTGTGTCAAAAAAATAAAAATTATGATTTGATAATAATAAAAGAAAGAAAGAAAGAACACACAGTGTCCCCCTGGCTCTGCTGACTTAGCTTCTGACAATCCATTTTCTTGTTCTCAGAAATACTTTGAATGATTATTTTTTATAAAATTCCTTTTTTAGATTTATTTATGTATATGAGTACACTGTCGCTGTCTTCAGACACACCAGAAGAGGGCATCGGATGTCATTATAGATGGTTGTGAGCCACCATGTGGTTGCTGGGAGTTGAACTCAGGACCACTGGAAGAGCAGCCAGTGCTCTTAACTGCTGAGCCATCTCTCTAGCCCAGATATTTACATTATGATTCATAATTGTAACAAAATTATAGTTATGAAGTAGTAATGAAAATAATTTTATGGTTGGGGTCACTACAACATGAGGAACTGTATTAAATGGCTTCAGTATTAGGACGGTTGAGAAGCACTGATTAGACCATTTCGTGGAACATGGGGATTGCTTTCTACTTTCATCTATTGTTTATTACAAAAGATGTAGACAGATAAACAGACAGACAGACTCACAGACATAGAAAAAATAGATGATAGAAAGAAAGTTAGGTAAAAAGATAAAAGGATAAATGGATAGATGATGGAAAGCTAGACAGGTAGATAGACAAACAAAGATAGAAAGGTAGATTGATCAGTAGATGATGGAAAGATAGATAAATAGGAAGAGAAAGATTGATAGAAAGTATAAAGATCAATAGATAGATGATAGGAAGAAAGAAAAAATAAAAAAGAGAGGAAGGAAGGAAGAAAAAGAGAGAGAGAAAGAGAGAGAAAAGAGAGAGAGAGAGAGAGAGAGAGAGAGAGAGAGAGAGAGAGAGAGAGCTAGATATTACAAAACACCTGACAGGACCAACTTAAGGGAGAAGGGTTTATTTCAGCTTCCTATTTCAGAGGTTTCAGAACTGTTCAGCTCACAACAATGAGGAAGCAGAGCAAAGACAGGAAAAGGCAGAGCAAAGGCTATTCCAAGACACACTCCAAGGGATCTACTTCCTCCAACCAGAGCCCACCTGACAGTTTCCCACATGCCCACAGTCTGAATCTGAATCTATGACAGCATCAAGCACGTGTAAGGCTAGAGGCCTCATGATCTTTCTAGAGATCTCTCTGGGAACATCCTTGAAAGACATGTACCCCCATTCCCTTCACCCCACAACTGCTGCCCCAAAGGTGAGCTTTACTGATGGAAGTGTTTCTCAATCAATGGACAATAAGATTTACCATCACAGTGGAAGGAAGGTTACAAAGGGACACCCAAATGAAGGGCCACATAGAACATAGTCCACAGGGGTCTCAAGCAAACAAGCTCCTGTCTACATGGGGTTGGGTGTGCCACGTCCTGCTACACAGGTGTCTTTAGCAACCAGTATCTTAGGCATGTTTATAGAGGTTTTATAACATAGGCATGATTGACAATTATAATAAAGTTTATTCATAATTATTTTTAAAATCAAAGACATTCTCAGTACCTTAGAATGATCTGATTTGGAATTAGGGATTGCAGACATTACTAGTTCAGTTGAGGTGAGGTCTTAGGAAGGTGGGCTTGTTGAATCTTATATGATTGGTATTATATGGAGAGAAGATATATATTGTCTTAATTAGGGTTTTCATTGCTGTGAAGAGACACCAATGACCAAAGCAACTCTTATAAAGAACATCATTTAATTGAGGCTGGCTTACAGGTTCAGAGATTTAGTTTATTGTCATCATGGTGGGAAGCATGGCAGCATCCAGGCAGCCATTGTGCAGGAGGAGCTAAGAGTTCTACATCTTATTCTGAAGGTAAACAACAGAAGACTGGCTTCCAGGCAGCTAAGAGAAGTGTCTCAAAACCCACCCCCACAGTGACACACTTCTTCCAAAAAGGCCACACCTATTCTAACAGGGCCATACCTCCTAATAGTGCCTCTTCCAGGGCCAAGCATATTCAAATCGACACATCTATGTACTGTATACATACCATTTTTTTATAAATATCTGAAGCTGTACCTACTGACATATGTCTACAATCCTAGCAGTCAGTGTAAGCAAGACTGCAGTAAAACCACCAAACCAGGCCACTTCTTGGGTAGAAAGGAAGGTTTATTGGGGATGAAACTGCCAAGGCTATCTCTCAGGTGGAGCGGGGGGGGGGGGGGGGGGGGGAGAAATGATTGAACAGTAAATAGATGTGAGTCATTGGGGTGGGAGAGTCTTTGAGCTCACACAGGCTGTTTGGCTGAACTTGGAAATTAGATGCCCTGCCTGAGTTAGTTGATTATGGGAGGTTCTGGGAAACAGAAACCCATCTTGTGAGATTCCTGAGGAATGCTGAATTTAGGCATCTGTTTACCCAGTAACAATCCTGTCTTCTGGGACAGAGTTCTGGTTATGACATTGTCACCAGCACTGCCATTTTTGGGGGACCCATTTTGTACCACTCAGGATCAGAGCAGTAGGATTTTGAGTTCAAAGCCAGCTTTTAAGTATGCTACATAAGACCCTGTCTTTAAACACACACACACACACACACACACACCCCAAGTTTGAGTGTGTGCAGAAAATCATGTTGGAAGTTATTTATAGAAGTAATTTGAGGTCTAGGACAACTGCTTCTTGGTTTATGTCTCCCAGGCCTCAGGGTTATACTAATCCAGGATTTCCTTAATCCAATTTCAGAATGTGAATGTTTCTAGGTCACAGGATCAGACAAAGCTGACCCAGGTTGCAGGGTTATTTTTGGTGCCTTTCTTCCTGTACCACTGCCCTTTGCTGTCTCAGCCCTGTGTGTCTTCCAGTCTCCAGTGACCTAGCCCAGATGTCCACTTTGTCTCCACATGGAGGAGCTGTGGATGGCATCATTCAGCACACATAGGTTCCCCTCCCCCGCCCAGAGCATTTCTTTCATTTCTATCTTCTTCCCAGTCATGGCCCAGCTGTTCCTCTTTATCTTATTGGCTGTTTGATATTGGCAGGGAGATTTTTATTTTTAAATTACGTCTAACCAGAGGATGGCCCTTATCTGTATCATCTACCTTTACCAAAAGCACAGTTGCAACACATTTAGAGGGAACTTGTTTCCAAGTTCCTGGCCTTTTGTGCAGAGAACCGAAAAGAAGGGCTCATGCAAATTGTAAAGTAGCAAGATAACTTTTTCTGAAGCTATGTGATAATATATGTTAAAGAGGGACACACTGTAATGTTTGACAGAGGGCCATATGACTGAGGGCACTTAAGGCTTTAATTACTGTTTGGGGCTTTCTTTTTATAGGGCTCAAGAGATATTTAGTTATTAAAGAGGGTGCTGAGGGTGGCTCTCTGTTTTTTCCTAGTGAGCATGTCCTTTCCCATAATGCATCTGGTTTTAATTATATGCACATCTAAGTAATTATACATAAGCACAAGGTAGTAAATAGGAGATTCTCCCTAAAAGTTCACTTGTTGAAACAGTTTTGCCTTACTGGGCATGCCAAAACAGTTCAAACTGGATCAGCCTTTTCATTGTTTCTATCCTGATACATCAGAATACCCACAAATAGAAACGATCCAAATCTGATTGTTTTGAGGGGTGTGAAAACTTATACAGAGGGGTGTGTATAGTCTGATGCAGTTGGGGTGTGAGGAAGTTCTGGGGTTTCTAGGTGCATTGTTTGGAGATGGATGCAGTAGGTGCAGGTGAAGAGACAAGGCTGTCAACTTGTAATGATTGACCCATTGGTTTATAGTCCCCCATTCCTAATACGATCAATCTCCAGTCTCTGGTAACATCAATTCCACTCCTAATTTCTATGTGATTGACCATTTTAGGTTCCAAGAATGAGTGAGATCTAGCGAGGTTACACCTGCTGCTAAAATTTCTTTCCTGAGAGAGACATAAATAGCATCTTCTTCTCCTCCTCGTCCAGCAAACCATCAAACTGGGGAACTGGTCCATGGGAGTTTACTCTGGGGAATCAATGAGTTTATTAGGCTCGCTTACAGAGCAATGGGAGAGGTTACAGGCAGGAGTGTGGGTGGCCTTAAAACATCCTAGTTAAAATCCACAGCAGAAAATCTGAATCTAGCAGGGATGCCGACTCTCGAACGGATGCATAGACAGAGCCCTCTTCTCTCCTTTGTCTTTCCTAGCCCTTCGTAGTACTTCTGCACCTCTCTGAGGCCGCGGGCTGGTTTCTTGAATTCTATGGGTGTTGAGTTTCTTGACGCCTATGGTTCTGGTTTTAGGATGGAGGGTTTCCTTTAGGTTTTATGTGTCCAAGCCTGTCCTTGAGTTCTTGATCCCCGCTGCCTCACTTTCCATGGTCTGGGATTACAGATAGGAAGCATCACAGCGGTAAAGATAGGGGTTCTTAAAGCATCTATGACAGGAAATTGTGCCATCATTCATCCAGAATCTTGGGTTAGAAACTTGGAGTTTTTTAATGACAGGTGATGCTGTAATATTTAATGTATATAACAT
Source organism: Arvicanthis niloticus (assembly GCF_011762505.2). NCBI lineage: Eukaryota > Metazoa > Chordata > Mammalia > Rodentia > Muridae > Arvicanthis > Arvicanthis niloticus. The sequence continues at coordinate 22,098,439 of NC_047665.1, read as the reverse complement.
GAGGTTTTGATTTATTTGTTCTATATATAATAAAAATATGCTTTTCTTCACAATAGTTTTTAAAGCTGCAAAAAAAAAAAAAAAAAGTAGACGTGTGTCTGTGTGTGGATTTGTGCACATGACTACAGGGTTCACAGACACTGGAAGAGGGCACCAGATTCCCCGGGAGCTGGAGTTATAGTGACATAGTGCTGGGAACTGAATTTGGTTCCTCTTTAAAAGCAGTGTGAATTCATTTTTAAGAGTGTTTCTGTTTCTCCAGGATTATTCTAGTTAAAATCCACCATCCTCTCCATTTTTCGAAAAATATAATGTATTGTTATGGTGAGATCTCTTCCACACAGCAGATCTCTTGAACTTACCTAACTGTAATATCTCTTTCGACCAGCTTCTTTGAAAGGGAAAGAGGGTCGGTTCAGGTCTCTCCTCCTACGAGGTCAACATTTTTAGAATGAAATCATGATGTGTTTGTCTGGCTGGTTTATTTCACTTAATACAATATCCTCTGAGTCCATCTCTATTTTTGCAAATGATAGGATTTTGCTCTTTATTGGCAAGTAGGATGCTCTGTGTTTCATTCAGCCACCATTTCTTTATTCGCTCTGTTAGTAGGGCACTAGTTTGGTCCTCCATCTTGGCTACTGTCAACCCTTGCTGTAATGAAGCCGGTAGCACAGATGTCTCTTTGGCATATTGATTTCATTTCCTTTGGATATATACCCAGCAATAAAATTACTGGGTCATGTGGTACGTCTAATTTTAGTATTTTGAGGAGCCTACATGTGGTTTTCCATAATCACTGTATAAATTTACATTTTCATTAGTGTGTAAAGGCTCCCTTTCCTTCGAGTATCTGTCTCTCTCTCTCTCTCTGGCTCTTTTTTATCTGAGATATGGTATCATATAGTCCAAGCTAGTCTTGTCTTCACTATGTAGCCAGGGCTGGCCTTGAACTTCTAATCCTCGTGTCCACCTTCCAAGTGCTACTAATAATGGTATATGGCACGGATCCAGGCTTTTCAAGTCAGTTTATATTTCTGTTTTCTTCATTCTCTACCTCTAATCCATCCACTAATCCTAATGATTTAATGTATCCTCCATCTGTCTGCTTTTCACCAAGCCAGAGATGACTGCTCTCATCCAAGCCTTTTACTTAGATTTCCATAGTGACTTTGATTCAATAGTCCTGGCGTAGTTCTGACACGTGTCAAGAGCATCCTGCACATCTGAGATTCTTTGAGAGTTACAGTTTTGGAGGATACATCACAATCACTTGGGAGCTTTAAAACCCACTTTGCGCCGGGCGGTGGTGTCTCACACCTTTAATCCCAGCACTTGGGAGGCAGAGGCAGGTGGATTTCTGAGTTTGAGGCCAGCCTGGTCTAAAGAGTGAGTTCCAGGACAGCCAGGGCTACACAGAGAAACCCTGTCTCGAAAAACAAAACAAAACAAAAAAACAAAACCCACTTTGCCTGCTCCTTGCCCTGGAGACTGGAATTCATTCAGTGTGAGGATAAGAGATGGGCATTTGTATTTTAAGTCTCTTTTGGTGAGTCAAATGTGCATCTGACTTGAGAAACACTGTCAGGGGTTGGAAGGAAGGTTTCTCTGGTTCTTGGGGGATTTGCACATACTGCTCTTCCTGTAGGTCTTTCCATGGCTGAATTTTTACTCAGGACTCAGATCAGATGTCACTTCCTCAGGTAGTTTTTCCTCGATGACCCCAATCTAAGCACCTCTGTGTTCACCACAGTGCCTTCTGCTTTTGATGCTTTATTTTCATTGGTGATTAGTAATTCTTTTGCATCCCTATTTACGTTATCGTCTGTATCTTCCATGGACAACGTGAGTGTCCTGAGCTCTGGCAGTATTTTAATCACATGGCTCTATCCTTGGCACTTCAAAGAAGTGCATGGCACACAGAATTGTTTGTTTTATGTGAATGAAAGGGAAGGTTAAAAACTTTGGATTCTTCCTGATTCCTTTTGAGCTAGATCTAGTCTAATGTGTTCCTTTCAACTAGATTGTAATCAAATGTGCTCTGTTATGCAAGTGAATTGGATCATCCACTAAAATGAATAACTTGATTTCTAAATTTACTGCATTGCGCTCAACTCTCTCCACAGGAACAGTATATTAAATCTTGTGCAAAGCAAGTGATGCCTTGATGTATTTTTATATGCAGTACTTATTCGAAATGCCGCTCCTTAGTTGGAAAGCAGTTTACACAGTAGGGCATCTGGGAATGGCTAGCACAGAGTTGCAGTGGAAGGCGAAAGCCTTGAATTCTCAGGGAGGAAAGCTCTGGTCACCCACCCCCACCCCCACCCCTTTTTTTTTTGTTGGAGCACCTCTTGCATTAACAGATGTGGCAGAACTGGGGAGTTTTAATTTCAAATAGAAAAAAGGACTTGAGATAAATACCTAGTTTTTAAGAAGTTAGTTCAAGCAAATGTGGCAAAACCTTCGGCTGTTGGTCCTATGTTGTTTGAATTAAAGGAAACAAGTGAATAAAACTTGCTAAAAGGTGAATTAAGGGCACAGATGTCCCTAAGTCACTCACTAGTTACTTCTGAAGTATATTTTCTGTAAAAATATAACACAACATCTGTTGCTGGGGGAGGGGGAAAGGCTTTCCAGATTCTTACGTCTTTCTGTCAGGGGACTTATTTCCTCACATGTATCTAACCTCCGCCAGCGGCAATAGGTAGGGTTCAAGAACAACCTGTTTTTCAGGCAACAGCCGTCACCCTTTCCCTCTTGCTCACTGAAAACAATTCTGTATTTAAATTAACGGCTTAAATATAACTGGCATCTCGGCATAGTCTAGTAAGGGAGAGAGTCCAACGTACAGAATTGGAGAAGAGTCAGCAGTCTATAAATCGGAGGTGGAGTTGGCTCCTCAAGAACACCAAAGGCACCGGGGACGGGAAAGGAGAGCATGGAGAAGCCCTGAGCAGCGTTGACTCCTGGGAGTGGTAGTTCGTTGTTGGGCGGAGACTTACAACTCACGCCGAGATTTGAACTACATTTCCCAGCAGGCCCCGCGCAAGCGGCTGAGTCGCTGCGGAGTGGGTGCTTGGTGATGAGCTACCGCGGGGGAGGGGGCGGGGAGCGGAGGAGCAGCTGCGGCGGCCTTAGGGAGTGGTTGACATCTGGCGTCTCCGAGGGCCGAGGGGACCTCGCGTGAGCCACAGCCAGGGCCTGGCGTTCGCCGCGCCACTTCCAGCTCACGTTTTCCCCCTCGACGTCCGCCATGGCAGCTCGTCCGTCCGTCGCCGGCCTCTCCGCTCGCCGTGGCTCCGGCTCCCCGGAGCGATGAGGCGGTAGTGGCGCCCCGAGGCCCGCTCCTCCGGAGACTCGGTCGCCCGGGCCGGGGGCAGGTCTGCGGGCCGGTCCCGCCGCGGCCCGCCTCCGCACCGCCCAGTCCCGCCCCCTGGGGGCGCTGCCCTCGGGCTCCCGCGGCCCATGCCGCCCTGCCGCTCTGCCGCCCGCCGCTGAGCCCGCGCCCACCCCCCAGCTCTCAAAATGTGGCACAACGTGGGGCTGACCCTGCTGGTGTTCGTGGCCACGCTGCTGATCGTCCTGTTGCTGATGGTGTGCGGTGAGTGGGGGCAGCTCCGTGGGTGGTCGGGAAAGCTCGCGTGGACAAGTGTCCGCGGTGGTCCCCCTCGGTGGTCTCGGTGCCCTCGGTGCCCTCGGTGGTCACCTGGCCTCCCAAGATCGAGTTCGGAGGAATCATGCCTCCTGCTCAGGGCAGGTCGCCCGGGCATCACGGAGGAAAGCTCAGCGAACCTTCAGGGCTGGCATCCTGACTCGAGATGGAAGCACGTTTCTGCTTCCCCGGCAGGTTTGCCCTTGGTTGCCATAATGCCACAGTCTACCCAGGTCTTTCACCGTGGCCTGTATTCGAAGGAGAAGTGATGGGTTTCATCGTTTTATTTGGATGTTCTGAACCTAGTGAGAGATTTCATTACCTTTTGGGTTTCCGGCGCACGTGAAGTTGTTTGTTTACTTCAAGTTCAGGCTTCAACCGAATTCCGGAGCGTACGTGATAATGGGCAGAGCCTAAAAAAACGCGACTGTAATAAACTTCCAGGGTCAGGTAACCCAATCCTCGTTCTGCTGTAATGGGGCTGTTTGGTTTGCTATGTGTGTTTCCCTTCTCAGAATGAGGGGACCTTAAAACTGTTCTCCAGGCGTGTTTTCGATCCCTCTTAATTTGTTATGCACATAGCTGATAACCACAGGTCTCAGCAAGGAGGCCGAACAATTGTGAGAATTTGGAAAGTATTTCAAATAAATGCCAGTGAGCATTGGTATTTACAAGACCAAAGTATGGGTTTGAAGTGATGGGATATTGGGTAAAAATTTTATAAATACATAGAACTTATTATGTAGTTAGTGCTCTCAGTCCAGTGACTGTACTTTGAAAAGATATGCACATACATATTTATATACCTATACCCTATATGTGTATTTAATTTTTGTCAGTAATGCGGTTTGAACCAAGGGTCGCACATATGCTAAGCACATGTTCAACTCTAAAATTTTTGGCTAATTCTAGTGACTCTAGATCTAAAGAATCCTTTTCTTTTCTTTTCTTTCTCTTTTTTTTTTCCTTTTAGGTTTTTTTGAGACAGGGTTTCTCTGTGTAGCCCTGGCTGTCCTGGAACTCACTCTGTAGACCAGGCTGACCTTGAACTCAGAAATCTGCCTGCCTCTGCCTCCCAAGTGCTGGGATTAAAGGCGTGTGCCACCACCGCCCGGCTAAAGAATCCTTTCTTAAACAAGGTTGCACTATGTAGCCTTGGCTGGCCAGGAGTTTACCATGTATACCTAGCTGGTCTTGAACTCAAGGTCCAACTGCCTCAGCCTCCCAAGGGCTAGGATTAAAGATGCCCAGTTTTTCTTTTTTTTCCATGACATTAAATAAGTAAATAAATAAATAAATCCTCCCAATTTTGTAATGTGTGAACAAGGTGATTTCATTAATTGTTGTTTAAGGGGTTTTTTTTTTTTTTTGTTTTGAATGCTACACCGGGTGTATTTAATGCTAGGATGGAGCTCCAAGCTTCTGGCAGGCTATGCAGTCTGTGCCCCAGCTCAAGGTTCCTGAAATAAGAGTAAATGGGTCCTTAAGCATTGGTTGGGCGAATGGAAGGATGAAGGCATGTGTCACCCTTTCTACTTGGAATGGGAATGAGACATACAAGCCATACTGCGTCTTGGACAGAACACTTGTCAAACTTACTCTAAGAAATTTTAATTCCTGATCGATTTCTTACCTTTCACTGGCCACCAGGCTGCTTCGTTTTTTCGTTTTACTAGTTTTTCTAAGCATGCCATTAGTTTTAGGAAACCTACTGAGTGAGAGGTTAAGGTCTGATACTTTAACAGCTTTATCATGTAGTCCAAATACTGTTCCTTGTTGGGAAACAAGTGACAGGGTAAGGCAACCTTCTTCTGACCAGAAGGTGGTTGCAGTTTGAAGAGAAGGAGGAGGGGGCAGACCTGACTTGGGAACTGGGGTGCTGTATTCTGGGGCTTGCTGGGGCTGCACTGCAGAATACCACAGACTGCCTCACTCCCCCATCAGCCGTGTACCCTCACAGTGCTGGAGGGGTGAAGGGCTTTAAGGGCATCTCTCCTTGTCGTGTAGGAGGCCATCATCTCCTGATGTTTTCATAGGGTCTTCCACTGTGTGTACCTGATACCAGTCACTGGGCCAGGGCCCTGGCCCTTGTGACCATATTTCCTTTGCTGACAGTCACATTGGGAATTAGGACATGTAACAACTCTTGCTGGAAGGCATGGTGTAGCTGAGTGGTTTAGGCATATGCCCTTAAATAATTCTTACCTTTCTTGTGGTCACTGACTCTTTTGAGAACCTAGTTAATGCTTTGGAAATTTTCAAGAAAAAAAATGTCTAAACACATTTTTCTTTCTTATCAACACTTTTTTTTTGGTCTTATTTAGCAGATTTTGTTAAACCAACACAGAGAGAGAGTGCAGCTCAGCAGGCTCTGCATGTCGGGCGGTGTCTCCTGTTTTCTGATCTCATCCAGTTCTGCCTGCTTTCTGTTTAGTGCCCACCGGACACTGGATCATAATCTGTCACCAAGTTGGCCCCAAGGAATCAAAATCGAGTTTGCTGGAGAACGCTGACAGCTATTTCACACAGTGAATTCTAAATTTCAAACTTCCTAGGGTAGTTTCCCTTCTGTATATATTGGCTTCTTTTTCATTTTTTTTTTTTTTAAAATTCATTTAGCATTCATGTAGCATTCACTGAAGCTGCCTTTTGTTGAGGTGGGTCATGAGTGGCTTCCGTCTTGCTGAGTGAGTGACCACTTACTTGTTAGTCCTTTCTAATTGAGGTTTCTGCCCGAGAAGCACTTTGGGCTTTCAGATACTGTGGTGTTTTCCTTCCACAGTGGCTGACAACCATTTTCACCCCCACGCCCCGACCCACAAGACAAGGTCTCATTGTGCAGCCCGTCCTGGAACTCTCACTCTGTAGACCAGGCTGCCCTCAAACTCACAGAGATCCACTGGGCTCTGCCTTCCAAGTGCTGGGATTAAAGAAGTGTGCCACCATCCCCAGCTATCCAGGTCATTTTAATAAAATATTTTGTTCAGCTTTTTAACCAAAGAAACTGTTTTAAAAGCCATAGTTCCTTTGACCTGTGTTTTATTTTTACCCTAGACTTATTTACTTGTATATATCTTGATACCCTTCATTGCTACAACTGATTCTGTAATTGTGACACTCGGTTAGCTGGGGGCCGTAACCCAGGTTCTTGTATACTCCAGGCAAGTGACCTAACTGTGAGCTGCATCCCTAAGCCTCTAGTATTGCCTTCCTCGTGTGTACCTCCAGAATCTATAGTCATGAGAAATAGTTCCCATATGTTCAGTCCATTGCTTGTTCCCACCCCTTCCCAAAGCCCAGTTTCCCTTCTGTTCTCACACACCAAGCTGTGCTTTCTCTGCCGGCCTGTCGGGATCGCCCCTCATTGTCTTTCTTAAACGTTCTCCCTTTGTAGCTGAGAGCTCCCTGAGAAAAGGTACGTGAAAAACAGTATTTTGAGCTACAAGCTTAATTTTCAGCCCTGATATTTGATCAATATGCTGAGTAGATCTGAGGTTGCAAATTGCTTTTAGATAGAGTTTTTAAATTATTGCTTGTTTTGTTTTTTTGTTTTTGTTTTTTCAGCTTCTAGGGCTAATTTTGAGAAATTCAGTGCCACTCCATTTCTCTCTCTGCTCAGGTGACTTGGTTTCCCTCTTTGCTCAATTTCTCACTCCAGATCCCTTTTTTTTTTTTTTTTTTTTTTGGTTTTTCGAGACAGGGTTTCTCTGTGTAGCCCTGGCTGTCCTGGAACTCACTCTGTAGACCAGGCTGTCCTCAAACTCAGAAATCTGCCTCCCTCTGCCTCCCAAGTGCTGGGATTAAAGGCGTGTGCCATCACTGCCCGGCTCCAGATCCCTTTTCATAGCCTCTCATCACTGGTGTACTGAAATGTCAGGGTGTGCCTTGCTTCATTTTGGCTTCAGTAATTTTTTCTGCACACACGAAACTGAGACCCCCCCCCCCCTTCATCTCTGGAGTATTTTCTTCCAGATTAGTTTCCTACTTTCCTACCCCCCTTTGAAGTAAGTGCTTTGATTTTTTTTTCCTGCATTGTCTTTATTACTCTTTTTTTTTTTTTTTTCTTCACTGCTGGGCATTGAGCCCAGGCTTTTACCTTGGACTCTTTTCTTGGACATCTAGAGAAAGTTTGCTCTAGAGTCTTTGATATTTATTCATATTTAAGGGCAAGGTAATTAAAGCAAAACAGGTTCTTACCTGGCTGTGTGGAGGTGCACACTGTTAATCCCAGCACTTTGGAGAAGGCAGAGGCAGGAGGATCTTTGAGTTCGAGGCCAGCCTGGTCTACAAAGTGAGTTCTAGGACAGCCAGGGCTACACAGAGAGAGACCTTGTTTCAAGCAAACAAACAACCCAAGAAAGCAACAAGAAACACTCATGGGGTCTCTGTTAGCTGTAGGCTGACCCATGCACAGTGATCTGGTAATAACTTAGTATAGTCTATTTGACACACACCCTCTGATGTTATTGTAGAGACCTATTCTTTGAGAGTATCAACATTTGTGTGGCTTTTTTCCCCAGAGAGGAATTCTCTTAATTCCTGCTTGGATATTATAAATTTATCTGCCTGTGTGAGTAGACTTCAGCTGGTTGCTTTTTCTTCGCTCTAAATTTTTCTGTGGTTCTTGAATGTATTTTGTGTCTAACTGATATTCCCCTCTCTGCTATTAAGTTTATACCGAGATAAAACCAATATTGAGTGTGGAGATTCTCTGAAATAGAAAGGGTTAATGAGCTTTTAGAGAATCTGTCCTGACAAAACTGAGTCCACAGATCCATGGCAGTTGGATCTGAGAGCCAAGACCAGTTCCATAACAGCAGCTCTGTTAAGCTGGTCAGAGCCATAAGGTTGGGAATCGCAAAGAGCTTAACTTTTGGACTGAGAGGGTATTCCATAAGAAATATCCTGGGTTGTCTGAGGCTAGACGTTCAGTCAGTGTGCCTGTGAACAGATAGATCGCTGTCAGGGGTTCAAGTCTAGGGTCTAACCCGCATTCCTGCACCGGGAATCGTCTTTGCTGGCTTTAGTTCACACCTGCCAGCTTCTGAAGCTCCCTTATCTCTTTCTACCCATAGGGTTTTTTTTTTTTTAATCATATTTTAAAAAACAACTGATAATTTATTAAGGGTGGATTTAGGCACCTGCACTGGAGAACTCAGCCCTGCTTAAGATGTTGGGAACGGTGTGCTTGGTAGTCTCAGGAGCCCATGTCATTCTCACCCAGAAGCAACCACAGTCCCGAAGCTTCACCAAGGTGGCCTCATGGGATTCTTTTCTCCCTTTGCACCTCTGGCTAAGGCCCTCACCTCCAGAGACTCCACCTGGAGGCTAGGGGAATTGTACTTCAGTGAGCTGACAATTCTGGTTTTGCTGGTATCTTCCCATATTGCGGTATTTAAAGTGTGCCTATGGTGTAGCTTCCTGACTGTCTTGTCCCACAGAAACAGTGAGTCAGTGCAGCTCCCTTAGAAAGGGCTGGAAGTATGGAGTTCAGTGGTATTCCTAGCAAACAAGGTGGTGTGTGTTTTCCCTAATCAACTTTACTTTTTATTCTAGAATCAGGTATTCTACAAAGTATGTGTTACGCTGAGTTTAGCAGCAGATGTTAGTTTTTTCTAGACAGGAAGTACAAAAAGCAGGTTGTCCACTGCCTTGTAATGTGTAGACGGCAGAACACTTGGGAATAGCAGCTTACTCAAGTGGTAGTTAGGAGTGTGTGTGTGTATGTGTGTGTGTGTGTGTGTGTGTGTGTGTCTAAGGATTAAGGCAGAAAGAACTTGATTATCTTGCCAATTGAAACTGGCCTGTTGGAGACTGGGCTGTTCTTTAATACTGATTTCTTGACATCTCTTTAATTGTGATTTTATGAGAATCGTCAGGTTTAAAATAGTTTAGCTTCAGCTTCAGGACATGCAGCTTAGGCAAAAGTGACTTAATTTTCAGTCCGGTTTGTTCAGAGGGTTAGTAAGGACAATGGCAGTCTGGTTATTATTTAACACTTCCAGTTAGAGTGTAAGCATTGTGATGTTGGAGACTTAAGTTGCTTTGTCCACTGTCTGTAGATCCTAGGGTAATGGCTGGCACATAGTATAGTGGGTCCTCATCTAAGAATGAAGGAAAATCCCTCGTCTAATCATTGAATTCCAATAATAATTGTTAAGTGAGGTAGGAACCAGGATTGCCTCACTGCTAACTCTTGTTCCATGAAATATACTTACTAGATTCTTAGGCACATTTGCTGGTGAGGTGGTCATGGGTATCCAAATTAACAAAGCAGCATCTGTGTCCCTGCGGACGCCATCCTTCAGTTAGAAGACAAACTGCAGGTAACTAGTAATAGCAAGGCTTTAGGTCATAGGTCATAGATACTGCCCCTGAACAGAGGACACCTTGTTTTATCTGTACCTTCACTAGGTTGCAGACTCGGATCCCTCTCCTTTAAATGTCTGTAAAAGGCAAGGACTTCCTTTGTTCTGTGAGTTATTGTTGGGGCTCCTAGCTCAGTTTTTCTTGTGAGTAGCTATCCCTACTAAACCAGAAATGTCTTGGTGTCTCTATCTATCTGGACCAATTTTATTTTTATTGACTGATTAAGACAGGGTTTCACTGTGTGTTGAGAACCTCTCTGCCCCACGTTTGGGGGCCAGAATGTCGTGGACCACTCTGTCAGTGTTGGAACCCACACTGCCAAAAGCCTTGGGGGCTAAATTGTTAGAGCCCACACTACCCCAAGCTGCTCCGATCTGCCGGTCGGGGTTCAGCAAGAGAGTGAGGACTGACGCAAAGAATGGAGACCAGACAGGGTGTGATTCAATCCCACTTATTCTTCAGTTTCTCTTCTCTCTAAGTCCCTAGTTCCAGTCCCAAGTTTCAGGTCCTGGGCTCCGGCACTAAGTCTCAAGTCCTAATCCTAGTTCTAAGTTGTTAGTCTCTTTCCCAGTTCCAAGTTACCTGCCTCAAGTCTCAAGTTTCAAGTACTCTTCCAAGTACAAGTGTCTAATCCAAGTTGCTTGTCTCGAGTCTCAAGTGCCTACTAATTTCTTCTGTCTGCTTTTCGCCTTTTATATGTCTCACTTCTAAGCCACACCTTTAAGGCACACCTTTAAGTCAAGCCCTTAGGTCTCATCTCTAAATCACACCTTTAAGTCACGCCCTTAAGTCTTGGTTCTAAATCACACCTTTAAGTCTCACACACCCAAGGGAAAATCCTGGGTATCTAAAACAAGATGTTATCAGAGTGTGCTCAGCTGTTGTAGGCTATTGTAAACAAGTCTCTTTGTCAGAGTATATGGCTCAAGATGGCTGCAAGGATGATAGCTATCTTATGTCAGCTGCCCACAACTGTGTAGTCCTGGCTGCCTGGAATTCTCCGATACCCAACCTGCCGCTGCCTTTAGTATGCTTGGATTAAAGGCTTGGGCAACCATGTATCTTAATTATGTAAAATACTGGTTATCTGACAGCCTCACCAGCTCGGAGCTTCACCTAAATCACACTTCTGGTTTCTTATAGACCCTGCAGGATGGGTTTATCTTCCTTATTTCCTACTCAGTGGGCTAGCTATCATACCTAAATATCTGATATGATTTCAGAAGTACAAAGATAACCACAATCTGGTTCTGTCTTTAAGCCACAAGCTGGACAGAAATCCAGCTTAGTCACTTAAGAACACTTCAGGTATGTAAAAAGGTTAATGTGGACATAGGCTACTCACAGATGAGGTTCACCAAGGTGTCGTGAATGTTCATGTATCACTCCTTTCAAACAGATCCCCCCTCCCCCCAGTTTATCTCTGTGATATTATGAAAAATAAATTTGGCACAAAGCCCTTGAAACCCCAGTTCCCTTAGACTAGCCTATGTGATAGCCGTGGCATGTGATCTGGACCCTCTCAAAGCCAAGGTTTATGCCCGGGAAGTGTCTCTCAGGCCTCTAGATTACTTTAGGATGAGGACTAACCACCAGAAACATCAAACATGTGATTGGAGTTTGAGCCCCTCAGCCTGACTTCTATAGGAAGCCAGGAGACGTGGAGCCTGAGTCATCCACAGTCTTGCACCATGAGTGCAATGAACATTTCAAACATAGCACATCTAAGACTATGGTTCAGACCTTGTTTCTACAGCTTTTTCCAGCTCGGTGACACCTTCATCCTTTCAGTTGCCATCTAGGCTCTCTAGTGTCTGAAGATAAGCAGCTTCCTTGGTGTGCACCTGACCACCCCTGTCCTCTGTTCTTCTCCACAGATCTCATTGTCATTGGACAAACGTTCTGCAGCATGATTATGTTTGGACCATAGTAGGCCCTGACAGATATTTGAAAGAGTGAATCAATGAATCAATGAATTGGTTCTCAGCCCCTTAGCTGGGGTGAGGTGATGGGTAGATGATGCAGGGGCATCAAGATTTCAGCACAGATGTGGGCACTAAGAGCTTTAATGAGAACTTTAAGATTTTCCAGGCTTGTAGAGCTGTAGCCTGGGAGGCAAGAAACAAGTTGGGAGGTTTACATTAGGCTGATGACAGTTTTAGGAAAGGAAACAATAGTAGAGTTGGAACGACAGTGGCTTTTAGGTTGTGGTTGACTCAGCAACAGTGGTGGCTTGTCTCAGTTAGGGTTTTACTGCTGTGAACAGACACCATGACCAAGGCAGCTCTTATAAGGACAATATTTAATTGGGGCTGGCTTACAAGTTCAGAAGTTCAGTTCATTATCATCAAGGTGGGAGCATGGCAGTATTCAGGCAGGCACGGTGCAGGAGGAGCTGAGAGTTCTCTGTCTTCATCTGAAGGCTGCTTTCAGAATACTGACTTCCAGGCAGCTAGGATTATAACCCACACCCGCGGTGATACCCCTATTCCAACAAGGCCACACTTCTAATCGTACCATTCCCTGGGCCAAGCATATACAAACCATCACGTGGTGCTTCTCTCTGCTTTGTCGCAGTGACAAGCACATGAGATTTGAAGCTTTAGGGCTGATTCAGAACTCATGACAACATATGTTCTAGGAGGTTGGAGTGTGGGCCTGTATGAGGAGAGGAGTTGTATTAACCTAGGGTCACACGCTCTCTTCTTCCTAAGTTGACAAGGTTGTGTCCGCTAGTTCAGCCTGAGCACACTGATTTACAAGTGTGTACTACCAGAACCCAGAACTGCTATGTCTGGCATAGAACTCTTCATGCAGACCAGGCAAACCTTGAACTCAGAGTGATCCATCTGCCTCTGCTTCCTTACAAATTAGAGGCATACACCATCACATGTAAGGATTTAAACAGACACATGTATATCAACTGGCTATTTAATGCCAGCATTAACTCTAAAGATTCCTATGGGATTATCTACTAACGACAGAATCCAGCCCAAACTGCTGGTGCTTTTTTACACAGACACTGAACAATCCCATCAGTCAAATAGACCTGAAACTACAAAATCCAGAATACACTATTCAAAACAGATATGAATGACCATGCCTAATTCTTTAAGGAGCATGGTATCCCCTGACTTAATCCCCCTCCACAGGGCCACACTGGGACTGTGTTGTAGTGTGTGCAGTGAATTTGATCATGCTTTGTCCCTGAAACAGTGCCTTGTCATGCTTCTGCCACAAAAACCCAAGAACTTGATATACTTAAATTCATTGTTGTGTCCTAAGTTAGCTGTAAAATGAGAGTCTTTCCTCCTGGGCCCAAGTTTCCAGAATAATGACTCTGAGACTTAAAATATATTTACAAACACCTTCCTCAAGTTCCCAGTTAGATCATAACTTAATATCCAGTTTATTCTAATCTTAGTTCTGCCAGGTGGTTGGTTACTTTTGCTCAGTTCCCATCATGCTTCTGTCCACCTCCCATGTTCCCAAATGAATCCTCCATCCCCATACCAATATTCAGTCTCCCTACTGGATGTCCCACCTTCTATTTCCTGCTTAAGCTTATAGGCTAGTCAGCATTTTATTGGTAGGTGCTGCATCCATACAGTGTGCAAGAGATTCTCTTTACAGTTAGCTTGCTGGCTTTCTTTAGTAGCTGTAACTTTTGCATACAATCCCAGAATTTGTGAGGCTGAAGCAGGAGGATCTTAAAGTTTGAGGCCAGTCTGGGCCACTGTAGCAAGACCCTGTCTTAAAAGGGGATGGGAGGTGGCAGCCAATCCCAGTGGCTTACAGATCTTTACTTGTAAGACTGCTTTTCTCAGTACTTTCAAAAAGTAACTTTTCCTTCCCCCTTCTCCATTCTTTAGCTATTGGCCCAGATCTTAAGCATACTTGCTCACACCCTGGATATGCCCCCTGCTCCTCCTGCTCCCCCTGCTCCTCCTGCTCCCACTGCTCCTCCTGCTCCCACTGCTCCTCCTGCTCCCCCTGCTCCTCCTGCTCCCCCTGCTCCCCCTGCTCCTCCTGCTCCTCCTGCTCCCGCTCCTTCTGTTCCTCCTGCTCCCCCGCTCCCCCTGCTCCCCCTTCTCCTACTGCAGCTTCCTGTTGACCTCCACTGCTGAACCCTCTTCCTTGGACCCTAACCCCAGACATGACTTTCTTCCCCTTTTTCTGTATCCTTCCTCCCAGCAGCTGCTGAGATCTACAGCACACAAGTATCCCAGGACCCAGGGCCTCTGTTGACAGCCAGTTTTTCTGCCTTACACTACTTACAGTCTAAGGGTGGAACAAGGCCCCAAACCTACCTTTTAAAAAGCTGTGAAGAACTCATTTAAAATTGAGCCTTGGGGTTTGATTCCATGTAAATAGAATTTCTCTACCTTCTCCCCTTTCTCTCCTTCCTGTTTTTCTTTCTAAATCCTGGGACATGGTGCAATACCCATGTCCATAGAAAAAGAGTAAGCAAGAAGTTTGTTCTCTGTGTGTGAAGGACTTAGTGAGTGAGCTGGGCTTCTGTGAGCTAGCTCATACGCTGCAGGGTCTAAGTGGGTAAGTACTTTTCAGTAAAAAGTCATCTGGGTCTTAATGTGTTTTCTTCTTCCATCCCCCTGTTCCCCCAGTTCACACAGCACACTTTGGAGAACTTACCCTAGAGCCTGGAGTCCAGACTAGGCCATTCTACTCTGAGGCTAGGTTGATGTTGGGAATCTGATCTGGCAATGCTGTCCTTTGTGTCTGTGGTGGCTCTTGCTTTGCAGCCCACACACCTCATACACACCCCTGTCCCATTTAGTGTGTTTGTATATGTAATAATAGCAGAAAGGGGAAGCTTTGCTCTACATTGTGTAATTTCACACTTGTCTTTTTCTACATGCAGAGTGTACAGTGAGCTCTCAACATACTCTCATTAAACAGTCAGTCCTATGAGGTAGACGTAGCACAACTTTAGCTAGAGCATAATCAGTCTTTACATCTAACTCTGACAATCTCCCTAATCCATTTTCTGCTATTGGAATAGAATCCTGCACACTAGGTAAATCATAAATGGTAGTTGTTTAATGGGTGCATAGTTTTGGAGGACCGTGGTCCTAACACCTAGCAAGAGCCTTTGCTGTGGCACTGTGGGGTGGCATTATTATCAGGGCAAGCACAGGGAGAGTCAGACTTAAATCTATCCATGTATTCCTTCTGTGCTCATTAACTCACTTCTTAATATGGCACAATCACTTCTCTGTATTGTTAAGGTGTTACAAACATACACACATGAGTTTTAGGGGACATTTAAACAGCTCTGGCCATTATATCAGGTATGACATCCACAAGCTTCCTATAACATCACCTAACTCATTGGGGATATTTAGGGAAATTTTTTAAATTGAGGTGTTGGATATTGAAACTAGGACCATCCGCATGCTAGACCGTGGACTATAACTTCCAATTAATTCTGGGCAGTTTCTTTATATAGTCTTCTGTCTTAGGCGGGGTTTCTATTACTATGATAAAACACTGTGACCAAAAGCATCTTGACGGGGGTGTGTGTGTGTGTATTTTAGCTTACATCCTGTAGCCATCATCTAGGAAAGTTGAGGCAGAGAGACTTGGAAGCATGAGCTGATGCAGAGGCCATGGAGGAATGTTGCTTACTGGTTTGCTCTCATGGCTTGCTCAGCTGCTTTCTTAGACAACCCAAGACCCCGACTCAAGGATGGCACTGCCCACAGTGAGTGAGTCCTTCCACATCAGTTACCAGTCAAGGAAATGTACCACAGCCTTGTCTGTCGGTCTGTTGGTGATAGTTCTCAGCTTCCTAAGTAACTCTAGCTTGTGTCAAGTTGACATAAAACTAGCAAGCACATCTTCCATATGTAATCATCATGTCTAAATTAATACTAATGTGCTTCTTTGGAAATGGAGTCTTCTAAGGCACTTCCTTCTCTCTTCCCTGTGGGCATTCAACTGGGAGTCCCTCCTTTCTCCTTTTCCTTGGCCAGTTGGATTGATTCACATATTTTTCTTTTTGTTTTTTTGAGGGTTTCTATGTATACAGGGTTTCTCTGTATAGCCCTGGCTGCCCTGGAACTCTCTCTGTAGACCAGGCTGGCCTCAAACTCAGAAATCTGCCTGCCTCTGCCTCCCAAGTGCCGGGATTAAAGGCGTGCGCCACCACCGCCCTGGCTTGATTCACATCTTGACATCCATTTCTGTGCTTTCCAAATTTATATTTACATTAGAGTACTCTATGGAGCTTCAAAATAAGTAAGCGTTGCCAGACGTGGTGACACGTACCTTTAATCCCAGCACTCTGGAGGTAGAGGCAGGTGGATCTCTGAGTTTGAGGCCAGCCTGGTCTACATGAGTTCCAAGATAGGCAGTGCTACACAGTGAGACCCTGTCTCAAAAACCAAACAGCAAATGAATTAGCACAGCTCTAAGATTGACTGGAGATCTGTGGGATGATCCCTCAAGAGTCTCGTTTCTGAGAACCCCTAGCGGATGTGGAAAGGGTTCAATTTGAGTCTTATTTAGGGACAGCTGCAATGGGGTGTCTTTAGGGTCATTACACTGGGTCGTTTTTTACTATGTTTTATGTTTATAGTGAACCTTGTACCTCAGGAAAAATGTGCCTCTCATCATCCTCTGGGATGACTTTGGCCCTCACATTAAGTAGTTGTCCTGCTTTGTAGGTTGGAGACTCATGCAATGTAAACATTTACTAATAGGTCATGTGTGTTGATGTTTTAAAGGAATAGGGGAAGGTTTTGGTTTTTTTTGTTTTTTGTTTTTTGGTGCAGGATCTTTTTATAGCCCAGGCTAGCCTGGAACTCATTATCCTGCTTCCAGCTCACCTCCCAAGGATGATAATAGGCACCACCAAGTCCGGCTTTTTAGATAAACTTTAGCTAGCAGATTTGTCTGTGAGGTGGATGTGATAGATAGTGCATGCCTGTAATATTGCTTGGAAGACTTGTACTTCAGAATTGCCCCAAGTGTAAGGCCAGCCTGGACTACACCTCAAGTTCCAGGCCAGCCTGGACTACAAAGTGAGACCTTATCTCAAAAAGCAAGCCAACAAAACCTGCCTGGATGTGTTGAGCAGCTTCTATAGTGGAGACTGCCCTGGAGTCTTGCCTAATAAAGAAGCATTTACCAAGGCTCTTTCTCTAAGCTAATCTGTCCATCCCCCTCAGATTTCTAAAACTACCTGCTCCTTCTCAGGAGTGCTGAGGTAAATATGCAGGGAAAAACAGACTATACCAAGAGAATGACTAGTTCATGGGGACTAATCAAGGTAACTAGCCAACCAACTAACCACCAGGGGGACTCTCAGATACCCTTGTAAGTTTTTAAGAAACTCCCCTTTTTGGGGTTTAGAGCCTCTGTTACTTAAACCACAAGTTCACCTTATTGAACTAGACGAGCCATGCAGTGCTCTGCTTAGGGTTTATTTGTTGTAAGGTCAGGACAGACAGGATACTGTGGTTCCTTGATCAGAGCACTGTTGCTTCTGACAGTGTGACAGGACAGTTTAAATCGAGTGACACTTTGTCGGGTAGCTGATACGTACAAAGCTCTTCCTTAGAGTACTTGTCCCCAAAGTTAAAGAGAAAAATTAGTGGGTCCTTTTCCTGTTTAACTAACAGCTCTGGAGCATTGTCTTCGATTTTTCTGGGACTGCAGTAGCTCATGATTTCTTTGCTAAAACCTGCTTTGCTTCGGATATATGCACTGGGGGTTTATAATAGTTCTTTTTCTAAAGTAAATATCTTGGGTAGTTATTTTTGTTTAGCTGTTTGATTTTTATTATTATCTTTTGTTTAGACTGTTGAAATTTTTCAATAAACTGTTTATAAGCATCAGACACTGATTTACAGATACCTCCATTCTCTTCCAGTCTGCTCCCCCAAATTCCAGTTCTATACAGATGTCTTCATTTCACACGGAGGACAACTTGTTGCTCCTTCTGCTTTGCTGAGTGGCACTGCAGTGCTTAACCGAGTTTGCCTTTCTCTTCACTTCCTGCCCCGCTATAGCTGCTTCACAGCCAGTATCCGTGCTCTCTGTGTTAATAGTACAGGATTCTCCCTCAGTCTTTCTGTGGGAAGCACTGTCACTCCCTTCCTATCAGCCTATGCTCACCCTCCACCTCTCCTCAGAGGGAGATAGAGGCATGTTTTGTGAGTTTGTCTAGATGTGGGGCAGAACTGTGATTGGTTGGGTGGGTTAGCAGGCTACCTTGGGAAGATGGGGAGTGTGGATGCAGCAGTCATGGCAACCATAAGCCTAGGGATTCTACCTTCTACTAAATCTCATCCCACCCCTATCCCCCAGTGTTGAATCTCAATTTTCTTCAAGTTGAGAGGAAGAGTCTGATCCAAGGGTGTGTTCGTTCTCATGTCCAAAACTTCTGACTGCTGCCATCGTTTTATAGATGTCTACCCCAGGCACTGCCTTCTCTTGGCCATCCCACAGGGGACTGCCACAGTCTTGAGGGATTGTTAGTGCTTTTCAGTATGAGACTTTTTGTTATTTATCTCTTCCCTCATTCTTTATTTTTAAAATTTATTTCTTTTTATTTTATGCACGTTGGTGTTTGGCTTGCATGGCCATTCATACCTAGTAGGTTATGAAGTGTTGGTGACGATGTGTGGAAGTGGGACCTCACACATCACTGGTGAGATTGTACACACAGTAGTGCAGCCACCAACAAGGATGGACCTTGAAAAGAGGTGTGAGAAGTGATGCCATTTATGTCACATGCTCCCTGTGGGTAAATCCACAGTGACGTAATGCACTTACCGACTGCCAGCATGAGGAGAAGGGTGCATGGCTGTTATGTTCTATGCCAGCGCTACCTTGTGAACACTGGCCTGACTCCGAGACATTCTTACATTGCTGTTGGAGTTACTGGCAGTGCAATTTGGGAGGAAGAGCTGGTGAAATCTAATGGAACGTCTCTGGTAACTTATCATTTCCAGCTTGTTGTTTTATAGATTTTCTCTCCTTTTCTTTTTTTTTCCCTCCCCCCCACCCTCTTTTCTTGTTCAGACAGGGTCTTACTGTATAGTCTTGGTTGGTCTGGAGCTCACTGTGTAGACCAGGCTGGTCTTGAACACACAGACATCTACTTGCCTATGTTCCCAGGTGCCAGGTGAAGGTGTGAGGCATCCCCTCCAGCAATGCTGGGGATTCTTACAAAGTACCAGGATTCCTTTTCTTTTCTGTTTTGTTTGTTTGGTTTGTTTTTGTTAGTTTGTTTTATTTTGGAAGACTAAGTCTCATGGAGCCCAGGCTACCACAGACTCACTTTATAGTCAAGAATACCCTTCAACCTCTGACCCTCCTGCTTCCACTTACATGTGTTGGGATTATAGGTGTGCACACCACACCTGGTTTTATGTGGTTCTGGGGACAAAATCCAGGGCTTTGTACAGCTAGACAAGCTCTCTGTCAGCAGAGATCCTTTCTCAGCCATGGATGGCTTGGGGTTGGTGTGCTTGCCCTGGAGTTCAGGAGTGTTGGTTATACCACCTTATGAATATTTCAGAAGCCATTAAGTTGAATGCTTCAAAAGTATAAATTTGATATGTAAATCATATCTATAAAAATATAATTTGTTATCAGATTTCCCTGTCCTGTTAGTGTTTGAGTTCATGTCAGGTGAGCGGTTTATGGGACCCTTGCTCAGTGGCAGGCACCTAAGCTCTTAGGTGGCTCTTCCTTCAGTCCTCACAGTGCAGCTTTATGTGTCTTGGGTCAGAAGCAGGGTCCCTCTGTCCAGTGGTCTTTCCTCAAATTGCTCCACCTATGCAGCAGAGAATTTTGGGTGAAAACAGAACATGTTAATTGGAAATATTATCAAAATACTATTTTACAAAGCTGGAACATTTATGTATATAGTTGATCAAAAATACTCTGGGTATTCCCTCATGAACATTAAGAATTATGGCTTAAAAGCAGGCAAAACCCAAGAAATGGGCTAAGTCTCCAAGGTTGGTCTTTTCGTAGTAAAGAGTGAATGTTGAGCTCTTTTGTAAATGACAGTAAGGAACAAGACAAAGTAAATACTACCTCTAAATGGCAGCCATTATTGTGGCCTAGTTTAACATGGTGGAAGACACATTGGGCTCTATCATGAAGTCCATGTCATCCACCTGAATTGTCCATGGCTGGTTGGCTCTGTCTCCTGCAGCTCCTATGTCCATCTGTCTCCCACTGCTTTGTGGTGACCCTCTGTCTCTCTTTTCCCAGTTCCAAGCCCCAGAAACTCCAAGGATCCTATCCTGTCTCCCTCTACCCAGGCATTGGCCGCTGGTATCTTTGGTCAATCAAAAACCAACTGGGGACAAGGACCTTTAGCATTTGGACATGCAGATTCCTGATTGAATCCAGTCTCCAACATGGGCAAGCCACCTTTAGTTTACCTGACTGATTCCTTATTGAGTAACATTTCCTCCTTAAAGAATTTGATGTGAAAATGTCATTTTCTAAAAAGCTTGAACTTTCACAGTTGGTTCACAGGCTTTATTTTTCTATTTTGTAATTATAGAAATTTTATAGTTTTCTATGAAATTGTCTATAAACCAGCAGTTCTCAACCTGTGGGTCATGGCTCCTTTGGCAAACCTCCAAATCTCCAAAAATATTTACAGTACATTTTACAGTAGTAAAATTACAGTTAAAAAGTTGTAACAAGAGTAATTTATGGTTGGGGTCAGCACAGCATGAGGAACTATTAAAGGGTCGCAGCAGTAGGAAGGCTGAGAACCACTGCTGTAAACTTTTTGGCTGTGTGGCGTCAACTGCAACCTTTTTACTGTGGCACAGTTGACTCATGCTGCCTGACATCCTTTCAGTCTGCCTCACCTTGAGTAGAACTGAGATAGGGTATGTTCACTCAATAGTCACATGTATGTCTTTTCTACAGAAATATTCTCACAATTGATCTTACTACAATGAGTACTCTCACTTAGTCTCAATCTCATAAATATGTGTATTGAAGGTTGGCATTGGAGATTGGAATCTTAACATGTAGTCCAGGCTAGCCTTGAACTTGGCATCTACCTGCCTCAATCCCCCAAGAGTCTATGTGCAACCATCCCCACATCATTATAATGTTAATTCTGGATCCTAAATTCCATAAAAGGAGGAAGTTGTTTTCCTGTACAATTGTAGAATCTCTCCTCATGCCTTTCAGATCATAAGTGTCTTATGTTTGATGTATGAATGCATACTGTAGTATACATACTACACGTTTATAATAGACATTTCAGAAAACTGTAGTGTTCTGAGTTGAAAACAGTGTAATAATTTGTCTTAATGTTTTTGTCTTTCTCTAGGTTGGTATTTTGTATGGCATCTATTTTTATCTAAATTCAAGTTTCTACGGGAGCTGGTGGGAGACACAGGATCCCAGGAAGGAGATAATGAACAGCCTTCAGGGTCTGAAACAGAAGAGGACCCTTCGGCTTCGCCACACAAGATCAGATCTGCTCGCCAACGAAGGCCGCCTGTTGACGATAGCCACTGATCAGACACAGCAGTTTCTTAGAGTATGATCTAAGGCAGTTATGACCTCTGTCCTTAGTGACCTAGCTTTGAAGGTTACTAAGTGACCAAGGAACATTTGCAGTTGGATTTATATCCAGTTCAAAAAAGATTTACACGTTAAGCCATATAGAAATAAAGGGAATTTAAACCAAATTGGGCCATCGCAGATTTCATCTTGGATGTTTTGCTTCACTAGGTCTCCTTAACACACTTACTCCCTGCCTCCTGGACTTAGTCTTTCTTTCTTTCTTTTTTTTCTCATTTTCTTTCTTTTTTCTCATTTTCTTTCTTTCTTCCTTCCTTCCTTTCTTTCTTTCTTTCTTTCTTTCTTTCTTTCTTTCTTTCTTTCTTTCTTTCTTTGTTTTTGCACTGGTATAAACTGTAAACATTTCAGGCTTGAAAAAACATGTTATTAGTCATTAAAATGTACCATTTTCTTGACATTTTAACTTGGCAGAAACTGGGATGTGTGTCTCATTACTGTCAACCAAGGAGTAGTCTTGTCATTGTCCTAACTCATGCATACGTGATTTTTGCAGCTTGTTACAGTGTCATTACCTCAGCTGATATGTATATTGTTGGTATCAAATATTTCAGGTTTAATTGGCATTTTAAAAATGTTTTTAAAAAGACAGCACTATGACTCAGCATTGAAATGAAAGGTTATTGTGTGTATTGAAAACCATGGAAACAGCATTGGAACACTTTCGATATTAGTGATGCCAACATTTGTGGTTGGAGAAATGATCACAATTCTGTATTTTCTTGCAAAGAAACAGCAAAATGCTTTACAAGACTTAAGAAAGGAAGAAACCCACAGGTTGACAAGCTGTGCTATATTTTGTCAGCAAGGCACTTGCAAAACAATTACCTTTCTTCATGCCAAGTGATTGCAGTCAAAGGCAGGAGCAATTGCCAAAATCCTCAGAATTGATGTAACAAAATTCAAAGCAGAGAGAGGCTCGTATGACCACTTCATGGAGAGGACTGCCATTAAGACATCCAGGGTTTTATCCAAAGCTGCTTGTCGGTATTAGACAGAGGCAGTGGTGAGCAACTTCTGGAAATGCAGTGTGTGCTCTTGACATGGGTGGTAAAGCACAGATTCCTACAACTAATTTGAGAAGTGATTTGGAAGAGGGGGACTCAGAATATTAAGTTACAGTTATAACTTAGCCAGTTTATTTCACACATTCGTCACATAGGTACAAGATTTATGTGATAAAAATATTTTAGAACATGGAATAAATGCAAAATAAAACATGTTGTTTCTGTGATACCAGGCACATGCCATAGCTTAGTGAGCAATGCTTTTTTCTTAGAAATACATATGGTGCATCCTAATAGATGGTCACTTAGATTAAGTAAAAGTGATAATATGTAAATTTACTTTTCAAGATAGCAGTTATTTATTGGAGAATTTAAGTATAAATATTACAGTGTTAACAGTTATTTTTTATGAAATACTTTTAGGTAAACCTATTGGGGGTTTTACAGTTGTAGTTAGGAATCTAAGAGCCGTCTTCTCCTTTATTGAGAATGGTATCAGTCCCTCCTTTATTTGGGGATTTATGGTCTGGGCTTCTGTTGTGGAGAAAGTACTTCACAAACAGCAATTCAGTGACAAGACCTCAAGAGTACGAGGGCTTGAGAAAGTACTGCTTGAAAATGCCTGCTTGACTGTAAAATGCCTCTGCCAGGAGTCCATGTTTATTCTAACTGAACTTTGGGCTGTGGACTAGAGAAGAGCAGTAGACTGATGAACCTTCTAGAGTTGTCTGTTCCACACAGAAATGAGCTGCAAGGCCAAGTTCCCTCCTCAGTCTTGTTCTTCGTGGCCGTGTTTGATCTCATTTGTTACCTCATCCTTCACTCTGGCAGATGCTGTTTATTAATTCCCTACTGGCACTGCCCAAGGTGAGTTCCTAAAGATGTAGATATTGTGGACCTTCCAATACACTGGCAGGGAAGTTACCAGAGACAACCTTCAGCTACATTTTCTGGGGAAGATCCGCAATAGCTTGGAAGTGGGGTGCAGTCATTCTGTCTTTTTTATGAGGCATGACTAAAAGGCACAAAGCAGTGACACTGTTCCTAGCATTGATCTTTAGCATTTAGTATTTCTTATACTAACTAAATATTTTTAAACCGGTCAAGATGCCCCAAGGCATCTTGGTACTGGAGGATGTTTACATTAGATTTTTTTTCATAATCTAATGTTTGAGCTTCAAGTTTTCATTGTTGCTAGTGTTTTGCAGTGGATGTCTAAGGGTTAGATGCCAATAGGAAAAACTTTAAGCAGCAGGTGAGCTCTCGGTTGGATCAGTATTAAAGAATGATGGCTGATGTAACTGTCGCCCTCCCATCTATAGCAAGGCCCAAACTAATTCCTGTTAAAACTACATAAAGGGCATTATTTATTGGTATTTATGTTTTCCAGAATATCTTGTAAAACTGTAATAAATACTGTGCTTGGCCTAAGACTAGTACCTTATGGTGTAATAGCTCATACTCAGCGTGTTTTAACTTAAGTAAAACCATTTTGGATGCCAGTATGAAGAGTCTAAGGCACAGTCCTTTGTGTAAGATTGGTTTCTTGGACCTCCTTTACCTGACCAAGAGAGGGAAGAGAAAATGTCGTCTCTGCAGGGTTCCTCATGTGCTGTGGACTTATGTCCTGTTTCCTGTTTTGATTTACAGCTGTTATAATTGTCATACCTATATTCTCAGGCTCTTGGTGCAAGGGGTATACTTTAAAGTTTAAAGATACAACATAGAGATACTACAGTCTGGCCTGCACCCTTCCAAAAATAATGCTATCATCTCCGAGGATTGATTAGATACTTGAGGACTCAGGTAGATTGCTGCAGTTCCTTCTCCACCAACCCTTCCTAAAGGTGTATGTGTGTGCGCGTGCATGCATGCATGCGTGTGTTTTTAAATGCCTGTGTGGTGGCATGGCTCAGATTTAAATGCCAAATACACTAAAGACTTGATAGTGTGGCATTAGGCACATGCCTGAGGAAAACATTTGAACTAAATGGATTCCCACAGTGGAAGTAGATACTGGTTAGCTGTTTCATCAACATCTTGACCCCTTTCTTTAGATTAGGCTTAAAAAACCATTTCAAAGTGGTGTTTTGCTAAAAGTTTAAGATAACTATATACTGACATCTATAACACGACGCTAGTTCATGTTTCCTGCTAAGAGGAATAATCTGTGACGTTATTCTGAGTCCACAGTGCAATCTTTTTTTATAGTCAGTTTTGCTCAGAAGGTGTCTGACTGTAACTGGTAACCAGTGTAACTGCAGATCTCAGCTGGTAAACTAAGTGCTTTTATATTTGAAGTTGACTTCATAAAGCCAATAAGCAGTCCTCAGAGCACGGAGATGCTCAGGTGACTATAGAATGGCATTGGGTTATAGAATATAGAATTAAGGAACCTTGTATTGTCTGCTGTTAAAGTTGTTAGTGTTGGAAACTTGTAACAAGTTCCATTTTATCCTGTATTAGTAGAAGCTGTATCTCCATTTGTCAGCACACATGCTACCTGTTGAGGACTGTCTAGCACTAACCTCCACACAGTTCTATGCATAACCATTCGCCAGATACTGCTGCTGTGCTTTCTTACAGAAGCCTTTCTGTCCTGTGCTGTGATGCATTTTCATCGTGCTGCTTGACAGAGACTTTGTGAGGAATTGGAACTGTGCGTGTTAATAGTACTGTGTATAACAAGATGTAAAATACAAATGAGGGATATGCAAATGAATGGTGTTCCTGACTTAGAATATCTAAAGCTTTTATGGTTTGTATGTTTTAACTTCCTCTTTAAACTTCACAGAATAAATGAAAATGAAAACAAGCACGCATGTGTCTCATTGATTAAGGATAATGACTGTGGTGGGTACTTTAGACATGGTGGGATTTTAAATGGTCCAGCCTTCAGCACCCCACTTCACCAGCTCTAAAAGTCTAAGAACTGGGAGGATAGCCATAACATCCATCATGTGAAGCAGTTAATCAACACAGAGCCTAAAAGACATAGCACAGCCCTGCTGGTTGCTTAATCACACTCTTCCATCATCCAGCACCTCAAGAGCTTGCTAATTTGCTAACCTGGACCATGTTTCACCTTTGTTAGCCCTGACTACCCTGAAGGCCAAGGGGACTAAATACTCCCAAGTGAGAAGATTGCAGGGGCCCCGTGAGAACCAGTTGGAGGTAGAAAACCATGTACTCCAGTGTTTTTCTTCAGTGCTCAGGCGCTAAGAACACAGGATAAAAAAAGAGACTTTGCCAGGCCTTGGCTTTGTAGGTAGAGCAGGTCTGTTTTAGAGATTGTCGGGGCTTGGTCTGGGATCTGGGCTGGTTAGGAGAGTCACTCCTGGTGCCAAAGGCTCGAGATGGTGGGTAGCACTTAAAAGGAGAAAGGTGTTTACAGAATGGAGGAGCTATGAGAACACCCCTATCTGCTGTGATCCGACACGACGCCATAAAGATAAAGTTTGTGGAGGGACTTGAAGAGGGGGCACCGCCATAAAGATAAAGTTTGTGGAGGACTTGAAGAGGGGGCACCGCCATAAAGATAAAGTTTGTGGAGGACTTGAAGAGGGGGTACCTGTAAGAGCTGCAGTAGGGGTTTTCCAGGTTGTGGATAAGAAGAGGATCTCACATGAATGTTGGGGTTGGCCTGGTGTTGGCTTTGTATTCACATGTTAAATTCTGTACCCCAAGATCTGGTGGCCCCAAGACTAGTGAATTCTTATGTACACCAGGTTTTGTTGTGCAAACCTTGCTCCCTAAGTTAATTGGTCAATAAAAGGCTAAAGCCTGTGATTGGACAGTAGAGAGAGGAAGGTGGGACTTCCTGGGAGGTAACAAGGAACTCTGGAAAGAAAAGTAGGTAGGCCCTTTGGCCAGGAGATAGAGCAGGTAGATGGACTAATTAATTGCCTGGAAGATGTAGCTTTCCGTGTGGCCAGATGGGATTAGGTGGTCAGGTTAGCAGATGACCTAGGGAGAGTGCCCAGCTAAAGCCTAAGCTTTGAAGTATTAAAAGTTCTCTGTGATTATTTGGAAAACTAGCTGGTCAAGGAGTAACTGCCCCAGTATTAATTTTCAGCATTAATTAATATATGCAGAATATTAAATATTTTTATACATGAAAAGCATACATAAGAACAGACGAGTTCTTGTTTGTAGAACCATGTATAAATGTTTCTGGCATCAAGAAAGCAAACGGTTTGAGGGTAGGGGTATGTGAAAGATCTAGACCACAAAGGACCTTGTATGTAATGACACAGGCTTTGACATCCAAGCCACACGTGATAGCGTTGAAATATTTTTGAGATAGCTGCTCCTTGCATATAGCCTAGGCTGACCTCAAGTCCCCAGGCTTGAATTATTTTAAAAAATGAGAACACAGATTTTCCTAAGATACTGCATGGTTATTCTCCTAGGTACCTGGGCTGGGTGTAGATGACATAGAAAGATCATGTGTGAGGACAGATTCGATGCTGTAAACAGGATGTCTCTTTCACTGGCCTGTGCTGAGACACTATGGCCAGTTGGACAGAAGTGGGACCTTTGAGGTTAAAGAATGAGATTGGCTTCTGAAAGCAAGGAGGGGGGTGGGTGAGAATGTCAGTATTTTAGATTTGTAGTTGATAACACTTGAGCAATGCATGTAGGGATAGATTTGAGCTTGAGTATTGGAAGGTGGAAGTCGAAGGCCTCTAACTAGATTTGGGAGTGCTTTCTGACATTTTGGGATAAATAATGAACCAGGTGTAAAACTAGCATGAAGCATGAGAGTTGTAACTCTGGTTTGGAGTATGTGGATACAGCTGAAGAAGCAAAGATAGCAAACCTCCCCCACTCCCTCCCCAACCCTCCCTCCCCCCACAGAAAAGAACTGGATGGAACAACCCAACACAGCACAGCAGAGGTTTGACTATTTTTGTCGCTTTGACAATTTGTTTCAAGTTTTGCTCCCCAGTGCCAGTGTTGGATGAGGCCTGTGTTTGGATCTTGACAGGTCTGCCTTCATGAATGTTTAGTGCCACTGTGAAGACAGCTTGAGGAGGTGGGCTTGTTCTCTTACCTGCTCTTAAACCATGTGAGGACATAGCAAAGGTGCATCATGAAATCAGACATGACTTCACCAGTGTCTTGATCTTGGGCTTTCAGTTTTGGAACTATGAGAAATCTATTCTTTATTAAGTTATCCAGTCAAATGTGTTCTGTGGTAGAAGCTCAGAAGCAGGTCCCTAAAGAACATCACTATGTCAGACATTTTTTCTAAAAGTCCATTAGGGTGCTGAAAAGGACTGACGGAGAAACGAGCACACCTACAGAGGAATGATGATGAACAAAGGGCAGGAGGAAGATGGATTGCTCCTGAGGATGGTGCTGAGTCTGACTATGAGGAATTGGTAACGGGAAGCTAGTGCAGTGCTCCATGCCTAAGATGCGGGCCTGGAGAGGGACAGTCGGAAGAGCGCCCTATGAGAGTTGATTTGACAGGGTCCACGATAGGATATGGCAGGTGAAGAACATGGATGAGACGGTGGTTTGTTGCTGGAGGATGCTGGGATGCAACATGTTGGAAGGCACAGATTGAGAGTGAGACCAGATCATGTGACAATAATAAAAATGGCCAATCTGGATCCTAGGATAAAAGTTAGGAGAACTGAGATCCGATCCAAATCCTATAACTTGGTCCTTGACAGTTTGTGTAGCCTGTTTCTCGGTCTATTAAATGGGAGAGATATGACTGATTTTTTCTAAAGATTATTCACTATGTATAGTAATGTGTAAACAACCAGCGACTGCTCTGCTATTCATTCACCTTTGCAACTGTGGAAGTTTTCTTGGTTCATTTAAAATGTCAGTTAAGAGGAAGTCACAGAACATGCACTCACTATTTCTGAATAAGACCAAACCAATTCCCCTCCCTCGCTTTATAACCTGATCTATTGCAGACCTATTTGGGTTTCATCTTCCCTTTGCAAGGTCAGATATAATTCTGTGATTCAATCGTGTTTTCTCAAATAAGAACAGACCGTTGCAGAGAATTTTTATTTCATTATCCATGATACCGTAGTATGTTTACATGCATGTATTTGAGAAGGTCTCACTCTGTGTCCTGTGGTGGTCTGGGGCTCACTGTGTAACTCAGACTAGCCTCTGCCTCCCTAGAGCTGGGATTAGAAATGTGAGCCACTGTACCCAGCCAGCTCAGTGAGTGTGTTTTATATTTAACTACTTAGATGGACAGGATTTTTAGCATCTTGCTTTTTTGAAAATTTCCCAGCACATTCAAACAAGTTTCCATAGGAACATCCCCCCTCTCTTCACATTTGCTGAGGTATCTAGTTAAAGTGTGCGATTACAATAGCAGAGGTAAGTGGAGTATGCATATTCATGTTTGGGAACCCAGTTTCATTAAGCGTGAGACTCATTAGTGAGAACAGATCTGTGAGCATATACTGATTCTCCTATTTAGGAAGGACTTGGCCATCTTGTTCAGAAGCAGTGGGAACCTCAGCCTGGAGTCTGTCACATTTTGTATCTACCCCTGCCTTGTCTTCGCTCCTGATGCAGGACAGACTCTCTGCCTGTTCAGATGTGTCTTCCTTCCTTCCTTCCTTCCTTCCTTCCTTCCTTCCTTCCTTCCTTTCTTCCTTTCTTCCTTCCTTCCTTCCTTCCTTTCTTCCTTCCTTTCTTCCTTCCTTCCTTTCCTCCCTTCCTTCCTTCCTTCCTTCCTTCCTCCCTCCCTCCCTCCCTCCCTCCCTCCCTCCCTCCCTCCCTTCCTTCCTTCCTTCCTTCCTTCCTTCCTTCCTGCAAATTGACACTATCAGTGACTTCTCTCATCCTATCAAGTGGATCAGTCCTTACAACACAAATATTCACCAAGCAGTTTCTGCCTTGAAGGAATGAAGGACAAGCCTCTTTGTGGGTTCCATCCCCCAGAGTGTGGAGGCTTGGACCTTTGGGCTGATGCCAAAGGTTGGGGTTGAGGGCAGCTCAGGGCCAAGGATATTCACCCCCACAACTGAAGGTCCTGTTGGCCACACATGGATGCTAGCTGTGGTTCTGAGTTCTGTTTCCTTTCCTTGGCTGTTTAGGTGCTGCTGTCCACCAGGTTGGAGGGATGAAAAAGAGCCCAGAACCAACCAGTGTGTGTAGGATCTTGGTACAGCTGTGATAGCTGAGGGGAGAAGGCTTCTCCGGGGATTTTCACTTTACAGTTCTCTTAGAGCATCTTCAGTGAAACAGCTTGTGCACATACACTTTATTCAGGGTTGAACAAGAGTTGTATGTGAACCTTGGAGAGTGGGGAGGAGTTTTCAGGGTGAATGTAAATCATTGGCTGGAGCTTAATTACTGGGGATGCCTCATTTGCATGAAGGAATCCCAGGTGCTTGATGAGCAGGTTCTTAGCTGGAGAAAGGACATTGAACCAGTAATTTTGCCAAGGACTACGTGATATTTCTCATGACATTCCTCGTGTGGAAGATGTGGGGGTCAGGCTACCCAGATCAGGCAGAGAAGAGGAAGTCCAGCTAAGAAAATGAAGTCCTCTATTT
The DNA here is from genome assembly GCF_011762505.2 of Arvicanthis niloticus. Taxonomy (NCBI): domain Eukaryota; kingdom Metazoa; phylum Chordata; class Mammalia; order Rodentia; family Muridae; genus Arvicanthis; species Arvicanthis niloticus. Next base: position 22,068,269 of record NC_047665.1, on the reverse strand, counting down.
TGCACTGAGCTCAGAAAAGCTGTTCAGACAGAGTAGACTACAACCTTAGTAATGGGGTCCAACACATCTTTGTGCTAGACCCTGTTCAATAGCTGCCTCTGTGACATCACTGGCAGAATCTGAGGGACAGTTTTCAGTTCTCAGGTTGACCTGGACACTTCCTGTTAGTTGGTCTTTCCTTCCTTCCTTCCTTCTTTCCTTTTCTTCCTTCCTTCCTTCCTTCCTTCCTTCCTTCCTTCCTTCCTTCCAACATACCTTTTTCTTGGCTTACATGGCAAAAATTCTGGATTGTATTTCTGCTCATCTGGCCCTCCCCTATCCCACGAATAGCCTGAAGCTGAACCTCACAGCTCACAAGCCTTAGTTCCAGCTCCGTTCTTACCCTGTGCTCGTTCTCTGGACCACTGTATTAGGGGCCTCAAATGTATCTTCAGCCTTGGGATCCTGCTTGCCTTTTTTGAGCCAACAATCTTAGCATCTCTTATTTGGCCGTCTTGACTACTGATCAAGGAACTGGGAAAGTGGTTGGTTAGTATGAATGTTCCAAAGCATGAGGGCCTGGGTTCAGAGTTTTCATACTCGGAGCTGGGGTCTTGGGAAGTCTCAAAGGTGGGTGGGGGGTGCACAGATCGACAAGTATGTGTTACCTTAATGTACTGGGGACAGAGACCAGTAGATTCCTTGATATTATTGGCTAACCTGCCTAGCCAAATCAGCCCCAGGATCAGGGAGAGACACCATTAAAAAAAAAGGAAAAGAAAAGAAGGAAGGAAAGAAGGAAGGAAGGAAGGAAGGAAGAAAGAAAGGAAGGTGTGGCTCTGTGCTAATTAAATGTAAAGTGGTGGAGGCAGACACTCAACATTGACCTCCACACATGTGCATGCACATACCTCCACACATGTATGTGCACAAACACAGACACACATCAAGCTCAACATCAAATTTATGTATGATCGCTTCTAACCTGGTGTTCTTTCAGTGCCCCTAAAAAAATTGCTAGTCAGCAGCCACAGTGTGGTCCCACCCACCTCCCTGCCTCTTGTCCTACATCCAACTTCATTGGGCCTTCTTGAGTCTCCTGAAACAGTCTCATACACCTTTCTCCATGTCATGGTTGCCTCCTGCACTATAGCAAGTGTTTGTAGAATAGTGGTTGCAGGTGTCATCTCTAGAATTAGCTTGCTGCACACTTCACCTTTCATCTGTCAGATGGATTTTGTAGTGATCAGTATATTCCATGTGGTTTTACAGGGATCACATGACTCAGTACAGATGATGTGTTTACCATGCCCTGCATTTTCCTACCATCACCCTGTTCACGTTAGACTATCACAGTAGTGTATTGGGTCCTTATGGTCTGTCTCTGGTGGTTTCTCCTCACTGACACCAGCATGATCTTTCTGAAACTCAACTTTGTTGCCCCTTTGCTTGTAACATACGGATGGGTTCCTCTTGGATTATGAGGAGAGAAGGGAAGAAAGGTGGAAATCCTGAGTGTGCTCTGTTCTTTTCTACCTGACTGCACAGATGAGCCTTTCCAGGATTCGAGTCTACCTCTCGTCTCCATTTCTACAGCCATGGGAGGCACCTTGCTTGCACCAATGTGTAGTCCTCCTCCAACAGGCGGTGAACACTTGCCTCCCCACTCCTTACCTTCTCGTCAGTCTCCCTGTTTCAACTCACAAGTCATTCATCTGTTATTTATTCTCAGAGAATCAACTTCCTTCCCTTTCGTGGTCTGATCTCAGGCAAGGAGTCAACGTCTGTTGGTGGATTTATTTAGCCAAATACCGCCATCCTCACTAGGATGAACGAATATTTTAATACATGTTAGGGCTTGTATCACTTCAAATAACACTTCAGCCTGCCGGCTGCTGTATCCAGTCTTCTTGTTGGAATCCAAGCCTGAACTCCATGCAGCTCGATCCTACCTCAGTATCTTTACCCTCACCACTTTCTGTAACCAACAGTCAGTGGGGTATGGTGATGAGATGTTCATTTTGCCAGCCCCGGGTTCTATGTCTTGTCCATTTTCCTACCTTAGGAAAAGGTCCTAAGATCCTGCCTGGTAAACAGCGGCGTTTGACCACAAGGTGGCGACAGTCTTTAAGACTTAGGATCAAGTATTGCTTCTAGTCCAGCGCGGTCCAGAGAGTGTGCTTTAGAAGGGTGTTGTGGGTAGAAGTTCGGTAATCTATGACATCCTATTTGGGGCCATAGATGTGAGGTTCAATCAGGCATGCGGTGGTGAGGATGAATGTGTGAGTCATTGCTTAAAGCAGAACAGAGTCAAGGGGAGACAGGCAAGGCAGCGGGTCAGCCACGCTCCCGGCTAGAGTGAAGGTCAGTCAGGTAGCTGTAATCCCAGTCCCCGTGACTCCCATTGGTGAAGATCTGAAATGTGAGGAAAAGACAAGTCAAAGATTTAAAATCTCATCTCCTGGTGAAAGCAAAGACTTGTGGAAGATGAGCAGGAAAGGGTGATTGGCCAAAGGCCCTATGGGAGTGAGTGTGGGAATAATGCTCTCTGTTGGCCGGTACCTTCAATTTGAAAAAAAAAAAAAAAAATTCTTTTTCCTATATTGTTTTCACAGAACCTCATAGTTTTGCAGTAAGTATAGAAGGCAGGGAAGATATTATCCTCACATGTAAATGAACGGAGGTGAAGTAGGTCCCAGGAGGCAGAGTAGCTTGACTATGGATGCCGCGATTAAGCACCAAACCCCTGGGCTCCTGTCTTGTTGCTTGGGTAAATTCTTTCTGTTTTTGAAGCTTCCAGGTCTCCTTGTGTCGGCACAAAGGAAAACATATTCTGACGCAAACTTTATGTCTGCGAGCCAATGTGGCAGGCAGACTTGCCTGGCCTACTTTTATTCTTTAAGCTGTCGTCTTTTTCCTTCCCCTTCAGATGTAGACTCTTAGGTAATAACCATTTCCTATAGCTACTGTTCCATTATCTTCTGGCTCCTGTTGTTGGCGATGAGAACATTTGAAAGGTACACACTGTCATTTTGAAAGCAGTCTTTCCTGTCTGTAGAAAGGCAAGTTGAGGCACACAGTATGGGTCAATAGAGGATTTGACCCAACTACGTTGAGGGTGACAACTTAGGCTGACAAGAGTCTCAGTGGATCAGAAAAGGTGCGGCTGCATGATGTAGAAGTGGGTCTTGTTTGAGAAAGAGGGGAGAGGGAGGAGGGAGGACGGGAAGAGGAATGAGGAAGATTAATGATATTACGGCACCCTGGTGGCTACAACTGAGTGGGTGGACAAGATGCTTGTCATTCATTATTGGCTCTCTGCCATTCACTTTGTTACACATTCAAATGCCAGCCTTAGTGAGCAAAGGTACTTGCCACCAAACCTGTTAACAGGAGGTGGAGCTCTGGTGTCCCCACATGACACCAGAAGGACAGACACAATTCCCACAAACTGTCCTCTGAAGTCCACTATGTGCTCTGACAAATGTGTGCCCCTAGACACAGACAGACATATAGACAGACAGACAGACAGACAGACACAGACAGACAGACAGACACAGACAGACAGACAGACACACACACACATACACGTACACTTAATTTTAAAAAAATAAAAATGATTGCGGCAAGCAGGAGTATCTTCCAAGTTGTGTGCTCTAATGGTGCCCATTTGGACCTAAATTGAAGAGATTAAAGGTTAATTAACCAGATCATTTGGAGTTCAGACTTTGGAGTTCAGGACTCTAACTGTTCCGTATCACCCTTGTCTACAAGCCTGATAAGTACCTTTCAGACCCCCTTTATTTGTGCCTGCACCCTCTGCCCTCTACACTGGCGACTCTTCTTAGACATAATTCATTGTGGCCATTTTCAGTGTGTGGTGCCTTTAGAGTTCATTGATCATACAGTAAATCTTTGCACAACTCTACATAAATAGTTCAAATATTATCTTCTCATCTTGTCTGGCAGTGCTTCCTCCAGGAGCCAAAGACAATCTACCAAAACTACTAATACCAGGCATGAGAAGACCTTTTTTCAAGTTGTTGTTCAGAGTTGTTCAAGGGACTCTCAAAACATCACAGGCTATCACTATTGCTCTTGGTTGCTCTTAGAGGTAGAGGTTAAGTCCACATTGCTGAAGACACCACGTACCGTACTTCAGACACAGGGCCCAGAGGCTCCTGAGCTGGAACTGACAAGAAAGCCTCCTCCCTGAGGACTAGTTTTCAACAGTACCAGAAGGCACCAAGCAAGCTTCCAAAGGAGGGAGGCAGCCAACAGTTCTACCCAGCTGTGAGGCTTATGAATCACAATCGTGACCAGAATGGCATGCTAACCCTGAGGGTACAGTAGTGGTACACATATGTTGGTGGTAACCAAAAGCTCTCTGGTTTGACCTAAGACCTGCTCAGTAAGAAGTACTGGAAATCTACCTTAGCTTCCCAGGGCTAGTGAAGTCATAGATCTCGGAGAAGGACCCGCAATCACCACTTTATCACACCAGCACAATGCTTAACTGCATTCAGCATATTTGTCTTTATTCCCATAGTTAAGTGTAATATTCACCTCCCATTAAGGAAACTTCTTTTTGTAACAGACAGAGACCATTACAGAAAACCACAATCAATAAAAGGCAGAGTAGTAAAGCCTAGTCCCAGTGGATACCTCTACAAATCAACTCCTGAATAAGGCTTAGGGAACACTGTAGAAGAGGGGGCAGGAAGATTGTAAGAGCCAGAGGCTCTGGGAATTTGCTGTGAGACTGTGTCTCCTAGAAACAACAGAGCTACGCCCATGTAGTCTCACCATCTTGATGAACAAGGACAACAACAATAGACAAACCAAAGTGGATGGGGAATGAGGTCTCAAACTCTACAGGAAGAGCTATAGGCAACTAAGGAATGCTGAGAGTGGGAGAAATAGCCTTCCCCAGGGAAGAGCACACCAACAATATCCAAGTCCAAGTGCCCAGCCCTGAAAACACATATACAAGTAACATACAGAGTAAGCATGCTATAGTTAGGAATATATATGCATATACATATATGCATATAACATCAATTAATTAAAAAAGAGATCATGAATTTGAAAGAGAGCCAGAAGAGGTCAGAGAACACAGATAGGCAGGAGTTATTAGACCTTTGTTCTTTCTGGTTGGCAGCCTGCTCCTGCTTGTCTAGGGACTCTCTCTTCATCCTACAGTTGAAAAGTTACAGACAGTACAATATGTGGCTGAACCCAGGACCAGAAAAGAAGGAACTCTCAAGCCCCAGGATGTAAATTAGATAAAGTTTCTTGTTTGTGAATCCACAAACAACAGAATGAGGAATCTGGGAAGGGGACAGTTCTAGACACTGGGAGGATTGTATGGCCCCTAAAGAACTCAGCCAATGAGGAAGTCAGGCTGGGAGGCAGGGAAATGTGATTAGGACAATAAAAACCACTCCTTTGTGCCCAATCAGAGTGCCAATCATTTCATAAAGGGGGCTATAGGACTGTGGGTAGGCTCCATCGTGTCGTCTGTTTTCAGGGGCATTCAGAGGTCAACTGGAGATGGCTAGCATGAGAGACACGGAGTCATTGGTCAGAATGAGTAGGGTTGAGAGCTAGTGCAAAGCTAGGAGTGTAATGAGCGTTTACAGGTTGAAATCTTGGAGGTCACAAGATCCAGAGAGCAAACCTACTCCTTAATAAACATTTTAGGTCTTGAATGAGGGACTAGAAGTTAGAGCTGTGTTTCTGAAAGTGCCTTGAGGCTAGGGCACAGATGCTGTGATCCATGGATGGATGAGAACGAAATGGACTGTATGGATTGAAGTCTCTCTTCAATCGATTCATCAGGTCTGGAATGCCAAATTTTTCAAAAAAAAAAAAAAAAAAAAAGACACGGGGAGTCTGGATTGCTGAAAGTATCCCTGGAATTGTGGTACAAAGAGCAAGAAAACTTTCTTGGAGCAAGATATGAGATCCTAGGTCTCGTGTTATTTCTATAAATAATTTTCATAGGCCAATTGTAGCGTTGCATGCAATTGGAAAAATGGCACACCAGTTTTTCTTAAACCAGTAAAGTGTGTGTGTGTGTGTGTGTGTGTGTGTGCAGCCTCATTCTTAAACTTCACATGTCAAACATGCTAAGCAGGAGTCTTGCTCTCAGAGGAGGACTGAGACAAGTATGCCTACTGGTTTTCCAATCCTGTCACATTGCTTTAGAATGATAGTCAAAATAGTAAAGTAACGGACCACTAGAAGTGTACGTGTTGGAAAAGGAAGTGCCATCCTGCCTTCCTGTGCAGAACATATACTTGTATATCAGAACCTCCCCCCCCAAAGTGGGGAAGCAATACAAAGATAAAAAAGTAAGGTAATGGTACACTTAATTAGTATACTGAAATGATACAGACCCTTTAGGTATTTTGAAAAGAGCATGTGGCCGGGCAGTGGTGACACACGCCTTTAATCCCAGCACTTGGGAGGCAGAGGCAGGAGGATTTCTGAGTTTGAGGCCAGCCTGGTCTACAGAATGAGTTCCAGGACAGCCAAGGCTAACAGAGAAACCCTGTCTTGAAAAACAAAAACAAAAACAAAAACAAAAAGAGCATGTGAATCATTTCACATATCTAGACATAAATTTAACAAATATGCAAAATACAAAAAAAAACCCTATAAAACATTTTTGAAAGGCTTAACAATACTTTTAAACAATTGGGAAGCGTTCTCCACTTGGCCTTCCTTGATCTTTTGAGACAAGGTCTCTTGTAGTCAAGCATGGTCTTGGACTCCCTGAGGAGTGACAGGTGTTGGGGTTCAGTTCTGCTGTCTATTGTAATGCTAAGTGCGGGGCCGCAAGCCTCAAGACCCAGAGTCTGCGCATAGATCCAAGTGACCCCGCCCCCAACTTATTTCTGATTGGTAAATAAAAATGTAGACAGCCAATAGCTGGGCAGAAGAGACATGGGTGGGATTTAGGATTCCCAAGCTTAGGGCCAGAGGAGAACCCCGGAGGAGAGTAGAAGGTGAAGAGGAAGTGAAGAAGCCATGGGTTAGGTGAGTTCATGAAAACGTGGCCCTGAGGGTTGGCCAATTAGAGTTAAGAGCAGCCCAGATGAAACGCGGCAAGTAGTAAGTAATAACTCGGGGTTATCGATGGGAAAGTACGTTCTAATAGAACAGAGGGTAGACCTGCCCAGCCCTTATACTGTTTAAGGCTTACTGTAAATATAAAGTGTGTGTGTGTTTTATCTGGAAACTGAATGGTTAAAGCTGTGTGGAACCCCTGGACTGGGATTCAAAATGTCTACAACACACAGGTTTCCACATGTCATTGTATATATGTGCATGTACAACTACATGCACACACACACGCACACACACGCACATGTGAACATGCACACAAGTAAACACACACCACACAAATAGTAGACGAAAACACAGGTGAATCTCCATCGCTAACCCCAGTGCATATTTCTAACTCTGACTTAAGACATCAAGACTAAATAAAAGATGTCTTACACATTGGAAACTACAAAAGTAGTATTGGAAAAATAATGTGAGTATATTCCTTGATAATACATCAGAAGATTGAAGTGTTATCTCAATATAAATAGTTCTGGTTCATCTATGATTCCACCCAATCCCTATCAACGTGAGTCCATTCAGCTTCCTGACTTCTAAATACATTGCAAAACTCTGGTGACCAAGACAGTGGGGTGCTCTCACAAGATAAAATCAAACTAGAATTGAGAATCAAGAAATCAATCTGTACAGTTATGATCAACTTATTTATTACAAAATAACCAAAGAATTTCAGTGCAAAAATACTAGTTTCCTGTCCCCCAAGAAACAGAACCAGAAGAGATGAATACTACACACAAAAACTCTCAGTTTTTATCCCCAAAACACACGATACATAATAATGATCATAGAATGGATCATAGACTCATGGCAAAGACAAACTGAAACTCACAAAGGAATACACAGTCACAAGTATCTTTATACTCTCGTATTGCACTTCAATTTCTTGGTATGACAAGAAGATACAGGCATGCATCAGTTCCTTTTCCAGTAGCTTAAGGAAGGAAAGCTTTACCTTGACACATAGCTCCAGGGTACAACCCACCATGGAGGATATCCTAGTTAGGGTCACAATTGCTATGACATGATGCACCATGACTAAAAGCAAGCTGAGGAGGAAAGGGTTTATTTGACTTACACTTTCATAGTATGGTTCATGGTGATAATGACATAATTTTTTTGTGTTTGTCTGTCTGTCTGTCTGTCTTTCTCCCTTTCTTCCTTCCTTTCTCTCTTTCTTTCATTTATTATATAGGAGCTCATTCTGCAGTCCAGGCTGGCCTTGAACTTTTGAGGTTTCTCTTGCTTCATCCTTCCAAACACTGGAATTATAAGCATGTGCCATCACAGTCAGACAGTAAATGCACAAGTAATTCTGGAATGTTGAAATTTAAGTGGTGAACATTAAAGGCACATGTAGTTTGTTTCAATAAAGTTGTCCTTAAATTGTAGAATGCTGTAAAGAAAAACATTTTGGATTCCTCTGTGATTTCGGGAGCATCAGCTATTACTCTGGAATGAATTTTTCTTTCCCACATCAATTCTGGTAACAGAATGACTGATGGACGAAAGCTTTTTATTGTGGAATAATGATAGCTAATTAAGGTAAAATGAAAAGTGGAATTAGGCGTCACACATCAAAATCCCAAAATAGACTAACAAAGCTGTATTTTTCAAATCCACAAGGATCTAACTTAAACCTATAGAGTTGGAAAATAAAATAACGGCAAAGAATAATTTACCATAGCAGATTAGACACAGCCAAAGAAAGAATTAGCAAACTGAACACTACGTTAAGAGAAGTGCTGACAGACAAAAAGATACACTGAACCTAAGGAGGTAATAGATACATATCACATGAAAATCTTCGGATACACACTTAACTGGGTGCACAGAAAGAACAGAAGGAGTGAAAATGGGCCATAGAGGTATTCCAAGAGTGTGTCTGCCAACAGACCCAGCAGGCTGCATCTATCCTTGAGGGCGGAGAGAAAATTTGAGTTAGCTTAGGTAATGACACAGATAAGCATGAGTTCACAGATTCCTTGAGGAAAATGAATCAAATTCGGGATCTTGCTGCTCAGGTAAAGACAGAAGCAGAAACTTTGAGATAGAAGTCCGATGCCCTGTTCCCTGGTAATTTCTGGTTTTCGTTCCTTATGAGGCCCACCTGTTTCCTAGTCTTTTCTTTCAATCTTTGTAAGAAATTCACTTTCACTTCCTTTTCTTATTGTTTTGAATATTTGGTTTTAAACCCCAATCAGTGCTTTTTTTTTTTTTTCCCCATGATTATAGTGTTGCTGATTTAGAACAGCCGAGTTTCAGCTTTGTGGAAATGACGTCATTACTTCATTAGTATTCATGATGGTTGCTTTAGGTTCCACATTATGGAATTGTCTATGATAGTATAGGAAAAACATCTGTATGTTATGGCTGGACATGGAATTATTTGGAAAATCTTTTTAGTAAGACATGAGATGGTCATATGGATTTATTTTGTTTCAACTTACTTTTGTGATAATTCATGCTAACAGAGTCCATTCTGTTACTAGCCATTCTAACAGAGACAAACATTACGTTGTTATGGTATCTAATTCTTTTAAGGCACAGAATATATATTATTCTTTTAATTCATAAACATATTCAGAACCTTTGAATCTATCTCATTAGATTAAATTTCTTTTTTTCTCTTATTTTGGCATCAAAATCCTGCAATCCTTTCAGATTTTAAATAGAAGCTATTCATGATTTCCTTTATTCTGGAATATTTTAACTCTTTTAGGACAATGTTTGTATTTTTGCCAGGTCTTTGGTAGCATGAACTCTAAAATTCATCTGAATCTAGTGTCTTACTTGAGGGCAATTCTTTGAAAATGTTCATTTTCCCTGCTAGGGATTATTTTCTGTGTGAGTTCCTATGACATTTTTTTTACCCTGATAGTGAGTCTTGGTTGGGAACTGCCCTTCTTTAGCCAGAGTCTGAAACATGTTGCTCTGCAGTTGCATGCAGCCGTCCCTCTCTGCCCGTACATTGGTCTCATCCTAGTGCTAGAGACTCAGGTTTTAATCTTTTCCCTGCGCGTACTTGTCAGGCACTTTCTTTAAAGACAAATGTGTCAGCATCAGCTACAGTTCTACCTCAGAAAATCATTATTTCCTTATTTATCTTGTGGGGGAGGGGAATACATATGATACTTCGAGTCTGAGGAGGTCAGACAAAGACTTCCCAGAGTCAGTTCTCTTTGTCCACCACTGTGTGAGTCCAGGGTCACAAACTCAGGTCACCAGGCTCAGCAGCAGGAGCCATACCCTGCTGAGCCATCTTACCTGGCCCATAAATCCTACTTAAAAAAAAAATCTTGAATTCATTTTTTTTTTGCTTCCATTAAATTATTTGCTTTATCTTCAACTCTTTTTGAGTGAAAATTCTTTAGTTTACGTCCTTAATATCCATTTGCCGTTTTGGAGATGCTGTTCTACATTTAAATATGATTATGAAGATGATAGATGTTTTTTTGAAGAGACCTGAAAAACATTATCGTGTGGGTTAATTATGTTATTTCATTTAAGGAATGAGTCTGAGGGAATTCACATTAAGATCTGACTGATCCTCGGGAAGAAAAACTGTAGCGGGTTGTAGAAATTAGGTGACTTTCTATGGAGACTCGAGATGCAGATGACTGAATTTCTATTATTCCTGCTTGAGTGTAGAATTATTCAGATTCCATTTTCTAAAGCTGCTCACTCCAAAGGAGTGCGAGTCCCCAGCGGAGCATTTTCACAAGCCTCATTGTATGCTGCCCAATCTTTCTTACTGAAACGACACGACACGACAGCCCCCATTCCCTTTTGACCAGCTACTTTCCCAAGTTCCACCAACTCCGTTTGGAGACATTTAAGATTTTTTTGTTTTTTTCATAATGTGGAAACATGACTCATTTAAATTGGAGAGAGCTGGCCCTGGAGTTTCCAGAATGAAATTTAAGCTTAGACAAAGAACACTTTGGAGAGAAAGGTTAATTCTTCAAAAGCTACTGAAAACGGAGGCCATGAACTTCAGTCTGTGACCTTAGCAGTCACAACTCCTACTGGGCAGCTGAAGGGCCGTTCTTCATTGTCCTTCTGTGATTCAGCCCTGGTGTGTGGATCCTTGTAGAACAGAGCTACCCAGCAGGGCACTTCTGCAATAGTTTAGATTATGTATATATCTTTTTGTGCCTGGCACTTATAACTTATTTCGTGGCATCTGTTTGTTACTCGGGTTTCACTTTTGGGTTTTGAGAAGTTCTGCGCCTTTTAGCACGGTGGTGGGGGATGGGGATAGGAAGATGACCTTCCACCTTAAAGACAACTGAGCAAAGAACTCAGTGGCTGTGGGAATCTGGGGAGGGGAGAAACGACTCCTTCCATAGCTAGTGAGGAAGTGTGAAACAGGTGCTCCTGTGTCAGGGAGAGAGCGCACAAAGTCCAAGACCCTAGGGTCAGAGAGCCAGATGGGAGTGTGAGGTAATTCATGATCTCTGATGAGGTAGAAGGTTAGAGAAGGAAGTGGCAGCTTGTACCAGGTAGAAGAAGTCAAATATGAGTGAGCACATCCTGGGAACACAGAGTGAGTTGGTACTGAACGCCATGTTCCATCATGGAAACAGTTAAAGCGATAAGACAAAAGAGAGTCCTAAGTCAATGCATTCACCAAACACACTGGTAGGGACACCAGGTAAGTAGGCTACAGCATAACCAGTGACTCTGTGCTGTAGGTTTCAAATACTATCAGGCGACATTCTTAGTCTGTCGCTTGGTGAAGGTTGGTGGCCTGCTAAGTTAACACAACGCAAAGGATTTACCTGATGGTTAAAAGGATGTTAACTTAGATGCAGATAGCTGTTAGGGTGGGTAACACCAAACCTTCCTGTGAGATTCTTTGTCAGCTTTGACCAGTAAGTAAGAACATGTGTGTTTGTATTTTGATATCCCGTCTCTTTAATCACACAGTGCCCTTCAGTTCCATCCATGTTTTGGTAAATGACCAAATTTCATTCTTTTTATGATTGTATCATACTGTTTATTTTCAAGTTTTTATTTATTTGACAGAAGTTTCCTGACTCAAAGTCTCCCCATGTAGCCCAGAGTGACCTGGGACTCACAATTACTCTTCTCTGGCCTCCCAAATGGAGAAATTACAGTGCCAAGCCACCAATTCTGCCTTCCATTTTGTGTAAACACCACACTTTCTTTATCCATTTATCCACCGATGGGCATCCCATATTTTGTGAATAGTAGCTTTCCCAGGTTGTAGAGAAATGTCTCAGAGGTCCTTACATAGAGATAAACACACATAACAGAACACTTGCATAGAAATGTCATGCCTGCTCTGTTCTTATACATGGCCCCCTTTCTCAGTCCCTCCTAAGCTTTCCCTGTCACTACCTATTAAGCGTGACCAGATGAATGGAGAGTCTCCAGGTCTTACTTAATTTGATGCAATACCCAAAGAAAACGGAGAGTAAGGTGGAGGGGAGATGTTGATCAGAGAGCACCAAGCTTCCTTCTGTGGATGCTTATGGTGTAGGGTGCGTGAATTCTCCTAGGATGTAGCTTAAAGATGTCCATTAATAAAACCACAGACTATGCTTGGATTTTGCTAAGAAAATAGCTCTTGGAGATGTGCACACACAAGCAGCAACTAAATGGGATGATGGATATGCTATTTTTTGGACTGTGATATAATCATTTCACAATGCAAATGTGCATGAAAACATAATCATCCGCCACCCCGCAATCACATGATTTTGATTTGCCATATTGTACCTCCATTAAGGTAGACCATGCCACCAGACAGAAGAACTGGTAAGGTTGAGCAGGCTCAGATCTGGGGAATCTCCAAATTGAGGATGGCAGGAGTGGAGTCAGCTCCCTGCCAAACTACCTGACCTGGAACCCGTAACCATAACACCCCATTGAGAGGACCATGACAATCGGTCATGTAGCATAAAAACCTGGAGTTCTCCATGTTAATGAGGTATTTAGATAGGCCCTGAGTGTTCAGTCTTCCTGGGCATCCCTTCCTGCAAAAGGTATTTAATGCCTGGTTCACCCTGAGTAGGGTGTATATATTCATTTTCGCCATTAAATAAAACAGTTTGAACAAGCAAGGACTGTCTCCTTCCATCATGGATAGTAGGAGTGGGTGTGTGTGTGGGGGGGAGGGGCTTTCTTGTAAAGCGCCATACCTAAATCTCCAGAAGGCCACCTCTCTTCTAGCCCCTCTGTACTCTCAGCACTCACTTGGAACCAAACGGGATTCCTCCCTGGTCAGGAGCTCTGCCTTTCCCTTCCTGCATAACAAGTAAACACCCTAAGGGGAAGCACGCACCATAAACCCTGGTTTTCAACTCCCAGTCCTATGACGGTAGAGTCTGGGAACGGTAGAGTCTAGGTACGTAGAATACTGGCAAACCCAGAAATTGTCCCAGCCCCTGCTGTTTTCCACCCGGGAAAACTCAGACTAAGGATCTCCGCATTATGGACTGTGTTCTGTCTTCCCTGAGCGGCTTGTTCCCTGCTTTAGGGCACCCCAGCGCGAGGCAGACACTTAACCAGTCAGTAGTCATTCTACAATGCATATGTGTATCGAAACATCATGTGCCACTCCACAAAACACAAAATTTTGATTTGTCATATTATACCTACATTAAGTTGGGGATTTAAAAACAAGAAGAAGATTCAGAGAAGAGTCAGGACCAGAAAGGAAGAGATAGGCCAGGCTTTTCCTGTTTCAGACGCAGAGAGCACAGGAACTGAATGAAGCCATGTAGGGAGGGGCGGGGCTTTCCAGGGAGACAAAGAAAATTCCTCAATGACAGGTGCCACTGAAGATGGGTGAGCAAAGCAAATGACATGTTGCTTTCTACCAGAACCCGGAGGATGCATCCTCTGGTGTGATGCTGTATCAGCATCGCTAACACCTTCTGACCTGCACTCGTGGCTTCTTTATCCTTTTCCTCCCTCATGTAGTAACTAGTATGTTTGACCAAACCTACCGTGCTATTGTTTATTCATGAAATTCATTAAGTAACTTATTTGGGGGCATGCGTGTATGGGAACACAGGTATGCACACGCGCATGCGTGAGCGCAGTGCCAGTGTGGAGATTAGAGGACCATATCAGATATCAGTCCTCACCCTCCACCTTGCTTGAGACTGGGTTTCATTGTTGCTCTTTCATAGCTGCTTAAGCAGACTAGGTGGTCAGCAAACTTCCAGAACCGAGCTGACCCTACCTTCCACCTCACCCTCACCACCTTGGGTCACTGAACCAGGGAGTCAGTGATGAAAAAAAAATCCTCTTTAAAGTTCCCTGAGGATGTAGAGACCGTCCATCCCTCCAGCTACTTCACCATTATCTATCCAGCCGTCAGCCATGCCTGGAACAGACCACCTTGACCTCTAGATCTCAGAACTGTTCTTACTGCTCCTACTTAAATGAACTTCTTTCTGAAAACTGTAATACAGGGGAGGGAACAGAGCTGAAGGGTGTTCCTTGTATATCTGTCTAGGGCTGAGCTAGGGCATGGAATCAGTAAGAATAATTCTAGGATCTGGAGCTCAAGGATGTCTGTTCCAGGCATTATTGATGGCTATTGATCAGTCATTGATCAGTATCAAGTTTCGAGTAGCTGAAGGAATGGCTGGTCTCTACATCCTGAGGGAAACTTTAAAGCACTTTTCATCACTACCTTCCTGGTACAGTGACCCAAAGTGGTGAGGGTGGGGTGGGAGGCTTGGTGTGAGCTATAGGCCCCTAGGACCAGGGGGACAGTACTTGCCTAAGCCCTGCTGAGATAAGGGTTTTCCTAGCTAGCGATTTTCATAAAACTGACTCTTGACTGTTCCAACTCTGCTCTTTCCCTGGTAAAATTATAGTATAGGGGCCAAAGAGAGGAACTTTTAGCTGTCTCTTTATAAGGTGTCTGGTACATCCTAAGACACTGTCCTGTAGGGTTTGGAGCATCAGTCATGACTGTGAGAAGAGGCTGTCTGATTTTTTAATAGCTTTGCGTCCAGAAACAAGGTGAGCCATGGACGATCATATATCCCTCTTCTTATTTCCCAGAAGCTCCAAGTAACAGCAAAGCTGAAGTCAGGGAAGTGATGGGAAGTCCTCTGATCTGTGCTCATTTTGGCTCAGTGTCTGGTCATCAGTCCATCTCCTTGCTTTTGGAGAGGTAGGTTTCCACGAGGAGCCCAGGCTCGCCCACATGTCTCACCCTGCGTGACTTTGACTGGCACCATAACAATCAAAACAATTCAGGTTTTGTGAAAACATTGACCGGTAATATTGTAATGAGTCTGGGGAATCCCACTCGGGGATTTTTAGATTCAGCAGAAATTTCATGTGCCTGCTTTGTGTGTAATTTCAGAATCGGAGCGATGTATTTATCAAATATTTATATAGGGGGGCTGGGGAGATTGAGAGATGATGATCAAAGGTCTAGAAGTTTCTACTAGGAAGGAAGAATTTTTATATTACATTATGCAATGTAATAATAATAATATAATGATATAATTGATGGTAGAAAATCGAACGTTTCCAAATTGCTAAAAATGAATTACAAATGTTCTCTGTTTGGCGTGATGGATGTTATTAAGTTTGATTTAATTGCTACATCTTGTTTTCATAAATTACATCTTTGCATACCATAAGTTTGCACAGTTTTAGTCAATTTATAATATACAGGAAACCCTAAATATTAAAATGTTTGCGTGGTATTGGTAAATGCCTTACCAATATGAGTTTGTAGTTTGTAGCCTTTTAATATGCTTCTGATTTAGATACTGCTTTTAATTTATTATTATTATTAATATGTGCATGTACACCATCTCTCCAGCCTCTGATTTAGTCATTGTTACTATAGTCCTATTACTGTGATATGTTACAGCTTGTAGGGAGATAAGGCGCTCCAGGTCACAGAGCTAATAGAGATGAGACTGAAAATTGAACCCTTGAGATAAGACTAAGAGAGTGTTGTTTTTGCTTTTCATTTATAAATAATTCCCAGGAGGTGGAGACATGGCTCAGTAGGAGACTCCTTGTTTTGCATCACAGGACCCTGGGTTCAGTCCTGGACACTGCAAAATAAAAACAAACTATCCTAAAATTCAGGAAAGTTGTAGGGATAACAGTAGCACACACAGTTTACTGAGATTCCCTTACTGTTAACATGTATAAAATCGCCTTGCTGAGACACATGCCTGTTACATGTTGTCTTGCTGAAACATGTGTCTGTAACATGTGTAACATGTTGCTTCATCTTAGAACACCGGGCAACACTGGACTACATCTTGGCTAAGGGTGGAGTTTTTTCTTAGAGAACATCCCAGTATTTATCAACTTGAATACATTGAACACTGATTCAATTTGCCTAATTTACCATCTGTATTTCCATGTTGACAGTTGACCCAACAATGCCCTTGGTTATTTCCTCTGAGATCAGATCCAGCGTAGGGCCCGGCTTTTGTGCCCAGCTGCCTCATTTCTCTGCCTGCTGTAATTGGAAACATTTCCGTGACCTCTCTTCATCTTTTGTAACCATGCCCCCTTTGCACAACATGTTTCTTCTGCCTTTGAAAACTAGAACACACATTTCATGTTGTCTTTGTCTATTCAAGATGACCCTGTGACCATCTCAGGGTCTCCCTTTCGGTGCTCGTGGTGGCTTTGCTCCACATTGACAGCCTCAGTTGGTCAAGGGCTTGGCTGTTTTCTCCACCGTGTGATCAACGGTTTTGTTTCTTTCCCCCTCCCCTTATTTCTTGCAAACAAACAATAGTTTATAAGAGATAGGAGTGTGTTTGTGTGTTTCTTTCCAGTGGTGGAAAGGTGAGGTACATGGGATATCAACAACAACAGCAGCAGTAACAACAACAACAACAACAGCAACAGCAACAGCAGCAACAACAACAACAACAACAATGGATTCTAATATTGTCTTCAACCTAATTGCAAAGGCTGGAGGATGGAGGGGGAAAGAGATAAGAAAAGTTGATCTATTAGTCAGGTAACTGACAGATATGTGGAGAGACTTAAATCACATGGCATCATGTCCACTAGGCTATTATACCCTATCACAGTGGTTCTCAACCTTCCCAATGCTGTGACCCTTTAATACAGTTCCTCATGTGGTGCTGGCCCCCAACCATAAAATTATTTCATTGTTACTTCATAACTGTAATTTTGCTGCTGATTTGAATTGTAATAAATATCCGCTAGGTAGGATATCTACCATTGGAGTCCAGAGAGGTCGTGACCCACATGTTGAGACCCACTGCCCTAGTTACCTATGAACTTTTCAGGCTCTTAACCCCATCAGTGCAGAAGTGTCGTGTACTAATCTAGATGAACCCAACTCCCATCCCAAAGCATTCTCCAGTTACTCTACTCCATCCAATGTGAGTTCAAGGTAAATAATTTGGCTGACCATCCCCAGATGTGTCTTCTAAAATGCTCCATCTGTCATTTCCTGTACTGCTTCATACCCTTGCTGAACCTGTGCTATAGCCTGTATGTTTTCCGATTTGCACCTGTGAGGGCTCAGAGCACTTGCTCTTACAGTGACAAGGACTGACACACCCTCTCTCAACCTTCAGCCAGAGTGTCTGCTGCAGGGACAGAGGCTGACGCATGTCACAGGCATCTAGTTAGTGCCAGTTAGATCCAGCCAGTGCATCTGAGCCTGGATGTTGGCAGGCTCTGGTGACTCAAGCTTGCATTTGTGAAATTATAAAGTGGCCAAGGCATGTCTTGAAATAAAAAGGAGTGGAACCCACCTCTGTGGCCATCTTTGAGGGCAAACTATATTCAAAGATGTCAATGGTCAGACTTGAGGATAGTGTAGTACCTCTCTGAAGGCTGTCAAATGATAAGCAAAAGGGAAGTCTGCCTGGGTTTACATTAGAGTCTGGGGGAAGTTAGAAGAAATGGAAGCATCGGAGGCAAGGGTGATGGGGTGTGTGCAAATGACAAGAGAAATGCACATTCTATTGCAGTGTGCCTCAGTGGGAGAGTGCTTGAGCAGCATGTATGAGGTCTTAAGTTCAATCCCAGCTATCAGCCAAAGTGTGGAGTAGGGGAAGAAAGAAAGAAGCAAGGCAAGAGAGAAGCTCTTCTGCCCAGTATTTTTGGGATGTATTGAGAACCGCACTAGCCCCACGTTGGGTGCCAAAAATGTTGAGGCCCGAGCTGCTCCACTTTGGGCGGCCAAAAATGTTGCGGCTCTCTTCACTCCGTGCTTAGCAGCCACTGTTTCCTGGCCCAAGCTGCCGCTCCAGTCTGCGGGTCAGGGTTCAGCAAGAGAGAGAGAGTGAGGACGGACTCGAAGAATGGAGACCAGACAGAGTGTGATTCAATCCCGTTTATTCTTCGGTCTCTCTTCCTAGTCCAAGTCCCAAGTCTCGAGTTCCTAGTTCCTAGTTGTACTCCTTTTGTTCTCTTCCGAGTGTCTAATGTCTACTCCTACTCCTAGTGTCTGAATCTCTGTTATTCCAAATTGTTCTGCACTCTCCTGTCTGCCTCTGCCTTTTATATGTCTCACTTCTAAGCCATGACTTTAGGTCATGCCTTTAAGTCATGCCCTTAGGTCTTGTCTCTAAATCTGATCTCTAAGTCACACCTTTAAGTCACACACCTTTAATCTCACACACCCAGGGGAAAATCCTGGGTATCTAAAGCAAGATGTTATCAGAGTGTACTCAGCTGTTGTAGGCTATTGTAATACAAGTCTCATGTCAGGGTATATGGCTCAAGACGGCTGCAAAGCTGATAGCCGCTTTCTGCTAAAAGTTGGCTCCCAACAGGGATGAGTATATATTGAAGAGAATTGGCTATGAGTTGCAAGCCCAGCCTAGCCTAGCCCTGCCCAGGCTAGCACTGAATATTTTGGTTCTGTGTGGGTAGAAACCACGCCCATGTGCATAATCACATATGACTCAAGGGAGGAGTTGTATCTAAAGAGAAAGTACAAAGTATAATTCAGGTAGAAATGATTAAAGAGAAAAGTTAGAAATGAGACGTGCAAACTATGAGGGTAACCATTACACTGAGCATCAGTGCCTTCGACCTAGACAGGAAGTTAGCAGAAATGGAAAACGTGATCCGCCAGCTATAAAAATCTGATTTCTATAGGAAAAATTTATTTAAAAAAGAGAAAAGGCACATCTATTTCTTAGGAGAAACAAAACATAAATATGCATATATATCTTTATAATTTGCTCATGGGTAATAAACCTGTTCCTCTGGCTAGCCTGCTGGCTTTCTGTCTAATCATTTTACCTATTGGTAACCTGGTTCAAAGTCTGTGATGCGTGGAAGTTCCGAGATCAATTGGGTAACAAATGTACTGGCCATGTTGAGATAGTGCCTGGGATGATTAACATCAGACTCCCATAAAAACTAATTCCAGTGGTAGGCTCGCTCTGCTTATCCATCAGGAGCTGTGGCTACACTGTTAAGCCTGAAAATTGCAAGGAGAAAGACCAAATCCATGACTGTCTATTCAGTGCTGGCCAAGATGATGGTCACTGGCTACGTTCAAACCCAGGATTTCCAGAGAGCAGCACTGACTTGGATTAGCCGGGTGCTCATAAAGGCAGAACCCACAGAGGCAACCATACATCCTGACATACTAGGTAGTATGTACCTCCCACATATGTGCCACCAAGCACATCCTGTGAAGTTGAGGCAACCAACCTAGGTCAAGAAGTTATCTGTCCTTGCGTGGGTGGGGCTTACAGGTTAACTTTAGCTCTCACAAACCCCACATGGAGACTACAGTTATCTAGCTACAGGAGTGGCACTCTGCTGTCAGCTGTCAATCTGAAAGTCCTCTGCAGACTCATCTCTTGGAAACTCGGTAGCAGCTGAGTAGTGGGCACTCTTTGGAAAGCTATGGAGCCTGGCTGTCAGAGCGAGCCTTTGACCTTGTCCCTTGGGTCTATTCTAACTTCTTCTATTCCCTGGTCTTCTGCCATGAACTTCTCTATGCCTTCCTCACTGTGATGGGTTGCAACTCTCTGAAACCATGCTTTTCAACTAAGCATTCTTCACTTAAGTTGTTTCTGTTTGGTATCGCTCACAGCGATGCAAAAATAACTAATTCATCACGGAAATGTGCTTCCACAAAGGGAAACGATACACTCACAGCTTACGGGCATCCTGTCCTTTGAAGGAATTTTTGTTTTTATTTATTATACTTAGGGACCTTTTTCCTGGCACTCATACTGGGTGACTCACAAACACCTGTAATTCTAATTCCAGGGGATCAGACTCCCGATTCTGGCTTCTGTGACACAGATATATACACATAAATAAAAGACAACAAATGTATTTAAAGATTCTGCAAAGTCTCTTTTTAAAAAAAAGTCTCTTCCAATGTGGGATTGGTGTTTGTATGTGGGGGTGGGGAGACACATAGGGCGATGGGATCATCCACTTGATTAGCCAGTCAACAGACATGGAACAAACTACTGTGTGAACCACATCATAAGGCAGAGATGAACTCATGGTTGAAGATGCCTTAGATATGAGGTATACATAATAGATGTTAATGTCAGAAAGTAATAGTGTTTTATGTGTTTCAGGAGCGTTTTAAATTATCCTAAAACCTTGTTTTCCTAGTGTTGAGCCAAGCCTACATTAACATCCCTATTTCATAGGCTGGTTGGTGGAAGAATTGGTTATAACCCACCCCACTTCAGCGGCTCCATTTTCTCACTAGACCACAAGGGGGCACACTGTGTGCAGCACCCCTGAGATGCCTCTCCAGTTTTCCACACTATACCTCGAAGGGGCACCGTGTGTAGCATCCCTGAGAGGGCTCCCAGAGAACACAACTTTAGATGAGCAAAATGCACCAAAGAGTTTGTTACAGAAGCGAAGGGGTGCCAGTTCCTTGCCCTTGGAGGGATAAGGAACTCTTAGGAGCCCCTTTCCAACAGGGTGCGCCATCTGAAATGGGCCAACACCCCCATGTTTACCTCTGTTGCCAGCTGCAGAGTGCATGCTACTTTGTTTCTAATGTGTTTTTCTAGGTGCAGGTCTCTACAAGTCCTAGTGTTCCTCCCAGATCTTTTGTTCCTTTCCTTGGTTGCCTTTCACAAACAGGACTATCACTAAACCCAACCCTCTTTTGTCAAACCTTAGGCTCTTGCCTGTGTGGATTGGACGTCTAGACAGATAGGTGGAAGTCATTGCCTGAGGGTAAGGATGACTTGAGGTTCTTCACTTCTGTTTTTTTCTGTCCTCCTAAAAACATGCCCCCCCCCCCCCCGCCCCCAAGTCCTTTGCTTTGATACTTCAACCTGTGCAAGACTCTGAACTCTCTGTGCCCTTCTGTCCAATTCTGTAATGTCCCACTGGCCACCCGTTGTCGTTAGAAGTTTCGATCTCTCCCATAGGGACTGAAGTCCTAAAGAGCTTGGATGTTCTCCACCCACCCCCCCCCCCCCAGGCAGTTCCCGGCCTTTCATAAAGTGCCTTCAGAGGGATGGCCACTGGGAGGTGGGCAGGGTCTGGTGTCTGCCTGTATCTGGGCTGCCAGGCAGGCCAGGAGAAAGAAATTAAGGGTGTGTTTTCATTTAACGTCATTCTTTGCTGACTCTTGTCTCCCTGGCAAACTGTCTGTGAGAAGACAACATAAGATATTCTTTCTGTTAACTCAGTTTTTCTTAATTATAGTAGTTGGGAGATGACATAAATCATGTTGCGAGGCTCTGAAGTGATTTTTTTCCTATCCCTCATATTGCAAAAGAGGTGGGTTTTTTTTTGTTTGTTTTGTTTTTTTTTTCAACACAGGTACTAGTATTTGCTGAATTTTCAATTGTCTCATTTTATCCCCCTTGTTTTTACCTGTACTCTTTCGAGGTTGTGATATATGTATTTGTATATGTGTATGTATTTATGTGCACATATATATGCATATATAGTATATATGTATGTATATATATATATCAACCTTCCTTCCGCTAAGTGTTACAGCTTTGAAGGGAAAGGTATCCTAGCAACCAGGAGCCAAGGAATACCCCAAAATCACACCGTACAACAAAC